>NC_044572.1:66724464-68118464 GCF_901933205.1 Camarhynchus parvulus
GAAATATAATGGCCAATGTTACAAAGCTCAGTTGTGAAAATACTAGTTAGCTTTGTCAGGGGATGGGTGTTGCTGACTGCCTTTAAAAGTAATTACAAAAGACTGCCTGCTTGTAGAAATGAACATAAGAATAGTTTTGCATCTCTCTTTGAGTTAGGGAGTTAGTAATAGCCAGAGGGTGAGGATTTCATGTGCATACCTATCATCTCCTGGCATTTTGCAAAATGACTGAAAACTTCAGCCAGTTTGCAAAATGACAGGTTTCACAACAGAGAACATAATGTATATGTCTTAGAAGGCTCCTGCAACTGAAACAGAGCAGAACTCAACAGCACCTTTGAGTGTGCAGTGAGAGATGGAGCTAGTCTGAAGAGAGAGGTCTTCTCCCTCCATCAGATTATTTTCCCTCTCCCTGTGGCAGTTAAGCACTTTGGAGCCATTAGGAAAGACAGAGTGGCCTTTAGACTTCTGTTAACCTGGAAACTCCCCTAGTACTGCATTCTTTTTGCTCTTGTCAAAAAAACTCCTCCCCCTGCACCCAGCTGCTTCTCCCTGCTCTTTTTGCTTTAGCTCGACGCAGCAGAACTTCTCCAGGATTAAAAGCCACTCTGTCTGCTATGCAAGTGTTGGGAGAGGACAGTGATTGCTGGGCAACTGATGAGTTGGGGTGAAAGAGTGTTGGGAAAGAGAGCACAATGTTCTTTTCTTTTTATGGAAAGTGATATATTATATAGACCACAGTAATCCTAGGTCTGCTCTTAGCTACTTCACGATTAGCGAACAGGCCCCACTTGTGCTGTACCAACCATTTGTGCAGCTGTGGAAGGCACGAGGATGTCAATTAATCTTGATTTGTGCTGTAGGATTGCTTCATAGGGGAGGAAATTTATCATTGGCTTTGGTTTCAGGGTATGTAGATGGACATCATGCTATCTTTGCAGGGAAAGCACAGGCCTCTGCTGTGCCAGGCGAGTCATTGGTCCTTGCTGGATCTTCCCTGGCAAGTTCCCTCTCTTCTTGGGAGCCTTAACTTGGTCTAAAAGATGGAGCAATCAGCATACAGTACAAAATGTTTCGCAAACTTTGCCCAGTCTGTCCCTGTGTCACACCCATTTCAGGGAAAAAAAAAAAAAACCAAGGCTTTTGCTCAGCCATATGAATGATTGTCATTATTACTTGCATGGCAGCCCAAACTTTGTGAAAAATGGAGTCAGGTGAAGCCCTGGTTCTGCATCAGAGACCACAAAGACTGTGTAGATAAAAACCACAAAAAGATGAAAAAAGGCACAGGCATCCACATCCTTTGAGAACAAATGTGTTGTCTCTTAATATTCCTTCTACCACCACCCTTAACCAGAGAAAAATGAATTTACCTTCCAAACTGCAAGGCTCAGAGAAGCAAATGAGCAGCGAGTACAAAAGTGGTATTCTTACTGGCTTCTTATGCAAGGTCAGGTTTTTGTTGAAGAATGAAACTCTTGTCTCTGAGGTGTGATGAAAAAATATGGAATAACGTGACTTGTGACAAAATAATGAGACCTGCCAAAGTGTTTTTCAGACCAGTGCCCAGGTTCTCCTTTATCCAGCATACCAGCCCCTGCTGCATAGACCCATGCTCCCCAGGGACCAGGCTGCTCTGAAATTGTTGCAAGGCAGCACATGCTGGCTGATCTAGTCAGTACAGGTCACAGCAGGGGAGAGGGAGCAGCATGGCCTTCAGCAAAAACCAGTTCAGGGACCCGGAGATCAGGCTGCCTTTGTGAGAGCAGGCTGAAGGGCTGGCTGCTGTGCCTCTGCTGCGGTCGCTCTCTGCCTGACCCTGCCGGGCTGCAGCTAGCTCAAGTATGCCAGACACACTGATTGCAATGTGGAGATCCCTGTGAGCGAGCCAGGGGAGAAAATAGCTGGGCAGATGGTGCTATATTAAGGGGAGAGCATCTCAGAACTGTCTGCTGGGATTCTCCAGGGGCACGGGTCCGTCTTGGCCTCACTTGCTCTCTGCCTTTCTGCCTTCCCCAGCACCTCCTCCTCTTCTGCCCTTATCTCCCTTACAGGTCCTCCCTCACAGAGGAAGCTGTGGGGTGATGCAATGCCCAAGAGGTGCTACCTCCAGCTGGACTCTGGGGATGATGAATCCTGGGTGTATGAATATTGTGCGCCATCTGTTTCAAGCAAGCTGGAGGTCCCTCTGTTCCCATGCTCTGGTCCAGCCCCATGCTCTAACACCAAGTCCCAGGGCAAGACCCAAGTGGCAGCTTTTCGCAAGGATGGGCTGGCATGAGCAAGGGAGGGCTTCCTAATCATCTCTGTCAGCAGTCAGCTTTCTTCTCTTCAGATTCCACGGGGGAAGGACTTGCAGCAGCATGTTTTTCTTCTTCCTCTCCCAGGCTCAGCTCATCTCCTTTCCCCCCCTCCCACCGCTCCCAGCCAGTACCACCCCGGCTCCTCATCCCTGCCAGTTGTCTCTGCCTCCCTCCTAGTTCTCCCCTCCGGTTCCCAGCTAAGCTCCAGTGAGCAGGGCAGCAAGCAGGGGCGGGAGGGGAGGACAGTGACAGGACACAGCTGCTGGCCGCGCTCAGCAGCTCTGAGAGTGGCCCCTAGTGCCCAGCAGCAGAGTGCATGGGGCATGGATGGCCACATGGCAGGACAGCGGCGTCACCTCGAGAGATCAGCGCCCGCTCCCTGGGGTCACCCTCTGTAAATGGAGGAGGCCCATGTAGCACAGAAAACAAACAGGAGAAGTGAAACACAAGGGTTGAATATTCAATTGAAGAGCCTGAAGATTTGTGGCTTTTCGCTTTACCTTTAAAGGCTGTTGGAGGCACTAAGACCATTTCCTGGTTCAGGGAGGTCTCCAGGAGGCTGGGCAGAAGTTCCCTTGCCCCATTTCCTCCCCAGCACTGCTGGAGAACAGAGTCCATGTGTTGCATGACTTTGAAAACATCCTGATGGACAGCATAAAGACAGCAGCTGAAAGCACATGGAACGATCCTCCTCCTTTATCAGTACAGGCATCTGGTGTTTGGGAGGCTCAGAAAGGAACAGAGCTGTGTGGTCAGATGTGATATGAGCTCCAGTGTGATGTATCTGGGCTGTGACTGGGATCCCTAGCTGTTCACCACAGGAGACTGGAGTACAGAAAAGCCCTGGAGTTGCTCTAAGTAATGGATTTTCAGAATCCTGCACTTACAGAGATCAAAATGTCTCCTTTCACAAGTCAGAGTGTGGAAGGATTAAAGATAGAAATACTGGGATTAATTGTCATGGGTATCAAAAGGGATGCTGGAAGACAAAGGAGCACAGCAGCCACACAGGAACAGTAATGCCGGCACTCAGAGATGCTGCAAAAGACATGTGGGACAGTGGCCATCATTTGCTCTATATAGGACACATTTTACTTGGCTAGTTCTTCTGTTGTAAGGATAATTTTACCACCTGTGAATGGTTTTTATGACAGTCCTGTTCCATGCAGCCCTTTCACAATGTTTTGTTTCATATTAAACTTGATAGGTTTTTAAAGTGTGAGATTGTCATAGAAAGAGATTTTTGGATTTTTCCATCTCCTGAACTTATAAAAAAATCTTGTCCACAGCATTGCTCCAAAGTATTTTTTTCTAGTTGCTAAAATATGATGCTCCTGGGTTTATATCATGTGTTTCTCCATATCATTGTTACCCAGTGGTATTTGCCCCAGCACATTGTGGTCTTCTCAGAACTTAGTTTGTTATTCAGGATGACTCTGCATCCATGAGGAAGGAAGGCAGGCAAGGTCCCCAGCTGCCTGATGTAGAGCTCTGGTGCTCAAGAGAGGGAAATACTAATTCTCTTGTAGAAAGCAGTGTGACATGCCATGTGCACAATGAGGGGCAGTTATGGTCATTCATGTTCAAAAAGATTGATTCATGCTGGAACAGGTGCAAAGAAAGGCAGCGGGAGGATTAGGGTGTTGGAGAGCTGAGGTTATAAAAGTAGACTAAAAGAGCTTGGCTTATTTAGTCCAGCACCACAAAGGCCGAGAGAGGGATATGATCGCTCTCTATAAATACATCCTGGAGGTTAATGCTAAGGAGGAAGAGGAGCTATTTCAGTTAAAGGACAATGCTGACACAAAAGCAAATGGCCATCATAAACCTGGCATGCAGAAACCGAGATGGGAAGTGAGGTCCATGTCAGGCATTGCTGCTGGCAGGCTGAGGGCAGGGGGCTCGGGCGGCTCGTGGGAAGGGTGCATGGCTGTCACTGCCTGTGCAAGCAAACTGGGAACAGCAGCCATGGGCTTGCCAGGTCCCACAGGAGACATCTGCCCAAGCCTGTTCCGTGCCGTGCTGGGCAGGAGGCCCAGCAGATCCAAAGCTCTGCTCGGACCCTGAGGGCAGCGCTAGCCCTGAGGGCCTGTCTGGCTGACCAGGGCTCCCTCACAGCCCGGCCCTCATGTCAGCCCCAGAGCTGTCAGCCTCCAGGGCCACCAGCTCTGGCACAAACCATGTGGCCCGTCTCCATCTCCCCACACCCTGCCCTGCCTGTCCCACAGGAGACGCCTGGGGCTGGCACAGCTGCTGTGGGCAGACCCCCACAGCCATGTTAGCCCTGCTGGCAGGGCTGGCCTGATCTCTGTGCAGGGCTCTCACCAGCCTGCAGGTTGCAGCAGCCATAGCAGCCACAGTTTGCTTGCCTGGAGAGCATGGAAGCACCATTGAGATGGGGCACCCATTTTGTTTCGTGACCAGGGGAGGAGAAGTTTCCCCTGTTAAAACCAGGCTAATCTCAGGGTAAGTAAGGAGGCAGCTCTCCGGGTGGCTGTGGGGCTGGGGCCCGGGAGTGCGGTCAGCTCCCCAGGGCAGTGTGCAGCAGCTCAGGGCCTCCCCAGGGGCCTGCAGACATTTTGTGCCTGTGCATGGCTGGCTGCTGGAGTTAGTCCACGGCTGAGGAGCTCTCTGGGTGTGTCTGTCACTTGAAATCACTGGCATCATGTTGTGCTTCAAGTCTCTGACTTGGGCTTAGGCCCTTGCTGCCTCAGTGTTGGCAATGCGAGCAGACGAGCGAGTTGCTCTCAGTGATGGGAGCTGAGTGGCTCCTGGCTTGCCAGGCTGGTTTTATTTCTACTCTACACCATATGCTTGCTGAGAGGCTTCACCTTTGGATCAGTGGGATGGAGAGGAGCTGCCAGTGACATTGTGTCTCCTGCTCAAGAGTGCTCAGCAAGGGGCAGAGCCCTGCTTCCTCCCCAGGCAGATGCTGCTGCTTGCTCTTGGGATGCTCTGCTGGTTGAGTCTTCTGAGCACACCCTGCCTTTAGTGACCAGGGGACTCACCTGAGGACCAGGTGACATAAGGCAACAGGGATTGTACCTATGTGGCAGGGCCAGCTTTTATTGGTCCTGGCAAAACTAATAATGTCAGAATCACAAATATCTCAGCTCAAGTATTTTGGGGCTTTCCCCCTCCTCCCCTCTCTATTTTCATTGCTGGAAGCTGAGAGCAGCCCATGGGATGAATATTTCACTCCAGAGTTCCATTCAGCTGTTAAGTCAGGATCTTTGCCAGAAATGCAATTCTTTCTTATATCTCCAGGATAATAGCTGGGTAGGATGGTGGATGGCTCATTCAGGATGAGACATTACAACACTTTTATTCCTGGCATAGGATGGCATGTGGCTGTACTGCCTGTGGCAAAGTGCTTGGCTGACAGTGCTTCTTTAAGGATTTTTTTTTTTTAAGTAAATACCTTTTGTCTTGTTTTGCTCAGTGAGTTCTGCAGGTTGGGACATCCTGTATCAGAAAGGGATCCATCAAAGCATGTGTTAGATACCTGCTGCCCTCTAATGGCTGTCGGTTCCTGCGAGCCTTGGGACAGCACAGGTTTTGTGCATTCAGTGCAAGGAATCTGCTTAGGTCAGAATTTTACTCAGTGTTTTTATAGCATGGGACAAATCTCTGGAGAGGAAGTGTGGTGAGATCTCCACTATTCTTCATGGTTTAATGTGCCTCTTCCCTGCACTCGCTGCAAACCCCATCATTTGCTCCTTGCTTCTGCCACATCCCATCCTGCTTTGATTCCTGTTAGGGAAGTACTTGCCTTTCCTAACAGCTTTAGATGTGATTTAGACCGTGCACAAAGAATAGCAATAGCCCTTGAACTCCATCAACTTTCTGCAGACCACAGAAGACCTGGTCAGGAAGACACTGCTGAGGACTTGCCCAAACAGTTGGAGACAGTTCAGACAACTGTTTGTGAGAAGTTTTTCTGTAGTAATGAAGACACATAGTGTCAACTTCTGATTGCTCACTACCAGACCTGTAATAATGTCTGCTCTGTTCAGAGAAAATTATCGGTGCCCTGCCTGCCTTGTTGACTTAGAGGGATTACATTTCTTGGGAAGTGGGACCATGCAGTTCCCTGCTGAATGGCTTGCTGCTGCTTATCAGCGGGCAAGGTACAGCATGTTGTTCCCTTGGGAGCATTCCCTGAATCAACACAGGCTCCCTGAAAAGCCTGGTGCTCATTGAGTGTTGTGCAGTTCTGTTTTTTTTTCCCAGAACCAAAATCTTTAAGACTGTCTGGAGGTACGCTGATGTATTGGAGCAGCACTGGGGAAGCAGTAAGATATCTGGAAGGAATTTTGCAGATGAGTTAATGATCAGTGAAGTTTGAAGAATGGTACCGACACAGCCTGCATCTCTTTGCCAAGGAATCTAGCATCCTACTGAGGACTGGAGTCCATACGCAACAGGGGAGAATGAAAGATGAATTGCAGTTAAGCACATAGACAGGCACTCTGAGAACACTTGGAAGAAAGTCCCAGGAGCTGGGGCCTGACTTTGTTCACAACATTCTCTCTCTTTTGACTTAACTACTTTTGCTAATTTTGATAACAATCTCTGTGAGAACACAGGATCACAACTGCAGTTCCACCACAGCTAACCAGCCTCAGTGAAAGTTTAATGAAAACAGCAAGGCTACAATCCTTGATATTCCCTCTTCTATTCAGCCTCGAAAGTACAGTTTTAGTGCTCTATTTATAAAATATATTTAAAATCTGGGTTCATACATTTTGGAAGGTGGAGGGGGGTTGGTGGGGAGAAAGCCTGGCTTCATTCAAATCAGTGGGAATTTTGCCATGATTTACATGGGCCAGAATTTCATCCTTGTTTATATAGTTTTGCCAGGCTGAAAAACTCTTAGGATGCCTGGGCCAGAAAAAGAAATCTTGAATCTTAACACTGCTGCGAACAGTTGGGGTAAGAATGCTGGGAAAGTCCCAAGGAAATTGAACTGGCATAGAAGTCATGTTTAGCTGGCCGTGTTTTGGATGCTTTTGTTGTGCTCTCCATCTCCTCCCTCGCTGCCTGAACTGCGAATGATGAGCTGCAGACCAACCTGATCTGCAGATGGCTGCAGTTCTGACACGTAGCCATCTGCAAAGCCTTCACCAGCAGGGGAATGCCGGGTAGCTTTTTAAGATCAGATAATAGGCTGGTGCAAGACAACCAGAAGTCTGAACATACTTAGTAAGCAACGTTCCTGACTAATGTAGGCAGCAGTCTGTTTAATAGCAATCCGCACTCAGTAGCCAAAGTGCTATGGGATGTGCTTGGATCAGGTTTGGGCATGCACCAAGTTAAAAAACTGCTCTGTTACATGGGTTGCTTCTCCTAAGCTGCCATTATAGGTCAGTGCAACACACTGAACTAGGAGCCACGTGTGAAAAGGATTTCTAGGTCACATCTCTGTTGCTGAGCATTTGCACCAGTGGGGTTTTCAGGTGGTCCTTCTATATCTAGTAGCACTCATCAGCTTCTAAATGCCTCAGCCTGTGTCTGTACAGCAAAGAGCACGTGCAGCTGCTCATTTCATTTGACAAATCCTACACCTCATGTCCCAGAATCATAATGAACATACCTAAAATTTCTGTTTTGGATAGAACAGTGAAACCACTAAGTTGCAGTGTAGTTTTTACCTAAGAAACTGCACTGATTTTAAAAATGACAACATCTGTGCAGCTTCCTTTGTTAAAATACTGGGATGCAAGATGCCTTAAAAACTAACATGAACATCAACATGCATCTGCAACTCTCTAAAGTGGTTGTATGATTTTAAACTCATTTATTTTCTCAGGTACCAGCAAATGCTATTCTGGATTGTTAAAACAGACAGACAACCCTTAAGGTAGAGCTTTGAGCTAAAAATAAGTCACTCTGTACAAGCATCCACATAAGGCTGTGCTATGCTTCATAGCTTATCTGGTCACAGTGACTTCAGAGGGACTACGTTGAAGAATGCAAGGAAAAAATTTGGTCCCAGGCTCTGATCTCAGATCCTCCTGTATCCACAGAAAAGTGTAAAGTAATACTGTCCCTTCTTCCCACAGTATTTCCCTCAGAAACACAAAGATCCAGCCAAGTTAGGACTAATCCTGGACCCAAACATGATGGCTGAAGAATTGCTAGACTGGATCCTACAGGCCTTGTACAATACAAAAAACAAAACAAAACAAACCCACCAGTCCTGCTGACACAGGTTGGATTTTTGCCTGAGGGAGACCTACTAGCTTTGACATTTGGTGAGTGAAAAGTGAAATTGTTGAGGTGACTTTCCCATTTTTTGCAAATAAAGATGGCAAAACTCTCACCAAAATCAACTCTCCACACAGAAGCAGTTTGTGTTCTTCTTCTAAGCAGAACTCACCAGAGAGAATTTTGTTGAATCTCACAGATATGCTGGTGGCTGTAATGAGCTGGACATAAACAGACTAAAGCCTCAGCCCACAGGCCTTCCCTTTCCCCTACCAGTGGAAAAGGGATGGGTGAGATTTCCCTGCTGTTGTTCAGCTGCTGGTTAACAGAAGAAGCTGCTCTCTATTTGAGCTTGTGCTGGTTGAGCAGCCCTGTCTGCAGCTGTATCGTGTTACACACTGTTATGCAACCCCATCCTCCTTGCAAACAATGACAGGAGCAACCTAAATCATGAAACATAAAGACTATAATTAAAGAGGGGAAAGTGCTTATTTGGCATTTGGGTACCCACAGCCAATTCAGATTAGCTGAACTAGCAAATCACTTGGCACAAGCTTAATGAGAATAACATTTGCACTGGACTAAATGATGGTTGTTTTACCCCACTGCTGGCCAAGACAGTAGTGTAACCTGAGTGATGCTGCCATGGCTTGGGCAGTTCTCTCTCTTCTTAACAGACAGTGACATTTATAACACAAACAGGAAGAGCCTTTGCAGTCAAAGGCTCTGCCTGAGGTTCTGAAACTATTAGCACCCAGAGGAGCTGTGGCCCAGGATGATGCTTCAGGTCTGTTTCTTATGATTGGAAGTTTGCAGGCGTACAAATCTGACAGTATCTGCTCAGGCTATGCCCTCCATTTCTCTGCTGGGCTTGCCCTCCTCATGCTGGTTAGGGGGTTTATGCACCTGCACAGCTTACAGCTGCAGTTGGCTGTGAAAAGTGGAAGCTGCCAGCCAGGAACTCTGAGACTAGAGTGTGCAACTGTGCAAAGACTCTGAAAACTTTGGAAAGTGCTTCTGAACCCTCTGCTCCATCCCTCCCTCCCAGCTCTTACAGTAAAAAGCCCCACAGCTTTAAGGATCTGATAACTTTCTTTCAGAGTTTTCTTGCTGGAGGTCTTCCTTGGGGAACCCAGATTAGTAGCTCATGGAGACATTAATAAAACAGCAGATGTTGAATGTTAAACAAAGAGAGATTTTCATCCAACTGATTGTTAGATATTAGAACTAAATAAGAATTATTTAAGAATAAAGGCCCTACTTTTAGCTTGCAGCTTTTATGCTGCTGAACATCTCCAAGGAGCTCCATTGAGTTTTCTGATTTGTGCTGCAGCCATCAGGACTCCAAAACTTCTAAGCAAGCTGAAAAAAAGGTGAATGTTTTTATGTTGCTGCCTTGGGGACTGTGAAACTATATACCTGCTGGATCTTCAGTTGACCTTAGAGATATTTAGCAGAGGGAGGAAAAGAGCTTAAGTTTAAAATATAAAATATGGGGAAGATGAATCAGCACAATTTTGATGCTGCTGGCTCCACCCACCAGTTTTAATCATGCATCTTCCCCTTTTTCCTGCCATAATCATTCTCTGCACATAGTTAGGATTATTTTACTGATCACTGAATGCCAGAAAGGATGCAAGTTACAGTGTCTCAGTATCAGTAACACCCACATCTGACAAATTTATATTGGATATGAAGATAATTATCTGTGACTTTGGGCAAGTAGGTTTATGGAGGGTTCTGCAAAATACTGACGACAAAACACTGCAGCATCTCTACCACTGGCTGCATAGTGAACACTTTCTTGTCCCACAGCTGTCTGGAATCCTGCATTATCCCTTCCCACAACCATCCCATCACAGCCAGAAGCTTATCTATCTGAAGAGTCAGGCAGCTCTTCAAGTGGGAAAATGTTGCATGATATTGAATAACAGCCCTATTTCTCCACATGCATACATTTTTCACAGTTAATCTCTCATTCCTTTGCCTCAGTCTCTGGGAGGATAAGTTCAGGCATCTTCATCTTGAAAATAGCTCTGTGTTACCCAGAGAGTTAGCTAAATTTGAGATGTAACAGGTTATTCCCCAAAGGCATCTTAAATGCTAGGGTCTCTGTTTGCCAGGAGAGTGCAATATCACATTTTACTGGCTGACATATGAGACATCACTTCTGCCAACACAACAAGACAGTTCTTGAGCCATACTCCAGCCTTGTCTCATAGCCCCACATTCAGACATGCTTCCTAACCTCCTCCAGGTTTTAGGCCCTCATTTGTTTGTACATCCTGGGATGGGAACCTCAGCAGCCCTGGGCCAGCTGAGCTCTGCTTTTGCTTAGCTTTTCTTTATACTTTGGGTGCGAACCATGATGATTTTGCATGCTAACAATTCCTTAATTACATTCATGTTTAGATTCCTCCTCCCCTTAGCTGAGCCAAGCTGAGCTCCCAGCAAGTGGTTCATGTTCCTGAATGTGTAGCAGGTGCCTGGTCTTACATGCTGATAGAGAGGGGCTTATTAACAACTGGGGCCATTTCCAAGCTGTAAGACCTAACAGAGCCTGGCAGGGCTGTCTGTGGATGCAGGGGGGGATTTGAAAAGTGGAGCTGAGGGCATTTATTCAGAACTTGCTTGCCTTAAGGACTGACCCCTGACTGAGTTAGCCTCACTAGCAGCTCTTGTTTTCCCTTTAGGAAGGATGGAAGTGGGAGAAGAGCAGGCTGGAAGCATTATCCCTAGTTCAGGTTCCTGTCTTCTCCTTCATGGAGAGACAAACTGATCTGATATTCCATCTACAGGAGCTTCTCTGGTTCTAAAGTACTGTTGCCAGAGAATTTTAAAAGAAGTATATTTTTTAATTCTTTAAACATGGGCTTAAGCTCATAGATAACTGTCCATATATATATATATATATAATTTTTTAAAGCTACTTTGGGAATACTTACAGCAAGGCTGATGCTGAATGTCAGAACTTGGCTCTTTAAGATGCTGCAAGGAGTACAGGGAGAAAAACTGCCTAGGGACTGCAAAAGAAAGGCTCTTTAGCAGCCTGTGGTGTCACTCCTCCTAAGTTTTCCATGTTTCTCCTGGGAATATTGTTTTCATGAACCATGGTGCCTTGTTGAATGGAGACCCTGTTGGGCACTTGATATTTTTTCAGAAGTCATGTATTTATAAAGTTAGAGGTCGCCATCAAACACTTAATAACTTTAGAAGGTAGAATTGTGTGTTGTGTTTTCTTTTCCTTCCAAGTCCTTCTTTCCTCTAGACTATCAGTCTGTTTTCTACTTTAACTGTGTAATGCCAAAAGCCAGTTGAGATGGTTTGTTGTCTTTTTCAGCTTTTAGTGATTCTAGTCAAATATGAAGAGTTAATCTCTTCTACATATGTTAAAACAAAGGTTTTCTTCTGGCTCAAGTGCTGCTTTGTTAAAGTCTCTCTTTTCTTTACTCTCTCTGCTTTTTGGAATAAAATTTATGGTTGCATCTCCACAGAGTATGAAAGTTTCTTTTTATTATTATTTTAAGTAAAAAATATAACTGCCGTGGTGTCCCACTTCCTGGACGACATTGGCAACTTTACTTGTGGCTACTGACATTTCAAGAGACCCGTCTTATACAGGCAGTCTGTGTTTTGCTAAATTTAGCAAGCCATGGATCAAGTGGCAAGTATGTTCCACCCTGAAACCTATTTTTGGGAGGAACTCAGCATAGGCACCAAGAGGTTAAAAAGCTGTGTGGGGGAGAAGAAGAAAAAAAAAAGACAAGAAGCAAAATATTTTGCAAGAATCGTTGCTATGTTCTGAGCTTCAGCTCTTGAACACTGTGGCTCTGAATCACGTTCACTGGGGAAACAGCTGCAGCTGTTTAAGATGCTACTGCTCCTCAGCTGTTTGTTACCTTCCTTTTGCAGGCTGGGGGCTGAACACAAACCTTCCTCAGCAGTTTAGACTTAATGTTACCCTTTCTAACATAAGGCAAATAAGATGCAGTCATGTACCCCTTTCTCCCAGCATCACTGGGAGCGCAGCAGCCCCTGCAAGAGGGTTGGGGCGGGCATGGATAGTGTAAGCAGCCCCAGCGAGTTTCTGTAATGCATTTGGAAGGGCTGCGTTTATGTGCACTGAGAGTCCCGACTGTACTCTGCTGTCCCTGACCATGAAATATGTTTCTACATATTCGGTTGTAACTGGGTTAGTTAAAAGTGTTTTGGAAAATTGACTTGACTAAATCACAGAGAAACTATGGACATGCTGGTCTGTAATTAATTGATGAGCACAGTGCTAACCAGATAAAAACCAGTTGTCAGCTCGTAGCAGTTCCTTCATATGGGTTGGTGCGTGTTTATCCCAGCAGTTTAACCCTGTTTTGATTCAGTGCCTTCTAGACACTGTTTATTCCCTCCTACAGAAGTGTACATTAGCCAAAAAGATTTGTAAGGCTGTCCTGGAACAGAGGTGCAGCACTGTGTGCCCATCCTCTCCCCACTGCCACGGCTGCCCGGGGATGGAAGATGCAAAGCAGACTGCCTCTCTGGGAGCCCTGCCAGCGGCTGACTCAAGGTGAAGGATCTCGGGGACAGGCTGTAATGGGTGAGAGCCGCGCCCGGTCTGGTTCAGCAGCACACCTGGTGCTGTCGGCTTCAGCAGGGCTGGGAAAGGCACTACTGTGTGTGCTGGCACAGCCCCCCGACACCGTGCCTGTGGCTAGCCCTGGCTGCAGCCGAACCAGCCCTGGGCACTCATAAGGCTTTGAGGTCTTGTGCTGCCCTAGCTGGCACAGCCCCTCTCCCTCCCTGCTGGAGGAGAGAGATGGACGAAACTAGTCTGGGAGCAGGTGAGTCATGGGCTGGCTCCTTGCTTCCTCTTGGGGCAGCCTCTTGCTTGAGGATCCAGAGGCATGTCAGAGACAGGAAAGGGACAGTTAGTTTCTAGTTGGGATGCTGGGCTGGCAATCTGGAAGTGTAGGAGATTCCCAGCTGTGCTACTGGCCTCAGCTTCCCTGGGAAACAAAACAGAGGTAATAATTACTCTGTCATGGATTTCAGGCTCTGGAATATTTGAACATAAGGGAATATTCATGGGCCCATCACTTTTGTGTTTTTATTAGGAGCACTGACACTTAAAATGACAATGACCTGGGTATCTAACAGACTCTTCATAATGTAGCTGTTTGCTTTTTCCTTAACTGAGCCCAGACAACAGGCAAAATAGTTCAGGGTCTTCTGAGTCAGCTGTTAGTGCAGTGTGAGAGCAAGCATGATTAAGTTTTTTTAAAAGTTCTGTAACATAGAAAAAAAAAAAGAGGGAGTTCCCTTTTGTTAGAATGCAGTAAACAAGTCCTTATTATTATATCTTAACACAGAGCTTTTGACCAGCCTAAAAGGCATCATGGTAATGAAGAAACTAATGCAGTTAGCACTTTTAGTGCCCAAGTGTTTAGGAGTATTTAGAAGCATTGCTTTCCTAAGCATTCAGTACTCTTCTTTTTCACAAAAGTCATGAGAGCATGTGATACTCAGCCTTGAAAACATCTTGATCTCTGCTAGACCAGATAAGGCCATGTTTATTTTGTATTCCTAGAGTTGGGGGGGCAGGGGGGGAAATCCCATCCCATACCTGAAGGAAACATACCTAATTTCTCCCCTTCATGAGAAAAGATCAAGTATTTCTCAAGCCACAAGTGTCTACCCTCTAAGAAACCAGAAACCCGATTTAACAATAATACTTTTGTGAGCAGCCTTAAAATCCCAACAAAAGAAGGCAGAATTAAACCTCTTGAAAACATCTCTTGGCCTTATTTGGGGCAGCACAGATTGGAGTAAAATTTTCAGATCAGGCTCATCCTCCCCTATTTTCACTTTGGTGAAATGGAATAGAAGTAGAAGGAGCCGTTTCAGGCCCCTCCTTTCATGAAGGATGCCGCAGTGTTAAAGAACAGAAAGAAATACTTCAAGGCTGCTTGGAAAGAGAAGGAATTTAATTCCCACCTTAATTGAGGATCTTTTATATCGATTTCAGCAAGGGCTGCCGCAGACATGAATAGACTGAGGTCAAACTGCAAACAGAACTCAAACTGCAAACCTCACTGTAGCTGGTGGTGGAAGGAGAATCTGCACACACCTCTCCCCTTTAGTGGCAGAAGTAGGAAAGAGTTAAGATTTCTAATGATACCTGAAGGTAGAAATACTGGAACTCCTCCCTCACAAATGATGGGAATCAGGGGCTTCAGCTGGCTATTGGCTTTTCAAGTGTGAAAGGACCGAGGAAAGAAAAATTGTGTTCTTGTAATGATTGAGGAAGTGTATCCTAATGGCTAATTGCTACTGAACACACTTTCCAGCTCTCCCCTTTCCTCTGTTCCTCCTTCCTGGCTATGAAGTGAGCTGCCTAAGGAGACACACAGTATTCTTCATCTCCTCTGACCTCTTTCCCCCCCCTTTTTTTTCCTTCCCGCCCCCTTTTGCCTGTCTCTGTTTCTGTCTTTCCCTTCTTTTTCTCTTCCTTATATATTTTTTTCCCAGTAGCATCAGCTTGCTGTGGGATGGCACGGATGGTTGTGCTGGCCTGAGGGAGAAGCTCAGCTGCAAACAAGGGTTATGAGGATGTAAGGGCCAGTGATCTGAACGTGATTCTCAGAGAAACAAAATCTGGTGACTCTTGTGTTGGCAGCTGAAGCTGTTAACGAAGGGGCTGTGTGTCTGCTGCAGGAGCTGAGCAGGTCTATTAATGCCTGATATTATTATCAGGCTTGTTAGCACACCAGCCTGCTACTGGAGGTGGCTTGGGAGCAATATATGCTGTGCTCAGTTATCCACTCTGCAGGGCAGTAATTTCTGGCACAGAAAGGGTTAGTGGCCCACAACTGGCAGTGTCCTTGAGTCCTGCAGCAGGAATAGCCAGGGCCACTGTCAAAGTCTGAAGAGGCTTTTAAACAGAGTTTAAATGAATTTCAAAAGGTGACATGAGAATTTGAGCAAATACATTGCTTGTTTGATCTCTCCTGTGTCATCCTTGGGGGTGAGAAAAAAGGAATTTGTGCATTCTTTGCAAGGAATGGAGGGAACACCCCATTCAGCTACCAAATCTGCTTGTAATGGAAACTTACCACTCCCTGCATTTTTGGCTGGCTGCAGAGTTCAGAAGGGGTAACAATTGTACTGTGCTGGGGTTAGTGTTGCTCTAGTTCTGAGACAACTCTGTCTTGTCAATGTAAGCTGAAATCATCTCTTACTATGGACACAAATGATACTTAAGCCATTAACACTTCAGTGATAAATATCTCCTAATGTGGTAAAGTCCTAGAAAAGTGGCTTTGATAAAAATCAAGATGATTGTCTAACTGGAAACTTTCTATTTGCAAGACACTTGGACTGTGTTGGTGTATGACACTAGATTTGCTCTGGCAAGTAAGGTCCCAGTGGGGCATTTTCTAAGGCTTCTGGCTCGGTCCTTGTCACCTGTTTAGAGAGCCCTTCAAAGCAGGCAGTGGGCTACTCTTAAATTGTGTCCTGGCAGTGCTCTTGCAGATGAGGCACTACAGCCCCATCTGTGTTTCATGATAGTCTTTTCTGTATCAGGAGGCCAGGTGTGAGCTCTCTCAGTGGGAGAGTAGAGGCTGCCAGGCCCTCAGGAAAACTGCAATTGGCTTGGTTTCCAGAAAAATCAGTGCTTGTGGGTAGTTTCTATAATGAATCCCAGGAGCTCCTGGAAAATTATTTTCTCTGGTACCATCAGCTCAGCATCATCCTTCTGATGGCCTTAGTGGAAAGCAGGGTGGGCATGGGCTTGTCTGAGTGCCTACAAAAAAGGCAGTGTTTCTGAGAAGTGCTGAGCTGTCTGTACATACACAGGTTGGCTCTTCCATCTGTGTGTGACGTGTGATGTTCAGGAAAGGTGAGGTGTGTGGTACTCATGTGGTCAGAAGAACCTGTGGCCTGCCTAGCCACTGCTGTCCCAGAGTACCTGGCTCACAAAGCCCTATTTGCTGGTAGTTTCTGCAGAAAAGGGCCAGGTTTCAGGGAAGAAAAAAGTGGCCATGAGAACTTTTAACTCACTAAAAAAAGACACAGACACTGCAATCTTTGCTATGACTCATCTGGGCTGTTACTTGAAAAAGGCAGGCTGAGCAGTTGAGGACCTCCTTACTCAAGGGAGCAGCAGTCATTTGTGAACTCCCTGAAGGCCTGAAAGTAGAAATGGTGTAGGTGAGCAGTTCCCATGCTGAGCCTCCGACCACTGATTTCCTTCCAACCACGGCCAGATGCAGCTTAGGGAGAGCCAGCAGGTCATGGCTGGCTAGTTACTTCCCACCTGTTGCTTCCACGGCTGCTAAACAAGTTTGAGAAGTAAAAATCCAGCATATATATTCTCATTCTCATCTTTCTCTTAGAAACAGATGATGAAATAGTTGCAGAAATATTAATAATTCCTGCATGATAGGGCTTTGCACTGTAGTGAGTTGCTGATGGGGAGGGGTGTCTATGAAGAAAGCTGGTGTCTGCTTTATCAAAGTGTGAGTGGAGACAATTTCATGAAGTTTTGACAACGTTTTGCCCACTTGGAGCTTTTATTACAGATTCACAGAGTGTCAAAGCACTTCTGTGAACTGCAGCAGCTTGTTCAGTCACCTCCCTTCAGTGAACAAGCCATGCTCCCGCGGGGCCTTGCTGGGACATGAAAGTGCCGACGTGTGTTCTGGAAAACCTTGCGGCATCGCTACCTCCTCCCTGGGGATTAGGGACTTGTTGAGTCCTATGAGGAAAGACGGTCCCCCCAGCTGAGCAAATGGTGGTACAAACTGCTGCGGGGGGGAGGTGCTGTTCCAGTGTCCAGCAGCCCGGGCAGTGGGCAGAGGAGCCGGGCTGTCCCCAGCCAGCGCTGCTGTTTGCTCAGGGAGCGGGAGCCGGGCGATAACGCGTCCCTCGAGATAAAACGCTTTTGTTGTTTGCCTGCTGGGTCAAGGCTCGGTAGGTGTTCTGCATTGCTGGGCGTTAAGGGTGTAGGCCGCTTAAAAGAAATTTTAAAAGGGACTTTGAATGGGCTGGGTCAAGGTGTCAGAGGGTTAAACCAGAACAGTTCCGGCACTTGCTAGAGGGAGAAAGTTGTATAACATCACCTTACATCGAGTAAACTTCTTCCTGTCAGCCGGCCAGTCCTTTATGCGAGAGAGAAACAATCGTGAAAATGGTGAAATCACAAAGCCATCGAGCTTTTTTAACGAGCTTTTTTGTTTGTTTGTTTGTTTTTGTTTTTGTTTTTAAGCCGAGTCTTTGCTATAGTGTATCGCCATCCTCAAGGCAGGAAAATAGATTACTGGGGGGGAGGTAGGAGCGGAGGAAAAAAACCCGACAAAAATCCAGTGTAATGAGAAGGCTCAGCAGTTTAAGAGTGCCACCTCCTGGCTGGCCCGGGCAGGGAGGGGTGTCCCACTTCCCCCTGACGTGTCCCACACCTCCTCTCTACCAGCAGCAGCCCTGGAGCCCCACGCACGGATTTCTCGCCAAGCGATGGACGCTGCAGGGCTGCAAAGGGGAAAATCAGCTGCAGCTTTAGGCCTGGTCAGTGCAGCAGCCCAGAACGGACTTTGGTGTGCAAAGGCTGGCCCAAGCAGGATTTTCTCACTTCGTACAAGCACCTACTTTTTTTTTTGTTTGTTTGCGTGTTTGTTTGGGGTTTTTTTGTTGCATTGGATGAAAAGAAGCCCTGATCTCGCCTCCTTCCCCAGGGATGTGGGGGGCTCAGCACATAAAAATATTTTGACTCACAGTGGGGCGGGGACCACAGGAGAGATTCTCTTTGATAAGGTCAGATCAATTGTCCAAATGCTGATATTCAAATTTCATGCTAATTAAAAAAAATGGTACTTTGAAATGAAATCACCTTTTCTATGGCACTCTTGTAAAGATTTCTCCTTAGAACAGAACCAGATTTTCCTGGTTTTCTTAGAACCAGATTTTTCTGGTTTGTTCTGGTAGCCATTGTCCCATCCTCTTGGCATCTGATCTGTTAGCACCAATTAGCACAGGACCTGGGCCGCTGCACAAGGCAGCATGGACAGGTCAGGCAGCCCTGTTGGGTCTGTGCTGAGTCCTGCTACAAATACCTCCTGAGCCAGGATGATGTGAGGATGGCATCTCGGTTTCTCCTTGAGATGGAGAGGGCATCAGCTGGAGAGCTAGGACTTGCCTGGGACTGAGGAGCTGTAGCTTGGGGTACTGTGGGAAAAGCTGCCCTTAAGGATGCCAGTAGAACAGGGTCTCAGCTTTGGAGGGCACCTTGGTTTCCCTAGAGGACTGGATTCACAAAATTATTTTTGCTGTTGCACTTGAGTTTCCATGAAGCTGAGTAGGATTCAGGACTGCCCCGCATGTGAGCACCAGTCCCACAGCAGTTTAGCCATCTCTTAACCTCCCACCTTGTTTCCCCACTCGTGGCTACAGAACTTATGTGACCCTTGCAGAGCCAGTTCAAGAAGAAAGCCAAGGCAGAGGTGAACAGCTTTCTGCTGGTGTAGTTTGTGAGCAGGGGTGCAGCAGAGCAGAATGAACCTCGTGTGGGTGCAAGGGAAGGAAAGGGAGGGCACAGCTGAGGAGGCACGGGCATGAGCACAGCTCCAGGGGCCTCAGTGCTCTGCTTGGCTGTGGATGCTGTTTGTGATGGTTCCCAGTGCAGCTGGGGTAGGCCTTCATCAGCAGGGTGCGCTTTCTGAGGCACATCAGCTGCTTCAACGTGGTCTCAAGAGCACTTAGAGATGTACAGGACCTTATAGCTATAGGCAGGTTTTCCCTCTCTAAGGAAACCATTTAGCTTTGCAGACATTCCACTAACAGCATGGATGTTGGGCTTTTTTTTCTCTAGATGGTACAAAATGTAATCACTTATGCAATACAGCAGACTGGCTTTCTAATCTTTCCTCTGATGTATCACTTTGGAAAGTTCTTTGGATTTATATCTGATTTCACAGTGTTCCCCATCCTCCTCTCTTTCATCTCATTCTGTGGTGTTTCCTGTTGGTGTAGTAACTATTGAAGAAGGAGAGGAGGCAGGAACATCTTGAAATTGCTGTGGTAGTGTGATAGTGCCTCTTGAGCAGCACTGCAGCGGGGCAATGCAGAAGCCTTAGCAGTGGTTTTGATGTGAGCAATGCTGCACCCTGGCACCTCTATCCTTCAGCCTAGCTGAAGGTTTTGTGGTATGAGTCAGGCCAGAGAATTTTTTGAGCCTGAAATAAGTAAATAAGACTACAGTGCAAGTCTAATGTCTTGATACAACCAGGAATTCCTTCAACCAATTTTGCTGCTGAAGTCCCCATATTGTAAAGGTACAACCTTATAGTTTGTGGTGAGTTTTTGTTGTACCAGTCCTCTCTGCTGTGTGGTCCCAGCCTGTGTCTGGAAGGTTCCTCCATTTAATTAATTCTTTAGCTACTGCTCTTTCCAGACAAAAGTGCTTTGCTTGATCTGGCTGCATCCCCTGACTTCAAGCAGAAAATCTTCAAAATTTAATACTTGTCTGTTATCTCAGTCTCACCTGTGTTTGGGGTTTCTTCCTAAGGGGAAAGTAAACCCCAGAAAATTAGCAGAGAAACTACCTCTCAATACTGAGGCTGATATCAGTTATGTGAAGGTCTGCACAGAGAGTTTATTCAGTCAAGCCAACACAGAAAAATTTCCCTGAATTGTTATCACAGTTGGACTAAGACTGATCTTTAAAAACTTTCTTTTCCCCTCTATGGAATACTCTGATGTGGTTAAATCTAGAGATACCCAAGAGTCCACTTCAGTATTTTTCTTAGCTTGGCTGTACTTGGGGTTTTTGTTTATATTGTTCTATTTTTTTGTTGGCCAGTAGGAGCAGTTTGCTATTGTAGACAGCACTATAGAAGAATTGCTGTAGACAGCCCTCACTTGTGTGAGCAAGCAGCAGTGACTTGGAGGTGAAGGAATCCTGCAGTATTATTTGCTTCCCACCTTCTGCAATTGCAGTACCAAAGCTCATTGCAGTAGTGGCTCCAGGCCTGTTTGTTTGTATTCATCATCCACAAGGTACCAATGTTCTTCTGAACTCTAATGCTTCTTGTTATCTGTTTACCCTTGGAGATGCTGACAAAAGAGTTAGGAATGGAAAAATGTTGTGTTCCTGATCTGGGTCGGTCTGTAGTTCCCTAGGAATCCAGGGAGGCCTTGAATTTGATGTTGCTTTCCTGTTTTTAGGGAGCAGACCAAGCTATGAATAATAAATACAAGCTCTGGGGCAAAACCGTTTTCCATTCATAAAATTCAACATTAAAGGCTGAACAGTAATTTCTTAGTCTGCTACAAAGCAATAGGAATTCCATGTTGGGACTAGAGAGCTTCTGACAGCTTCTTCAGCTTTTGCTGTGCCACAGTTTAATAAATTGGTTCATCTTTGATTTTTATATAGATAGAACAAAGGTGTCTCCAGCTAAATTATGCGGATTAGCACAGTTTCCAATCTGAGGAGGTTGAATTTGGAAAAATAAAGGCAAAGCAAGTACCTTTCTTCTGCTGGCTTCTCTCTTGGCTTTCAGAATGAGAAATAGCTGGGGCATAACTTGAATAAATCAAGAATGAGGAGATGAAAGTTAACGGTATTCTGTTTGGGGCCAAAACTTACTGCATAGACACTGAAGTTTCTGCTTCAGTGATGATGGTGTGAGAAATCAAATCATAGGATGCCAATAAGTTTCTGTGGTCTGGATCCTACATTTATTTGTACTTCAACATCTGAGGGGTCCTGTTGGAGCCCAGGTAGAACATTGTGGGGAGGGAGGGGTAAATCACTGTCAGTGGTGCAGCGATTGAGGAGGATCTCTGATTTGAGTGCTCTTGTAAAGAGCATTCAGTAGGGAAATCTGATTGTGACTTGCTCTCCTCCCACCCTGGAGCAGGCTGTTGTTCTCCAAACTGTTGACTGTCAGGTAGTAGAAGGAGGTGAAGGTTTGCAAGGGGCAAGAGAGCATCCTGGATCAAAGTGTTTGTTTTTTCAAGGTAAAGCTGCATTAAATTGGGGAGAAGCAGACCAGCAACAGTGAAGAATATAATCTGTGCATTTTATCACTCTGCTAACCCCAGCTGTAAAATTTACCATAGGAAGGCTAATAAAATGGGAGCCACACAAGCAAACAGGGCATGGGATTATCAGCAAACATTTATTTTGGCTCTGGTGGAGCCACTCCCCTGATCAAAGTGGTTGGAGTTTGAACCTCTTTTAAGTTGTTCCCTGCTTGGACTGGGAGTGCCCTGATCTTGCATTGATGGCGTCAGTATCGTCTGTGCAGCTGTATAGAAAAAAATATCAGGAGGGAGAGGGAAATTGTGTGAGGCTGCTTTACTGCAGTGTGAGACAACAATAGCTTATATTTTAGCTTTGCCAGCAACTGCCTGGTTTAGGAAAACAACCTGAGGCTTATTGTATAACTAGATGGTATAGGTATTATCACAGGGCCAACAGGGAATGCTTTACCATTTGCAGGCTCATGTCTGGCAGACTGAGTAGCTGTGTAATCCTTATCAACAAAAATAGCCTGCTGGCAGAAATCACCTTGAGCCCCAGGCTCTTCCCTTCCAGAGCCTCTTTTCTGACTGATCTCTTTAGTCGGGGTTCCCTCTCTCTCCTCCAACAAGAGCTGCTTGAATCCCTCTTGGCAATGAGTCTCTTGGCTGAAACAAACATCTCCTCTCTGATCCTTTCAGGCTCCATGGCTGATGTCTGGTGGGGGGGGGCTCACTTGCTGAATGTGGTGTTCTTGTTGAGTCTCACTGGCTGGGGAAATACTTGAAAAGCTTCTGGGAGGAGGTACATGGGTGAGAAACAGAGTATTCTCATGAGAGAAACAGAGGGAGGAGAAGGTTTTTAAGTCCTCAGGGATGGGATCTTTCCATGCAAACATCTTGCATCTCACTTTGTGCTAAGGGCAGAACAAAGGCAGCTTTACTTCTGACTTTCTTTCCATGTTTTTTTTTCCTCCTTACCTGTTTTGTCTGTTCAGTATTTCTTTTATTTATTTTGTACTCTTTTGGGGAGATTGTTGTAGACATCTGCGTGCTTGAGTTCAGATTCATTTTAAGGCCAACTCATAATGTGTTTGCACTAGAGAGGCAAGACTGAAGCTGGGCTTGAATGTAGCTCTCATGATATGAACAGCTCTTCTTCTTGGGTCAGGGCTCTGCTGAAGCACTAGAGTCCCTGCCTCCAAGGGGAGACTGAGCTGAGCAGCAAGGGAAGAGAGCAGGCAGCAGGAAGTTAATGCTGTGGGTGTTAAACTGCAAAGGATTGCTTCATAATATATACTTTTTACAGTTGTTATTTTTAAATGGCTGCACATTATCCAGCCAATGCTAGGCCAGAGTACTTGTTTTTGAGGCCTCCTGGCGGTGTGGGTGTTGAGGGGAAACGGAAGCAATCTGTAAGGCTGACAGAGCAATTCAAGCAAGACTTCCCCCTTGCCCTCCCAGGGTAAAATGTGTGACTTTCTGCCCTCATATCTGCCACAGTCTGCATTCTTGAACTGCATGAGGAAGGTCCTGCATGCATATGTGAGGTCTGGGAGGGCTTTCCTGTTCTCAGCTGCTTGATCCCTGTAGCATATGCTCCATGCTACGGCTGCACAGAAATGAGGGTCTCAGCAGTTAGAGCCCTGTAAGGAGGCTGGGTAAGAGCTGGCTTTGTGGGTGGACCTTCACAACTGAGCTAGGGATGTGCTGGTAGGAAGGAGTGGTGGGAGATCTGTTCGTGACTGGCAGTTTGGGACTTTGCCTGCTGGGACACAGAAGTCCCTGTGACTGGGGTGTGCGTGACTTGGTGGAAACATTGTAGTAGCTGTTTTATCTCAGCTTTAGCTGATCAGTGAGTGTATTTGTAGCGCACTGATCATTGTGTTTGCCTGAGCCCTGTGGGAGCTCCTGGGGAGCAGATTCCTATCCCATCTGTCTCACAAAAGCATTTGTCAGTCCTGGGAAGGTTACTTCAGAATGATCCATGAAAGAGATTGGAGTTTGTGCTCTAGGTGGATTCTTCATCATGGTCCATTACATAAGAGCTGAGCTGAAGACTTTACCTTCCCTTGTGTCTTTTGGGACAAAAACTTGATTTCAGTTGGAATAACATCATTTAGATGTTCCTGCTTCCCCCACTCTCTTTTCTCATGCTGCAGAACACCATCAAAATAACAAAATACAGCCACACTGGGATTATTTTAGGCTGCACTGGAGAGCATAGGACATGGTACATGAGAAATTTAAGCAATGGATTTTTATGTAAAGAGTAACATGTTTCAACACAACAGAAGTAACAGCATAAAGACACTTCCAATTCAGGCAATCTTGCCGGCAAGGGCTGAGATTCTGGCCCTGAATTTGACTTCACTTGTGCCTCATACCTCTCACTTCAAGGAGATCTGGGTGGAAATGTGAAGATCTTTGTTTTAGCAAAACCTCACCACCTTCTTGCTCAGGCTGCACATCCCTGGAGAATATTGCACTTACCTGTCCACAGCTGAGCTGTGTTTAGAGCCTGGTTCTTGCTCCAGAGCCCTTATTAAGCTTTTTGAGGCTCCTTCAGAAAGATGACTGCAGTAGCTGCCAGATGTACTAGAATTCAGGTGTGATAGCCTAAATATACCATAGATCTTCTGGGACGGCAAGGGATTCTTTTGCTGTGCTGGGATCAGTAAAGATGAACTCTGGTTTTGTTGCTTGACTATGCCAAAATAGAGTCTGATTAGAAACAGGAATTCAAGGAAAAAACCAAGGCAATTCTTAGGCTGAAGGAGTAAAGGCCTTTTTAAATTTAGAGAACAGCAGAGATCTTGAGCTTCCAGCCCCTGGAAGATCTTAAGACAACAAATCTCCCTGTCTCTGTGGTATGACAAACATACCTTTCTCCTGCTATGGAGAAAGCTCCATGTTAAGTGGTGGAATGTGAGTTTAAGCTGTAGTGTTTGTTTTTCAGTTTAATTCCCATAGAAAAGGGCAGGCAGTTTTTGTCATAGGAAGCCAAATGCTGTTCAGCTGGTGCTGGGAGTGAGGGTCTGCAATGTTCATGTGTGAGGTGGGCAGTGAAGGGTCAGAAGATCTCAAGGGCCAGAAGTTTGTTGCTTTAGACATTGAATTCCTATTTTTTAGTCAGTTGAGACCTCTTGCAGCAGATTCTGCTACAGATGCTCTGGGGGAGTCTCTGTACTGTGTGAAGGCAAAAGCTCACTTGTTTGCTGTTGTGGGCCCAGGGGCTCCTTCAGATGTGCCCAAGGCTATAAGGGCACATCTGAAGAATTTGTTGAATTTGGCTAAGAGGATCTTGGCTATTATGGGATCAGTTTCAAATACAAGTGCTTGAACTAGCACTGTGTCTGTTTTTAATCTGCTGAATCTTTCATCAAATAACAGACCAAGAAGCTTGGTGGCTGGAATTTGGGTTTTAGTCATGGTTTTGTTGTGTGATTGCAGTGAAACTGAGCTGAGCAAGTAGACTCTTTCATGAATGCTGCTGCTGAATGGAATTTTGTTAGCTTCTCCTCAAGGTATGGCTCTTCTGATATCTCATGGGAATCATGGGGGTTGGATGAAGTTGAAGAGTTGCTGGCATGAGGAGAAAAAAAAAGTTCCTGTGTCTGTATAGTGATACTGTTTTATTGTTTATGTGGACCTAAAAGGCAGCAATGATGGTGTCTTGGATGAATTGTTTCCAAAACAGCATAATTTGAAACCTGATTTGGGGAGTAGTGGCCAAAGCTGTGATGAACACCTTGACCTTCTCTCTTTCCTCTTTTCTTCTTTTTTCCCCTCTCCAAACCAGGATGTAATAGAAATGGGCTGAAAGAGCAGTGTATTTAATGTGCTCTGTCCAATCTTGTGTGCTTGCTGGTTCATGTTCAGCTGCGGTAAGCCTCCCTATGTGAGCAGGTCTCAGACTTGCTCCCTGTTGCTGGGATAGCAGGTGAGAGTTTTGCTGCACAAGAAAAAACAAGAGACTCTCCCTTGCTGCTAGCTCTTGGCTGCTCTGAGGTGTTGGTCATCTGTGCACCAGGGATTCTTTGGCAGCTCAGGAATTTGTTTGAGCTGCAGAATGTGGGTGTGTAGGATGGAGGCCATATGTCAGAGCTCCTGGGTGGCCAGATGTGAGCCACAGCTGCCCTGACTGTACATGCTGAACCTCTCCAACATGAGTCATGCAGTCCAGTGCTTGCGACCAGCCTTTGTAAACTTGTGTTCAGCTCCAGGAGCCTCCTGTGTCCCTGATTCCTGCCTATACCTTTTCAAATCATAACTCAACCCTACTCCATAGCAGGATCCCAAACAGGTCTCTACATTCTCCGAGTCAAGATCCTAATCCCATGTGCTGCCCTGTGCTTGGTTATCTATCTACCATCAGTTATGTCAGCTACAAAGGCTCCTGGAATGACATGGTCTGGGGATGTGCTGCACTTGGAATATAATTTGTGTTACTTCTCCTGGGGCTTCACAGCAAGGAACAGTTTTTCCTCTGTGAATATAAAATATGTGTAAACATGACTGATACTTCGTCTTTAAAATGTGCTCTTTGAACTTGTTTCCCTCATCATCCTTTTCCCCCATTAAACTTTGGAGAGATCCGAGAATCATGACAAAAAATGAGAAAAAACAGTCTTTCATTATGAATTTATTGAGAAGCAAGAAGAGCGCATAGCCTAAGTACAGAATGATTCACGCATCACTTAAAAGACATTACAGAACAAAAAATTCCAGGTAGACTCCAGAAGACTAGGATGATATGAATCCAATGACATGACATTGATCACTGGAAAAAAGGCATGTTCATCCTATTTCCTTTTGTTCTGTAGTTATAACGAAAGCTGTGCTTGTGGAATCTCCAGACAGGCTCCAGAGAAGATTTAAGATGTTGAGTTCTGTAACTGCATAATATGTGATATATGTGAAAGTCATCTTCTAGCCTGTGTTAGAAATGGATACCTCCATAACTTACTGCAAAAAGTGTTTAGGCTCTCGCCTGTTCTGCCTCGTGCTATTTTCATCCTAAGATGAGAGTGTTGGTATCAGATACTTTCTTTTTACAGCTGTATATATTAGAAGAAAAAAGTAGGCTACAGTGTGCGTTTAGAGATAAAATTACCACTAGAGGATCTAGTAACTTCTTGAAAATAGCAAATTTATAAAGAGGAACAGCATGAGAATCACCATGTGAGGATTATTTTCTTCAGAATCATTGTAGCATGCAAGCAGCCTACTTGACTTGAATAGTTTTGGTAGTCTGTAGCTTTCATGAAATTGGTTTGTTGCTAATAATAGTCTAAATAATTTTTCACAGTAAAATCGGCACAAGCGACAATGACGTTATCTTGATTAGTCAGCTTTGCTGAAATAGTGTAATCTCCCTGTAGGAGAAAAATGCAAAGCAAGAGATTAGCCCATCAGTACTATATAACTGCTTAAGTTTCTGACTCCTCTTTTTAGAAACAGAACAATTCTTTTCCCATCAAGTTCCTCCAAAACCTTCCTGCACCAAATGTTTCAGAGGTGGTAAAGGATGTGCCCATATTTTCTGCCAAAATACTCTCCTCAGGGATATCAATGCTGACAGCACAAATTGAAAATTAAACAGTGCAAGGGGAATGAAATGTTTTGCTGCATTAAAAAATCCCTTCAAATCTGTAAATTACGTAAATATGTAAATTCTCATGATTCTTATAAGCAAGCACAATATGGCCTGTGCTGTTTAGTAACTGGAGAAAAAGGTGCTCAGTTCTCTGGCACTTCTCTTACATGGATCTTGTTGTTCAGTGTTAGTGATATGAATTTTTATAACAGTGCACTGGGGGAAGTGTGTGTATAGATGACTCAATCTATAATGAATTCCTATATAATAAAATAAGAAGTAGTCTGTGTAGTTGAAAGTATGAATTCAGGCTTTAGGGAGAACTTATATCATTACCAAAAAAAAAAAAATCTGAACCTTAAAGAAGCCATGGCTATCTTGTATAGGTCAAGATGGCTCTCTCCAGACACTTGGAGAAGCACTATGCGGGGAGGTGACCAAGGTGGCTTTAACAGATTTGGAAGAAGAGGTGAACTAGATTTATTCACTGTATATTGCTGGCACTGCAGTAATTATTCCTGGGGTTTTTTGCTGGAGCACAGAGGGGAGCAAAATGTGGGGTAGGAGAGGTTGGCAGCAGTGACCTCCTCGCTTTTAACCACAGAATGCTCTTGCCCTGTTTAGAGCCTTTCTGGTTGTGGAGTAGGAGGCACGGCTGAAATGAGTCAGGCTTCTTGGCATTTGCCTTTTACAATGGGATTTTTAAAGCAATACCTGGCCTGTGTCCTCATAGAGAGGTTCAAGTTAAGAGTAAAATCTAAATTTAGAGAGAGGCCCAATGGCAACATGCTCCTGAGAATAGAGCCTGGTTGTAATTCCTGTGTGGAGTGTGCAAACACCCCTCAGGCTTCTCGGATGAGGCTGTTCTTTGCAATGAGCAGAAGATGATTGCTGTATGGAATAATTCCTTTTTGTGGTGTTATTTGCCTGATTGATTAATTAACAAAAGAGGCTTCCTATTCCTTTTCTCACAAGCATATTAACTCTCTAAAAGCTTATAGTTTAATTCACAGAAGAGACTTCATAATAACTAATTTCCATTGCTTATTAGTGGTTAGATTTCTTTTTTCTCCTTCAGAATAATTTTTTGCTTGTGGTGAAAAATGTTATTAAAAGAGGTTTGTGATCAGTCTTGGAGTTTCTGACTCCAGAAACTAGCTGAAAATTCAGCTAATTTGCCCAGAACTGGAGTTTTACTGGTCTGTGTGCATGTTTCTATGGCTTC
The DNA here is from genome assembly GCF_901933205.1 of Camarhynchus parvulus. Lineage (NCBI taxonomy): Eukaryota > Metazoa > Chordata > Aves > Passeriformes > Thraupidae > Camarhynchus > Camarhynchus parvulus. Next base: position 66,752,816 of record NC_044572.1, read on the forward strand.
TCTTTGGTTTAAAGACCTATTCTTCAGTTTGTCTTGAGGCTTTACTACGTAAGTATGTTAGTAAAGCCGCTCCTGCAGCAGTATGATGATTGATGTGAGCTCAGGCACTCCTGTGTGAGACATCAAAAGGCAGTGCTCAACACAGACTCTGTAGGTATGGCCTTCAGGGAAGCAGGCTGGTTAGGGCGGGATAACACCCTGCATAACGGGGGTCCAGCTCCCTGTATGAAAGCGTTGGGAAAATGAAGGTCCTGGTTGCTGCTATCACCAAAGGAAGATTGAGACATATGAGATGGTAGCACTTAAGGAGGCTCAATCTTCCCAGAAGCCAACTATCCTTGTTATCACCTCTGCAGGTCTTGGCAAGCTCAGTTCTTTGGGACTCATGTCTTTGTTCTGTATCCCTGTTCTGATCCTGTTTTCTTTTCCTGCCTGGAGCAATCCAATGCTGAGCACATCCCAGACCTCATCTTTGAGCCTCTGACATATATTTTATGTCTGCTGCTGAAGAATTGAGAGCTCATGCTGTGCTTCTCCAAGTAAATCTAAGGGGTATTTGACTGACCACCTGAACTCTGTGCTTTTTCAGCGGTGACTGTGATCCTTTCTTTGCTACATTCTCAACAAGATGCCTTGATAATCAAAAGACTTTGCCTTCTTCCCTTCAATCCAGCTCCTTCGTTGTATGTCTCTAAAAAATCCTTTGTTATGTACTGATCAAATATATCTTCACGCTGTGCCCAGTTAAGAGACTGTTGCATTCAGCATTTGAATCTATCTGTTTTTGCAGTGTGATTTGGTTGAGCTTCTAGGAGACTTAGCTGTGTGTGGAGTGAAAAGCTTCTGTAATGGATGGCCAGGAAATTCAGAGCAGTGTCTAGAGTACTGCCTGTTTTCTCACCTTCCTAAGAAATTATTTTCTTATTTTAAGGCTCCATAAATTCAGAGAAAGTATTCTTGGCCTAATAACTTGTACCTTCAATTGCCACCTAGAAGACCTTGGTCTCTCTGCCTGACACCATGTACATACAGTGGAACACGTTAAATTGCAGTAGTTATCTAAAATGCCTTTATAGCCAGAAAGGATGAATGAGCTTCTCCAAATTGTTCACTTCACTAAGGGCTGAGCAAAATTGCAGCCTTGGTCTCTCGGGAGTCCCCTGGAACTGCTTCTTTTCTTGCTATTTTAAGAGAGGGGGAGCCTGCTAAAGAACTCTATGGCTGTCTGACTTAATGCTGGTACAGACATCTGCTATCCTGAAAAAAAAACTTTGTTGCTGGATAGTAGTGCCTCTGTAACTCTTTATAAGCAAAGCCACTTAATTTCATATTGAAAAGGATTATTCATATAAAACACTATCAGATCCAGTGTGCCAGGTGGGGAAGCCTGGAATGTGCTGGGGTGACTGCTGGTAGTCCTCTGACCATACCTCATCTGGGAAGCCCTTCTGCTTGGGAACTCAGCTGCAACCAACTTACCTGAGGGATTTCTTTGATTCCCAATGTGACTGGCCCCTCATAATAGAGATGTTCTGGAAAGCAACAATGGTGATGGATGGTTAGACATGCAGCACAGGAAGGAAAAAGCCAGCTGATCATGGATACTTTTTTGGTAATGGTGTTTCAAAGCCTCCAGTGACAAGTATTATGGAACTGCAGAATGCTCCATACACAGTCCTGCAACAGCCCCCTTGGGGGAAATATCAGGATGTCTACTGCCTTATGGGGAAAGTAAGGCAGAGCTTGGGCTCAAGGAGCATCTGCAGCCCATGTGAATGGAAAAGGGGACATGTCTTTGCACAACCAGGTGGGAGTACCTATGTCATCACACATCCTGAAAATGAAAGGGGAGGAGGGGACTGCCAGACTCAAGTCCTTTAGCACAAACTATTAAACACCTGCACCTGCAGCAGTTGAACTGTACTGTTTTGGTAACTTTTAGAAAAACCAATCTGAGCTGAGTATTTGTGTAGGTGTGGGCTCTTGACTGCTTGCTGAACATGACTTTAAAGTAATAAAAGCATGTCTGTCTCTCTGCTGAGGGAGCGTTCACAAGAAGTTAGATGAGGTATTAAAGCCATCACAACTGTGTTGGTGACTGGAATAGAGCCTAGGAGTTCCACCTTCCAATCCTCATCTCCCTAATCATACAAGGCATGCCTGCTCTTGGCTGTTGAAGAAAGGGCAACTTTGGCATTAATGGAGAGAATTAGCAAGCTGTTCTGCAGTTCCTCCTACTTCTTCATAGCTTACTGGGCCACACTGTGCAGACTTGACTGAAAATAAAACTTGTAGATGTTTCTGTATTTCAGAATTTCTTGCACAACTAGCCCCACACAAGTCATGGAAAAGTCTAAGAACTGTTTAAGGATTCTTTTTTGTAGGTGTCATGAAATATTCCTTACTTTGACAGTGACAGAGGAGTGTTTCATCGTGTTTATATGAGTATGTGCTGGCATTTTGATGCTTGTCACTTCTAGAGAGTTTTAGTCTAGTCTCACTGGTGGTTTAAAATGTTTCTTGTGAAAGGTTGGATAGAAGCTTTGTAGCATCTTTAGATTGTATGGTCCATCTCACCATGCATGGACTTGGAAAACAGTCCACAAATTTTTTCCCACAAATGACATGAAACGTTAGTCTTGTAACAAAATTATGTGAAACAATCATGACAATAAGATAAATAGGAAAAGGAGAAACCTGAGGTATCATCAGTGTTCTACACCTTTGCATTAGTGAGAAGTTTGTTTAATGTAATGCTGTGAAGATCCTGGGAGGTGGAGAAGATGCAAAACAACTCAGTGTTGCCCTGAAAAACCTAATCACAAAACAAAGAACAAAATAAGTATGTCTTGGTTTGTCAATCTCAAACTGATCAGCGATGCTACAGCAATTCTGTACTCATTCCCCTCTGCATCCCTGGCTAATTCATGTGGACAGCAAGAAGTCTTGTTGTTTTCAGAGAGCAGTCACCATTGCTGCTCGCTTCTGTGCACAAAGCCAGAGCCCAGGAGTCTGACACATTTCCACTGCAGTGAGCAGTGACTCAAAAATTTTAAAAATACAGTACAGCCCACCTCTTGGTTCACAGCTTTAATAGACTCTAAATGGGAATTAAAGGCACTGAAGACTGCATGATGGTGACTGACTCCCTGGGAGTTGTGTGTGTAAATGTGATCTAAGGCATATTGGAGCTGCCCCCTCAGGGTGGTGTGGGCCATGCAGCACTGGGGCTCGTGCTTTGCGTGTCCTTTTGTTCAGTAGAGAGCCTTGCAGGACTACCATTTCTTCAGCCAACTCACAGCCTAGCAAATCTTGGATGACAGCAGAGGAGGGTGGAGAGGAAACTGGGCTGTGAACAATCACCCAAAGCCCTTCTGCATGGGGACATGGAAGCTTCTCTTGGATCACGTGGCTTGTTAGGATCTCATCTAGGCTCTCAGAAAGCCATCCAGAATCTAAAAACATAGATGCAGCATTCAGGCTCTGCAAAGCCTGTATTTTAAAATGAAGTAGGTGTCATCAGGCCATAAATTTGCTTCTGAAATGATGGCAATGCTAATCTCTCATCTAGTGTAGGTAGAAGCTATTTTTCCCCACACACTTCACTGTGATAAAGTAACTAGATGAATGCAGTCTCAGGGCTCTGCCTCAGCCCACTCTGAGAAGTTTTCCTTGATTGCTCTGATATGTTGTAACTATGCCTTTGCTCTGTTATCAAAGAAATCACTGTCACGGGCTGTATTATCTTTTAGGGAGCCTTCCAATGTGGAGCAGCAGGTGCTGCTTGTCCAGTTTGAGGTCTGCATTTACTGCTTTATGCTCCATCTTTACACTTATTTAGCTCTTTTTAACCAGGGGTTTTGCAGTGGTTCAGCTGAATCATGTGGAGGTACTGGAGAAAGGCCACTGATATAATTAAGGGACTAGAACATTTCTCCAATGAGGAGGCTGAAGGAGCTGGGACTGTTCAGCCTAGAGAACAAAAACATTAGGGGACAGCACATCAATACGTACAAATACCTGAAGTGGGGTTGTAAAAGGGGATGGAGCCAGGCTGTCTCTACTGGTGCCTAGTGGCAGGACAAAGAGGCAGTGGGCACAAACTAAAACACAGGAGGCTTCTCCTGAACATCAGGAAATACTTTTTTTACTGTGAGGGTGAGTGAGCACTGGCAGAGGTTGCCCAGAGAGGTTGTAGAGCATCCATCCTTAGATATATCTAAAAACCTTACCCTGAACAGGGTCCTGGGCAACTGGCTGTCAGATGGCCCTGTTTGAAGTATGTGGAACTGGATTAGATGACTTTCCAACCCCAACAATTCTGTATTCTGTAACCAGTTCTTTAGAAAACTTCTGTAACCTTCCTTGCTTCAATGGGGAGGGGGAAACTATGCTGCTTTGGAAGTATGTCCTTATAGGAAAGCAAGGGCAGCTTTCATTTTCAGCTAGTTGAGACCTGTCAGGAAATACTATGGATTCATAAATCTGCTGAATTTTATCCTTCATATTCACTTTGGACCATGGAAACCTCCTCAGTGGATCAGGCTTTTCAAAGACCATTCAGTGTTCCAGTTGCATGGGGATTTCTACTATAATTCCATTTCTACTATGTTTCCAGAAGTGTAAACAACCTCCAAGGCTTGAAGGCCTGCAGTTTATCACGGCATCCTTATTATGCATTTTTTCTCCACATATTCATACATTTTTACATTCCTCCATTGAAAGAGGATGAACACATCTGCTGCAGTAAGTATAACTGTCACAAACACTGAGCCTGTCTTATTGAAAGAATTCTATGGTCTTCCTAGAGAAAAGCTCAAATATGGTTGCAAAAAATGCTCACACATTTGGAAGAGCATAAACCATGAGTGCATTTTTCCAATTAAATATTCCCCTTTTTCTTTTTTTGTCTGCTGGTAATTTATGGTACCTCTCAGAGATGCTGTCATCAGTGATTTGCTTTCAGCCCTTTTTCTTATAGATTTATCTGAAAGTCATTTCTGTTGAACTGCCTAGAAAATATTTCTATTGTACCACTGAATCAAGGTGATACTACTGTATTTTTGTATCAGCTTTTCACTGTTGTTTCTACCAAAAGGACTTAGTCCTTTTCATTGCTAGTGAGCATGCCTTTAGTAGTTTCCAGTCTGAGGCAGAGCTTTCAAATGTGTAAGTAAGAACTTCCTGAGGATTACTTCAAATTACTAGTTATCATTTGTCATGAAGATGCCTCTCCTTCCTGACTAAACACCTATAATGAGATTCTCACTCCTCTTTCTCAAATCTTCCTTTCACTGAAAATCTTTATGTGTTCTCACACTCTTATACTATATAAAGGCCCTGTACATCTGCACCCACCTCTTCCTTTTTCTGTGTTTTAAATATTTTTAGAACTTCAGTGCTCCATGTTGGAGTTCTTCTAGGACACAATCTTGCACCGATGCAACTGACACAAGCTTCTGTGGGCGCTATGGATGTAGGAATGATGTGAATAACTGCCAGCTATAGATGTATAGTTGAGTGGGACAAAACACATGTAAATACATGGCCAGGTGAGAAAGATTCACTCTCTTACTGGTGAGGAAAAGGTGAGGTGAAGGGGCTAAGCAAGATGGCATTGTGTGTCAGCCCAAAGACCTAGCTTTGTGGTATAGCTGCTTTCTCAGAAACAGCTACCAACATTCTTAAGGTGACAGCCAGTCTTTTAATTCATGTTATGTTCCCTACTTTTATTCACAAATGCTGTTTTAGAAACTTGCTCACTGTAACACCTGCTGAAAGGGACAGTAATGTAAAAGAATGGAGGTCTGAAGCAAGGTGGGGGTTTCTCTATGGTCTGGGGATGTGTGCAGAAGGAATTGTGCAAGCGGTCTGATGGTGCCTATGTCAGTTGAGCCCAAAAGAAAATTTGCAGAGGAGGCAGCTATCTTTTTGTCAGGTAGCTTTGCTTAAGCCTGCAAGCTGTGGTTGGCACATTGCTTAATATTACCCTGGTAGATCTTCCACTCTGATTTTAGTGATTGCATTGGGAAATCTGTTAAATCTTATGTAACTGTTTTCTTTGGAGGAAATGGGGAATAACCAGCACATTCTACTAAAAAAGAGGAAGGCCCGAGTCACGTTATGCCGCAAAGAATTTAGCAATTTTGTTGCTATTGTTCCTAAATAGACAATGGCAAATTTCCTTGCAAACTTTCAGCTAACAACTTCACAACAGACACAGAGCTCAAAGAAAAAGATCTTGGAATCCTATTTATGAGCCTGAGTGAGCAGTGCCAGACATGACCTTTGGTTAACAAAAACAGTAAATACTGCATGATTATGATGAACATGAAATGTCCAGCTATTTTAAGTCTTTCCAGCACAGAGAGTATTTCTAGTCATGAAAAAACTGTAACATTATAGGAGAGCAAATATAAATAAAGAAAAAAAGTAAACTTCCCTCAAATAACTAAGACTTTGCCACATCCGGCTCTTAAAACTCTCTTTTTCTTGTAACTTGTGCTCTGCTTTTCCCCACAAGTAAGTGGATCAACAAAACCTGTAGAAGGATGATGTTCTGTCTAATTTTGGGAGAGGGAGAGGCAGGCAATTTTTGGCCTCCTTGTGAAAGGCAAGCAAATTCTGTGCGAAACTACATTTAAACTTGAGTCAGGTCTGGCCAGATGTTGGAAATGTTGCCCATACAACAGCGAAAAAAGGGCTCTTCATGAAAAGCTTCAGCTGAAAGGGCTCTCTGCTCTCCTGTGTCTTAGTAGTCTGCATACTTGGCCATTCACAAGTTGTCCTTCGTGCACAGGCATTGGGTCAGATTTACAGCTGTGCTAATATGGTAAATTATGCCTGAACTGCCTTAAATTTGTCTTCAGCTCAATTCTCTGTCCTAAAATATGGAGTAGATTCAACTGTCAACTAATTAAGAAATACCCCATTTTCAGTTTGAACCTGTCTCAGAAAGTTCACTTCTTTCCCACTGTGACATAATTACTAAATAAAAACAGCTACTGGATGAGAGGGTGTGTATTAAAAAGTGCACGGCAGACGTCTTTGCATTGAAGTAGGGGTACTTCTAAGCGAAGATATATAGTATTATTCAAACAACCAACCATGTGTTTATGTCGTAATGTACCTCAATTAACAGAAACAATCACCTGTCAGCTTAAGATTAAGAGACTTGGAAACCCCAGGAGGTTTTGGCTTTGTAGCTTAATGAGTGAATAGCAGTTTGTGCTCAGCTCAGGACTGACTCTACTTCTCCTTAATGTATTCACTAAAGGATGTTATTAAGTACTTCATCAGAATAAGATAGTTTTTCAGTAGGTCTGTGGGTGGGTTTTCTTCTCTTGTAATTCAATACACAATTGAAGAAACTTCTGAATTTAATTTTTTTGTCTATCTGGCTCACATGATTTACATAATTGGTTGCTCATGCAGCATTTCTCTATTATTCTTTGTGATAGTTTTGTGCAGTGTGAAATGTCGTAGTAATTTTCCAGGAACTGTCTTAGCAGTAGTGCTGTGCATGGTCTTTAAACTCATGGCCCTTGCACATGAGTTATTGCAGTGTTATCAGCTTGAAGATGACAGTGACTCAAGGAAAGCAGAGCTTCTGTAACTAGCTGGTGCTCTGACAATTCAAACTGCTCTGTGGCTCTACTTGATTTTTTATAAAATCAGCCTAAATAGATGATCATGATGTGAGGGGGATTTAAAAATTAATGGATACATGCCTACTGCAGTCCAGAAGCATGACCACAGCTCTTCCAGACATGGCACAGCTAACTTGGTACTACCTAGCCTGGGTTGTGTCAGAAGGGCCCTTGAGGTGCCCAGGCTCACCTGGGCCCAGAGATGTCTGGGGGGTTTTCTGGGGGTAAGCAATAGCATTCTAAACCAACTAGAGCAAGTCTTTGCCAGCTGGCAGTGTGACTGGCATGAGCTGAATTCATCTGACTGCTGCATAGGCACATGTTGAACTGAAAGAAGATGCAAACCATAGATGGTAGCAAATAGTATCTTGTTCCAAATATCCTTATTCAAGAGTATTTTCTCATAAAGTGATTTAAGAATTGCTTTTAACGCCAGGAGGTGTGACTTGCTTAATAGTGAAGAACATGTTCAGAATAGTTGTTTGTTTGCTCAGCCATTTCTTTTACAGAACTAGCCTTTATTTTTGTCATACTTCTTGCTCAATGACAAGCATGTGCCTCTAAATAGGGCTTATGAACCTCCCTGCTGGTGGATGGGGGGTCACATAACCACAGTTACTTCTAATGGACTTGAGATCCCACGGGCATGCAATATTCTGTGATTAAAAGTAAAGCAAGCAAACAGGTTGGGGGGAAAAGCAGGCCCTTAAATTAAAATGTCTCTGTCCTACTGCGTTCCTGTCACCATTAACATGCTGGTGAAGTAAACAGAATATTACGATGTATTGGTGCAGTCAACAGCACAGCAGGCACATCCTGCTTGGAGTATTCAATAGCCATCAAACACTGAGAGCGCCACCTAAATTACCTCCTTTCTTCTTTCCACAGAAAATAAGCTTAGCGTGACCTGGCCCACAAAGCGTCTCGGAGTAGGATAGGACAGTCTTTCCATTTACGATCATGTTCAGCTTGACATAGAGCTCCTTGATGCTGTGTCCTACACACAAAGCAGAAAGAGAGCTCAGAGAAAGTGCAAGGATAAACAGGTTTATTACTTTATTTTAAAAAAGATTCTATTTTTTCCTCCCTGTTGTTTGAGCATTAGACATTTTCTCTTCACAGAGGACTCCCGATACATAGAAATCTGTGCTTCAGGAAGAGGTCTTTAGGCCCTTCAAGGTACATGACAGGGGACATAATAGCCGTTCTCTTGATTGTTAAATAAACTATGTTCATGACCATTTTCTGACTCTGAGGTCAAATGGTGTAGCAAATCTCCTGTCCTTACATCTAAACTTTTCTTGTGTTCTTAGCAGAGGCATCATATCCAATGGGCCCCTGGGAGCACCCTGTGATCTGTAACTGCTGCCTGGGAAAACAGTAACCGGCCTGAGCCAAACCTGTGCCAGGGACCAGCACAGCAGCTTGGCAGTGCTAGGAGGTTGCCTCCTTGTGCCTGGCTTGCTGACACAGGCAGAGCCAGTGAGGCTACTGGATTTAGACAGAGGTCCTGTAATCTGACTTGTGGGAAAAGTATTTGCAAATGTCTGTAATGTGATTGTTTTCCGGCTTGTTTACCTTTGCAGCCACCTGAAAACTGATGCTCCCTGGACAAATAGCCTGCATGTCTCACAGGAAGGGAGACCTTTTGCATGCAAGGAAGCATTCCCAAGTGCTAAAAAATGCTTGGCACACAAATTTATTTTCAACACCAAGAGCACACAGCAGCACTTTCATATTTATGCTCTGGTAGTACAGGATCTAGATGAGCTTGGGGCTCAGGTCTGCAAGAGGTGGCTTTCCCACGAAAGAATCACAAAGCAAGCAATGGCTAATACTAAAGTCTGCATCCAGTTTTTACCTTTTATTGCTAATCAGTCAGGTGCTGAAGGGTGTAATTTCAGCTAGTGCAGGTGGCAAACTGATGGTGTGACTGTTGCCTCAGGCCAGCACTTTCCCAGAACGTTTCTCTGTATACTCAGGAGGGACAGAGGGGTATCCCCACATTGCTCTGTGGGAGTCCATTCAGACCCCTACCTACAAGGGTCACAACCTTGGAAATTTGGTGAGGTACTGACACAAGAATGTGTGTGAGAGTCAACAAGACTCTCCCCAGAAGACTTAGCTATGAAGATGATGAGCTCTAGAGCAGCTCCCCCTTGGCTCTCCGTGTGTACAAATGAAGAGTAGGAGCAGAATAGGGGCTGAAAGCTGATATGACCTCTTTAGGGTGACAGATGTAGTCTGAGGCTGAGCTGATAACAGAACTGACATTTTTGTAGCCCTGCACAGGTTTTGAAATTTCTAAGAAATGAAGCCCATTCATATTTTATAGGAGATTGTCACTCTTGCTTACTTCTTAATACAAGCACTCACACATGAATTACCTGTGTACAGCATGAGAAAATAGCAATTCACTTACCTAGGACCGTTGCAGCTCTGATGTTAAAGGTGTGGGTTGCAATATCAGGACAATGGTCAATGCTGAGAGCAAAATCTTGCTGGGGATCTGTTTGAAGACACAAAGTAGTGGGTTACAAGTTGTATCTTTAATGAGATACTTTATTGAGACTGTATATATAATATATAAAATATAAAAATGTTATAAAAAACAAATTACATATTTATTAAAAGTTCTCCAAGAAGTGCTTAGAGCTCCCATACCCTGCATTCAATAGCTACTTCTGTCCTTCCTGCCCCTTCAGTCTGAAGTGCACTCAGGTGCTCACCTGTGTGAGGTTAGAATCTACCGTGTGGGAAAATTAACCAAGCTCAAAGAAGGAAAGTTCCCCACAATGGTGGGTAGACAATGCTTATTTAATGGTGAAATCTCAGCATGACTGCTTTTCCCAGACTCTGCACATTGCCATTTCTTCCTCAGCACTGAGGAGCAATTGGTTATGAAGATGTTTATGAATTAATTTTCATTACAAGATGGCTTCGTGAAGCTGATTAGGAAACTGAATTCTGGAGTGGGATGAAAAGTCCAAAACTGAAAATAAATTTGTGTTAACTGAGATACTGCAGCACTTTTTTTTCTGGGTCCGTCATCCTAAGCCAGAAAATATTCTAAGCCAGAAAATATTCTACATTTCTCCTTTTCTGGGAGACTTCAGCAGAGCTATGGGGCCAAAGGGAGCCCTTTGACTGATAATTATCATGAATGTGATTCTTTCCAATTCCTGCAGTATCCCTTTCTCTGCAAAAAGCTCTAAAACTCTTGTAAAAGCATAATTGTTTTCCTACCACTTCCACCTTCTTCCTTGCTAGCCTCCATGAGACTTGATGCTGTGCCTGAAGGCTTGCTGACATGTCACTCTCTGGTGACGGGCAGCAGCAACCACTGACAGCTCGGCTGCCACAACCAATAGAATGTGCAATTGTTTTCCAAAGCTGTAGCAGGAGGGGAAAGATTTGGCCAATTTGGAAAAATACCTTGAGCCTCAAACTTGCTTTAGGCATAGTTTTGTCCCTCATTATGGCTTTCCAGCCAGCCTGTTCATCCAATGTGGTTCTCAGTGGAAAAAAGAGAAGCAACTGTGGCATGTGCAGAAGCAGCCATAGGCTCCTTGGTTTACTCAGATTTGGTAGTGATAAATATAGACTTGGGAACTGAGTTCTCTTTCTAAGTTATTGTTGCTTGAACTAATCTTCTCACTGAGTTGAAAATAACAGGTTGGGAGAATTTTCCTTTGATGCTGTGGTGAAACTTGAGTCACAAGTGTCCTCTGTGAGGCTGAGCCAGCATCCCCATAGTCTAACCCTGTTTTAGCAGCAGTGCCCCACAGCTATAGCAGCTGGCAATCAGCAAGCCTGTGTGACCAAAACCTGATTGCTTAGAGGAGATCACAGAATGAATGAAAGTGTTGAGAGGACCTGGAGGGCTCTAACTAAGCCAGGCTTTGTGAGCCCACAGACTATCAGTGTGGGCTAACAGCCGAGCCCTAAATTTGAGTAAATTAAAATGACTGTTCAAAGGAGGGAGATAAAAAGAACTGATATTTCTAAAGCTCTGTGTCCCTGTGCTGGATTTTGTCCTCCACACCACTAAAGCAGTCTCTGCAGTTGCATAATCTGCTTGGGACAAAAAGTTAGTGCCTGCAGTTGTTTATCAAGTGTGGCCACAGTCAGAGGGCTGTCTTTCCTCTTTTTTCTTATTCCTGTCAGTTCCAGCTTTGTTTTTGCAGCTTCAGAAGCTGTTGGAATCGGTTAGGAGAGCTGTTTCCTGCTCCAGCTGGAGAGCATGTCAAACTTCTCTTTTCTCCAGGACCGTTACCCCTGCTTCCCCTCTGGTTTCTGCCATCTCTCAGGGCTTGGCTTCCGCATTCCTCTGGGCTTCTGCTAGAGCCCCTCTCGCTTTTGTTTTGTGTGTGGTGTGGTGATAAGGTTCAGGAAGCAGCTGCTCAGATTCAGAGCAATTTGGGCATTGATGCCTACAAATAGTGCTGGTTGGTGAGTTACTGAAATTGTTGGTTCTGCAGTTTCAAGAGGGAGTTATGGTCAAACATGGCAGTAGAACATACATAATGCCCTTTTCTTTTCAAAGAGACTAGGCCGTACTTTAATGAACAAACTAAGTTGTGGTGTTAGGGCTAGAATTTGAACTTTTTGTTTAAAATTTCTTAGCACTGAGTGGAAAGGGTATGTTCATGAAACCAAGATTTTTTTGAAAGCTTGGGCTTCTTACAATGACCCTGATCTCAGGGTAATTTTAGTTTGGATATCTGTTTATTTCTATGGGTTGAGCTCCTTTGACAGATGATACATTTCATAGTGCATTGTGGCCATGGATGTCTTTTACTGCTCTGCTAGTGATGCAGCATAGGATCCTGACGTATCCAGGAGATGCTGTCTGGTCCTCAGGGAAGAAGAGAGTGTGGAAGCACTCACATGAGGCATTCCAGAAAACTTTGTGAATTGGAGCACTTGGATTTTCTGTTGTTACTCTGTTGCTGACAAATGTAAAATTTTCCACTGCCAAAAGAACCCCAATTAATTTTCTGACCGTGCCTGTGGAAATTCCTGCTCAGATTTAGCAATCCAACTTTGCAATCTTAGATACTGTGGCATATATGGGGACCTCCTGCTGAAATCAATTGAAAGAATGACTGTGTTGCTAAAGCTATGGTGCCAGGGAGTCTGGATTCCCAAACAAGTAGGGAGAAACGTTGCTATTATAACAAAATTAATGAAATTTGTGGGGTTTAGCTGCATGATAAGTGAAGGAGTCTGTAAATTCAGCTGGGCTTTATGCACTAAGGGATTGTGCCATCCCTCTCTTTCCTTAAATCGTCAGGAGTGCCTCCTGTGGCCAAGGCAACTCAAGGCAATTGCCGTTTTTGTTTTTCATCTCAGATGTACAACTGTGAGTCACTGTGCGTCTCCTATGGAGGTTTAATACTTATTCTTCCGTGTTTGCTTCAATCTGAAGTGAGCTGGTTAGACTGAAAAAAATACATGTTATGTCTTTCACATGTGCAGAGCAATAACATTTACTGTTAGATCTCTAAAATACGTGGGGCTGCCCTTCAGCCTTCCACTTCCCTGCAACATTTCATGGTGCACAGTACTGTATGTTCCCAGACTTCCCTCCACCTACTCCCTTCAATCTGCTCCCTCTCCCATAATTGAAGCTAAAAACTCTTTAACTGGTTGCAGAATTTTGCTTTTCCAGTTCAGCTTTGATAAATCACCAACACTCATAATGTTGTTGGAAATTTTGCAAACACATTGAGGTTTATCAGTGAAAATCTGCTTACTGAGGGGGAAAAGGGCATTTTTTGTGTATCTAGTGAGAAGGACTTGGGCTGCAACATATTTACAGCTAGCACGAAAAGTGTCTGGAAGCAGAATTTTGACTCAAGTTTCTCTCTAGGCAGTATTAAATTTTGGGGAACTGCTCTGAGAAACGAGAAAGCCTTTGGCTTTGTAAACCATCAGTGCACTCCAAGATCTTCCAGATCTATTATTTGAACCTGATGCTGTGGCTGAGGCTGAGCTCTCAACTGTATCTAGCACTGAATGTCTGGGTTTTGCTGAAGACTGGCTTCCGTAGTACCCTGCTTTGTGAGAGGTGAATTTGGGTACCTGGCATCTTGCTACCAATCACCCCTGACATGGCTTAGTGCCAGCTGAGCCCATGCATCCCACCGCCCATTTCACCCTTACTCAAGTACCCTGGGTGGAGATTTGTTCCTATATTGTTTTGGGATGAGGTTTTCCACATGCACTGGCACCACAGTGAAGAAGATTGAGCAGGTGTGTGTAGTACAGCCTAGAAGCTCAGATGAGTTCCTGAACTTTTCTTTCTAGAGTTTTTTCCCCCTGCTTTTGTTCTTGGCAGAAGGTTCATAGGTAGATTAGCTCAGACATATTTACAGCAGTGTAACCTCAGTGACAAGGACAACAGGAAGGAAGGAAGTCCCTTTTGTACCCCTGGTTACCGTGGTTGAGGGGCCAGTGGCTCCTGCCCCTGCTGAACATGGGTGTGCACAAAGGCACAGGGCTGTGAGCTGGGGCTGCCTTTACAGCCTCCTGGGAGGAGATCTCCAGAGCACAGGATGAAGTGGACAGCTGGGAATGATAATATGCTAACCCACTGTGGCAATGTCCCTCAGAGCCTGAGCTGCTAGATGACTAAATGGGCGTTACAGAAACTGCATGGCCAGATGGGAAGCACCTGTTCTAGGAATTTTGCTGCACTGGTGTGCAACAGCCTCTGTCTTTTATTCTTCTCTCTCCTTTTCCCCCTCTTCCCCCCTCAATCTTTTTTACTATCCTGTACTGGCTTTCCTCTCCTCTGAATCTGCTCTAAAATCACATTGTTTCCATATGACCACGAAAATCAGTGGTATGAGTGAATAGCAGCAGCAAGCAGATGAGCTTTGCTTGTAAAAGTCCACATCTGTAAGCCTTGGAGTGGTAAGAAGACCCTCCAAACTGGTTAGCTTTGGGTGTTTCAAAATTCAAAAACTTTTAGGAGCAGATAAGCCACAGAATGGAATGAAATAGCACAACTGCACTTGGCTAGGGTCAGGTAAGGACAAGCTGATGCTAGAGAAGATGGAAATTAGCACAAGGAAGAAACATTTAGCAGTTACCCAATACTCCTTACCTTCAAAGCTCTTAATAAAATTAAATCATTAGTCTTTATAACATTCAAGGTGATGAAAGGAGAGGGAAAGAATGAGGAACTGTTTGGGATTTCAGACTTTATGTATTCATTCAACAATTTCCCTTTAATGTCTATTTAAATAAATTAACCTGAATGCTCAAGGTTATATTTGACACTGGAATCTACTTATAGGCTACTGAGGAAGAAGCATCAGGTGAATTAGCAGCTCTCTGGTTATGCATCTGCATTTCCCTGAGCACCTCCAGTTTAATGAACTTCCCTTTGGTTCTGCCTTCACTGCATGCCACTGCCACCTCCAGACGTGTCTGGGAGGGGCAGAGTGACCCTCTGTTCAGAGGACAGCAGAATAAATTGTGAGACTCACACTGGCTGTATCTACTTTATCATCAGAGTGCTCCATCCCAAGACATTTGCCTTAGCCATGACCAGCTCCAGGCTTTTGCCTAATTCAGACTGGAACTCTGGCCTAGTTCAGTTCAGTCACTCTGGCCTCATTTGCAGAAATCACTGTATGTTTTATCACCTGAACTTTTCTGGCTTGCTTAGGCAACATAGAGGAGAAGGAATAGAGAAGATTAGAGTTTGTGTATCCTTAATGTCCTGGGGTTACAGACTGTGGGAGTTCCTCTTTGCAAACAGTACTATCAACTTGTGGTTTCTGAGGTTGCTTAAACCCAAACCTCCAAAGCTTTTGGAGATGTCCACTGCAGTGAATAACTGCTTCCTTTTTGATAAAACTTAGATGGCTGTAGAGGGAAGCCTGAAGATTTGGTTTCAGTATAAACTAAAAAGCCCAGGACACTAGCAAAAGAAACTTAAAATGTGACTTTAAAAAAAAAGGGTTTATACAAATTAAATAATTTCCAGTCTTCTCCCAAGAATACTGAACACTGGTAATGCATAGAGCATTTATATATTTCTTGGTTAGATTGAGGCACAGGCATTACTGACTGATGCCTGTGACCTTAGTTTTGGAGCAAGGTGATTTCAGTGCCTTACAAAGTTAGTTTAAATAAAAGACAAAGATTTTGTCTTTTGATATTTCAAATAAAACTCATTGGGAAGTATAAATGATGTCCAAATGTGCAAATATTAAGAAACAGTAACTTAGAAGACTACTCCAAATGTCAGGTGGAGAGGAGAGGAAGAGATTTTCTGGCACCAGGCTGATGTGATGAGGTGGAGGGAAGTCCCTGTGAAGACAGAAGGTGTGAGGGGCTCTGTGCCTGTGCAGGGCTGTGTTTGGGGATGGGGGTGTCACTAGCATGCAGCAAGCAGCCTTGTCAAAGACATGCCCTGAGTCTCCCTGCCTTTTCCTGCCTGAACCACCTTTCCTGGGAGCAAGCTTGTTAGAGCTATTGGCTGAGGCTTGAGGGGAGGCTCAGTATCTGAAGGCTCTTTCCTTGCTTTTGCCAGAGGTGGTATTTGGGAAAAGGGAGTTTCTGTGCTTTGTGTGGTATGACAAATCTTTGTCCAAGCCTGTTTAAGAGGACAAAACTGAAAGATGCAGGCTTTGAGAGATAGCACATATAGATCTGTACTTGATAATCCTGATTTGTCCTAGTTAGCTTGAGAGAGAAAGGCAGACAGGGCAGGCTTCAACTACAGCAGTGTAACAAGAAAATACTGCATTAATCTGGGCCCAGCAGGGACTGTATTAGAGAGAGAAAGTCTTTGTTCTTCTGTTGGTAAGAAAACACCATGAACTAGATGAATAAAATGCTTACAGTAACTGCCTGTATTCCTAATCAGAGCTGTCTCTTCCCTCTTCAATGTGTTGGTTTGTTTTTTTTTTTTAATAATTTTTTCATAGTGCCCTACTTGAGACTGAGATCTCTGGACATTAGTGCTTGCCAGAATGACTGGGGATTCACAACAGACTTTCAGAGTTGTGTCAGAAATAGAACCAAACGTTGCTGGAAACTGCCCTGCTGTCAGACACATGCCATGCTCTGGGATAGCAGCTACACCGCTGATTATACAGAACAGTAGTCAGCAGCATATAAATGGGCTAAATGTTCCCATTTTCCTATGATGTCTTTAAATCCACTACAGGAGTATGGCAGTAAGCTACAGTTGGAATGGCATGCTCCCTCTGCTGAGGAAACTAGCTGGGTTCCCACCTGCCTGATCACTGCTGGATCATTTGACAGGAGCCATCCATCTTCAGGTGAAGAGGAAACTGAAGCATTGAATTAATTTGTGGTAGTTTTCAAAATGCTAGCTTTTGGCAGCTAGAAGCTCTCCTGAGTCTAAAAGCAGCATCTGGAACAGACCAAAGGGTTTTGATTCAGTATGTGGTGAATCTGTAAAGGGCATTTGGCATCTTGTCCCTGATGGCCACTGTTTCTCCCTAGTTTTAGGTTGCCTCCTTAAAGGTGGTTCAGTGACACCAACACACAATAATGCTGATGTAGTTTTTCATTTTGAGGTGTTAATTTTTCTTAAAATACTTTGGATGTTTTTGCCAATGGATATTAAATTGCTGTGAGCGTCTGATCTCCTGCCTCTATTTTCTCTGCTAAACTGTAGGGTCCTAAGGGGTCTGTAGGGTTCTAAGCATAGCAGGGTCCAGATATATTTTGAGGCCTTGATGACAGCTTTAGATGAGTTGATGTGGCAATGTCAAGAAAGTGTAACAATGTTTTATTTCTTAGAGGCTTACAGAGAAAGCTTTGCATAGGAGCACTTATCAACTGTGGTTTGTTTTTGCTCCTGACTTTATGCAGCCTTTTGATAATTTCTGCTTTATGTAATACAGGAGCTTATCTCAAATTTTTATCAAATTGTTAAAATGGCTGTGACTCACCTGTTTAGTGTATTAGAGGGCTCCCTCCATAGGCTCAGATTCAGTATCCAAGAGCAAATGACAATATTTCCTTGCCCACAGTATTTCTTAACTGTAATGTAATATACCATTTTTTAGGTATGTCTCTCCTATATGTTTCCAAAGGATAGAACATAATTTTCTATGGCTTGCCTTCTGAACTGTTACCACTCATCATTACATTTACCTGAGTGACTCAGTGGCTACAGCAACCAAAGACATGGCAAAAGTGAGTAGGTGAAAAACATGCCAACCAGTTTAGATATATCAGCTGGAGATAAGCAGGAGAGGCTGTCTGTGCTTAACATAAACAACCCTCTTTTGCAGTCCATGGTGTAGGACCTTAATTGATTTGGTGAAGAATTTGGCTCTGTGAGGAAACCACTGAGAACTAAATTAGATGGGAGAATTTAAAGCCTGGTGGGAGAAGTTCAGCTGAGGTTAATTCTCTCCACTACTAGTCTCACTGAAAGCATTAATATTGATTTTACTGAAAGATTTAAAGTCTAGGTCCTGAATTTAATGTTTTTGCCAGAGTACCTTGGAGGTATGAAATTGTCTCCTGCTCCTCTATGTCATTTACATTTTAAAACTTACTAAGTACTCTCCTCACCTGAAAGAAGGGTAAAATGATGTTCAGAATCACCTCAAGGGTTCACATAGAAAAAAGAAAGTTTAAATCCTCTAATGAAATGTGGAGAATGGAATAGATGGGATAGTTTTAATTCATGGAGGGACAAAAATTTAAAAAAAAAGATTTGCATGCACACTCATAACTATGCTACCTTGATTCTGATGATAGTTTCAGTTTGTCAGGATCTGGTGCCAGAAATATACATGTACACATCTGGTCTTCCCCTTGGAATAAATAAGTTATACCAGATGAGTTCAACAGCAAAGCTATGACAGTAAGATTGCTTGGACAGAATAAACACACAAAAAATTGTTTTCAAGTGGAATTCCTAAGTTCTTTGATTGTTTGCCCATTAGCAATCTATGCAACAAAAGATCAGAGAGGAGTTGGTGTCGTGTGGCTTTAAATAATTTAGAAGCAGAAGCAATTGCTGGAGACTGTTTGAGGGAAATAAATAAATAAGTCCAAAAGAAGCATCTGGCTCAATCTGTCTGCCAAAAATCCAAAGAATAATGGAAAAAGAACCTCTTTTTACCAAGTGTCTGGAAGAATTTTTGCCCTGAAGAGGCATGAGTGAGAAGTTTTTTGCAGACCTTTCGTTCCCAGCTGAAGCTATCAGATTACTTACATCCTTTAAGTAAAGAATATAAGTGTGTGGTCAGGGAGGGAAAAGGACTAGTTACATTGGTTGACATAGAGAACAGAATGTGATATGCTGTAAAATTAGTGCCAATTTAACAGTACTGTTTACAAGCTGGTATTGCTGATTGAGCAGGTATATTTTTAAAAAAGAAACAAGTGGAATTTAAGAAAAATAGTATTTTTGATCTCTCAGTATGTAGGAGAAAGTATAATGAGTGTGTGAGGGGGACCCTATTAAGTCTGAAACTCTTCAGAAAGGACTGACAAATCATCAGAAAATTGTGAGCTAATTGGTCTCTGTCTCCACTTGTTTTATTTTAAGCACTGAAAAGATCCCTCAATGCAGAGTTTAACAGGAGCATGTCTGTAATGCACTGTCTGACCAGAGTGGGTTCTACACCCTGTCGAGTTCAAGGGGCCATTTTAACAGAGATCCAAATCTGAGCTCATACATTTAAAGAAAAGCCATACAAATGAGAGTTCCTCTATCTACCAATGCAATTTAATGCAAGTGTGTACTGAAGTGGGCAGTGCTACTCTCTCCTTTTGTGTCACTGGAGGCCAGGAAAAAGGTTTATAGAAATGACACTGCTTCAAGTGTGACATAGAACTATGCAAGCAAACATGGAACTCATTGGACATAAGTTCAGCATGACCTTCCTCTGTTTTGGAATAGGCATTGTCATGTAAAAATAATTTCTTAGATGACCAGATTGCCCTGGTTCTTTGTCTAGCAAAAGACATGAATTATAGCAAACGTTTACCCATATCCCTATATATGTTTTATTATTTTAAAATTTGTAGATATACAGATATAAAACTTATGAAGGGTACAGCCAATTTCATATTTAATTCAGAAGGTTGAAATGAATACTGATTGTTTGCTCCTTCTCCTGAAATTTTAATGGCTATTAACCTTGCTTCAGATGAAAAACAGAAGAAAAAGAAAACAAAATCAGATATGAATTGGGAAAAATGTTTGTCTATATTTAAAAATCTCATGTGGTCTAAGCAGTGTTTTATATAGTCTTGGGAATATTTCTGAAAATGTCATCTTTGAATACTACTACTTTGACTCTTCTGAAGAGCTCCCTGAAATTCCCTGTTATTTGCTCCAGTGCAGAGAAAACAGAGTCCTTAATGGTTGATGGTGTCCATACCTTTTTTTAGAACCTTCTGTCTTATCAGTGTTTGTTTCTGCACTTAAAGAAACCTACAGTTTTAGGCCGTGGGCAGCTCTAAGATCTCCCAGGCCCTAATCTAAATAATTTAATTAAATAATCACCAAGCTTGCTGGTTGAAACAAAAGCAGGCATTCTGAAGCCCTAAAGTGTTAATACAGGCCCACCTAACATTTCAAGAAAGAGCTGTAAAAATAGTTGGAAAATATTTTTCATGTGTCTGCAAGAGCAATCACCTGCTTTCCCTTATGAAGGGGGTCCCATTTGAACACGACATACTAACAATGTTTTCATGGCTAATTAAGACGATTAGGCTTTACATGAATGATCTAGAAGCAGGTGCTAGTAGACTTGTTAGGGAGTTATGTTCTGTTGTCTCTGACTGCATTGCACTTTGCACTTCCAAGTGGATGCCTATTACTCAAATAACACTGGAATCTGCCCAGGGCATTTTGTTACCATTGCCTACCTGCCCTTCCCTTCCCAGACAATTGCCTTTTATAATGTAGCTAGAAAGATCAAAAGCATTATTACAGTGAAATTAAAAGGGGTAGAAATTGGCCATTTATGTAGCAGGTTCCTTTCATGTCTGTGCATAGACTTGCCAATTACTGTTCTCTTTTCTCAGTCAGAGATGTTAACCTGTGCTGCTTTTATCTCAGGATCTCTGCCCAGTTTTCTAAAGTGATTTGTGGTCATTTGAGATCTTCCTTCATTTTTGTCACTTGTTCCTGGGAGGAAGAGTGGCCCTAATAGGAAATGTCTTGCTATTTATAGGCTGTCTCGGTGTTATGTCTCCTGTGGTTACATAGAGGAGGCAGCACACTGTCTATTTACTCTGCTTTTAGACCACCTGCCTCTCAGCTTGATTTTCTTACCATGGACTTGGTGCTGAGATTTTTTGTCTGATTTCTGTTTTACGGTTGCATTATACCAATCACTAGGATCTTGTCTAGCCCCTTCCTTTGATGCATGACTTGGAGTTACAGAACATTTAGTCTGATGTGGCTGAGTGGGAATGGGGATGCTTTCTGTAGGATCCAGAGCATGGGCTGAAGCTGGGGACCTGATGCATGCCTGTATCTTACGTGCTATAGGAGCAGGATGCAGCTAGAGCAATTGCTTGTGACCAGCAATTGCAACTTACTCCTAGGTGCAGGAGATGGCTTCACTTTCTCAGTTATCCATCTAAATTTCTCTGTTGCATTAATCACAGTTATATTAGCCCATATTTTTGAATTTAGTCAGATTTTTACTGCATTATAGGAGAGGATCTGATAAACAGCAAAGCAAAAATGGATACTTGGCTCCTCTTTAAATGCTCAAACTGAATTCTAATAATTTGTTGCGAGAGGACATTAAGCTCTAAATACAAGTTGTGAAGTACTTGATAAAAAAATCTTTTAATATCTTTATATTTTACTTGATTCAATCCTAATTCCCTGATAGCATCCTAGAGTCTATAATAACAACATTAGAGGTGAAATCCTCACCCTCTTGAAGCCAACAGGCAATCCTTTACCCAAGATTTTGTACTTGTTACTTCACTGTGGCTCCTGTTATCCCCCAAATGGGACATCCTCTGATACCTTCAGTGGCGCAGGAAATACCAAAGGGATTTCTCAGACTGGAGGGACACATGGGGCAGTATTCCTCTGAAACAGCTAAAGAGTGTGGGAAGTTGCCTAATATCTACTCTGTGGTTGCTGCCATTACAAATTTGTAATGGAAAGGTTTGATGGGAAAGGGTCTTGTCAAACACTGACAAGCTGTGTCCTCCTGGGTGAGAACAATTGGCAGGACACATGAAAAATGGAGTTATGTTCTGCCCATCTAGTTATGGCTTACAGTGAAATGAAGTAGGGACAAAGCTCCCCTTCTCCTGAAAGGGTGATCAGCACCTTGTGTACCACTGTGAGCTTGCCAGTGAGCTCAGTAAGGACAGGGTCTTCTCTGAAGCAGATGTGGACTAGTGTACTTGGATTGATCCTCCTGACCTGTAGATTGTGGGGCTTGACCCCAAGCACCTTAAATTCTTCTCCTTTGTGCAAACTGCTGGATTATGAACTGCATCAGCAGCAATGCAGATGGTGTATCCTGGGCTGATGCTACACATGTGGTAGCCTGTGGAAAAAGGCAAGGCAGGACATTGTGATGGCAGTTGTGAGTTGCCTCAACTTTAATCTGACAGAGCAGCAAGGGAGAAAGGAACCTGACTTCAAACAAGGAATCTTATTTAATTCTTGCATTGTTTCCACATCTATGTAATCTTTTCATCTCCCATAGCTGTGCCCAGGAGAACAGAAGACCACTCTTAAGTGGTGGGACTTGACCTTTATGATCTCTGGCTCGTGCTTCTCAAGCTGTGAATTCCCCCTGAATGAATGTACCTCTTATCTTTCTGTTCATGGCAAACCAAAGGAAGTGACAGAAACAAATGACTCTAAACAAATTCATATTGTTAGCTAGGCCAGTGATGTGCACAGTAAGAAGCAACATTTAACTGGCACATGCCAGCAGACAAATTCATCATACTTTGAATTCACTCAGACTGTAGCCTGTGCCTCTGTGTCAAGGCATCTCATGCTGACTGAGACCTGTTGAGGGAACAGAACTCACTTACGCAATAAATTTTTACTAAAATGAAGGCAACACCAAAGACTGTATTCAATAACTAATTAAATATTTTCTTAAGGCATTACACCCATTTATAGAACGTGAAGCCTGACTTTAGTCCCCTGGGAGCAGGCCAGTAAAGAATAGCATTACAAATATTTATTTACTTCTCTTGTCCCTCACTGGCTTTATTTTAATGGGTGTGCAAAAACGCATGAAAGCTACAGGCGAGGAAAAGCCCCTGGGAAAACCCTTTGTAACTGGATGAATTGGAAAAACAAACTCTAGGGTGCTCATTTGCCACGAATCGCTTTTCAAATCACGTGCGGAAAATGAATGAGGCGTCTGTGAATCTAATTCCCTTTGTCCCAGTTGTAAAGCAGATCAGCACAATAGGCAAGGCACACGGCCAGCAAAGCAAGAGGTGGAAAGCAGGCACCATTCAGTGAATTCATTTTCAGTCAATTCCAGTGTAGCTTGCTCCTTTTCTTCTCTACAGATTTAAAGAACAAACAAAAGCCTGTGATCCCTGGGAAATGCCTCTGGTAAGGGTTGCTGCCGAAGTCTCACTAAGCACAGTGGCGATGGCGGAGAACATGAATCCTTCCCACTGTCACACTGGGTCCCCTGTCATTCCTCGTGGGAGGACAGAAAGCACATCACCACAGCCTCATTGCACATTAGGAAAGCAGCAGATCAGTACATTGAAGAGCCTGTTTCATCTCAGGGGTAAAAAAGTTAGAGACCTAGGGTCTTCCTAGTTTTTTTTTTTAAACCTAAGATCAAGATAAAGATCTTAGTCTTCTCTTTCATGCTAAACTGGGTTTTTCACAGCGGTTTATTATTCTGAATTGTTACATTATTTCCTCTTGATTATCTTCTAAATACAGTTAGGTTTGTGTGTGTGTGAACCAAAACCAGCTGTGCTTGAAACATGAAAAATATTTTAGATGTGAAACCCAGTTCAGGTTTGGGAGTGTAACCCTTCCATTCATTGCCCGGCTTTATAAGCATCACTCACTGCATATAAGAACAACTCTGTTGAGCAGCTGAAAGGAAAATGGAAATGTAAAAAAATCTCACCGCAGCTTTTGTAATATATTTCCAAGTTGTCCTCTTTGCAGACTGTGTGCGTAGGCCACTGTGTGCTGGCATTGATGTAAAGCAGGACTAAGATGAAAAGAAGAGCATTTGATGTCTTCATGGTGGTGGTGGTAGTTTGCAGGATCACTTCTGTCTCTTGCTAACACTCTGGAGGGAGGTGTTCCTTTCTTTCTCCAAGGGACACGGGACTTACAACATTCGTGCCTGCAGAAGGGTTAAGTGAGCCAGTGCAGCCTCAGCTTCCCACAATGCGGTATAAACAAGAGGCTAATCAGAATTGGAGGGTGTTATTTCCGTGTACTTCGACTTCTGCTTTCTGCTTGGTGTTAAACTAATGACAAATGAGCTAATCACACCTACTCACTGCCCAGCATAGTCCTGCCTTGGTGCCTGCTGGAACAATGCAGCAATGTGTTTATTTCTGCTCTTGCTGCCAGTTTCTTCTCTTGAAGTCAAAGCATTTGGGACAAAACTTCAAGCAGGCTTATTTTGCAGCCTTCTGGCTGAAAAAAAGTTGCAATCCAAATTGCCCCATCTTAATCACACAAAGTCAGCCTAAATTTTGGAAGATGAACAGTTTGGTCTCTGTGTTTTTCCTAGTAACAAATCTGTCGTCTGGAGAGAAGGGAGGTGTGTCTGATAAAGCTGACACCACATAATCAAGTCTTGAAACTTTTGGGAATTAATTCTTTCTGCCCGATTATGCTAAATCCTTCATTTACATTGATTTTGTTCAGTGGTTGTTTTTAGGAATATACAATTTAGCAGTGTACCCAGTCAGATAAACAGAGACTTAATTTTTTTCCTCCTGTCTGCCTGGTTACTTAATGGCCCTCTAGTGAAAATGTACATTTGTTATTTGCACTAGCTCTTTTAAAGCTGTGCTTTATGCAGAAATTAGTGGCTGGTGCAGATGGCAGGGAAGGAGTAAGGGAAGAAGGGAGAGTTCCTTCAACTCCAGTAAAATTCCCTGATTCAATTTTAAGATCCAGGGCTGGAATAGAATTTCAAACTGCAGTTGCCAGAAAGGTCTTTTTCTGGACAGAGCACCAACTGGAAAAATGCTACAAGCTGAATTCAACCCGAAAGCAAATGTCTGCAATAGTCTTCTCTGAGCTCAAGACAAGGAGAAATTGGCTCTGTAGTATAACAGAGTTGGGTAAAAGATCACTTTGGCCATTTGTGTCTTTCTTGCTCTGAAGGCTGTAAGTATCATTTGCTCTGCCACTGAGTAAAGCTGAACAGGGAAAACCTTATGTTGTTTAGTAAAGAGGAAAGCACCTACCAAGATAATTATGAAATAATGCTAAATGGTAGGGCTATTCTTCAGGCAAAATCCTGGCTTCAATGAAGGTAATAAAAGTAATCCCACAGATTAAAGAGACAGCCAAGATTTCAACCATGATGTATTAAATTTAAAAGCCAATTCAGTGCAATCGTAGAGACCTTGCTTTAAATAATGAGGCTCAATCTTGCTTCATATTTTTGGATGCTATCATAATGGTAAATTTTATGTCCAGGGCCAGAGTGAGAATCCAGGCAACTGTCCTTAGGCATGGAACATATATGAGTCACATAATGAGATCTGAATTACAGATCTGATTTGACTGGAGTTAGGTTGTACCCTGCAGATAGTTGACAAAAACAAGAGCAATTGAAAAGGGAATAGTAGGGAGAGACAATGTCTATGATTACTGTAATACATTTAAACTAAAATCACATAAAATAAAAGTCTCTTGCCACAAAAGTCTATAAATATAATGAAAATTGTATATAGCGATATATTACAAAACTCAAAGTACTTCAGATCAGGACCTTGAGAATGTAGCTTCCAAATTTTTTTTTTTTTAGGAAACATCATCATGGTCTTTCACTTAAAATATTAGGCTAATGCTCAATAGCAATG
The DNA here is from genome assembly GCF_901933205.1 of Camarhynchus parvulus. NCBI lineage: Eukaryota > Metazoa > Chordata > Aves > Passeriformes > Thraupidae > Camarhynchus > Camarhynchus parvulus. Next base: position 66,778,510 of record NC_044572.1, read on the forward strand.
AACAAAGCAAATTAAAAGAGAGGATAAATGCTTCAAAGAGAGACCTCCTGGGGATCATTCAATAAACAAACCAAATCAGGACCAGGACCTCCCCTGAGATAAAAATCACTGAAATTTGCAAAAATACATGGGAGAAAGCAAATGGGCTTGGCCTGCTCTTATTCTTCTTTCCATGCCTATTTGCCCACACTACTGGGAACAAGTTAATAGGTTAAATGGAACTTTTATCTGGACTAGAGTGATTTCCTGGACAATGGGCTTTTCTTTACCACCTTTCCCTCTGCCCACCCATCCTGTTGGAGCAGTGTTGCCATTGGTTGTGGCTTTCAAAGTCTGACTCCAAGCAGTCCTCTTGGCAGAAGGCAGCCTCTCTGCATCTAAGTGTCTTTGCTTTGCCTTGTAGAGATTTTGGTCTAAGCCGGGGAACATGAAACAACTCTGGACTTGTGGGATACAAGTCTTCCTGCTTCACTGGAACTAGGATGCCTGGAGTAGATCTAGCAGAAACCAAGTACAACTTTGTAGCTGAGCTTGGGAACTCTGATATACACAGGCACTGTTTCCCTGTCTGGTGCATAGACAGTCTCTTGCTCTTTTAAGACAGCTTTTTCATCCTTGTTTTTTGGCAGTGCTCCTGACACTGACTCAAAATGACAAGTCACAAGATTTTTTTTGTGAGTGCAAGGCTGGAATGTGTGTCTCAAGCAGGTTTTGGGTAGCCAATGTTCTGAGGGGAAACAGCCATGATATAACTAATGTTTTGGAAAACCATGCTGTCACTTCCACTTTGTCCCACCATATTGTTCTTTTTTAGTGGGAAGGAATTTTACTTGGAGTGGAATTTTACTTCAGGTTTTACAGCATGTACTGCAGACACTGTTTCGCCATTTCATTCCCTGTGTAATCCTTGTATCTCCTAGAAAGAGCTTTATTACCAACTCCGTATGTTCTGAGAACTACTTTCCCTTCAAACAGCCGAAGCCTGTGGGATGAGAAACTACATCTAAAAGAAATGGTATGAGTTCTGGCAGAGGGAATTCTGTTTGGGCACATTGCTTATCTGGCCAACAAGAGTGTTTCTTTATCTGCCTGACTGAAGGTTTTGACCATGGAGATAAACAGCTCAAAAATGTCTGCAAAGGAAGTTGAGGAGCAGTGGCTTCATATGCCTAGAGGACTCTTGACCTTGATCAGATGTTTTTGACAAATTAAAGAGTGAAAAAAAACCTCTTGTTCCCTATCAAGAAGATTATTTTATCTGTAATGCAATTGGGAAGAGTAAAGAGATACAAGGCCCACTGGTAAGCAGATAATGTTACATTAATGTCTGTAACTTTTTAGGTTGTCTAAAAAATGATTGCTGATATAGCAAATCACCACCCCCCTCCAACTGGATTGTGCTCATACAGCATCCTTGCCCTTGAATTGTTTAATTACTCTCTGGGTTCCCTGCAGAGGGTTAGCCAGTCATGGGACTTGGTGGTCAAGGGGCCTCTTGCTTGTGCTCATACAGCTGCACCTACGCCGTGACTTTTGCCAAGTTAGTTATAGGCATGTTGTTTTTCCCATCCTCCCAGCCAAGTACTTGTGTTTGCAAAACTTTTTCAAATGTAGACCTGGATAGTGCTTCACCTCAGCAATGGGGTTTCCTCTTAAGAGTGTTTTTTATTTAAGGATATTTTTTTTTCTCTATTGAGCAAGTCCAGTATCAGGTGAGTCCTAACCAAAGTTTAAGTTCTTTCTTTCAAGCCAAAATCTTTTTTTCTTTCCTTTGGCATCTTTGCATACCTGTATCATACAATGAAATGTTGCCAGAGGGAAAACTACATATTAAAAGCTTTGCTGATTTATCTTCCTTTCTTTTGCAATTCGCTCTGAACAAAAGCTTTCTGCCTTCTGGTTCTCAGCATGGATCTCCTCCTAGTCAAAGACAATGAGTGAAAATTTCTCAGCAAACAGACAAGACTTTCCAAAGGTGATACCTTTTCTCTCAATAAAACTAAAATTTTCCTACTGGTCCTGTAATAGTGTGTTTAGTATTTTAGTTCAAAAAGAACAGGACCCAGAAATGCAATACAAGCTGATGTGCTACCCTCTCACTCCCTTTCCAGCTGTGCCTGAGTTTTGTTTTCCATGATTTCCAGTGTTGGAGGTGTTTGAGGTGCTATGCTCTCAGCAGAGTTCCTCATGGGGCTCATGCACCTTGTAAGCCCTGCCAGGAGCAGAGAACAGTGGAGCCTGAGGCCCTCAGGGCTTCTTCCTTCTGTAGGGCATGAAAGTTTCTGTGATCCACCAGCCCTTAGCTGCCAGCCCAGCATCTGGGGTGAGACCTCAGCTACTCCAGTTACCCCTTGTCTTTTCAAGTGCTCTAAGACCAAACCAAGGGGCTGAGAGTGTTGCAAAGTGACAAAAATTGATACTAGCAGGACTTGCAAATGGGGCTGATGTTCTCTGATTTTTGTAACCACTGTAAAGCTGAGCTTTGCTGAGTCCTGGTATGCTCTCAGTACAAGCCCTTAGTGGCTACCTGGGACTGAACTGCTTTTCAGAACTGTCTGCTCTTCATGGAACTATTTGGAATATATAGGATAAGTCTATATGGTTTTATACATGTCAGGTTTTAATTTCACTTTATACTACTTTATACTACTTTATACTACTTTGTACTACTTTATACTACTACTACTATGTAGTAGCAGACTGCTCTAGTAGCTACTTTTTAAATTTTAACAGCTCATTTTAGAACTAAAGCTTTAAGGAAAAGGGAGTAGTCAGTAGTATGGAGAAAAGGAAAGAACTTTCTTCTCTTTATAATTTATATTAAATGTTCAGTTGCATGTTGTTACAACTTTTCAGGACTCTACCTGGATTCTACAGCCTGTGCGACAGGCAAAAGTTTCCTGGCTCATCTACTGCCAAATGGAGAGGGTGTGTGCTTGTACCAACATACACACCTTAAGCTGTGCAGCTGTAATAGAGGTGTGCAGTGTAAAGCCTTTCCCTCTTGTAAAAAACTAGTCTTTCCTGGAGTGGACTGGTGGGCAGTCATGGAAAAATGGTGAAATTAGGCTGCTGTCATGAAGCAGCTATGTTCCTCATTTTCAGAGGGACACAGAAATTATTAGAGGGATAGAATACCTCTCCTGTGAGGAAAGGCTGACAGAGTTGGGATTGTTCAGCCTGGAGAAGAAAAAGTTCCAGGGACATCTTATTGCAGCCTTTCAATAGTTAAAGGGAACTTACAAGAAATATGGGGGCAGGTTTTTTATTAATGTCTGTAGGAATAAGATGAGAGTTATTGCTTTGAAACTGTAAGAGTAAATTTAGATTAAGTATAAGGAAGAAGTTTTTTATGATGAGGTTGGTTAAACACCGGGGCAGGTTGCCCAAAGAGCCTGGAAACATTCAAGGCCAGGTTAGATCTGGCTCTGAGCAACCTGATCCTGTTGAAAATCTACCTGCCTATTGCAAGGGGTTGGACTGGATAACTTTAAACTTTCCCCAAACCATTCTGTGATCCTAGAGCAGGAAGGTGAGTTTTATATACTATCCCTCTGCCATTTGTTTGGATGCATGGAGAAAATGTAGGATAAGTTTGTTCTGATGCTGTCTGGAGAGGACAGCCGTGCTTGTGATGTGTCTAAGGTGAACATATGTCCATGAAATGTGGGATTGACTGTGAGTTTGGGATGTTATTCTTGGACTAGTGTTGTCGTTTTCGTCAACTTGTCCTCAGTGTGCACCTTTGCATAGGGGAATGGGAAGGAGGAAAGCAGACTTAGTTAACACAGAGCAGAGACAATGACACATACATTTATTTGAGGTTTACATTGCATGTTCATGATGCAAATGTATGTGGTCTTAGGCTGAAAAGAAATTCTGGCCTTGGAGTCATGTGGGCTCCAAAATCATAGCCAGGATAAAAGTGGCAAAAACAGCTTTGGTGCAAAGGAAAAAAAATATTCATTTACTTCTGTCTCTCCTCTCCTCTCCTCAGTTCCACGAACCAGCCTCTATAGCTGTGCAGAATTATGGCTGCAGAGTTAGGTTTTGAGGTGGGTGGGAATTTTCTAGTGGATACTGTTCTTAGAAAATACCACTTCACTGAATTCCAAGCTTCTTATGAAAGCGCTGTTACAATATTGTGGAAATATGCCTTATCAGAAGAGGAATTTTCTCAGCACCAGGACCAAGCACTGCAATTAGAAGAACTCTCCACTTCCAGAATAGCCTGTATAGGTTAACAGACTTTTTTACTTCTTGAGAGCTGGAGCTCAAAACGTGGGGACTTCTCCTGGGCTAAGAGCTCTGACCGGCCTCAGAGGTGACATCCTGTTCAGATGAAATTCAGGATGGGAGAAGCTTTGAAACCTCATCTTCAAAGGAGTGAGAAAAGGTGTTTCACACTGCTGTGTTCTCCCTTCTGTGAACTGCCTCTCAGTGCATGGCTTTGGTGAGGCACCTTCAATTAGGTATGGAAACAGCCTTTGGTTCAGCATGAACTTGGCAGGTGTCATTATGTCAGAAGCCAGTCTTTCATGTGTTACCTCATGACAGTGCTCGTGAGTGGGTTTTCAGCCAGGCAATATGTTTAAATTGGTGTTGAATCAGGATCACAGTGGATCAATGGCCTCTGTCAAAACCCAGTGGCCCTCCTGGACAGACTGAATTTGTTTGCCAACACTGAGGTGCTGGAGCGTAATTTTGGATCAATGCAGATCAGTGCATGTTAGGCAGTAAGGAGCAGCACACCAGGACAGTTGCATTGAGTCATGTGCTATCTGCCCATTTTTGCAACTCTGGTGGAAATGTTTCTCCATTCCTGGTAGAAGTGTTTCTCCATCTTGGCTAATGCACTTTCCTCTGTGTTCATGGGGGAGTGACTCTGTAGAATAAGCTCAGCTTCCTGCCTAGGAAATGCTCAGCAGTGTCCAGACACTCCTTTCATAATATGCCCTGGGACCTTGTGACAGAGCAGACTCAGCCAAGGACCAGTTAATGTTTGATCTAAGGAGCAGAGTTCCTGGCTCTACAGAAAAATTCTGTTTGCAGGTGACCCAACAGGACAGGAAGTGATATCTGTGGGTATCAGGTATCTACAGCCAATGCACACAGTGCAGTGGTGGAATTTTGTAGTTACACAAGTATTATGTTGGGGAACTTGGCAACTCAGCAGGGTTTTGGATTGAACAGTCATCTGCAAGCAGGGATAAATGCCTAAAATAACTGCCATTGTGCTTCTGGATCACCTGGCACTGATAGTCTTCCTTCCCTAACATGATCTAATTGATTTCAACAGAGGCCTGATGTGAAATCTTTAAAAATGGTCTCATAATCATGTGCTGGGAGATACCTAAAGAAATGCCAATTCAGAGAGAGAACTGTAAAAAGGAGAGCAATTGAAAGTGGAATTCTTTTACCAGTAGCAGACATTGTGAACAAGCAGCTCGGCCCTTCCAGGAAAGAAAGCAAGGCTTAAGTTAGAAAATAATTTGGGATTTCATTGATGTACTATGCCTTTTGTTCCCTTGTGTTCCCTAACCTGTGTTTCTCTTCTCCTTTCTGACTGATGGGTGGAGGTATTGGATTTGTTTAGACACTAAAAAAGGAGGCAGAGGAACTACAGCTGAAGAAAGACTAAACTGGATTCTCGTGGATGTAAGGAGTGAATTTCAGACTGGTCAGCCTACTGCAAGAAAGTTGTGAGTCTGATGCAAATGATTTTCAAAGCTTCTGCTGACACTCTCCCAGCTACATTCTTCCAGAAATGTGCTAAGGGAGTTTGCAGTTGCTCTCAGCAAAGCTATTCCTGAGTTTATCCTGCTGTTCTCTGACTATAGAAGCACAGGTTTTCTGATTGTCCCCTGGCCATCGGCACAATGCCAACAGGGAGGTTGCTTTCTCAAATGACTTGTGCTCTTTCAAGTGCTGCTTCTTTGGAAGACATCACTTCTTCCATGTTGTGCACAGAGAGCTTGGCTGCTGCGACTGTATCTAAGGTGGATAGAAAGGAGTGGGGGAGTGGGAAAGTGGAGGAGAAGGACACACTACCCATCCCTTCCTTGGGCCTCAGGAAGCAGAGGTGATACACGGGTGGCTTCAGCTGAGGTGCAGGGTTCAGACTTGCTGAAGTCTGAGTTCTCTGTCTCCCAAGGGTGCCAGTGCAGTGAGTTATTCTCCATCCTGCTACCTCAGCCAGGAGCTCCAGCAGGCGCAGGTTGGTGTGGATTGCATCTGATGTGAGGGTGGGATAGAACTGAGCGCAATCTGTGACAGGAATTTGCCAACAAGGCAGCAATTATAGCTATGGGATTATATGTGTTGTGGACCATTGCCACTTCTGTAATGTTTCTAGAGAGAATGACAGGAGCCATTTTAGGATGAGGCTGCGACTCCCTGCTCTGTGTCAGGGAATCTTCTGTAGCTGTACAAGAAGATTAAGAAGTCCAGAAGCAGACAGCTGTATTCTGTGCATTACTCCTGGTTCCTGCTGAGACAAAACAGTGAGAAAAGCAGCTTCTCTCAGGGGTGCCAAGGACAGAGGTAATGGGCAGAAACTGATACACAGGAAGTTTCACCTGAACATGAGTAAGAACTTTACTTTTTGAGTCACTTGGGACTAGAACAGATTGCTCAGAAGAGCTGAGGAGTTTCTTTCTCTGTAGACACCCAAAAGCCACCTGGACAGAATCCTGAGTAATGTGCTGTAGGGAGTCATGCTTGACCAGGAAGGTTGGACTAGATGACCTCCAGTGGTGCCTTCCAGCCTTAACCATTCTGTGAGTGTGATATTTGGTCCAGGGCCCAGTCTGATATCCCATTACAATTGTAACACCGCTATTGTGCCTCTTCAGGAAGCCAAAATTATTTTTTTCAATGAGAGTTTCTTAGGGATGGGGTAAGTAATATATTAAGGTAGGCTTCTTTTTCTCAATGGTTATTCAGAGATCATCATCTGGGACAGTTTCCAGCTCATTCCAGCTTTTGTTTCCTTAATAGAAGTCAGTATGGATGGGAGCCATATGGTATTTCTAGTATGCAGATTGCCAGATATCTAAAATTAATATATGGACCTTCTTGTCCCACGAGATCAGTGAACCTATGGATAGCTTTCTTCAAAAAAGCCTATCTGCCTTTGCCTGATAGCTTTCCCTTCCAAACAGGCAAATATAGGCTTTCTGATTTAGCAAGGACACGACAGTTTGGACTAGCTAAGCCAGATTTGGATGCTGTCGAGATGAAAAAGTGGGATTTTTTTTTAGAGTTTCCTCTGGCAGAGAAAAGTTTCACTAGCATTCTTGGTCAAAGCCTGTCTGAATCTGTTTCCTAGCAGAAAACGTGCTCATCTTTCCTCCCACTTCTGTCACAGTCTCTTCCAGAGGATTATGGTGATGGAAGGACCAATTGCATTGGTTTTGAGGACTCAGTTTGCCGTGAGCACCCCAGCCCTCACTCCATGCTGTCTGGAAAGAATGACGCAAGGAAATAGGATCTTGGAGCCTGGGGAGAAGCTTTGCAGACCACCTGGCTTCCAAATTCCTGGCACTGCTCAAACTTGTCTCTGTAGGAAATCCATGTTCTAAGTCAAGCTCAGGTCACATGAGAAAATGAATTTGGCAGGAATATTATGATTCCCTACTGATCTGCCAACAAATCTACCCCAAGCATCTTGCTCCATGGCTCTACAAGAATAGAGCAGCACAACTGACAGCCCAGTGTAGAAAAGAGGTACTTATAGAAGTGCCTGGAGGTGGCTTGTGCAGGCTCTCCCATGATCCAGTGCTGCTGCAAGCTGACTTCCCCTAGCATTGCATTCTCCTTTTGCAGAAAAATAGAAGGCAAGGGCTGAGGAAGAGCCTGAAAGCAAAGAGAATTAAGGTGGCAGGGAAAAAGACATTTCTTTGTCTTAGTTCTGTGTTCTGGCTGTCCTAGGAAGACCTCAGTTCTCCTGGGTGCTATTTAATCACTCGAAAAGTGTACAAATGTAGGGACAATTCTTACTTCTGTGCCCACCTGACCTCCTCTGACATCATTAGTAGCAACTGGTGAGATGTTGCCATTGCATTTAAGTGCTGTCCTGTGCATTGTTTTTCCCAAAATATCTCAGCTTCAGAGCAAGGTGCATGAAGAAAATGAAATTCAAAATGACTTTGGCACAATTATAGTAGAAATAAGCAGCTATTGAGCTTAATGCAGATGCCATGATGGGAAATATAATCTCATTTCCTCTTCTTTTTTTATCTTTTGTGATAGGTGCTCTAGTATCAACTTTATATGGGATGTTCAAAAATTTTATTGCATTGAGCATATTTGGGAATTGGGAGGTCTCTTTATTACAGAAGGCAGAGGTTTTTGAGATGGGCTGTCAACAACTTGCAATGCTTTGACATCCCTTCAAGGTGACTGGATGATATGTTTTGTACAGAAGTGCCCCTGGGGGCAGTATAACTGGAAACACTGGATTGTCTCTTTAGGCTGCAAGGTTTTGAAAATTAGAGGCCTGAAATTAGATATGTAAATCAGTCCTTCTGTATGCATAAGCACAAACATAACAATGGAAGGTCCTGATTTTCAGAGCTGTTGCTGTAAGGTCTGACTATGGGCACTCAAGGCTGAAACTGTGAACTGAGGTGTTTCCTAGAGGAACTGAGTAACCACACTTTTGAATAATTTTCCTTTAGGTTTGTGAATGTGACTGTGTGTGTGCTTATGTGCCTATTGATTTCTGTGTCTTATATAAATGTAATGCATACATATATTTACTTATAGAAACATGTATGCATAAACAAATAAATATACAAACAACTAAACATATTCTTTATATGCATTAATATTTAAATTACCTTAGTTCTGCTAGGAGACCATTAGAAATCTCTAATTATTCACTGAAGTGGAGAACAACCTGAAGAAAAATCTTCTAAAATCCAGGTATGAGAAAAGCAGCTGAGACTGATGGCATAGGTCCCTCCTCTGGTAATCATGGAAATAGAATAGGTATGGCTGCAGACACTGCAGCACTGTGGGTGCAAGAGCATTTTGCTTTCCTTCAGATTGTCTTATCCACTGCTCTTCTCTATTTAGGGGGATAGGTAAGGGTGACAAGCAGCAGCCTGAGAGCAGAGTTCATGAAATGGCTGAGGTCTGGATTCTAGAAGCTGAATCTGTTGTCTTTATGTGTGTTGGGGTGCTATCTGCCCTGTGACTCTCAGGGATCAAAGCTGCTCTGGTTAGTTGGTGGGAAAGGCTTTGCTCCCACTTTGCACTGACCAAGTATGTGAGCCACAGGAGAAGGCAGCAAACAGGTTGAAGGAGCCAAGTGTTTCAAAGGCAGTGTCTGGTGAAAGGGCACCTGCCTGAGGCTGAAGGAGGCATCCTCCTTTCCTGTGCAAGTGGGGGGAGATGGATGCTAGCAGTGCCCCAGTGGGGGTTGTAGACCAGGAACCATTTTCAAAGTGAAAACATTGATTTGCCAGTGCTCTCAAAAATTGAAGAGGCTAAGGGAGGGAATCGAGCCTTGTACCATGCTCAGATGGGTGCTCTGGATGCCTGGTGGCCTGTAAAGGAGTAATTTAAACCATGTAGTTAGATCTGGGATACACACAGCCTACAGCAATGGAAAGGACACTATGTAAAAATTTGCATGCCAGGGGAAAGGAAGTAGATAAAAAATTTTCCTTAACACTTTTTCTGGATGTGTCTTGCTACCATTGGAGCTTTCTCTAACAATTTTGCGCTTGGATTTTGCCAGGAGGGGCTGTGGGCTCTCCCTGCTGGGAGGGTTGGAAGAGGAAAGCAGAGGGATGGCCAGGTTCGCCTGGAGATATCCTGGGTGCTTCCACACATCTATTTCCCGGAGAGCCACCTGATGGTGCTGTTTGTTCAAGTTCCCGGCCGCCGAGGCCCCAGCGAGCCTGCAGAGCTGTGTGTGGACCTGCATGTAGATCTGCCTTATCACAGTGCATTTAATTAATAAATAAATGATAAAAAAGGGCTCCATTGCCCACCTGGCTCTGGTGGTGGGAGCTCACCTCTCTGTGAGGCCCTGGGGCAACACCAGATGGGTTTTTAAGATCAATTTCAGGAAAGTACCTTGGAAAAGGTCTGGGGGAGGCTAGGCCTGGGTGTCTCTGTGTTTTGTAAAGGCTGATGATAGCTTGCTAGGTTTTCCTAATTTATTTTGCATTCTCCTCACAGTTTCCATTGTGGAGCTTTCCCGTACAAGGATTAACCATCACAAGCGGTGCAGTGCAGCTCTGGCAACCTCCCTGGAAAACACGCATCCTGAATAATGATGACTGCTGAAAGCAGGACAGAAAATCCAGCCTTCTGCTGCTTAAATCAGCACTGGCTACCAGCACCCCAGACAAAGAGCAGTGCTGGTTGGCACCTCCATGCCCACAGCCTGCCCCCCTTGCACACCTGGCTTGCTCTCTACAGGGGCTCCCATCAAAGCACGCAGGCAGGGCAACAAATGCTAACTGTGGGGGTGCTCCTGCCCAGCATCATGTATCTGTTTGGGGAGGGGCAGGCTTCCCAGTTTCTCTGGAGGGTATATGCTTGTGTTTTCCACTTTAAGGACCAGGACCTGCAGTTAAGGACTAGCAGTGCTTGAGGTGATGAACAATCAGGTCCAGCATGTGGGGAGAACAAGCAGCTCAACCTCCTGCCTTGCCTGGTTCACTTTCTGCTTGTGACAGAGGGCAGGAAGAAATGTTTAGCCCAGGTTGCCCTACTCACTCCTGCCACAAGCAGCACCACCAGTGGGTCTTGCTGAAGCGAACAGGCTGGCTTCTCATTTGTTTCTCACTGTCAGGATGATCAGTCCAACTAGATTTCTTTCTGTTTGTGTTTGCTGCTTGTTTGTGCTGACAAAACACATGCATAGTTTGTAGTTCCCTCATTTCAGCTGGTTGCTGTTCCATTTTAATGCGAGGCACTTCGTTGGAGGTCATTTACTCAGTATGTTGCTGGGCCATTTACAAATATGAACTGATGAATATTTCATCATTGTTCACCAGGAATTCTGTTGAAGTGTAGGGCTTCATGGCAGTGAGTCAGTATGTGATGCACTCAACCTGAAATCGTTTCTTTGCAGCATCTCTCATCAGGCATGCTAACTGCTGACGTTTGGAAGAGGGAGGAATACATATGTGTATTCATACAATACTCTTTATCTCGCCTTGATTCTACTTAAATATCCATGTTAATCAGGGTTGCTTGGAGAAGGGGCATTTTGATAAAATAGCAAGAGCAGCCATCTAATCCCATTCACTGTAAATTCAATCCCCAGTCTTCCTTTCCTTCCCGCAGTGCCACACCTCCGGGAGGGAGGCTCTGCTGGAATCAGAGACTCCCTCTTTAGAATAGGCACTTGCAGCAGAGGAGCTGGTGAGACCAATTTATCTTGCTGCAAAAAAAATTCTAATGGAAGCAGGTCACTGTGTGCAGGGGACACATGCCCGTGTTAATGCCTGCTTGAGACTGCAAAGAGCCTGGAGCAATCATTCTGCAGAGGGATACCCAAGCTATTTGTCTCAGAGACCAATGATGATTCAGGCACCAGCATCATTAGGTGTTTTATTGCTGAACCAACTGAAAATATCAGAGTCTGGGATAGAGTACCAAGGCTGACAGCGGGGTGTGTAAAAGTAGTTTACCCTGCAGCTGAGAGGGAGGATGTTGCTCTGTTGATGGTGGAGTGGCAGCAGAATGTCCCAGCTGCATGATGCAGATGTGCTGATGGCAGTGCCTCCCTCCTTACCTGCTGACTGAGGAAAAGCCAGTGGGAAGGCATCCTCTGTAATGGTGGTGTTTACACCAGTGTAAAACAGTATTGCACTCCTGGATTTTCTGGATTATGTGGCTTTCATGGTGATTGAAGTCTCACACTGATAACCAGGGCTGTAGAGCACTGTGTTTCACTAGTGAGAAAACAATCCAGCTAACAGGGCCCTGTAACCATCTGTACTTCTTCAGCCCTCTCCTTTGGTGCTGTTGGTGGTGAGTCTGAAGGAGCCTGAAGGAACAAAGGTTATTGTGACCATGGAAAGGAGGCCAGGTGTACCTGAAAACCATCTCCATCCCTGTTCACTCAGAAACCTCTCTCTGGTGCCTAGACCCCAGGGATGGGCTGCAAGATTTGCCTGCTCTTTATTTAATGCAGGATGGTTTTCTGCTGTTTCTGAACTAGAGTGAAGGAGAGAACTTGTGAATACACAAAATTTGGTAGCTGTGTGGGAAGTAGGGGGTCGTCTTGACATATGCAGAGGAGAAAAGCTGGTAGTTTGGAACCAAGCTCCAGAATTCCTCTGACTGAAAAATTAGATAGACTCCTCATCTTTTCACTCTTTCATCTCAGCTTGTCAATCTTAATATATCAATATTGATGTTAATATGTCAATATTGCAGTTTGCCTGGCACAGTGTGTGCCTATACAACAGGCCACCTGATCCTGCACTGCAGCAGCCAGGTCCTACAAACCTGAATGCTCTGCTTTGTGTGAAGCCCTTGCCATACACTGTGCAGAACAGAGGTAGGAAATTTTTGAGACTGAGCAAGTTTTGTGCTAGTGACACTGTCTAGACTCTACTGTTCAAAGAGGTCTGCTGTGTACTCTTGGTATATAAACTAGCCCACAGCACCAAACTACCTGGAACTAGCTTTAATTTTAATGATCTGAAGGCTTTTTGCTTTAGGAGTTTTTTTTTTTTTTGGTTCTTTTCTCTTTAAGATTTTGTCTGCAGAGACTGGAAGTCTGTAGAGCATGGACAGCCCACCACTGTGCTATTCATATCTGCTTGTGTATGTATAGAAGTACAGTATGCCTTCTATTATTGCATGTTTTGGAAGAACACACAGAGAGGTCTGGTTCTCCTAGGTACAATGTCATAGTAGTCCTTTGGTTCCTTCCACTCAAAAGGGCCCAAACACAGTGAAGGCATCTGCTGAAAAAATAGTTAGGCAAGATGTACTTTTTGTGACTGCAAACTTTAATCACCGTTCTGCCAGACGCTTCACTAATATGTCTGGGAAAATAAATCTTTAAACCCTTTAAACCCCTCTGTGCTTCATCTCTACTTTTTATGAGTATGTTTTGGAAGGCTTTTGTTTGTGTTTTATTCTCTTTAAACTTGACTTATATCTTCATGTTTTTTCAGGCTCATACCCTACAATACAAAGTGCTCAGTGAAAGCCGGCTTGTAAAAGGAGGATAATGTCTGGAAGTTAGATGTATGGGAACTTGATGCCAATATTCATGATATGCAATGAAAGCAGGCAGTATGGAAAAGAATGTGAGGGTGTCCTAGACTCCATCATAGTCTTTACTGGGCTTCCTCATACCTTTAAAAAAATATACTTGGATTTTTAATTTGACAAAATGTAATGACAGAATGAAACTGATTCTGTAGTCAGTTTTCCCCAAACAGCTCTATTAACCTGTTGATCTTTAAAATACAATTAATAACTTTTTGTAGAGTGAGACTTCTTTTCTGTGGGGGTGCAGGCATGTGTGGGTGGTTACTGAGCATACATGGTACTCTAATCTCTTCTCACTGTCTCTCTTCCATTCTCTATTTTTGAGGCACACAGATATTATGGGCCAGAATTTGCCACTTCTGTCAACCCAGAAATAAACAGGACTAGTCATAGGGCAAAACATGACTTGCTACAAATGCAAGTGACAGAAATTGTACCTGAATGGTCATTTTTAGTAATACTTGGTTTATTTCCAAAGTGGAGAGCAAATTAATGAACTTGTATTAGGATCTAGGAGAACAAAGGAGAATGTTTGCCATTCTTGAGCCACTTGGTGAAGGGAGAACCATTACAATGGAAATTGCTATTTAAGGCAGCATCTAAATTTTGGTTCAGGGTAGGTTTTCTCACAGCATAGCTGACATTTCCCAGTATTTCACACTATGATTTTACAGTACTTCAGCCATGAGTTAAGTAAGTTCAGACTTTGCATGAAAGAATAAATATAGCAGATTTCACTTTTTTACTTGAAAAGTAGAGGCTGCACCTCTCTGTGTCACCCATTAGTCACTTTTGTCACCAGACATGGTTACTGTATGTTCTGCCAGCTGATGTCTTTGCTTGATGTCCATCTCTTAAGGAAGCTTGGACTGTGAGAACCATCAATTATAGTTTAGATCTCGCTGTAGCAGGGGAAGGACAAGAGGCCACAGACACAAGTCACAGCATGAGAAATTACAGCTGGCTGTAACGAAGAAAATGTTCACAGATAAGATGGCCAAACACTGGAAGAAGTTGTTCAGAAACACTGTGATATCTCATCTTTGGAAGTGGGACTAGAAGACCTCCAGAAGTTCTTTTGTGCTTGTTATTCTGTGGTTCCATGATTTTGTGCAAGAGTTTGAGCAAGTGTCTTACACAATCCTTATGCTTTTGTCAGGCATCAGAAAGTCTCCCAAGAAAGTGTCTTTTTATCCCTTTCAGAAACAAAACTCCCTCAAGACTCTCCATACCATGATCAATTTTCCTCAGCTTTGCAGACTTCCACCCCTCACCTCATGCACAATTAACTTCGGTTTTGCCTTTATCTTCCAGTATGTGAAAATGGCTTTTAGACCTATCTCCAGCTAAAAACATCTGCTTTGATGAAGAAACTGAAATGTACATGAAAACACACAAAAAAGTTAACCTTACTTCAGCCAAAGAGCTTTCCAGGTATTTCCCTGTGCTCCTCAACAGATTCCCATGGAAAGCTTCTTCCTCCGGCAAATGTTGCTAAGAGGAATTAGTCGGAGAGGGTTCTTTTTCACCAACTGATGTAATTAATGAGCTCTCTCCTCTTTTTCCCTCCTAAAGTTTCTGACCACCAGGCCTAAACAGAAACTATATCAACTTTCAAAATGAAACAGAGACATTGGCTTAGGTTTCAAGAGGTTGAAATAAGGATCAATACTTTGAATCGGCCAAATGCTGTTTTAGTCCCTAACAACAATTCTGAGTAAGACACAAGGCAAACAGGAATTTTTTCTGTAAGTTAAGTTTTGAAAGAATGTTGTCTCTTACACTATGTGAGAAAAAAATTGCAGAAGACTATTTATCCACAAGTTTTCTATGTTTTTCCAGCATTATAGGACAATTCAAGTTGGAATTGAATTTGGGAAATCTATAGTCCCATATCTTGCTGAAAGTAGGATTGGGAGTGAGGTTAAACAAGGTTACTAAGGATTTTACTTAGTCAGGTCCTTGAATCTTCAAGGACAAAAACTTCACAACCCCCTTGGGCTACTCTTCCAAAGAGATCAGTTGTTCCAAATTTTCTGGAAAAACACTGGTAAGCTGAAGCCCTAGCTCAAATGAGTGTGTTGCATTGTCAGCAGAGAACAACCTGACTATGGCCTGAATAACTCATTAAGATGTCCTCCAGCCTTCTCTCAGTAAAGTGGATCTGGTAGCACTGGAGGTGCCAGCAAGACTGTATCCTAGTTTGAGTTGCAGCTGAGCTTCAATGCCATCCCTAGTGCTGGCACCCTCCTTGTCTTCAGCTCTGGAGCTCATCCAGTTCTGGACAAAGTCACACTGGCCTTAAAATCCCGCGCCGAACCCTGGAAGAAACATGGGGAGTTTTGTTAATTTGGTGTGAATGAAACAAACAACTGCTGAAGGGTACTCTTTTATTAGCTGTTAGTGAAGACAATTCAGGATTTCTGACCGAGATCTGATGTAAATATTTTACTTTTGAGTCTTCTTTGCAGAAGCAGTTGCAACCTGGGTAATGGTAGTGTATGCCAGCTGAGTGGAAAAATGGCACAGGTTACTGGGTATGACTGAGGAATTCCTGGTTGAGAGATTATGGCCAGAACTCTGTGGGAAGACAGACAACTGCAAGGTGTAGGATCAGCAAAATTCCTGAGCACTTGCAAAGTCGCTTCTGCTAGATGTTGTGATCTCAATAGTCAGGCCACTTTTATGGATTCTCATTAGTGATCTATGAGCGTAGGATGGAAAAGTTTCTCGCATCATTGCCCCTGTTTCCTTTTCCATGGATTTGAACTTGATGAAGCACCTTTTCTGGGTCAGTTTCAACAGGACAGATGAATTTCTGGCATTTATCTTGATACTCAATGCCAGGGAAAAAAATCAATATTTAATAATTCTTTCTTAATAGACTTCCTGTGTCCCTGCTCAGAATATCCAAAGTCACCAAGAGCTTCACAAAGGCATGGGAGCAGTAAAAGCTGTGCTCGAAATGCTATCACATGCTGTCTGTTGTTGTTGTTGTTGCTTTCAAGGACTTCCCATGCTTGCAGTGTGTACAGTAATCTTAACCTGACATACTCAAGTCCCTTCTTTGTTAACTAAGCAAGGACAAGAAACAGCTTGTTTGAAGAGATGCATGTTTCCTTTTGATAATGATGCCCTCCATCAGCCTATTCATGGTAGAAGCAGTGCTTAATTAACAGCTTTCCTATGGTCACTTGTCCCCCTCTGGTCTGACTCAGAGCTCAGTCATGGTGGCTTTCTCACATTTGTACACTACCACAGAGGCTGCTCTCTTTGTCCTGCTAAAGAAGGATGACAAGATATGGCATGTATTTTGGGATCAGTACAGAAAGAAACATGGAAGACAGGGCCTGACATGCTGAGCTTGCTTCACTCCAAGGGAGTGAAGGAGTAAAAATCATCTGAATTGTGCAAGTTCGAATTTAAGGACATTAGGGTAAGCAGAAGCCCAAATTTTACTCATAGTTAATTGAATATACACTTTCAGATTTTTTTTCAGGATGTTGTACCCAAATAGACACATTTCTTTCATACTTTAGTTACAGGACAATTCAGACAAGTTGAGACTTTTTTCCACAAAGCAGAAAATGCTTTTCAGCAATCTTTTAATTTTGTAGTGCATGCTAGACATTCTGTGGTGGTTTTTTTCTGGTTTTCTCCTTTCAAACTGTGCTGCTATATATCCTTTACAGCTCAACATGTTGTTTGGTATAGGGACTGAATCCTTATGAGAGGAGCCAATTTGCAGTCCTTGGGTAGCTCCCTGTATGATCATGCAACTTAGTGCATGGGTGGTCATATTTTACCTCCTGTTCTAATCAACTTTCCTGTTTTTTTCCTTTCTGTGTTGTGCTTCAAGTTTCAGGGATGTTTGCTATTTGTATCTGTCCTGGCCCTACTTGTAACCAAAAAATCAAGAGGAAATTAGTTTGTCTTTTGCAACTGATCTGCTAGCAAAGCTGTGCTTGATAATGAACAGGTAAACCCTCTAATTCTACCCAGTGGCCATAGGCTTCTGTTAATGGTTTCATGTGCAGAGAGCTGTGTTTTAGAACCAGCAGTTTCCAGGATAAGCAGCTTTTTCCGTGTTGACACTGCAAGTAACAACCACAAAAGTTTGGAGACCTCATCTTTGCCTATAAATACTCCAAATGAATCTTTCTTGGCCCTTCATAAGGTCTTGTAACCTAAACTACATGGTAAAATCCAACCACTGAGGATTTATGAAGCTTAGGTAATGACAATTTATTGACCTCTGTGTTCTTGCTCATTTACAAAGAGAACCAGCTGAAGGAAAGGCATTCATACTTTATTACTCTTTCTTGAACAATGACATTTTTATTCCCCAAGAATTGTTTTTCTTTTTAATTTGGAGGCAAAACACAATTTCCCTTAATTTGACACATAACGGAAGATTGGCCTGACATGCTTTGAGTTTCTTTTCTAATAAATACAAATTTCACTGTCCAATCTTACTTTCTAGTAACTGCAAGATTAAAGTTGAACAACAGGCTGCTCAAGAGGAATAAGAGTAATTTCTAAGGTGTTGTAATTGCATTTTTTTCCTACAATAAAATAGACATTTTTGACTGCTCCCTCACAAATCAGCCTAATTTCAGTTGATGCTCTGCTATTACAAATACCTCAACAAAATGATAGAAACTATTATGACAATATCAGATATAATTAAACATGGGCACTTAAGAGTTTGTGTCCTAAACCAAGCACTACTGCAAAACTACCAGTTCTGGCACGAGCAAATGCCAGCAATGCTACTCTGCCATAAAACATGTATGGGTTCGTTGGCTGTCTCAGGCTTGCTAGAATATATAGTGGCTGAATTTTGCCTGCTTTCCCTTGATAGAAAGCACTATTTTGGTCTTAGCTCTCTCTTCAGCTGTCAGATCCCTGAAACTTATAAAAATATAATTATCAGTGATAGTCCAGCCCTTCTTTCAAATCTGGTTAAAATTAGCTAAGGAGAAAATTCACTAAAGGGTGCCGGCAGACAGACATCAGGCCAAAAATACATCAGGCATCGTGTGAGTTGCGTGTTTCACGGGTAGCTGCTAATCTAGTACTGCATTTCTCCCAGAGCAGCCCTTGAAGATAGCTACTCTGGTGTCCAGGAGCTGAGATTCCTTGATGCCTGTTTCAGTGAAGAGCTACCTGGAAATATTTATGTCTGTCCCCTCCAAGCACCACTGAGTGTTGCTGCATGCTGTCAGAGAGGGCTTGGCACCCTGAGGATATTTTGTCCCCTGTAGATTTGAGGGCACACAAGACATCTGTACACAAGGCAGTGGAGCTGCCCCTATAGGCTTGTGTATGGCTAAGGGCTGTAGGTAAAAGCAGCAACAAGGCTGTAACAGCATGGGACTGCTCTCTGGAAAAGACCTTGGCCCTCACTGAGTATCAACCTCTGCACAACTTGTTGTTGTTATGGGCAGAAAGAGCTTTAACTCTAGAGTAGAGTTAAAGCCATAGGCTGCCCTGTTCAAGGGGCATTTTTGACTAGGCAAGACACAGTCCAGCTGTTCTGTTTTGAGCCTGTGTAGAGTAAGGTGCATTTAAGTGTGTGGCAGGTGCTGTACCCAAGGTAAAACACCCATTTGTGTGTGGCAGTGTCACCTCAATAGCACAACATCTTCTACAGGCTCTGCTGAAGGGCTGATTTTCATTGAAATGGTGGAGTTACTGGTCTTGGGCCCTACTGCTGCAGAAGACCCATATTCCTGGATTTAACTTTGTGCCTGAGAGCATCTCTGTTGAAATTTATAAGCAGGTTCATCTAGGCACATTTAAGCTATGTGGGTTGTCTTGGCTGTGGTCTTTCTGCAAGGTATGTTTAATATGCTAAGTCTGCAAGGGTAGCACAAGCACTATTCTACTGTGTAAAGGACACAGTAGTGTGACACGTGGCTTTTCAAGGTGCCCTGCAGTGGTGAAGGCTAAAAAAAGTGTTTCTCCATTGCACAGTGCAATTTGATGAACAGATTTCAGAGAGACCCCTAAACTATTTAGCTGTAAGTACAGTAAGCAATATAGTTGCATTAGCACAGAGCTCAGCTAGGTAAATTAGCATTGTGCAGCATAGACATATCCTAAATTTCTGCTGTGGTTTCCTCAGTGACGCTTTTTCAAAACATGGCTTGAAAATAAATTATGATTTTTTTCACCCCCCCCCAAAACACTGAGCTAGGAAAGCTTGCATACATTTTTCTTCTTTTTAAAAAATCTCACTATCTTATCTTTCAAAATAAATTCTAGTCTGAATACCTAATTTTATTTAATTTGGGTTTTTTTGCTTTTATTAGGGGCTTCCTCTCAGTCATCTGAGCCTGGATCCCCTGTAACCAAAAGCTGTTTCAGATGGGGTACAGAAGAGACTGCCTCTGTATTTTAAAACCTATCATTTCAGTTCCCTCATGACCTCATGATAGAAGGCTAGACATGATCGGAGAAGGAATAGAGATCTAGCATTATTATGTCCCTACATAAATCTACGCAGTTCTGATCACACTATCTCAAATAGGATGCAGTAGGACTGGCAAATGCTCAGGAAAGGGAAAGGATGATAGATATTGTGGATTATATAGCATAAGAGTAAGTCACATTCTCCAGTCTGTGGGGAGATGGTGGAGGGCTGCCATGGAGGTCTGCTGTGAACAGCATGGAGAAGGTGAGTAAGAAACTGCTAAGGGATGCTACAATGTTAGAATAAATGGTGCAATTCCCTGAAGGAATAGGTTTGGAAGTCTTCAAGGAAGAAGTCTCCTCTCAGTGACTGATAAGAAGTGGAACTCACTGCCACAGTGTGTGGGCAAGTCCAAATATTTTAAAAGAGTTAAAATAAGGACATGGGTTATTTTGATGCTTGTTCATCAATGATTAAGGGAAATCAAGAAAGTAAGGCTGGGATATTCAAAGCAGGAATAACAGATTATTATCCCTTGTGCTTCTAGGAGTGGTTGTGGCATTGCTGGACGACCCATGAGGATATTGTAGGTACTAAGATGTCTCTATCTGTGGCTGCAAATCTACCATTCTACACAGTGTAAATTCCTAAGATAAGCTTTGAAGATCAAGGGAGAAAGACCCAAAACATTACTGGCTGAGGTGTATTTTATTACAGAGGAAGAGTATCATCATAACTCTACCTGTTTGAAGAGACTGAGAAAATGAAAACTTCCATGGTGTGTCAGAGGTCGATGCCTACCCTGACATACTTCCCCTGCATTCTTTAAGTCAGGTGCTTTGGGAATTCCTGAGATTAAAGTTACACAAGTG
Source organism: Camarhynchus parvulus (assembly GCF_901933205.1). Taxonomy (NCBI): domain Eukaryota; kingdom Metazoa; phylum Chordata; class Aves; order Passeriformes; family Thraupidae; genus Camarhynchus; species Camarhynchus parvulus. The sequence continues at coordinate 66,799,057 of NC_044572.1, forward strand.
TTGCTCTACTTAGTCAAGTACAGTGGCTATTTTAGAGCACTGTAAATTGGAAATAAGGGCTGGGAAAAAATTAGATACAGCCAAGATGGTAAGAGTATATATGAGGCCTCAGTCCTGCAACTATTAAAATATCCTGTATACTGTTCACTTTGAAGCAACATACGAAGGAGAAGGTGGTTTTGCAAGGAGACTCTTGGGTCAGTTGAGAATAAACTACATTTAATATTTGCTGAAGTCTATAACTACCTTTTCTTAACTGGTTGTAGCTTTCTGTCACAATTGTTTAATGTCTGCAAGGTGATTTTCTTCCTCCTGGCTCCACCATCCCAATAATTTGATCAATGAATGGAATGAAGTCATGGACCATTGGCATTTTTCCATCCTCCAAAGTGGTATGATAAAAAAATTTAAGTTTATATGGACTTTCAAATTGGTTTGATGTTTGGGGGAGTAAATACAAAGTTTCTGCATTCAGATTACCTCTGCTCATGTGGAGATTTATTCTAGGTCAGCAGGATTACCTGCTGGAAACTGAACTGCAGGCAGAATAACACAGGTCTAAATATGCTGGGTCTAGAGTTGGCTTAAGATATCATAATTGGTCTCTGATCTTGGTTATGTGAGATAAGTCAAAAATAGTGATATTTTTGCTAGAAGCGTTTGTTCTGTCTCTGCCTTCATACCTGGCAGAGAGGCAGTAACTCCAAGGCACAAATCAGAAACTCCCACATACAGCCCTTGATTGCTTCTTTTTCAACTCACCATGCAATTGCCATATGTGAATCTACCAAGTGACACTTCCTAATCTAAAGGACTATCACTTTCCTAAAAGTACAAGCTTAAACAAACTGCATGATTAGGCAAATTAAATCAATACCAAGTCTAGAAAGTGAAGAAGGATGGACTTCTAAATAGGACAGGTGCTCCCTGTTGATACTGGTGACAAAATGTCCAGAAGTTTGATGTCTCAAAAACCTGTGTTCCTGTTTGCCCATGACATAAAACCTAGTGAATGCAGGGTGTACTGAAACTCTGCTACAGTGGTCAAGTTGTCCCCATCCTTTTTTGTTTTCCTCCTCTGCCTGTTCTTCTACTGAAATCATCAATAAATACATCAGGGAAACACAACAGATAATCACACCTCACTCTTCATTAGTTTATCTTTTTCAATATTTAAAGACCTATATTTTGCAAATATTCTGAGCATCCCAGAAATATGCATAAAAGCCATAGAGGTTGTTTGCAGAGAGTAGAGGGAAAAAAAGTGAGTCAGTCTGTGAAATATCTGTCTTAGTCTCCTCCATGCTGAAACAAAAGTGCTTCCTTAGAAAAGATCCAGAGCCAGCACATGCAGCACTGCAGGAGTAAGATGGATTTGAGTCTGGATCTCCAAAGCACTGACAGGTAAATCACAAAGGGCAGAATCTTCATTACTGGTGATTTAGGAGGCACGAAGAGATGCAACTTGATTTGTGGATCCCAAGTGGAGTTTTCAAGGCTGACAATTAATAATAGGAAATAGACTTGTAAACTGAACGAACCTGACACAGGGTCATGAGAGCAAATTACATTTGGAAGCTATAGTGCCATTTTTTCTAGTTACTTGTAAGAACAGTGAATAGTGTGGAATTTTGTTTGCAGATATTTTTTTATTTTTCTCCTTCTGTGCTTTTATCCTGCCATCCTCATCCCAAAAATTCAAGTCTTTCTTTGGGGATTTAAGTATGTAACTACTTAGTCTTGTAATTTGAAGTAACAAGACAGTTTGGTGACATTTTACAAGACAAAAGCCATTCATTCCACCTCTAATAACTACACGACTCTTAAAATCCTCATATGACTAATCTCTAATTCCCAGCAGTCTACTGCAAATAAAATCATACTCTGAACTGTGCTACTTTAATATACCAAATAAAGCTCCCACACGACTTCCAGATCAGCTCAGAGTTTGGTTAGCCAAAAACCATGGTGATGTTTATACAGATCACAGACTGCATTAAATAAAACTCTCCTTATAAACGTTTGTGGGAGATTATATTAAGCTCAACAGTCTATGAAATCTCCTTAAAAATGCAGGGTGCTTGGCCTCCTGTGAAATGGTATTCAGGAAAATTAAGTCACAAAAGTGTATCTTTAGTCCTCCACAACTGAAGGACTATTCTGACAAAAAGATTCCTTTGCCTATGCTGATTTTCAGCCCCATCCTTTCAAACTTGCATGCAGAGGGCCCTTTGGGAAACAGCTTCCTTGGACACAGATTCCCAGGCCCAGAATATCTCTTTTCCTCATATTCCTTTCCAACTGGCTGCTCAAAGGTGATGTTAGGGGTTGTATGATATTTGCACTCTTCCACTGTCTCTCCATTAGCTTTCAAAGTAATGGGATAATTTTTGAGTTGAAAGCAAATGAAAAAATGGCAAGATTCAATACTGTGCATTTATTAAAAAAATACAAAAACAAAAACAAACAAACAAAACCAAAACAAAACAAACAACAACAACAAAACAACAATAACAACAAACCAGTCTGTGCCTATTGTTAATGCTATCTAATCCCCAGGTGGGCAAGAAGCTACTTCTGGGCTTCCAGGGAATTCAAATCATTGTCATGTAGCTCTTCTGCCCAGGGCAGGAGCTGTCTTCTCTGGGGGAGAGCCAAGTGTGGCTGCTGTCTGCTTTCAGAGGGGCAAGCAGCACCTGGGGTGAGACCTGTAGCAGGGCTGGGGTCATCCAGGCCCTTGGGTGCAGAGAGGTTTGGGGATTGATCCAGGGTTTCATACATGGAGATATTTGAGGTCCTGGCTGAGAGAGGCAGATCAAGCAATAGGAGACTGGTACATGATAAATGAAGATTTCACTATTGGGCTACATCTGGAAATCGGACCCTTTACCCACCTTTCAAAGAAGGGCTGGGGTAGAGTGGTGGTGTATTCTAGATATGTAATATATCCTGAGTTTTCAAAAATGGCTTATATCTTTGCTAGCAGATGTGTTTAATTTCAGCTGCAGTTTCAATACTTCGTAAAAGAACTCAAGTGTTACCAATTACAGTGCTGAGGAAGCTTCCAACATGCAGTCAGATGACACAACCATAGACCTTGCCTGTTTTTCTTCACTTAGCAAATACTGTGACTTGGAGGATGACCTGTGCCACTGTGGATTTTCATGGTATTTTTATTGTGAAACACACAAAAGGAGAATTCAGAAGTGCTGTGTGATGTACAGTCAGTGTGATTGCCGTCAGCGATTTGTTCCTAGTTCCCGATGTGGGAAAAGGAAATGCAAATGAAACATTTGTCTCCTTGGAAAAAAGGCTCTGAACTACTTGAGTTGGAGGGACAGGCAGAGGCTGCTTTGCAGATCAGAGCTGTCCTCTACTCATGCGGCTGAGAGCAGAATCTGCCTTTGCACTTCTTGACTGCTGGTACAAATTTGCTGTGCCTGCTCACCAGCTGGTGACATGAGGTGGTGACTCCTGCACCCCCCCAGGTGAGAGACCCTGAATAAAATTAATTGGTGACTATAAGTTTGGCATCTTTCAGCAAAGAAGCTAAAGCACTGGCTCTAAGTCTGACTCCCCCCTGCTGTGGTCCCTTTGCATCAGGCTGGCACAAAGGGGACACACAGCACTGCCCACTGTGCCACAGCTGCTCCAACCTGTAGCAGCATGCTGCTTCAGGGTTCTTGGTCCAGCAGCTGTCACAATCCCTGCATGGATGCAGACTTTTAAAAGGAGCTGCAAAATGTCAGGGATTTTATTTGTGTGACCTGCTCCCACTGTGCAGACCAGAGTTGATGCACAGGACAGGAATGTGGTTAAGATTATGGAAATAAGCACAGAGACACACATGAGAACTTCTGCTTTGTTTCATTATGACAGGGGATTCATTTTTAGGACATATGTTCATTTCTGATGGCTATGCACATGGCTGCATGCAGTGGGCTTCCACCTCCTTCTGATACAAAAGGCCCCCTGATCTACCCTGGGTAAGAGCACAGTTTTCATTCCCTCCTCTACTCCGGGCTGCTGTTTTGTTCTAGCATCCTGCCTAGTTACAGTGCCCAGCTGGAATCACACTGGGTTTTTGGAGCTCTCTTGCCACCACTGTTCTGTAGATGGACAAGACAGGCAGCAGGACTACAGCCCATTACACCTGGAGAATAGCACCTCTGTGCCATCATATGTAAAATTCTTAGGAATAATTTTTGCCATGACACTATTCTCCCACAAACAGATCCCACCTTCATGGCAATTGCTGTGAAAAGCTGAGAAAATTGAGATACACTAGCAGAAAGAAAGCAAAAACTTTGAAGGCTGAAGCGACATCACCATTTTGATTCTAGTACTCTGTGTCTTTTCAGGTTTTTGTTTTTTTCATTCACATATTTTTTCCAAGATCATTTACGCTGCCAGTGAAAATCTAACTTGATCTTTTTCTTGGAAGTAAATACAGCCTATTTTCAGTGACACTGGTCAAATGCTTCAAGTTAGAAGTGGAAAGGAAAAGGAAAACTTATCTTTGTTTTATAAAACAAGTTCTGCTCTCCCCTGCCCTTTGGCTTTCTAGCAGCCAAAATAGTTTAGAGCAGGAGTTAATGACTTGTCATAAATTTATTCTTAGAAGAATACTACCCTGAGGTTTCCCCAGGTCTGAAGTTAGTTTTTTGTAGCAGAGTTTTACTATGTGTGGATCTGCTGTGTTTTGTGAGACATCAAGACTAGGTCTGTGTGTACATTTCCACTTAGACTCACAGAAGGCAATCAAAATTTTGTCCCTCACTTAGCTGCTTCTGGCTCTTGCTTTTAGTTTCATTGCAGTTTAAATTTAGGGACCATGTGTATTGTTTATTTACCTCGTGCCACTGCTGCAAAAGGTGCAGCTCATCCCCTGCACCTCCATGGGTTGCTCATGTGAAGTCACAGTTCAGCTCTTACCTGCTGCTTTCCCTACTCCTGAGGGCCATAGTCTCTCATCCTACTGCTACCTCTTGTCCCTCCAATAAACAAGAACTGCCTTTGCCTAGTCCAGACTATTTGCTCTAGATTATGTACAAAGTTTGTGAAGCTAACAAATAAAAAAAATATTTTGATTATATAGCATGGACTTCTAGAATCATATTATTTCATGTGACCTTCAGGTGTCTGTTTTTAAAAAGTAAGATAATGATGTTGGTGATCACATAGAAAAGGTTGAGAAGCAAAAATCATCAACATCAAAAATCTGAAGAATTCATAAATGTTTAAAAAACATTATTTATTTCTTCAGCAGTCTGATGAGAAACTGAGTCATTAATTTTGACTGCTAAGAGCTAGGGAGTAGTGGTGAGAAGGCTGGGTATGTGCTTCAATGGAGCAGACATGGCTGAGTTTAATACTGATGAGGATCTTGAAATGTTAAGGAAAGCTGCTGCACATTTGGGTTTTGCTGCAGAAACCCCTGCCATTGCACTTTTGAGAAGCTTTTCAGGTAATGAAGTGCATCTCCGTGGTATCTAGCCAAACATGTAAAATACTGTATGAAAGAGGCAGGTAAAGATAGATAAAGTCTTGTATCAACATTTCCTAGACCAGCTAAAAGGTAGATGGGAGATTTTTGTCCTTTTGTTCTGGCCTGTGACTAGGCATATGCCTAAACACAGCTCAGTTTCTGGTATTTTTGAGCATTGCTTTTTAAAATTATTTTTACAGTTTGTATGTGCTTTTACCTGATTCTTTGTGAACACATGGGGCCTCAAAGACTTGTAAACTAAATGTAAACTAATGTAAACTAAAGCACCTTCAACTTTCATAATTTTCCCTTTGAAACAACAACGTAAAATACCATAAGAAAATTCCATCCTGCAAAGTCTACTTTAACTCGTGCTGTGTTTTAACTCATTTGGTGAAGAACTACTGTGAAGGATCTGATCACACCAAAGTGTGTTTTCCAGCAATGTTCATGCAAAGGATCCCAAGCAGAGCTGTGTGTGCCTGATTTTCTGTGCCAAGATTAACAGCATGGAATAACAGCCACTGCACAGTATAAGATTATTTTTGCATTTTCCCCACATTATCCCACATGACTGAAATATAGAAAGTCATACTTTTGAACATGTTGAGAGCCAATAGAGGTTGCAACTGAGATGTTTGAGGTACTTGGTATTAGAAGCAGTAACCTACCTGGGTGTGAATGCAGGGCTTGAGGTACACAGGTGTGCCCAAAGTAATTTATCCTAAATTTTAGGATAGATTTTGTGGTATTGATGTTATATGGAGAACACATTCTTCAGATTGATACACTTTATACTATCTTTATCTTGCTCTCTGGACTAAGGTTTCAACTGGGGGCCTCCAAAATCTTCCAGCATGCAAGGACTAGGTTAAGCATGGAGCAGAGAGACATGGAAATCCTGGAGGGAGATTCACTATAGGAGGTCTGGCAGAATAAAAACAGGAAAAAAGAAGGTTTTTTTTGAGACTGAGTGCTCCTAAGGAGTGCTGAGCATTATATAGATGTTATCTCCTACCTAAGTTCCCAGGCAGAAGGCTGAGCATGTGATACTTTTTGCAATCTGTTCCTCTGCTCGAGAATGGTCTTGGCAGAGACGCCATATGCACAGCATTGTATTAAAAGTAGGTTTGATTATTTCCCATGGCAATCGTAGTGCAGTAGATGTGCAGTAGGAAGATAAACATTAAAATGAGTGCAAATGGAAGTTCATTTCAATGGTTGTTCACATTCCACTGCTTCTGCTGCTGCAAGAAAGGTGGCTGGGAGATAACACTGAGAGTGCAGCAGCCTGACAGCTACCTTTCCTCATTAACTTAGACTGCAATAAAGCACAGCCTTTTTGAAACAAAGTTCAAGTAGCCAGAGCCTCTCTGTGGAAATTAATTTCCTCTGGAAGCTACTTCCACGTAACTCATCACCTACTTCACTGAACATTAGTCAGCCCTGTCGCTGGTGACAGAAGTGCTTGACAGAGCTGCTGGAAAGTGGGTCATGTGGTGGATAAAACATAGCCTGCTTCCCCAGGCTGCTTTTAGTGTGGACCTCCTGAGACTGCAGTAAATAATAAATACCTGCAGGCCACCGTGGGCACTTTGAGTGCTGCTGCATAGCTCGTCTTTGGTCCATGAGAGGAGGAAATCATGCAATGATGTAGTAGGTCCGCAGAAAGAAACTTTTGGCTACCCATCTCTGTTTCTGACCTGCTATTGTGATGGTTTTTTTCCTGAGTATGGGGAGCTGTATACTGTTGGATGATCCATTTTCTACCCTCATAGGCCTGTTTCCCAGATGGGAGGGCTGAGGACTTCACTGCTGTGGTGGTAGCAGCTGTTTGTTTTCGATGCCTCACCAATGGAACTGGTAAAAGGAGGCCTGGGGCACTGCTCCTGGGCAAACACCCAGCTGTGCCTGGTTACAGGGGGAGATTTTTGGTTGTGAGATCCGTGTTCACTGACACAACAGCCATTTCATGTCTCCGCCATAGGAAAAGGCTGTGGGCCACATGGAATTTAATGTCTTCTAGAAGACTTCATGAGAAGTGCAAAGCTGTGCTGTTTCAGGCCTTTAAAAATGTATGTCTTTTATTTGAAAAGGAACCTGCAAAGAACTAAAAAAGAATTGGGTTTTTGATCTGGTTTTGTGCTGTATAATGGTCTATTTATTTATCTTCTTTTTCCCCCTCCCCTTCCCTTTCTCTTTTTTATTCCTCCCTTGAAAGGTTAGGAGTTTTCCCAGCTACTGTTCGACAGCTTGTTATCCAGACTGTAAACACTGAATTTCAGTACTTCCTATCACTGGAAGAATCAAGGCACTGAATCATTAACAAGGCAACTCTTTGTGCCAAATGTTTGTTTGTGATTAATGGTAAACAGATATTTTTAGAAAAGACCAAAAAATGAGAAAAGGATTAAAATATCCTCTTTACTAAAATACTCACCCTGCAATTTTCTTCCACAAAAATGTTTGGACTACTCTATTTGTACACATTTCTCTTTTTCTGTCAGAGTACTCCAAAGCATTTTTACCCTTCCTTCATCACCACTCTGTTTGGATGCCTTCATAGTGATGGGAGGAAACATCTATGATGCCAAAAGTGAAGTTCCATGTCTTGTCTGAGTCTTACAAACAACTTATATCTATTGAATGGGAGACATTCTCTTCCTCCTTGTTCTCTCTACTCCTGTTCTTGCTTTGGGCTGTGCAGTCTCATGCTGAGTCTGCAGTTCCTAAAACTTTTTACTGAGGCAACTTTGTCTCTGTCTTGGAAGAAAACAAGATTGATTTTTCTGATATAATTTGCTGCTGGATTTCTGGATTGTATCAATTCCCAGGAGCTCCTAACAAGCATCACAACTGGTGGTAGGTATGCAGGACAGTGTGTCTTGGAGTGATGTAGGGACTGTGGGACTCTCATGTTTCAACAGAGGCAGAGAAATGTTGGACGGGCTCAGTCATCCTGTGCTGGTTCTCCACCAAGATGGAGTCACTTGTCACTTGAACTACAATAATTCACCATTTGTGACCTCTCAACCTGCCTCCAGAATGGAAGGTGGATGTGCTCACATAGAAATCCTGTCCTGAATGTTCGGCTGTAATAAGTGTTCCCACTGTCTCTCAAGCCACGTTTCACCAGAATGAGGGCAACTACTCTCTAGAAGCAGTGTATTCCCTTGCTGTGGACTCTATTCCTTCAGGGGATTCCCAGGGTAAAAAGAGGTGTGGATTTTATCCTTCCAGAAGTTTCTTTATAGTGGTTGATCCATGGTTAGCCTTGAGATGATGCTAATCAGAGGAAAACTTGAAGAAAAGAGCTGCCCACACTGGAAGTGGAAATCTGGATTAGTATATGCAAATTACAAAGGACTGAAGAGTTATGAAATACAATGCCAGTGGATCAGATTCCGTAAGTTTTGCCAGGCTGTTAGCACATCATCTCCATGGCCTAGCAGTCACATCTGTGTGCCTCCCAGTTCCCTAGGTACAGGCAAGCAAGGAAACTGAGGTATCTCCTAGGAAACAACACCTTTCTTAGGCTTTTCAGTTGCTGGTACACAAAAAGAAAAAAGCAGAAAGGACTTTAATAGGAAAATAGAGAAATGCAACAATCTGAGCAGTGTGAACATTATGTTGTTGGATGGGCACTCTTGCCTTTAATAGGTTATCTTTTTCCATTAGAGGACTGTTTAAATTTTTAAGTGGTGCACAAGCTCATAAGGGCTTTTACTGCGTGGGTTCCCATTTTCATGTGGGTTTTGAATGTGTGGGAAAAGCTGATGCACTAAGATCTATTTCCAGTCTTCCCCTTGGGAACTATTGATGGTCATTTCTTCTTTCTTACATGACTTTTAAGATCCTCAGTGCCCACCCTCATCCCTCCCCCCACCCCCCCAAAAAAACCCAACAAAACAAAACAAAAAAACAAAACAAAACAGAAATGGTTTCGTGGTTAGTTCCCAGTGGCAAGTCTTACAGAGGAATACCAGGGCTAAAAATGAGAAGCAGAACATAAATTCCAAACAGCTTGGATTCAAATAAACTCAAAATCTTCAAAATTTATTTTGACATAAGTTTCAAATAAAGTTAAGGATCTTGTAGGGTAAAGGAAAAAATAAGAAATAAATGATGATTGTTTTAAAATCATGATTTGGATTAAGAATACTTAAAGAGTTGTGCTGATGTACAATATTTCTAGTAATATGACTCGCTTCCAGATGAGGGGGGGGAACTATAATAATGAATTATGAGTCTGATAGAAGGTCATTCTTCTTCTGTGACATAGACTTCAAATCAGTCACTGTATCTCCCTTGCTCTTTCTTCTAATTGGAATGCTGCATAATCAAAAAATGTATTTTCCCTTGTATTTTGCTGATAAAGTAATTTCTAATTTGCTTTAAAATTATAGGTATGAAGAGAAGCTTAATTGTATGGAGGAAATGCTCCTCATTTTGAAGATATCATTTGAAGGGCCAATGGAGAAATGCCCTGAAATTAAATATATTTCAGAAAAAAAAGGAGGGAATCAGACACAAGAAAGAAAGGTAAGCATCTTGTCTGTTGGAGAAATTGCCCTCAGGTAAGAGAAATTATTTCCCCAGAGATAATTTGGTCCTAGGAGTCAAATTGTCACTAAACAAAGGCAAATCAAGAGCAGCAAATTGATTTTGCTTCCAGTGTCTTTCTTCTAATTATTCCCTAATTTAAAAGAGAAGAAGGATGTGATAAATCCAGCTATTTTTTAGCTCACTGTTGTACTCATCTCTGAAGAACCTCTTCCCTATATGTATTTTATTGGTGGGGAGTGGAATGCAAGCCTCTAGGTTAAATTTTCAGAGATGAACACTTACATTCAGTTTAGTTGGAAAAGCAATGGTTACAAATAGTGAATATCTGCTGCCTGTCTTTAGGGAAAGTTGTATGCCCAACATCCATGAGAAAAGGGCCACGTAGATAAATGTGAGGTGTAAGCACTCTGGTTTTGGACTGAGTGATAGAGTCAAGCATATAGAGAAACTCATGGTGAGAAGGGGAAACTAAAAGTTATATATAAAAAAACAAATGAGTAGTTCAAGTTGTTCTATTTGACAAATGTTCGTGTCTTTGGTAATCATCTGTTTCCTCTCCCCCTACATGGATGTGTAGAGACCACATGTTTCTTCCTGCTTTTTAGTCTTGCACAACTTTCTTTGACTACTCCCAGCCACTCAAAGCACTTTGCAAAATACTTCCCTTTTGGCTTCTTATTTGCCCATATCTGACGCCAGCATTTCTCACCCAGTTCCTTCTCTCTGTTCAGCTGTTAAATGAACCTTTGTGCCCCAGGGTTTTTTTTCTTTCTCTAGAGAATGGATGACAGGTGTACAAAACACATCCAAGCAGTGCTTGCAGGTTTGGAAACAAGAAAAGAAAGGTGCCAGCACTAGGTGAAAGCTCAGGGTTTGTGCTGTGTAATTTAAGTTTAATGCTACAGTAGAATCTGGTTTTTGCGCCTGGCTCTTCAAAGATATAAATTCTGTGACATGTTTTGCAGCTCCTCTTGTGCGTGAGAGTAAAGGACATTTTGACTCACTTGAGATCCCTAGAAATGTTAAAAAAAAAAGGGTAGAAAATAGTACAAGAAAAGACACTTATGGAATTGCTGAGGTGATATAACCAGGTGTCTTTTCATGTGTATCCTTTATTTTTCCTTCTATCTCATCAAATTTAAACAACCTAATCCTGTGAAGGATTAAAGCTGTGATGTCTGCTTGCCATGTTTCTGTGTTCTGGGCTTTTCTCATGAGTTAGCATTTAAGCTCTAATGAGCTTGGAGGTTTAGTGAAAGCACAGGCAGCAACTATTTACACATGAAGTGGTTGAAGGTAGTGCCTTTTCCTTGGCAAAGGGATGTTATTCTTCCTTTCAGCCGCAATTAAATCCCTTCAGTCAATCATGTGGTCCCTTAAAGTACCTGGGAAATGGGATGTTTGATCTGGGTTCACTGAGACCTCATTTGCTCTTTCTGTGTGGGGTTAAGTTGAGCTGATGCTGGAGGAAAATGGCACAGGCACAGTCCTGTTCAGGGTGCCAATTCTGCTCTGTAGAAGGAACCTCTGCTCCTCTGTGTGGTAGCATGCAGGGCTCAAGGGTTACTTCTTTATGAATACTGAGGGACTGCCACATCTGAGGCCTGCTGGTACTCTTGCTATCAAAGAGGGCGGGTTTTGAGTTCAGTGTGACAAAAAACAGCCTGGAGAGAATAGGAGAGTTATACAGAAAATTAGTGAATGATTTGAGATGTAGAGAACATTATGCAGTGACCTACTTTGGGAAAGAGCAGAAAAAACTCATGCAGATGGAATAACAACCAGGAGTGCTTCCTCCCCACGATGAGAAAAGAGGGCAAGAACAGCAGTGGGTGGAAAAACAATTGCATCTGTGTTTTCTGGAGATATAAAGCAGTTTGCTACAAGACCTGTTGGCTTGATTTTACCCAGGCAAGGAAGCTGGCATCTTCCAGTGACATCAAGGTTGGGAAGCTTTATATTGTAGCTTTCCTCTTACTATCTGATGGGCTTCAGTGATTGCTTAGGTCTGGCATACCTGGCAAAACAAATGTGCAATCTGTGTGTGGAAGATCTGGGGCTTTTTTGGCAGCCCTGCCAGACTGTGCATGTGATCTCTGCCCCACTGGTTGCCCAGATGCTCCTTGGTTCAGCTGTGCTGGGTGCCAGTGTATGGATCAGTCCTGACTCCCCAGGATTACAGCAGGATGGGGACCATGGCTGTCTGCCTCCTGCCAAGGCCAATGCACCTTGCCAGTGGTTTCCATCTGAGCTGCTTCCAGGTATGTCATGCTGATAGGAGAAGTAGTCAGGGAATGTGTATGTTTGTCTGTTGAAGGTTCATGTTTTCTACAAACACTTTGGCCTCCATCCAAATCACGCTGGAACCTGCAGCATTCTTTTGAGTCTGTGAAGATGGACCCTGCCTGTTTACAGTCAATAAGAAAAAACCAACAAAGAGTAAAATTCAGGGCGAGTCTCCCTTGAGCTGTAATACTTACTACCAGTAAGAATTTCATTTGTTATGTCTCTTACAGCCATGATAATTTGGCCCATGGTCCCTGTGTGGAGCCCTTTGCAGTTCAATATTGATTTATTAGTCTCCTACTGTGACCAATACTTCCAACAAAACACTCAGTGCCTTAACCCATCCTTTGTTCCACACTCTGTTGGGTTTATTCCCCTTGAGATTGTCCTGAGTGTGAAAGGTAGTTAGTGATGAGGAGTCTGAACAGCTCTCCATAATGTGACATAGTTGATTACCTCCTGCTCCATATATTACATGCTCCCATAGGAGACTGCTGGAGCTGAAATCCTGTCTACCTGCAAGTGCATAGAACAGACCCGGGTATCCCAGGCTCCTTAACATTTGCAGACAGGAAGAGAAGCTCTTTCCTTGCTCATGGCCCTTGTAGAAGGAACTTGCAAGAAGCGTCAGTGAGTTCTAACTGCAATGTACTCACGTCTGCTGTGGAAAGGACTGGCTTCTCAAACTGGCTTTCAAAGATCTTTCTCACTCTGATCTGACCTTCCTAGTTATTTGCAAGCACAGTTTGACATTTGGATAATTAAGCACATAATTTATGAGTGAAAAGGGAGAGCATTTTTTTCCACTGGTATCTGACCCAAAATGTGGAGAGGTCACACTAATAAGAGTCCTTATATTTCATTTCTGACTTCAGTAAACTCACCCTGAATGAGGTTATAAAACTTACATTGATAAGTCTTGCTTCTGAGAGATATCAGCTATGGACAGTATTTACTGGAGTGAAGTGGTACTGCTGTAGTTGGTGTGGTTCAGGATAGTCTCACAGGGGTCCCTGCTATCCTTCCTTCCACATGAAGAAAATGCTTGTATTAAATATTCATATGGGCGGAAATATTTTCTTTGTGGTTGGCACTGTGGTTACACTGTAGCAAGATAACCCATGCAGTTCCTGTGAAACCACCCATCTATCTAAAAGGCACAATATCCACAGGGGTGAATAATAAGGATAGTCTGAACCTGAAATGTCTTGACGGGCCTTATTTTATTGGTCATGGCATGATCACCCAGCTGGGATGGAGCAGGGGGGTGGGATCATATGAGGATGCAGTGGGAATACAACGGCACAAGCAAACAATCACCTCTGTTGTCATGAGAAGTCAGGTTTCTGGAGAGAGCTTTCCACTTACAGAAAGCCACCTTTTGCTGTGCTTCTTGTTTTCACATTCTCTGTAAGTTCAACAAGTGGACACATGCAAAGACAAAATCAGACCCTGCTGTTGCATTGTGGAGACAGAGAAAGCTTTCATGAACAATGAGCTGCCTTGCACACAACTCAGCCCAGCAGCTGTGGCTGTGTGTGCACTTACTATTCTGTGCTGGCACAGCAGTCCACAATTGCTGTCTGGTGCTTGCCTGTGAGCAACAAGGGCAGGGCTTTTGTCTCTGAGCACCCTCAGTGGGTGCAAAGGGTTGGCAGCCCTAGTCCTGCTGGACCTGGATGTAGAGTGTTTAAAAAGGATATGTCTACATTACACTTGCCCAGAAAAAGCTTTCTTGCTTATACTGGGGTTTTTTTGTGTGCGTATGTTGAATCCTCTTAGATACAGTTGTACTGTTCCCCCATTGTACAGGTGTGTCTCTGTTGGTAAAGGAGGGGATGAGGGACAAGAGATCGATCCTAAGCTGGACATTTGGATACAACCCCCATGGAACTTTGGAAATGTCCGAGTCCCATATTGAGCTGTAGAGCTCTGGGTCTTGGATGCTCTAATGCTGGCTATAGGAGAGATCCACAAAACCAGCCGTGCTGTGTGACTGTAGTTAATGCCTAACACAGAGGCCTCTCAGAGCATCTCTGTAACATGCTGCAATCTGCTTGTGAAAAGCAAATCAGAGGTAGTTCTTCCACTGGAAATGCGTCATGGAGCTTGTAGTAGCAGGGCATGCTTGGGTATGACTTTGTGCTCTTTACAGCCAAGTTTTCCAAACCTCCCATCTACTGAATGAATGGTTTAGATGTGTTTGTACAACCAGGCTGTGGGTGCCCACTCTGTTCCCACAGCTCAACAGGGTGTTTCTTTCACCATTTGAAGTACAGTAACTCTGTTTAACTTGAGACCCTATAAACTTCCTGCAAGGACATCTAGGAAGATTTCTTGGTTTTCTTCAGATTAATAGCCCCCAGATATCCAGTGTTCTGTTTTGGGATACAGTTTTAGGTTGTTGTTATTTTGCATGTTCCAGTGGTGCAACCAGTTCCTCTTTCTGTCTATTACGGTGAGGAATCAGCATTGTAACATTTGCCAGCACGGTGTCTGCTTTTTCACTAGGGTCACTTCAAGTGAAGGGAAAGATGGGCTGTTTTAGGAATATGGGGTGTTCTCTGCCACTCTAGTGGCAGGAGAATTCCTGCCTTTCACATGTGATTTTTTTGGTAATTGGTTTGAAATCTCCTTTGTCTTGACTTGTCAGTGCAGAAGGGTTCAAGTGGAAAGAAAAGGTGATGTGAGTGAACCTTCTTGGCAGTATCCATTAAAGCTATGGCCTGGCCTTCTTGCTGCTCTATGCTTTGATCTATGGGACCTGAGACTTTACTGACCTACCAAACAAAGATGATCAGGTCAGATCAAGATCAGGCCACAGCTTTTCAAAGGGCCAGTTGTTTTACAGGGACGCTGAATTGTCTAGGCTATTTTGCAGTACACTGGTGGGAAGAAAGGACAATAGCTTCTCCTTTTCTTCTTTTCTTGTTTTTTTCCATATCTTCATTTTCTCATCACTCAAAAAATGTGCTACCAGCTGAATGGTATTGAATGGGTTTTGGCCTCTAGAACTGAGAACAGCCTCTGTAACTGATGTTTTGTTTTAAGACCACAGGAAACTATTTGTCACTATCCATTAATGAGCACTCGGCTAGCTGTTTTTTATCTTAAGAAAAATAGATGATGAAGCAGAAAACCTCATCATCCAGAGTCTACTGTTTTATCCCTCCATCAAACTAACACTGAATTAACTTTCTGCACAGAACACCATTTTCATTATCTGTGCTCACTATTTTTTCCCATCCTCATTAAAATCTGCCAGAATAAGAAAGAATGAGCTAAATCCACTGTGAGCTCATTCTGTCTGGGAAGTGGGGGAGACTATTGCTCCTCCCAATGGTGGCCAAGTCAAGGCTGAACCCTATTCATCCAATGGGGGAAATTGTACTGGAATATCAGTAGGTGCAGGATGGACTATTCCTCCCAATTTATGTGGGAAAAAGTGGCGGAGAAGACAGAGAGGTCAGACACTGACCCATGTTCCCAAACTGAGCACGCAGGCTGCAGAGCAGCCATGTCATCCCCATCCAACAGGCACATCTGGCTGCAACAGCTATGTAAATAATTTAGCAGTGAGATTTATGGGCTTTTTTCTCACTTTGTTGTCTTAGATTGCATTCAGTTACATTTACCGGGATAATTGCTCTGAACTTGTGTTCTGATGGCATGGTATTGTGTAAGAGGAGCCGACATCTTCAGGTCACCAATTAAAAGGGAAAAGCATCTCTTTTTCTCTCAAAACAAAGTGCAAAATACCTTTTCTACTTTTTTAAATTTTATTTTTTGGGCAAGTTTTCAAAGACACAATGGAATATTTCTCTACAGGTTAGATTGAATTCAAGGCTCTTTGGCTGTGAAAGCTCATTGCTTTGCTGATTCTCACAGTAATCAAACCAATGTGTCAGACTTGATGGTTATACTCCATACAGAAATGGATAAGCCAATTGTTTTGTTGGGGGGGAAATGGAGCTATCACTTGCAAATAACCTATTTATTTTTAAAAATTGGAAAAAAATTCACTTTTGTTTATTTTCTGCTCTGAATATGAAGTATTTCTGTTTTCCACAGCCATTTTCTGACATGCAAATAGCAATTTATTTTTATGTGCGATAAATCCTTCCTGTGCACTTTCCACCCTGTGAAACAAGGTTGGGGGAAATATGCCTTTTTCCATGTAAATACTAATGACTGAATTAAAGCATGACTCAAGTGGGCACTGTTCTAAGCAATAATATCAAAGTTGTCACAATTGTGTGTGGGATTTAATGTTCCTGGATGATACTTGCGTTTAGTCTGCAGATCCATGAGTCAAGGCAACTGTTAAAATCTCTCCAAACCTTAAGTGGGGCCCAAATGACTTATTTTGAGGTGTTAATAGAGTCATTTGAAGACATAACAGAAAACTGACTTTAAAACAGGGCCAGCTGGGAGCATAGGTGATGTGGGCTGTTGCCTTGGGCAGCAGCAGCCTGCCAAGGGCACTGCAGAATGGTCGTGTCTTCATTGCTTGCTCTGCCTCTGCCAGTGCCTGGGGAAATGAAATCAGGTTTGCTGCCAGTGCCAGGGCAGGGATCAGGGTGAGTGTGTGCAGACTGGGGCAAGCTGCTTTCAGTGGTCACTGCCCCTGCCTGGAGAGTTCCCTTCTGACAGCAGGAGCTGCCTATCATGAGCTGTATCCTAGTTTAAGGGCATGCTTTTCCCTGGTGAACATGCACTAACTGTGGTGGCTTTTTCAAATCCTGCAAGATTTGTACCCTGTGTGAGCAAGGGTAGAGTCTCCGCTATGCCCCTGCTACCAGTCTGTGGTGCAGCCTGGCTCCCCATCCCCCTCTGTTCTCTCAGCTGGATTTTGATTGGGTGCCTGGTGTTCCCATGATGGCAAGTGATGATGGAGTTTGGAGCTCTGACAGCTCTGCAGTGAACACAGGGTGGTTATATTTTCCAGAAGAGGATGTTGTTGAACATTTTTTGGTAGATTTCAAAGTAAAAGTAAAGTAAATTTTATTACTGTACCTAGAATTTATGTAATGAGAAAAAAAATCATCATTAAAAGTTCAGGCCCCCAGAAACATGAGCCTGGTGTTCTGGGGTCAGTGTTGCTTGTGGCTGACAGGCTCCTTTTTGCTTTGACCCTCTTTGTCCATGCAGATAAATCTTGATTATTAACTATTTGGCTCCCCTTTACAAAATGGTTGTGTCTTCCATGATATTCCACAATCCTGGAACTGCGCAGCAAACTAGAGTTAGGGAAACCTCGGGGTACAGGACCCTCTGCACAACACAAACATCAGTTCAGGGTGGCTTTCTAAAAGATGTGTTCAACTTTCATAGTTTCATTTAATGACTTCTTTCTTCACTGCGGATTCTTTCTGAATCAGACATACAGTCCCAGCAGTGTACTCAGCAGAGAATTAAACAGTTTTCTGGGCAAAAAAGGTTATGTTCCAGCTGGAAAGGGGTCATTTTCTGGTAGCCCTCACCCAGTGCCTACACATGCTCTTCATGGAGTTGTGTTAAAGGCAATTGTGTGTACTGCAGTATTGACTGGTTTCAGGATCAGAATGGAAAGTATTTCCTTTGAGAGTTTGAAAGCCAGGAATCATTTTTCAGTTGGCTGTAGGATGGATGCCATTACTTCTGAAAGCAGCAGCACAGGGCGGTGTGACTGGCTTGGAACAGACATCCCAAACAGTGCTTGGTTAGGCAGAGATATTTCTAAGCACTTAATTCCCCTTTCTTACATATTCATAGAAGTGTTTGTCTGGGGGAATATGTTGACCATTTTTAACCCAAATTCCACTAAATAATGTTGTAGCAGTCATTTAGCGCTGACCAAAAGTGGTGGCAGTGTACCAGAGACTGGCAAGTGCACAGCTATAAGTGAATTTATTCTAGTAGTTATAAAAGGTAAAAGTTTTTCCTTTGTTCTTCTAAAAGCCAGCATTAAAGCCAGCATGGACTTCATCCATCTTATGCATCTGTTTTAACACATATTTCTGTAGAGCTGGAAATTGCTAGTTCAGTGTGGCTGACCCAGAGAGCTCTCATCAGTCAGCTGATGTGTGGCTGCTGAACACATGCCTGCCTGAAACCTGTCCCAACAGCTCAGGAGGACACATCAGTGTAAACTGCGCCCCGATTTTCTTCTGTGTAATAAACCATGTATGGGGTATAACGTCAGCTAAGAGAAGAATCCAGGTCAGTGGAGCTCTGTGGCTGTTTGTGGTGAGATTTCAGAGGCAACCACTACCAGTCACTTGTATTTAAGTGCCTGAAGTAAGATCTTGCTCAGTTTTCGACTGAAACAAAACTCCCTACTTTTGTGTGTGACTGAGCAAGACCAACAGGAAAAAAAAAAAAAAGCAAGACTCTTTGGAAAATATATCTATGTAGAATATCTGAAATTTTGCAGAAATGTTTCCAGGCTTTCCAGCTACATTGTTAGCTCCATGTTCAGGACAAAAGCAGTATATCCCATTGTTACTGTATAAAATGTGTGCATATTTACTGGTATTCAGTAGTGAGTGAGGCAGTATATGTTATTATCTACAAACATTTTGGGTTTGTCTCTGGACATGCTCCAGCACTTCAGTGTCTTTCTTGTAGTGAGAGTCCCAAAACTGAAGAAATAATTCAAATCCTGAAACCCAGGATTTGAGGTGTGGCCTCACCAGTGCTGAGTACAGAGGGATGATCGCTGCCCTGGTCCTTTCCTGGCCACACAGGAAAGGAAGCCAGGATTGGCCTTCTTGTTGACTTCTGTTAAGCAGCACCCCCAGGTCCTCTTCCATTGGGCAGCTTTCCAGCCACTGTTCCCCAAGCCTGTAGCATGGCATGGGATCGTTGTGACCCACATGCAAGAATGGGCATTTCACCTTGTTGAACCTCATACAACTGACCTCTGCCCCTCCACCCACTGAACTTGACCAATCCTAGGAGTGGACCAGATGACTGTAGCATCAAAGAGGCTTCAGTACCTGATGATGAATTTTAGGTCAGTGGTGTTTGAGAGGAAAATCAAGTCATTTTCAAAATCTATGTTCTTGCTAAATAGGTTGCATTATTGCAAAGGTGGGTACTCTAAGTAATCCTGAGGCAGTTGTTGCTGTTACCTAAGCCCTGGAACTGCCATGGCACTGCCTTATGGCAGCAGGAGCAAACCATCAAATGATGAATATTTAATGGAAAAGTTGATGTATATCTACAGTGAATAATTTGCTACAGAACTGTAAATAAAACAGTGTTTTTAATTCACTGCCTAGGGCTGTTTAAGTATACCATGTATGAGTTATGTCCACAGGGGAAAGGAGCTTAAGTTACAGTAGCCCTGGCTGAAAATTTGCAAACATACAAATACATATTTTTATTTGATAGTGGTAGGAGTTGCCTGAATCAGTTTTCAGTATAGGTATGTGTATATTTATACATCTTCTTAAGACCAAATGCTAAATGTTTAGATGTGCCTGATTTAAATTCAGGGGTCTGAACCCCTGATTTGTCCCCCCATCCTTTTCCTCTGCTGTGTGTGTGTGTTTGCATTAAACCAGTCTTCATGTAGGTGGTCACACTGTATTTTCTCTCTTTGCACTTCTCACCTTGGTCCAGGTGGATTGTGGTTTTTCATCTCCTTTTATTCTCCTTCACATTACTTCATACACATCCTCTGAGCCCTGCACTGAATACAGGCCTTGCTCAGGGTACTGGAAGGGCTCTGATCATAGTTTGTAAGCTCTTCATGGACACAAGTAGATTTCTGCTCACAGCTAGCTCTCCACTGATGTGAGGTGTCCTTGTACATGAGCCACTGAGACGCAGAAGTTACAGCTGTTACTGCCCGATGTGCCCGCTGATCTTTGATTCTGTATCTGAGATATGGGGGACCAAGGTACTTATACTTTTTTTCTCTTCTTGCATTCACATTAAAAGCACAGCTCACATTGACCTTCAGTGGGAGGTGGGAATTCCTGTGTTATCCATGTACCAAATATCCCAAAATGGACACCTGGAAAATGAAACATGAGTATACTGAGGATGCTGGATTAGAAGGAGTTTTGGGCAACTCTGCAATGTAGAAAAGCTGGGCCCAGAGATGGGTAAAATCTTTTTTTCCAGAGTGGCACAGAATTGCCACTACTACAAGTCTACCTTTTCAAGGCAAATTGGGAAACTGCTCCATCTCTCAGTAAAATTTATTGTTGGAATTACAGCTCTTCTCCAGGTCAGGTGCTTTGGCTATGCCCTTCTTTGATGTTGGCCATGGGCACTTTTGAGTATCAGATCCTCTCTACACTGATCAATTTTAGGGTGAGGACCTCTGGGTCTGAATAAGAGAAGTTTCTCCACAAAACCTGAAGCATTTCCATAACTTCCCTGTGGACTTCTGTCACAGCTCCCAAGGTCCCCATATGCAGGACTTGCCACATAGATGTTTTTTCCTTTCTGCTGCCACACTTTCCTTATGACCTAACAGGAAGGGATTTAGGACAACAAGAGGGCCTTTTGCTTTATCCTATGAAGCTTCCAGATCTGCATGAGTATGCAGGAAAGCAGTCCATGACACTTTCATTTGGATAGGTACTTTATCTCTAGGTTTATTGTCAAAGGGAAGAACCATACATCTCCCAACTTCTGTGATTGTAAGCCCTATCAGATCAGAGCCTGCTTTAACATGCCCCCTTTGTGTCCAAGGTTGAATTCATTCATTCTCTGAAGGAGGCTGAAAACTCTGGGAAAACACTGTGTAACTGAACATTGGATCCTGGAGCATACAATCCATGGGAAAGAATCAGGGTTTTCACAGGCATATCCTGACTTTTTTGGGGATAGAATATGCAGCGCTTTATTTCTTTGAACTGAGGGTTATGGACCATGCTCTTGGCCTTTCAAGAAGGAAGGGAACTAGCTTCTGCAGCTTGCCTGAAATGGGAGTTTTTTTCAGATTTTGCTCTCTGTGGTTATGTGATTTCTTAAGACTGACTTTATTGAACACCTTCTTTGACAAGTAGCCTCATAAGTTCGAAGCAATGTGCTACAAAATAGCTCTAGTATGGAGATCAGTATCTAGCAAGACTGGCTTTTAAAGTGCTGTTGAAAAATAGCAAGAAAATAAGTGTATGTGAGACCAAAGGACATTTATCCTAATAGCAAGTTTCAGATGTGCTCACTCAAACTTTTTTTGACACACTCTGAGGACCCAGCCTAATGGCAGAGACATTAAACTACAGCATTAAGGGAGTGGATGGTGCAAGCTGGCTGGAAGGGTACCCAAGAGGTTTTATTATTTTTGCCTATGGTATTTATGGTAAAGCAGCTTCATTTTCTCTAGGAATACATCTTATTTTGTTTCCTTCTGAGACTTCTCTGTTACAAGTTGTTGATCTAAAACTATGCAGAAGTAAGCAAACAGAAAATTTCTCAGAAGTGTTTCCATTCTGTTTTTCCAAATGTTGTAGGCATCTAAATATCTCTCATTGTTCCATGTGACAGGAAAGCAGAGCAGAAGATCAGCTTGGGGTTTTGGCAAACAGTGCGTGTTCATGGGGCCAAAGAAAGTGAGAATAACTTGGTATCACAGCAGCCAAGAAACAGACTCCCACAATTTGTTAGAAGAAGAGGAACCAGGAGACACTCAAAAGTCCTCTAGCTTCTGACTTCAAAATAGTTTGGTGGGTGAGAAATTCTCGTAAGATCAAATCCTGCTCCTGTTTCATCAGAAAGGAGAACCCTGGTCTCCCGCGTCCTAGCTGAATACCTGGAACTAGTGGAAAACAGTAAGAGACTCTCCACCCCTGAGTCCCGCTGGTGTGAAGCATACATGTGGAAAGCTCTCCTTCCTCATTCTGCTTCTGCTTGAATTCACATGGGAAGTTTGATTCCAGATTGATTTTATTTTCCTTTCTCCTGAATTTCAGGTTTTTTGAGGGGCATCCATCCCAGTGCCATCGACCATCACTCCCTCAGGCCGCTGATGCCAGCCTTTGCCTCGAAGACCCTAGCAGGGCTTGCTGAGCCCCGAGGGGGTGGCAGTGAGAGAGGGAGGCAGCCAGAGCTGCCTTAGGCAGCACCGCCTTTGAGCTGCTGCTGCTTCAGTGCTCAGCCTGACAGAGAAACAAAATGGAAATTATTCAGGAGCATGAACCAAAGTGCAGGCATCCCAGAGGCCTTTGGCAGAGGTTTATAGATGTCAATTTTTGTGTTTCCTTGGTGAGTGAGTCACTGTGGCTGTGCTTAAATCCTTAAAATGTCTTTTAAGCATTCACAACAGCATTTTTTCCCTGTTCGTGGGGCTACTTTCAAACACTGACTTCAGGTACACCCAGGCCTTTGCAAATCGATGAGAACCCAGGTTTGACCCTGAAGCTGTTTAGCCACGTTAGCAAAGTCCAAAACATGGTCTAATCTCTCTGGCAGGTTTTAAAAGCTTAAGGTCAGATTTTTTTTTTGTGGCTTTCTGTTATAAGAGTGGGTTCTTGTGCAGATGGATCAAAATAGAGGGAGACTGAGCTTGCAGTTACTTGCAATGTCAGGCTGACTTTATCCTAGGAATTTGCAGTATAAGAAACAACAAACCTAGATAACATGCCAGATCTTGACTCCATTTTTCATTGCTTCTCCTGTTCTGGAAGAGCTGCTACCTTGTCAAAACAGGATGTGTGCAGAAGAAAACACCAAAAAGAAAATCAAGCAAAAAAATGAGGTATTCTCATCATACTGAATTTTGTGGTGGAAGATGGATCTGTTCTCTGGGACACCATGTACTAGATCATGGCATGGTGTGTAATTTTAAACTTTCTCACTGCCAGTTTTGTTGTGTTAATATTTGGGTGCTCTGCTGAGTTGGCACTGCCGGATGCAGGTTGTTCCTTATCCATTACTGGCAGGAAACATTGCACCAGAAGGGTGGATACAGGCACCCTGGCTGCTGGGCACTTGCAATAGGAGATAATTTCCTGAGTGGCATGAGACAGCATGGTTTGTATATCATGTAAAAAGCCCATCTCTTGTGGCATTTTCCTCTGATTGCTGAGTCCACTGCAGAAGAGTAAAAACATATGACACTTAAAAATAGGATATATCCTCAACCATTGCAAACGCCATCTGTTCTCAAAGAAACAACTGGTAGGAAAAAATAACCTTGGGTTGAAACCTTGCATGAAGTTGCCATTTAAGATAAGTGGGGTTGGCTTTGTTATTTTTACTTTTTTGGAGGTGTGGAGAAGGGCTGTTTGATGGCAACTGAAAGAAGACAGATATGTGGAACTGGAGTGTGCGTGTTACAGACGTGCAGAGAAGTCGTGTCTTGGAGACCTGATAAAATTGTGGGACCAAGCATCACAGTGACACTGGAAGGAACCCATGCACTATTTTAAATCAGTTCGTGCAGGTGACTGCAGCAAGGTATCTGCCCACCAGCAGAAGGTGGTTTCTAGGGAAAATGTCTACATTTCTAGTCATAAACATGTAAGACCTAATTTTCCAATTGGACACAGTTCTCTGGTGAATGGTATGGCTTCCTCACCCATTCAGACCCCATCCAGACTGTAGTGAGAAGTGAATCAGCAGCTTAGGGAATGCTGACTCCATCCCTGTATGCTGCTCCCCCAAAGCGCACCCACAGCCATCACCTCTGGTAACAGGAGAGAAGTTTCAGAGCTTTGGCCATTCCCAGGAGTCAGCACTGCTTCTTCTGGCCCTGTCAGGCTGTGATTAAATGACTGAAGAGAATTCTGTTTTCACATCATGGCAATTTGCTGTTACCCATGGAATTTCAGTAACTAGTCACACCACCTGCCCCAAGTCTGATGAAAATCCTGAAAGCCCACTAGTGGGCTTGGTCACTTATGCTGTTTTGGATACCCTTTTGAGAAGTCAGGTGGGATACCTTTAGCATCTACCCATGATTTCTTTTGGTGCCGAAACTGAAGGCAAACAGGAGCAACTCACCCCCTTTACATGGGCTGCTGGTTTCAGAACAGCTGTGGGCTACGTGCAGCGGTGGTAGCGCATGAAATCATCAGGGCTGTGCCACAGCACATGAAATCAGCAGGGCTCAGTAGCAATATAAAGCCTGTGTCTTGATAGTCTTGTATGGATCAGAAATTTGAAAATGGGATGGCTGCATTTTAGTGCTCCTGCCCCTGCTCTATACTAATGTGAAGAGCAGCTGACTTGTACTTTGCGCATGAGGTAAAGGGAACACTGCATGGTGTTTGCTCAAACAAAATAGTCATGTTCCAAGGCTGTGTCCTAATCCTGTCAACCTCACTGTTCTTATGAGTTCCAAGTGGGACAACATGGTGAGGTAAGAAAAGGGCATTTTAATGAATAGGTTTGATAGTGATATTTCTGAATAATTTCTTTTTTTGCATCTCACAGCGCAGGAATAGCTACAGTGATGTAATGTTGCTATTTAGAATTGTTTTCAAAGTGTGTTTTGAGTTTAGTGTCTGCAGTATTGAAAATTTTGCTTTGGAAATGAGTGCACCTAAGGTAAAGGCTGTGTGCATGTGTTTTCAGCCTCTGCCTCTCTGAATTTGGACTGCCATGCTTCTGATCCTCTTATCTCCAGTCTGAACATCAGAAGATTTGAAGGGTACTAGCCTGTGCTCAGCTTTTGTGACAAGCAGATGAGGGATGAGACAAATCTACTAAACACATTCTCTGCTTTGCGGGGGAATAAGGCAATAACCTGCTTGCCTGTTTTTGGTCCTAGTAGACCTAACTCCGGAGATAAAGACCTTTTGTTACTTAACCCAGGGAATGAGTAGTTCTTTTGTGATGTGCTGTCACAGCACATTTCTGTGTTCTGGCCTTAACTGTCCACTAGCAAAACCTGGCTTCATTGCCCCACAATAGAGCAAAAATCCACTGTGACCTGCAGGGTAAAACTCCATGGAAGCATGAGGAGTGATGTGGCTGGCATAGTTCACAGTGGTGGGAGAGCAAGCTTCTGATTTCATAAGTGACAAAACAAAATAACTCAGTTTTGCAAGTTTTGCAAGAACTTTTTTTTTTTGGTCAAACTCTTTCATACTGGAAGAATGTGACTAATTTGCCAGTCCACATACTGGGCAATAACACCAAGCCCTGTTAGCAATAAAGTATGCTGTTCTTGCGACACATCTCATACTCCTAGATTTGAGCCTTGCATGTGAGTCAACTATAGTTAACATTTTAATACTCTAGCAACATTTCAAACACACTCTGCTTTTGTCTACCAGCTTTTTAATTTCTTGGCACTGATGGTCTTGATCTTCCATGGCGGAAGTTCGATATCTCTCTTAAGTTGAAATAAAATCTTCTGTACTCTGAACTGTTAGATCAGCCTTATTATTATTAAATTTTTTTCCAGCTGTCAAGCTTAATGCATTTTTTAAAGCATCCTCCTACTTTAAGGCAAAGTTGTGAAAAGTGAATATGTAACAGTGCATATATATTTACTGTACATGTATTTGTTTGTGAGAGACCAGGACTGAAAACTAAATTCTATTACCACCTAAATCTGATGCAAGTTCACCCCTTCTCACAGCTTTAGATCTTCACAATGCTACACTGTGAAGTTTGTAGCATTGTGCAGCTTTTTAATGGGCTAAGTGAAAGCTCTGGTTTGGGGCAATACTGACTTTTGTCCTAAAATGTATGAGTTGGCCTGTAGTACATTCCCACAATGGCCTCCTGTGTCTACATCCTGTCATATTCTCTTCTGTGACTTCCAACCCATGTTTGCTGTTCTGCCTAATATTTAAACAAGTTCATTAGATATGGCCATGTTTTAAAAATATAAACCACATTTTTCAGGCTATGGACCAACATGTTAAAAACCATCTGTGATATCAATTGCTCAACTTATGCTCTCTGAAGAGCCTGCTTTACTTAAGGCAAACGCTCTGCACTTGCAGAAAATAAAAGTGGTCATTAAGTACCTCAACCCACTTTTGAATATTTCAGCTAAGACTGTGTCATTACAGCTTTTATTGTATCTAACCCTCTGGGTTCTTTTGTAAATGTGGCAGGGTTAAGTGCTTCTGTCATTCATCCCAGCTATTTGTGATCCCAGATGTGGAGTTAGGTAACTCGCTTCAAACACATGACTTTGAAATCTGGTGATGAGAGTGGTGAGTGAAAACTAATGAAATTTCACAGCCTGAGGCTTAGCCAAAATATCCCTTTGGCTGTTCAGGTTAATGTCATTACCAGGTGAGACTTCTTTTTCCTGAAGCATTTATTCCAGATGAGTTTCTTTAGCCTTCTGCTCTGCTTGGCTGACTGTTTGCAGTCTATCCTTGCTCTTTTGTACATAAATAAGTTCAATTGCTAGATATAGAATTAGGAATTATCTTGGGCTATTGAAATGGTCTCTAAAGAAGGTAAAAATACTTCTGAGAAAAAAAAATCCAGGTTGGATGTTTTAAGCTACACTGGTATGGCCATGCTGAGGGTTACCTCGAAGTATAGCTGTGTAAAATGCAGCAAAGCTGACATGAAAGCGAAAGGGAAAATGAATGTCACACAGAAACTCTGTGTTTACAAAGTCACCTTCTGCACTGCAGGGACGCTTTAAAGAGGAGCATTAAGAGTGATAAACCTTAGCTGTAAACCTCTTCTGAATTTTAGTCCTTTTAAACATATTTGATTTTCAGTACCTTATGCCATATGAGAACAACAAAGGACTCCTCAAAATGCTGCCAGCTTGAGGTAAAAATTCTCAAAGACTTTCTCATTTCTTGCTCATTATGTCCTGTTCCTGCCCTCAGCCACTATCAGTGGTGGAAATCTCGATTTTAGCATTGAAGCAGATGGACTTTCTGCAAGTCACTGAGGACTTCTACTCTGTTATTTAGTTCAGAGAAAAAAAAACAACCTCCTCCTCTGCCCTCCCTCAATCTGGGCTGTTAGCTTTTTAGACTAATGCTTGGATGTACTCTTTGGCTAATGGAACCCTTCCTTCAGGTTCTTCAGGTGTGTCTTTCATTCTGGTCTCCACCCCCTCCTCAAGAATTTGAGCAATTCAGACTTCTTCAAGGATTTCTGGTTGGAGCAAAAGCAATTGCAGCAACAAACCAACCAAAATACTTTCAACAAGTCTGCAGACCATGTAGAAACCCAGTGTATGTCTTCTGCACGTGTGCAGACCCACTGCAGAGCCCAGCTCACAGTTCTGCCTGGATGTGTCCTTGCCTTCTGGAAGCGACAGACTCACAATATATGCCCTGTACTTCTGCCTGGGGAATCTTTACCCATGCTTCTGAGTGCATGGCTGTGAACAGCCACCATCACCTAGTATAAATTCATTTTCCTATATTTTAACTGCTACAGTAAAAATGAGTGCTTCACCACAGGTCAGGAACCAAGTCTGACCTTAAAAAGATGTAGACTCAGTTCTTATTGGCACTCACACACTTTTTATGCCCTTGTTGTGCCATCAGCAACAGAAAAGTTCCTTTGCCTTTTCAAGAATGCTACAATGGGTTTTGACATGCATAAGAATCAGGAACCAAGTATCTCCAAGTGCTGAATGATTTATGAACATATATTTAGTTAAAAGACAGATGACCACAGCATTCCCTGTTTTTCTAATGCATTTTTTGCAGTCAGAGAGTAAAATGTTGAACAAAGCAAAGTGTCTGAGGGCACACCTATATAAATTAGGGCTGACAGCCTCACCTTCTCTACCCACACTCTGGCGTTTACACAAATCCCCCACTCCTCCAAATCCAGCCAACATGGAGTATGGACAGTGAAAAGTTTGAGTCTATGCCAACCTGTGTACATGTACCCTTCAACTTTTTCCAGTTACCCTTGTGGGTTGGGTGTCTCTTGCTTGCAAAGATGCTGTCAGCCCCTCAGAGTGACCTATTCTTCTGTCAAAGATTTTAGATGTCCAGAATATGTGTCTTCTGTTAGTTGTAGCTTATTGCAATTCTGGAAATCCCAGAAAAGTTCTGGAAATCATCTTCATGCAGGACAGTTTTGACCATCACGGTTTGGGCTGTACAAACTGTCTTTGGTCATGTATGCCTTTGGCAGTTCACTGAGCTTTGCTCAGCCATCTGCTTCCACCAGTTTCTTCCTCAGAAGAACAGCTTATCATCTTGGTCAAACAAGACCCCAGGCTCACTCCTCTTCTAGCTTTTCCTAGAAATACCTGTTTTCATGTCTGATTACTATGGGGTCAGAATTCTCTGACTAGTTGTTCGTGTCTTATCATAGGAGAGACCCACATTTTTTGGCTCAGTCTGGTCCATTATTGGTATACACAGAGTACAGAAATTAACACTCTAATGTAAAACACCTTTGGGACTGTAGCATGGTCCCCACATTTCAATTTTGTATGGCTGATGTGTATTTTTTTAGAAATATCAGTTGAAAATGTTCATAAAACTTCCCTGTTTCAGTTCTTACTTGCAACATTTATTTCTGTTTTGCTTGTTTGTTTGTATCACCTTAAAAATTCCCTTTTCCTATTGGATTCCCAGGTCACCACATGAGTATGTTGGCATCCATAATAAAATATGGAGACCTCATTAAACCACCTTTCTTTTTAAAGTAGTTTGGAACATTGAATTCTGATGGTATAGTTGGTGGCTGACTTAACAAGATAGCAAAGTTTCTTCAGAGCAGAGGTCTGCTGCTGTGCCAGGCTGATTAGCGCTCCTATTTTATGACTGTGTGGTCACAGCTGAAATTAAGATGTTAAAGTAAATTATCCTTCTTCACTTCACTGGAGTGTGTGGCCAAGTTAATCAGCAGCATGAAGTTGCTACATGACGCACAGAAGGCACATCTTTTTGTCACCTTTCACAACAGTGACACTGTAGAAGCACGGAACTTTATTGTTGAAAACACTCTCAAATTCATTGCCATTATCACACTAGCTGATAATGTAAAGATGGTCTGAATTGTCAGGTAAGAGTCTGTTTACTGAGAGAAATGTCTGAACAGAAACACAAACTCTCCTTGTATCAGTTGATGAAGTTGCCCAAGGTTCCCAGAAGCCTGTGGGGATCTGAAAGAACAACCTTACTGAACAGAAGAAAAAAATGTAATCCTAGGACTAACTCATGTTTAGCTATGCTTTACTTAAGCAGCTATTTCTGTTCTTACTTTTAGGGTATACTAGTGAAGCAGATTCTGGATTGAGATAATAATTTCTTTTTCCTAGCTAGAAAGTAATGTCCTTTTCAGCGAACCCCCTTTCCTTCCAGCCTGTAGTCTACAGCCTCAGATGGTAATAATGATTTTAATATTTCTGGCTGAGAAATGTAGTCATTAATATTCTCATGCAGAACTCACAGCAGTGGCTGTAAATTACATGGTACTCTGGAAACAGCGGGAGGCGTTTCCTTCCTTGGACAGTTTATTACAGGGCCTTCATCCCATGGCATATTACCCATATTTAATTTGCATGTTGAGTAATATCATTGTGCCAAGAAACAGCGTTCTTCTGGCTGGTGAGAATGCCTGTCTGTGACAGTGAGCTTTCCCTCATGGTCTGTGGCTCGTCCTAGGTGGGAGAAACCAGATAGCAAGTCAGGGCTGAAATGTTCAAATTCCTCCTAGGGATTTGCCTACTGGTTTTAATAGGACTTATGAGGATTAACTCTTCCTCAGCCTTGAAAAGATCTACATTATTGTCTTTACTGAGAGAAATATAAAAGGTTTCAAGAAGTTCCTTTTGCTTTATCTGCGGCCATTAGTTTGGGTGTGAGACGTTATTGCTGGCAGTATGGGATTTTTTATAAATAATCATAGAATCAGATTAAACACTTAGTGGGCATCAAAGAAGGATCCCTGTCTGAACTTCCTGGGTTCATTCTGAGAGGAATATGTTTAGCTGGGATGACTGCTTTACTGGGGACTATTCTAGGGATTGTTTCAAATAACAGTGGCAAAGAACAATGACTGTTGCTTAATTAGAACAAAATAAGACACATTTGCCTAATGAAGATATATTCAGCTGGAGCGAAGTCATTAAGTGGTACTTAAATTCATATTACAGTATAAACTTCTGGAAGTTTCCAGATAAGTGTTAAATGAAGATGGAAAGGAACAAATGTAATTTTGAATTGGGTCGGGGTTTTTCTGTATTGTATTTTTACATCTCTTAAAAACTACTTAGACTAAGGTTTTTCATAACTTTTCTTTTTTACAGCTGTTAAAATACAATGATTTACTGTTCATCAAGGTGCTTCAGTTCAGAGGATTTTAGTGCATTGTTATTAGTATGTAGAAGTACAATACTTTCATATGCCCCAAGTTCAGGGTTTTCCTCTATGGGCAGTTTTTCTGCACATGCTTGCAAAAGCTGTGACACAGTAGTGTGTCCTGAGTCAGTCACCTGGTGGAGCAGCAGGTGGAGGAGGTGATGTTTTCAGGTGCTGACCCATGCTCAGCTTGTGGTTTCAGAAAACACTAAGCAGCCTTTTGCTAGCACAGCACTCATCTGTGAGGTGGGTGGAGAGGGACTTCCACGCACATGGGGATAAAGGAACCAGAGTGCTGGGTGGGAGGGGAAACTCTCTCAGAGAAATGGAGGAGTTAGTAGAGTTGCTACAGGAGTGGAGAGTGGGATTTTTCCCCTCTTCTGTATTTTCCAGACCCCATCAACATGCCGTCCCCATGGGGACTGGGAGGAGACCCAAATGATAAAGTTGCTCAGCATTAGTGTGACCTCAACATTGCCTGTGACAAACTACATCTTCCTACCAATAGACCAGCTGCTGTCTATAGCCTTTGAGGAAAAGAAAAGCCCAGAAGTTTTGTGTGTACTGGCACAGGTAAGAGAAGGGCTGCTGGCAGATTACATTCTGTGTAATAAAATGAGATCAAAGACATTAATGCAAAAAGTCTTGAACAGACCTGTAGTGTCTGTAAAGTGGGACCTTAAGGTGTCAGATAAGTTTTGGCCACAAATATTTTCTCTCTGCTATTTTGGATCAGATGCATTGGTTTAATCATGAATGAGAACTGGAAAATATTGCTTAGGGGATCATATATATACTTCTAGGAAATGACCCTGAGATTGTTACCTTAGATCAACAGCTTTATTTTAAAGTCACACAAGTACACTCTGTGCTACCCTGAAACATCAGTCTCATTTGGAAAACTTCCTGAAGTAGTTAACCTTTATTTTGCCCTCAGAAAGTATTTGGTTTGGTTTTACAAAGAAACAATGGATAGTTTTGACAGATGTATAGGATTGTTAAATCCCTACTTGTATGCCAGTGAAGGTTTGAAAGCACTTACACCTCTTATCTTTCACACAGTGCTGAGATAAGGGAAGATTTCCATCAGGCATCTTCCTGGCTCTCAGATCTAAGGTCCATAATGTTCCTACTCTCTTATTGCAACATAATGCTATAAAGCCATTGCAGCTAGGAGTGTATAAATGAGTAGGCTGAGGTCCACACTTTTTGCCAATTTTTTCCCCAGCAGCACAGGGCTGATTTTCCCTTTGGTATGAGAGGATGCACACAGGATGATTTCCCAGCCTTGCTGTAGTGTGGTGTCTCAGCTGGCAGAGTAACACGTTGTCATGGGGCAGCAAGCCAGGTCTGAGAGTATCCATGTGTACCTTCCTTCCCTGCCTGTGCATTCATTCATGCAGGCAGACAAACTGTGTCCAAACTGCTGCACAGTGAGTGGATGTGGGGGCTTTCTGGAGGCTGTGGAGGAAAGTGGGCATGGCTCTGGCTGTATGCTAAAAAGTAAAACTTCTCAGAGCATCATGATTTACATGTAGGGCTAATAAATGAATGAGACCTGGGGAGCAGCTCTGTGGAAAGGGACTTGGGGGTCAGTCCTGGTGGACAAAGAGTTCAATCTGAGTGAGCTGCTGCTGCTGCTGCTGCAGCAAAGAAAGCCAGCAGGATGCTGTGCTGCATCAACAAGGGCACCACCAGCAGAGATGGAGAAGTCATTGTCCCTCTCTAATCATTGCTTGTCAGGCTGTGCCTGGAATGCTGTGTTCAGCTTTGGTCCCCACAATGGAAAAAGGTCTGGACAGGCTGGGGAGGGCCCAGAGAAGGGCCACAAAGGTGATCAAAGGCCTGGACAGGCTGATGCATGAGGAAAGGCTGAGAGAGAAATTGATTTGTTCAGCCCTGGGAAAAGAGGCTTAGAGAGACCTCACCACCATGCTCTAGTATTTCAAGTGTGGCTACAAAGAAGATGGATATTCCCATTTGCAAGAAGTCACATGGAAAACACAAGGGGTACAAATTATTCTCAGGAAGATTCCAATTGGACAAAAGAGGGAAATTTTTCTCAATGAAAACAAGCAGTCCTTGGAATTATCTTTCACAGGAAAGTGATGCATTCCCCAGTATTGGCCACTTTCAAGATTCAGCTGGAAAGGGTGCTGGGCTCTTTTGCCTAGACCATGCTTTTCCAAAAATTGGTTGATATTCTATGATTCTATATAATAAATTGTTTTCAGAACTGTTGTTCCAGCTACCCTGTGAACAAGCAGTGCCTGGTGTCCTGCATTACTTATGTTTTGCACCTTGCAGTCTCCCTGCTGTCCTGCATTCCACTGATATCAAGAGCAACGGGCAGAGCAGAGGTCAGTCTCTCAGCTAGCTGTGCTTTAATGCAGCATGCAGAGAGGATTTTATCTGTTGGAATCCCTTAACTGCATCTTAGGCAGGCTCCCTGAAATCCAGAAATTCATCTTGCTTAAAGCATGTGGAATGTGGTGCTTAGCTTAAAGGAAGACTTTCTCCTCAACTGGGAACCTCTTTAAAATCTCAGCACACCCACACACTGAAGGTCGGACTCATTTGATGTGTACCCAAGCTCTCCCTGGGTGGTACAACACATTGCTGCCTCTGCACAGCTTTCCTTTTAATCTGCTGTGCTGGGATTTTCAGCAGCGAGACTATTGCAGTCTCTCTGCAATACAGTCTCTCTGTAAAGAAACACTTTACATTATTTTTGCCAGTAAAAGGGTGAATTAAAAAAAATGAAAAAGGCATACTGCCTGTCTTTCTAAACAAACACATGGTTTGGGTCTTGATGTGGATCCGTAGTTTTGCTGAGGTGTATGTTGATATGCTAGATGTATGAAGAGAGGTGTTTTCTCTTATGGAACATATACTGTCTTCTAATTCTCTCTATTATTGTGAAGCTCAACTCAAGCCCTGTTCAA
This sequence comes from Camarhynchus parvulus, assembly GCF_901933205.1. NCBI lineage: Eukaryota > Metazoa > Chordata > Aves > Passeriformes > Thraupidae > Camarhynchus > Camarhynchus parvulus. The sequence continues at coordinate 66,832,548 of NC_044572.1, forward strand.
ATTGTCATTTTGGTTACCCAGCCTTCTTTCCCAAAGTGATACAATGCTGAGTGGAGGCAAATTATTTTATAGCTGTCATAATGGAGGACACTATTAGTGCAGTAATAATGTAAGGATTCCTAGTTAGTGGAGTCAATACTTTCAGGGGTCAACTTCAACCTCATTCATGGGTTAGGCTGAAGTTCAGCCAACAACTTAAGGGCCTGAGAAGAGCCTATTAAAATGAAGCCTAAATGACAGAGGTCATAAAAAGAGGTCCTGTTTGTCCTTCAGTGCATCAGGGTCTCGTTCTTTTGTTTCCAGGTCTCCTTTGGTTCACATCAGTCACAGACCCAGGTCTCATTCTCAAGGTGTCAAATAACTAGGAGTCAGAGATATAAATTTCCTCAGTCTGAAACTTTCTTGAAACCTGAGGCATGTGTTAGGTATTCCAAGGTCTTTGCTTTAACCTTACACAAGAAACTGATTGTATTTGAAGCATATCTGTAATTAAACTGATTGATGATTTAAATATGTTATGTCTGGATAAAAATAGTTTTTCATTCCATTGATACTTTTCAGTTGACTTGCAATGGTGATACTTCTCATGTTGGCAAAGGAGAAACCAACATCCCTTATGCTCTCCACGTAAAGAATGGCTTGTTGGACTAAAGTACTCATGAGGGAGACATGATAAAGTTCCTGTTTTGCTCTTCTCCTGTGTCTTGGATGAGATCTTGGAAAATCATCAAATAACTGCTGCTCTAGCAGTCAAGAAGTCTTATGTGTGAAACCAGGATGATGATTTTTTTCAGAATTGGCATTTTTCTCTGAAATAGTTTTTGTTGACCAGTTTGGTTAACATAATTTATGATGAAGAACTCCTTGGCAATCTCTAATGTGAATAGCTTGTGTAAAGAGTCTGGGCCATTACAGGAATGCCAGTTACGGTTCCAAGGGATGAGAGATGCAAAGATGGATTGCAATGCTTTTGCAAGGAGTTAGAAGCAGTTGAAAGTTGAAATGAGCCTTTACTCATTTCAAAGCATACCTTCACAATCCTAGCCTTTTCTCCCTGCTGAAGCAAAACAATCTTTGTCCTTCTCAAACTCTTGTTCCACTGTGGCAGTGTTTCTCCAAGTAATGCAAACCATGGAAGGTCTGGGTGCATCTTCAAGCAGTATCCTGCTGCATCACCCTATAGAATGGCCATGATTCACCAAGTTTCAAATCTTTTAAAGATCTTGGTATCATTGAAGATGAAGGTTATAAATCATTTTGAGAGCAGCTGTTTTAAAATAGAGACATTTTCTCTGAGGAGACAAGTTTAAAAACACATTTATCGCAGTTTTTCAATTTTACGTCAGAAATGTCTGAGCATATCCCATTCAATTTCCACTTCTTGTATCAAGTAGTTATTATTTTTCCAAAAAGTTGTAACTAGGTTAGAAAGCACTACTAGGTCAATTATTAGTTTGATAATAACAGCCTGAAAACCCAATGCTGACTACTGTGGTGCTTCTTCAAACACCTCTTTGGATCAATGCAGGCTGTAATGGCAATAACAATCATATTTTGAGGTCTACATTAGGAAAATATGTTTATGTAATTAGTCAAATTGTAGTTCTCTTTCACATATCTTTTGTAAATGCATTTTAGAACAATAGTCACTGGGTAAATTTATTGTTATCATCTATTAGTAAGAGACTACAGATTATTCATATTAAGGGTGCTTGTTAAGGCTAGATTTGCAGGGTCTCTGGCTGACCAAGTGATACTGTATTAATGGAAATAGTTGCATTTAAAGAAATTACATCTCTTGGACTGTTAGTGAAGAAAATAACAAGCTTCAAAGACAAGACAAAAAATTTAACCATCAAAATGTGTGAGAATGCATTGCTTAATATTACAGTGTTTCACAGCTGGAGAAAAATTAGTGTGGTGGTTTGCTGGAATACAATAACAAAATGGTCACCTAGACTTTTGCCAACCTCTTCTGATCAACAGTAATTTTTATAAAATTTCAGACAGGCAGAAAAGTTGTTTGGCTCTAAAAGCTGAAAGAAAACATGTGGGGGTTTGAAGTGAGGTGGTTTAGATTTTCTGGAATCCTTTGAAATCGCCCATGCCTAAAGTGTTAATTTTTAAGCAGCATTTGTCAGGTGTCCTTGGGCAGCACCCATTACTGGCTCAATAAATATATTAGTGGTGGTGTTGTAGCTCCCCCCAGAACAAAGGCACCTTTGCACTTTTCAAATCCATTTTGAGTGGTGACTGTGCAGCACTAACCACAGCACAGACTGCGCAGCACGAAGCCACAGCAGGCTTCATACCTTAATACCACATGATTCAAAAGGTGCACTGATCCTTTTTCAGAAGCCACTCTACTTACAACAGCAGATGGAAACCTTATCTTAAAGGTTGAGCTCAGCCAGGTCATGTGTGAGAGCTGCTGGAGGCAGCACAGGGAAAAACTCTCACATCTTCCCCCTTAACCTCTCACACTAGCTGGCTTCTGACCAGCTAGCTCTCCTGGTGGCTCTGTTTTCTTCACTTATACTCTTCTAGTTTTGGCCCATTTCAGACCTTATCTTAAAATGCTTTCCTTAATGGAGTATGTCGCTCTTTTCCCTCATGTCCGCCCTTACTCTCAGCTCTAAAGTGCCACATGTCAGAGCCCTCTTTACCTCTCTGCTGCAGCTGAAGCTGAGCAGTGTGCCATAGCCTTTTATATTCTTGCTTATACAGGATAGAACTCTTGCTTGGCATAGCCCACTTTACATTAAAGAGCTATTTTCAGTAATGGCCTACATTGGGAATCTTACAAAGAATTTTGAAAAGCATTTGACAGTGAAAATATTTCATGTTCTTTCACACATCATGTTGGACTATAGGTGTTGTCCTTTCTATATCTTCAGGTATTTGCATGCAGAATCAGTTGAAAGATTGCCTCTCTCTTTAAAAAAATAAAAATTGAAAAACTCTTTTAAATCCCATTTTCCCTTGGAATATTTTCCCAGCTCACTCCTCTTTATACATACATATATGTTTGAAAACGAGAAATAGAAAAAGAACCTTTTTTTTAATTTGAAGGAATGATGCACACTGAAAGGATCCTAATTAAAATATGTTAAAAAGGACTATTTCACTTTATTAATTCAAGTTCTGCTGGTGAGAATGTGAAAAGAAATATTTTTATAAACTTGAGATTTTTGTAAAAGCTTGTTTTTACTAGTTCTAAAGAACTGGGTTACACTAATTTGGTGATATTTCCGGGAAATTGAGCAGTTGAAAGGATAAAAATGGTTTTATCTCTGGATTTTTACTGTTACTTTTCCTAGAAATTAATGTACAAAATACAGTTGCCTTCAGAAGGCTTCACAATCATTATAAATGGCTCAAAGCTTGTTGTATTAGCTTTTTATTTTGGAAAAAGATTTTCATTATCCCAAACATATCCATGTAGTACCTGATCTTATTAGAAAACAATGCAAAACAGAAATCTAAACCGCATGTTTCTTAGGAAATGAAGCATCAGTTCCATGGGGGATTCCATTATTTCTAATACATTTGTCTGAATTTAAAAAGAGAAGCCAAATATCGTTTATTTATTGGAAAAGCAAAAATTGCTTTTCGAGTAAAGGGAATGAAAGTGCTTAGGTATGATAGTGCCAAGTGACCTTTTTTTTTTTTTCCCAGTGCTTTTATTCATTCTGTATGCATTTACTTCAAAATTAGAGCAAGATATCAATAACACTAGATGTATGGTAATGGAATGTCCTGAATTAGGCTCTTTATAATGAAAACTGTGTGCCCACTTCCCTGGCACACTTCTCTTCAGGATGAGAGTATATTGAAACAGCCTGGTTTGGGACTTGATCTCACAGACATCAGGGATAGAAAAAGGATCTTCCACAGACTAATGACACCTGGGAAAAATCTGTGGCTTGTAGCAGAATGGCAATCAGATAGCCACATCCCTGGAGATCAGTAAGGAATTTATGACATACGCATGGACTCACAGCATGGTATTTAAAATTATGTGTTCATCCTGAAGTGAATGAGAGACTTTCCAGTAGTATGCTAAAGAAATACTCCCACTATTTCTGCCATAGAGTACCTGTGAATCAGCACTTTCTTATTTCTATGTGTCTTTTGAAATTTTGTTGTACAGAACATCCTGTGGTTGGAAAATCACAGGCGTGTCTGCAACCCTCCGGAGGAGACAGAGCGATTCAAAGGCCCTCAGACTGTGATGGGAAACAGAGAACCAGACTTCAGGTGTAAACTGGAGAGAGCTTTGCTGCCAGCGAGATGTCCTTTGAGGTGGTTGCAGCTCAAAAGAGTTGAAATGAGAAGATCCAGAGTTTGACTAGAAGCCAAGAAAGAGACCAGTTCAGGTCAGTTAGCCTAACACACTGCATGTGGGGGATCTATGATCGGGCACTGTCTCTGCCTGCTCTGAAATAGTGTAATTGAAGGGAGACAGTCTTCAAAGGTATCCTTGCCTGAATGGCAGCTCCTAGGGCTTGCTAGGCACGGCTGATGAAGGACTCAGGAAACTACTGCAGCAAAGCGCTGCAACTGGTGAGAGAAATAGTCATGTAACAAATTGTAAGGAGGGAGGCCTTGTGGAGGGATAGAAAAAGTATGGAGAGGGAGACCGAGCTGTTCAAAGGTATGAAAGCAGCAGCTGAATAGAGTTGGACACCTCATCCTGTCAGTGGTGGAGTGCCATGACAGAGACATATAATCATGGTGCTTGGTGACTTGATGGTGACTTCCAGTTTTGTCATTATTCTTAACTGATATTTAGATACCCAAAAACCTGAGGAAACCTCCTGTACTTTATGCATCGCTTTCTTGACATGTCTCAGGCACAGCTGAGAGTACTTATTTTGCAGGCATTTATAAAATCATGTGAGGAGGAGATGCAGGAAGCAGACATATTCAAAACTAAATGGATAATGGAGCTTGGAATAAAAACCATTCAAAAGGGTGAACTGAAATCATGGCCAATAGTTCATCATCATCTCTCCATTGTGAAGAGAATGTTAATGCCAAAGTGGTGATACTCCAGTACTCTGCTGATAATGAAAACAAGCAGAGAAAACTGTAGCTATTGGAAGATAAAATTAATGTGAGTAAGAAAAACAATTTCACTTTCTTGGAAATTATCCCCTCGGTCTTCTCATCGCTTTCATCAGAAATGCATACTCCCATCTACTCACAATTTCCTTCCCCCAAATCCTAAATGCAAAACCCCTCATTGGGTGATAAAGACATTGCAGTTTTAGCCTAACTGCACAAGATATTATTTGATGTCAAAATTCTTGTTTGGCCTCGCAGCAAGGGCACAGGGTTGATAAATTTCTGGACTTTTCCTTTAACCTCCCCTGACGTCTTAGAGCTCTTGCATAATTGTGCATTTCACAAATCTCTAACTGCACCAGAAAAATTTGGTGACCTGAGGTCAAGATTCAGTTGAGTTCTGTCATCATTGAAGCCTGCTTTCAATTCTGGTTTTGGCAGGCTGGCTACCTGACTTTAATGAAGTTGATCTGTGAGAACTCCAGATCTGAAGACATAAGCAGAAAATTCACAAAGCTGAAGCTAGATCATTTGGAGGCAAATCTGAACATTGTAAATATGTGCCAGTGGCTTCTTCCACAGGTGTTGGAAATTAGATAGAAATTTCCACTGAAAATTTCAGCTGCTTTGTAGTGGTTACTGCTGAGGCTAACCAGGTTTGGAGTGGGTCTGCTGACTGGATTATGTTGATCCCTTGAGCAATAAATCTTGCAGTAGAAAGAAGCAGAAAGCAGAAGGTTTCTAATGGAATTTCTACCTAGAAAACTTCATTTGAGACATGCTTATCTATGGAGAAGCAGATTCCTTCCATCATATTTGATAGCACCAAACACTTTGTGTGGTCAGGGAAGCACAGATTTCTTCACAGCAGAAAGAGAGAAAGCACCAGGCAAAATTTTCCTCTAGAAGCAGTCATGCAACTTAGAGGCAAAATTCAGCCCTTAAAAACTGATGATCCAAATGAAGTTATTATTTCAATACTATTGTTACTGGTCTGGTGTTAGCGAACAAAATGACTCAGCTCCTTCCAGAAGAAAGAACTGAGCTCTAGTGCTGATCTCTGCCTGTCCCTGACATACTAGGGTTGTCCTGGTGTCTCAAAGGACCTGGGGAAAAGCCACAAGAACTCCTAAATAATTTGGCGGTAAGAAAAATGCTCTCTTGTCATAAAATTTCCCTAAGCCCTCTATAGAACAAGATCTATCTGTCTGACAAACAGCTAACTTCTAGTTTAAGAGTTAAAGACAGGCTCATATTTATTAAACTTCTTTTAAAAATACAGCAATTTATGTTACCAGTGCAGAGATAGTCAGGGAAAGTGTGTTGCTTATGAGACACATTTGGCCCAACTCCTACATTTGGAATATGATAATCAGATCTGGAAAAATACACATGGACTTTTCTCTTCTGGGAGCGCTGGACCACATCACACTGAAATGGCAACAGCTGGCAATATATTTAATTTTCATCAAGTATATTTGAATGATCTTTCTTACCTTGGCAACAGTATCAATGATCCTTGTCAATCCTCCCAAATGCAGTTTCTCCTTCTGTGGTTTCATGGTTCCTTTATTGCAAATTCACCTGGGCCAAATTCTTACTCAGCTTTCTTTTGGGAGGAAAAAAGTCACAGAAATGCCTCTGAGGACTTGTATAAGTGAATGCTCAGGAAGAATGTAAGCCAAAATATTTGATCTACTTTAGGAGCTATGGAAAACTGCATCTCTCACTTGTCCCATGCCTGTGCTACCACTGGTTTATCCAAACTGCAAATGTTGAGGGCTTTTTTTCGTTTTCACTGTTTAAACTCTGCCATCCTTCCCTGAATTCCTTCATAGGCTGAGTAGCAAGGTGAAAGTTCTCTTCTTTTTACTTCAAAACTGCTGACATTACTGACCTTGAGTCTTGCTAAATACTCTGCAGCATTTCCATCCTCTTTTGAATACTGTGTTTTTAGGTCTCTCCTGGGCATTACAGTCCTGTTGAAGGGTCAGCTGTGTGAGAAGCCACTGAAGAATGTCCGTGACCTCGTAACTCCTGAGTCCTGTGGTTTTTTCCTCCACAGCTCCAATTAAGGTATGTGACAGCTGGGCTTTTTTCATGTGTGCAGAACAGACTTGTGAAATAGATGGTATCCATAAGGTTAAGAAAATGTCTGTCTCTCTTGGGGTGCTCTACTCAGAGTTGTTGGAGCTCTTAAGGCACCCTGAGCACCATCATATGCATATTTCTTGGGAGAGTTATTGAAGAAAGAGAAGCCAGCACATGGCTGCTGAGTGTTAGTGACCAGCCTTGCATTTTTATGTAGTCCTTATGGGATGAGTATTAGTGCTGAGTACTTTTGTCCTGTGGCTGTGTGTGCATGCAAACAGGCTCAGTCACTCAGGGAGTGCATGGGCTGTGCTTGGGGTGGGACCATACACATTGTTTGGGCTGTACCACTTGTACCACTCACAAGCTACGTGGATTTTGCTAGGGCAGAACTCAGTAGAAGTCATTGAGAACTATTTTAGACAGATTTGGAAAACATGTTGGGGCTGTTTTTGTTTGCTCATGAAGACAAATGCTTTAGTTAGAAGTTCTTAGAATTAGAGGACAGAATTATAAAGCAATCCCAAAATCACAGAAAAATTTAAATAACCTCATGACACTAAATACAAGCCTCAGGACTTTCCAGAGCTTCCACTAAGTTCATTCTTCTTCCTAGAAAAATGGAATATTCCCCATATCCTTTTTCTGAGAGCTTTTTTTTCAATGTTTGCAGGATGGGAGATGAATTCTATGAAAAAGTCATGACTCCTGGGTTGTAGGGTTGGCAACTCAGAGCAACAAGAAGAGGTTGATTTATGGCCTGCTGCTAATTGGAGTTACTCATAGAATTGGGATGTATTATCCTGTAACTCGCAGAGAGACAGATGACTAGGCACAGGGGAAGATGAGGGAGAGATTAATTTGGTAAAATTCTCTATGATTTACTGTGTAGTGATGCCAGCCATCCCACTGGACATCATTTTCACACAGTAGCTAGAGTCTGCAATATGCAACAAGAAGGTTCCTGCAAATTTGCAAGGCACTGTTACTGGCCATTTTCCTCTCTGATTTACAAACATTTGCCCAAGAAAAGGAAGTAAAACTTTAGTAAGTGGAAAAAAATGCTTTATTAGGGCTTTTATTTGTGGCAAAATATTTTAAGAAAACATGTTTGGTACAAATGATGTTCCATATCTCCCTGGGTTATTTTCTTTCTTCTTTTGTGAGATGACTTTATTATCTTCCTGGGTTTTTCATCACTATAATGGTTGTGGTTGGTGTAAGGGAAGGGTCTTATGATTAATATTTTATTCTGGCAAAGATCAGATCAATATTTTGTGCTCTCTTTTTTAAACCTAATTTAATATAGGCTGCTTCTTTTCCAGGGTTGGTAACTTCCTCCACAACTTTTCTGTCTACAGGCCTTTTACACTCTTGTGAATTTTTCTCTCACAACTTTTGATTTAATATTGATGTTGTGACTTGGAAGGAAAGCTCCTTCCAAGAGGAAGGGGCAAGATTAGGTGTCCAGACTTTGTTCACTGTGCAGCTTTTTTTGGACTGTATCAGCTCTTGTGAATTATGTGGGCTCAGGCATGAGTCCAGCTTGTCAGGAAAGCTGTAACCCTCCTGCACCTCCTTATCATGTCCAAGAATACTCAAGAGGAGACACAAATAGGGAAACAGAGTAAGAAATTTTTGAACTCTGCTTCTCTTCCTGATTTTTGTCTCTCTTTTCTGGCTTTGTCATATGAGGATCTTTCACGTGGATTGTGTGCTTTGCTGCCCCTCGGTGTAGCAGGAAGATGAGGACAGCTCTCTGATGTTGGCTGCTGCTCATGTTGTGCCTTGCTCTCCTTAAAGCTCTGAAGAACAGCCTAAATATGCCTAGGGAATGTCTGTGGCTTAAACCATATGAGAACCCTTGTTGTGCAGACAGGGTGATGAGATTTTAAATAAATGAACCAAGTATGGGTAGCAATTGCTATATCATAGCTTCTGAGGACTGTAAAGGTAAGAGCAAGATGCAGGAGATAACAGTTCTAAAAATATTGTAAAAGAGCACATGCGTTTGTGTGCTGAAAGGAACTGGAAACCTGCACATCTGCTGATATTTCAAATATCCATTAAAAGATGTAAACTGTAATGGACCATGATCCTTGATTGTCACTGACTTCCCCTGAAATATGTGTTCTGGGTTGACTACATGATGTTTTTATCCCCATCATAAGCTCATCATATTTGAGCTTATGATGGAGAGATAAATTGCAGATGTATCAATTCCTTAGAGTTTTTGTTTTTTTTTTTTTTTTTGTTTTTGTTTGGTTTTTTGTTGTTGTTGTTGTTGCTTGTTTGTTTGTTGTTGTTTTTTTTTCCCATGGATTGACTCTCTCTCTCACTTCTGGGAACATCAGGACCTCACTAAGAGCTGTTCCTCTTTTGAGTCTTCTAGTAAACACAGGGGTTGCTGACTGGAAATCCCCTTCTCTGTCTGTCCCTCCCAGTGGATCACAGGCAGCAATCCAGTAGGAAATATCTCAGTCTTCTAGGTCAAGTGGGATCCCATCACTCCAGGGCACGTGGCCAGGCTCTGCCCTTTGCTTTGCTGTTGCCTTCCACAGCACATCAGTGAGGTGCATGAGGTGCCTTTCTCTTGTTCACTTTATGAGTGATTTTGGTAACAAATGTGTATACTAACTCAGCCTGGCCTTGGTTCATTGTTTCAGTACTTTCCCTGCCATCATGGATGGTTTGACCACACATTTCAGTGTTCTGCCATACAGACTATTTTTCATGTTTGCCCAGTGGGATGTCACTTGTTCATTTGTTTGGGAGTTGTTATTATTATTTTTAAATGTATTTTGGACAATGTTTGCCTGTGCAAATTGGCAAGGGGAATTAAGGGACCTGAAATAACTTGTAACTCTATTATGAGGATATATCCTAGAATGAACAAATGTCCATCCTGATAGATTTGTGAAACTACAGAAGAGATTGAATTTTTCTGTGTTCAAGTAGAACTCACTGTCAGCAATGATACACAGCCTCTGACTTGACTGTGTGCTGCTTATGTTGGACTCAGAAGGAATGTCATAAAGGAAGAATGAGACCAGAGATGTGGCCACTAAAATCTTCAAGATTCCTATTTCATGCCCAGTAAGAATACTACTCCCAATGATAATAGGCAGAAAGAGAAGAATCAAGGCAAGGAGGAAGGTATGTGTGAGACTGCTAGGGAAAAGTGGACCTGAGAAAAAGTAAATTTGTTGATTTACAAAGAAGACAATTTTTTCACTGAATGAAGGTACTGTATAATTTTCCTTAGTCATTTTGAAGATTGGGATACAGAAATTGAGGATCAGTCTAGAGTTATCTCTTTTTATCAATGTTATGTTTTTGTAAGAATATGCAGAGATTTCTTTCTTATAATAGGCATTCTGTATTATTTGAAAAATTATCAAGAAAAGGATGCCTGCATACAGAAAACACTTACTTTCCATCCTCAAGGTTCACTTGGCAAGGAGAGAGAATGAACTGGTGCTGTAATGAGTTCCCTGTTCTGAAAAAACAAATAGGAAGGGCATGGTGAACAAAGAAAGAAATGTTCATAAATCCAATGTGTCCTTGAGGAGAACAAGGCTTCTAAGGCTTAGAAGATAAAGCAGCAAGCTCTGAGACTCACAGGGGCAGAAATTAATGGCAAACAGGAAAAGAATTAAAAGGCTTCAATCATTAGTAGTTTCAAAGGAACAGTTCCCTTTGTTTTCCTTGCCTTAAATGGAGGTTGATGTGGATCCTGGAGAACTAGACTTAACCTTCATGCAGAGTCTGAAAAGAAGTTTGAAAGAAATATTTGTGGCTGTTGACCCAAATGATAACCTAACACTGAGCATGGTGCTGCACAGAACTGATGTCAGCCCCACAGAACAGTGTTGATTATGCCCTTAAGATCTTCACAACCTCCAGAAAACACCATCCCCATCCCTCAACTTGAAAGTGATAATGGGACAGAGAGAATATCTGGGCTTCCATGGGAATGAAGCTCTCAATCAGTCAGTCAGTCTGGTTTTCAGATCTCTATTGTTTGTGCTCTAAAGTTTGCAGTGCTCAACTGTAGCCATGTGAACATTGCTTGCTGTCTGATTTACTGTGTATGAGGTGATGCATTCCCCCCCTCTCTTGTGTACCTGAATAGAGTGGGATGAACACCCTCTGGACATGTCTCTCTCCATTTACTGCAGAGAAAGCATAAACAACTGAGCTGATTCAGGTTATATAAAACTATCCTAACTATCTATGGTGAGAGGAGAAGAATCTAATCTGAGCCCACTGCAGATAGGTCTGAATATGTCAAAGAGAGCAAAACAAGAGTGAGGGCTACAGTGAAGACGGGTGAGAGGAAGCCAAGTGGAAGTTAAGATGACAAATCCTTACTGCAGGGTCTGTAATGTAAAATGTGATCTGCAGGCATGACTGAGCTAGTGGCACTTGCTGTGATACCATTGACTGCTGAAACCTGGCTGTCCTGTAGGACACACAGATCCAACTGATGCAGGGGAATATCAACAGAGTATGTGAAAGGCCACCATCCTGCTATCACTGGATGTAGTGAGCCATCAGGATGGCTTTCTGAGAGAAAGGAGAGTTGCGGTTAAAGAGGAGACAAAAGCCTCTGCTGACCACGAGGGTGGACAGATGACAATATGAGGAAGTAATGGAACAAAAGGTTCCAGCCTGCCTGAAGAAGCCTTTTCCAATAAGGAAATTAAGGCATGTCCAGCTGAGGGGAACCGAGTTTATATCATATAAGGCCCAAAAAGTGGCTTGATGAATGAGGGAGACAAGATATCAAAGATAATTTCAGAATGATTGTGATGTTCAGATCTGGGTCATTAGGCTGAGGACCAAAGAGCTGAGCAGCCTTGGTAGACAGCAGGAGGTTTCTGGGCTGTGAGTTCCTGCTTTCCTCGTAAAACTTGCAATATGAAGGGAAAACAGAAGTTCTCCCTGGGAGAAGCAAAATTTGGCTAACCAAGTACCTTGATGCCCTATTAATTACTGTTCTTTTTTTTTTTTCCTATGATCTCCTCAGACACCACCTAAAACATGTTGTGCTGCCATTTCTTTCACTTTTTTTCCTGTGGAGGTGGAAGATGTGCCAAACAGTTGAAGAATTCATGCACTCCAGGGGTTTACATAACACCTGTGAAGATTTTTTATCAATCAAATTTCTGAATATATCTACTTTTGCAACCATCCTACAAACTGAGGCAAGTGTGTTTATTTCTCAAGCAGGGAGAACTTTGGACAAGGTGACCCACTGTAGTCTCTTCTAACACTGCCTGTTCTGCGAGGTGAGGTAGCCACAAGATTTTCAGAGTTCACACCATATTGAAACAGACCAGTGTGAAGCTGTGCTGGGAATAGACTGTTTCCAGTCTAACCTGGAAAGAATCTCTCAGTATATCTGATTACTCTAGTCCTAAGCTATTGCCTTGGACCAAACAGAGATGGCTGGAGATCCAACATCAGTCGCATTGATGTGAGGGGGAAAAGTAGATGAGGTTGATTTGGGCATATTCAGTGTTCCCTGAATGCTAATGAAAAGAAAAACATGTTTGGCACCATTACAAGTCAAGCACCCTGAGGATTTTAAAATAGTGTCCTTTTTTATAACAGTAATAAATTTGTCAGTTTTGTGGGGAAACATTGTGAAAAATGAATGTCTTTTACTGCATTCAGAACTGCTGTTCCAAATCCAGTGAGATAATGGCCAATAAAACTTTGAGCTGGGAGGTTGAGTTCTGCATTGCTAAAGCTTCATTATGTGTGGTTTTAGAAAATGTACACATGTGCCAGAGTGTCTCATTGTTCTTTTGCTGTTTTATTATTTTGTCACTATGAAGTGGCTCTAATTTCAGCTGTGAAATGCAAGTTTAGCTTATATTGATCCTGCTGTCTGTGTATAGGTCCTTAGCAACTTTGCAGGATGTTGTTAAGAGCAGTTAGGTTTTATTTTCAGCTGAACCATACCATACTCTGTTCCCTATCAAAACACGTTTCACCCCAGTCCAAAGGTACTTGATGAATCTTTCTCTTTTTTTTTTTCTTTGCATTGTAGAGGGCCGTAATTGAGATCCCCCAGATTTTCTGGATACTTAGAGGGAGTCAAGAGCCAATCTATTTGTGCATTCCAAGGCAGAGAATGGGACTGCAGTTCCCAGAACTGTTTTATAAAATGGCAGGCTCTGAGGTGGGACCATAGCGTTCTCTTGTCGTTATAGTACATGGATTCTCCATTAGATGTTAGGCTGACACTCTCCATTAGGTTCCCTGTTGCAGCTTCTAGGATAATGCAGGCTTTCTTAATGTCTTTGACAAATCCAGGAACCCTTTGTTTGAAAAATATTTATACTTGGTCAGACTGGAATACAGTTAGGAGCTCTTCTACAACCAGGTTCAGTTTTCAGCACTCAATGAAGTACTTCATCTCATGAGAGGTTAGCATCCAAATCCAAGTACATCATGTTGCCAGTCCACTTTCTGGTTCTTTAAGTATTATAAATCCAATTCACAACAATGACACTTCATGTGTAGTGTCTGGGGTTTTTTCCCTAACTGTGGTGTACAGTTTATAAAATGATGCATAAGCTAGTACCCATTAGCAGATCCTTGGAGGGATGGCATTACAGACACAATGACTTCAAAAAGCTTGAAAATACTGCAGCCTTTAGGATGGGATGGCATATGGGATATGTGAGTTCATTTTGCAGTAACCAATGCTATGCTAGGAAAAATGAACACCTTGTACTGGAACAAAACCAATAGACAGGGGCACATGCTTGTGTAAAAAGCCTACCCAGACAAATCACAGAGTATTTTCAAACAGGGAAATGATGTGGTACCTAAGAACTGGCTTAGTGTAAACCAGGCAATGGTGTTGGCAACACCAGGGATGTTATGAAAGACTGTGAGGGCTGTGTGTTAGTGCAGCATTATTGATATCTCTCATCTGATCAAAACTGAACTCCCTGAGGGGCTGTGGCAATTGTTTTCTCAGCATAGATGATAAAATTGATAAAATTATTCTTTTGAACAGCACTGAGACTTTACAAAGGAGACTGAGCATAAAGCACAGTAAGACCATACCAATTTTAAAAATTATTCTGGACAGAGAAGGGCAGGAGTTTGACATGGGTTGCCTCCCACCATGCTCTGCTCCAAAGGACAAGTGTGTGGGAGAGCACCAGAGCATTTTGTCAATCCCCTCTTACAAAGGAAAACTCAGTGTTGACAGTACATCTGTTAGAGGATTAGGAAATGGAAATTGTTAGTCTCCCCTACCTCTCTTCTATCTCTGACACCTTGTCTGTTATTCATGGTTTTGACACAGTGCTATCACATGTATCTATCTCGAGCTGTGTAATAACAGTGCTGTACCAAAAGAATGCAGAGAAATTTGCTGTTCTCCCTATCAGGTTACAGAATACATGTACCACTGGAAAAACTCTTTCTGAAGTAATTTGATCAGATTTTGTTATTGGTCATATGCATTTGGAGAAATGTCTTCAGCACTGTCCCTTGGATTGTGTACAGGCAAAGAGGGGGATCAGATCCTTCATTTTATCTAAGGAGTCAAAGGCAATTAAAGTCAGAGGATTTTAAAGGAGGGAATTGAAATCAGGTGACTACTTTTGTTTTGATTTATTTTAAAGGCAGACATTAAGGTTTTGAATCTGTTTTGTCTTGCCATCAGAAGCAGTCAGGTTTATCAGAGTTAATTTTAGAGAACTAGAATATAAACCAAAAGGACTCAAAACCAGCAATATCTTTTTCAAGTGAGTGTGTTTGTAAATAATATAGTATTATGAAACAGACTTCTAATTTTGTGTTAGTGTTTCCCCTGTAAGGATGCTGTGCAGGGAGCAGAATTCCACTAAATACTCGGAGATCAGCTCATAAATGCAGAGAGAGGTCCAGGTGGTTCCCTGACATCCACATGGAGTTGATGACCTAATGGTCTTCTTCCTTTTTTGACTGAGGAATTCCTTTAGTCTTCTGCTCCTTCTCCCACTACTGACCAACAGGCTGCAAAGCAAGTGTCCCCTTCCAGTGCAGTCTGTGCTTGCTGAAACTCTGGTAGCTCCACTTAGGCCAGGCACTCTCCTCCCGCTCTCATGCCTGTAAACTTTTCTGGGGACAAACACTGGCACTTGAAGGGCTTCAGTTGCCTGCTACCAGCGCTGGCCACTCTGCACAGCCCTGCTTAGGAAACAGGATCTGTAAAGGAGTGCCACTGAAGTCCTCTCTGATGTTTTTTGGTGAGGAAGCAAAGAGGAATGCTCAGTTTGAGCATGGGAGGTTTAAAGCTTTTGTGCTGGTCTCCAAAGTCTCCCCTGGAGCAACTGAATGGGACCCTTAAGTGGGGTGGTTGGGTTTGGGGCTGCACCAAATCGCAGGACTGAGTGGTGGAAAGATGGGGGAGTCCCACTTCAGGGCACACACACTCTGTATCTCACTTTGGATGTATTATTTTCTGATGGAAGGTGAAATGTTCATCCTCTCTCCTTTCTTCTTTATGGAATTGCTTTGCCTACTGCTAATTTAAATCTCAGGGATAAAAGAAATCTTTGTGTTCAAATAAAAACATAAAACTTCACTCTAGAGGCAATTAAAAATGAACAGACAAAATATCATAATATACTGAACAATATGCAAATGCTTTTTAACTTTTTCCACAAGAGTACATCTGCAGATCTGTATGCCATTGCAGGGATTAGTCTGGAGGGATTTGATCCATAAAACAGAACAATATACTGACTTTTGATCTTTACTGTAGTGGTGAGTGAATGGAAATACAAAAAAAAAAAAAAAAAAGAAGGGAAACTGCATAGAGGGTAGAAATTGTGGAGAATACACCAGGAATTTTTCTGGAACATTTTACGCTTCAAAAATATGCACATGTGGGTTGTGAACTGCTCCATAATTTTTATGGGATCTGCCTCAAAAAGTCTGTCAGAAATGTTAGGGAGCCAAGGCACTCATTCTTTTAGGCCAGACTCTGACAGTAAAGCCAACCCAACAGGAAGGTCCCCAGGAGCCTTTTGTAGATAAAGTGGGCCCACCATGCAGAACGCTGATATTGCAGATATCAAGAACACATAGTCTCTGGGAATGGTTCAAGTGTCCAAAAACTCTCTGAGACTGGAAATAGCAATGACAAATTTTGTGCTGGAGCAAATGTTACTTTTACCTCAACTAACTTGACAGAAATGCAGTCTTCTGCCCAGATCAAATTTGTCCTGCCGAGCAGTCTGCTGGTGGAGAAAGCCAGAGTCTATGACAGTGAAACCCTGGTGAGAGACTCTCTGTTACCTCTCTCCTCACAATATTGAATTTACTAGATTTTATGTCACATGCAGCTGATGGTACAATAGAAAGACAAAGCTGATGGTTCTCCATCTGTCATCAGAAAGTTGTCTATCTGGCCTAGAGGTAGTTAGTTAGTTAGTTAGTAGGTAGTTAGTTTCTCAAAGATTCCTCCTTTTCTTATAGCCAAACTACACTACAGAGAAAGGATTAATTAAAATAGAAACAGAATAGAAGCTGGAGGGGGAAGCTGGAGGGAGAGCCATTGTGATCAGGTAACTTTCTCTTGAATTAGTGCAGTTAGGTTGTATTATGATCAGACTCTGTAATGGAAAATAAGTCACATAGATGATCTTGAGATCATTAAACCATATTTCCTTCTGAAGGCAAGTGAAAATTTATCAACATCATCCCTGACAGATGTGTGTCTAACTCATCCTTAAAGATACCCAGAGATGGAGGCTTGGAGTTGGGGCCTCAAAACTTAAATAAGATTTAGCCAGCTATTGCAATGAGAAGCTGTGATTACTAGAATTAAGCTTCTATTCTAAGGAGCTGAAAAAATCAATCATAATTTAAATATCTGAGTGTGTAGGCTAAATAGCAAAGCCACAAAGGTAATCCAAAATTAAGCTTTGTAGGCAGGTGAGACAGTAAATATCCTGGTTATGCTGGCTTTTTCAGTTTGTTTGTATGGGTTTTATCCCTTTATTTAAAAATTGAGTGCTTTCTCTGTCTTTTATAATACAGCTTTGACTAAAGGTACATAAATATCTTAATATCTTTTGGTAAGGAGGAGCACATTGTTTGGTTTTAACTGAGAATTATTTCCTATCTTCATTTCACATGGGGTGGAGGTGAGCAGTGGTGGGTGGCAAGGCAGTAAGTAACCAGTTAACACTCTCCAACTTCTTACCTGCCTTGACATGGGTTTGCAAAAACTGCTGCTGAGAATCCTTATCTAGTACTTGGGTTTATCTGGTTTAAATGTCTGGATAACTGCTTTTGTCTCTTTTGTGCTTACTATGGCCTTCTCTTAGAATCCTTTCTCTCCAAAATTGCTGAGGGATGTATGGGGAAAATTGTCTGTGAACTGAAGTCTTAACTTCAGAATTAGGTCATGAGTTATTGTCTGAGAGTTTGGTCCTTAAAACTAAACTGTCAGCAAGAATAATTGAAATTGCTGGGAAATACACAGTTAAAAAATCAGCTTGGTTTTACCTGCACAGCAAAGGAGGCTGCTGTTTGTACTTTCAGCAAGGCTGGAATTTAGACATTAGTTAGGCTTGTTTTGTGGCACAGACTTAATTCTCCCACATACTCTCATATTTTGCTCCAAAGCCAGTGTAGTTAAGGCTGCAGTGTTTTGAACTGAGCGCATCTTTTAAAGATATGAATCTCTTTTCTAAAATGGGGGAAAAGAGAAGTAAATTGTGACTGACAGCTCAATCTCTGCTTTGCATCTAAGCAAAACCCTGCTCTGTGTGCAGGGCAGGAAGTGAATTGCAGAGCTTCAGAAACAGCACAGAAACCTACATTCTGCTTGCAAATACACCGTTCAGCACTTCCACCGGGGCTGTAGTTCAGTCCCCTGCAAAAAAGGCAGCAATCCTGGTGTGGAATAGCATGTAAAAAGCTATGTTGTGATGCACACTCACAATAAGACTGCCTTATAACATGTAGGAAATCATCTAATTGCTTACAGGATGTGGTGGAAAGTTGCCTTCATTCAAAGGCTTTGTGAGAAAATGAAACTGAGTGTGGCAGAGGAAGATTTTGGAGATTCAGTCTGGTCCCATGAAACTGCAGTTAGGTCAGATATGGTGCATGCTAAGGGAAAGTGAGCCAGGATCCAGCACCTTTGGGTCAGTATGGAAAGAAAGACCTGGCATTTATATCTAATGAAAAGTGTGAAAGTAGCTCTAAACAGGGTGAGCTCCATCCAACAGTCTGCTCTATTTTTGGTTTTTTCTCTTACAGTGGGACTGGGTTTAAATAACAGTGGGTCTGTGTAATGAAATCTCTTAAAATTACCTAGAAAGGAGGTTTAGCTGACCCTGTGTGCTTATTCCCAAATCCCAGGGCTGTCCATTCCTTTCTTTGCAGAATCCTTTCATTCCTAAGGCACAGTGTGGGCAAGAATACACACCTACATGATATGCATGCTGGCAGATTACTCAGGTGCTGGTGGCATCACAGTGTGAGATGGCATTAAACAGGGCAAGGTGAAAGCAAATCAGCTCTCGCTTCCTGCCCTTCCCATGCCAGCGCATGGTTAATATCCCAAGGTGCAGTGTGTCCTGGTGAAGGAATTGTTAAGGAGCAGTGTCATGGTGGCTGCAGCTATGGGAGGTCTGCTGGCATTGCCTGGATGAGCACAAGCACAGCATCACTGTTCAGTCACTGCAGAGCATCCACAGTGTCCCCAAAATATTGTCCAGGTGCACTGGTGTGTTATCTGTGTCCAATGCATTGCCTCAGGATGATCAGTGGGAAGGCAGAGTCCAAGTGCTCAGGGTGGTGATGGTGGGGAAATACTGAAGCAGTGGTAGAAAGCCGTGTCCTAATTCCACCAGTGTGGCATTGGTTGTTTTTTTGCACCTCTGATATAATCTGCTGCATCAACAGGCTGCTGAATCTACTAGAGTTTATCCAGGGAGTGTTAAGATCACAGAGGATTGAGCTGCTTTTTTGGAAGGCGCAAGTCTCTAGCACTCACTGAAAACTTTCAGATGAAATCCTAAAAGTCTTGAAATTTCTAGAGGAGCAGCGAGAAACAAGAGACATAGGCATAATCATGCTGGGGTGTTCTGTCATATTTAATGCAGTTCATAGTAAATGTGTGTGTGTAAATACGTATTCATCTCTTTGTTAAATGGTTTCTCTACTTATGATTCTAGGAGTTCTTCCTATTAAAATTAAGAGAATATATGGTTTCACATCACCTATATTTGCAATCCCATTGTAGAAGAATAGTATTGTGGTGGTTTCTGTCTGGTACATTTCAGGAACAAATATATGAATCTGGTTTGTTCAGATACACCAAACATATTTAGTTGCAATGATGGAAGTTATATAATATTTTGGAATGTCACTTTGCCTGAATGGAAAATAAACAGCCCCTTGTTTTTTCCCACCTGAAAAAAACAAATAATCTGGGAATTGCTTTAAATGCTGGAAAACACCCACCAGAGGTACAAAATGTAGAAACAGAATTGTCAGCCTTCCTGAATGATTAATCCTGGATTTTAAAGGACAAACAAAAATTCATCCCAAATGATAATTTTCAGGAAACCACAACTAAACGGGAGGACAGCTTTCCATTGGCCCAGCTGAGTTTATTTTCATCTATACTTCATGGCATCCTTTTCCCTGGTTAGTTCCATGGGATAATTCAATGTTAAGCATTCCACTCCCTGTGAAACAGGTTATGGAAAAGCAATGTAATGAAAGTTTTGTGACATTCAGGACACATCCACTCCCAGGCCTCTCAGGTTTCCTATTTGGAATGAAGGGAAGGATGCAAGCATAGGACACTTGAGGGCTGGACCTCCACCTCAGCTCCTTGTGTGCTCTGCACCACTGCCCTGCAGCAGCAGAGCTCTGGGTTGGGTGGGGTGGGGCTACCACCCTTGCTTTGGTAAAGCCCTGCAGGGATATGCCTACAGTCCGTGCTCCAAATGGGAATATCACAGTTTCCATCAGGTTTGTGCTCCTTTCCTCACTCTG
Source organism: Camarhynchus parvulus (assembly GCF_901933205.1). NCBI lineage: Eukaryota > Metazoa > Chordata > Aves > Passeriformes > Thraupidae > Camarhynchus > Camarhynchus parvulus. The sequence continues at coordinate 66,852,747 of NC_044572.1, forward strand.
TGTCATGGTTTTCTCTGCCAACAGCTTCATTGATCACAGCATAAATGAAGGTAGGGAGCTGAAATTTGCTGTCTTCTCAGCACTGAGAGGAATGCTGGCTCTGCAACCTCTTAAAAGAAGGAAAAACATGAAATCGCTTTGCTCCCCTTCTGTAGAGAAGTCATTAACCTCAGTAACAGGGAAGGGGGTAGATTTTTAAACCACATGCCTGGGGGGATAAGACAAGCATCTGCTCTTAATGTCAGCATTGATATGTCTGAGTAAGTTAGTCCCTTTCTGAAAACAACATAATGAGCAGAGGTTCTGACTGTGAAGCTTTAGCCCAAGTGGGTGGAGGAGAACAGGGCTTACAAAAGAAAGGCCAGACTCAGGCCTGTTTATGATAAAGGAATATCTACATGTTTACATTTATCATTGTGAATTTCAAGGACTATATATATCTATCTATATATATATACACACACACACACACACACACATATATATATATATACACGTATATTTTATATACATATATATATATATATATGTAATATTCAGTGTGAAAAATAAAAGGCTCTTCACAAATGTTTTGGGATTGTGCCTTAAAAAAATGACACTTTCCACTGCCAGTCATGACTTTAAGTCAGATTATGGCTAAAAATATTAAGGGAAGGATCACCACAGCAACAATCACATTGCTCCCCTTCTGCAGAGGAAATGGAAAAACACTCAAACTTTGCCAAACTGAATAAATTACCCAGATAATCAGAACTGTAAGGAAAGCCATATGTAAGCAACTCTGTGTGTTTTTGTGTCTGGGAGTGTGTTCAAATGTGTTAACTGGGTTGCAACTCATTAAATACTTATGTCAAAGGGGGCAACTCTGAAAATATGCTCAAGAGACAAAAGATTAGTGCAGTTGTACCTTAATTGGCCAGCAGATGCCATGTGAAGGGTAGAGCTCACTGCAACAGTGGGGAGCTCCAGTCCAGCTGCAGGGCTGGGCTTTCCTGCCTGTGGTGGCCTGGAGATGGGATGGAGCACATTGATCCAATGTGAAGCTGAGAAAGGGCTTCTCTTCTCCCAGAGATGCACTCTTACTCCAGTCTCATAGCTATTTGTACTTATTTGGCATAGCTTGCTCTGCCAAAGTAAAACATGTCATTAGCCAAGGGGGGAAGAACACGGGTGGAAGGGTGAGGGGGCAGGAGCAATATTGTCACTGCTTGAATTGAAGCACATTATGCAGGAGTCTGTGCTGGAAACCTCCTCTTTACCAGGCTGCCCACACTGTCAGTGAAGATAGGCCAGCTTTTTTAGAGGCAGTCCAAGGACGTGACTTAGAACAGTTGAAATGATGTCAAGTGCTTTGGTGAATTCATACTGCATTAAAGACTGTAAAATCATCTTATGGAAGCCCAGAGCACATGGCTTTTCAGCACTAGAAGAAAAGGCACAGAGTGCAAAGGCTGTGTGTTCCCATTCTCTTGCCATTAGTATGAGCACTTATTTAGCTGTTTGTAGGTCCTGGATTGTTGTCTGTCCAGGGGGCTGCTATCACTTTCTGGCTTGGATTTCTAGCTCGAAAGGATCCTCAATTATTTTTGGGATCACACATTTTAAATAAATGGTGCTTGACTGGTCTGTGTCTTTAGCCTTTTCTACTTTCCAGATTCACAGATGTTTTGCAAAGGAGGTGTGCGCTCCTGCTGAACAAATTTAAACCTACTGATAACAGACTTGCTTTTCTTTACTCTTTTTTTATGTAAGCCAGTGCAGCTTGGGCTTGGCCAGATGATCTAAGTGATGCCAGTGATATCCTGGCTCCATTTGAAATGTCTACAGAATGATGGGTCCAGTATATGTTGCATCTATGTCTGCTGATGCAGACTGAATTCCAGTAACGACCCATACCTGATGGTAACATGGCTGGAAAAGGGTTACAATGGCTGCTGCTGTCAGAAACATATGGGGCTCTCCCCTGACTTGTAGGACATGCTGTTCAGGGCCCTTGTGTGCCAGTGCCAGAGAGGCACATGAGCAAGCAGGAGGTTTCAGTTTGATCAGGCTGACTGAAAACTCCTGCTGTTACCTCCAGCTTGTAAAGAGAGCAGTTTATGGTGAATTTGGTTGCTCTGCAGTATTCTGCTTTTTTGGTTTTTGAGTGCAAATTTTAAAAATCTCATTTGAAGAGTCCTATGGGCCCTGCTGTCTTTTCTGTCTTTTGATGGCTGCCACCTTGCTGTGCCCACTGTGGCTCCAGGGCTGGCAGCATGCTTAACCACAGGGCCTTGCCACATGGCATGGGTTTTGTGCTGGTTGGTGGTGACACTGAGCCATTGAAGTGGGGAAAAGCTAACAGTGGCAGCTGGTGTTAATGAATCCTACATCACCCAGGATCAAGGACAGGAATCCCAGAGCTCAGAGGGTTTTCGTGGAGGTCTGGTACAATCTTGATATGTGAGTGAGTGGAGGGGATGAAAGCACATTTCTTAGCCCATCTTAGTGGATGGGCTAAGAAATGCATAAGCACTGGAATTCTAGTACTTAATTCAATGATTGTGCATTAGTTGGTTTGGTTTGGTTTGTTGGTGGAGGTTTTTTCCCCTGCATCTCTTTTTAAGATTTGTTTGTTTTTCTGGGTAAGGAAAGATGAGTGGTACATATGGTTTGATGTACGTCCAGTATGGTTCTGTTATTGTGTGTGGAACCTTTAAAAATAAAGCGTTCCCCGGGCTGTGGTCTAGAAGTGAATGCTATGCATCAATGCAAGATAGCCCTTACAGTGAGTTACACTCTTGTTTGTTTCTCCTGTAGATGTTATTTCTCTCCTTGCTAGTTTGATTTAATTTGAAACAAAAACTATTCTGGCTGTAGGCAATTTTCATCTTGGCATTCAGGAAATGGAACAGGATTAGATCTACAGAAAATACAACTGCAAAAGTCCTGCCAGAACAACATGTTGCTTCCCCCACCATCCTGTCAAAGTCGGGTCTGATCAGGATATCTATTCTGTACCACCCTGACCTACCTGTTAGGAGGACAGATTCTGAACTGGATGATTATGGACACTGATGTTCTTTCCCCTTCACAATTACTGTCTCCAAACAAAGGTCTAACCATGGTATGGTATAACCATGTATGGTATTATTTCAAGCTGCAAAACTCATATTTGAGTTCCTGATAATTAGATAATATGTCAAAAGCCACCAATTTCTTCCATCCAGATTTATGGGATGAAAGCCTCAAATATAAGGGATTTATCTGAAGCAGCTGTGGGTCTTGCCTGCATTATATTTTGGGAATAACAGACTTGGTAGCCTCTAAGCTAAACTTGGCCTCATGGAGTACCTTTCTGGGGACTGGTTTATTCTGTTTGTTGTACCTTCCTGTCAAATGTGATGGGAAATCAGTGATGAACAGGAGGTCCCTAATCTCCATGGATACTTGTCTCTGCATAGTGTCAAAATCTGAGTTGGCTGTTAATTTTCTCATATTTTGCATATGACTAATTTACTTAGGAAGGGAGGGAAAGGAAGGAGATTATTTGAGATTGAAATAAAAAAGGAGAGAAAGAAAATTTGGCAGTGGTTCTCAATTGTAGCTGCTGGGAGGCCTCCAGAAGCCTGTCCCATACCTGCATCTCCCAGGCTTGTTGTCAGCTCTCATGCTTTGTTCTGTGCTCAGAGCAGGGTCTCAAAGGAACACAGCTACTGCAGCTGTTTGCAGACCAAAAGGTGTCCTTTTGAGTAGCTGAGCCATGATGCATTATTTAGTGCATTCCTGGCTAAAATGGAAATGAAATACTTTTGTTAGCACAAAGATTTTTTGTCATTTCACTTGGATGCATCCTTTTTGCATCATACAATAATGTGGCATGCACACCTCTCCTTGGGGTTTCTTCTGGGCAAAATTTTTGGTAAGACTTTGAAAAAACAGACTGTTTACTAGAAGGACCCTACTAGCCAAATGTAATAGTCTTCAGTTTAGAGGTACCAAGTTTGCAAAAATACAACTTCTATTTAAATAATGTGCAGGAGTGAAAGCTTCCTGGTGAAGTGCATGTCTTTAGACTATCAGCTGATACTGGTAAGTACTATAACCAGCTGTTACTTCAGCATGAAGTGTTTTGCTTCTTCCAATTAATCAAGAGTCTCTTGGAAGTTGCCATAGCAGGGCATTCATTACAGGGATGTTTAATGAAACCTACCTCTCCTGCTGACTGTGAATGAAGACTGCAGTATATTCAGATACAAGTCCATCTGCTCTTTAACTTTTTTTTTTTAGTCTATCTAAGAGTGTTTTTCCTTTGAAGTTCCCAGCACCATTTATGAAGGCTCAAAAGGAGTATTATTCACATGTCTCAGATGAAGAAAGCTGAACTGTCAAAGTAACATCTGACTTGAGAGTAGCCAGTATTCTCCAAGGCATCAGCATTTAAGAGGACCTGAGAAAAGATCCTGTGCCTACCAGGAAATTTCACTGATCTCATCAAGCCCCAAAACTCAGGAAGGAGGAAAAATCTGCACAAATTAAGAAGTGCCCAGCAGATCATGCTGTCTTGTTGAAAACCCCAGTGGTAACAATTTTTCATGAAATGATAGGTATCTGCTTCTATCGGATTATTTTTAGCAGTAAAAGAGTAGATGGTGTAAGATAAGTGAGGAGAGATTCCACAAATAACTGCATTTCAATTGCCTGTTTGGCATCATCTTAATTGTTACAACAAACAGCACAAAATGACAAAAATTAACACCTTTCTACTCAGAGGATAAACTGCTTTTTAAAAAAAGGTATGAAACCCAGGTCTATCATTTTTAGAATCCCAGTCAACTAAAATGGACATGACTGGAGAAGCAGAGACACCTGAGCAGCTTTGAAGACATTTCTCTGGCATGTTCTCACTGACTCCGAGACCTATTTCCAGCCACAGGGTCTGCTCATCCTAGTGCAGCACCCTTCAAACCAGCCTTCCCCAAAGGATTCAGCAGACATGGTCTGAGAAAAGAGCTAAGCACAAGCTGGTAAGCACTCACTGCAGGGACTTCTAACTTCTGTGGGATTTAGTCAAACAGTAAAGTACAAGCTTCTACTATGACTCATCTGGTGTAAAACTAGTGCTAAGTATTGTACATAATTAAGACAGCATTATTACAGTGAGATGGCACTTCTTTTTTTGGTATGGTTAAAGTCATGAAAAGGTGTAATGTTTGCAGCCTTCAGAGCTGTGAAGATGAGGAGTTCTGATAGGAGTTCATTCTAAAAGATATCATGGCTACTGTGAGTTTAGATCATAATTTGCGTTACTGCTGAAGCTTTACATGCATATTTCTGTTGCCTTTGTGAAAAGCTGTGGTATTTGTGAGAATAAACATGACCTTAGAGTCATGTTCATTAGATAACACTTGCAACACTGGCCTCTCTACACGTTCCAAGGGTTTTCATAATTTTTAAACCCATAAATCAAGTATTTTATTTTGAGATACATTTTTAAAAGAGACATTAATGACTTTTCAAGTAACAGGCATAAGGAATTATATTTGCCATTGAATGCAACAGGAAATGTAATGTCAGTGAGCTAGAGGTTCAACATTTGACTGACTGTCAGCAGGTACAGAAGTATTAGTAAGACATTGTCCCTTCCAATGGGAAAAGTTGAAAAATTTGCTTACTTATCCCAGCTTTTTCCTTCAGAGGTCCACAAATCAACTTTGCTTTTAGTGAATGCATGATCTTGGTAAAAATTTATTGTGGTATAATGCAAAGAAATTCAGCTTATTGGTCATTCTAAACCCATTTGTTCAAGTTACTTGATTCTCATTATCCTTTAATAGAAACCCCTATGTTGTTATGATTTTTTTTCTGTTCATTGATTATCTGTCTGACTTGCAAGAGAGAGGTGGGAAAGCAGGCTGAAAGATGGTGACATGGACCATTTTAAGGGACAGGGCTTTAAAAGAACTCGTTTCCACCTATGTATTCCAATGGATGCCTTTGTAGTATGTTTATGCTCTTACTGGAAAATCTATTGGCTACTTATTCAACCTAACTTTATCACCGCTTTTCTTATATTCACTCACATGCTTTTTATGCTTCTGTTTCATGCACATCTCTAAGGAATTATTTGTGTAAGTTACAGGAACTACAGAGCCTCAGGAGGAATCCCAGGCAAACAATGCATTTGGGTGAAGACATCTCAACAGCAGCCAGTAAGCCCTTTCTTTTTGACTCAGTTGAACAACCTATAATATTTTACAAGTCTGAAGATTCTGAATTCCAAGGGTCTTTCTGAAAATATGATCATTTAATGTAAAAGATACATCAATTCCTGTTTTGTTTGCACTGCCGCTTTCTGGATGAGTTTCCAATCTATTAGTGAAGCAGTAAATGCTCCCCCAGCAACCAGCCATTAACGTTTTGAAAGCAAATCAAAAGCAGTGCAAGACTGTTGAAGAAAAGGGCTTGAAAGGAAAAGAGTGAAAGATCATACCATTCCTATGGTAGCTGCAAAAGTCTGTGAAGATTACAGCTGAGAGGGATGGGCCAGAGACAAGAGAGAGACCAAGGACAAGATATCTGCCTGCAGAGCTTTGTCCTTACATGCCTTCTTGCAGGCTCACAGCCTAAACAGCACAACTAAAACTCTGTAGGGTTGATCTGTTAGGGGCACACCACCAGAGGTGGAATTGTGTGAGAGAATGGATAAGCCACAAAAGGAGAGAGCACCTGTTGACCATAGTTTTTACCTTGGACTTTGTTCAGCCCTGACAGGATTTATAGAGAGTCTGGACATGTAACAGAAAAACTGTGCATGCCTGCTCTTTGTAACATAGGGTTCTTACTTCAGCTGAGGGGCCAGGGACCATGCTGTGGGTGCATGCTGGAGTTGCAGTCCTGATGCACTCCCAGCTGCTCTGACTTTTATCTTTATTCCAACCATGAGCTCACTACAAGCCCAAAGGGAAAAGTATTTGTATTCCACTGTGCACATTGACAGTAATTTTGTGGATGCAGCACAACACTGTAGAAAGAGACAGGTATATGGAGCATTTAGAAGGCAATAATTTCTTCTAACTTTTTTATTTATTTATTATTTTTAGCCACACTCCAAACATTATAGTGGGAATAGCAAAGGAAAGAACTTGCAGACTTCACAAAAATCAAAGCCTGCAGCTTGTCCTGGATGGGTTTATTTGGCACACATCTGTGATTATGAAATGAATTTTGAATTGCTTTTGAACTTCATCTGGATAATGATTCATCCTTTCGATTTCCCTTTTCCCTCCAGAACATCTGCCATTAACAAACCAACTAGTTGCAATGATTTACAATCCACATTTGAACCCATTTCTCAAAAGATTGCACATTTCCTTGAATAGATAATTACTCAGCTCATTTGCACAGAGGTAAGGTCAGTCTTGGGACTGAAAAATGAATCAACGCCCCTCTCTGGCAACCATCTTTGAAATAGTCAAAAAGCAATTGCAGTAGGAACATGTTAAACTGCAACTTCATGTTGCAGAAATGCTACATCAACAGGCAGCTTAAGTGTTTCTGTACAAACAGATATTGTACAGCCTTGGTTTGGTTGAGTTGAGCCCATTACAGGATTTAGGCACATGCCTGAAGATGGAATTACACGACTGAAGTTAAGATGTGCTTAAGTGTTTTGTTGTGTTTGGCCTACACGCTACATCTGTGTTTGTATTACGAAGAAAAGCTGTTCTACAAGACATTCAGGCATTTTAAAATGTACTTTTGTTCTGAATTGGAACAGGAAGTTTTATCTTTTAATGAAATTTAGGACATCTTTAATTCCAGAAACCTTGTAATTGAGTGTACTTGAAACATTGTGTGTCAGTAATGTTGAAATTATTTGAGACATTAAGATTGAAATATTGCATGTCCACATATGTTACTTAATTAATTAGAAGCAACTGTTAACTAAGCATGCAGAGATTGCCTGGGTTGTGTATTACCACCCCCTGGATACGGAAAAGAGCTGTGATCTGGTCTAGCTTCTTGGCTGAGATGCAATATTCTGTGAACACGCTTCTCAGCTGAGCAGTAAAACAAGGATGTTCATCTGTGCACAAAGTAGACCTGGACCTACTAAACCCCGCTCAGTCCAACTGGATTTAGGTAGGGACATCTCAAGTGTCTTGTACCATGTCTTTGCTGCAAGTGCTTCAGAAATGCAGGGCACAGACTCTTTACTTCTGCTTGTAGGTGGTTTGGGTTTTCCTTGGCTTGTTGGTTCTGCCTTTGATGTATCCAAGGTGAGTTCATACTGTCTAGGAACCATGGTAGTTTGGGCACAGCACCATCATTTTCATCTGATAACTGAGCCCCTCTGGAGCTGACGGCTGCAGCCAGCCAGGATGCAGAACTAAGCTGCAGCTACCTAAAGTCAAGCTGGGTCTTTGCAGGAACTTTAATGTTACCTTCAAGCCTGCTCTGCCATGGACATCCCACTAGCTGAGGACTGCAGCCTGGCTTTAAACTTAAAAGCTAAAATTTGCAAATTATAGCTAAGCGTGTTTTGGTAACTTCTTGCTAACTATATTCCCATAATCAGTTGTCATTTTCTCGAAAAAGTTTCAGTATTGTGGAATCAGCTTTCACTATAAGGAGACCCTGGGAAAGATTCAAGCAGCTCTGTGAGTATATAGCAAGAATGATAGACAAAGTCTTACAAGACTGAACATATTGCTTGTTCTGCCTATGTCTAGATATAGTGGTTGTCCAAAAGGGAGTAGATATCTGGAAATAGGCTATGAATGGGAATCATATTCTGTTCTTCTCTGGTTCCCCTGCTCTTCAAGTTACAATCTCTTATCTCAGCCTCATTGCCTGATAGATCAGGTAAGGTTGATCCCCAAGCCAAAGGCTTATTTGGGTAGGGGGGCTTAAGAAGACTGAAACAATTACTTTAGAGAGGAAACTTTCTGTGGTCAAGGCATATGGCACCTGTGGTGAATTTTATTCAGACAAATGTTTCATCTAAAATGGCCTTTCCTGCTTAAGTCTCTAGGTAGTTATGGCTTTGTTTGGATGTCTTGCCCTTTTCTTTTGGGGTTGAAATAAATATCTGAGGTTCACAGTCTTTGTGTCCCTGTCAGCTTCTGGGTCAGCTGGCCGGCAAAGAGGTTGTCTAATCCCGTATTTGAGAGATGTTCTTTCATCTTTTAAAGCCTCAACTACAGCAAAACATAAATTTAGCTGGAGACTGTGAATATTGACCCTTATGACAACCCCCTCTGCCCTTGCTTGGCTCCTCTCTTACTCTTCCTGTAAGAAACTAGGGCAGTTTCTAGTATCCAACAACAGAATTCTTTGGATTTAGATGTGAATAAGAATAGGAGTGGGAACCTGGATTCTATGTTCATAATAATAATATATTATATTATATTATATTATATTATATTATATTATATTATATTATATTATATTATATTATATTATATTATATTATATTATATTATATTATATTATATTATATTATATTATATTATATTATATTATATTATATTATATTATATTATATTGTATTATATTGTATTATATTGTATTGTATTGTATTGAATTATATTGTATTGTATTATATTATATTATATTATATTATATTATATTATATTATATTATATTATATTATATTATATTATATTATATTATATTATATTATATTATATTATATTATATTATATTATATTATATTATATTATATTATATTATATATTTTGCTGAAGTTACTACATGGTATGGTTATATTTCTGTTTGAAGAAACAGAACAGCTTCACAAATGAGTATAAGAAGATGTATGTGTTTTCCCAAGCTTGTATCTGCTTTACTGTAATCTGACACTTACTGTAAGAAATACATATTATATAATTGGCAGTGGCAGACACATATTCTGATAGAAAAAAATATGTATTGAATGATACACTATGTATCACTGATAGTGACTTGCAGCAGTATTTCCATAAAAGTAAAGAATAATTTAGCACTTGAAAGTCAGGCCTCAAAACCAAAATAAAATATTTTTCTGTTTCTGTACCTAGCCTTGGATATATCTGCCCTCACTGCAGACATCAGCAGTGTAGACACATATGGCAAAACCCATCACCCCAAGCTCCCTTTGCAGTCAATACAGGGAGCAGGCACTTTTAGGCCATGATTCATCTGACCTATTTACATGTCTGCTGTAGGAGGAGATGAATCACTGCCTAGACTAGATCTGTGCGGAGGATAAAGGGAGCCTAAGATGGCCAGCACAGATGTAGATGCTTGTAAAGATCTACAGTTTGAATTTAAGCTTTCCATTTGGAACAACAATTTCCCAGAGAAGAGTAAAATTTCCCAAGCCATGTTTTTCTAGCAGAATATGTGTATGAATATATACATCTATGGTATTTTTCTTCCTGTAACAGAAACATTTTCAACAATATCTTTTGAACACTGGCCCTATATCCCCTTCCAAATGTTCTACCATCTGAAGAGCTGCCATTTTATCTCTCTCTGCCTCTGCCCCTCTTTCACACATACAGACGTGTACACATACCATGTTTCAGAGTTGGGCCTTCTGAGTTTTCAGCATTAACTTAAAATATATTCCTCTGTGTGTGGTAACCAGGGCTGCTGTTACACACAGACAGATATTGTAACTGGGTTTGTTTTTTTTAAAAATCCAAAGCAAAATATGCAAACAAAAACACCAAATGAAGATTTCTGAAATTTCCTTCTGTTTAAAAATAACATTTTTATTAGTTTGGGGTTTTTTCTTCTAGGATCTGCTCTACTCTGCCTGCAGCCTTAGTGAGGCAGAGCATCACAGGAGGAGGAACGCGAATTCCTGGGAGACAAATACTGATGCAGAGGAAGGGGGAAGACAAGACTTGATCATCTAAGGAAGAGCGCAGGTTCCTACGTAAAGCTGTGAGACGACAAGAGAGAGGCACAGTTGTGTTATTATGTATAGAAGGCCAGAGTTGAGAGTCTGGTTTCTTGAGGGTGATGTCCTGGCAAGTACTCTTGTGCACATGCTGTAGTATAATGTTCCAGTGCATCCGCACATCCATCTATGCTGCAAATGGCATGGGAGTGCTATTTTAAAAAAAAGAAGAAGAAATGAAACCATCCTGTTGGAAAGCTTTACAAGGCTCAGCTGCTCCCGAGGAGTGCTTGGTGTAGCTACAGCAGGCAAAACATCCCTCCCATCTAGTCACTGGCACACAGCACAGCAACCCATTTATGTGAGCACCTGGTTGATCAGTTTGCCTATGACAGATCTTGGCACACCCTCTCCTCTGGCTGTAAAGCTTCACTGACTTGTGTGTTTTTTCCCCCCACAAACTCTTGTCTGGCATGGGAGGACTTGGAACAGAACAACTCTGGCTCTGGCAACAACAGGAAAGTACATTTTAGATAACCCTTTGTGGTGCAAGCTTTGCAGCCATTTAAGGGCTTTTCTGTGGGGTTGGAGAGGAAGGGCTGTCCATCATCCAAAGTCTATTACTGTGGGAAGGGTGCCTGTGGCTGCAAAGCTCTTTGGCAAAGGCCACAAGCATCTGAAGGCTGCTCTGAGAAACGGATTTGGGCTCACAGTTCCCCACAGGGTGCTGTGCAGAAGTGAGCACTCTTCCAGCGGTCATCCCAGTGCATCATTCATTAAACATAATACCCTACAGGAAAATCAAGGCTTTGTGTTTTCCATACCCCCTCCTGCATCAGCCCTGACGTCAGTAGGTTGGAACCACGGAAGTGAAATTAAGGCCAATGCAGTCTAATAGGCCAAGGATAGCAAATGCTAAGAAGTCAAGGTAATGAGAAAATACCTGCCATCTGGAGCTGTCATAAGCACGAATTTACATCTCTCCCCACAAAATAAATAAATCACAACGTGCAAAACATTGCTCTCCCTGGATGCAAAGTCCCACTCCTGCCGCTGCCACCAAAAATTTTGGCCTCCCCACTTTGTGCGTGGTCGGTGGCTTCTGCTGAAAGCCCCAAGGTGACGTGCCTGGGCAGGGAGAGACATCTGCAAGCGCTGCCTGCTCAGGCACTGTGGCTGGAACGCAGGGAGCCGCTCTGCTGCAGCCTCTCGCTTCAGCCCTGGCTCTGACGGAAAGTTTTCCTCCTGGCTCTGACAGCACCGCAGCCACTTGGGGAAGCACATGACTTCCTTGGGAGACGGTGTTTCTTGTTTGTGTTGCAGGCCTCCAGCAGGCATGGCACCGAGGCAATATTTATATCAGTTTTTGTAACATCATCACAGCAGCTGCAATTTTGGGAACTGAAGTGCTGGCTGGAAGTGGGAGAGAGAGGCACAAAGCACAACACGTCACATAGAAATGCGGATGCTAGGGGGAAAAAAAAGGGAAAAAAAAAAAAGACAAGAAAGGAAAATTGGCAACCAGCCTCCTCCCCCAGAGAGCTCATTGTGTTCCCCAGTGCCAGGGGTGCTGCTTGCCCTCCAGATGGTTACCACGGAGCCCATCTGTGTAAAAGCAAGTCAATAGCAGTTGCAGCTCAGGATGTGTGTGATGGGATCAGATCTGTCCCCTGAGGGTGCTTGCACTCCTGGGGGAGCAGGACAAGGGAAGGCGAGTCCTCCAGCCAGGTGGCTTTCTGTGCTACAAGCCAAACAGTGTTCAGCAGTCTTCTCATACCCTTCAGCTGTGAGAAAGCATAGTGCAACACTTGTGGGCAGGTAACCAGGCTGCCCCCAAAACTGCTGCAGCCCCATGCTGTGCCTTGTCAGCCAGCCCTAGCAAGCTCCTTATCCCACCTACTGGTGCCGTCATGCTGCTCCCAGGTGCCCAGCTTGGATCTCTGACTCACACTCTGCATGTGTCCTGACCTCTGTGGAACTACCATGCTGTGGCAGGGAAATCCCCAGGGAGGTAGGATAGGAGTCCTGTCTTCCAGATGATTTACTTGCTGCTTCCCATGTGAGGTATTCTCTCCTTTTCTGCCCCCTGACTTCACTTCAGTGGTATTTAGCCATTGGAGGTTTGAGAATTCTCTGGTGCTGTGGGGCTGGAAGTCACAGCTGTCTGAAAGACAGTAGAGTTGTCTTCACTGTGTCTCCTTGTTCCTTCATCTGCCCTGCAGATGCAGAGGAAAGTGAATGCCCTTGGTGGATGCTGTGTGTGCAAGAGGGGCTCTCCACTGCCCATGCATGTTCTCAGTAGGTGGTTTCTACCTCTACTGCCAAACAGGAGCAGCTGGCAGAACACAGGCCTGAATTCCTCCCTGTCCATTGCTTTTTCTCCATGGAACTCCACTGGCCTGTTGAGTTATGTGTGACAGAGGAGGTGTCACAGAGTCTCCAGCTACCTTAAAGGGCTGGAAACTGAAGAAAGTTGACATGAAGCTAAAAAGCTCCCAGAAGGTGCAGCCCCAGACCTGTCAGGTGATCCACAGTTCATCATGGGCAAGAGCTGAAAGTCATTTGACCCAAATATAGCTGTGTGATGCAAAACACCTTCATTGTCCTGGACAGCACAAGGTCTCTAGAAAAAGCTGGGCTGCCAATGAGCTCTCCAGTGTCCTGCAGTCCTCTGAAAGGACTGCTGTGAGGACCTAGCAGGGGAACCATCACTGTGTCTGCCTGGGAGGACTCCTGAAAACCAGCACCTGAAGCTGCATCACAGGCTCCCTGAGGCAGAGACACCACCAAAGTCTGGCAACATGGTAAGCATGGCTTCTTAGACTGTGTGCCTCAGAAAATCCCTCCAGTCTCCCATTTCATATGCTTTCATGCCATAAGTACTCCTACTTGGTCTCAAAAAGAACTGAAACTTCAATGCCAAAGTTGTTTTCCTTCCACAAACACCCTGAAATGCTCCTGGTGAGCAGAGTTGGGGTAAGAAAGGCAGGGAGGGGGAGGGAGGAAGAAAAGGCATGCCAGCTGTGGTGGCAGATCCTCCAAGGTGGTGCTGGGAGGGCTTGGCAACCCTTTCAGCATTGTCCTATTGCAACAGGAAGGAGGAGGATATACAGAGGTTACTTAAAAGCCCCCAGCATTTTCCCTGATTCTATTGTGCTGCAGAAATTCTGCAAGGGAGAAGGAAAAAAAGACTATCTGAAAAGAAGGTACCCTTGATAACTGAAAAAACTTCCTTTTAGAGCTTACTTCTATTAAATAATTGCTATGTTTTAAATTGCTGTTTTCAGGGGCTTTGGGAAGAAGTTTTCTTCTCAGTCATTAATATTTTCTTAGAAGGGCTGCATGGCTTTTTCACTGCTACATGCTTACACTGAAATAGATGTGAAAGCAGTTTTCAGTCTCTGATCAGCCTACATCTAAGATTTCCCTTAAGGACATTAGTGGGAAAGAAATAAGTGGATAAGTGCTTTTTTCTTTTCCTTTTTTCCCCTTTACCCCACTCTCTCTTCCCCCCTCCCCCTCTTTTTCTCAAAAGTGGATTGTCTGGGTGCAGGAGTTAGCCCTGTAGATATTGGGTGTTTGTGTGCATAGGGACAAAAATACAGTTCTCCACTTATCCACAGGCTGTTGTAGGCTGTAATATTTGGCTTGATTGCAGCATGACTTATAATGTCATTTTTATTAGGGAGAGGTAGTGTGTGATGCACTTTCTGAAAATATAATTTGCTATTTTGGATTCAATAATGCTTTTATGGAGGATGAGAGAGTGAAAGATTTTCCAGGTCTTTTACCTGAAACTTCCTAATGTTTTTAGTGCCCTGCTTCTCCTAGGCAAATACTTCTGTGTTAGACTTCCCTCTCCTTCTCCCACCCCCTCCTTCTTCTCTTATTCATGTGTTTTGATGAACACAAAATGCCTTCCAATCCTTAGAGAGCTGTACTTATCATTAGACTGATGTTTTCTGCCTCTCAGGTTTTATTTATGTAAGTCTCAAACTGTGTAGCTCACTGGCACCCCACATTGCTTTTGGCTTCTCCCATCTTGCACGTGCCATGTTAGCTCACGCTTGCTTTTTCCTTGAGCTCCTTCTTTCATGCTATTATAACTCTTTTTAGCACAGGATGTCTGAAACAACGAGCACCAATGAGGAGAATAAACTTCCTTTGAATGGGAGAAGAGCCATCCCACCAAACTACTCCAATGATGAAGAAAATGAGGTTCCTGAGATGGAAGCTTTTGGATTGATACCTAGAGGATTTAATCCCAGAGGTACAGTGTACAATTAAGCTGTAAATCTATTTTTACATCTTCCATACTCTTAGCACAGGTCTGTGAACTAAACCCAAACGACCTTTTCCTTACATATTTCCAATTCAGACAGTTTTGCTTGCTGTTCATAGGAAAACTTACTGAAACCACCTGTGTGTATGGAAGTGTTAGCATGGGTTATGGGTATGGAAAGTGAGGAGTAAAGAAGCTGGGTGACCAGTTATCAGCTTGAACTGTGGGACTGGTTAAAAAAAGGCAAGAATGGGTTTTTTCCAGTTTGATCACAATCACAGAATCACTTTAAGAACCTACTGGCTTCAGGCATGTCTGTGGTAGCATTGGAGTGTAGGGCCAGAAGGAGTCTGTTCTATTAATGGCCTGTTTCATTTATGTGGCCTTAATCTGCCTGTGAAACTGCTGCAAAATGTTGTCTGGCAGGGAAAACTTTTGCTATATATGTTCAGCTCACTCACAAAAAACACCATGAGACTAAAAGGAATACCCATATGATTTTTTATTCTCCTGTGAAAAGTGTTTCAATCATTTGGCTGGGGAAACAAAACAATATGACGGTAGAGAATAGACAAATCAAAGTATGTTCCCAGTGTCGGCTCTTTGGGTCAACTAGAAATAAAACATATGTAAGATCTGGTTTAAAAGAAAACAGGATTAAATTCTGAATGTCTCATTAATGAAATTATGTTAAATTTTTTGCCTATTTGAATTGAACAGCAGAAGTTGTTGAATGTGGCAGCTCAGAGTAGCTGGATGTAATACTACTTAATGCTCATAGGGGACTTTTCATCCAGAGTTGAAGGAGTGCTTAATAAATGTGGACAAGAATTAATTACTGAATTTCACACATTGGAAAACAGGCAAAGAGATTTTAAGTGACAAGTTGCAAAGCATTATTTCTGTATCCTAATCATGTGCCTTAACCACACTCCCTGCCCCACACACCCCTCCCTACCCCCATCTTAATACACACACATTTCTTTTCAAAGCATTTATTTTTAAAAAAATGCCTGAGCAAACCAACTGGCATGTTAAGACTGCACAAATTTTGCTTGAACCTATTCTGACAACACTGTAGCTCTGGGGCAAGTGTGATTGTTTAAATTGTCAAATGCAATGCAGTGCAGGTCCCAGCTAGACACTGTTTCAAACGCAACACTCTCACAGAAACTGGAGATGTATTACTGTGGGATACCTTAGAAGGAATGCAGCCTGTAGCTAAAGCCCACCAGTACCAAGAGAAAGATTCCTGTTGCTTTTTGATGTGCTTCACATCAGTCTCTGAATGAAATGTGGTGCATGTGGGCGGCAGCCTCCTGCTTTTCAGAAATGCAGTGGAAACTTAGGAATGCTGGGTCAAGTGAGTTGAGGCAGGAGCCCAACATGTCCTTAAGGTGATGCTGTTGTTGAGAAGAACATCCCTTGTCCAAAGCAAGAGTTTGTGACCATTGGGTAAACCTGGCTATGGGACTGGTATGGCCGAAAAATAAATCTGTGCATTACAGCAAAACTCTTCGTACAGCTGGATCATCTCTGCAGTGCAATTCTCTCCAATGCTTGTAGCCAAAATATCCAAGGGGTGACCTGAGGGGTCCCTGAAGGGACTGTAGCAGTATTTCTGTTTTGGTGCACATCAGCTGTGATCTAAGCCTGTGGTATCAGCTGATACATGTGTGGTCTCTGGACATACTGTTTGGGGCAGGGTGCTTAAGTCACCTGTCAGAGCATGTTAAAGGTTTCTTGCCCCATGGAGCTCGACCTGACATTCAGGAGCTGAGCTTGCCCCAGAATGCTCCCAGTGTTGTGCTTGGGGGATAAAATGGTTGTCCATGGGCAGAGTAGGAGCAGCACAGTGTGATGAGACCCTAGAGCTGGGAGCACATCCTAGCAGAGAGCTGCTTGTGACACTTTCCCCTTCTTCTGCACACCCCTACGCTTCTGGGCTGTCCAGATTTTTCTGTGGTAGTTCCCAGATTTCGTTGCCATAACACAGTGAAAAAAAAGCATGCAAATGCTTTTATCTCTGCTGTTACAATGGAGGTGTTTTCTAGCCTTTGGACACCTGATATAAACATCTAAACACCTGTGTCAGACTGTAGTCAAAACGGAGCCATCCAGTGAGTGGAGGTGAGGGCACAGGCTGTCTGGAGAGTCACTGAATGTCAGTTCCATGGTGATCTGTATCCTTCTCTCAGCTCCACTGGCTGCAGCAACCAGCCATCAGCTGGCCATAATAAGTTGTTACATACCAGGCTCACATCATTTAGATGCCTAAATTTAACAGAATTCTGCCCTTGATCTGTGCAGTGTAGGAGTCTACAGCTGAGCTAGTCACCCTCGTTTCCCTTGACAGCCAACAGAGAAAAACAGGCATTTTTAGGGTGTGATTCACTTGACCTATTTTAGCTACTACTCTGGGATGAGGTAAGACCCTGTGCTTGCCTAGCTCTCTGCTGACACCCACTTCGACTGCGCTGAATCACAGCCGGAGCGAGCGCGGCCCCGGCTGCGTCCCCAGCGCGGTCAGGGCGCTGCCTGCTGCGGGAGCTGGGGCGGGAGATGCTCATGAGAGGCACGGAGCGCTTCTTCAGCAAGAAGCCTGTGGCTTCGGGAACATCCCTGTGTCGTGTCCTCCCACCGGCTCGTCCCGGCCAGCTCACCTCACCACAGTGTGTCGTGAGTGGGCTCGGTGGGAGGCCACAGCCCTGTCATTCCGCTCACCCTTGCAGAGTCCGGCGAGTCGCCAGGCATTTGTGTTTCCCCTGCTAGCGGAGTGATGGGCACTTCCTTTGGAAATTCACACCATTTTTTGTAGTAATTCAAAGCCCTTCCTCTCTGGTTGTCTGAGGAAACCTGATGTTTGGAGGCTATTCTTTTTATTTGAAAAAATGCTCAGCTCTGTGCTCATTTATTGCCCTGCAAGCTTAACATTACGCAGGCTTTAAGAAGGCATCGCACTGTTGCCTCTCGTGCAGCAAACCTGCTTGCACTGAACAACAGACCAGGCTACAGGCAAACCCTCATGTGCCTGACTTCAAAGGAGTCCTCAACTTGCCACCTGTCCCTCACAGCTTGGCCTTGCCTGGAGCTTTCCTTTGGATCACACCCTGGTGCTGGTCTTAGCACATCCTATTACCCTGCTCATGTTTTGCTCTTCATAATTACCATTACTGTGATTAGCACAGGCTCAGCCATGGGTTATCTTCATCTGGCAAGCTACACGTAAATTTTAACACTGAGCCTAAAAATGAAATGTGTTTTTTGCAGATGTGGATGGCTGTGTTCTGACAGGAGCTGTGTAAAGTCCTGCGATAAAATGAAGCAAATGTTGAACTGAAAGCCCAGGGTGGCTTAACTTTGCAGTTCCTTGAAGGGGCTAACATGCAGAGGAAGGGTGGGGTCACTATTGCCCCCATCTCCTGTTTTATTGCAAAACAGGAGATGAAAACAAAACAAAACTTCAGCTCTGTTTTTATGCCTCCTTGGAATGAGGGAGAAGCTGAGCCAGTTTCTTGTTGATATTCACAGAACCCCAAAATACCCAACTTTTAAATGTAGTGCTTTCGGCCCAAATGGGTTTGAAAGATATAAGGGGAGAGATTCTCTCCTGTCCCTGCTTTACCCCTGTACAGAAAATTCTTGCCTTGTGTAATTCAATTGTGAGTTTGTCAGCATTTTTGAAAGAGCATTGGTAAGTTTTGCAAGGAGGGAGGTGAAGATATGCCCTACTTCTCATAGGGGTAATGGGAATGATTTCTGGGCAAAAATGTTTCATACAGACATCTCTGTAACCTCAGCCAGTGCTAAAATCAGCACTGGATTTTTACAGAAGCTACTCCAGAAGCCTGGTGAATTGAGCAGAGAATAACAATAACATTGTCATGGGACTCTAAGCCTGACTCAGGTTTGAACAGAGTACTCTAGCCTTTTTGCAGGTTAGGGTTAGCAGGAGGCAGATGGTTTTGGGTTCAGTTATGCAGGGCTTTTCCATGAAAGGTTCCTTATCATGCTGTGTCCTCAGGCATATTACTTTCCTTCTGTTTCCTAAAGGACATGGATAGGGATCTGAGGGATGATGCAAGCAGGAGTGGGACCTACACCCATTGCCATTACTCCCCTGTCTCTCCTTAGCTGTTGCCCAGAGCCCAGGCTGGAGCAGGAGAAGGACCACGCTGACCATGCTTCCCATCCAGGGCTCTGCTGCCTGCAGGGCTCTGCTGCCTGTCCAGAACTGACAAATTAAACAATTGTGCTGAGTTTCTGTGGAAGGGGCCACATTCAGCCTTCAATGACTTAAATGTCCGACTCATTTACTGAGCACATCATTCTTGCCCACAGTGTGCTTAGTAGAAAGCCAAATTAGCCACCATCAGAAATACACACAGCTCCACCAGCTGCTGTAAATGTGCAGCTCTTTTTGCCAGAGCATGAGTTTGGCTCTGCCGCTCTAAGTATAAAACGCAGGAATTAGCTTGTTTCTAACTGTCAGCACCTGGAAAGACAAGCTGAGAGCTGCAAATCTAGCTTTACTCTGCTGTCTCTCTCCTGGTGGTGAGTAGTAATGGTCCTGCTCCTCCTGGCAGAGTCTTCATGATTATGTTCCTAGCATGCAGGTGAAAGAACAATGTCCAGTTCATTTTCATGTGGTTTCTCATAGTGTGAGAAGACTCCCATTTTGCAGATTCATGGTGTGGTACAGTCATATAGCTTATGGTGACTGTGAGTGCCTGTGGCTATCCCAGTGCCACCCCACACTGGCCATTTGCTGAACAAACTACTTATAGTTTGCTATAACCCTTTATACAACATGAATTTGAAGGGAGCAAAGCTTTGCCTGTGTATGTTATAGACACCTACTGCTGCTTGCCTGTAACTCTATGCTGTAATTATATGCTGTAATGTTATATTTAGTTTTCATAAGGAGACACTAATAGCAGTGGAGGTGTACTGAGAAGCTGAGACAAGACACATGCAGTACACCCAAACCTTATCTAATACAGGCAATCCAAGCTCTCAGCTGAATGCAAGATCATTAACTGCCTCTCAGACTCTTCAGCTCCCAGCACTGGTAGCATTTTGCAAACAAGGTATTTAAGTGTCACAAAGCCCCTTTAAATTTGCATTGTACAAATGGGGGACTGCAAGAAGGGAGACATGAAGCCCCGGCCATCCAAGTCCCACTGATTGCTCTGGTAAACTTGTGACAGCAAGGCCCAGACTTGCAGAAAGCCAATGCCAGTGGAAAGATGGGTCCAGACTCTCCTTGGGGTCATTCAGCTTCCAACACCTAGCAACCTGCTCTTCCTGTGGTTGCTCTCACCACGCACTAGAAGCCTTTTGGTCTCTGTGAAAACGGCAGGTGGAGAGAGAAGTGTCTGCCCATAAGCCTCTTCTCAGCCAGGAGCATGGAAATCAAACACAGACAGATCCAGCATGTTCCTGTTGCATGGTGTTCCTTCCCTGGAGAAGGGGAGGACAGGGCCTCTAACGTTGATACCAATATTGACATTTCAGCACACTGACTCCTTCCCCCTCTGCTCATTTACGTGTCTCTGTAGATTACCTGCGTGTTGCGGATATTTATATGTTCAAGGAGCCTCAGGAGATCAACAAGAAGGAGCACCACACTGACAAGTACTACAACCCCAAGCTGATAGTGCGTCGGGGACAGGCTTTCCAAATCCAGATTGACTTCAACCGACCCTACCAGCCACAGTCAGACCAATTCTGGCTCGAGTTTTTGATGGGTAAGTGCCTGGCAAAGGCTATGTCTTATCAGCGAAGCAATAGTCTCTCATAAACAGGAAAACAGCAGAAATTAATGGCTGGGTCTTCTCCTGTTATGATTGATAAACCATAAAAACAGGCTCAGCCATAGGCAAGGAAGTGTTTTTCTAAACAGAGTTTGAATCCTTTCTTGAGAAAATCAGCAAAATTTCATGTGAGAGAAGAAGGAGCAAAACTGGGGGTTTCTGTTTCGTAAGAAGCTGTACTTTTTTGAGCTTTCAAAGTTATGTCTGGTTAATGCTGTATGGCAATGCTAAAAGGTAGGTGGAACAGGAAACCTCTTTTGCTAGTGTTTAGGAGATGTAGGGAAGAGAGTCTGTTGTTTGAGGTAGGAGAGGTGACTGTATGAACTGAGACAGCAAAATATTGATTGCATAAAGAGGGGAAGTTACACTGCATGGAAGAATCTTGCAACTTTTCAGCCTGCATTTACAAACAACTTCGTAACAAAAGATGAAGTTCAGTGACTGTGATTTTGGACCAGAAACAGAATCATAGAATCACTAAGGCTGTAAAAGACCTCTAAGACCATTGAGTCTACATTTTAGCCTAGCACTGCCATGTTTACCACCAAACTGTGTACCCAAGCAGCGGTGGTTATTCCACCACTTCCCTGGGCAGCCTGTTCCAATTCATGGCTACCCTTTCAGTGAAGAGATTTTTCCTAATATCCAATCTAAACCTCCCCTGGTACAACTTGAGACTATTTCCTCTTGTTCTATTGCTTGTCACCTGTGAGAAGGGACCAGCACCCTCCTTGCTACAGCCTCATTTCAGGCAGTGTAGAGAGTGATAAGGTCTCCTCTGAGCCTCCTTTTCTGCAGGCTAAACACCCCCTGCTCCCTCAGACACTCCTCATTGGACTTATGCTCCAGACCCTTCCCCAGCTCTGCTGCTCTTCTACTGGACATGCTCCAGCGCCTCAATGTCCTTGTTGCAGTGAGCATTCCAGAACTGAGCACAGGATTTGAGGTGGGGCTTCATCAGTGCTGAAAGACTTACTCAGGATTATATCACAGACTTCCTTGATTTATTGCTGAAAGAGAAAAGAGAGCTTTTTTCCTCTCACTAAGAAGTCTTCATCAGAGACCCAGGTCCTAAGGTACCTGTTAACTCACTGAAGACATGAGACTAGAGGAAGGCACGACCTCACTAGAAAAGGAGAGAAGCTAAAGGGTTTCCTGCTATGCTCCAAAGATGGCCCCACCAAATTCTGGTCCCTACGACACAACTCTGGGAAACATCCAGCTTCATCTAGATTGATCTGGGGGTTTTTGTGCTAAGACATCAATGTTTCCCTTATAAAGTCTTTAAAGTAGGTTATAATTGATGTTTTAATTTACTTTCCTGTGAGATGCAGATCTGAAATTTGTAATGCTGAGTCTTTTCCATCATTGAATTATGATGATGTGGCCATTTATTAGATTTGTTGCCTTCTAAAGCTAGATGGGCGTTTATCTCTTAAACATATGTGCAGTGAAAATGTTACTGGCTGCACATTTTTTTTCCATGGCTCTCTTCTTTCTAATTTAAATTAGGGTTGGGAGGCATATTATGACAGTCCAGTGAATGATTGGCTGAACAGCCACAAGTGCCTTTAAAAATTTAATATGCATAAATATCATTAGTTCTTTTGGGATTTAATTAAATTCAAGATTGTTCCCTTAATCTTTATATGTTTAAAACAAACAGCTGTATCAAGAAGACATGGAAAATGGAACATTTGTTTTTTATTGCACTCTGTGCAGTTTGCATTTGTTTTAATCAGATATTCTATATTGGAAGAAGAAAATTAACACTTCTTTTGAATTGCGCAATCCACTTAAGAGAACACATTCACGTATTTTTCTGTTGCTCTTTCCTAACACATCCATCCATGGTTTGTAACTTGAATCTCTAAGTATGGATAAAAATAGTCTTATCTTCAGCCATGGTAGGAATGGGGTTAATACAGCCTGAGCCAGGGGAGTCTCTGCAATAAACACAGCTCTGAATGATTCCTTTGGAGCTAGCCCTGAGTGTGTGGTGGAATTCCCCTTCCTCTTCTTCCCCATTGCTGTCCTTCCTGTGACATGGGATGGGTGTCCATGTGTGATGGCTGACAACTGGCTGCAGATACAAGATAGGGTTCAATGCTATTGCCCTCCCCTGTTTTTTCTTTGCTTCTGTGAGCACCACTGCCCTCATGTTGCGAGGACTTTAACTCACAGAGATTCAACTGGGAGGTGTTCAAGCTCCTCTTCTGGAAACTAGTCAACACTCAGCACTCTGCAAATGTTTCTCTTTGTGAACATGTGGTGAAAATGCAGTATATTTGTTCTCAGAGGCTAGCAACAGGAAGCAAAACAAACACAGTCAACAGCAGAGAAGGAAAATTCAGAAATTATATGCCTGACTCTTGCCACTTCTCCTTTTAGTATCAAGTCCAATGTTTAACGCTGAGAAGAGAAAGGAAATTTCTCTTACTTAGGAAAGACAACTGGCTGCTGAATGTCTGAGTGCTGTGCTCTCAAACCTTTTGTCAGAGGGAGCTGTGGCCATTTTCATCCAGTTTTTTTCAGTTTATCTTCCTGAAGAGCTGTCTCTCACCTCTCGTACTGCCTGAACAGCAGAGCCCAGACAAAAAGCTCTTGCCCAGGCTGCCTGTGAGCAAGGGAGAGAGGCAGGCACCTCCAAGCAGAATTTAACCCTGCTGTCTTAAAGTGGGATGAACTCTCTTCTGGATTTTTTTTCTTCCTCTCTTGACTCTCTCTCATAGACCAGCCTCTGGCTTTGAGAACACCAAAGGCAGGGAAGCTGAATCCTGCCCTTTGGTACTGTCAGGCAGAAGCTATCCCTGGGGAGTGGCTCAGAAAACAGCCCTGCAGCAGAGGCAGCTTGAGCTCACAGAAACTTTTTGTTCTAAAAGGATTATACTTCCTAGGAATGTGCTGAGCTTGGGAGATTAAAGTGATGGACACACAGAAATATTGGCAGGCTGTTGTAAGATGACCTTCGCAAGTAGCACTCTGTGTGCCTGAATAGAAGATTTCAAATGGTGCAGCAGAACTGTTGAATAGAATAACCTTGATTGGAGGGGCCTCTGGAAGTCTCATCTCTAGCCCTTGGTCAAAGCAGGTCCAGCTTCTCCAGCATCTCTGGGTCTTTCCCCATGAGCAGGTTCTGAATATCTCCAAGAGTGTGGATGTTTCCCCAAACGATGTGGACCAGGCTGTCCTGAACTGCAGAATATTTTGAGTGGTTCAAGGTTCTATTCTCATAAGGTACAAAGTTACTCTACAGGGATGGCTGGCCTTAGCTCCCAGGGAATTCAATTGGAGCTGGGAAAACTTGAAATCTCCTTTTTCAGGGCTGTACCTGCAGTGGAGGCTGTTTGTACAACAGTGTCTACAAAGCTATTCAGAAGTTATTAGCTCCCAGCTCTGAGAAAGTTCCCCAAGTTGACATTAATCCATCACAGAATTTTTATCCATTAAAGACCAATTTTGATCCTGAAAAATGTGACAATTTTAATGGATTGTTTCTGTGGGTGTGCACAGAGCTATTCTATTTCCGTTATTCCCTAAAATTTACTTTCCTTTCTCTTTTTTTTTCACTCCTATTTTTTCTTCTTTTGCATCATTAAAAAGATGATTAAGGAAGCAAGTAAAGCAAGTAGAGACTGCTTAATCCTTCTAATAGGTAATGAATCAAGGGTACCTGGAACAAATACTTTTTCTGTCATGTGAAACAAGATCTGAAACACTCAGAGAACAATCTTTAATTACAATCCTTCTTAATCCACAGTCCATTTAAATGCCATTTTCACATAATACAGAGGTTAAATTGTATAAATAAATATATATATATGTATGTGTGTGTGTAAATATACATATATATATATATGGGAATATATAAATAGTTCACCCCAATCTCTTGCAAGTCACTTTTACAGACATTCTTCTATGATAGTTCCTTATGACTGAAGCTGTTCTTGCTTTAACAGGCTGTTTTCTGTAGAGTCATCCCTGGTGAAATTTACTGAAATGCTAACATGTGAATTATTGTAATTCGGTTTTGCACATAATCCTTTATTAAATTAGGACCATAGTTTCCTGCCAAAGTATGGAACACAATGAATGTGCCAAAAAATCCACATGGAAAAATATCCTCTTATAAAGAGTAATTAGATGCAATTCCAGTTCTTGTGCTGAACCTCAGCCCTGCCACAGTACCAGTGATTTGAGAGCTGTTCTGTCACCACGTATTTCCTTCATTTCTGCCTATTTCCTGGCTTTTACACGAGGAAAGGTGAGCATCACCACTGGGGTGAAACTTGTTTTATTGGTCTGGGGTTGTGATGAAAAAGCCACAAGAGAAGTGCAGGTGCTGTGCTTACATCTAGTTCCCCACAGTGGGATTAATTCCAGTTTGTTTGGAGTCTCAGTGAACCCAGAAGAGCCAAAGGACTTCTTCACCCATCTTGATCCGTCGTGACTCCTACCTTTGTGGTGATGGGGATATTTTGTGTTCCTCTTCATTTTCCATAATGCAAGGCTTAGCCTGGGACAGCCAGTTTGGTGGGGGGGCTGCAAAGTTTCCACTGGCACTGCTGCACTGGCAAGGATTTCTCTGAAAAGCAGATGAATGATGAGATGGGCTTATACAGCCTTCAATCTTACTTTTAGTAGTAGTTTCCAGTATGTGGTTGTAAATCCTTGAGGGGTTGATGAGTTTATATGGTGCATCCTGACTCTAATGATGTATTTCCCCACATCCTCATAAATTGCTGTCTATTTGTGTTTTCCTTAAATGGCTTCATAAATCCATATATATTGGTCTAGCCCTAAATGTTATTATGAACATTTTATTCATTGACGCACTTCTGGAAGGGCCGTAAATTCCAGTCCCCCAAGCTACTCTCACCTTTCCACACGTGTGCATGTGTGGATACCCACCCACCTGTCCATATGCTCTCCTCAGGCTTCTATAAATCATTGGCTTCTGGCTTGAGATCAGAGGAGAGGCTTACTGCTCCTTTTTCCACAGTCTTCCCAAGCCAGTTCCAGAGGGATAGTTATAAACACATAAAAGAAGCTAAGAACATAAAGATGTTAGAGCTGATCCCATATGGCTTATTTAGGTGATACCAAATTCCCACTTCTAGTCAGAGGGATATCTGAGTTCAACTAAATAACCAGAGGTCCAGTTCAGGATATGCACACCAGAATCTATGGAGCTCTTCATACTGTCCTACAGTGTCCACTGCCTTTCCCTGTTTTCGCAGCAGAGTTGGGCCAGGAAAGATTCCAGGATTATTGAGGTTTTGATGATTTTGTCAGGCAGTAATTCTGCCTTAGTGGGAAGTATTGCTATCTCTGCTGTCACCTGTTCTCCTCAGCAGCTCTGAGGCGGGGTGGATTGTAGCCAACAGAGGTGCTAGAACCTGAGATGTCCCCCAGCACTAGGGATAGGATGTCAAGCTGAATTCTTACTCTGGGTTAAAGTTGCTCTTTGGAAAACCTTGGATCTTCATATTTTAGGAGATTCCTTGGCACTATCAAGAGAACTAACTGGTCTAGAGGACACGCTGTGTTGGTAGGTAACTCAGCACTGTGAGTTTATTAGATCTTTGTTTCACAAAGAAGTAGAAAAAATTGAGCAGAGATACAAAAACACCTGATGATCTAAACTTGGAGTTTCATTTTATGACAGAAAAAATAATTTATTAGCAGCAGAACATATTTCCTAGAGATTGCCTCCCAGCAGATGAGAGACCTGTTTGTCAGCTCTTAGCAAAAAACAAACCTCTCCACTTTCTGAACAAAGGCATTGGGGTATTCTTTTCCTCCTCTCTGGAATTCCCAGCTGGGCCCCAGAGGAGTAGAGAGGAGGGAGTCCCTTGAGGTGGTCTATGAATGCAGTATTTCATGCAAATTAGGCTTTATTAGGCTGATTTTTGCGCTGCTTCAGCAGCATCAAGTGGCACATAAAATCTGGCTGTATTTTTTAGCTGTTTTACTAGCTAAGGTGTGTGGCTCTGATGTGTGTTTTACAGTTGTAAAGTACTACAAGCATTCACTGCTGGGACAGAGTGGCCAGATGTTAAGGATTCATAACTGGAGCCATGAGCAAAACTTCTTTCAAGATATTTGTGTTCACTACATTTCCAAGTTTGTATATAGCACTTCTGAAGGCAATGGAATTTGAGGGTGGTAGGAACCCAGATGAGATGTTAGAGATTTAGAGACTACTGCTTTTAACAAAAAAATGTTTCCTCTTCTTGCTTCTTTCGATTGTTTGGAATTTTATTGGAGCACCTCTCCTGTTTCTTGCTAATTTGTTTTTCGTGTCATAAATCCCATATGCTAACACCTATCTCCAAGGCTGCTTGCTATCGAAAGGCTTACCTCTGCTGTACTGGTGACTTCCAGCTCAAACTTATTTGTCAATATATCACAGTTATTATACTTCCACGGATGGTGCTGAAATAGATTTTTTACCCTTTATATGAAAGAGTGTGTCTAGATAAAACAAATGAACTTATAGGAAAATTGTTAATTACTATGTGTAATCAACAACTCCAAAGGGAGACAGATCACTTGACTCCTCAAAAAGCCAATCTTCCAAGGACAGTTCCTAAAAAGACAAAGGCTACTGAGATACAGTTTTGTTCACCTCCTTCTCTTCTGAGGTATCGCGCTTCCATGAGGAATGAAATTCCCTGTGAAGCTCACTAGATCTCTGATCTCTGTGCTACCAAACCTTCCTTCCTCCCTGCGGGAACTAAAGCTCAGTTGTGTGGGACCTATCCAAGAGCACCTGCTGGCCCCTCCAGTGTCTGTGCCAACAGCACAGCACTAATTCAGCCCTGGCATTTATGAGCTGTTTAATGCACACACACACACACACACACACACACACACACACACACACAGAGCAGTGTGCATGTCCACTGGGGATCAAGGGGAAAACTAAACTACATGTAGTCAGGAGCTTCCAGGGACAGGATAGAGAAGGAGAAGGAGGAGAATAGAGCCAAGCAAGCCCTGGTTCCTGTTAGTCACTTACAAAGAACAGTGGCAGAATTGGGTAACTGGAGGAGGACCGCTCATGTTTTGACAGCTGAACTCACTGTACCTATCTCTCACCCTCTCTCTGTTGCTGTAAATCCCTCTCTGGTGTGGCAGTTTTACCCAGAATTTAACACAGCTTGCCTCCGTGCCTGATGGGCCTGGAGCTGACATGCTAGGGAGGAAAGACATATGTTGAAAATAACTGACTTTGAACGCATGTGTGTGGCCACAGTTCTGTGGTTTAGATGGCTTATTATTTTGCTGCTATATAAATAGATTTTTGGCAAGCTTTAACAAATGCTGCACTTTGCTCTTTGCCCCTGTAAAGTGTTTATGTGTGACAGGGGACATCCCATGCTGCAGTCATGGTGCCTTTTGCCATGTAGATCTTTACTCATGTTTTTTTAAATTTATCTTATTAACTTCTTCAATAGCGACAGCAGCTACTTTGCTCTTCTTTTCCTGAGTGCCTGGAAACCCCAAGAAGTGTAGAGTCAAGCTGAGGTGCAACTGAAGGGAGAAGGAGCTTTAGGACCCCAGCTTGGTTAGCTACAGAAACCAGGGTGGAATAAGAAATGAGAAGAAAGAAGAAAGAAGAATCAAAGGATTGCACACCTATGCACTGTGCATCAGGGGAAATAGATTTGTTTGTGCCATTAAACCTTCTGTACAAGGGAGGTTTCTGTAAAAATTAATGTCTTCTGGCAGCATTGTGGCTCAGCACCTAGCACTGAAATGCAGAGTGTTGGAGGCCTGAGAAAGGGGGTCACTGTGAGTTCTCTCATCTCCTCTCCTGCTTCAAAGGCAGGACAGTCAGTAGCTTCTATTCAGTACATGATATCTTTGAAGGAGCCTACAAAAAAAAAATCACCCAGTGCAGGAATCTCCAGACTCAGAGTTCACAGGCTGGATTTTCCCATTTCCATGTGCTTTTAGAGTGAGTAGACAGGGACATCCCAACAGTGTGATGTCAGGCAATGACTTTGTCTGCCACAGAGCAATTGGCTGTGAAATGTCCTCATGTGAGAGCCAGGGCCTCCTACACCCAAAGCAAACGTGAGCACTGGGGAGTGAGGCAACCAAAAAGAACTGGCTGTGGAGCATAGTTCAGGCTGCCAACTCGTGGTGCAAATCAGAGCTGGAGAGATCCTGAGCCAGCTAATGCTACTGGCATAATGTCAGCACCCTCCTGTCAGCACAAAAATGGTTTATCTTGTCTACATGTCCTAGTTCTGACATGCACTCAAACTGCCTCCTGCCTCTCTGTGGGTTGGGTTAGCACCAGAGACCCTTCAGAGAGTGCTGTGCCAGGCATTCACAGGCTTTTGGTAATAAGTCTTTGGATAGTATTGAATCTTCTTCCTTGGAGACTCAGCCAGAGAATGAAATCACCACTGCATGTTGCTCCTTCTGAGGAAGGGCCAACATTGCAGATACCCCAACTATGAGCCAAAGCTGGCTCTACTTTTCCACTGCAACCAGAAATGTGTGCTCAAGATGTAGATAAAGGTGAAAAGGCCAAGCCATCCTGACAGGACTTCCCTACAGAGTTGATAAACAGTACTGAGCCTATGTAAGAATTATTTGGCCAGCAACCTTAGCAGGCAATGCCAAAATTTCTCAGCTTTATAGCACTCTAGTATCAAGACAACAGGTGTATATATGACACTAGTGTGGCTGATGCTGTCAGGTGTCTAGATGTGTGTTTACAATTCAGCTCCACAAGCTCCTGACAGAAGTAACAATTCCCTTACTCTTTCATTTACACCCCCTATTCTTCCATTTGCATTTTGTTTTGCTTGGGTTTGGGTTTGGGTTTGGTTTGGTTCTATTTCAGAAGATTAGGGAACCTGTCCCCTCTTCAAAGAAAACATTGGAAATTGCTCACTGTGCTCTTGAAGGCTCTGCTCATTTTCCCTAACTTGCTTGTGGGTTCAGGATTTATGTAACCATTAGCAAGCACCAAATCATGATTGTCTGTCAGGAGCAAATAATGTTCCCTTGTATTTACGATTTATAACACCTGCAAAGTATCCTGACTTCTAGGATACCCGTCCCTGGCCAATCAGCTATGTCTGCCGGGATGCAGAGCACCCCTGGTGCCCCAGAGCACCTTCTCCTCGTGAGTGAGCAAAGTAATGCAGTGACCTCTTACTCTGTGGGACCAGCTGTGTGGGGCTCTGGGCTGAAAGAACCTTGCATACTCCTTCAACAGCAACTACAGCTACTGCCCTGTCGAGCAAACGGTATATTAGGGTGTCTTGTGGCTTTGCTTGTTTGGAAGGAAAATGGGATTTTGAGTTTTCGGAACAAATGAGAATGGTTCTTTGCCAAACTTGCTTATGAGGTGCCAGTGGCAGTGGTCCCATAAGGATGTCTTGAAAAGTTTTTGTGGCCTCTCTGAGATCCTATCTGGTCCCTATAGGCAGATTTTCTGGGAAGTGATTCTGCAGTCTCCCCATGTACACGTGGCATACACAGACATGGTGGTGCAAAGTCACTGCCATAGCACAGCTTCTCCTGTCCCCAGTAGGCTCCTACAGCAACATGCAGCTTCCAGCAAAGACAAGGATGTCAGTTCCTAACCATGTTAAAATAGTAATCTCTTCCCCCTCCCACCTTTCTGAAGGAGGTATGGGAGGTATTTTTAAAAGTAGCACTTGTTAACAGTTTTCAGGGATATCAGTTCAACTGCTTGGTTTGCTGTGCTGCTTTGTTTGCGTGGATTGCTTTTTTTAGAAAAAGATTATGTCAAAACTAGAAGCAAAATATCAACTGTAGAAGCAAGCTGGGTCATGCACGGTTGCACTACAAAGAACAAGAATGTGTTCAGCTCCCAGATCTGTTACCTCTATAGGTTCTTCTCTCTACACTGGCTTTCTTTTGATGGTTTATATTTGAAATGTGCAGTGCTCTATCTTCTAGTGTTTTCGATTGATTTTTCTCTCTTATTCTATTCCTTTATTCTTCTGTAGGTCTTTTCCTTCCATTGTGTTCCTCACTGATCTGAATGAGTTTCATGGGTTACAGCATCCCTGGCCTGCAGGGCAAAGTGGGTTATTTATGTGCATTGAATATCTACAGAATGAAAATTCATGTGCTCAGAATAACCTCTTGGATGAAGCACAGTAGCCCCAGATTTCTCAGAAACACAAATGTCGTGGCAGCTTGCAAGTTTCAGATTTAAAGCTGGAGTTGTCCTTTCCCAAAACGTAGCAGTGTTCAGATCTGTGATTATCTCTACATTGGCAGTATAAAAATAAGCAAGCAAGAAAATGAGTTTAATTTTGAAGTTCTTAAATAGTACAAATGAAAAATATAGAAGTCTGTCCCTCCGTCTGCCATCATTGCTTTTCATTACCCTATTTTTGAATGAGGCCGACTTCCAGCCTGAAATATGAAATGAAGAGTAGATTTAAGAATGAGATAAGGAACTCATCCTTCTCACAAATGTCTCTTCTGTCTATGCTTCTGGTTGGCTTCCAGATTTAATTTGGCTCTACCTCAGTCTCAAGGGGTGGAGCCTCACACAACTTTGAATCCTGGCACTCTACATGTTTACATGTAGCCTATCCGTCTAGCTGCTTTTAGAGTTGGCGGAGTAAAATAAGCTCCTCTGGGGTGTGATTTGTTTTACTATGAGGCAGACTCTCACGTGAGGTACTTTGGAGGCGTGTCATACTTTGGGACCCATTTCTGGCAGAGAAAGTTTGGTGATTCAGCCCCAGTGTGGTGGTTTATATTCTGGGCATCCAGAATATAAACCACCTGAGGAGTGGATGCTCGGAGGGAACCGAGCACTGGGTATCTGCATGTGGACTCATTTGTGTTTCCTCCATCTGTGTGGACTTCATGAAAGAGCTCTAGGCCTCTGCTTGGCAGCGTAGTAGTGCAGAGAAGAACAGGGTTCTGCTCTGCTAAAGAGCCCCAAAGCTGATGTGTGTGCCCCAGAGGGCACTTGTGTGCTAGCAACAAGGGTGGTGGGTGCATCTTAACTGGGGAAGGGGCTCTTACCTAAACTCCTAAACTTACCAACAGTCTAGCTGGTGTTGTTGACACCAAGGCAAGGAACAAGCTGGAGTGCAGCTTGCTGCACTAGGATAAACAATGGTGAGCAAGAAAAGCCTGGACAGCCCCTTCTCATGCTGGCAGGGCTATCTATGCTCTAGCAGTGTTCAAGCCAGTGAGACTGGAACCTGCTGGAGAGAGGTGGGTGGGGGTGTGGGGACAGGCTGCCTGCAGGGAGCTGTTGCAGGTACTTGTCTGGCTGTGCTGTCAAGTTCCCAGGGCCTGTGAGGGGCAATGAGAGAGTAGTTTATTTTTGCCCACTAAAACCTGCCACCTCCATTGAAAATAAAACAAAAGGACAGAGGGCTGCTAGAAAATGAAAAAACTGTCTTCACTTCTCACTCCAGGTCGCTACCCACAGCAAAACAAAGGCACCTACATCCCAGTCCCAGTAGGCGGTGCACTAAAACCTGGTCAGTGGGGAGCGAAGATTATCCACAGGGAAAACAACTCCGTTCGGCTGTCCATCATGTCCTCTGCCACCTGCATCATTGGCAAGTTTCGCTTGTATGTTGCTGTCTTGACTCCCTACGGCATCCTTCGGACACGCAGGAATTCAGCGACCGACACCTACATCTTGTTCAATCCCTGGTGCCAGCGTAAGTACCCGCTCAACGGCTTGCCCTTTGTGCTGCTGGGCTCATCAGGTTTTAGGTGGGTTGGTTCAGGAATGAGGGCGTGGTACCAAGGAGGTTGGAGACATGTCAGTTTGGGTCTGGAGAATTTACGGGAGCTCTGCCAAAAGTCAAGTCTTTCAGGCTGGGGAATAGCTCTGTGTAAGCAGGGTTCCATGCTGGAAACCAATGACTTCATTTTGTCTAAACTTTGCAGTTTTATGAGGCCAAGCCTGTGTTTGCCAGCTCAGGCTCCATTTCTCATAGTAAACATACCCTAAGGCATTACTCTGACTTGAATAGGCAACACTGAGAGTCTCCAGCGTGCCAGTGTGTGCCTTAAACAAGTCAATATAAGCATATTTTTTTCCAGGATTTGGTGTGAGGCGGGATGTGGTGGCCTCACATACTCTGTTGTCTTAAATTGCTAATTGCCACATTTGGGATTGAACATCTGAAGTCAAAATACTGCGGGAATTCAGTGGGAGCTGCTGTTCCTGCACAGGTTGGGTGGAGCCAGCTCACTGTGGCATCACTGGTGGTGCCTTCCTGCTGCTACATGACATTTGCCCTTATAATGTCCCTTTTAGTGGTGACTAATTAGCAATGGTGCCCTCTCTGAGGAACAAAACATTTTGCAAATGAGCCTTTTTTTTATACTACAGTGGGTTGAAGAATTTTATTTTTTTTTTAATCTCCCAGGATCCTTGGAAGAAATCAGGCTTTATGCTGTCAGGGTTGTATTTTACCCAATGAACTCTGTGTCTGGCTTTCAAGAGAGGGCAAGGAGGACCAGAGAGGTTTGACTCAGCCGTCTGACAGGCTGTAGCACTGTCTTAGCTTCCGACACATGCAAGGCTCCAAATCACATGTATTGCAGTATATTTAGGTCAACAGCTAGCTTCAATATTCTCCTGCTACCCTTCCTTCATCTTTCCATTTTTTTTACCACAGTATTTGCATCAAATAATCCTGTACCAAAGAAGGGCCCTCCTACCAAGTGACAAGTGAGTTTAGCGTTATTAGCAGAGCCCATTATTCAGCTGCACTGCTGTCAGTACATGGAATGATTTGTGCTGGGTTCATTACTTGCCCCTAGTCCAAGGGAATATAAGCAATGATTAGCTTATGCATTATTTAAGAAGATATAGATTAATGCTGAATAAAGAGGAGTTAGTTAAGTGGGAATAGGAGGGAAGGGCAGGGCTGAAGGCCCTGCCACACGATGAGATACTTCTGAAAGCAGTGTAAGGTACCTCAGAGCAGTGTGCCAGCAGTTTGTTCTGGAGAGTGGGCAGCAGAAAGAGAGGAAACATTGCCAAAGCTATGATCAACTGTGAGCAGACAAAATTTCTCAATGTTTATTTTGGCATCATCAGACTCACAGCTTCAGTCAGGGAAGGTAGAAAGCTCTACCTAAAGGTAGAGCACTACGTGGTTTTAGTCCTGGGTGTCCTAACAGCCAGCACAGCGATGCTGCAGTGGCTCAGCACATATTTGGAAAGGTATAAACCCCAGGGAAAATCTTCTTAAATTGCCTCAGTTGGCCTTGTGATTAGCAGACAACCAGCCGGGGCTGCATGCAGTCCTAGTGTGGAGAAAAGATGTGGTGTGGGGGACTTGCCTACCCCACTGTGGTGTGACTGGGACCACACAGGCTGATGTGAGGTGTTAGTCAGAGGGAAAAAGGGAAAATCGATCCCTACTTCACACCTCCTTGCCCAGCAACTCTAGTGCAGACAGATCCACCATTATTCGTGGTATACAGACACTTTGCTCTCCTGTGCCCTCCCTCCCACACACCACACCTGAGCTGAAAGAGTCCAAAAGCCAGCAAGATTAAAACCACAACATGGGAGTAAACCCACAGGGAGCCAGACATGCAGCAGTTGCCTCCAGTGGCAGGCATCGGCAAGGCTGATGGAAAAAGTCTGCCTTAGGAAAGCAAAAAAGATTTTCTGGGCAGCAAAGACATGTTGTGTGACCCTAGATCCAGGGCAGGCAACTTGGGGACCACGTTTCCCTCTGGAGCTTACATTTTCAGATGTGTCTCAATGGCTTCGAGTCCTGTCCCTTGCTGACTACTGTGGTTTTCATTTCCTGCTTGTTTCATTTGGATTTGGAAATATCCTCATTTCTTGTTCCTCTTTTACTCCTAGGTAGTTTGGGCTAATTGGCTCCTATATCTGTCTTTCCCTCCTCTCCTTTTGTTAGAAAATCAAGGACTGTTTCTTCATGCTTTATCCCCTGGCTGGAAAAGATTTTTCAGTGGAATGACAAAAGGGTAGAAAAACTGAGGCAGTTAAAGCGCAGAGAAAACAATAGTTTGAAAATCTTCTAGGCTTGTTTGCTGGTTTAATAGCTAAGCAGAAAAGTCTGAGTGAAAAGCCTCATTAAAAAAAGAGTGATGCCAGGAATGAATGGGGATTGTTATAGCAGGGAGCAGAGTGTCGGCTCTAGAGCCTGGTGCAGCTTCCCGACTCATCATCTTGGAGGAGCATCAATATGTCAGTGTGAGCTTTTCTTTAAGACAGAGGCATTTGTGCCCTTTCTTATTACTCTTTTTCTCACTATAGTTCAGTTTTGACATATTTTCCCAGGCAGGGTTGTTTTTTTTATCCCGCTGCTTCAGAAGAAGTTTGAATACTTTACCAGTCAAGCTAGAGAGTACTTTGCTTCCAGAATCATCATATGCTTTTGTATATTTTAATCCCTTTAGCTATATTTAAGACTGATAACAAAGAATGCTTTAAAGACACTGGGCCAGATTCTCCAAAATTATATACACCAGCCCCAAGCATCTGAGAATTCACCTAACTAGTGGATTGAGATTTCAGTTACTCAGGTGAAGTTTTAATTACTTAATCAGCAAGGTAAACTCTGTGAGGAGAGGCAGCATCCTTTCTACAGCCAGATGACGTAGCTGGATAAAACAGATGTGCTTTTAGGCAAGCAGAGCTCTCTTCAGTTCTGGAACAGAAGATACAAATGGCAAGTAGTTAAGGATAACTTCTTGGAATTTAACTAAACTCTTGGCAATATCAGACTACATGAAAGCAGAGAAGAACTCCTTTGATCTGGATACTGTGAGCTCTTTCCAAGGAGCTGTGAGCACTTTCCAAGCAGGGGCTGAGTCCCTGCAACTTTCTGCTGGGGAACATTAAGTGCTTATCAGGAAAAGACCTTGTGCTGGCTTCTATGACTCTCTCACAGGTGGAGGTGCATAGTGTAGCTGAGTAAGTTGCAGACCCTGTGGGCTGAGGTGTGCATTTCGCTTACCCAAGCCTCATGCAAGTGGATTACATTTAAACAATTTAATATATTACAACTTTATTGGGTCAGCTGCACATTTCTTCTGCTTAAATGTTCTAATACAGTTTGAGGATTAGTAACATGTGGTTGACTCTGGACTCATCTCACATGTTACCAGTCATCCAAATCTGGCCCAATAACATTTTATTACTTTTATAGGTAAATCTTAAATTAGACTGCTTGTGCCATAGATTCCACATGGGCAAAATTCACAGAGAGCCTCACCCTTCTGCTACATTAATGTAGGCAAGTACTAGCACTATTCAAGACAGCATGCTGACCTTGATCCTGGGTAGAGTGTTTTTTGTAGATAACTGCATTCACCTCTTGCAGCTTGGGTTTTGTCATAGCACTGTCCTCTTCCCAACATGAGCACTGTGTGGGTTCCAGTTGAGGCCCAGCCTCACATTCCTGGATTCCCTCAGGAGCACATTGAGGGGAGGCTGGGAACTCAGGGCAAGCCTGCTGCTTCCACTTCCACCTGTCTGCTGGTGCTGCTGTGCTCAGCTGTCACTGTCTGCATGAAGAAATGGCTTTTCCGGCATCACAGGGTGGCTGTGCTTGGGTTAGGATCCCTCCATGCTGGGTAGAACTCATTCCCTTTCCCAAATAGAAAGGGTTACACTGCACTCCTCATGTCTTTAGCAAGGGATTTCTCACCTGCAGTGCTGTCTTCACGTGAAGTGTATTTTCACCTTCCCCGACTTCAAACAGAGTAGCATAGAAGCTAATTTGCTTCTTTGTAGCATTGCTGGTGTCTCAGTAAATTCCCAGGATAAAAGAAGTGAGTAAAAAAACCTCTGAACTGCTAGAGAAAAAGAACAAACAAACCCAGCACATTTCTGTGGAATTTTTCTGTTTGTCAGATGTGAGCCTCCACTTGCACAAAATAATTAGGAGTTGCATTATGTAGAGCATGCTTAGCATCAAAGTAGTCACAAATGCCTCATATTTTTTTCTAAACAGTCTCAAGGGCAGTGAAAGCTGTCAAAAATCAAAGCAGCTGGCTTCCCCATAAAACACAAAAGACCTTTTTACCTTATCAAAAACACAAATATTTAAAATAATCGACAGAGAAGTTAATCAATTTTCATCTGATTTAGCAAAGATCATGCAGTCTCAAAATAGCATAAGCATCTCAATTGATACCGGCAAGATCAATGTTGATATTTTTAATCCCCAAAAGAAAACAACAGCTGTCAAGAAGGCATATGCACACACTTCACTGAATGTGTAACTGCACAGAAGAAGGTGTGAATTCTCCTTCTTTAAATGAACTCTATGTACTATTTGTATGAACAGACTTTAATAAAATCCAGCGCTCAGTGAGAGAATGCAAATAATCGTTCAATGAGCAAATCAGGCAAATCCAGCCTAATGAAACAGACCCTACATGATCCATAACACCTGCCATATTTTTAGTGGGGTGTTATACAGAACTTGTTGGACCACAAAAAAATCATATAATATAGTTTCATAAATGTATGAGAGTCCCTGCTTGCAGAAATGGCTGCAGCCTTTTCATTCACTGTCCACTTTGTACACAGCTGCAGCTTTTCACTACCCTAGGTCATGGGTAGTGAAAATCTTACAAACTTTTTAGTGGCCCTGCCTTTAGAAGGCAGGTGAATACCACCCTGCCAAATAACAAGAGTGGGTCTCGGACCTGTCTACTTTAGGTAAAACTCCATGGAACCTGCTGTTCCTCTGCTTGCTCCAAGTTGTACTTAGTCATCAGGGCCTGGACAGCAACTGCCGTAAAGCATAACAGCAAGTACTGATCTCCTCAAATGCAATACAGGCTCTTTGTATTTAACCCCTGCTTCTCTAGCATCCCTTTTTTTTATTATTATTTTTAAATTATTTTTTAATAGTTTTATATTTTTTAAAGTTTTTTATTTTTAATTTTTAATGTTTATTTTTAATAAATTTTAACATTATTTTTACGTTTAAAATTTTTTCATTTTTTAATTTTTAATTTTTTTGTAATATTTTAATTTATTTTTTAATTTTTAATGTTTGAAATTTATTTTAAAATTATGTTTTATTTTTAAAATGTTTTAATTTAAATTTTTTAAAATTTTTTTATTTTTAAATTTCTTTTTAATTTTTGTTTTAATTTTATTTTTAATTCATTTTATTTTATTAATTTTTTTTTTAATGGGCTCAGGTTTAGCTTATTTTTGGCCAACTTGCAGATTCATGGAGAAATGAAGATGCTTTTGAGGATGAGATTTACAAGAAAGTGCAAATCTGATTTGCATTTCAACAAAACACAACAAATCAATAGGCTTTTAAAAGTTAAATGATCTTCTAGTAATTTGTAATGGGGTGCTGAAGAAATCTACTATGACAGTAGTAAGTGTAGTTTTGTACTTGCTCATATCAAACTGTTGGAAATTCCCTTTAATTTGCTACCTGGAACCACAGTACTGATTTCCTCAAATTAATTAATTTCCATGCTATTAATTGTTAACGTGTATCTTTTAGTCTCAAAATACAAGCATTGGCACAGGAAAGAAATTTTCAACTATTCTAGAATCTCAGCATCACAACCTGCTTCATACTTACCTGTGAATGTCTGAATGGTTTCCTGTCATTCACGGTTCCTTATGAATGTTAATAATGAGTTATTTACATATGTAAATCATATTTGCAAGTCAAGTGTGTATGCATATGCTCTTGATTTTTGGTATAAGTCCAGTCCAGAATATACCTTTTATATATGTTTTGATAAAGATCTCATGCAGTTATTTCTAGTTCTCACTTAGATGCTTGTGAATATCAATTTCTCCTCATATTACTTGGCCAGTCAAGCTACGTGGGGAAGGGATAGTCCAGTTAATAACTAATGCACAGAAAAGGCAACCAAACCTTCCTCTTAATATGTTATCAAAACTGTATTCCATTTTTTTAATGCGCTACAGATTTTTCTTTAGATCTCTTGACCTGAGTTGTTTTCCATTAACATTAATAGGTTTGAAATTGTTGTTTGATCTATTTGTATAGATGCAGAATTGCATCATGGTGCTCCAACTTTTAAATTAGTTGTACACACTAATCATAAAATTCTTGATGAGATGTGACATTTTAATCATACTTTGCAGATCCTGAGAAAACTGGCAGGAGTTGCCAGCACTTTTCCATCTTGCATGTTTTTGAGTTGTATATCATATTCCTAACTAGGATGACCACCTCCTTATCCTTGTGCTCTGTTGAAGCAAGTAATGCTTTGTTCGATGCAAGAGAGGTACTTTTCACCAAAGATGAATGTATTATATACTAAGATGTTTTATCTGTCCTATGTGAAAATTAGGGGCTCGTACTAATATTTATTTTTGGTCAACTAATGCAGTGGATGCTGTGTACCTGGATGACGAGAAAGAAAGGGAAGAATATGTCCTGAATGATGTTGGTATTGTATTCCATGGAAACGTTGAAGATGTAAAATCAAGAAGCTGGAGTTACGGGCAGGTGAGCTGTTTAGATCTCCTCTGGATCTCCCAGTAGGACAGCAAATGAGTTTACCTGACACTAGACTGTGGTTGAGACTGTGGGCTCTGGAATGCATTATTGGTTTCTCCTTCAGAAAGATAAGGGGTATCATTTTAAAATTGCATGAAGTGGATATATGCCTAATCCAGAAAGCAATACTATTATAGCTGATATTTAAAGACCTTGTTTCAGGGGCATATTTCAGATACTAAGAGGCTGCCTGTTGGAAGTTATGATCATTAGCTGAGGTTTCCACAGGGCAGAGGTATTTCTGCTGCTGCATTATTGCTGCTTCAGGATCAAATCAATTTATGAAAGGTAGAGTTGTTTGTTTGGCTTTTTTTCATTTTTTGACAACAGGTTGTATTGCTTTTTGACTTTTCTTTTTAGCTTTAGCAACTGGGTAGAAATACTTCTGTTCTTCTTGGGGATCAGATAGTCACAAGGTTCCCATGACAAAGTAGTGTTTAATTCCAAAATTTTAAATTCTGGCGGAATCTCTCCCTTTTCTGCCTGGGCTTGATAACATCAGTCTCCAGTGGTCTCTTGCAGTCTGGGGGAGACACCCTCCACTAGGCTGGAGTGGGGTATTGGTGTGCCTTCAATAACATAGAATCATAGAATAATTTGAGTTGGAAGGGATTTTTAAAGATATCTGTTTCCACCACCCCACCATGGACATGAACACCTTCCTTTAGACCAGGTGCTCAGATTCCTGTCCAGCCTGGCCTGGAACACTTCCAGGATGGACCATTCACAGCTTCTCTGGGTAGCCTGTTCCAGCAATTTACCACCATCATTGAAAAAAACTTCTCCTTTATATGTAATTTAAACGAACCCTCTTTTAGTTTAAAACCACTACCCCTTGTTTCACACTTTTTACTTGCCTATTTTATCTCAACTTTCTCATAAGAGCTACCCAGCCTAAAAATCCCCACAGGATGGAAGAATTAATTTATTGTGTTAGAATGAGAAAAAGGCATTGCCAAGCAGAACTGAAATGATAGCAAATCTATAACCCTAGCTGTCACTCAGAGGGGCTCCAATAAACGGATACTGGACATGGTGAATTTGTCTTATCTCATCTGTTGGTTTTCACAGCAGCACAATTAAGAGGGCATTTCCTTACTACTGTGGTGATGGATCCATTCAGTTTTTATGGTACCTCCCTAGCACAGCCTTGCAGAAGGGTCCTTACATCTTGCTTTCTCTCCCTCAGCTAAATACCACCTCAAAGCTTGAGCAGGATGGATTGCCAGTGTGCTTGCCTCGGAGAGCTCTTTGAACTCACATGTCTCTTTTTTCCTAATTTAAGGATACAATTTCATCTTTTTTTCCCTGTGGCAGCACTGCATTAGGGAGTTCCTGCCTCTGCACCATTCCTTTGGTTGTGTCAGTGCCGTTGTTTGCAAGGGCTGACTGGTTTCCTGACTGAGACAAAAACAACCCATAAATAAGGAGCAGGGAAGAAATTCCATAAACTGCTGGTGCCTCTGATATAAGAGATGTGGAACCAGATCCTGAGGCCAAAGCTGGGCTTGCATGTAAGCTGACCAAAAATGCCCCCTCCTGGCCCTCCTTTCCCCCTGCAAGCACTTGTGCAGCCATGCAGTGACTCAGACTGGAGAGCTGATCTAGCTGGATAAGCATGGCCTTGAGGTTTTTTTCTCCCAGGTAATTTCTTGGGTTTGCAGTGTTCCTAGATTTGGGATTCACTCCATGACAGATGTAAGGGGGAGGGAGAGAGGGGAATAAGCAGCTGGAGGTGAAAGATGCTGCTTAAACCAGATGCTGGATTTATGTCCTAAGATGCTAAATTTATGACCTATGGTGGCTTGGTCTGAGGCATTTACATTCTGGGATTCTGGCATCTTCCTGACACAAATACCAGCCTTCCCTGAGAAACTGCATTATTTATTTGTGTTTGCTAGGAGTTAGTTCTGCCTGGGAGGTTAGGGTCATTCCAGTCCTTTGTCATGTACTTTGGAAATGGAAATTCCTGTGTTGGTTGAAATCAGAGGACCTGATTTTCACCCTGTGCTGTGGTGCATCTTTTGCTATTGGTTGCCCATGTGAAAGATGAGTGTGGCAGATGCATCTCAATAGGCCCAAGCCAAGAGCTTTAATGGAATTAATAATTTTGTACAGGTTTAACAGACAAGTCAATCTGCAAAGGAACAGAAAAAAATTCTTCTGGTTCCCTTGCTTTCAGTGAAAGGGAGGAGAGAGTGTTCCTGATCTTACCCTGTCCATTTCCAACCATTAAAGACACATTTTTGGCAATCCTAGATGTTAAAAACAGCATCATTTCTGTGAGTAAAAGCACTAGCAGAAAGGCTTATATTATGAATATATCATGCAATTATTCTTTTTATATTTATGATATATAGCCCTTTACAACATGTAAGTAAAAAGCACAAGGCCACACAGAGTCATAGAGGTGAAAGGTACATGGTCATATACAAAAATGCAGATAGCCTTGTGCATGGTAATGTTCTTAAGCTAAAAAATTGCTTAGGACAATGACACCTGGAAACTTTAACTCAGGTTGTAAATTGAAAAGGAGCATAGAGTTCAAAACTGGTTGGAGATGGTTCTCAAATCTTCTGTCTGTAATGAGAAGCATCAACACGAGAGAAGAAAAGGCAAGAAATGTAGACAGAGGAAGAGAAAAAAACAGAACAGTTGAAACATGGCTGCAATGAATGAGGATGGAGGTGTTCTTTGTAACATGACTGTGATCCCTCCTAAGAAAGTGTAAAAGGTAGTCACTCAGAAAATTCCATGGAGGATCTAGGGAAAATTTGTCTTTGGAAGAAATCTAGGCACATAGGAATTCTCTAGCTGAAAAATGTCAGAAGTTGGGTGCTATATTGATCATTTAATGTTGACTTTTGGTTTTGTGAGAAGAAGAAAAGAAAATAAATGAACATAGAGTTCTGTTGCCATCATGGCTTCTCTCAAGTCCACACATTGATCTGCTTTGGCTTGGAAACCCAAAAAACTGTGCCCATGTAATTCTACATCACATGCATTTGGTCAGGTCAGACTAAAGGCAACATGAGATCACATCCGCCTGCAACTGACTGTGAGAAACACAGCCTCAAGTCAACCAGTGCAAGAAGCGATACAGCCTTTTTACTTTGGTTTAAATGGAAGGTCATCTACTGGAAACAGTTTAGCATGCAGGTGTAGTGGAATAATATCCCAGTATTACCGGGTGGAACGTGCCTGGGCTTGTCTGGCCCTCACTGCTTGACCAAAGGCGGCAGCCGTGGTGTTTCACCTCAGAAGATACCTTTGGCTAGCTGTATGTTACAGCTAGGCACTTGGAACAAGTCCAGCCATCAGGAACTCAGGCTTGACCTCTGATGGAGAAGCTTTAGGCGAGGTGAAGGAAAAAGGAGAAGGATCCAGCTAGAGGGTCTTGTTCCAGAGTTTATTCCTGGGCACGCAGGCCTCTGAATGTTGCAAGAGCTCCAACCGGATCCCAACCACATGGTCCCGTGTCTTTTTAAGCTCAGGGAAAGGGGGAGGGGAAGGGGTAGGTGTGCCACTAACTAGGTAGGAGGGGGGGGCTCAGGGGACAAATGACACCTGGATGACCCAATTGTCCCCAGGGCTGAGAGGCATCTTTTGAACTTCACCTATCAGACGATGGCCTTGCTGACCTTCTGAGATTGACAGACAGCTCTCAGCAGGAGGCAGGGAGAGGGGAAGGGAGAAGGTATTACTACAGCTGGGAGGAGCTGGGATAGATAAAACAGGAAATTGCTTCACACTACAACACAGGTGGATGCCCAGGACAGCTATGTGTGCTGTCCTGTAACACAAGACACGTCTGTGTGTGCTTCACCTGGGTGCTTTCTCATGCCTTATTTTCCACCTGCATTTTTTTTCCCAGGTGGTTTTATCAAAGTTCCTTCCTCCTGAAAAAGGTTTATTTTCATTTCAACTTCAATGGAACAGACAGGGACTGTGCCTGAATCAGGTTCACCCAACTGTCCTAGCTGCCCTGCCTGCTACTTCTCTGGTTCCTCTGATATTTCAGAGCTGTTCAGCCTTATAACTGCTATTTTTCTATTCCACTTCCCTCTAGGTAGGATTTTCTTGCCAAGAATGAGGGCAGAAAACCAATTGCGTTTGATTAATTGTTTTTTAAATTCCTTAATAGTCAAGAAGGGCAAAACTGGCCTTAGCATTAAGGTTACTCTGCATCCTACACTACTGCAAAAGTGTAAGCCAGGTATCTCTTGCAGCTTGTCCTCTCTTCTCTGTTGATCCAGTTATTTCACTAGCATTCATGTCACTTTGTAAATGCTAAGGTGGAAGGCAACAACCCTGATAGCTATTTATTTCCTCTTTATTCTTCCTGTATATACTGGCAAGATTGACAGTGTCTCATAAACTGTAGATGAGAAAAGTTTAATTTGCAGGGTAAACCTTTACTGACCTAACCCAAGCCCGAGTAATTGAAGTATCTGCAGATAGCAGATTTTGATCCTGGTAAAAGATTGTTGGGCCAGACTAGAAGAAAAGTGAATTTGAGCCTGGAATGACAGCTGCAAGGGCCCAGAGTTTACATTTTCTGTTGTGAGGATTCTCCTTGGGAAAGAGGTTCTCCACAGCACAGTTATTGACTCGACATTATTTGCATCACATCCCAGTAGAGAGGACTGGGATGTGCAATTATTCAGCTTCCCAGCAATGACAAAATACTAGTAGTAGGTCTCTGAGAAACACTGATCCTTGTTTCCCTATTCCCAAACACCATTAATTCAGTTTTGCTCAGACTATAAAGTGATCACTAGTGAACACCTGCTCCAGAGAAAGTAGTTCAGTGCAAGTGGGTGATAATAAGAGAGGTGTGCTGCCTTGGAGGATGCTTGCTGAAAAGCATCCATATGGCAGTGGTATCCTCAAGGCAGAAGCAAAGGACTTCCATTGGCCAGGAAATGGCTGAAGATGGTGAAACACAATGGTGCTTCCCCTTTCTTGGCTTATGCCAGAGCTCAGTATCCAGGATGTCACTTCTATCCCTCCCATCTTCCCTGCTGTATCAGCAGCAGTATTTACTCTTTGGGGCTTCCTTTTCAGCTCTCTGACCTCACTCTTCATTCTCCTCTTCCCAGACTGCCAAAGTAGCAGTTTGGTCTGGGGTCTTTCTCACTTTATTCAGGAGGTAAAATTCAGGATGGCCTTATCTGCCAAGCAGCCCTAAGCCAGGCTGTAGAGAGTTAGGAAATCAATCCAGCTCTAGTAGCAGCTTGAGAGCAGAAATCCTATTAGCATGAATCATATCTTTCAGGATGCAACCA
The DNA here is from genome assembly GCF_901933205.1 of Camarhynchus parvulus. Taxonomy (NCBI): domain Eukaryota; kingdom Metazoa; phylum Chordata; class Aves; order Passeriformes; family Thraupidae; genus Camarhynchus; species Camarhynchus parvulus. The sequence goes on from NC_044572.1 coordinate 66,897,554, forward strand.
TAGAACATAAAACCTAACACCATGGGGTTTCTGTCACAGCCTTGAATGTTAATATAAGTTTGTGTATCTAGAAGGTATTTGTTTTATTATTGTGCATTTCCTGACTGCTGCCATTTTCCAGGGGACAGAGATATTTTCCTTTGCTATGCAGTTTCTTCTAAGGAAAATGAAATACATAGCAGGGCAAGTTCTGTGACAAATGGTTTCTGGTCTATTTAGACACCTCTGCCCTCAATTCATTCTTGTGCTTGTTCATGCTAGATTGAAAAAAATGTACCTTTTCACACTATTTCTGGAGAAGGCTGCTTTAGGTCACTTGGTATTTTTGATGTCTAAATTTTTTAGACCAGGATTAATCTATATAATAAGCTTTTGGCTTGTTACTTTTAAACAGATTTTTGAAATAACTTTGAAATATAAGTGTCTTCAAATTACCATTGACAAACCACTTATTGTTCAAGTTTTCAGCAATGCACCAGCTGTGTCGGAGAAGCCCTGGAATTAGCAGGCCTGGAATCTGTGAAGGACATAAAGTCCTTTGCAAGTAGACAAGCTTCTTGTAGTTATTATTATATACCCTCCTATTATATACTTGTTAGCACTTAAAATTTCATGTCCTGTCACAAAGTCTGTGTTGTCATTTCAACCTTCTGGATACTGGACTGAGATTGAATTGAAAATTACACTCTCTTCCCTCACAGACTCTCACATTTTTATTTCTTTTCCCACACATGGGTGATTATTCCAGAAGAAAATTTCTATTGTTAAACATAGAGCTTTGATGTGACCAGCTAATTTTGAAACTGATCAGCAATTACAACAACAGGGAAAAATAGCTTTGCCTGTTCTTTCCAGAATAAAAAGTGAGTCAATTTTTCCCCTGTGTCCCTTTTTATTTTCTTTTATCTAGTTTGAAGAAAACGTTCTGGATGCTTGCCTGTTCCTGATGGACAAGGCAGAACTGGAGCTCTCTGGTCGCGGAAACCCAATCAAAATCTGCCGTGTTGCCTCAGCAGTGGTATGTAATGGATGCCTAATATGTGTCAGAAAGGACCGATAAATCAAAGTTGGGCTGATTTAACTGGCCCTCTTGCCCTGACATGCTCTCTACAACACACAACAGATCGGTTGTCCATTCTGACAATTGTCCATTCTGGGGTCTGACATTTTATTTCTCTCCACTAAGGTTCAAGCAGCTGCTGTTGGCTTATTGCCTCTTCCTGAGAATTGTGCCTCACTGGTGGGAAAGCCAGTTTTAGACATTGCACTCCAGGCATAAGTGTTTCTTATGTGACAATGTGCTCATTTTCCAGTAGCTAATATAACTAAGAAAGCAGTTTCTGCTATGGATAATACAGTGGCATGATGGGTGGAATTTTGGATGGGGAGCTGAGGGACTTTATGTGGACTCCAGCACTAACCTCAGCGGGGTCTTAGAACACTGCAATGGTGTGTATTGTTGTGTCTGATCCAAGCCACAGATGACCTAATCCAGCTGAGAACAGTCATAAAAGTGGGGCTGCTTTGGCCCCAGAGGAAAACACTGTGGGAACTGTTCTCTTTAATGTGAGGTCCACAAAACATACCCCAGTCAGAATGAAAGTACCTAAAATAACTGAGGAGACTATCCAGACCTCCACTCTTTCCAGTTGCCAGGCACCAGGAACCATGCTATGGGTGCAAGAGCAGTCCCATCCCTAACATTCAAGATGCTAGACTCATCCAGGTTGTGGAAGACAGAGGCTGAGTCCTCTCTTTTGCCTTATTAGAGGTCTGAACTGGTGCTTTCTGCTTCCCAGAATAACACTGCAGTCACTGAGCTAGAGTTATTAGATGTTCTCCTGAACCGGCTACTAAAATAGACTGTCCACAAAGCATGGCTGCTGGAGATAGATGATCCTTTAACCCATTTGTTATAGAATTTGCCCAGGCTTTAAGAAAAGGAGCTCTCTGTCTTAGAAGACATTGAAGTGGGATCTCCAGCCTCTCAATCTTGCATGTTAAATAGAATAGCTTCAGCAAGAAGTATTGAGAACAGCTCTACTTCTCTTTGTCTTTTAACATTTTAGTTAGTTCTTTCACCACAGACATTAGACATACTGCTTTGGACCTTTGGATAGAAGAAAGAATCAAATGTGGTTTCCTCATCCCTGAACTAGTAGAAGCAAAAGTCCCTCATGTAAGGACTGTGAAAGTCCTCAGGACAGAATTGAACAAAATTTATGAATCCAAATAGGGCTTGGATATTAGTTGGGTTTTGAGCCACTCAACATTTTAGAGAAATGGAGGAGTTCACCATTGGAAATCCAGGACTCAATAGACTTTAGGGCTCATCTGCAGAATTGGGCCATAACTGGGTAGAGGGTTTGGTCATTGAAATCTGGACCTGAGTAATAAGTGGGCAAGAGATGCTGAAATCCCACCTGTGTTACTTAACCTCATTCTTGCTCAAGTTGAAATGTGGTAGAGTTGAGCTTGTCTGAAGATATGCCCCCTCATGCTGGAATCCTTTTGAGGCTTTCTGGCACAGCAGAGCAGGTAGAGTCCCTCTCTTCTACCACTCATTACAGTCAGAGTAGAGAGTGAAGATCAAAATGTTGTCCTGTCCTTGAAGTGATTCTTTTCTTGGCATGTTTCCTACACTGGTGAGATGGGCAAAACCTCTTAACCCGTTGGTTATGACTCTGAATACTTATCTGAGTTCAGTCCTAGAGTTCACAGGAAGTCGATTTTCTAATTATAAAAGAGTAGTTAATGCAGCCAAAAGCTTTTAAATGAGAATTGTGATTTATTTGGCTGGCGTGTAGCTGTTCCACATTAGCATAATTAAAAGGTACAGCGTGAATGAGCTTTTTGCACAGCCTCAACTGGTTTGGTTCAAATTGCAGCTAGGAGACGTATTGCTCGTTAATGCCTATCAGTATAGCCATTAGTCAGCAAAACTCTTTGTTTTGTATAATATTACCAGAGGAAAACTTACACAGCAAATTCCTTCTTGTTTTCATGTGGGCCAGACCAAAGAAATTAGTTTCCACTCTGAAAATAAGAGTAGACTGGTTCTTCTCTCAATCTGCTGTAAATCAGGAGTGATTTTATTAAAATCTCTGGGCTGATATGGACAGAAAAACAGATGATGGAAAGAATACAGCTTAATATTTCTGAGACTTGCTTACCAATATATAACTGATTGTGTTTATTAAAAATACACAACAATAAGCATGTTTAATGTGAATAAAACTTATTAACTGGCAATATGGATACTCAGTGTGGTGATTTAATTTCAGATTTATTTTTAAGTGTTTGACCTTCATTCAGAATTTTTCAATGATGGAGAATCCAGAGCCCTTAGCAAGATTGTCCTATTTATCCCCCTACCTTCATAATGAAACACTTCTATCTTACTTTCTAGCCTAAACTTGGCTATATTTACTCTCTCTCACCCTATTGGTTTGCTGAGTTAAAGAGTTTTTGTTATTCAGTCTCTGACATCTCTAATGCTCATTTCCTTTGATTTTAGATTAACTCCAGGGATGACGACGGTGTGATTGCTGGATCCTGGAACAATTCATACGATTATGGTGTTGCACCTTCAGCCTGGACAGGAAGCGTGGACATTCTCTTGGAGTACTACAGTTCTAAGCAACCTGTCCGATATGGCCAGTGTTGGGTTTTTGCTGGTGTCTTCAACACATGTAGGTATCAGTGAGAAAAGCCCCAAGCTGCTATGTGGCTCCTGCTTAACAGAGTTTTTAGATAAAACTAACTAAAATACTTCCTTGCTCTGTGCTGTTCAGGAGTAAATAGTAGAGATACTTAAAAATACATGGCTAAAATAGATGGTCTTTAAATAAACCTCTGGTGTGTCCTATAGGTCAGCTGCTCTTCCACACAAATCTGTTAACTATTTATTGGTTCAGTGAAATGTACTCAGTGACTCATGAAGGTAAGGTTGTATGAAAGTTGAGTCCTTCAGCACAGTCCACATTTCTGTCATGAATTCTTAGGCAGACCGCTTGTTGTCTAGACCTAAAAGATTAAATAAATACTCAGTATGGGATATGTGATAGTGTTTCTGCTCCAGAAAGGCCAAATCTTACCTACTGAATATTGGTCCTAGGAAAATTGAGGTGCACTGTCCCTGCATCTGTTAACTGAGCACTGTTAACATTTAATGAAGAGTTCATGAACCAGAAGAATGGAGAAAATAAATGATGGCCTAGTTTATGAATTGTCTAACACCACAAGGTTAAGTCTAAACACATTTGGTCAAACTACAGTTCTAGCGTTGCAGTTAACAGAATGTTGCAGGTCATAAAAACCACTGGGGAAAGCAGCCTTGGATTGGTCCCATATTTTGACTGTCTAGAACTTTCTAACAACATCATCTGCTAATGCACAGGAACACACTTTGTAGCCTCCTATGGAGTTGCTCCAACAGGTCCATGTTCTTCCTGTGCTGGGGACCCAGAGCTGGAGGCAGCTCTCGGGGCGGGGTCTCAGCAGAGCAGAGGGACAGAATCCCCTCCCTTACCCTGCTGACCACACTGCTTTGGATGCAGCCCAGGGTGCTGTTGGCTTTCTGGGCTGTGAGTGCACACTGCCTGGTTATGTTGAGCCTCACACAATGGGTTTAAAGAAGTTAATGCAAATGTTTCTTATGGATGCAATTCCTTGCAGTGGATTCCATGGGCTGCTTTGTCCTCTCTGCCCAATGCCTTATCCAGATTTCCCTAGATCACAGGCAGACACACACACCAGTTCTCCCACCTTCCCTCCACACTTGCCCTGAATCACCACTATGCAGTAATTTGCCTGCAGGCCACTGTGAAACTGGGGCGATGCAGCAGAGCCCGAGCCTGCTGTGTTAAAGGGAGAGGCGTATTTATCTGGGGCAAAACTTGCCTTGGTTTGCTGACTAAGTTAGTCAAGTCAGAGACCTGGCACTTTGCACTGCAAGTATAAAGTTTGTTGAGCATTATGAAATGCAAATATTGTCCAGTATTGGCTGATCTGATGATGGCTACTGACATATCCAGCTGCTGACCACTGCACAGGGGACAGTGAAGGTCCAAACAATCATGTGCAACTCTCAGGGTTGCTTTGAGGTGTTTTTGAGTCTCTCTCATCTGTCAATGTTTTATCATTGTGACCAGTCCAGCTTTCCAAGGTCACTATATTGTACACTCCAGATACTCATCTGTTAAAAATGCTAAAACATTCCAAAAAATGGTCATTAATCTTGAAATTGTCAGACAAATTATTTCCAATGGGCCCTGATGGCTCATGTGCTGGAAGTCTGGGAGGACACTTGAATTAAGTTTAATCAATAGGTACATATGGCATTGGATGCATCCAGGTAATTTTTCATCCAGGAACTTGAAATGAATTTGCAGTGTTACACTTTATTGGGAGTCACAGTAGTGACAGTAATGAATATACAAAACCCAGCAGTAGCAGCAGGGCTGTTCAGCTCTGCAGCATTGGAACTATTTTTAAATAGGATTTTCAATAAAAATCTTTTCCCTTAAAAAAAAAAAAAAAACACAAACCACCCCCCAAAAATCCACCCCAAAACAAAAACCACCACCACCACGACCACCAAAAAACCAACCAAAAAACTGAAAAAAACCCCAACAAAAATATTTTTTAAAACCCCAAAACAACAACAACAACAACAACAACAAACAAAACAAAACAAACAAACAAACAAAACCCACCAAAACAAACCCTGTCAACTGCCAAAAACCCCTCACACTCTGTTTTTTGCAGAAGCATGTTGGCCCCTAGATTGAAAGCCAGTTGAAAGCCAGGACCTTCTCCTGGCTGAGATAAAGATGTCATCTGGAGTAACTGAGATGATGTGTCACCCCACAGACCGTTCCCCTAGCCCAGGGATGTGCTCCGTGCCTATTTATTTGCCAGGGTATACAATAAACATAGAAGCCTATTGGTGCACTGTTTCAGATTATTGACATAGCTGTAGCATTTCCACAGTTTTTCCACATCTCTTAAATTTACCACTTGTCAAATGGTAAGAAGGATCATCAGTGCTATTTTGTGATGGTGTGAGAGTGTGGGCTAGGGGCTTTTTTTTTGATCCTCCTTTTATGGTCTTAATGAAAGAGGGACTTTTGCAAAGGGACTATTGACTATAAAATGCTGTTACTTGGCAGGCAATAGGAATTATGTAATGCATTTTATTCAGATTCTCAAACTTTGTCATTTCAGTTGCAAACAATGCAGCTTTTCTCCATTGTTAACAGTAATTTTCTACATTATTCTTTGTGTTCTCCAGATTCCATCTGACAGCAGACATCAAACAGGAAAACTTCAAATAAAAATTCCTTAAAAGGAGATACTTTCTATTAATTTTCTTTTTACCATCGTCTCATAATTCTCCCAAGTTACTGATGCTAAGAGACCTAATATATTGTGTATCTCTTGCAAGATCAAATTTCTTTTCCTTTGTTTCACATTTGGTCATGCAGCTGACCCATTGCACCCAGATTTGACCTGAAATTTCACCATTTGGTCACTATGCAAATCTGCTGTAAAACTATTGGTAATCAGATGCTTCGGTTATAACTCTTGTACCAATATTTGTCTTTAATGCTCATAATTTTGAGACCAAATCAAATATTTAGCATGTGCAATATAAATCAGATAGAAGGAATTATTTGGGTTGATTTGGCTGAGTTTTCCCATTTTGTTCTGATAATTACTATTTCTGTCCTCTCACCCTGTCATCCATGAACACAGTCTCCATATTTGTCATTCTCATCACACTTCTGCCTTTGCCACAGTTCTGAGATGCTTGGGGATACCTGCAAGACTCATTACCAACTATTCTTCTGCCCATGATAACAATGCAAATTTACGGATGGACTTCTTTCTGGATGACGAAGGAAAAGTGGACACCAGACTTACAAAAGATTCTGTCTGGTGAGTCCTCCTGGAAAATGCCTTTAATGTGTCAATGATCAAAGCAGTAAAAATAGGATGGCTATGCCTGTATTGTGTTTATTTCTCTGTGCATTGAAGAACACTGCTGGGTTATGTGAAACAGAATGAATAAATTGTTGGTAGGCTGACTAATATGAAAACTTGTGGTGTAAACAGGCAACCCCTGGGGAATCCTGCTATTAATATTCCCATACAGTGCTCATTTAAGCACACTGGAGAGCTGGAATGGCTTGTGCTCCTTAGGGACCAGTTTTTCTAAAAATGGAAGAGGGTAGGATGGGCACTTCCATCCTTCTGAGGCCAGGCTCCAAGGGGTACCTCAATATTTGTGGAAAAACACCCTTTTGACCTGCTTGTGCCCAGTTTCCATATTTGTAGACTGGTTTTACATTGTGTGCACACAGTCATTGTTGCAAAGAGGTGCTTTCCTAAATAAACCCTGTTTAGCTGAAAAAGAAACAAGTCAAGGCATCATAAAAGATACTGAAATACTATAATCAGATTTATAAAAAGGAAACTCCCTAGGGCCAAGAGGAATTTACACATTCTTTTTGAGAAGGCAGTCCTCTAACTGGCTCTTCAAACTCTTACTGTCTTCTGTCTGACAGGAGAAGTGTAGCATATATTGATTATATGCTCTGTGTGGGATATTGGCCCTCAAGCCTCTCCTCCTCAGAGTGAAGAAATTAATGTGACCTCTACATTCCTAAATTCAGGAGATACTTGTCCTATTCAATGTTAATATACCTGACTTGTGTCAATGAGATCTTCAACTCATTAGCATAGCAGCTCATCAGCATGTTTCATTAATAACTTAATCTCTGGAAGCCTTTGTATTAAAACTGTAATAAATCCACTATGTGGAGGAAGTGACTGAACCTGTTGCTGTGACATCTTTTATGTGATTTCCATATTCAAGAGGAAATCTAAGGAAAGCAGGCTCATTTACATGTGATGCTTGTGTCACAGCAAGACAGAGTAGTTGAAACTAGAAGGGACCCTTGGAAGTCACCTAACGCTCCTGCTCAGAGCACCATCAGCTAGAGCAGGTTCCTCAGGTCTGTGTCCAGTTAGGCTTCGAGTATCTCCAAGGATGGGTACCCCACAACTTCTCCGGGAAACTCGCACCAGTGGTCAACCATTTTCACAGTAAGAAAAGTGTTTCCTGATCTTCACACAGATTTTTCTGTGTTTCAGTATGTGCCTGTTCCTTCTTGTTGTGTCCTTGGGCTACTGAGAAGGGTCTGGCTCTGTCTTCTTTCCCTCAATTCCTTGACCAAGAATTTATACATCTGATAAGATCCTACCCAGCCTACCCGACCTTCCCATCTTCAGACTGAACAGTCCCAGCTGCCTTAGTTTCTCCTTGTGTACAGCCTGTGTTGTATCAGCTATTCCTTCCAGTTTCTTTATCAGCAAACTTGCTGAGGGTACAGGGAGTCTCGTAATCCAGGTAGTAATGAAGCTGTTAAACAGTGTCAGACCCAGTATTGACCCCTGGGGTACACAATTAATGACTGAGCTCCAGCTGGGGTGATCACTACTGATCACAACCCTCTGATACCAGCAATTCAGCCAGTTTTCAATGTATCTTGCTGTCCATTTGTCTAGTCTACACTTCAAAGGTTTGTCTGTGAGGATGTTCTAGGAGATGGCACTAAAGTCAAAAGGACCAACCCCCATGCAGTGGTCTCCCTTTTGTCCTTTCAGTCACTTGTTTCATCAGAAAAGGCTCTCAGCTTTGGCAGGCACAGCTGGCTGCTTGTAAATCCATGCTGACTACTGCCAATCTCCTAGTCCTTAATAAGTTTGGAAATGTTTTCCAGAAGAACTTGCTCTATAACCTTCCTAGAGATCAAAGGGAAGCTGACAAGTCTCTCTCTCCCTGGATACTCCACTCTCTTGAAGAGTAGAGCAATATTTAATTTCCTCCAGTCTGCAGGAACTTCCCCCAATTACCATGGTCTTTTGAAGATAGATATGAGTGGTTTTACAGTGACATTGGCAAGCTCCCTCAGCATTTTTGATGAGATTACCTCATATTTTCCATCAGATCCATTGGACTTTTGTGTGTTCAGTTTGTTTAACTGTTCTCTGTCTTGTTGCTTATCTAGTTTTCAATGTTACAAACCTCCAGACTGGTTTCATGGGCTGTGATTCCTGAGGGCAAATCTTAGCAGTAAAAACCAAGGTAGAGAAAACATTTAATGCCTTCTCCTAATCCTTTGTCACCAGGTTGCCTGCAGTGTTCAACAGCAGAGCCACATTCTATAGGCTTCCTTTTGACACTGATTTGCTTGCATTTCCTGCTGCTCTTCATGTCCCTTGACATACTTTCTTTGCCCTGTTCTGGCTTTCCTATACCTGTGCCTGCATGCTCAGACAGTGGCTCTGTTTTCCTCCTAGTCGCCTGTCCCCACTCTTCCCCTCTTTCTTAAACACCTCTTTTTATGTTTAATTGGAGTTTAATTGGAACCACACTGTGGACTTGTGCCACTCTCGGTTGATTTCCTGCTCACAAGGATGGACCATTCTTAAGTCTGGAGGAGGTGACTCTTGAAAAACATCCAGCTCTTGTGCATCCATCTTCTACTCAGAACTACCTCCCATGGGATTCTTCCAAGCAGGACCTTAAAAGTGTTAAAGACTACTCTCCTGAGGTCCAGAGCCATGGTCCTGCTATTTGCCTTGTTGCCTTCTGTTAGTACCCTTGGGCAGTTTTCCTTGCTGTCTGTGAGACAGAAGGACTCAGCGTGTCTCATGGGGCAGGTTCTTTTATGGCTCAGAGAGATGTAAAGGAGAAGTCTTCTGAAACCTCCTCTGCCTATAAAAGATGTGAAACAAGAGCCAGTGACTGGGAGCCTCAGTGCACAATCCATACACACCTAGCAATGGATCATTGTTATGCTTTACAATTTTCACTCTCATCCCTTCTCTCCTTCTCCTAACCTGATCTGTGAAATACATCCCACCAACTTTTGGCACTTTCTTTTACTTCCCTCTCTTTTACCCAGCTGTTTCCCATGACTTCTTAATTTAATCTCTTTTCTCCTACATTCTTTTGGGACAGGGTAAGATCATCCAAAATCATCCTAGTCCCAATGAAATCCACATGCAATTTTACACTAACATTTCATCCTTCCATCCTACATTGCTTTTCCTTGGCTTGATAACTTTTTAACTGCCTTGTTCATCCTTTTATCCTCCCAGTGCATTTATTAGTACATGGTGCATATAACCCTTTGGGCATGACTTAATATATACACCTCTTTTCATTTCTCCTCTGTGTCCTTTCTTTTCATTACTCTGTAACACTCCTTGGTAGCCCACATGCTGACTCCTAATGACTTCTGTCTTAACCCTGATTTTATTTTTAATGCCTCTTTTATTTCTTTTTTTAAGAGGACAAGCTCAAGGTATTTATAATGATTTTTTAAATGCATTTCTCACTTTTATTTATAATCTCTTGCAAACTGGAAGCAAAGCTCTTTTTCTTTATTAATATATCATTTCTATTGTACTCTAGCCTTGTACTGCTGGAGCTGATCTATCTTCAGGTCTTAAATACTCTCAGACTTCAGGGATACTTGGAGCCAGGATTTTTAGTCCAATCAATCTCTGAGTGTGGGACTCCCTCTGAATCTTATCTGACATTTATTTATTTTTATTGAAGATTGTCTTCTCCCTCAAGATACAAAAAACACCACCACCAACAAAACACATATACAAAATTACACAGACTTTGCAAAAAGTTATTTTTATAAATCTGGCTGGATTTGGGGCCATCAGTACTGTCTGTTCTCCTTGTCTTTCTTAATGATGATATAAAGACGCTTAAAGAATATTTCTCTTGGATGGGAATCAAGAGTCACTCCTACTGTGAGGTCCAAGCAGATCAACATCAGCATCTGAGCAGAAATTTTCCTGATGTCACCCAACCCCATGGGAGTTCATCCATATCCAGGCCTGTGGAGAAAGCCCTTCTGAGACCTCTACTCTCCCATTTAGTCCCAGATCACTTTGCTCTAATTTCTCAACAATATTATCAGTGCCTGACCCTAGCAGTCCCTCTCAACCTCAATGCCTGAACTTGTTAGCTCATAAAAGGGCAGCAGCTGCTTCCAGCATCTGCCTGTCCCATAAGCAATATGAACTACCGTTCTTGAATTGTCTTCCAGGCATAAAACCCGCCTGGTCATCTTTTATTAATTTCCCCATTGCTTTGTTTAGTCTATCCGTAATTATCTCTGTAAATATTTAATGGTTGCTACATTGATCTCTATTGCCATTCTTGCTTTCTTTAATGTCTCAGGCTTGCTGTAGAATACAAGAATTATAGAATCAGTTCAACAAATTATGGCTACGGAATCAGCTCCTTAGCTATGCTCACTTCTATAGGGAGGTTTCTGCTACCTTTGGAAAGGCAAATATTTCCCTCATCCTCCTTTTCTTAATGCTCACTGCTCTACAAGCAGTGTCTTTCTGTCCATTCAGATTCAATATCCTTATGTGTATTTTTAATTTGCCTGGCAGGAGACCTAAAAAATTGCCATCCTATTGTGTCCAGCACTACACCAATAGAAACCAGAAACAAAGGTCCTGTCCCTAAGACAAATACAGAAAAAATATAGAAAAACTGTGTTACCTAATTAAATAACTGAAGTAGATCTGCCATTTTCCACACTGTTACCCCACTCCCAGCCTTGTTTTTATCATCCTTTCTTTTTGCCTGCTCTTCAGGTTGTTCTTTCGCAGAATGCAAAGCCAGTGACACATCCGACTTTGATTCAAAGTGAACCAGTGAAGGCTTCAGGGCAGGGATTGTCATTCTCATATGTTGGCATAGCAGTTTGCAAATACCCACCTTCCATGAAGTGTGTCCCCATTCTTGGGTAGCCCTCAGCAAAGTTCTGTGAGCATGATTCAGCGCTGAGTACTCAGCAGCATCAAAAATTCTCTGAGTGTGCATCATTTTCCTTGAATAATTCCTTTTTCTGTAGTGCTGCTTCATTAACTCTCCTAACTGACAAGTTTTACCCTGATCCAAGCTTTCATTTCCACTTTGAAATATCTTGTTAGATAAGCTTCAGATCCTTCTGACTCTGGTCCATACTGTTTTTCACCTATTATTAATGAAATGGTCAGAGTTTAACAATCCCCATTTTCGTTGCTAATATCATTGCGTGTACTAGAGGCTATATCAGCAGCTACACAGATGTAAGTTTATTCAGATCTGCTGTAGGATATGTATAATTTGCAAGCAAAATTGCCTCTTTCTCTACTCTTTCCTTCTTTTATTTTTTGCAGTAAGGAAATTCAAACACTTTCCTGTCTTTACTGAAAGATCTTCTGTCCAGATTATCTTTTTTTCTTGCTTGTTCTCTCCCTTGAGCATTGGTAGCATTGGTGGAAGTTACAACATCTGTCCATCCTTTCTGCTTATCTTTGAAACACCCAGGGCAGACTGTGATGGTGCTGCACTGTTTTTTTAATTCTCCTGAGCATCCAGCCAGGTGAGAGCATTTTAACCCTGAGCACCTAGATTAACTACTCTCAGAATTTTATAATTTGGGTCACTGTCCTGAGCCCTAAAGATTCAAGTTGGCCCACAGTGATTGTAGGTAGGTTTTATGAAAAGATGTGTGTTTTAGGAGCTCTGACATCATGCATTGTCATGACACATGGGAAAAAATTTATAAGGAATCTACATTGAAGATAGTTTTAGAAAGGCTGTGCAGGGTCTTTTTCTCAACCAACACGGAAGCAAGTAAAGAATGCTTGTTTTGAGCCATGAAAACAAAACTACACACTGTATGTTGCAGAGTTGATCCCAAATCTCTTCATAAGAGATGCCAAAGCTTCAGTCTGAATAATTATAAAGCAGACCATCTTTCATTGGCTTGAAGATTCAAAGTTTGCTTTAGCAGGCAGATTGAAGTGGAGGTGTCTGGCTGGAAAGGGGTTCTAGTTTGTGTAGCTTTTCATATACCCCAACAATCTCCAAGCACTGGCATATCTTCTGAGACATTTACACTCAGAATATATTAGAAGAATCAAAAAACCTTCTTCAACTTTCAGTCAAGAAACTACAAGGAAGGATTGTGGCTTTCAGATTTTAACAGCTAGGTACCAAACTTATAGACCTAAAAATCTGTTCTCTTTAAAGAGTCAACATTTTTATCCCTGAATTGCAAACGGTGTTATTGAAGCAATGCCAGGACATAAATACACAGGATTTGTTTTGGTCTGTGTGCTTGTTTCCAAGAATTTAATACACTGGTCCCATCTCTTTTCTAAGGAATTATCATTGCTGGAACGAAGCTTGGATGACCAGACCTGACCTTCCTGTTGGCTTTGGAGGATGGCAGGTTGTTGATGGGACACCTCAAGAAACCAGTGATGGTAATATTGCTTGAAGTCCTCCTTAGTTCACGTTCTAATGTTTGGGATCTCTGTTTCAAACAATGAGCTGACAATAGCCGAGCCAGTGGCACCATAAGGCCAGTGACAACTTCTTGAACCAAATAACCACACTCATCTCAGGGCCTTCTCCTGATTTGTTCTGAACTCTAAACGAAATCTGTCCTTATTATAACACTGCTCATGATGCCCTGGGACACAAAATCCTTCATGAGAAAGATCCTGCTTGGTACTGAAGAGATGTGATCCTGTTGCCAAAGATGGCTTTTCACATTTTAGAGTACCTATATAGGAGCCTGATCATATTAATTCTCCTTTACTTTATGCAGCCCTAACTGAACTACATGAACAAGCAGTAGGCAGGAGAGAAAAAAAGTCACTGGTCTTTCTTTCCAGTCCTTAATTTCCCAGCCCTCAAAATACAATTTTCTCAAATTTGTAGCAAGGTCTTTCTGAGCCTGTGGTGTACCTGACTCCTTCCAAAATTATCTGGGTTTACCAAACCCAGCTGTAACTGTATTTCAAGTGCTTGACACTTACAGTGGATGTTATAGTGCCATTAAAGGTACTGAACCACCAGGTTACTCCAGACCCGAGTCTGTGTTATCTACAAGGCTGGTAACAAAATTAAGCTTTTTGCTTCTTGGTCAAGAGTTCCTGTAAACGATTAGAAGATTTTGTCAAACCCCAAGAATTCTTTTTCTTTTAGAAATTTACATGTTTTTAATTTATTTGGTCTGTCACTTTGTCTCTCTTCTCCCCATAGGTATGTACAGGTGTGGTCCAGCCTCAGTTCAAGCCATTAAACATGGTCACGTTTGCTTCCAATTTGATGCTCCTTTTGTCTATGCTGAGGTACAAAGTGAAATTTTGTTTTACGTGAAAGTTTTTACTGAAGTGAGTGATATCAGAGAGACCACAGTGAGACAGGAGATAGCTCTCCAATTTATGGATGGAGAAGTTACTTCATGTATACTTCATGTCACAGAACAATCTCATCATTATGTTTTGACACGCCAGCAGGCATGATATGGCTCTAATGAATGACAGAGATTTCTCTACTCTCTGCTCCTCAATGTAATAATAAGAAAAAGCTGCTCTGACTTCACTGAATCTTCAGGCTGTGGTCATTTTTCCTTCCAAGATTCAGCTATGCTGAATAGGTCACTAGCTCTAGCTGCTCATTCTCTTTGCTCACCACATTCCTTTTGGCTGCGGTGGGTCATGGAGATCTCACGTGGGTGATTTGACTGACAGATCTGAGACGGAAATATCTCAATAAAGAGATAGAGGGCCTGGTCTGGAGCTTTAACCTCTTGCATCACCAGAGGAGGCATGCCCAGAATTGCAACACTGTGGAAGAAGTTTCTCTCTAATTGAATTGTAAATGGCTTAGGACAGAAAAGAATGAAGACATTTTAGCCATTAAGCATTCTCCTCTCTGTTTCCAAAACTTTTTTTTACAAGAAATGTGTAGTAGTGCTCCTCAATTTTGAATGACCTCCCTGTAGCCTTGTGAAGTTTACACTCTCTGTAATTCTGGAGCAGTGAATAGTAAAATGCATCTCAGCGTACGATTAATTTAAACATGAAATGTAGATGTGAGTAATTAGTGAGACTTCATGTCGATGTGTCATTATTTTGTGGGGGATAGGCTGATTCCTCTTGTTCTCTCTACTTTCATATATCTCAATCTTTTTTTATTTAATTTCATAGGTGAATAGTGACATTTTCTACACAAGAATGGAGAAAAATGGAACCCAGGTGGTAGAAAACATTGATACAACCCGTATTGGGCAGTTGATTGTGACCAAGGAAGTTGGAGGTGATGGAATGATGGACATTACTGAGGAGTACAAGTTCCGAGAAGGTAACCTGAAATGAGCTGGTATCATATGGACATAGACTTATATATATATAAGACATAGATGGTCAAATCCTGGATGATGACTTGGAAACCTCTGTCACTGAGGGAGCTTCATGAAAAGCTGCAAAAGACCCCTCTGGAATTCTTTATTTGTAACTCTATCCCAGGAACACTATAGATGCCTTGATCATAAGGCGCAAGCAAAGCACAAACTTTGCTACTCTGAAATGCTTTAGACTAAGTTAGTTGTAGTGAAAATAAAGGCTAGTCATGGAGCAACTCAAAGCATTCAAAACAATTCAAGGCTTTCTGTACAGATGTTTAGACATTTCTTATTCAGGCCAGATGTTCAGAGTAAACCAGTGTAGCTGTATTGATAGGAGTTCAGCTACATCAGTTTGTCTGATATGGCTTTAACACCAACTCCCTTGGTAGCTGTGAAATTCTCCCACTGCTGGTGCTACACCAGGAGGGTACAGTGTCCCCATCTATTTATTTCAGCTTCTACAAGCTATGGAAGACACACCCTTATGATCAGTAGGTGGGCTAATGCTGCACATCTGTTTCTTTTCTAAATCTGGTTTTCATTCATTCCTAGGCTCGGATGAGGAGAGGCTGGCTCTTGAGACTGCTGTGATGTATGGTGTTAAAAAGCAAAGTATCCAAGATACCACGTACCAGCCACAGACAGATGTTGACATGGACTTCCAAGCGCAAAAGGCAGTCCTTGGCAATGACTTCAAAGTCACTATAACTTTCAGGAACAAGAGTCGCAACTCCTACACTGCAACTACCTACTTTTCAGGCAACATAGTGTTTTATACAGGAGTCCCAAAAAGTGAATTCAAGAAACACTCTTTCAGTGCAAAACTGGAACCCTCTTCATGTAAGTCTTGCATAGTTATTTTCTGTGTTATTGACTTTCACCAGTGTTTACACCCATGTGTAGAGCCAGTTCTACTAGCCAAGGGTAGGATATTCTATTGAGTATCAGAAGGATCCTCTCCGTACCCTGGGCTGGATACCAGGGTCATTTAAAGCTGAGGCTGTTTCCTTCAGGCTGTTTCTCCCTGCAAAATGCTCTTTTACACCAAGCTGCATCTCTGGGAATTGTTAATTTTAGTTCTTTTGTACAAAAGAAATCAAAGGAGCACAGGTGTTAAGCTGCAAGGTATTGTTTTTCTTTTGAATTCCTTTATTTTCCTACAAGCATTTTAGCAAGTGAAGGGGAAGTTCTGGTTCCCCCGGATGTCATGTACAGAGACAAGAGAGTGTATTTTTTTGTCTTACCTGGTAGAAGCTGACAAGTTCTGAGTAGATTCAAATGGATATCTGGCTTTGGAGGACTCTGTGGTTCAGGATTTCATATTTACAGTGATCTAAAAAGTTTATATGTAATGAGAATGTGCCACGATAAAGCAGAGACACTTGTCAGCTGGGCAGCAGCCCCAAAGGTGAGTTACCTTTACAGATGCAGCATTTACTTGTCCTAGTGCCCTCTGGAATACAGTAGGGAGATCCTGCCACTTTTCATGAGAGAAAACCAGCTCAGCAGGCTGTGGGCAGGTTTTCATACTGCTTGAAGTAGGAAAGAGAGATGTTCTCCTTTTTAAACTTGGACATAATCTATTTCCTGTTAGCCATTACAACATGTTTAGGACCAGCTGTACTTCCAAGTGCTGCCTAGCAGGCTCTAGCAACAAGTGACTGCCAATCACTTGTTCTCCAGGCCTGCATCCTTGGTCAGCAAAAGTGATGATCACATGCTCTTACAGAGATGAGGTAGAGGATCCTTCACTTGAGTTCCCTGCTGAGAGGGTCAGCAAGCCATGACTTTGCCTTCTAGACACTGCTATTTGGCAAACCAATCTTTCTGAGCGCAGGAGGAGTGGCAGGACTTTGGGAGCCCAAAGGATGCGCCTCCTGAACTGGGTCTGCTGCTGGATCACATCAATCCTGCCTGACCTCTGAGCTTTCTGTCTTCTCTACCTCATCCCAGCTCAAGACACACTGTGAGTCCTCTTTCTTCCAAGAGGACTAGTTTTGTCTCAGTGAGAAGTCTCCATGGAACCACAGTTCCTATCAGGCCACAGAAAAAAAATCCACTCCTTTCTTCCTCACTTTGAACATCATCTGAAATGGCACATTTTATTTTGAACTCATTATTCTGCAAAAAAGTAGAAGTCCACTGATAAAGATCTACTTGTGAAGGTTAATAAAACTTCTACCTCCAGCCTGTAACAAAGCTCTGAGAGTTACTTGCTGATTCTTTCTACCTCTGTGGATCATTTGCAGGGGGCCTGAAATGGGCATTGGATTGTTCCAATATATGCTATCAAAACACAGTGTGAGGGCTTATAGTGACTTACATCAGTTACTAAATATCTAATCTGAAATACTGCAAAACCTTTGGAGACTTGAATAGGTGCAGCAAAAAAAAATCAGTTTCAATAATCTTGGTCTAAATTCTGGGCCACTTTGATGAGGGAAAATTCGGTCATCTTGTAGGAGAAGTGTCTGCTACATTTTCTGGCTGTGATTTGTGCATGGTTCCAGGACTTATTTATGTCTGCTCTTGTATCAAAGGTCTGTGTAGGGTATTACTACCTCAAAATACAGCTTTTGCAGTGCTTTGAGGATCTTCTGGCTCCTCTCTGCAAGAAATGAAATTAATAGATTTTTAAACATCATTGAGCATCACAATTCATTTTTTCTAATTTAAGTAAATGCTAAGAAAAAAAGTTCTAGAAACAGTGCTGGAAACTCTTAATTGAGTGATGGTGAGTGAATGCAGACTGGAGAGAGTCAACTGAAAGACCAGAACATGGATGTTTATGTATGTGTACCAAGAGTATGTCCCCATTGTTGCTTCTGGCCAATGAAACATTTTTAAAGTTATTCCCACTTTTCAAGGTGGGGATTTATTTATATCTGAGCTACAGTCATCAACTTGTGGGGCATCCTGTTCTGCAACAGGACAAAAACTCCTCTATTTCTGAAGGTGATACATGACATTTGAGCATGAATTCTTTCACCTTTTCCTTGGAAAGAAGTACATGTGAAATCAGGAATAATGTCTGAGCAGGTGGGCAGTGTGAAGGAAGGTAGTGTGATTATCTGAGAGTGTGTGAGAACAATCTGTCAGGGATGTAATGGGAGGGTACCTTCTGAGACACCCATGCAGGATTTGTTCAGGTCAAGAAGTGTGTGTGTATAAATATATATATACATATGTAACAAAGAATTACAATGCTAAACAGATGTATTAAAGGCATTCTTCCAGCCCAAAATATTGAAAGCATGAGGCAAGCTAAGTTTTCAATCAGGAAACGAATGAATTATTCTCAGAATAATGATTAAAGGAATTGTGTGGGTTGAAAACATCTTTGAGGATTTGAATAGCTTAAACCTTACAGTGCCTTCAAAGGTGCTCTTGGATCTACTGAGTTATATTTAGTTTTCTCTATTTTTTTGAAAAACTATAAGGCAGCTCAGTGTTGTGTCTCCCTTGGCTTTCCCAGATGCAGTAAGCAGTACTGACAAATTATCAGCACAACCAGTGCTAAGACAATGGAAGTATATTCTTCTTTTTCTCCTGAAGTGATTAAATTTAAACAGAAAAGTTTGCCTTTTCTTCCATTGTAAAGTAAATTTCTTCTGGTTTGTAACTAATTTATTTACTTATTTACTTCTCAGATGAGAAATGCCTTGCCTGATTTATAATTTACAGTTAAGGGTATTATGGGAAATTCTTTTACACAAGATAAAGAGCGAGAGGGAGGGAGCAGGAGCACATCAAGTAATTTTAAGGCTGGCCTAGTAAATCCAGGTCAGGTGGCCACCAAGGGAATAGCTTTGAAACCAAATCAAGGAACTGGTTTTGATGTGAGCGGATCAAAAGAGCGAAAAGGGGTGAATGTCATTTATCCAACTGAGTTCAATTATCCCAGTGTTTACAGTGTATGTCACAAATACAATACAAATAACAGATAACAGTAATCATCACAGGTAACAGATGGGAGATCTTGATGTGTTTACTAGGTTTATAATGAATGTTTATAGAGAGAAGAGCTACAGGTCTATATATTTTGCCTGGTCAGTTAGTTAGCAAGTCTGATTCTCTGCATCACATTCTCACACCATTGTTGGCCTGGGAATTGCAGTTCAATATAGTTAAAATTAATGATTCCCTGCTTCTCAACTGTCTAGCCTACAGGGACATGTTCCTTCCAATAATTATTGTCAGAGAGCACGTGAAAGCTCTCTGGAGGGCATGCTGGTGGCAGGAAGACCTTCTTGCTAAATTTTGCAGGCAAGTCCAGTGTAGAACAAAGGCAGATAACCAGACATGTACTGGAGAGCAGGTGATCTCCCAAGTAGCGTGCATGGGCTCTTACCCTCCAGTTATGCTCTGGTGGCATCCCTGTGCCAAGAAGAGAGGCAAAGAAAAAACAGGATCAAAAGGAAAGAGCAAACATTTACAGGAATGACACTCAAAAGCTGGTTTGGACCTTTGTGCCCAATAGATATGTATTTCCAGCTTTCATTTATTTTGTGGTAGCACCTGGAAATCTTCAACAGTGACCTGGCCCATGCTAAGGGTACTGGGCGCAAACTGTGCACAAACCCAGCCCTTGCCTGTAGAAGCTCACAGCCTAAATGGAAAGAGAGAAAAATTAGAGGGGAAATGGTGTAGTAGAGAAATTAAGTTAGTTTGAGGAAAAAAAAAATCAAAGCCATTCTTTAGCTTGAAAGCCACCTTTTTTCCAAGGCACTCATGTAATTGGCGCTGGCCATGATGAGAGGAGCAGTTAGTGATCAGATGGCTTCAGATGGCTTTTTTCTTTGCTGTGTCTCCCCTCAGCCAGCTCTTTCGACATTGTGATCAAATCGAGTGAGTACATGCGCGACCTACTGGAGCAAGCCTCCTTTCATTTCTTTGTGACTGCGCGGATCAATGAGACGGGGAAGATTCTGGCCGTGCAGAAGGCGGTAATGCTGGACATTCCCACCCTGCGGATCAAGGTAGCTCAAGGTTGTGGTGGAAGGGATCTGTTCTCTACAAGGGTGTTGCATTGATTGTGGGGTGGAGTGTGTGTGTTTATACACATTAGAGCATCTAACAGGGACCTTATAGAGCAGTGGCTGGCTGGAGGGTGTGAGGGTGTACAGGTACATTATTATGTAGTGTGTTGAGTGTCCCTACATTGAAGAGAGAGGCTGACAGCAGCACTGGTAGTGAAGAGCTGAAATAATCTCAGTGGAGGAAAGAGGGGGAAAGATCTGAGAAAGCTGAAGAAACTCAGAGGGTAAGAGATACTACTCACTCAAGTCACTCAAGTTCTTTAACTTCTTCAGAAGTCTATTATGTTTAAAGCAACACAGCACAGGGGCTCTTGCTGAAGAATGAAGAGCACTGCTATTGAAGTGATTTTGCTGGTAGAGCTTCCACAGGTATTGTGGAAAGTTTCTCCAAACTTGAATGGGCAGCACTGATTCGGGACAATGTCATGGGACCTCAGTTCTTTGCTGCCGCTCTAAATGTACTGCCAGTGGTGTTGCTCAAAAGTTGGAGCATTTCTGCAGACAGTGGTGTGGTACCTACGAAAATGGAGAAGAGTAATGCCTGTGATACTACCTATGCTGTATGCCAAAGACAAGGCATTTTAAATTAACTGGGATTAACTTAACAAGCCCCTTTAACTGGGATTTAAACTTCTCAATTCATGACCGAGCATCCAAATAAATTGTATTATTTTCATAAGCACCAAGCCTTCATCTGCTTTGAATGATGAAATTTGGATATGCTTTTTTCCTAATACTAGAAAAAAAAATCAGAACACTTGTTCAGGAAACTTTATATAAGTATGAATATAGCTCTGTAAAATTCAGGACCTTGAAAGAAATCCAACTTTTCCCCTCTATATATTTATTTGAGCTAGTGCTCAGGTTTCTATATAATAATTTATGTAGCAACTGCAAAAAAAGCTTTTTTTAGAAACGTGGATCAAGACTACATCAAAGTTGTCCAAAAAATCTACTCTGTTTTATGGTCGTTAGAAATACCATGATGTTCTGATCAGATAATTGTATTTTTGGTACTAAGCATTCCAGAGAGGAGGTAAGCAAGACAAGCAAACTCTACTTCAAATACCTGTCTTCAATAACCAAATTTTAAAAGTAAAGAATTCTTTCAATTCAATACTTTAACAGAACATCTTCTACATCATCTCAGATTTTCTACTTCAAAATAATTTATCCTCCCTGCTGTTCTGAAGAAAGGGTTTTTAGCATATAGACTGTTGTCCAAAACCCATGTTTCTGAGTAAAATTAAGTTTTTCTCTTTTCTATTTCTTTGTGATGCATGAAAATACACTGAAATTTTAAAAGCTGGATTTTTTAAGGGGGTGTGTGTGTGTGTGTGCACGTGTGTGTGAGCAGATATTGATAGAAGAAATTTTGATTTATTGCTTTTTAATGAAATTTGAGATAGTTTATCTGTTTGGTTTTCTTGTGAAGTTTGCTTGGTGGATGTGATTGGCAGATCAAATTTCTTGATGTGAGAGTGAGAGAGAATGAAAAAATATATCTCCCATTATGTATTCAGATGAACCTTTGATCTTTGTCTGTTGGTCTAAGGAGATTGTCAGACTCAACAGTTGAGGAAATTACACCATATTTTAACCTTGAGATCAGGTTACAAAATAAGACCAGCAAATACATATCATGGTCTCAGCTGCAAGTCTGGGACTTCAGGATGATTTTGATTAACACCCAGTGATCTTAAATGGTCAATTGAAATTAAGAGGTTATAGGATCTCTAATTGAGCCAAGACTTCTGAAAATGCCAGTGATGTCCTTTTGTGTATTCAGGTGGCCAAATGCCATTGAGAGCTTACTTTTATCTCCTCCTTTACTCCAGTTATTTTGTTGTTTTTTGGAACAGAGTAATCCCTTAGATGAAAGTCTATGCAGCTTTCTGCAAATGTCATACTTCCTTAAAGCAGCACTTTAAATTTATTGACAAGATACTAGATTTTCTTAGTTACCTTTCTCAAGGCTCTTTAAATCAGTTGATGGACCATAAAGTGGGCTGGAAGATCTGCCAGCCATAAGTTCAAAACTCTTGCCCGAGCAAAATAAGTTCACATTTTCTGAGAAAAATGCTGAATTTCCAGAGGGATAAAGAACCCCAAATCCTCATGCATGTAGCTGTTGTTTAAAAACACATTTGTTTGGAGGTTTACTATTTTCCAATGCTAAGCGTACTGCCCTTTTGCTTACATAGGGTTTGAAGGAAAACTGGCCTTCAGGCCTCCATAGAGCACATGTGCAAGGTTAAAAACCCTTCAGAACATGAGAAGAAAATGCAAAAGCAAGGGGAAGATGGGCATGACAATTTTGAGGGTGGAACGACATAGCCTGGTGTTTCTAATTTAGGGTAGTAAGACCTGCCCCTCTCTTCTGGAGCTTATGTCCTGAGCAGATCCCTTCAGTGCTGGTGGGGAGCCTGAGGAGGGGGGGCAGAGTCTGGGAGAGAGGCCCCATCAGCTGGACTCACCCAGCTGGGTCCTCAGCTCCAGAACTGTACATACAGATTTCTAGTTGTCTATGGAAATGAGGACCAGCCTCTTGATCTGCCATGTGGTTTGAGGGAAAATTACAATGGGTGGAAAAATGTGCCATCCAACAATTTTTTCTCACTAGGCTTTCTTTGCCTCCTGCAATTTTGCTGTGTGCTCTGTTCTTCTGCCTTGCCAGTACTGTGTATCTGTTATTATCAGTTTCTGGTGCATTGTCCTTTCCTTGTCTTGCAGACCAAAGGTGAACTGGTAGCTGGTAAAGAAACGTCTGTGATTGTGGAATTCACCAATCCTCTGAAACAAACCCTGGAGAATGTCACACTCCGCCTCGAGGGACCTGGCATGCTGAGAACAATAAAAAAGCAGTTTGGGTAGGGAAGAAAGCACAACCAGCTGGGAGTTTGTCCCCTGCTTGCTCACAGTAGGAAGCTCACAAGAGACACTTAACTAATGCTGTGCTGAGTAATTTAATTCAAACACTCTCTCTGTACTTTAAAATCCAATACACAGGGGAGCTATAGGTCTCAATAGTCAGTAGAAGTTGGGCTATCCAGAGAGACTGTGAGAGTATTTCATCTGCTCAGTACCAGGGCTGGAGGGATTGGTAGCGTTTGTGAGTAGTTGCTAGTGCAGCCCAAGTTTACTTTTTCACTGTATTACATTACTTTTAGCACTTGACAATAGCACCTACAAGCTGCTATTGCAGAGAGGAAGATTTATCCTGCACTTGAAGTGTTTACTGCCGCTCACTCAGCATGTGCAAATCGAGTCCTGTGCTGTTTCTCAGAAAGGGCTTTTCTCTGCTTATGTTAATCATGATTATACAAGATGTTCAGGTACCTCAGATGATCTTTTCAAGCTCATGTCAAGACACAAAATGTGTGTTGTTTGCAGAGCCTGCTGGCATAGCTGCAGCATCTGTGTGAGCACACAGCTCCCCCCAGTAGCTCCACTGCACAGTGGCCTGGCACACAGGCATGTTCCCAGCACAGGCCACTCCCAGGTCTGAGGAAAAGGAAAGCCACCTTCATTATTCACAGAGTCACACCTTACACTGATACCATGATACCCCTATGCTAAGCAAGTTGTAAATCCTCTTTCCGTCTGAGTTCGGTGTTATGAGCTTAGCATTAGCCAAGGGTATATAACAGAGAAACTTGGAAAACTTTGAGGCTATGGGCATCTATCTATCTGGGCTTAGTATCTATCATTACCTGAGCTGATGGTCCCCAAGTGTGTGTAAAAGGAGTTTGAGAAATTGCCTGTGCTTCAGCAGCTGCATAAATTGTCAGCATCCTCTGCAGCCAGCAGGGGAGGTCTGATCCTGACTGCACCTGGGACAGGGATAAAAAGATCAAAACCAATCTCCAAAGTAGAACTGATAGAAAAATAACCATAAAAGGGCAACATACTGTGTTTGCTTTGTGCACAAGGTATGTCACAGGTGCTGCTGAGCATGACTCAGCATGGTCCACAAGAGTTACACAAGTTGTGGCAATAGCCCTCATTGCTACCCAGCTGTGCCAGCCTCCCCTGTTGTTCTGCATCCTTTTCAATCCAAAAGCTGCTGCGGACTGCCCTCACCTTCAAGGATGCAGAAATTATCAGGTGCATCAAAGGCACAAGAGTTAGGGGAGAAAAATGACTCACAGAACACACGTAATTTCCCTTAGAGTCACCATGTTTTCCCCTTTTCAGTAATGCCCTTGGCAACATTGAAAATGGAAATGGATCAGCTTAGTCATTTTAAGATTTAACTTCTCTGAGATGAATGTAGGATGCAGGTGATACACATGGAGGACAGAGCAAGGGGCAGTTGTAGTTTATTTAAATAATAATCACATTTGTCTCCATGCATTCAAAGTGATAAATGGCTCCAGTGTGATGATGGCTCAGCATATTATGCAGAATCATTCATCACTGAGTTCTCTCCCAGGAAAATCAGATCAGGGTGGCTTACTCCTTTTGCAAAGAAAATTGAACACATTTTAGGCTTTCCCCACCCTTTCAACATTTCCCTGTTTACCAAGGACTGTTACTTATGGGATGGAGCTTTTACAGTTCTATGTGGGGATAAGGTTTTTGGCCTTTGTGTACTTTTCAGGTAGTTTTTCTGTATCACTTGAGTGGCTCCAAAAAACTGATCACGTGTGACCTAACTGATACAACATTATTCTGGCCATGTAGTGGCTGCAGGGCTTCAGTCTTGACCATTCATAAAGTCTATATATAGATAAAGATATTGATATTTAGCTATTAGCCTCAGACAGATGAGGAGCATGAGTTATGGAAAAACCTTTGGCAGCAGCAATTCTTACTCAGGGCATAGTCTTTGCATGACAAATGAGAATTAACCAGGCAGTGATGGATAGTGCTAAAACAATTATAGCCAAGCATACTTTCACACTAGCAGGTAAGTAATTTTGGGTGTTTCTATATGTCAGAGCTAAGCTAGTATTAGCATCTGTAGTGACAAGAAACTTGTTTTAGAAACAGGACAGTAGAGAGACAGGAAAAGGGAGATTTGGTTTCCCAGCACAGGTGTTGTCTTCCTGCACATGTACACACACACACAAACACACACACACACACACACACACACACACACGCACGCATACACACACACACACACGCACGCATACACACACATTTATGTACTGAGATGGTAGTACTATAAAACAAAGATGGTAGTGCTACCCTCTCTCACTGGAGCACTGTGAAGCTGTGGCCCAAAAACCTTCATCCTTAGAGAATCTGGACCCCCAACTGCTCAAGAAGTCTGCTGTGCAGACTTCTATAATTACTTCTTCACTTTCCGTTCAGATAATCTCTTGCAGATAATTCCCATAAACTCTAAAAGGTATTTTACTTTCTTCACCAATTGAAGTCATTGGTTTATCATGAATCCATTTTAGTGGGCATCTGATAGATGCAAGCCAACCAGCTACAGGGAACAGAATCTCTCTTATTAATAACAAAGATAAAAAGAGGGAAAACACTTGCTAGAAGTAGTCTGCACATGCTCACATCAAAAATATGATCTTTCTCCTTTTTTTTTTTTTCCTAAAAGTGGGTACATGCCCCAAGGTACCTCTATCTGTGTATGCAAAAAGGAGCTGGATTACCTCATTTTACCAGGGGCAGACTTCCACTGAAACAAATACTCAGGTGGGAGGATTCCAGGCTAGCTCATTTAGAGCTAATTAAGGTTTCTTGTCTCGTGGCAATTTGTGCTAAGCCTGGGCAGCCATTTTTGTCCTGACCCTGGCATATGATATGACACCTGAGAACCAAATCCTATCAGATGAGAATTTGAAACAGTGACTGAAAAATAGGCTTGCTTTGCTCTCACTTTGTTCAGTTGTTTTCAGGACACTGTAGCCATATGAGATAAGAGCTGTGAACTTAGAACCCTCTTATTTAATGCTGAGGAAAAAATAATTCATTTTCATAAATAGCTCCTCACTATACTGCTTTTTCCATTGCTTCCTTTGGAGCAGTTGTATCCCAGCATCCACCAAAGACAATCAATCAATCAATAAATATCAGCCTTTAAAATCTGCACACAGAACCTTGTGAAAGCACTGAGAAAACACAGAAACCCAATACCTGACACTGTCCATGCATCTTAATTGCAGCAAAAAAAATTGAACATGAAGAACAGTGCAGAGTACCGTTGTTTTATATATGAGTTATCAGGAGTCATACATAATGTAAAAGAGTAACCAACAACAGCAGAACTCACAAGAATATTTTGACTTGCTTTTTGGACATGAAGAAGTCATCTGAAGGGGCCACTGAGGCAATCTGCTGATGGCAGGGTCGTTCAGGGTAGGAGTGACAGAGGGGTTGAACATCTCATAGGGTTTGCAGAGAAATGACCTGAACACTTGGACTTATCTAACCATTTACGGAATCACCGCCAGACTATAGGCTATAATAAACAGAAAAAATTGAATTATAAAGTAGAAAAAATATGTTAGATATAAAGAAGGTCATTCTGAAGGTGATCATGAGAGGGAGTGACAGGAGGCAGAAGAAAATGGATTCATTTTGGAAATTTAAAATTAGCCTGGAGGAAAGGCTAGAAAAGGCTTTAACAGGGTCAGTTATGAGAGGAATAGAAGATGGAGAGAGTAATTTATATTACATTTATGAGAATGAGTGAAACATAAAAGATTTGAGACATGTTATACTTACCTACCTTCAGTTTCTCCAGTTTTGTGTCAGGTTGAGGGCACTGGCTGACTGACTGCAATACTGAAAATTTTCCTTTTTTTTATTCAGGAGAATCCCGATGAACTCTACATTGACCTGGGAGGTAAAATTTACCCCAATGCGAGCAGGTTTACGGAAGCTGATTGCAAGCCTGAATTCTGATGCTTTGAGGCATGTGTATGGTGAGCTGAATGTCCAGATTCAGAAACCATGAACCAAGGTGCTGCCTTCTTCTCTCATTTAGCTATATTTAAAAATTCATGGTGAGAGGTGGTTGATGGAGAGTTATAAATCTGCTTATTGTTATTTTGGTCATCCTTCTGCTGAAAAAAAATTGATAAAGCAAACTAATTGGTATGACTGAGGAGAGCATAAAAGAGCACCTGGATGCTAAATGATTTAAAATTAGCTATATGTAATTAAAGGCAATTCTAGGTCATATTATTCCTGTAGCTCACTTGTATTTATGGTCTTTTGCATTAGTGCTGCAAGGGAATTTGAAAAGCTCCATTCGCCAGAGTAATCTGAACTTTAGTTTTAATTAAGGCCTGGTATTTCACTGAAAAGGAAAAGAAAAAAATAAAGAACCCAGTGTTATAAATTCTTAGACTGAATTACACAATGTTATGGTAGATCATTCAGGCTGCAATAGAAACAGGTATTTCTAGCTAAAAGGGTCTGCTTTATCCTACAAATTAATAATGTTCTGGTTAGTGGAGAGCTCACTTTGCTGGAAGCATATCTCAGGATGTTTTATCTCCAGAATATTCTCAGCCTCTTGTTTTGTCTTGCAGCTTCCCTGTGCTTTTTCTCCTACTCCCTCATGTGTGCAGGCACTCACACAGACTCACTTCATACCCTCATCAGACCCCGTATGTAGTTAGTATGCTATTCCTCTACTTTGCTGGGTGAAAATCCAGAGTTTTTCTGCCTCTGCTCAGAGTTTATCACACAAAACCTGCACTTGCTCTTCATATCTCTTGTGTAAGACATGTTTTGTCCTCACCTTTCTCTGTCTTTTTTTCTCTCCTGAACCCACCCTGTAGACCCTTCTCCCACATGAGTATGTCAGGAGTGTTTGCTGTCCCAGAGCAGTTCATGCTGTCAAATGGGGTGAAGGAAAGAGGAGTGGAGCAGGGAGCCTGAGAGTCTTCTCCTTCCAGTGTCACAAGCCTAGCCAGCGTCCTGCACTGGAGCTGGGGGTGACTTTAAACTAAAAATATGGGTATGAATTTAGATTAAATAGTGCCTGAAAGTCCCCAGGAATCTTGGCTAAAGCAGAATGAAGACCAGTCACATGAGTAACCCCAGGAATACAGACAGACAGAATCTCATCTAGGAAAGGAATAAAGATGTATCCTGAGAATCAGAAACTTACTCAAGCCCCAGCAACTCCTCCCCTCTGGCCACAGAGTGTATGTAAGAGCAGATCAGGTATTAACAGCACAGGGGAGCTGGCTGAGCTTCTAAAGTTAAAAGGAACATCTTTCTCATTAAACCCTGGGGCTTTACTGGATAGCCATGTCATTTGGTGGTGTCAGTGAAAAGCAAGGGAGACGCTTTCCTTCCCTTCTGCTCCTTTCATTGCTGCACATTGCCCATGGTACTTCTGCAAGACCTGTAACCAGCTGTTAAAGTCTTGGGAGAGGATAAATGCAGCTGCTCTTTTTGCTAAGTTGAGAGGAACAAAGCAAAAATTCATACCACCTCATATAGTCTGGGAGTACCCCAGAATCCAGGAAAACCAGATTTTTGGGGGCTTTCACTTCAGGAATGGACACACCTTCATTTTATACAGCCTATGTGACCACATCAGAAACTTTGCTATGTCAAAGTCCTGTGGGGCAGAAGTGACTGAACATTGTATTGTCAGTGCAAGGTGACAATCTCTGCTAGATAATTTAGCAGTCTTACCAAGCTCTACATCTTCTAATAAAATTATCCATTTTGTGCTCTTGCATATAAACCTGCTTTCTATTCCAGGCATTTTATAAATACAGTGTAATAAGAATTCAAAATAAAACGTGTCTGATTGCACTTGTGTGTTGTGTTCTGCATTTTGATCAATTACTTCTACATAGCAGCACTGTAGACACCAGTTGCTGCATCTTCATTGTAAAAATTAAAAAATGCACTTCTGAGCCATGTGTCTTTTTTGATGCTAAAGAGAAAAACTCATATTTATTTAAATGAAAAAATAATATTACAGGCTAATTTTAACTGTTTTGCTTTGGTTTTCATTCTGTTTCAACAACTGGCTACCTAATTTACTGGAGAAGGTGATGATTTCCAAAGAACATCACTTGTGCCAGGAAAAAGGTTCCCTGGAACTTGTTTTAACTTGTCAGAGACCATTAAGGCACAAGTTTGTGCCTAATGAAACCTTACCTATGTCCCATTTTTAAGGAGTGCTTCTCTCAGCAAAATATTTCAAGTCATTTAGCTGAATGACCTTTGCCAGGAGACAGGAAGTGTTTTACTTATAGTGTATAGAGAGGTATATTGCAGTGAAGTGATGGCTGGGAACAGAGACCAGGGATGTCAGCAGCCCTTGGCACCACCAGCCCTCTCACTGTGCACTTAGATGCTCACAAAAATCTAACGAAAAAATGAGGATGGCTTCTAGGATTTCAGCCACTGGCCAGCCTGTGCATGGGCTGTCACATCAAACACAGGTAAAACCTGACTGGAGGAGAAGGGAGTGCTGTGATTGCCCTTTATTTACACCTAGAATGTGGTCAATAAATAATGAGAACAGATTGCTGACCTCAGATCAGGAAGAGCTCTGAACCTGAAAAGAGTTATAGGGTTCAAATTCTTTAGCTGAGGGTCTTTTTTGAGAGGGCTGAACTTGGGTCCTCAACGCAACCATCACAGCTCAGAGATGCACTGGGGAGGAAACAGTCCAAAAACAAATAGACAGAGCTGAGACTTCCACAGCTCTCACGGCCCAGCAGCTCAGAGATGTAAATGCAAACAAGTCACTCCTGAAGCAAACCTCATTTGTTACCAACTTGTTTCATCCAAGCTGTGGGGCAGGTTGCTCCAATAGCCATCAACTTGTCACATTCCAAATCTTGCTATGATCAAAAGGAAACACATCTTACACACGGACCTGGGAAGAATATATTGTTAGTCTTGTTAAGGATAATATCATCAGAGAATTATTAGTAGCTGGAATAACTAGGATGGTATTATATTCTTGTATCTTTAATACAATGATACTGACATTAATAGTCCATATTATATTAGTAAAACTGGTACACATAAACTTTATAGAATACTCCACTTTCTCTGCTTTTTTCTGCACCTCTACACTTCCGCTGTGATGTCTCCAATCTGGATGGGGGCACGTGTAACAGCAAGTCACCAGCGTCCCCAATCCTCACCAAGCGGAGTCTGACATTAGTGGGGAGTTTGTCTTCCTCTTCACTGAGATAAGCACAACAGAAAATTTCTTCCTTGCCACCCTGTGATCCATCAGAGGTCATTTTTACAGACTTCTTGTACACTCCACATCTTGTTTTTTTTTTTATTGATTCAGCTCCACAGTAGATCCTAATTTGCTACGTGATGCATTTTACTTGTGTTCGGTACTCAATGTTTGGTCTCCTTTGTTACATCTAGATTTTTTCTCACCTACCTCCTAATGTTGCACCCTTTGACAACCACTTATTAACTACTGGTGAGCTGTTTGTAGCCTGAGGCCTCTCATATCATCCTACACCTGCATTGTCAAGGCCCCTGTTACCATCCCATCCTACTGAACCTTTATGCTGCATTTTATTTTGAGGTCATAAATAGTTCATTCTGCAAGGAATAACTACCTGCACTTACTGTTCTACCAGTTACAAAAAGGACATACAACAACAAGAATTTCACCATGCAATTGGATAAAGCAGAGCAAAACTAAAAGAAAGCCAGTAGTAGATACCAGGCCATTAGACAATTGCTTTTACAGGTAAAAATCTTGACAAGCCCTAGTCCCTGTGCTGCTAGGTTATCACCAAGCTATGAGTCTTCTCAAGCAATGGCACATCTGATTTGTGCACCAAAAGGAGAGAGCATGACTGAGCATTGACTTTTCTAGTGACTGGTACTACCAGTGATAATTGGTTTGAACTGAAACTAATTAATAAACACTGCCAAATCAGCGACACACCTGGCCCCCTGCCCCTTTCTGCTGCTGGGTACTTTCCTTCCTGCTATGCCATTTTCTCAGCATATTACTTTCATATTTGTCCTTGTTTTTCCCAAGGAGAAGGCTGTGGCTGCTGGTGCTAGCTTCTGAATTTGAGTGATGGGACAACGAAAGAAGAAAACAGAAGGCAACCAGATGAGAGGAGGTGAGGAAACCAGAATGGATATCCCTGTTATGAAAGAGGAAAGTCTAAAGTAAATGTAAGTGTTGATGGAAGGACAGGAATTGTCTTGTATATTGGAGCTGGCATGATAGCTGGATGAGAAAGGGCACACTCATCTCTCCCTATGAGGAGATCCAAGCTGGGCTCAGCCTCTTCCATAAGTCACCTGCAGCCCAACTCAAACAGGGTTGTGCCTGTCTGGTCCCTGCAGGATTAGCCTGGGAATAAAAGGGACCCCTTGCAAACACTCACGCAGCTTCTGCTCAGGTTTTGGCTGCCACAGAGTGGGCACAAGACCCTGACGTATGCTGGAAGCACCACTCAAAGCCACAACAACACACAAGCAGGACATGATTGAAGGGGAGGAGGTCATTATGCAGCTGCCATCACCTGCAGCTTGCCATCCCTGCAGCCATAATCCTGGTGTATTGGTTGTGTGCCAGTTTCCTCAGGATCCACTGACTTATGGAAATGGTGTAGATCAAGCTTCCAAGCTGGAAGTTAAAAATACATCATCTTACCCAAAAATCTTTTGAAGTGGATCCAACAGCAGGCAGACTGATGAGACATTTTTGCCTCCAGGTGTGAAACAGGGGACACCCACAAAGTGATGGGGGAGGGGGAATGAGAACTCTCACTGTCTACATGGTAACTATTATTTGTGTGAGTTGTGAGTTATGAATAAGAGAACTGCAAGTTGGAAACATCATGAATTAAGTGATGAATCAATGAATTGGCATGTTAGACTGGTTTGTGCAAAGTTTGAAGTGTCTGTTTTCTTTCCTAGTATGTTCAGAGAATAAAATTTAATTTAGGTATTAATTTTAATACATTTTCCTGTAATTTCAAGCAATCAAAATGCATCATGACAATCCTACTGGAAGGAGTGGGAAACATCTGGTCTAGTGAAAACTGTAGTAGCAATGAATGGTGTTGCAGATTCAAGTAGTTTGCTTATGCAACAGGACTATCCTGGTTGGGCACAAATGCAACATAGAATCTCTATTTAGTAGCTTTGGTGGCTCTTTTTTTGTGGTCTTTGAGAGTTTCCTTAGATTTTGGCATCTACCAAGGCAATTCCCAAGTGTGCTATCAACAGATATAATCAAACATCTCGTATTTACTTTGAACCTCATTCTCCCACTGACCTCCTTTGACATCCTGTATCTCTGGTACTGAGAGAATCAGGGAGACCTTCTTCCCTCTCCAACATGCCACCTATAGTTTCATAGACTTCTGAAGTGCATTTCACCCACATCACATCTTCACTTTAGGAGTCCTACCTCAGACATTTTGTGCATGTAAACTCTTCCAAGCTTGTAACCAGTCTTGTTTCTCTCTTCTGAACTTCTCCCAGCATTATGTCACTTCAAGTACCATTTAAACACAGCAGTTTTAAGCAGCTGCATTTTGAAAGGACACTGCTAATGAGTGACTGGCCTACCTTTGCAGGGAGAATGTGGATCTCTTGGCACCCAGATTCATTAAGTTAAACCTGGACTCGGCTGTGGTTGAAACAGATTCAAAACCAGCCCTTGTTGCAAGATCTGTTCCGTAAAGGTTGAACACATTTTGTGCATGCATTTCATGAAATACCTCTATTCTGTCAGAGAAGTGTGACTGCCCTTGAAAAGACCACAGGTCACCTTTCTACAGCAGTGTATGAACAGTAAGTAGGGCATTAACATTTGAAAACCAGCTGATCTCTTTCATCACTATGTAGATTCATAGGATTATGAGATGTGCTTAAATGTTATCTGCATGCTGCCCTTCTTCAAAGTAAATATGTCTCAGAATCTCTGTGGTTGTATGATGCTCTAAAGGTTGTTTTATCTGATTACAAAATTCCTCTCCTTGGAAATAACCTGGAAAATAATAGTGAAATGCTGCTGTGAACTTCAGACATCTGCACAGAAAAATCTCAGAGACTAAGGGGTAAATCCAGTGAGCTGTAACTCAGTTTTAACGTTCTTCTGCTATATTTTCATTAGTAAGTTTTACAGGAACAGATCTTAAGAGTGAAGCTGCTGGCACAGAGTTCCCAATAGCTACATTGTATTTTGGAGGGTTTATATTAGACTTGCCGCCTCTGGCCTGAATGGCTGTGAGCTCTTGGAGAGACTTTTGTTGCACTCTTCAATCACTCTTCACTCTGCAACCAACTCAGATAAAACTAAGCTGATCCACTGCGTGTTCTCAGATCACTGTGACATGAACTAAAACACTGTAAACCATTTTTTCAAAAACATATTACTTGTCAGAAGATGTGAGGGATGGTCAAGAGCTCAACATCTGTGACAGCTGCATGGCAAAGATCTTCCTGGGCAATTCAACCTGAGAGCATCAAAGCATTCACTATTTGTCTGTGTAGGTGTACTGGTACACCTCTCACATCACTGCTGCTAACTCCAACAGGAGGTACAAAAAGTGCACCTTCAGAAATAATGGTAGGAATGTTTGGTAGACCAGCTTTAATTAAAAAATGCTCTAGTCTCCCCCAGGTCTGGTTTTGTATCAGCAGGAATTGGTGGTGTCTCTCTAGAGTGGCACACTAACACTGTGTGATCCCTAGAAGTATCTTTATGCTGATCTAGCTGAATCTGTGCTTGTACCAAGATGCATGCTTTGGGAACTGGTCTCCTTTTAACCAAATGCTGTGCACTTCACTAGTGATGCACACTGCCTCCAAATCCCCTTTGCAGCTGGAAAAGTTTGCCCTGCTGTTTACTTAAAAGTTTGTTGTCCTTTATAGAACAAACAAGTTGAGCTAATTTAGGGACTGTTATAAAGATGATGTTCCAAAGCCTCTGCTGCCTAAACAGTTTAGTTTGTAGGAAGACATTTTACTTTACTAAGATAAGCTTTGCACAGGGCCATTATAAACCCCACTGCAACATACTGATGAATTATTTTCTGCCTTTCAACTGGTTTAAGTTAGGTAGCCACAGTTTTTGCAATATAAAACAATACTTTGTGCTCCAATCAGCTAGTTCTGGAAGAGCTTTTAAGTAATAAAACCTATTCCCAAAGCTCTGTTGACCTCATCAGCATTACTGGTGCCCAAGGAAAAAAAATACCTTTGCGTTCAGAGACTCAGCAATGGGGAAGTGTCATCATCAAACTGCAAATTAACTTGCATCCAACTGTGGTTACAAATGAAAGTGTGAGATTAAGCAATGGGAAAAGCTACCATTTTGAGGAAAAGAAAAAAAAAAGCAGACTTTAGATGGGAGTGTAGGAATTTAGGAAAGTAAAAGAACCTCTACCTGTGATTTTTACATATGTAAAAATTGAGTAGCAGGAAACAAATACAGCTAGGAACAATTTTGAGGGAGAGAGGCATAAGAGGCTGTATCTAGAACAATGCAGACATGCCAGCAGGAAAACTGATTATGCCACTCTCTGAATCTGTAATTCCTGTAATTCCTGTCACCAAGTGGATCTTGGTTCCTTGGTTCCTTTATATCACTGCTCAAACAAACAGCGGACAAATATGTCTCCTCCTGCAGCACAAAAGGGACTTTATGGCTCAGACCCCTTCTTGGGTGCTTTTCATCCACAACAGTTTGTTCAGCCTATGGGTCTCTTTTACACAAAACCTAGAAAATAGGTGCTTAGAAACAAAGCATAGACTAAACTGATAATGAAAATGCTCCTTAACCCCTTACCCCAGTCCTTTCTTTGCTTCCTTGGCCTTGCTGAATTTAGGGCAGAAAGCTGAGACACATTTCAGAGCCCACAAAAGGACAAAAGCAGGGGATGTCATAGAGCTGAAGGGGAGAAGGCAAAACTCCTGGCCAAGATTCAGGGTACCTGTGGTCATTGCACTGGTGGTGGGATCCCGCCTTTTGAAACATCTGTGGTAACAGAAGCTTGGGGCAGGCTGGCTGTGCTAGCAGCTTGGGAGTGGGAGTATCCCATGCTTCTTTCAGTGGAAGTATCCCATGCTGCATTCAGTGGGATGAGAGTGGCTGAAGTGATGAGCCACTGCAGTAACCAAATTTACAATTACTTAATTGTCCAGTTATTATAATTTTTTTATGATTTGTTGTATTAATTGATGTTGCATGTCTGGGCAGTTGAACACTTCAATCAGGGCTTTCAGGAAAATCATAAACCCCACACTGAGCCTAGCAGCTCAGAGCTTTGGTGCACCATAAACCCAGGGTGATGGAATTGAAGGCTGGAATTAAAGGTTGATGTGGCTGGGAGGTAGCTGAGAAAAGTTTGGCAACTGCCTATACCAGGACATACCAGAAATCCTTTCTGCTCCCCTTTGCTTGGTTCCATCACAGTCCTTGGTGAGGGGAGAGTTTTGATTTTGTTCTTCACCTCTCCATCCCTTGAAAAGAAAATAATACACACGAGGAAACACCAAATAATAAAAGATAATGGTGTTTTTCCTCTTCCTTTTTTATTTTTTGTTCTTCATTAATTTTGAGCTGTATTGTTGATGTCTATCTGGGTTACATTTACTATCCCTAATAGGTTCCTGGTAAAGGACATGGGCAATGAAGTCAGCTCCAGGAGCTCTTCCTAGGACTACACCAGAAAAGATGAAAAATAACACAGAGAAGAGCAGGCAATCTTCCTCCCAAATGTGGTTGTTGCTTCTCTTTCTGTTACACATGTTGACTTCAGGAGATTTCCAAAAATTAACTGGAAAATCAAGGGGAATAATGGGAATAAAATCAGAGGACCTGAACAAAGACAATAGCTCCATAATATAGGAATTAACTAAACCCATCCCTGAAGTCAGAGAAAGCGGGAAATATTTCTGAGGATCAGTCATTTGCCGAGGGAGGCAATAATGTCAACCAGATAGAGCTGGATGGTGATTCAGGATAAAGTATCTCTGCAGATGATTTTTTGCATATTTGTTCAAGTCTGTTCTCTTTTTTTCATCCTGTTTTACAGCTGGGACAGGAAGAATAAACAAGCTTCAAATTAAAAGCTGTATGATGATCAAAAAGTTGTGTGTTATTTTTTTTTTCCAAAGACTTGACATGGACTGTGGATTAAAAAAAAATATATATATATAAATCAGAAACATGGTATTAATAATTCGGGGTATTACAAATCCTGTATGTAACATAGAATTAGACAGAGGAGTTAAAGTTATTCCATGTGTAATGGCTCCAGCAACAATCATCCCAGATGGTTGCTTCCAGTGAGGGTTGATTTACAGTGAGACACAGGGCTGTCTTTCAAAGCTACTGACTAAAAGTGCTTGGCTCCTGCTGTCTTCATTGAAAGCACATGGTCCCTCCCAGGAAGAGTCATGTCTTACCAGAACACATACAAGACCATAGATAATGTGCCAGCTTTTAAAGGAATCAATATTAGCTATGTTTTGTTGTGTTGTAAAGGCAGGTTAAAGTAATATCTAAAGCAGCTGCTGTTGCAGGGTTGGACTGGTTTACATCAGGTCTTGGTTTGGCTTTGTGCTCTTTATTGACTAAAACATAGTATTTGATTGCAACAGTGAGATCTACTTCTAATTAGCGCAAGTTGACTTATTGTATCCTGGGTCTTTGATAAATTTACTTTGATACTAGTGCAAACGCTGAACACACCATTGCTGTGTCATCTTTGACTCAGAAATTTCTCTTGAGAAGAACATCAGTTGAGCATTTCTGTGTGTCAAGCACAGTAAATCAACATCCCCATACTCCAGCCAGGTTTTCTCATTTCATCAGAGACCAGCATTTTTACTACTGCATCAGCCTTGAAAATGCTTTTCACCTTGTTTCCTCTCTCAACACTTCTGTAAGTCATCTTAAACATCTCACTACACTGGAGGCTGATCCAAAATGGCTCAGAGTGATGTGGAACAACACAGCAAGACAATTTTTGGCTCCCTAGAAGTACATACAGTGATATTTTGATGACTCTCACTCAAAATTAGCCACAGCTCTACCTCCTTAAAAGCTTGTTTCATTCTATTGCCACAGTCTTGATGGTTTCCTACTACCTCTGAGTCAGTCACTTCAGTTGGTAATGATTCTAAAGTATTGCGTACAGTTTTCCCTTTAAACTGATCCACTGATTTTTGAAATAGTAGCACATATATGGGTTATTGATGTGAAAACTAATCAACTTTGTGGTAAAGTACATTACATAGCCTGTAGCCTGAATGTTAAACTGGTCCCCTGGAGGTTTGATGGGAAATCTGTAATAGTTTTGAGGTCTGAGCCTAACTCCGTTTGACTCAGTAGCCTTGAGTACATTATTGAAATCCCAAACAACTCAAAAAACAGGCACTGATGTCTAAAGGCAAGAACACCAGAAACCCAAGAGCCAGTGCTTCTCTCTTGCTGCCTCTTCATTGCAAAAACTCTTTCCCTGCAGTTGTTTTATCTTAGAAGGTCTTCCAAGTCATTCCATTTAAATACTTGGGCACCATCAACCAGAGTTCCCTCAAGGTCTCCACACATGCATTACACACATGCACACGCATGCTCACCTTCAGGAACCTTCAAAGCACTCACTTACCCAAGGATGTTGAGCCCTGGCCTTTTGGAATGCATCAAGTTGGTAAGAAAGGGGCTTACTTTTTTTTTTCAATGCCTAGTCATGAATGTATAAAGGGCTTTCCAAGAGCTACTGTGAAGAAATAAGCTAATGTGTCACATGGCAATAATCAGGCTAAGGGTTCATAGAAGCAATAACAGGATCTGACTGCTTTCTACAGGATTAATATTTTTCTAATAACTCCAGTCTATACCATGGCCTTTGCTGATCATTCTTCCTCTTTCTCTGCTGTGCACTTGTCTCACAAGTCCCTGCCCAATCTCTCCATGTGGGCCCAGGGGTACACTTAAGTACTCCTTGCATGAGAATAAACATCTGGGATGGAGCCCTTTGGGTTTGGTGCTCATTTGCTGAATTCCCTGTGCTAGCAAACATAATATGCAGAATTCTTGCCTTTGCTTTAAAGACTTGCTTACATCTTAAAAATAACTTTTTAGAAAACAATTCTCCTTTACCTTTTCCCCTAAGCCAGACAACTCACTCATGTCCTGAATTATATATATCTTTTTTCCTTATGCATTCCTAATAATGGCAGTGGTATTTTACTGGGAAAAGCTTCTTGCTTGTCAACAATTCCACCTCTCCTGCAGCTAATTTCCTCATTGGGATCACAATTCTCTGCAGTATCTTCATTGATTTCTTCTGCAACTGTTAATATAACTTAGTTCTTTATACATAATTATCTGTAAATGTAAACTGGCAGGATTTTAGAATGTGACTAGCGATCTCTGCAATTTCATGCTGCAAGAAAGCTCATTTTCCTAGTGAATATTCCTCTGCCTTCTGAAAATAAGTTTTTCCCTCTAAAGTGGTTCAGGCTGCATGCCCATCATGAAGCTACCAAGTACCTACCACTCACTGGCCTGCAAGTCTGAGTGTGGAGCATCATGTCCAACTCAGCACACTGGAATCACCCGCAGCATCTCAACCAAGGCTGTGCTCCCAGTCCCCTCTGCTGCTTTCACGACTGCTGCACGAACCTTTGCAAGGCTACCACCCCAACCTGCCCCCCCAGGCACACATACACCTTCTCATCCTCCCATACAAAGCCTTCAACGCTTAACTTTCATCTGGTGAACCTGCTAGCAAGGTTCCCAAACAGATGGCAAGTCTCGCGCATGAGACAAATTTCTATTTCTAGCCCCATTTTGCAGAACACAAGAGCTCTGGAAGAGGCTTGCTCACAGCCTTGCAGTGAAATCACGGAGCTGTGAGAAGTAGACGGACTCTCGGACCTCCCCAAGAGCCATCCTCCAGCCCTGAGGCCAGGGTGGGCTCTGCCCTCTTGGCAATTGCTCTGCTGCTCTTTCAACCACTGCTGGCCAGCCACCCAAGGAGCTCAGGCTGTCAAGCAAGTCAGCAGTCGTGCCTTTAAAAACTGAGTGGCCACAGCTCATGAGAGATTCATTTTCAGGCTATGTCTGACCTTCAGCCATAGGTTTCAAATCCCTGCATTAGATTGCAAACATGCAGCATAAAAGGAACAGAAGGTGA
Source organism: Camarhynchus parvulus (assembly GCF_901933205.1). Lineage (NCBI taxonomy): Eukaryota > Metazoa > Chordata > Aves > Passeriformes > Thraupidae > Camarhynchus > Camarhynchus parvulus. The sequence continues at coordinate 66,936,998 of NC_044572.1, forward strand.
CCAGGGAGTACAAATGCGCATTGACTAAAGTGGAGAGCTGATCTCTCCTCCAATTTTTTTGTTGTTCTTTTTTTTAATCCGGCTATGTGACATACTGAGAAGGTGTCATGTGAGGGAAAGTGGTCTCCTTTCCTCTCAGAAAGGGAAAGTTTATGGACACAGCTGACAGTGACATCTTCATGTTATCTCGAGTGCCTGTAAAGTTGTTTTGCTTGTGAAGGGCAGCTGGGCTGGAAAACAGTGAGAGGAGGTCCTGGATCCAAGGTATCACTGAGACCTTCAAATGAGAGGTGGATGTCCTTACTCTCTCTGAACAACATAAGTGGACCGATGAAAAGGGAATTGCCACACAAGGGCTGGGAGAGACCATCTGATACAACTTCCAATTCTTCAGGCAGAGAGAACAGCAATGAAGATCTGGAAAGGACAGTGAATTAAGAGCTGCAGGTGTTGGGAGAGATTAGAACTGAGCAGTTAAAAATCTCCTGGGTAGGCAAGAAACACGGGTTGTTGATGACTTTGGTCACCAAAGGTGAATGGATCCACTGTTTGGACACTCCGGGTGTGGCAACTCTGCGTGCAAAGAAAAGTACCTGTATTATGGTGGCTTTGAACAGGTGTCTCGTGGGAGTGGATCCTTCACAACGAGTTTTTGTAGGCTGTTTTAATAAATCAAGAAAGAAAGCATATTCTGACCAGCAATTCCTTGTTATTATTTCAGCTAACTGCGAACTCTGCTACTATTTTGGCTCAGCCACCTGCTCACAAAGCTTAGTTTGTTGCTAAGTGTCAAAATACCCTAAATCAGAACTGGTGTCTCAGCTAGCAAGCAAGCAGCAGTAACACTAATGAGTCTGCAACTTGATTTACATACAGGATCTTGGTGCCTGCTACTATAAGAACAGCAATGATAGAGACTAGGAGGTCTGCATGAGCTTAAACAGAAAAATCTATCACAATGATGATCGCTTTTGGGAAAAAATCCCACACATTCAGGGGATTTAGAACATTTTAGAATCCTATATCCTCCTCCTGAATTACTGAAACCTTATATTCATGCTGACTTAAGAAGTCAGTATTTTTCAGACATGTCCCAGGAATAGTTTTAGACATTTTAGGGCTTTTTGTTTTTCTGTTTCTGACTAGGAATAAGTATTTTTATGCAGAACAAAGCAAAGGTAATTTTGAAGTACTTGACTCTAGAAGCATTATGGTCAGCAGGTCATCTGGCTATCAGGATGTTTGGATTATGGCAGCATACCAATTTTTATTTCTTTGTTTGCTCTGCTTGGCTCTGGCTGTGCTCTAGTCAACAAGGATTGGTTGCAAATCTCATTAACATTGCTGGAAAGTGTTCATGTGTGCAAGGGATGAGGCTCCAAACACCCGAATATTCATCAGCAATGACTCAGAGACCAGAAGACATTAACTCATAACAACACAAGTGCTGGGCAGATGCTCCCAGACACAATTTGAAGTCTGGGCTGGCTGGGGGAATTCATTACACAAACCAGCTATGGTAGGCCAGCACCACTGGGAGTTGAGCAGGGGGACCAGCAGGGAGCATGGAACATCCACAGACTCACCTGGAGTTCCTTTCCTTGATGACACTTAAATGCACAGTAAATACTGGCATTCAATTTGACCTCCACTCTATGAAAGCATAGAGGGGAAAACTGTGGAGAAAAAAAAGATAATAATCTCTTACCCTTTCTTTTCCTTGTTAAACCAGCGGGCTTTACCCAGCAGGCTGCCAAACAGTACAGGCCTGATTTTCCTCCTATTCCTTGACCCCAGCAGGAACCACCAATACCTCAAACTGTGCCATGGTGGGAGATCTGCCTGGCAAATCTGCTCCAAAGGGAGATTGCAGGTGTTTGCAACAATGAGCCCAATTCAGAGAGGTCATCAGAGCTGCTGGAAACCAGCAGGACTGGGGAAGAGGGTCTCAGCTTGGGAAGGAGGAATAACAGATCAGATAAGAATGATTTGCAGTGCCCAGAGTCTGAGATTACTGGCACTCTAGCAGAGGTAAAACAACATCTCATAGGGACACTTGAGGCTTCGGCTGTAAAACTACACCTGGCTCAGCAAAGCATCAAAGCACTTGGTGATGTCTACGTATGAAGTAATCACATGCATAGAAACATGATGGAGCACATTCATCCTGACAGGGGAGTGTTGAAAAAACACTGGGAGGAAAACTTGTTATCTTCAATAAGGAGAGGAGAGGAGAGGAGAGGAGAGGAGAGGAGAGGAGAGGAGAGGAGAGGAGAGGAGAGGAGAGAGGAGAGGAGAGGAGAGGAGAGGAGAGGAGAGGAGGGGAGAGGAGAGGAGAGGAGAGGAGAGGAGAGGAGAGGAGAGGAGAGGAGAGGAGAGGAGAGGAGAGGAGAGGAGAGGAGAGGAGAGGAGAGGAGAGGAGAGGAGAGGGTTCTGTGGGATGGAAAAGCAGTTTAAAGAACTGGAAAAGGTGTGACTTGCATCTGTAAATGGCTTTTGTGGAAGTTCTCCCAGTCTGAGACAATTTTCCATGAAGGAGTAAAAAGAAAACCATTGCTTAAATCCATTAAGGGTGGTTGAAATAAACTACACATCAGTACTGGTCTCACCCTCTGCGCACAGAGAAGGAGGATCCATTTTTTAGCAAATTAAAACCTTGGTGCTCAAGATTGTCTTCAAGTTTAGGCAAATAAAAACACAAACTGAGCAAACAAACAAACAAAAAAAAAACAACCAATCAATCAACAACCAAACAAAAACCAAACGAAAAACCAAGCCCAAATCATAAAGGAGGAAGGAAAAGAAGGGAGGAGGAGGAGATAAATCTAATAAAGTCACTCCCCTGCATAAGAAGCCCAGGAGACATAGCTCCACTAAACCTTGTTGATCAACATATGAGATATTCAAGGAGAAACCCTTTCCCCACTTCTGCTGTGGACTTCAAAAATGCCACAATTTCATGTGATCTGTTGCAAATGAAGTATATGAAAATTCAATGTATAAAACCCATTGCAAAAGAATGGGCCAAGAGTAAGGAGGGTCTATTCTCCATCCGTATATAAAACTGGACACTCTGCACTGCAAAAACACATTTACAAGAGCATTTTTGGCATGGTGCACAGGAAGATAGCTTCATATATAGCCATCAGTGAAATAAAGAATATGAATAATGCCAACTCTCTTGCCATAAAAAGCCTTACTGTAAGAGCAAGAAACTAAATAAAATACACGTACTACCTCCTTTCTCCAACACCACATGATGTACAGTACAAAGGTATTTAAAACAGCTCTAATTGCATAGAGTATAGCTTGAAAATGTCCTGAAAGGACATAATTACAATAATCAATGCAATAATGTGGGATAAGACCTCACATTATGCCTAGACCTGTGCCTTGACTCAAATGGATTTCTCCCTAAGCAGAGCCCTAAAATCCAGGTTGCATTCTGAGGCTATGTTTGACAAGCATATGAAGCAGCAGCTGCTCCATCATTGCTCCATTTCAGATGTCAAAGTCTGACCCTGTCAAACCCACTCACAGCTTCACGTGTTCTGGTGAGGAGCTGGAGAAATGCATGGACTTATTCACCAGAGCACTGCTCATTCATAACGAAGTCATCTGTGCTACCCACATCCATTAGCCAGAATCTGAAATACCACACAGAAAAGCAACTGCCTAAAATTTTCATGAACTGAGGTATTAGTCCTTGAGACATGAATGGAAAGAGAATCGGAAGTGTGCTTGTGATGATGAGTCATGGGTTTAAGATGATATTGCCAGGTAAATATTTTTTGAGCCTTCCTCTTTCTATTACCAGCACTTATCTTGCTGCACCTGTGAGAATCTGCAGGCCTGCATCCTTGCCTGGCAAATTCCAGCTGAAGACTTCAAGTCACTATTTCCTGCTCAAAGCCTAAATGGTCACACCTGGACTGAGACCACAGCATAACCTTTAATGTAAAGGATATTGCACCACCCATCAAGAGGTGTTCAGCTTTTCTGGACATGCCATGAGCCAGGTGGTGGCAGAAAGGCACCATCCACCAAAAGTTTCTCCAAAGGCTGGAGGACATTATGGCCCATGAAGGGTGCATTTTCAGGAGGAGCTTCTAGTTTGAAGGGTAGCCCTTCAAACACTCCATTCATGACATAAGCTTGTAGGAAAGAAATTAATGTTTCCACAAAGGTCTGAAAGAGACAATTACATGTAAAACCACTAGGTTTCCAGAAGATTCTGTGTTAAGACATATAGATGAATTCATGCAATCATCAAATCAACTACCCACCAGTGATGGAGGTTGCACAAAGTGTCCAAACTGCCCTGTTTCCTGCTCACCCTTGTGCTGGAGTATCTACATGAAGAGAACAAAATCTGCATTTTGGGAGTGTTGGCTGGGGAGAGAGATCTTCGGATGTCCCAGTCAGTCAGCTGGTCCTCACAGTTTGGAGCTACACCTCTTGCTTCAGGTAATGAGAAGTTCAAAAGAGAATTAACTTTTTTTCTCTCAGAGAGAGGATATCAGTGAGAGGGGCTAGCAAATCCAGCCAGGTGGAGAAGGGAAAGAGGCGTCTGCCATGAGAAAAGAGAGGGCACAGAGAAATGAAAACTATTAGAAGGGATGGAGTTGGAAGTGATGGAAAGAAAAAGAGGAATCTCAAGGGTAGGCAGCAGCAAAGGTATTGCTAGTCATGGTGCAGAGTAATATGGAAGGTTCTAGAGACAGATTACTTTGCTGATGTACGTACAGAGAGCATGTGCTTCTTGTCCCTTGTGAGGATCACAGTGAGTTGTCCCTTCTGCCTTGGCACAGTTTGGGCGAAGGACTGGATGGTCTCAGGTGGACTGGATTCTCCTGCCTAGCGTCAAGTTTATCATCAAGGTAGGCAGTGCTGAGATACACCAAGGGCACCTTGTGAGTGACCAGTACAGCCAAGGTGTGTGAATACATTTCCTGCACACATCAGTGGTGTCCCACTGGGCAGTAGAGGGGCCAGGATACCCCTGGAGAGGACAGTGTGTCCCACTGGTGATGCCAGCACAACTGGGGTACGTCATACCTCCTGCATGCTGTAGTGGCCACTTGAGATACCTTAATCAGCCTCAATGTGTGGCTTGGGCAGCAGTGCAGGGCTCTGCAGCTCTCTGCAAAGTTCACCTGCCCTTGGACCTGGAAGATGGCATAAATACACATAATTATTTCCAAAAGTGAAGACCACAAGTACTTCTGAAGGCAACCTTTCACATCCAGACATCAGTAGGCCCCTGACGGGACAGATACCTGTAGAGATGCAAGGTGCTTTGGGTAATGGAGGGATTTCGTGTCTCTATTATTGTCATTGGCCAAAGGAGGGGCTTGTCCCATTCTGCTCCATGCTGGTGCAGCCTCACCTCAAGTCCTGTGTGCAATTTTGGGCAACACAATATCAGAAAGACACAGAGCTATTAGAGAGCATCCAAAGGAGGGCTACAAAGATGATGAAAGGCGTTGAGTGGAAGCCATATGAGAAGGTGCTGAGGTCACTTGGTCTGTTCAGCCTGGCAAAGAAGAGACTGAGGGGCAGGCACTCATCTCTTCTCTGTAGTGGCCAGTGACAGGGCCCAAGGGAATGGCCTGAAGTTCTGTTAGGGGAGGTTTAGATTGAATATCAGGAAAAGATTCTTCACTCAGAGGATGGTTGGGTGTTGGAACAGGCTCCCCAGGGAAGTGATCACAGCACCAAGCCTGACAGAGATCAAGAAACACTTGGACAATGCTCTCAAGCATATGGTGTGACTCTTGAGGCTGTTCTGAACAGGGACAGGGGTTGGACTTTGATGACCTTGGTGGTCCCAGCCTGCTTAGGATATTCTACCATTCTGATTCTCTGATCATTCCAGAGAATCAGAATGATACAATATCCTGAGCAGAGGTGGTTCAGCACAGGGCAGGTGCATCCTCAGCAGGTGAATTCTGTGATGTGCAGTGTGGATGCCCTTGGGACAGACAGCTCACAAGGGGTGAGGACTCAGCAGAGCGGTGTCCATGGGCAGCCCTGTGTAGAGCAGGGCCAGGATGTTACATTGAGCCTAAAGTCACTTAGTTCACCATTCCCTGCCTGCCAACAGCCATGCATTATCTTCCATCCTCTATTGAAACAGCTGGGGCTGGGGCCATCTTTCAGGAAGGATGTTTTTTTCAACGTCCAGCACTGCCATATTGTGGTCCATGACTTGATGGGAGATGAGTGGAATTGCAAGGCTCCATCACTGAATGGTAACTAAGCATAGATTAAGGAGCAGGGGGAAACGGAGAAGCATTTGAAAATATTTCTGTCACAGCCTTCCCCTCTTCCTCATGTTCTCTTTTCACTCTAGACTTTTAATGAAAACCTTAATCTAAAAATAATATCATAGAGAAGCATTTTGCATTGACATGTGAAACAATCTTTGCCTAAGAGCTGCAAGATATCATCAGCTTGTGGAGTCTGTCAGAAGGTCAGCTCTGTGACTGAAGTTTATTAGCATGGCTGACAAGGTTGTGCCTGTTTGTCTGTGCCAGCAGCAAATCACAAGGTCCATGATTCAGAGCCTCTAACAGCAGTCCCAGTTCCTAGTTTTTATTTGTAGGACTGATTGAGGGCACTGTAAACCTGTAAGCGAGCAGTTCAAAGACCTGAGATAGAGTCTGGGGGGGTCAGTCTTGGTGGGAACAGCTTTGTAAGTGTGTGCACTGCCCGTGATTCCCCTGCTTTGCTGAGATAGGAGCTCCAAAAAAAAAAGGAGCATGTGAGGTGATACACAAGAGAAGTAGGTTACCCATGACTTACTGGTATTCTTTAGCTCTCTTACCTCTAGAGAATGGCACTCTTGGAAATACACAGCTGTCATGCAGACCTTATCAGATAAAAGGCAGTTTGCCTGCAAAAAAAAGCTTTATTTACTGAATTCTGATGCTTTGTACCAGATGACTCATTGTCACACTTCTTTTCCCTCTTCTCAGTGAACTAGAATCGTGTAGCAAGTTACTTTCATCCATTATGGCTTGTTGATAAGATGAAAGGACAAATTTTAAACTTTAAGATTTTTTTATCCTATAAGATCATCATTCTTATCCTATATGAGCATCATTAAATTTTTCTCTCTGGTCAGCTGGTTGGCATTTTGAGCTGAGGAGTGCCATTTAGTATTGGTGACCTCAGACCTCAAATTTACATATTTTATAAAATTTGGTTCTGGGCCTTCTTTGCATTGGTTCTGAGGCCCTCAGATTGGGGGGATGAAGGTTGTTTGAAGTCCCCAGCTCTGCTTGCTGGATTTTAGCCAAGGACACTTGCATAAATATAATTCCTTGGCTATGATATTGAAAAATCACACAAATTACAGTTTTCCCCATTGTTTCCAAGAGTCTGGTCTAGCTCTCTAGGAAGCTGGCAAAAGAATTATTCAGTTTTAATTAGAGCTGGATAAAGACTTGGAATACAATGGACCAACTATTTATTTTGCATGGAGTCAACAGAGTACAACTGGCTCCAATAAAGATGTGCCAGTTTACAGCATGTGACAAACTGACAACATACAGTTCCTTAACTGCTGAAAAATGCACTAACTTTACAGTCACAGGCTCATGTCAGGATTTGTGCGTCAAAACATTTGGATTTAGGCCATTTGAGGAAACAGGTAGGGTGAATAATGAAAACCAAGTGAATATTTTTTCTTAATAGTAGTTCCACCTCTGTTATTCTTTTACGTTAAGTGTCAAAATCCCAAATTTTTGCAGATGAGACGTTTTGGTATGTGCTAGGCTGAAAGAAACCTAATCTAGTACAGACCTTCTAGTTGAGCATACACCTCAGCTTTTAGACCAGAAGCAATAATATTCGGTAGATTATGAAAGCTAGGCAGACAAATAGACCAAGCCCTTAATTACACATCCTGGAGAATTTCTAGATCCTGTTAAATTGATTTATTCTATATTTATGAAATGAGAAAAAGGTCCACATGTGAGAGGCTCAATTTGTGTAGCAATAAGATGGAAGATTAAGACAAGAGCGCTACTTTATTACATATATCTTTTTTCCTTACCAAAAAAAAGAAAAAGGTAATTTGTTAAATTAATTACTTTAATTATGCAAACCCATTATAATAGCTTTTGATCATGTTAAATAATGACACAACACTTATGAGGAAAAGTTCACCTAAGAAAAGTCATCACAGTAGGTATTTGGGCTCAAAGGGGTGGCTGCAGTTAGCACACAGCAGGATTTTATGTAGATAGAATTAGGATAAAGAAAATTGATTTTTAACCAACCATGAGGACCACAAAAAGAAAAATTACCATGCTCCTTAAGGGAACAGAAGTGCAGCCACCCCCATGGGAAGAGAATTAGACTTCATTTCTCAATGAAGCTGAATTTCAGCAAGATTCAGTAATTAAACTGCTTGCTTTAGTAGTCAGGATATTTGCAGCCAAATTATTGTTTCTTCCTGCTTAATTGATAGGAAGGTACATTTGCATTCAGTGCTTGTCTGAGTCACAACCACACCATGGCGTTTTCTGCTCAGAGGCCAAGGGCTGGAGAGAAATCCGAGCGCTTGACAGAAGCTGGAGGTCAAACCCCACCACCTCCACTTGTGCTGGACTGCAGAGCCTGGCCCTCTAAGAGCTACAGCGAGCTCTGCTTGTCACTAGCTATTCCTATCAAATTAAGGGAAATTTTGAGATAGAACCCCTTTGAGGTTAGGTTTTTCACAGGCAGCTTATCTGTATTAAGTTGTGCCGGCATATGTGGAAGCAAACATTTGCCTTGGGCTCTGAGACAGTTTGATCACTTTTATTAGTGCCTGGAAAAGCTTTCACAGGGAGTGTACCACTGCCACACAACAGGCGTCTGTCAACAGGGTGTTTTGAGGAGTTACAAGGAATGAGATGTTGGAGACATGTGAGATTGCTTGAGATTCACCCGGAATTTACAGCTTTTTCCTAGTGGTTCAAAGGCAGTTTCTGTGATGCTCCACTCCTCCAGGCCTTAGGAATCAAAAGTAGAGCAGGTCATTTGCACTGGCCTGAGCAACCATCAGGCCACTACCAGCATCAAACCTGCGAGCTGTCACCTGCTGGTTTCTTTGGGAATACAAAGTTGGTCCCAAATGGGAGGCTGGGTGCAATGCCCTGGGGCTGACTGGCACCCCAGGCTCCTGGTGCCAAGCAGAGCTTCTGCTTCAAGCCTTCCTTGCACCACACAACAGAGCTGATCATCTCACTGCTGACCACAGAGCAGGAGCAACAAGTCTGTGGGAGAACAGGGAGGAGAGGTGAAACAACAAAGGCTGGGAAAAGAAGTGAATATGAGCAGACAGAAAGTGAAGAGGAAGGAAAGGAAGGAAGCATGGCATTTCAGTGGGCTGGTAAGGAGAAGGATAAATGTATCTGGGAAGAATTGCATTTGCTCATTCCTTTCTAAATTAAGACTTGTAAACTAAAGTAAAGAAAATAATTGGGGAAAACAAGAAGCAGGTGCAAAGCAGGATGCACTGTGTGGCTGGTAATGAGGAAGAGGATTTTTCTTCATCACGCAGAGGAAATGCCAGGATAACAAGGGAAGCAGATGCTGCTTCCTGGCAGCTTGAGTGAGAGGTAATGTCAGGAAAGTCAGGAGGGGACAACACTTGTCACTTTTTGTGATTTTTCAGTCCCCATAAGGGCCTTTTTTATCAGATTACAAGATTATTTGAACTGGAGAAAAGAGTGAAAATGGATGTCTTGCTGCGTATGCACGAAGGACAGAAGGGCAGCAGCCAAGTGGAGGGACTCAGCTGAGTCCCAAATGGAGACAGAAACACACCAGTGTGAAGAGAAATGCCAAAAGTTCTTCCACAGCTTGTGTACAAGAAAAATTCCTCCTCACCTTATCAAAATCCCTTGAAAATTTGAAGCACTGGAAAACATTTTCAGTAAGATAAACAAGAAAGCTAATCCCCAAGTGGAAGTCTATAGAGAAACAGAATATAGAGAGCTGTTTTAAGGGATTGTTTCCGTTAAAACATCAAATCCGCTGTAAGATTATATGAAGAAATTTTTAGTTTTGCTATTCCTTCAGAAATTCCCTGAGCTGTGTGACTGGACTTGAGCTCCCCAAGGTCTTCCTGCCCCATGTTCACACCTAACAAAGCTGTGATTGATGGATGTTAGCATAAGAAGGCTGCTCTTTGGCCCCTGAGGGAACAGAGGATGAGGTATTAGCCAAGCTGCTATTGCAAAACAGCACCATGATACCTACTGGACCCATGGCTGGGATAGACATCAGCTGGTCTTGTCAGTGAGGGCTAATTTGTAGCCCTCAATGTGAGGATTTCCTGTTGGGCCAGCTGCATGAGCTTCCACACAGCCTCTAGCCAGCTGCACATACAGATGTGGCAATTACTTTTGTGTGCAAGTTGTCAAAACCTTTTTTGTGGCAAAACTTACATTGAAAAGCCTGCCATGAAAAGCTGTGTTCTCTCCCTCTGAGTTACTTTGTGATATTGCTAATCACAGATCAGACAATACACTCCTGGGCTTGCCAAAATTTGGGCTTGACATGAGGCAGAAACTTTGAATGTATGGATTGATTCCACTAACAAGATGAGGCCACAATACCTCTTGGATGGGCATAACTTATTTCAAGGTCACTGGAAGGTACAATGGCCTTCTCCAGTATGCAAACATCACCACCCTGGCTGCACCTTCCCGCAGTCATCAAGCCATTACTGCTTCAGGTCGGCTACACCTCCTGCAGCAGTGGCTAGAACACGACTTGATGATTCCTGAAGTCACTCTCTCCCTCCTACATAATTTTCATTCACTGCCTGATTTCTCTTCTTTTTGTGCTTATTAGCTAATAACTAGCTAAGTCAAAGTCACCTTCTATCATGTGTGATCCAAAAAATATCCGAGCAGTAATACTCAGAACAGTGAAACATAATTAGAAGCTTGCCAGTCGCTGAAGCAGCTGTGATGAATCTGTGTTTCTCCAGACAGTTTGCTAAAAAAAATCAGTGCGGAAGACAGTAACCTTTGTGATGGGATTTGCTGTGGGCTTTTTCTCACTTTGTATGTGGTTTGCATGTTGTCTCTCTAAAAGGGTAGCCAGAATGAACAGGCATGGCCATAGGTCAGGAAGGATTCCCAATTCTTCCTTTCCCACAGTGCAGGACACTGCAAAACCAATCCTAAATTCACCAACAATATAAGAAAATGTAAAATTTTCCCTCTAATTGGTAAGGGGGCAGAAAAAAAGGAGTTCATGCAATAAAATTTACTACTTGGTATTTGAAGTGCTTTAACCACTTGCCCCTCCCCTTTTGTGTCTTCAATAAGAAACCAAAATTTCTTTAATGGTGGTTCTTACTACAAAAACAAGGAAAAAATCACTTGCTATAAACCCCTGATTTAAAGTTGATTGTTTAATCTTGCAGCAGTAAATCCAATACTTTACATGAGATGCAAATCTGATCCCTTCTTTAGCCCAAGACACTCCTTTATCATTAACTCATATGCATCAAAGGCAAAATTTAGCCTGGCATAGCTCTTCTTTTATGATCTTACATGTAAATATTATTTTTCTATCTCCTGAGGCCATTTAGATATTCTGAAGAAATTAGAGACAAAGATGGAGCAATTCTCAGCTCGAGTGATTAAATCAGCTTAATAGAAACCCAGGATCAAGGAAGAGCATTTCCTTGCTAACTCTCTGAGCTCCTGGTGGGCTCAGCTCTGGGACAGGAATGAGCCACCAACCACATCCTTAATCACAGCTCCTGAGAGATGGCTTGTGTGTTTTCTGCTGTATTGTATAGGGTATGGCTCCCAGTTTCAAAAGTCCAGAGTAGTTTTACCCTAAGTTTATCAGACTAATTCAGATCACACTAACTTAGATCTCACTTCAAAAATAAAAAAAAGAATGCACCCCATGTGTGCCATGACTTCACACAATTTTCTTCCCTTTAAGAAAAAAAAGCATGCTAACAATTCAGCTGGTACAAATTTCACTTAGTGTCTGAAACAACCAGAATGTATTTCAAAACAAATTCTTTACTTCTACTGTAATTTTCCCCAGACCTGAAGAATAATGAACGGCTTTATGTCCCCCACCAGCTCTGTGGTTCCTCAGTGGAATTCTTCTCTCCAGCTTTTCAAGTTCAGTCACTTTCTCAAGATGCAATTTCAAGCTAATAATACTAATAGTTCTGTGCCTAGCATTCCTCTACAGTCAAGGACCTGGAACAGGATTCACAGGGGAGATGTTTGTTCTGGGTTTGTGGAGGGTTTTTTTGCCTCTTGTGACAGATGCCATCGTAGACTCAGAATTTTCTTAAGTTAGTAAAACTGCTTCTGGAGTTTGCTACAATGCTGTCTTTTAAGTCGGTGCACTGATAATCTGCACCCTTATACACTTTGTGGAGCTCATTACATTAATTGTTTGACCTTTCCTATAATGAAGTGAACATTCTGCTGCTCTCTCTACTATCCTTCCTGTGTGACCCTTCCAGATCTATAGCAGGATTCTGTAGGACAAAAAACTGACTGACAGGTTGGGCACAAAGGTTTATAGTGAATGGGGTGATATCAGGCCAGCAACTGGTCACTAGTGGGTTCTGCACAGCTCTATTTGGGGCCAGTGCTCTTCAATATCTTCATAAATGACTTGGACGTAGAATCAAAGGTATACTAAGTATGTTTGCTGGTGATACTAAATTGAGAGGAGCTGTTCACTCTCTTGAAGGCAGAGTGGCCCCTCAGAGAGGCCTTGACAAATCAGAGATATGGGCAATCCCCAGCTGATGAAGTTCAGCAAGGGAAGGTGACAGATTCTGCACCTGGGGCAGAACAACCCTGGATGTACAGACAGACTGGGGAATGAGAGGCTGGAAAGCAGCCCCATGGAAAGGGACCTGGGGGTCCTGGTCAATGACAAGCTGAACATGAGCCAGTAGTGCCCTGGCAGCCAGGAGGGCCAACCCTGTCCTGGGGGGCATCAGGCGCAGCATGGCCAGGCAGGCAAGGGAGGGGATTGTCCTGCTCTGCTCTGAGCTGGGGCAGCCTCACCTCCAGTGCTGGGGGCAGTTTTGGGTGCCACAATACAAGAAGGGTATTAAGCTGTTAGAGAACCTACCAAGGAAGGCTACAAAGATGGTGAAGGGTCTTGAGGGGAAATCAGATGAGGAGCAGCTGAGGTCACTTGGTCTGTCCAGCCTGGAGAAGAGGAGATTGAGGGGAGACCTCACTGCAGTTACAGCCTCTGTGTGATGGGAGGAGGAGGGGCAGGCACTGAGCTCTGCTCTCTGGTGACCACTGACAGGACCCAAGGGGATGTCCTGAAGTTGTGTCAGTGAAAGTTTAGGTTGAGATATTAGAATCTTTAATAGCTTTGGGTGGTTGGGCACTGGAGCAGAATCTCCAGGGAAATAGTCACAGCCCCAAGCCTGACAGAATTCAAAAAGTGTTTGGACAACATTTTCAGGCACAGTGTGTGACTCTTGGGTTGTCCTGATCAAGGCCAGAAGTTGGACTTGGGTTCCTTCTAACTCAGGATCATAGAATCATTTCATAGAATGGATTGGACAGGAAGGGACCCTAAAGATCACCTCCTTACAACACCTTCCACTATGTAACTAAGGAAGGCTGCTCAGAGCCCCATCCAGCCTAGGCTTGAAGATTTCCAGGGTATGGGGCAGCCATAACTTCTCTGGGCAACCTGTTCCAGGGCCTCACCACCATCACAGTAAAGAATCTCTTCCTAGTATCTCATGTAAACCTACCCTTTTTCAGCTTGAATTCTTTCTCTCCTGTCCTGTGACTACCTGACCTTGTAAAAAGTCCCTCTCCAGCTCTCTTGCAGACCCACCTGAGGTACCGCAAGGTGCTGTAAGGTCTTCACTGGACCTTCTCCAGGCTGAACGACCACACAAATTTAAATAATGTTGCTATGATTGGTGTGATATTGGAATCTCTTGGCCTGAAAGCCACACCGGGCTTAGCAGAGCAGAGTTTAAACTCTGTCTTGGAGAGAGAGAGCTGAAACAACCTGGACTATCATCCAAAATACAGACAGGACACTCTGGCCAGTGAAAAGTCATACGGTGTGACTGACAATGGTTTACAAAGTGAGTTTGGATGAAGTACATGTCTGTGAATAGAAACAGTAAGAAAATTGAAAGATAAAAGGAAGAGAACATCATAAATGTCAGAAGCAAAATACAGGAGGAGGAGACAAAGGGGCATAAGTAAGAAAATCTTTATTTTAAAGAAAATTTCTGAGTGGAAACAAACAAACAAAAGACATAAAGCAATAAAACAGAAACATTATTTCCTGATAGTGGATTCTTACCACACAAGGGAAAACAAGACATATTTCCACAATGAGTGGATCTGTTGGATCACATGAAAGAAATATCCAGCTCCATCAACCATTCTTCTAACGATCAGGAATTGGGAATGAGAAAAATAACAGAAAGAACCAAGATTATATTGGAGAGATCTGTTTTTTAAAGCCCAGGAGCCACAAGGACAAGAAAGACAAGGTTAAATATAGGTCAGCTGCAGAGCTAGGGAGGTCCCCAGTGACAGAACATGGGCTAGGATTTGATAAATCTGATGGCACTTCAGATTTATCTTCCACTTCACTGTGGTGCACTTTAATCCCACTGATGTGAAAGAGAAATCTTTCCTACCTACCAAAATAAGCAGTGAGGAATAAATTTAGCACTCTGGAGATACTTGTGTGATTTGCTGCCGGTTAGACAACAACTGAACTCCAAGAGTAAGGCCAGCTAGGTTTTCGTGTTACCTGGGACTCCTTTGCTTGGATAGAGCCTGAAAACCTCCTACAATTTACAGCCCTTGAGCCAAAATGTACTTGCAATGCCAGACGTGAGTCTCACCAGAGCTGGTAGGAGTGTGGTCACCTGGGCAGACACCGAGGTGGAGCAAGCCATGAAGTGATGCTGGTGCTAATAGTGCCCAGACTGTGCCTGCATCAAAGCCTTCTAGCAAAAAACATGATTAACAATAGAATTTACAACTAAATTATTTGGATAAGTAATAAACAAACTATATAGCTTATTACATAAAATGTGTAATTAAATGTTATTTGTGAACTAGGAAGTCCAGCACGAATATTAAGGTGACTGTCCAAAGCAGCAGGAAGGTCAACTCCCCTTCTCAGCCACGTCCCAGAAGCACCAAGACACACCTAATGTTCCTCACAAGGTTGATGGGACTGAGAGTTTCCTTAGTCATTCACAGAGAGCAGACAATGACATTTCCTCTGTTGTCTCTTCACAGGGTGGGAGGGAGGAGGCTGGCTGCATCTGCCACAGGACCTCACAGCAAGCTGCTGATGATAAGAGCCCCAGCAGCCCTTGCTGGCTGTCACCATCCCATCATCAGCAATCCTGAAACCACCAGCACTTCCCCTGTGCCTCTCATCTGACACAATTCCTCTCTGGACACCCACCAGCCAGCAGAGCCTACAGAACCCTGTACCACCACAGTCAGCAGCAGCAACAGCAGCCACACGAGCCTATCTCACAACCTGTTTAACCAGCAACTGCATAAATTAGTGAGGGAAAGGAACAAATATGTATCTTCTAGGAGGTTTTAAGCTGCTTACCCAGTTTTCTCTAGTTTTCCTAAGGTTGTCTTCTCATTCATAAAATTCTGGTATAGAGAGAAGAGGGTTTCCCAGTCTGCTTTGCTTGTAACAGCACAGCAACTTACTTTTTCTTTAAATAAGTGCATAGGTTGTTGCTGGCATGAAGCAGATTGAACTCAGAGGCATGTGTTAAAACAATTACACTGCAGAATTCTTCAAATTAAATAGCGTCCTTGTTATTTATAGGAGAATAATTTTTCAGATAAGAAAGCTAAATAGTCACATTAAATGCTTCCATACCTCGAGTTTAGAGATACTGTGTTTAAAAATAAAATTTAAAAATCCCCCAAACTGAAAATGCTATACCAACAAGAAAGCCTAGTCTCAGTGTGAGGCTCATCTCTCCAAGAATCCTTGTCAGATTAACTTCAGACTTTACGCGCACAAAAATCCTTCTCTGGTTAGAGAAAATAATTGTAAATTTGTGAGTAGAAAGCAGCTTTTTTTTTAGAAAGTTAGGAAAAGAAGGCTGAGCTAAGTGTAAAGTTAGGTGTAATCCTCCCAATGGAATCACTGGAATATTTTTAATATATGAAATATTTTAGGTTTTAAACTCTATACCTCAGTCTCACTGTATTGCATCTATAGACTATCAGAGCACTAGGCTTCCTATCATTTTTCCTGATACCTTTTTCTGTTTCAAGACTTTTTGCTGGAAATTGTTAGAATCCAAACCCAATACAGCTGCAGTAGTTGAACAGCTGCCTCACTTTTGAGACGAATGGTGCAGCTTTATCCTCAAGTGCACTCAGTGCTGACTGATGTGAGACACTTCCCAGGTGATCACATCCAACCTCAGATGTCTCAGCAACTTTATCACAGGGGGATGAAGGTATTAGCTGTGGGAATGGGCTGGAGGGTCTGGAATAGCCTTTACCTGATGGCCTCAAGAGATTCCCTTCTCCATTTCATGCTGAAAAAATATGTGCCCAGCCACAACCACTGCTGTGAGCTGTGGCAAATGGCTCTGCTTTTGCTTGCACAGAGGGAAAAACCCATACAGCTCTTCCCAACACTTTGTATTGCCTTGGTCCTTCTGGTCTTGGCTGGCTTCTTCAGCCTTTGCAGCTGGTTAGAGACTCCCCTTCACCAGGGGAGCAGAAATACCACCTGTTCCCTTAGAATGGCAAAACCAGCCTCTTGTGACCTTGGTGCAGGCTTGGAGGAGGTGAAATCCATGGCCTTCCCTGCCGAGCTTGGAGGTGAGTTTGCAAAGCGTGAGTGCTTAGCAGGAGCAGCAAGGTCTATTGAAGGCTTGCCTAAGCAGTTCACAGGCATGCAAACACAAAATATTTGCGTTTCTTTCAGTTTCACTTAGGCTATTCAGTGTAATCCCTCCCTTTGGTAACAGCAATTCTTGGTGGTGTTTTCACCATTAGAGTCCTTGGATGCCAGTAGCTTCATTATGTTTATCTTATTGCAATACAGCACTCTGCTTCCATTCTTGTACAGTGCTCATCACTTTCAGGAATTGTATCAACTCTAGAAGAGTCTGATCCTGCTCTTATTACAGGTGATTGAGCTTTTCCATGAAACCCATACATGCTATCTATCCATGTAACCTCACTCCTCAGAAGGCAATGAAAATAGCAAGTGGGAGGAGGCGGGTGGGAGAGGGCTGTGGTGCTGACTCTGCAGCAGCCAGATCTTGAGAGCAGCCCCAGCACTTAGGCTGCTCACAGCCCCAAAACACTGCGCTGGCAGCCAGGATCAGCAGCATGGTGGGGTTTGTCCTGCTCTCCCACTTCCAACATCGGACCAAACTGATCTGCTGTCCAGTACCAGCTACTGGGGATATGTGTTTATCAAGAGTAGAAGCTGATCTCACTGTGACACATGGCATCCACGAACCTATAAATTTTCTTTAGCCATTCTTCCCTCCCCTGCTCAGCCTGGAAATCTCAACTGTAGAATTCCCCTCAAGAAAAAAACAAAAAAAAAAAAAAAAAAAAAAAACAACAACAACAACAACAAAAACACAAAAAAAAAAAAAAAAAAAAAAAAAAAAAAAACCAAACCAAAAAAAAAAAAAAAAAACAAGCTGGCATTGCAGGGAACCCAATTATAATACCAGAGCTGAGATCTAGGCACTAAGGCTGCTAGAGTGAGTTTGCTAGTGAATTTCCCAAATATTTTCTTTTTTTTTTTTTTTCACATTTTGGGAAAATTAGCTGGAGAGACACTGGAAAATTCACAAACACTTCATACACTTTTAAGTAAGTGTAAACACCTGGGGATGTTCACTGATAAGTTTAACAGCTTCTGTAGGAAGTCACTAGCTGTTCAAACATGTAATTATGTGTTAACAAGCTTAACAGGGCAAAAAATAACGATGATTCAATAAGTGGAGTATGGGATTCTTTTCTTCCTTGTTTTCCTGCAGATTAGAGGCAGCATATGTACCTTTATTTGTGCAACTTAAAAAAAAATAAAATTACCTTTTAGGAGCCCTTCAGCAGTTTGACAATTGTGCCATTTTAGTTCTTTCAACAATCAGATGGATTCAAAGGCAACATTATTTCCTGGCCAGGGGAGTGTGAAGCAAGCTATGGTGTCTCACATAACCTGCTTCCTTGGGCTCCTGAAATTCATACTGCACCAGCAGTGCTTTTCCCAGATGCCAATTCAAAGCCTAGAGAGCTTTGGGTTTTACCCTATTTAAAAATAAATACATGCTAATTATAGGACAAAAGTAAAAAATCTCCATTCTACTGTGCTGTGCAATTCTGCTGCTTGGCATGGGCAGAGGGTTCAATGCACCTTTGCTGTGAGCAATGGGGAGGGCTGAAAAGGAAAAATCAATGCCATTTCTTGTTCAATTAAGTTCATTGTGATTCAGAACCACCTCCTCACACTGCAGAGCCTGCAAGAGATCAGTGCTGCAATCACTACCTTTTAACAGCTTGTGTTCTCCGTCTGGACTGCACAAGTGTCTCACTGGCAGGGCATCACACTCTGAGAAAAAGAAAAAAATTGGGGAAATAAGAAAAACCTCCTTATGGGACCCTCTGAAATGTGTTGTCGTGAATCACGGGTCTTCAGGTGGGCATTTCACGGGGGCAGAGAGGGCAGTTTTCTCAATGAGTCATTTTATTTAGATGTCAGAACTACTGCTGTCTTTTTACCCTTCAGTAAAAAGTTTGCTCTCCTTGCTGCCTGGATGAGAAATATCTGCAATACCTATCGTGCAGCTTGGTCTGGCTCAGGCTAAAGCAGTGTGATGGTCTGGCTCAAAGACTTTTGGAAGTCAATAGAAAGATTCTGAGGACTCTGTTGGACTACAGCTCAAATCAACCCAGGAATCAGGGGCTATCTAAAGGTCATGACAAAGGATTTTTAGGGGCTCACCCACCCTCTCCTTCACTTTCACTATTCTGAGGCAACTGTAAAAAAAAGTCTGTGCAGAAGAATGGGTAACCTGGAGAGTTTCTGATCCCAAGCCCCAGCCTGCTGAGGATGCCAAGGTCTACCATGGAGTAGAGTGCCCCCTCAATGCCAGCACCAGCACTGGCACCCCACAGGCTGCTCAGCACCTCCCAAAAGAGGAGACCAGGATGCTTGTGAGCATGTCTCACTCTAGTGACAGGACAGACAAACTGCAGCAGCCTGCCTCTTCCCAACCTCCCTTTAATGGCTACTGCCTGCTCCCC
Source organism: Camarhynchus parvulus (assembly GCF_901933205.1). Classification (NCBI taxonomy): domain Eukaryota; kingdom Metazoa; phylum Chordata; class Aves; order Passeriformes; family Thraupidae; genus Camarhynchus; species Camarhynchus parvulus. Next base: position 66,956,320 of record NC_044572.1, read on the forward strand.
AGCTGGAGGGGCTTGTCCAAGGCCCTTGGGGTTCTGTCCCCAAATCACTAGGGTCTGGCAGAGCAAACACTTCATTACAAAACCCAAAGATGAGAATGATCAGGGGTGGCACAGGCAGAGAAAAACATGAGAAAGAGAAGCAACTCCTTAATGTTACTAGGCAAAGGTCTTTGGTGCTCACAAACACGGTTTTAGGTCCTGAATGCATTTAAGCTAATGGCAATGGATAAGTGATGCATAAAACACCTTAATTCACAGCCATCCACATCCCTACTCAGCCTCCTTATTGCACTGCTAGATCGTGCTCAGGAGCAAGACAAGTCCTCAAGGAGGCTCCTGGCTGTCTGGGGCTCGTATGCACCTATGAACAGCAGCCTGGAACTTCTCTTGACTTTGCAGCTGCAATCACCTGCATGGCAGCTGACACATGACAGTGATATTTGAGCTAACTGTGCCAACTGGGGCATGCACAAAACAAATGTGGCCCAAATGCAGCTGCTGAAGAAGGATGTTCTTTAATGAATGTGTGCTTCTCTGCTCAAGTCATGCCTTTGTGAAATCGCTTTGCAGTTCACATCAGGAAGAAGCTTTCAACTCAGATTCACAGGACTTATCTCTGACCTTCCCCAGTTTTCAGTGTCATAAATATGTTCCTGAAGCTAATAGTAAAAAAGGGGAATGAAGAAGTTGCCTGTTCTCAGCATCTTTGCAAATGAGACTGCTGATGAACGTACAGACCCATAATGTGTTTCCTTGTCACAGAGCCCTTTTCATCTTCATATACATTCTTCTTTCCAGATTTCATCCTTCCTAGGAAAGTGAGATCTCACTTGGAGTTCTTGCAATGCCCGTGTGAGTGGCTGAACATCTGTCCTAGCAATGTTCTCATCAGCCCACAATTAATTAACACATTGGTTTCCTGCTCCCTAAAGTCCCAAGTTCCCCTGAAATTTTGGTTTTCATGACTAAGGACTGATGAAGAAAAATCTTGAAGCAATATCTTCCTATGAAAGCTGGAAATCTGATAAGGTTAGCTCTTTAAATATGTATTTATGGTTTTTTTCTAGAACAAATCATATTGACTGTTACAAAGAAAACTCAGAGTGGTATTTCAGTTATTGAAGTCCTACTGTAACTGAAGGTTAATAGCTGCTGTGGCAGTAGATACTCTATAAATCAATGGCAGAAACACGTGGATCAGAATATCACCCCACTGAGGCACATCCCATCTCACTGTGGTCAATAGAAGTTGTGCTGCCAACGTCCATGGAAGCAGGAAATGTTCACGTGTCAGCAAATTTTAATACTAGTTATTGATACATATTGAGGATATAGGCTTTGTGCTCCCAGATTTTGTTCTGACAATGGCACTGTTTACTCCGGAATTGAAGTTTGGTTCTGAACCAAGATCCAGAATTTGGTTATTGGCATTTGCAACCAGAGAAGCTGGAATTATCTTAATGCCATGGGACTACATTCAAGGTTATTACCAAGCACTCAGGATGACGAGTATCTGGGCCAAGGTGTCTATTAAGGATGTCAGAGGGTGAACAGCAGCTCTGGCACGTTGCCTACAGCTCATCACAAACCCTCAGATTCCACACGTGGTGTGGATTTCACCATAAGGAAGCAGCCACTGGAACAACCTCTAGAAGGATAGGATGGACTGCCCAGCATTGGAGGTTTCTAAGACACAACTGGACAGGGTGCTAGATAATCCCATCTAGACTCCCTTTTCCATCCAAGGTTGGACCAGATGATCTCTGGAGGTCCCTTCCAACCTGGGTTGTCCTATGGTTCTGTCTTCTATGACAACAGGAATTCTGGATGCCAGGAAATCCACCCATACAAGCCTTTACATGGCCATTTTCCAAGTCTGTATACTTCCCTGTAGCCTGTAATCAAAAGTTCACTATGCTTGCCATCAAAGTTAAAAAACCCCAAAAGCTGGCTTTAGGCTTCTGCTTCTTGAAGGAAAATTTCAGTGATAAAGATGCCAGGAGCTGATACTGCTTTTCTTCTGAGACTGCTTTAGTGAAGCCACCCCACTCTTTTGAAACATCCACAGGCACCTTAAGCAAATCATGTGTTGCAAACATAATTGTAGTGGGTGTGAACTCCATCTGGCTCCTCAGCATGCTTCCCCTCAGCTCTCCTGGGCTCGGCAGCAGAGCCAGTGCCACCATCCCATGGAAAGGGGTCACGCTCATGAGCAGCACTTGGAGTGCATACACAGGCACTCTTCTAAAAATACATCCCAGAGGAGTGCAGCTAAATGCAAACACTGCTCATTCTGTAACAGATAGCACTTCCCTTACTGGATTGGCTGGCACAAGCTGATCATGGTCAAGTGATACCTTGGTTTTTGAAGGCTGCTTTTTAAAAGAAAGAAAGAACTGAAGAATGAACACAGAGACTGAGCTTTTCGAATGAACATAGAGGAGCCTGGCATTCTGGTATTCCCCTTTGAAAATCACAGAAGCTGGGCCTGACGTTTCCATAATTCTAATCACTTTCTAAGTTTATATCAGATAATTTTTTAATGTTTCAAATAGGTTACAAATACCTTAACCATCATTTTTCATTTTTTAAAAGATTTTATATCAAGCAATAATGTCCATTTTACATCCACTCAGCCATATACTTTTTCTTTCCCAATTTTGTACTTGAAACCAGAGCAACAGTTTACATTTCAGAAATATATTTTCACAAGCATGAAATGACAATGATTTTCCTGGTAAATGATAAGTACCTTTTAAGTACTAATTTCTAGAGTGATGTGGGGCAAATTCTGGGGCATACCTTTAATTTTTTATGCTTAGCTAAAGTCAGACACGTCCAGCCAGTAATGAAGCCAGGTGTCTAATGAACAAGACTACCCAAAAAACCCTTTAGAATTCCAGCTGTTAGCAAAAGGTATTTCTTTAATCCTACCTGTCACATTTTCAGTGTGTTCTCATCATTTTTCTGCTTAAATATAATCTTGGAGGATCATACTTTGAACGGCTATTCATTTATCAGCTAGGTTTGATATTTGCATGCATTTTTCTGGATGGCCACCTTGCTCTAGGGAAGGCAGCAGATGAGGACTGGGACCCACAGCAGGAGCGAGGACAGCCACTCTGCAGGACTGTGAGGCTGTCACTCAGCCCATCCCTGCTTCTCAGGAGACCCACGAGGCAGGAGGGTGCAGAGCACAAGCCACTGGCTCCTGTTTCCATCAGCTTCTCCAGGGCCAGGTCTCCGGCTGATGGCGAGGGAGAGGAAAAGCAAGCGGTCACCTCCTGGTAGAGGCAGTGTTACTGCAGGATGAGCTAACAGTGAATACATTGCTCAACACCCATGGGAGGGACTTTTTAAATATCACCGTGATCACTGGGCCCTCCCCTTCAACCTGAGACGATGCTTAGAATAAATCAGTCTCTGACTGACAGCACCAAAGATTTAGTTTTTATCCCTATTACTAGCCTGAAAACATGAAATAAAAAGCCCATGGTGTGAGCTGTTTGAAGAGATATTTTGCATTTTAAAAAGGGGATGAAGGGAAAAAGAATTTGTGGGGATACAGACAGCTTTGCTGGGGAAAGCATCTCTCTGTTACCTTGAGCCGGCTGCCTCTTTTGAGTTTCAGCCATGACAGTCAGCCAGCCAAAAACTAAATGAGAAAACACATCCTCTAAACGTGGTGGGTCCCCTTGTGGTAGATAATTTCGGTGGAGCTAGGCTGGAATTAAATCATCTGCCCAGCACATTGCTCCATGCCTGGCAGCAGCAGCCGGGCAGGGCTGCCCACCCAAACATCCCCGCAGCCCCTAGGGCACACGGAGCCGCCCGCGCCGTGCCTGTCGCTGTCCCTGGCACTGCTATATCTGGCCAGCAGCCATGGGCTCTGTCCCTCTGCCTCCGCCACCATGGCAGGACATGCCAGCCAACCCTCACAAGTGGAGCATGAGCCTGCTGCTGCTGCTGCTGCTGCTGCCAGTGTGGAGAGCTTTTTCTTAAAAACAAGGGCAAAATCCTGCTGATGAGCAAAGTGTCCTGACAGGAACTGAGCAGGGCACCGTCAGACATTCCCCTCCTCAATCACAGACTGATGTCTCTTGGAGGCAGGCTGATATTCAAGCATCTTCTAAAATATGACACCTTCCAATACCAGGTTGGGGAAAAAATAAAGAAAAAAAAGGACAGTCTGATAAACAACTGTCCCCACTCCATCCTGCTCCCCGGCTCCAATAGAGCTGAGAGTGCTGCTATTTGAGATGGGCAGAAACTGCTGGCTTTTGTTCAGAATCTATAGTGCAGTGGGCCCCTTCCTGGGGCAGGGAAGGTGGTAAGACTGGAGTCAGGCTTGAATTTCAGACAGATCTGGACTGCCACAAAAGTCAAGAACATTTAGAGGAATTTGGCCAGACTTTTTTCTCCTCTGTAATTGATGCCTCAAGCTGTGAGATCTCTTTTTGTTGTTCCTTGGCCAGAAATCCCCTAGAAATGCCTGTTCTTATGAGACTTGTGGCCAGATTGCCAGAGGCTACAGTCATTTCGGCAGTGATAGACAGATCAAAAGCCAGATATCAAACTCTCCCTGATTGTGCCTTGGAAACTGCCCCAAAGATAATTCCAAAGCAGATCTGCAGAGTGTAATATTCAACCCAAGCACCTAGGAGCCAGCCCAGCCTTTAACCTGAAGCTATAGCTTGTCTGCCTTCAGAAAAAAAGAGGAACAGTCAAAACCCTAGCAGATATGTTTATAAATCAATAAGAAATAATAAACCAATAAACAAATGCAGTTATCAGTAGGGCAGAGAAGTAAAATGAAAAATTCCTCTGGCTGCAGCCTCCACAATCTGGTGCTCCTGCAATGGTGTCTTGTCCTTCTAAACAGCAAACGCAGCCATAAATGGCCAAGCTGCCAAGACCTGAAAAGTCCAATGTTTATGTCCATGTACCTCAACCGACACTCCTTTCATCCTCTTCCTTTTTTATGCTGATAATGCACCAACTGTGAGATATAAAAGGTCTTTTGGGCTATCAAATCCATCCCTCTGGGTAAAAGGACAGGGCTCCACATTTTGATAACTGCTTCAATCTCTCGTATGTGTTATAAAATCCCTCATCAACACAGCAGCAAAGACCTGAGTAAAAGTGTTTTGCCTCAGCTTCATCTTAAACTCAAAGCTTTTGCTACTTTGAAGGAGAATTTTGCGCACAGTGCAGAGCATAGCCTTTGCCTCCTTGACATTGCCAGTGTCCTCAGGAGGGTGTAAAGGACAACCCTACTCTGGTCTGCAGCTTTATGGTGGAGTGAATGGAAGGGCAAACTGCCAGGGGACACAGCCCCTGGTCTGTGCCTTGCACTTCATTCACTACCATGTGCCCACGTGCCGAGCTGGCTCTGAGACCTGGCTGAAAATGAACTTTTTTTTTTTTTTTTTAATTCCTCAGATTAGTTTTCAGTCAGCTCTGTCCTCTAATTCTTCTTCTCTCTGTCCATAGTGGAAATCTATAAATAGGAAGAAAAGGTGGAACTACAGGAAATTATGGGAAGGCACAGAGGTGGCAAGCCAGCGTTTTTCATCTGCAGGGCCCAGCTGATGGCTGGCATAGTTACCCAAAATTACCCTTGCCTTTGAGTTGGAGAAACAGAGCTTGGAGATTCATGGTGGCTTTGAGGAGATGCACATGCAGACTGCCACTGCACACATTAGGGAGACCTAAAGAGGCAGTGGCATTCACCAGCACTATTTTGTGAATGGAGCTCTCAGCAAGGAAGCTTTCCCTCTTGCCCTCCAGTTTCTTTACTCTTAGTTGCACTGTCATTTAACCCCCTGCAATCCCTCTCCTTGCCGGCTGGCTGCATTTGCAGCCCATGGGAGTCGTGGGTACGCGGCCTGGCAGCTGCTGTCTCTGTCATTCAGGTCTGAATATTGGCACGAGTGGTTTGTAAAGGAGAGAGACCCTGCAGCACAGCCAGCACAGTGGGACTGCAGACTGGGGGGAACTGGGAGGAGTGGGAGCCAACACTAACTTTCACTCTGAGCTCCCCTCTGGCTCCTAAGGATGCGTGATGAAAGTCAGGGCTGAGCTGGGCAGAGGGAAAACTGTGCAGTGCGAGAGCCACGGGAGCAGGCTGTGGGGGGGTTCTCCGATTACTTTGCGCTGGGAGAAGCCCATGCTGGCATCTTGGGGTCCCTCTCGTGCTACTGGAGGGGATGGCCTTGAGGACGGTCCCGGGAGGGTGCCCGGGTGACGGAGTACCCCAGAAGGAGCCTTATCCCCGGCAGAGCTCACCGGAGCACGCAGCCCCATCACACCTGTAGCCTGTCCCCAGAGGATGGGGTGCGGTGGCTGAGTGCCACGGTCCCCGCCGCGGGGCAGCCCCACCGCGATCCCCCCGGCTGTCCCACGCGTGTGACCCCGTTGGCCACGCCACCCTCTGCGGTGTCACCGCCGGGCTGCTGCCGCCGCCGGGATTGAGCACCGGCGAAAAGGCCGGGAGAGACCAGCTCCTCTCCTTCCCCGCTCCCCCCAAACCTCAGCCCGAGGGTGACGTCATGGTGGGGGAGGGGCGGGCAGGGGGAGGGGACCCCCGCTCGTCCCTGTCCCCTGCACGCTGCGCAGCGCGGGGGCCAGCCCCGACGGGGCGGCCCCGGGGGCGGGGGGGTTCTGCCGTGCTATCCCCACCCCGGGGGCGGCTCCTCAGTGCGCGTGTCTGTGTGTCTGTGCCTGTGTGTGTGTGTGTCTGTGTGTCCCCTCCCGCCCCCACAGCGCTCCCGCCCCGGGGGGACGGTCCTGGCTGCCGCCCCCATCTCCACCACACGGGGCCGGAGGAGCGCGGGGAGCGGGGGGGGAATTTCTCGGCGATTTATGGGGCGGGGGGACACGGGGAGAGCGGGTAAATCCAGCCTGTGATGCCTATAAATGGCGCTCCTCTTCCAAGGTGCACATTTATAAAATAAAAAAAAATAAGAAGGGGGGAAAAAACCCGGCCGGTGTCATCCCCCCACGTCAGGGCCGGTGGTGGGCGTGAGGCTGTACTTCCTCCGCCCCCTCCTAATGGAGCGAACCATTCCCAGCCAGCCTTCCTCGCCCTCTCCCGCTGCCTCCCTCTTCCTCTCCTTCTCCTCTTGTCTCCCCCCCTTGTCTGCAAAGTCCTCCGCTGCTCGGAACTTGTTGGCAATGTCTATTTTTCAGCTTTCCCCCACGTTCTCCAAAGTAACTATTTAAAGATCTGCAGCCGCAAATGGTTTTACTAAATGTAGGATGGGACTTAAGTTGAACGGCAGTTATATTTCTCTGATCCTTGCTGTACAGATAGGTAAGTGGACTGCCAAATTCCGTGTCAAGTTGTGCGCTCCCCAGCCCGGCTGATGCATGCAGGAGCGGAGCGCCGGGATAACCCGCGCGGTCGGTGCGGGACCCTGCTCTCCGCTCCCCGCGCTCCCTTGGCGGCGGCAGCTTCTCGTTCCGGCACGCTCTCAAGGCAGGGGAGCCCGCAGGAAAGGGAGCCGCTTTCTGATTTCTCGTAAACCACTTTTGGTTTTCGTTTTCCTAAAGCGGTGCATGCTCACTCATACTTCGCTTTTTATTTTCCCTCCGCCTCTTCTTCCTTCTTTTCCCTCCTTTTCTCTCGGTCGCCACGAACGGTTGCGTTTGTATCTGGTTTTCGGATGTCCCCTTCGTTCCCTTCCACTTACAGTTTGGTGACTCCGGTGCTAAGAAATTTTTCTCCTCTCCCCGAGGGACAGAAAAATTAGAACGGGCACAAAATATCTTGCGAGAGATCTAGCTGGAAAGTTTTTTTGCAGAAAATCAGGGGGGCAAGCGAAGGTCTCCCTTTTGGAACCAGAACGTTTTCCCATTTGTAGAGCATCTTAAAACCAAAGAAAACCCATCACTAAATTAAAGGAAATAATCAGCTCGAATGCAGTGATTAAACAAATAAAAATTACTTTTAAAAATCGCAGAGTCCCACCGCCCAGTCGTTAATTTTGTACTTGGAGAAGACCTGTCAAAAATCGAGCAGTTCCAAAAAAAATTCTATATATGCTGTTACTTAAAATAGACCAGGTTTCTTTCCATGCCGGTGTGTATTTTGTGTGCTTGTTGTCGGTTTTTTTCAATATCTTGGGGTTTTCGCTGGTTGCTTTTCTTGGTTTGCTCTCGGGCTCGTTTTATACGTTTCTTTCATGAGATTTTTTTTAGTTACGGACATTAAACCATCTCCAAGTTAATGACCACTTTGGTCCTATATAGGCAAATTTTAAAGATTACTACTGGATATGTAGATTCCCGAGCATGATCCAAAACAGGGTTTAAATGGAAGGGGGATTAAAGCACGTCTTTTATTATCTAGACTGTCAGGTGTGAAGAGCCCTTTGAAAATATTTTCCTGCAAAGGAATTCTGATACAATTTAAAAAATAAAAAAGCTCGGCATTGCTATTTAGAGATCCTTTTGCTCGGTCACACTCCTCTCCAGAAAACCTCTGCAGAATTTTATGGGTAACAAAGAAAGAAGAGGGGAAAAAAAATTTAAAAGAAGGGGAGAATTAGAAAGGGAGGCAAAAAAACCCTTGAACATTTATTCATCTGGGGGGGGAGAAATATTGCAACGAAGTGTTGACCTCTGGGAAATGTGTTAAAATGATGCAAACCCCCATATTCGTATTACAATTCCATTTTAAATAAGGCTGAACTCTTCACAAGGCCAGTTTTTGGTACTGTCACAGAAAGAAGGGGAAAGGCTTTATTTGGATGTTATCCTTAATTTCAATCCTTGCAATTTTTGTTTGTGTGTTCGTTCATTCATTTGGACGAGGAGGAGGAGGAGGAGGAAGATTTTCTGTTGTGTTTATTTGGTTCAGCGGAGGATGGATTTTATTTCAAATTTCAAAAGGCAGCTAGAGTCGCTGGGAAATGCCGTTCCCGGGCTGGCATGAGCATGAGCAGTCGTTTGGAAAGTTCCCCCCAAATACTGCTGCACACCGTGGGGATGGTGGCGGTGCGGTGGCTTTGCGGTGCCCTGAAAGGGGACAGCTTTGAAGCTCATGGAGAGCTCTTCTCCTCTCTGCTCCTCCTTCGGTATTTAGGGTAACCTTCCCCCCACCTCCTCCACACCTCCCCACCCCCGGAATCGGCTTCTGGTTGCCAGTGTGGGGTTTGCGAAGGGCCACTGGCTTTGCCCCGTCCCCGGTAAAGGCTCGTGTGAAATGGATGCTCGGCTCGTTCCCAAAATGTCTATGCACCGGGTTTTTGGTTTAAAAAAAAAAAAAAAAAAAAAAGGGGGGGAGGGGGCGGGCGGGGGGTATTTATTTATTTATTTGGGATTTAAGCATAGGAGATTGGAGGTGTCCGAAATCCCTGACATTTTGGGAGATGACCGAGCGAGGGGCTGGGGTGGGCTAAGTCTCCGCGCAAGGGACAGGAGGGATAGCCCAGTCGCAAGACTGGGAGAACGGGGAATGTGTTTCGGGAGGGGGTCCGGTCCGTCACGGAGGGCTCCTGCGGTCCTGCTGCATTGCACATTGCTGCACGCACTGATGTCTTTGGATGGGTGCGGGCTCTGGAAGGTCGTGGCAACGGCAAGGCACAAGCGACCTAGTTCATGAGAAATCACGTTGTCTTTGAACAAGACAGGAACCGTGTCTATCCGCTTTTGCTGCTTTTTTTTCCTTCCTTTTATTTTATTTTGTTTTTAATTTAGTGGCGGGGTTTGGGGTGGCTTAGAACCGGGGATACCCCGTGCGGAGGCAGCGGCACGGGCAGACAGGACCAGGCTGCCCCTCGGAGGCGAGGGATGCTCGGCTCACCACTGGTCCCAAACGTGACCCCCGCCCCCTCCCCCGGCCCCAGCCTGGGGCAGGGCTCCTCTCCGAACCCCGGATTTTCAGCACAGCCCAACACTTTTTTGCAGAAATTCGTGGCAGCTCCTCCTCGGCTGTAGCTGCTGGAGAGAGATGGCGCGGGTTTTATAGGACATGGTTTTACCCTCGGGATGGTCTTCGGTTCTTCTCTATTTGCTTGCCGGGCTTCTTTATTTTTTTTTTTTTGGTCTTTTTTTTCCCTATCGTAGCCAATGTCTGGAGCCTGCTGGGGGTTTGATGTGGCGGCTGGTGCTGGGGTGTGTGGGTGTGTGGGTGTGTGGGTGTGTGTGTGTGTGTGTGTGTGTGTGTGTGTGTGTGTGTGTAGGGGAGTGGCCACCAAGTCATGTTAGCGATGAATCAAACGGCTAGAGGAGGATTTGGGTTGAAACAGTCTCTTTTAGAGTCAGCCATTTAGCTTGTAACCCGTACCCGGCAAGGAAACACACACACACCGCCCCTGGGGTGTCACAGCCATTCCCTGGGGACGCGGCGCGGGAGGTGTGGGCGGCAAGGGGCTCCTCCTCAAGGGACGGGGGAAGCCCCTTCCCGCCCCCGCTGGCCGCAGGGACATTCCCCGGGCCCAGGGACACCGCGGCGTCCCCAGCTCCCGCCACGGGCATGGAATGCCCGGGCAGCCAGCGCCTCGCCGTGCCCGGGTACCCCGTGTGCGGGATGCCGTGCGGCGGCACAGGCCCTGCCGCGGGTCCCATGTCCCATCTCGTGCCGTGCCGTGCCGTGCCGTGCCCTCTCGGGGCACGCAGGAGGAGCCCGTAACTCGTTTTCTTCCCGCGTTTGCAGGCGGTTGTTCTTGTGTTGGTTCCTGTTGTGCTGAACCGAATGCCCTTGGCTAGAGCCGTCCCGGGGAATGCCTGGGCTGCCCGGCAGGTTTGGGGGAGCGGGGCTCATCCCGGCCCGGTCCCGCCCTGCCGCCCCGAGCACAGGCACGGCCGGGTCGGCACTCCCGCCGCTGCCTCCGTGATTTCGCCATCCCTTCTTTGAGTGTCTCTATCGCAGCTCTTTCTAGTGATTTTTTTATTATTACTATTTTTAATTTAATTTTTTTTCCCGCTGCGCCTTGCATGGTGTTTGCCCAGCGACCTGGGCAATAGGGAGCATGTGCGTGTGCGTGCGCCTGCGTTTGTACGGAGAAACGCTCCTGCTGCTTCCAGGAGGAATTTTCTAACAAAGGATCAAGTCCGGGGAGAAGCAGGCAGCGCATCTTCACCTCCCCTCCTCCTCTCCCCTTAGAGAAAAAAATGGAGGGAAAAAAAAAAAAGAAAAAAATTAATGAAAGCAACGTCGTTAATCCACAGACACCGAACCCTCCCGTACTAAAAAAAGGGCGAAGAGCCCCTGGCTCACCTCCTCGAGCGGCCGATGGCGAGCCCGGCTCGGTCCCACCGCCCCTGTCCTGCCCCAGGTCGCGCTTTTAGCAAGGGCTGGGGGCGGGCGGGGGAGGAGAAGGGCAGAGGCGAGCGGGGCCGGGGGCGGAGGGCCGGGGGCGGCGGCGCTGACCTGTGCCCCTGCCCCCGCAGCGTACCTGGTGCAGGCGGTGAGAGCGGCGGGGCGGTGCGATGCGGTCTTTAGGGGCTTCTCGGATTGTTTGCTGCGGCTGGGCGATAACATGGCCAACTACCCGCAGGACCTGGACGACAAGAGAAATCTGCAAACGATCTGCGCGTAGGTCTTTCCTCTCTTCTTCGGGGCCGCGGGGGGAGAATGGGGGTCACCCGGGGCTGGGCGAGGGGGGCGAGGCTGGATGGTGGCGGGAAGGAGGGAAGGAACACAAGCAACGCGGGGGTTACGCTTTGGGGTTGGAATCTCCGCTCCAGGGTCCCTCCAAGCTCACTGCCACGGGGACAGGCCGAGCTTAGGGAACAGCGAAGTCTGGAGGGAATTTTTACAACGTCTTTTATTTTTTTTCTCTTTTTTGGCCTCCGTGAATCTGAAGTGGTTTTTTTTCTGATTTGTTTTCTTGGTTGGTTTTTTTTTTTTTTTTCCCTTACTTAGCTCCTCTCCCCTATTCTTTCCCTTCCCCCGATCTGCACTGGGGTGCTGACATTAGCTGCCCGGGCATCGTTATCCCTTTCCCTGTTGCTGCCTGTGGGACACGCTCACCGCTGGGCTCCGGGCTCCCCTCGAGGCCGGGGCGAGGCTGCCCACCCTGGAGCTGGGGGGGCGGCTCCTCGGAAAGCAAAACGTAATTAAAAAGGGAAGAGCCCTGGCATGATATGAATCGCCCAGCAGCAGAGAGGCGGCCGCCCCAGCGCCAGCTCTCCTCTGCCACCTCCATGGCCCCGGGAAAACACATTTGCCCCCAGTTTCGCCCTGCTCCTGGCACAGAGGGGACAAGAAGGAAAAGGGAGTAAAATAATAATAGCAATAATAGATTAAGGGGAGTAATAATAGTAATAATAATGATAAAAGCAATAACAACAACAGCAGCAACAAAAATATTAAGCGGAGAAAAAGAGCTCGCCTCGCAAAATCGTGTCCCGCACAGGGTGGAAAACACGACCATTTTCGATACGTCTGGGAGGAAAAAAGAAAAAACCGCCACAAAACAACAAAACAAAAAAACCCAAACCCAAACCACATATACAAAAAAAAAAAAAAAAAAAAAAAGAAAAGAAAAGAGCAGTTGCAGCACAGGGTGCTTTCCCAGTTTCTTGGCGCAAAATCCCCCCGTTAAAAAAAACTCAACCAAAAAAAAAATCTTTAGAAACGAGATAGTATCTTTAGACGTAAATAAGTTTGGAATAGTTTTGGGTTTTTATTTTATTTTTCTCCTCAAAAATCAGGAAACAAAAGACATGAAATGGAAAGGAAAGGAAAGGAAAGGAAAGGAAAGGAAAGGAAAGGAAAGGAAAGGAAAGGAAAGGAAAGGAAAGGAAAGGAAAGGAAAGGAAAGGAAAGGAAAGGAAAGGAAAGGAAAGGAAAGGAAAGGAAAGGAAAGGAAAGGAAAGGAAAGGAAAGGAAAGGAAAGGGAAAAAGAAAAAGAAATGTGTAAAGACTCTCCTCTCTCCCTACCTAGAGATTTCTGAGTCAAACACCTAAAAAGGCTGACACCTCTCTGTAAATGCTGCGCTGAGGTTTACTTTGTGTCCTGCAACAGAAATAAATACCCGGGGGCAGTAGCGTCCTGATACGGTATCTTGTGCCCTCGAGTGCCAGACCAGATGTGATCCTGATCTCTAAAAATAACTCTTTTCCAAGAAAGACCCTTTTCCCGACCACCTCCCACCATCCGATTGCCTTCACCCTGTGCTGGGATGTGTATTGAAAGAAGATGGTGAAAGATTTAATTTTCCTTTGGGAGATGCAATTACAGCAGAAATACTGCAGGAGAGGCACACTCTCAGACCCTGGCTTCTCAGTATCTCATTATTTATTACAAATGTAGCAAACATTGGGAGTCTACAACCAGCTTAGAGTGCTCATAAATTAGAGGCAGCAGGACTGCTTTGGAAAAAAAAAAAAGGAAAAGAAAGAAAATCAAGACCCAGTTTCGCAGACGCCTGCCTTGAGGCTTGGGGAAATAGAAGGCAGACTCGGGGTGATTTTCGATAACTCAGACATGGAGAGGAAAGATCCTCCAGTACCCTCTCTGTGCGGTCCATGGGACGGCGGGTGCCCGCCCCGGCGTCAAACGCCGGTCCGGTTCCCGTGAAGAAAGGAATAAAAAAAAAAAAAAGGAAAATTTGTGCGAATAGCTGGAAATTATCCTAGGAAATGGAATCTCTTCCCTGCCTATAGACCCCTAGCTAGGGATCAGGGTTCGCTCCCCCTGCCCTGCTGCGGGTCGGTGCGAGGCGCCCAGAAGCGGAAGATGCTCCTTCTTCATTCTCCTACCCTTCCTGCTTCTCCTACTCTTCCCCCTCGAGCTTTTCCTGCAGTAAGGGCCTTTTCCCGCCCCTGGGAATCCCTCCCGAGGGCTTCTGCCCGCCGCCCCCGAAAGGGTGCCTTCCCATCCCCCTCTGCGGACCCCTGGGCTGGCTCTGGCAGCCGGGGGGGACAGGTCCCCTCCTCCCGTCAGGCAGAGTCCCCTCCGCCAGGGACCCGGCAGAGCGATTTTGCAGCACCCGGGCAGGGCTGGTGCCGAAGGCGGGGTTGGGGATGGGGGGGACCCCGAATTCTCATGCAGCGGCTCCTCCCCGCCGGGCCAGCCTCCCTTGCAGGCATGCCCGGCTGGCTCCGCGGCGGGGGAGGGGGCGGCGGGCCCGAGGGGCGGGCCCCCTCCCCGGGAAGGTGGGTGCCTGCCTGTTCTGACGCCGGCTGCTCTCCCTTCCTGCAGGTACTGGGATGATTTCCACGCCTGCACCCTCACAGCGCTCACCGATTGCCAGGAAGGAGCGACAGACCTCTGGGAGAAATTGAGACGGGAATCCAAAAACCTCGATTTCCAAGGCAGCTTATTTGAACTGTGCGGAGGCGGCAGCGGCGCGGCGCCGTCCCTGCTGCCGCCGGCCTTGCCCCTGCTGCTGGCGGCTCTGTGGGCCGCCCTAGTGACCTGGCTGCCTTTCTAGGGGGGCGAGGAGCACACTCACACCCACACCCTCTCCGTGTGCTGGATCTATAGAGGAAGTGTCCATCCGTTGCTTTGGGGACGTTGTGCTTTTCTGTGGTTGATGATGATGATGATGGTGGTGGTGGTGGCTGATGATGGTGAAACACCCATGTAGGACTGTGGAAGCGTTCTCCCTTTTTTTTTTTTCCTCTTTTTTTTTGTGTTTTATTTGCCAAATCTTACCAAACAGGCAGCGGCGCGCAGCCCAAATCGGACCTCAGCTTTACTATCGCTTCGAATCAAAAATAGAGAAAAAATATAAAGAAACTAACTCGAGCCCTCGTTGTGCAAACGCAATCTCAGGAACGGCTCTGGGCCACCCACTGCTAAGGCTGTAGCCGGCCGGGTACCTCCCGGCGAGCCACGGGCTCCGCTAAAAATGTGGCAGTGTGCGAGGCGAGAACAAAAACCGCAGACAGGAAAAGGCACTGGCGAGAAATCCAAGGTAGATGTCCACGTGTGAAGCATATGGTGAATAATTCACAATCTCTCATCTTTCCTCCACAGTCGCTTGGTTTTTTTTGGTCATTCCACTGGAAAAAAAAATTAAAAATAAATAAAAAAGAACATTTTTCCTCAAGGGGAAAAGAGAGCGAGAGAGGGAGAGAAAGAGAGGGAAACGAACAGCTAAGGAAGGAAGGAGCAAGAGAAAGAAAGACGTATCTAAATGCCCGGAGGAATGAAGGAATGCTGCTAACATCTCTGAGAGTTTATCTTTACTTGCTGTTCGAAGGCATCTTTCTGAATTCACTGCCTTTAATTTTTTCCTCCTCTTTGTTTTAGATGTTACACATAACAGTAAAATACCTGAATATCCAACCGTAGAGATCACCAAAAGGGGGCTTAAATGTAAACCTAAAGGAAAAAAAAAATAACAACAGCAAAATGATTTTGAAAAAAAAAAGAGCCTTGATTTTAAAAGAGAAGAAAAATGTAATTTAAACAAAAGTTTATTATAAAGTCAATTCAGCAAAAAAAATAACAAAAAAAGATTTGCTACAAAGTATAGACAGAAGTATAAAATAAAAATTATTGTTTGAAATGAGGGTGTCGTCCTTTTTATAAAATATACCTAGAATATCTTGGAAAGGACAGGGTTTTTAAGGCAAGGAAGTCTAAATCTTGAACCCATCCCTTGACGAACACGGCAATTTCAGTTCAAACAAGGACAGGGTGCCTCAATCTCTTAGTCGAAGCCCTTCTCTCTCTCTCTCTTTTTTTTTTTTTGTTATTTTTTTTCCTCTCTTTTTATTTTCCCCTTTCTTTTGCTCCTTATAAATATGCTGTAAATCCTCCCACCCTCCTCCTCCTCCTCCCGAAGCCGGGGAGCGCAGCAGCCCCGCGTTCCGGGCCGGCCGGGGGCGGCGGCGCGCATCTGCCGCGGGCGCGGAGCGCTGCCCAGCCCCGGCCGAGGGAGGGAAGGCAGCACCACCATGAAGGGGGAGGAGGCTGCGGAGCCGGAGCCGGGGCGCAGAGGAGCCCTTTCATAATTAATAAGGCAGCTCAGCCGAAGGAGCAAGGGGAAGGGGGGACGGGGTATTGATTTCGCAGCAGAAGCTGCTCTAACCTCGGCTATTTATAGACGCCTGATGCCTTTATAAAGAAATACACATCAAATAGTGAACACGTCCTTTTTACTTATAAGAGGAGAGCCCAGCTGGCGATCGGGGGTGGGTGGGTGGGCGAGTGGGCGATGGGGAGGTAGGGACCACGGATTGGTGCGAGGTGATTTATTCCGCCGGGGAGCCGTCGCCTGTGCGATAGCTCTCCTTTGCCAATGTGTAGGGTGGCAGAGTCTCTGCTTCGCCCCCTCTCCCTGCTCCCTCCTTTCCCAAGGTCCGCAATGTAATGTGTAAGCAATAGCAAATGTAACAGTTCATAAATCAAACAGTGGGTCGCAAGCCAATCTGCATTTCCCAAACGGATTGAATCCCAGCAACGAATGTGCTCGGGAACTGGAGCCAGGCGCCTTTACCACTGGAAGCAATGTTGATTTTTTAATGATAAAATACATTATGCGTGTGTTGGGGGGGTTTTGCAGAGCTCAGCCTCGCTTCGGCAGACACAGGTCTGCTTGAATTTCGTTTTACTTTGGCCTCCCTCTAGATTCAATCCCCACCACCACCAAAGAAAAAGGAAAACCCTGGAGAGCAGAGCTTTGTTTAAATGGTTCGGGTTATTTTCCCTCCCCACAGAGGATCTAGACCTAAATTGATTTTTCTGTGCACATCTCTGCATTCATGAGGTCAGGCGCTGCTGTTACGGTTTCCTGTCGCACGAAATGCCAGATGCCGAGGA
The DNA here is from genome assembly GCF_901933205.1 of Camarhynchus parvulus. NCBI lineage: Eukaryota > Metazoa > Chordata > Aves > Passeriformes > Thraupidae > Camarhynchus > Camarhynchus parvulus. The sequence goes on from NC_044572.1 coordinate 66,973,047, forward strand.
GAGAGGGGAGAGGAATCCCTTGCCGGGGTGCCAGGGGCTCAGCAGCTTGCTGTCTGCCCCGGCTGGGCCCCGGGGACCCCGCCGGTGGCCGGCAGCGCGCCCCGCTCCGCCCCGGGGTGCCCGGGCGCCGGTCCCGCCTCTGCCGGCATCCCCGGCTCGGCCTCGGGGCGCTCCCGCCGCCGCCCCCGCCTTCCCGGCTGCTGGACGGTGCCCGTCCGTCGGAAGGGAGCCTGCCAGCTTTCCGTCACCCCACAGAAGAAAGCTGAAACGCCCTAATAAGGGGGCGATTTCCAGCTCATTAGCGGACTCACGTTATCCTCGTGTGAAGTTCAATTACTAATGAATAATCTCTCCGTAATTAGCACATCCCCCAATTAACCCTCCGTTGAGGAGAATTATAAACGGCGGCAAACCAGTGAAAAACAGCGGAGCGGGTGGGGAGGGTGCCCGGTGGTCGCTCCCGGGCCCCTTTCCTCCCTTCCGTCTCCTCCTGGACCCTCCTGTTTGGGGCTAATAATTGTCGGGCGCTCAGCCCCGGGGCACAGGCCGGCCCCCGGGCCTGCCGAGCTAGCCGGGATGCACTGGCCTGCATTGCAGCCCGGGATTTCCCGCACAGGCGGCAGGCAGGGCAGCAAACCCCCGTCCCGCTGGCTCAGCTCCCCCTGGACACACTGGCAAGCGAGGCTCTTCCCGCCGGCAGCTCCGTGGCTTTTTTCGGGGAGCACGAGCGGCCAACAAACTCCCCCTTCCCTCCTGCCCCTTCATTTTATAAGAGCCCCCCAATGCCCCAGGCATTGGTTGTACCCTTTTCTGCTCCTTTCAAGGGCCGTTTCTGAAGCCTTAGCGCAATGGTCGATTTTACGTATTTAATTTTCTCCACCGCGGGGATGGATGGTTGCTCTGCCTTGCCACGTTGTGTGGGCAAGGAAACACGAGCCCTCCGCCAAGTCCCAGAAAAGGACTGAGTGTACTGGACTTGCCTCCTGCCGCCTTGCACCTGTAGGGTTTGTAAAGGCTGCGGGAAAGGCTGGGCTGCCCCTCGCCAGGCTGGTCCCGCTGTAGCAAGAGCTGGAAGAGGCTCAAGCCTCTTACATCCCTTCTTAACTCCCGGGCAAACCTGAGCTGATGAACTGGAGACGGGAAAAACGCAACAGAAGGGCGTTTAAACCTTGACAGTGACCACAGTAAAATTATCTCTCCTGCTTAGAAGAAAATGCGCACACACGTACGCATAAAGGGAAAAAATACCCAACAAAACAAAACAAAAACGCAGATCAACAGGGAAAAAACCCGTAGCTGAAACAAAAGACAAGCCAGTGCATTTCTAGCTGGCTGGATAATCAGGAAGAGTTGCAGCCATTGCGGCTCTGCCTGCCCTAATTCCTATTCCCAGATCCGACTGAGCAACCGCAGCCCCGCAGTCCCCGGAGGGCTGCAGAGCGCTGGCTCCTTCTTCCCCGGCAGCGCTGGATGCACCCGTGCTTGGCCTGCGGCTGCTCTCCTGCTGCCTCCCTGCCTCCCCCTTTTAGCAGCCGGGCTGAGCCCTGCAGGGAGAGCTGCACCTTGGCCCGGCTCGGGCTGCCCTCCGACACGGAGAGACCCTGCCGGCACTGGGCTGAGCTGGTGGCCGTCGATTATTTTTGCTTTAAGGGGAAAGAAAAAAAAAAAAAAAAAAAAAAAGAGACCTTTTCCCATCTGTTCAAAGGCTGTAACAGGGAGATGGAGTGGGCCTGTGCTGGGAGCAAAAGCTTGAGCCAGGACACACAAAACTGAGGAAAAATCTGAGTGGTAGTGAGAGCAAACTGGTTGGTGCTTGTGGACGGAGCAGGGAGGCATGGTATGAAATAAGGTGCAATATCCATTTCTGACAGGACTTTTTGGTGCCTGTATCTACATCTCAGAGGAAGCAGCCAGTTACTGTTAGTCCTTGGCTCATTTGCACAGTGCAGGGATGAATGGATCAGTGGCACTTCCAGCCCTCTTCCTCTCCAGGGTCCTTTTAAAATCTGTGCAGTTGCTGTCCTGCCCAGTGAAACCCACTAAGTTCTGTGAGCAGAGCTGACAACTTAAGGAGAGAGAGAACAGTTCAGCCTTTCTATTCACCAAGCAGATTCATTAATGATTAGTGCCATTAGGTGGACTACAGTAGTGCCTGAGGGCCCCAATTAAAGGAAAAGTGAGCTTGTTAAATCCAGAAAGCCAAATTCTCCCTCTGATATTCCCGCCTGATGCAGAGGTGGTGCCTCCAGGGCGGGCAGCAGGAATAGCCCTGGCTTTCTATGTGAGCAGCCTCTGTGCCTTCCCCCCTCCCTCCTCCACCTCTTCCCTCTCCCCTGCCTTAGCTGCAGATCCTGCTTGCAGGGTGCTGCAGAGCAAGGCTGTTGCAGGAGTTGGCTGGCAGGACTTGCAGGAGGAGGTGTCAAATCAGCTTATTCTTCTGAGCCACTTCATTCTTCATCACAAGTGGGTTTGGGTGGGCTTTTTTTGGTTTAGGTCTTGGGTTTTTTTGGGCAGGGTTGAGAGCAGGCAAAGTGGTGGGGATTGCAGAGGAGTCTGTTATGAAATCAGATGCAATTTTAGATGTCTGAAAGAGTTTCTTTAGGCTAAAGGCAGCTGAAGATCAATTACACTGTTAGCAAATGTGCTTCCAGCTGGTTGGAGCTTCTCTTGAGGGAGAGTCTCAACCCAGGGCCCATTGCAATGGTAGTGCAGGAAAGGGCTTGCATTTGCTTTGGGCTAAGGATCTTCTGCTGCCCAGTTCTACCTGTGAGAAGAGAAACTGGAGATGATGTGGGAGAATGACAACAGCACTATTACTGGTGAGTTACTGGCTGTTCCTTTCCCCTCAAATCCCCATGCTGGGTCTGTGTTTGAAGATTTTGCTCAAAACCCCATGCTCCTGAACTATGGGTTTGCTAACAAATGGGCAGACTGTACTGGCACAGACTTTGCCTTTCAGGAGGTACTGAAGAAATAGGTTTAAACGGATCAAATTCTCAGAAACCCAGCCTGTGGCTTGTGCCTTAGCTTTTTAGGCTGTACTGTTTGTTTTATTTTGTTTCTTTGTTTGCTTATCTCCAAAGCTGATATGAAGAAAAGATGGAAACAGCCTCCTGAAGGTCAAGGTGAGACTGACCAACACCTGATTGCTGGTACTCACCAGCAGTAATAAATCCCCGATCACAGGTGCTGGAAGTCTCTTCAGCAAAACAACATTGCTGCAGAGGACCAACAACTAGTCCTGACCTTCTTTACACAACCATTCTCTGGGAAATGTATCCCCTGAAGCCAATGTGGATTCCGCCTAGGTAAGGATTTTGAACACTCAGTTTTACCTCAGATGGGAATGTTATCCCAATATGAACTCCAGGTTCATGCCACTGAAATAGAAAGAGGACTGTGTGTGCATTGTGCTTTGCACCTTCACATTTCTTGTCCAGGATATCAATTTGTTAAGTACTGTGAAAAACTTACTAGATTTCTCAAGCATCAGAGATCAAATCTGCAGGGCACCTTTTTTTTTGCCAGGAAGCAGCCTCAAGAGTGGATGGGCAGTGCATCTTTAATACCACTTTAATACCACTAATTTCTTTAACACTTTGGAAACTACTGGATATTCAAACTGATGCTCCCCAAGGCAGCAAATGAAAACCTCAGAATCTCAGTCAACCAAAGTAAAAACCAAGTAACCAACCAAAAAAACCATTAGTAACTACAGGAAAGAAACAATCACTGATAGTGATAGGAGTTGTTTTATCAGATTTATCCCATTAAAACACTTATTTTGATGCAGTGGCTGTCAGTAAGTTCCCTTCTTATACAGCTATGTACATGGTATAATTTTGCCAAATGCACCTCTTCAAGAGTCAAACCATGTGTCTAGTATAGTCTGTCTTTTTTAGGACTTCTGACAATTGTAGTACCTTAAGTGCAAGAATTTTTGCAGTAAATGGTCAGTTTGGTATTTATGCTTCTTATAATGTATTTTATTTTGACTGGGTAGTGTAAGAAGTCTTATCCATTCCTCTGTTCCCCTGGGGCACTTTCAATTTTCCAGTCCTCTGGCACAAGCTGCCTTTTGCAAAGGAATGATTCCTGTAAAGGCGCTGCCTCATCTTGTTTCCCATATTCTAACAAATTCTTAAATTATGTTGTCAGATGAAAAATACAGAACATATTTTGTTAGCATGGAACATTGGTCACATTAGTTTCACAATGCCTCATTGAAGGATCCAATATGTCAGAAAATTGTCCTAAGCTTTGCTGTTTATTGAGGCTTAATAGGTGCCCTTGTCCCTTTTACTAGAGCCATGATGCAATACTTGTTTTTTTTTCTGTTGCCAAGACATTTCATCTCTTATCTCCTTCACCCTTACTCCTAGTGCCCATTAAATGGGAGTAGCACTTTCAGATCTTTGAGATTTGTGGGAAATGCTGCATAAGGAGACAGGCTTTATTAATGACAAAAATTTAATTTTACCTTTTAGCTTTCATCAGAAGAGAAATGCCCGGATTGAAATGACAACAACAAATGATAGGTAAAGGATGCTCCCATGTCACTTCACAGGTCTGTTATGCAACAGAAAACATTCAGCCCTGGGTGCAGGAGAGCTGTGGCTCCCGTCTCTCTCTGAAGAAGAGAAGGTTTAAGCAGGCCAGCCTCATGCAGGTGCTGTGCTGCAGCATTCCAGGCTGTGAATTTCAGCCTGTGCCCTCGGCTGGACTGTCGAGGGCGGGTGGCAATACCTGTCCTGCTTGCAAAATCCCAGTCCATTTTCAGCCATGTCACTCACTGCTCACAACCCCCCTGTTTTGCTGCGCATCAAAAGTTCTTTTAATTACCTTCCCTCCATTTTCTTTAGGCGCTGGTGATTTGCACTCTCTCCACCTAAATCAGATATCTGGCACATCAATACTTAGAAGGCTTAGGAGAAGAAGAAAACATCAATATTTCACTGAACACAAAAAGTTGCACAACTCCCCAGTCTTTATTTTAATGTCAACTGTGGTTAGTTTGTCATTTTTTTTCCTGTAAGATGAGTGATTTCCACTTCTCTTTGAATCCCACCTGCGCAAATAGCTTGTTTTTCTCCCTAGCAAGTGTTAACAAGGAACTGCGAGGGTTTTGTTCAGGCTCAGTAGTCAGGCAGTCCTGCGGCGTCTGACTTCTAGGAAAAGCCACAGCAGGAACAAATGAGAGCCAGCCCACGCACCAGGCGCAGCTTTTGCTGGTCCTCAGCTCATGTTCCAGCTCACACTCGTGGTAAATGGATCTCTGTTAGCAACTGCAACGCCGACCAGCGCCGGGAGCACAGATCTGGACGAGCTGGATGCTTCATCATGGAGCTGCCCTCAGAAACGATGGCCCATTACGAGGCAGCTTCACCCTCCTCAGCAGAGCCCACGGCAATTTAGGACTTGCTCTGCTCACTTTAGTCCGTGCAGTTTCATCCTTTATGTGAACCAGATCATGCAAATGGGGGCACCGGAGTCACAGGGAAGTCGAGTTCCACACGAGGAGTGGCAGGAGAAGGAGCAGCAATTAGCTCTGAATTCACTCTACCAGCCTGTAATTTCTGCACTCTCCCCTGCTGCTCTGCAAGTGGAAGCCTTGCGCTCTAGAAGAAGGGGAGAAGAACATTTTGCTCATGCTCATATTAATCAAGTCATCTTGTGAGCTGCTGAATCTGTGAAATTATATCTCCCATGGAGTTCGGTGGTAATGACTGTCTTCGATGTGGACTCTCTGGTGTCTAATAATACAGTAATATTTCTGCAGTGGATGCACTCCCAGCATTTCTTCTCCTCTGCCTGCCTACTTCTACAGCACTTGTAGGCAGCTCAAACCTTTGAGACTTCTATCCCCTGTCAAGTTTGATCAAACTCAGTTCACAGGCTCAAAAATTATTTAGGAGGGACCGACTGGCACTTGCACAGACAGTGTGATCTCATAAGCTTCCTTTCCTTGGGAAACTAGGCTACCAACCTAGCAACGGGGTGAAAAAAAAAGCCATCCTGCTAGCAAAGAGGACCTAAACACCGGGAGGAAAGAGGGGAGGTGGGAGAGGAAAGTGAAGCTGTTTTGAAGGGAAAAAAATTGCTGCCTTGTGGCTGCAGAGCTCTCACACACTTAAAGGACCAGCCTTGGAGGGACATGCTGGAGAAAATATTCTCCAGGAGATGGAAAGTTCTCTCATGAAAATTGGTAAGGGAAAGAAATGACCTGGATTCATCTCACCACCTGGCATGCTGAATGGATATCTCTATGGTAAGGATTGTCTCTGGTGACACTCATTCCTCCCTGTGGTCTAGAGGAAGACACAGACACAATTAGCATGCAACCTGTATGCCTGCAGCCTCTAAAGCGAGGTGTGTCCTATCCCAAAGGGAATTATCTTCTTCCCACTCTCTCCTTCAGACCAAAGTTTTCCATGGTGCTGCTGCAGGGTTTGTTACTTCATGTACTACATTTGTATTTTAGAAAAGCTGCTGTGTGTCTTAATAGCTGCAGATGTATGCATGGTTTTACTGGGCATTTATTATCACTTATCCTCTTTGCACTGAAACCTTTCCTGTCCTTGTATCTTACGGAATAAAATTCTTTAAGTGAGCTTTAATGGTTCTATGGTTCTACTTTACAAATTAGGGAGCTGTCATCCAGCTTCTATTTGCTATCATACAATGTTTGAGGCTGTCAGAACTGTTATAGTGCATACTCACATAAATTGATATTTAATTTCAGTAATTATAATGTCACTAATTGTGCTTTTGCACCTGATGCAATTACCCACATTCATCTATTGAGCTCTTCTTTGTTCTTTCTAAATGTAGGCGTTCCCTTATTCTTTAATCTTCCCTGCCTATGGTAGATCATACAAACAATGAAACTTGGAAATAAAAGCTCAGACCTTCCCATCAATTTCTGTGTGCCAGATGAATGGGATAGTTTGGAACTCTGTGTGTACCTGGAGTGCAGGATATGCTCAAAATCCCACTGACTATTTTTATGTAATTTTTATGAGGCTTAGAGGGGGTCTGGTTATCCAAATATTGCACAGTGCAATTGCTTGTACTGGCCTGCTCCCAAAAGTTTTCTATTTTTTAGGGGGCTTTTTTGCTTGTAGCCTTTCACTTAAAATTACTTCAGCACTGCTGCGGCAGCCCCTTTCATCTGGCCCTTCACCAGCACTCTTTTCCTAACAGCCTTCCAGGGGTGAACTTTTTATGCCATATTCCCTGGGAAAAGGCTTCCTATACCTCAGCCATCCTCCTGTGCTCTCCTTCTCTACCTTTTCATCACGTCGCTGTCAAGTTACAATTCATATCATTCAGCGCTCAAGTTCCCACACTCTTTCCACTTGGTGCCTTCTAGATCCATGAGTACATATTACATATGAAGAGTTTATAGTAGTAATTTTAATATAGGATAAGTGATACCTGATTAAAAATTCATACAAGGCATATCCTCCAATTAGCGTGCAACATTCAAAATTGTACTTAATCCTACTTAATCAAGCATAATCCAGCCTGTGCCAGCATTGCCATCAGACAAAGATCACTGGAAGGCAACTTGAGCAGGCTTTACTAGAGGGTATAATTCTTTTGGGGGGTGGTTGTTGATAGGACAGCGATCCCTGCTGCACTGAAGCAGACACCAGGAGAGGATGGCCACCTGAGGATTCCAAATGCATCCCATCTACAATTTTCCTATTAACCTTGAACTTGGTGTATGCCACCAGCTACAAAATCAATGAAAAAAGCATGTGCTTTGTGTCTGTCAACCTGCCTCAAATTTCTCTGTGTTAAAGTGCAAAGTAAAAAAATAATCTGGGCTTCAGAATTTCTGATGCGTCCCAGCAGAGAGTTTGAGGATAGTGTTCCCTCTTTTTAAGGATACCTAAGACTCATTGGCCTCTGGGTTATAGTCCACATAGAATCTTCTTTTGGCTCTATTTCATTAAAAAAAATCCTTTAGTGAGCAGTACATTTTTATTATTTTTGCCACATGTCAATATTATTGCCATCCATTATTTCACTTTAGGAGTGGCTTTTATTATTTTAGCTAGAAAACTGTTCCCAACTGTCTTAAATTAAACCAACATAAATTTAATTTAACCTGAAGGGAATAGTTACCTCCCAGACAGCTGCTATCTCTCTGCTGCTAGAAGTGTGTGGTGCTGCAAGGTTTTACATCCTATGACACAACCAAGGCTGCTTTTGGGCTTGAGTGTCCATGTAAGAAGCACTGGCTTCACTCAGTTTTTTGAGTTTAACTCATCTTCAGAAACCAGCCCTTTGAGTGAGTGACCAAATTCACCTCTTGGTGCAAATGTATGTGCTCTACAGATGATGTCAGAACAGTGGGGCCTGAGCTGGGCACCCAGTGGGCAATGAGGTACCATGGCAGCAGATATGTGTTATGCAAACTGCTGCTTGTACAGGTATTTAAATGAACTTTTATGTTTCAGCTTCTTTGAAGCAAAGACCAAGAGGTCTGCAGAGGTGCTCTCTAGGAAAAAAAATGCCTAGGACTACATTAAAAGGTGATTTGTGCTGATGTGTCTGGAGAACTCAACAATAAGGTGAGATACATAAAGGAGGACCTACAGACCTTAAAACAAATATATCTGAACAAAACCTTGTTGGTAACAAGTATTTCCTGATGATGTTCATCATTAGAAATTACATGGATTACACATGGACCTTGTTGATCTCTTGTGGGTCTCCCCAAGCCTTTTCCACAGCTTTCTAAAATTCCGATGAGATAAATGAATGTTGTCAGGAAATACTTGTTCTTTTGAAATATTTGCTCTTTGCAGAATGTGATCTTTTGGTTAAATAACCAATATTGTTTGGTCATCAATCACTACCCATACTGAATTAATGAAAATCTTTGCTGACCAGCTTTTCTGAAGACTTACTAGGGCAAAGACTTGCTTACAAACACATGAGGCTGCTCTGGCATAGGAAGGTCAGTGTGTGTTGCTTTGGGATCAAGGTGAAAGAAGAAGTTCCAAGACATGAAGCTGTGTTGGACATCTGCACTTGGGCTGCTAAATTAGTCCTCTTAGTCAGATCCATTGTGTCTTCAACTGGCTGCTCTTCTCTTCCAGGGCTTTCCTGCAGCATACCTTTCCTCAGCAGCTTTACCAACCATAAATGAGACCTGCAGATGTCAAACCCTCTAATAGGGATGATGTCTCTTGTGTCTCTAGTGTCCTGAAGAGCTGATGGACACCCAGCAAAAGAAGCAGATTATAAGGCAGTGGAGCTTTAGTATTTTTACACCATGACAAGGAAATTTTTTTATCTCAAGTTAGTTACATAACCTGCCTCAGAGGATAAGGGTGTAGGAGGAAACACAGTCAAGAGGTAAAGGTTTACCCTGGATATTTATATTCAGTGTACAGGAAAGATGCTTGGCGACATGCAGATGTTTGTCCCACTTTTTTTTTTTTTTTTTTTTGTGTAAACAGCGCCTGGTTTTAACATGTGAATTTAGCACCTTGTTTGGAGGAGTTGGGGCTGCATGAACTCTGCATTTGGCACCAAGGAAAGAAAATCCTTGGGGGCTGTGTAGCCCTGAGACAGAGCTTTATATATGTACTTAAAGGTCAGACAGCAGCTTTGCCAAGTCATTTTAGCTTTCTTTTTCCTCTGACATATTCCTAAAATGGGCTTAGACTCTGGATGCACCTGTTAAAGAGGATAGTAGAAACGAAATTTTTTATGATCATAAAAATGGAGCTTCAAGTCTCATATTTTTTGAGAAATATAGCTCTGGAAAATGAGTTTAGAGCAAAAGAATACACTGACTGCAGCTGGGAGTATTGGACTTGGTAATGTAGAACCTGTCTGAGGAATAGACAGAATATATTTCATGTAGTATTTGCTAGGTCAGTGAAACTCCAAATACAAGTGAAACCAACAGAAAGTTTCCTTGGGTTTGTGGCACTGGTCAAAATCCTGAGCGCTTCTGGACTTAATTTTCAGAAGTTTCAGATCCTCTCAGTTCCCAGAGTTATTACAACTGGAACTGTGGCTGTTTCAAGTTTAAGCTCAGCATGAATTAGGGATTTTAATATGATAATGAAATATAATGTACCTGGTGTACAGACATGGATTAGCTGTAGTTTTGAGTTCCAGGTGTTAACTGCCTCAGGGTTGGGTTGAAAGGAAGGTCATTTTGGAAAGAAAACAAAAACTAATGGTTGTGTAGAAAAGTGAATGTAGGCCATTTTTAGTGTGTTTTATGCTGTATCCCATCATCTATACCTGTCCTCTCTCAAAGGCAGGCTTGGTTGTATGCACTGATATTCTCTGAAGCTTGTTCACAGGCTTGGGTAAAGTTTGTGCACTTGTATCTCCAGGCCTATTCTGACACAGCTCCTCAGCAGGTGGAGAGGCCAGTCCTGAATCTCCCCTGAGATCAGCTGATGGAGCAATGTTAGATAAAGCAAGTCCCCAAGTAAATTTCACATGTAGCATAATATATATTCACATAATAGCAAATTATTGCTCAAGAAGATTGTATTCCCCCTGCACTTGTCACTCCACATGTGAGTGTTTTGCCAAGCTGTCTCTGAAGCCCCATTTCTGTGTCTACTTTTGCATGTTCGGATCCCCAGGGCAGGCTGAGCCCAGGTGACAGATACACTGGGGCATCCTGTGAGCTGCAGGATGGGAATGACCCTCACACACTTACCTTTGGTGAGCTGTCCCTGGCAGCAGCTCCTGTGCTGGATTTCGCCCCATAGGGTGTGGGAATAGAGTCACTGGTGAGTGGGGCACGGGAGCAACTCCAGACCCACATCCAGCTGACACAGGTCTGGGCGGAACAAACCTTCATGTTCCTGGAACCCAGCTTGGCACTTGGTGCCTTCTGGAAGCACCTGCTTTCCTCTGAGCATCGACCAGGAAGTCTCTCTAATCATCTCTGCACATACCTGCAGTGGCCTAAAAGGAACAAAGTGGCCCGAGATGATCTGAAAGCATGAATAGTACCCACAGGTACTTTAATCCTGTCAAGGGTGGGGTGTTTTTCCACTTCTGCTTATAAATTAGAGACCAGAGACCTAATTACCTCACAGCATTCCCTAAGATGATAGCAATTATATATTTTAAAGTGCTTTGGGTTAGGCTAAGAGAATAAAAAGTATAGAGGAAAGCCAAATTCTGAGTTTTGTGGCTTTTTATTTCTGCAGAAGCACATTGCTGAAGGATGCCTGAGAAATGCCTGGAGCCCTTGGCTGCATAAAGGGGGCAAAAAGAGGTGAACAGCTTTGTCTGTCAAGTATGAGGTTATGCAATGATAGATGTTCCCAGATGACTTGTCAAGTACTTCTACGGAGAAGGGACAAATACAGAATAAGGGCAGCATCACTCAATAAAATTTGCAAAACTGAAAGATGAGAAGAGAGCATTTGCAACCCACTAAATGTTTCTTCATAGCTTTGTTGTCTGACAACTTGGCTGAGCAGCAATACCATGACCTGACACAGGCTCCTGTGGAAAAGTTTCATCTAGCTCTGGGCTTTTATTTGCATCTGGAACATTTTGTCAAATGCCTTTTTGTTTGCTTGGCTGCTCAACAGCTGCACACACCAGCCAATATTCTTAACCATAAGCAGACAATCCAACTAGTACTAATGGTTTAATGCTGGTTCCCTATGGCAAACTGTGGTACAGACTTTAACATGTACAGCATGAATTGAAATCATCCATAGAACCCTCAGCAGCAGTTCCTGAAACACTCTCCTACTGTTGGCAAGGGCAGCCAGAGCCCTCTGGGAGAGGTTTGCGCAAGTGTGGCTGGTTCAGCTACATCACATCTCAGGGCTGAGTTGTTTCCAGTCACCTCTTCCTGATTAACACCCTGTGAGGAAGCTGTAATTGAGAAATCAGTGCATTATTCCTGCTTAACTCAACCCTTGAGCTGCTCTTAAGAAACAGCAATGGCACTTTGTATTTGCACCTTACCTTAATCAGTGATAACTTGCAAGTGTGGACAGGTCCTGGGATGCATGATTCATTATCTTAGAGGAGCGAGAGCAATGCGATGAATATGCTGAGTGACCCAAGGGAGAATCTTCTATCCAGTCATTTCATGAAGGGGATCTGAAATTAATTTTACCTTGGAGATTTTGGAAAAGAGAAATGGGGTTCTTTTCTTCACTTGATCAGTAAGAACAAAGGAAAGAAACCAAAGGAAATCAACCTAGCATTTCAATGGGATACCCTGTTTGCATTGTTCTTGCAGAGTAAATTGGGGAAAATACTATTTCATTCCCATATCGATTGTCTCCCACCAATGTTTCTCACTGGAGAGGGCTATCTGTTTTGGTGGTATCCTTATCTGTGGCAGGACCACTCATGGATAGAAGCCATCCCTCAGATGTAGGAGGAGGAAGCCTGCCAAGTTACCTGGGCTCTCATCAGTCAGGCTGAAGATGGGCAGTTAGATATTCACTCATGTATGAGAAGTAAATTGTCTTGGATCAAATCTCTTGTATGTCCAGTAACTGATAAGCACCCAGAGGAAAATGGCATTTCTGGGAAGAGAAAAGACACAGCTCTTTACTGAGAGTGTGTGCATGTGACTTGGCTCCCTGAGAAGATCTACAAGAGCCAGGATTCCATGGCCTTTTCCCCCTAAATAAGGCACACTGTTTATCCTTGTACCTCTACAGACATCTGGCAGCATTGCCTGGTGTTTGTTTCTCATTTTTTCCCCATGGAGACAGGCCAGAGAAGCCTGTGGTATTCCTGTGAGGGCTGGAGTGTTGCACAGGTGAGATCCTTTGGGCAGATGGACAAAACCCATGGGTTCTGGGGGCTGGGGAAGGTCTCCTGACCTTCAGTGCTCCAGAGCTGGGTGAACAGTACAAAATCACCTGCATTTTTCAGGGGTTATTCCCTTTGTGCTTTCCTTTGTTTGTAAAAGGATACAGGGGACCTCATGGTAGTTAAGATGAATTATTTGCCATTCTTGCTTTTTTTGAGCCACGAGTGTCCATTTTTATGGCTGGACTGGTTTCTGAGAGTTGATTCACATCTGGACTATTTTCTGACCCATGTAGGGACCCTCCATGGCAAAATCCATCCTCCTGTACAGCTAATGTCCACATGTACTTGTGCTGTTGTGGCTGGGGGGTTCTCCCCACTACTCCAAAAAGGCCTTTTGCTGTGGCAGATTTCTCTTCTGGATTTCTCTGTCCTGCTGATGTAGCCTGAAAACTCAAATGGAGAGTTCTACTCCTTGTGCTCAGGGTGAGACTTGGTGTCCTAACTCATTCATTGATCCACTGAAAATCAGCCTGCCAGTCTGCAAGGTGAGTCTGGAAGGTCCTGTAAGGAAAGGACCTTGGTCTGTGCTCAGCCTGCAAATCCCAAACACTGGTGCACACAAGGGCTGTGGCCCTGAGAGCTCAGGAGCAAACCATAGGCTCAGTAAGATGGGTCAAGGCACAATAAATGAGTTGGTCATTGACCTTGTCTCATTTTCCTGTTTGTGAATTACCTAAGAAAGCACTTGCTGTTTTCCAAGGGTAGGTCAACTTGTTTAAAGTAAAATTTGTGGTTCTTTGCTTTGCTTTATTTAATGCCCAGAAAGAAGAAACAGAGCTGTGGGAATAATAAAGCAGCATGACCATGAACACCATACAAACCTCCAGAGAGGAGGCATGGCAGAAGACACAGCAAAGGTCAAACTCCACTGCACTTTTTTAGTCTAAAATGGGATTTTCTGTGTGTGTTCTTAAATGACCTTTGTTTTTGTAATGATTATCTTTAAAAAAACCTGTTGCACAGGGGGCTGAAAATCTCTGCCACTGTTCGCTCTTGTATTCCAGAAAGTCAGTGGAAGTGACCTCTGCAAAACAGGGCATGGTGGGCATGGTGGGCATGGTGGGCATGGTGGGCATGGTGGGGAGTGGGACACTGGGGATAGGCAGGGGTGACAACACCAGCATCACACATTGCCAAGTCCTTGTGTCCATTCCCATTGCCAGATCCTGTGTGCTGGGGTCAGGGCACAGGACCTTTAGGCTGATCAGACTTTGCAGGGGTGATTTCACTGCCTTCATCTACATCCCAGCACCGTGTAACAAACTGTTTTTCAGCAACAGCTCAACAAGGAGGTGGACATGCATAGCAAAGCATGGAAATGAGTTTGGTACTGTCACATGGGACATCTCAACAGGCACAGCTTTAACCACAGGGGCTCTGCTTGCAGCTGAGCCCACAGCTTCATTCCCTAAACACTCTTTGATGCTATCTTCCTTTTCCAAATGCCACTGCCTCCCACACAGGCATACACACCACAGAAATGTTGGCAGGAGTTCTGGGTCATCTGCATCCACCTGCTCTGGGCTGCACTGTTAGAGTCAAGAGTTCAGAAAGGGCACCACAAACTGGAAATATTTCCTAGCAGGCCAACCAGGAAATTTATGATGTGAGAAACAATTCACTAATCTTTTTATAAAATACCCTGGATCCACATATGACATTTATAATCTAGCAGCAGCTAGTTCTCTGTCACATGTGGAAAATTAGTTTGCCTGTTCTTAGCTAATTGGTGAAAAGTAAATTAGTACTTGTTATTTAATAGTAGGATGATGAAATATGGGTTACTCCACCCTTTGTGTCCTAGATAGCAATTTTTTAATAGGATCCACTTTCCTCATATTCAAAATAAGTCATGAGAGTGGAAAATGACTCTAATAATAAACAAACATTGCAAAGGCCTTTGGGACCTCACAGAAACAGGGTTCAGATGGCTGCACAGTGATGGAGATTCCCCACAGCTCACGCAGAGGAGTGACTGCCAAGTGTTAGCAGTCACACAGCAGCAGCTCCCTGAGGGCACTTCTTCACCACGGCGGAACAGCCTCAGCCAAGGTAAAAGTGTGCTACACCCAGGTCAGAAAATCCCATGGCTTCTCATTGTTTCATATTAATGTGTTTTCTCATGAGAAAAATTACTCTGCACATGCCTGATTTTCATATTTGTCCTCCCCGTGGCCCTGCAATGGTCCCAAGCTGAAGGCAGGGATTATTAGGCAGATCAGCTGCTGCTGCTGCAACTATCAAATGAAATAAAGGAGACAGAATAGCAGTCTCCTCATTTTTAAGATAATTAGTGATAGAAAAGATTTATGACCCCTGCATTTATTGACTGTTTAATTTATTGGACAAATAGCCCTGTGACAGAAACAAATGTAAACTGAGTTGAAGTATTCCAGTGAAAGATCAGACTGGAAAATGTCTTTCAAACTGGAGCTGGACAATATTGCATGGAGATGCAAGACTTTACAAAATCTTATTTACTCCTCTACTTACTTTTGTAGTAGCTGATGGCATCCCACTTGTCACATAACCCTGAGTTTAACTGGGCAGCCTTGGGTTACAGGGGACTCTTGATCAGGCTTCAAGTGCATGCAAAATGCTGAAATTTCTCCTCTGAAGTGACTAGGCAGCTCAGAGGACAAAATTATGGATTTCTAATCATTACAGATGCAGAGAAAATAAGAACCTAGAATTATTATGGGTCATTAATAATTATTATCTAGATGCCTTACAACATACAGGTGCAAAAAAGGCCTCATTTCCCTATCTACAGCGCTGCAATGCAGCATCAATCCATTCCAGATCTAGGGAAAGGCTGAGGGAATGACAGGCCCCTGGTTCCAGCCCTTCAGGCTGTGGACTGGCATGGTGAGACACATGGAAGCCAAGATGTGTCCTCCCATGGTATTTCCCATGTTCCTTCCTGCCAGGCCTTAGGGCTAAAATGGAGAGAGCCTCACAGGGAGCTCCCTCAGCAGCTGGAGCGTCCTTGTGAGGGAGAAATGACATTTTGGAGCCAGGCTTTTGGCAGGCTGGGATTTAAAAACACGAAGGGGTCATTGCAGGAAGTTCACAGGCACATGTCATATACAATGTGGAAAAGATGTCACAAGATTATCGATGAGGGTAGGTCATTAGCCAAGGGTGACAAGTATTTTGGTGGATGATTGCCAACTGAAATGACCATCTGTGTCAAATCAGATTAAACTGGCCATCAGTGCACTTGTCAGTAAAAAAAGAAAAAGAAATCAGGGAAGAAAGGCTTTATTTTCTGACCTGTCAG
Source organism: Camarhynchus parvulus (assembly GCF_901933205.1). Lineage (NCBI taxonomy): Eukaryota > Metazoa > Chordata > Aves > Passeriformes > Thraupidae > Camarhynchus > Camarhynchus parvulus. Next base: position 66,989,176 of record NC_044572.1, read on the forward strand.
TTTACTTCTGCAGCCCTGAAAACCTGGGCTCACCAACAAATGGATGGTGAGCATATACTTACCTTGAGCATTCAGGCTGTCTCTACAAGGTCAGGAGAGTTCTTGGTAGGATTAAAAAATTAAGAATAAGGCTCAAATGCTTTTATTGGCAGCATGCTTGACTGTTGGCAGGATTAAAATCTTTCTGACTATTTTTAATAACTAATCAATGTCTGCAGTTGAACCCAGTTAAAAATCAGTTTTTCAAGGAAGAGGAACTTTTTCTTCTACTTTTCTCATGAAAAAAGGTATTATTCTCAATGCAAAGTACCCTACCTCATTTACAGAACCAACCAAACAAAAAAGCTAAGCATGATTTCAGCAAAGGAAAAATCTCTTTGTGGGAGGTTTCTGATTTTCTTTAACAAAGAGAGACAACAAAGTTCTATGACTGTCTTTAATGAATGAAAAACCATCTCCCACCTGCTCCTTTTTTGACTGCAGTTATTTCAGCCATATCTACCTGAAAATGTCTTTTCCTGTGAGAATTGAAGCTGGGGGATGAGGTGTGCCAGCCTAGTCCTTTTTGCCTGTGCCATTCTAGTCCCTCAGGCCTCAATCTGTTGTTTATTGATTTGGCTGAGAAGAGGCACTATGGAAAGGAAAAGACTGCCTAGCTTGTTTTTCCCACCTGAAAGGCAGGATTTCCCTTTTTTCTCTTGGCCTGAGTAGCTGTGTTTGGTGCTCTCTCTCCTGTCTCACACAGTGAGGACTCCCCATCCCATTTCAGTCTGCTGAAATCACCCCCTTCTCCCAGAGCGCTGCAATTAAAGCAGCTTAACGAGTTTGCATACGTCAGCCAAATTTCCTTCAGTGGCATTTAGAGCAATGTAATTTATCTCGCAGTTGCTGTGGATTAATGCAGAGGATCAGCTCCCGTTGCTCACCTCATGCCTGGTAATAGGCACTGCGTTGCTGCCATTGGATGCTGTGTCTGAGCCCTCGAGCCCTGGGGAGCAGCCCCAGCTGCTGCACTGGAGCCAGTGTGTTGCCTGTATAATTGTCCAACATCATCTGGCCCAGAGTGGCCAGACTGGACCCCTCTGTGGGAAAAGGAAAACCCTTAGGCACGACACAGACTCCTGTGGTCTCCTACAGACCGCATCCCATGTACCGGAGTTTAAATCCTGAAACTTGTGATTATCCTCCTTTCAGTCTTCCTCTTTCATTTTTCAGGATCAAATTTTCTCAGTCCCGTTATTCTTTTTCATCCTGGAAACCTCTCCTCATTAAAACCTCCAACCAGAGGAGAATATATATCTGGTACCACTGAGAAATATGGATTGTCTGTCCTTGGCCACCAGCTAAGCCACTGTTTGGGTGCTGCTGGTTTTCCACAGGATTCCCAGGGGTTTACTGAAGTCTCAACTCAGAGTTTCGACCAAAACAAACAAATTAAAAAGGGTTATTAACACTTATGAACAGAAACTCTGCTAGCCTGGGTCACACTGAAACCCTGATGTTTTCCTACCTATCTTGGGTGAAGACATTTACTGACCCCTTTGATTATCCTAGCTTTGAAGGTCTATCATTCGGTGTCCTGTGGGGGAAAATTGAGGTCCTGATAACACAGATCCCATCAGTGGAATTTTGCTGGGGAAGAACTCAAATCCTGAATAGCAACCACCTTCCCACACCTGTAAGTATTTGCTTTAGGGCTCAAACATTTCACACTCAGTGCAAACCCACATGTAGTTAGAAAACTATAGGAACACAAATATCCGGTGTCAGTGTTCAATTTGCGCCAGCTCTGAGCATGAAAGCCTCTCCACAGTGCAATGGCAGCAAGCCTCTTAACCTAGGAGGGTTTAGGGAATGTGAGCATTACAAGATTCATTCTCTGAAAATACACAGAAATGTACTTCTGGAGGAGTACAGTGAAGCACATTTTCACATAATGGCCATGAATATTTGCTGAAATCAGATTTTGAATTGACTGTCATAAAGAGCCAGACAAGACACCCAGCTCCTGGTGCTGATCACATCCAGTCAGACAACACAAGTGTAGCATTCAGTAGTGCTGGTCCAGGCAGTTTGAGCTAGAAACATTCTTTAATGCTTGCAAAGTAATTAATAAAAAAATACTCCTGGTCTAGATGGGGGAGTTTAATTTGCAATAAGCTATTCATATGATAAATGATTCATTAAAAATTAGCCTACATCATCCAATCACAAAGCATTTCTTGTTAAGGAGTCAAAAGAAGAAGAGAAAGGGAATAATTTTCATTATAATTACAGCAAGAAGACTATGAATGATGATGCACTGAAAAACTTTACATGTTTCTGTACAGTAAAAATTAGTCTCACCTTTTCCCCCTGCTCTTTCATAATTTAAAACTCACTTGCTTTTAAAAGTTCAAGCCTGTCATGTAGTTAATCCTCACTGAGAGCTAGTGTAGATGACATGTTTGAAAATAATTGGTTTTAGGAATAAGAAAGTTATCAGTGCTGAAATTTGCTGGCTTCTTTTAGAGAACACATTCTATAGAAAACATTTCCTACAAGACAGGAAATTATTTTTCTGATCCTACTCTTGCAAGTGGATTTAGTAAAACATAGCTCAAAACATTTCAATTGTAATTTGACTTGAATACAAACTTTGTTTTTATTGTCAGCTTTTATTATCTACCACTACACAGGCTTCCTATTATCTTAATGGCACAGCACCACTGACGAAAATCTGTTTCAGTTGACCATTCTTGCAGCTACCTCAGCATTATTATAGTCAAATACCTCTCTAAATTAAAAGAATGATAAGATTGAATATCCAAGCACTCAAAAGTTTGAAAAGTTGAGGAAAACTTAGAAACTGCATCTATATGTTAACAAATATGCTTCATTTATGCAATAGTATGCTGTATTTTCAAAAAAAGTGTTGTCCAAATGCACCATTATTCAATATTTCTTTGACAGAAAATAAAATGTTCAGCACACATTACAAAACACCAAATGGAATCTTATTTAATTTTCTCCTGGATGTTTCTAACACATTCTGACTTGAATACTTGAGCAGAGATAAGGCAATGATACACTTATTTCCAGAGCACTGTGAGGGAAGAGTGGTAGAGGCAGTAAAGCCTTGCTTGTGAATTACGTGATCTCAAACACATTATCTACAACTTCAGTATTCACATAATTGCATTCAAATTGTAGTTCCCATCTTAGAAATGTGGCCCTGGAAGGGATGTCCTAGATGATGCAATCCAGGGTCCTGCAGTGGCAGGCAGTGGCTTTGTAGGGTCCCTTTCATCGATTGCTCAAGCTTCACCTCAAAGCTAATTGGGTTATTTTGGCTTCATAGCATGCCATGGAAGCCTCTGTGAGGATCCCATCACTCTGATGGCAAAAAGAACTTTTCATTTCCAGTCTAGACTGACTCCTAGATATCTTAAAATCATTTGCTATCATGCTAAACTGACTTTAAAAGCAAACCTTTTTCCCCTCTGGGACATTGTCAGATGACAATTCTACATTTTGTCAGCTTTTTTTAGTTACTAGGCTAAACAAGAGAAATTCAGAAGGCAGCCAGTAATCACCCTCTGTATCCCTGGCCTGCACCTACTTCAGGTGCATTGTTCTTAAAATGTTGAAACCAGTTCTGGACCTAAGCCCATCATATGGGCATCTTCCAATAAAAGTACTATGGTCAGGCTAGGTTATAAATAAATTAAAACAGAAGTTTAGCATGGAAAGGGTCAGGCAGCCTTGAGGCAGCAGGACCAATTTCAGATGTAACACCATCAGTTCCAGAGCAAGGACGGAGCCTGAGACTCTGCTTGTGGTGTGACTGAACCATTGTCTGGAGGTTCACAGAGACAGCCAGTAGCTCAAGGAGCCAATTCTGACCCTAGCTGAGGGAAGGGGGGAAACCTCCCCTTTACAGTCTTGGTTACTCTGAGTAAAGTTAACGGATCTGGGATGAGGGAGCTGCTGCATTTTTGGGCCTTTTTCTACTACCTGCATAGGTTTCCTGACAGAGGAGATGTGCAGGATGGCAAAGAGGGCACAGGACATGAAATATTAATCTGGAGAGAAAAAAGTGTTCTTAGACATTACAGCCCTTGGGTCAGCCTTCTGATTTTTTAGCCCCATTCCATATCTTGAGTCAGTTCTCTAAGTAAGTAAATGCTTTGTTCTCTCTAACTGTGTCTCTTTCCCTTTCTACACTACTTTTGTAATATTGTCAAAAAAGGCAGTCAGGCTTTTGGGGATGTTGGGAAAGAAGGTTAACACAGGCACAGATGCATCTGTTGCCACTATCTCTGTGAGGCCCCAGAAGCTTTTTCAGCTCAGATAATTACCACAAAATTGGCTGTTGCCAAAGCTTCTCTATCTATCATTTACGGTATTTCAAGTGAGAAATACATACAAACAAACATAATATCCTCCAGGATACAGGTACACAACGATCAAAGATGAGTGACTTATAAGCAGCCAGGAAAGTAAACCTTTCCTGGAGATGCTGTTATGCAGAACAACACATAAAGCTCCGTTGAAATGTCTGGCACATATAAAAGTTTGCAGGAAAGAGTCCCAGGCTAGAATAGAATTGCTACAGACAAATCCCTTCTCTGAACACCTATTCATAAAAGCAGGTCCCCAGCTGCAAGAATCATTGCCCCAGGAAGTGAAAGATGCACTGCAGAGATTTTGATCTGGATGGGCTGTTGCTCACTCCCTCGGTTTCATTCAGTGCTGTTAAAAATGCCCTACTGCATCCTGGAGGTAGTGGATGGAAGGAAATATCTGCCTGTCCTTTACACATTGGTTGTTTATAGGTTTGAAACACATACAGAGGTTCTTCTGAGTGTATGTGTGTGGGTGTATACATGCATATATATGTGAGTGTGTATATATACATACATATATATTTTTTTATACAGGTCTTTGTATGTGTGTATGTATACACTCACGAACATACAGAGTGTGTGTTATAGACATGGGCTAAGTTTGTTTTAATAATTACTTGCAACAATTAAAGAGAGTCATGAGTCACTCTGCAAATGCAGATGCAGCTGCAGATGCCCCATCCCTGGAAGTGTTCAAGGCCAGGCTGGTTAGGGCTTTGAGCAACCTGGTCTAGTGGAATGTGTCGCTGCCCATGGCAGGGGGGTTGGAACTGGATGATCTTTAAGGTCCCTTCCAACCCAAACCATTCTTTGACTCTCTGATATGATTCTGTGAACTAGAGGACTCCATATGAGACTGGGTAATGCCAAGTAAATGTCAGTAATGACAGTGCTGACAGGTTGATGAAAATAAAGGTTTCTCTGTCACTGAGGTGGACTTTCAAGTATCTACCTGACTGCACGTCTAGCTGTCTGTCTAGATACACAAAAATTAAATAGGTCAACAAGTTTCTTGCAAACCCTAATAGCTTTGACATGGCAAGCACGCACCAGACAAATGCCTATCAGGATAGTTTTTGATGGAAACCAGGTGTTTTGTAGCCAGTTGGTGAGAACACAGTGCAATGGATCAGCAGGTGTGCCCATATGTATGTATCAAATGTAATTATTCCACAGGGCATGACTCATAAGGGTTGTGCTCTTCATTCTGGACAGTTAGACCTCACTGGTAATGTTTTGTCCAGCAGCAGAGCATTGTTCAAGAGTTTTGATGGTTACTACATTGACATCTCTGGTGGTGAACTGAGTCTCTAGCCAGGCAGGTCAGGAGGTGAGGTGAGGCTTGGAGGAAAGGCCAGAAACAGCTCAGCTTCCTGCATGTGGATGTTGGTAGGCCACTGCTTTAGCCCACGCAGTAGTTATTCTGCTACCCCTTATCCCAGAGATCCAGGTTATGGAGATGGGGAGAGGGACAGTGTGGCATTTACATTCCCTGAAAAATCTCTTTGCCCAGGATTTTTCTCCTGGGAAACTCAGAAGCCTCAGAGAAAAAGGGAAACAAATATTATCTCATTTGCTTCTCCTGTGTTTTGCTTGTCTGCAATGTGTTTGGAGATTGTTTACCCACAAGTGATTGTTTCATTGGTTTCTGCTGTGAGTTGTTTTCACTCATTGGCCAACCAGGGCCAAGCTGTGTTGGGACTCTGGAGAGAGTCACAAGTTTTTCATTATTATCTTTTTAGCATTGTGTAAGTATCCTTTCTGTACTCTTTAGTATAGTATCATATAGCATTCTTTAATATAATATAGTGTCATAAAATAATAAATCAGCCTTCTGAGAAGAGGGAGTCAGATTCATCATTCCTTCCTTCATCACGGCACCCTGCAAATACAATAGGACAGAAGGATTGCACCTCCTGGTCATGTGAGTTTGTTATCCCTGTTATTATGTGAGTTCCCAGAGAGGATAGCAAAAGGGAAAATGGTGATCTATAGTGCCTCAAAGTCCATCAGGATAGACTTCCTCAGACAACAGATCTCCTACTGGGGCACCTCATGGCAGCCCCTCTGATCATTTCCACTTCCTCAAGATATTTTTCTCTTCTACCAGAGCAGCCACAATATTTGTAGTTGGTGAAAGATAGTGTAAAGGGCTGCTGACACCTGCAGATGGCTACGTGAGTTATGACACAGAACAAAATAATCAGAGAGATATGCAGAGCAGATTTTATTTTCCCATTTGTGAGATGCATATTGGGCTCCACATTCCTGTAAAAGAAAACATTAAAAGTATCTCCTGTCTCTGGAAAATTGCTGAATGACAGCATGGGGAATAGGATGTTTCTCCATGACAGGGCTGTCTACTAAAAAGAAACTAGCTCCAGTCAGCTCACTTGTACTAAACAAGAGTAGATGAGTTGACTGTGCGCATGTTTGCATCCCTGTTGTGCAGCTCCTGGGTTCTGCAAGGAAGGAAATGGGATTCCCCATTCCAGCTGTTCAATTACACCTTTCCACCTTCAGCTCAGCACCTGAGCCTCCTGTGTCCTGAGGCCATGTGCAGCTGCATATCTCACACCTGAGAGATAAGCTGCCCCTGTGGACTCATTATGGCAATCTGGTAAAAATCAAGTGCTTTGAAAAGTGACTGCACTTCTTGGGCTCCTTAGCACCAGCTTTTTGTCAAGCACCACTGCAATGGGCGAGAGCTGCTCTCAAGGGCTCCTCATTTCTCAGAAACTGCAGAGTAGAGAGTGCAAAGACTTTGTTGTCCCACAGAAGGTGAACTCATCTTCAACAAATGAGCCCTCTGAAAAAAAGACCAAAACAGACCATGCTATCTCAGATGCTCAGATTCAATTACCATTTTGCAGAAGCCCTGATAGCTTGAGTCGTTTCACGAGAGGCAGCACCTACGTGTGTGAGCACACACATGCAGAGCAGCCATTCTGCGTGGGACTGTGTGCTCGCACACACAGCTAGTGCTAGTTCCCATGTCATCTCCACACTCACACGCTGTAGGTAGCTCCCACATCTCCACATCTCCTCGCAGCTAAAAGCACAACCTGCAGTAGGCAGACTGGGGGTTGTGGGTGTGGGTGCTGTGCGTGTCTCCCTCCCACAGGCACAGGGGACTGCGTGCCTCCCTTCGCACGCATGCACAGCCCAGATCTGCATGGAAAGGCTGGAAGCTGGCTTAGGCAGCACTCTGCTCCTCCTGAAGGAAGAGCTGGCATGTGTAATAGCTCCAACAGAAGCAGGAGCGGGCAGCTCGTCCCAGCAGTACACTGCGGTTTCCTAGGTAACTGAACTTGAAATAAGGTGATGTCTGGAACTGGGTCTTATCAAATCAATTTGCTGAAGGTGCATACATGGGGGGAAAATCCCGTCGTGTGGGATCCTACTGACTGTAAGAGCCAACAATATACCACTTATTTATTTTGGTAGTTGAGGAGTTTGTTGCCTTTTAATGATCAGCGATGACATTTTCCCATTGAAGCCATCTGTGCGGGCAGGGACGTGTAGAAAATATGACTGTGCATGTTATGCATTATTTACACAAGGCCACAGCTATGTGCTTTGCAGACAAATGAAGAAAAGACAGATCCCTGCCCTAAGGGATCTGCATGAAAAACACAGTTCCCACCTTATTTCTGATACCTCACCTTACCTGCATGAGCAGCCCAAGTTCAGCAGCTAGACTGACTCCCCTTCTGCCACAGAGTTCCCAAACTATGGTGGGCCACACATTTGAGACAAGGTCCACAAAAATATTTCAGTGGTTACCTGACGTGTCTGAATGAATCTGAGATCAGTGGGCGGGAGAGCCAACATGTCTTGGAAAATGAGACTTGGCTTCTCTGGTCATACCTCTGCCCAAGAAACCTAAATGAGATGAGGGCATGTGCCCAGGATCTGGAGCACATTTCCCTCCACTGTTGAATTACACCCATCATGCTCTCAGCTCGTGCCAGGCAGCACTCAACCAAGCAAGTCCTAAGAACTGCCTCAGCGTGACATGAGCCAGGCAACCTAGGAAGTGATACAGAGTGTGTCACTTTGGTGCGTCCTCCTGCACTGTCTTCCAGCAGAATTTCTCCTTGTGCAGCCCTCTTGCTCTCACACCAATCCTCAAAACACTCTGAATTCAGCATCATCCGGTTAAAAAATTCCTCAGTAGTAGGAGCTGCTTTTTGCCATTTTTTAACTAGAGAAGACAACTACAGTTTTTCCAAGGGCCTTAAACCCCTCACCTCACTCCAAGCTACTTGTTGATCCCATGCTGCCTGTAACTGACCTGGGTCAGAGACTGATAGCCTCTAGAAGTGGCATCTCTCTTCTGTGCTGGGATAGGACTAATCTGATATGGCCAGCCGTTCTTCTGCTGGCTCCAGCCCAAAGGAGGCAGCTGTCCCCTTCCCCTTGAGCCTGGGGAAACAGCAAAAGCATCAAAGACATCATCTTCTACAGGCTGCAAAAGCAGAAGCAGCACCCCCAGCCTTGGAGGTGAAGCCTGCAGACCCCAGATTCAGAGCCTGAGCATGCTTGGATGCCTCAAGCATGGAATAGGGGGATGTGCAAGAGACATGTGGCCTCCCCCACACTGTTCATGCCACAGCCTGTGCCTACTCAATTATGGTCCCATTCCACAGTGACCCTGTAAGCCACCACAGCCCACATCGTGCTTCTGGGGGGCACCAGGCAGCTCCAGGAATGTTTGCTACTATTGTTAGCACAGACATGGTCTGTGCCCATCTGCAGCATTTCTTGTCCCTCACTGGGGTGTTGTGAGGACAAGTACCTTAAAAGACTGAGTCAAATGGGACATCAGAGTAATGGAGATCATAAAAGCACTGGTTATGACAGCAGAAGATGATGACACATCAGTGCCTGTCCTTCCATCACGTTTTTTTTAGTCTGATGCTTCTAATACCCGTGACAGACCAATGTCTGGGACAAAGGCCCCTAAGGAGGCTGGTACAGCAGGTCCAGGAAGTGTTTTGTGCTGTGGCTGCTGCTGCATTCAAAGGGACAGAGGATGCCAGCAATGCAAGCATCCCGCATTGGTCTGAATGCACTCTGCATTTAATTTCTGACTTTTCTTAGTGTGCTTGGCAGTGGCATAGGGTGCAGAGCAGTGCTGCATTTTGGGCTTTGGCAACTGCAAGACAGAGAAGCCAACAGAGCCCCCAGGGCATGGCCTGCCCTGTATCCCCTGCACCATGTGCCCCACAACTGCCTGGCATGGCAGTTCCCACGTGCTGGCAGGCAAATTGCTGGTGTGCTCTGATATGGGATCCCCAGGTGCTTTGGGGCACTTGACCCAGTTGCATCCCTACAGCCCTTGAGTCCAGTATTAAGGACAGATGGCCTCAGACTTTTCCTTAGCTTGCAGCATCCTGCAAAGCTGCTCAGCACCCCAGGGTGTCAGAAGTCTTTGAAAGACAGGGCTCTACCCTAGTTTGTCCAGTGGCAGAGCAGGCTGCAGCAGCTTAGCAGTCTGCAGTAGCCATTAGCAGAGATGCTATGTGATTTCCAAGGATGAATCCATGTTCCAACAGCTTCTTCACAACAAAATTAGCGTTGCAATACTTGATTGCAAAACCACAGCAATTAGCAGATGGCTCAGGATCAAGTCAGGGACCTGATGTGACCGCAGTCAAATGTGGAGGACCACTTTGTCTTCCAGTTTGGTACTGTGTCATCTTAATGCAAGTGGGGCTTTGGGTTTGCTTTTAACTGATGTCTAAACAAAAAAAAAAAAAAAAAAAAAGGAGGGATCTATTTTTATTTAGCAAGATATGCAGAAGTGTTATCAGCAAAAATGTTGCCTGCAGTGTAGAGATGTTACATTTCATTTCAGGCAAATGCTGTTAAGGCTGCCTGGGATGTGACAAAACATCTGACTGATTGTTCTCCAAGTGCTGCTCTGTAGCCCTTGGAAAATCAACACATTAAGTTTTCGCTATAGGCAAGCAATTAGGAATAGAACCATTCAAATGAAATAAAAATCAAATCTGGAGGGAAAACTGCAGAACCTTTCCTTGTTGTTTCACCTCAGAAAGTTTCATTCCTGCTGTGCTCAGCATCAGCTTGGCCAGCCTTGGGACAGTGCACTTGAAGATGGGGCTCATGGGGGAAGGCTGAGATCCTAGAGATGGTTCAGCGGTGAGCCTGAAAATTGCTCAAAGGCAGGTGAGCATTTGTTAGGGTGGAACATTTTGTGCCCCCACCCAGCTGCCCCAGGTACACATCCTGCAGTACATCACAGGGTCCTTGTTCCTTCCCATCTTCCCTGGGAAGACGAATGGAGACGCTTTCTGGCCAGTCAGCTCACCTGGGCTTTTCTGGCGCAGAAGCAGAGCACAAAGAGGGCTGGCAGGGGCAGGCAGTGTGCACCTCCATGCAAAAACAGGTCACAGCCCAGGCACTCACCCAGACTCAGGAGTCAGAGAGTGCTTATAGGTCTTCTGGCTAACCCATGGCTTTAGGGCTCAAGAGAATGAGTCAGCTTCAGAAGTGAAAAATCAGAGCAGTGCCTTTAGCAATGCTCAGTCCCATGCCCAGGCAACAGAGTTAGGAAAACAGAGTGCCCCTCTAGCCAGCACACCAGCCTGCAATAAGTCAGACTGTTACAAATAAATAAGAAAAAGTAATGTATATTTAATAGGGAAGGAACAACTTACCAAGGGCGGTGGTGGATTCTCCTATTCCCTTCTCCATCTAAGACCAAGTTGGTCAGTTTCTCTCAAAATATGTGCTCTAGTTCAATAACAGCTCTTACACTGAAGTAGGAATTTAGTTCAGTGAAGTCCTGAGGTCTGTGCTATGGGCAAAGTCTTACTGAACTGCCATAATGGTCTCTTCTGGCCTTTAAAAGTGGGTCCTTTAAAAGGACTATGTTGTCCTTTCCCTTTCATCCAGTCTCATATTTCACATTCGTTTCTTTTCAAGTCATTTTATGGCACTCACATGAAGTATCTGAGTACTTCACAAGCTATGAATCACTTCTGATTCAGACTCCCTTGATGAAGTCTGTCATCCCTTTCTCTCACATGCAGAACCAAAGCTCTGAACATAGAAGTCCCAACTTGTACCAACAATGAATCAGAGCCAAGAAAACCTTATCCTGTGAGATCTGCACCACCACCTCACCAGTGTCAAATCAGCACATCTAAGTCTGTGCTTTCCCTTCTGAAAAGTAGTTGCAAAGCAAACTGGACAATGTCTTTTACTACAGTTTTTAACTGGGCAGTGTCTCCTACTCCTCTTTTCACAACTTATTGGCCTGAGAGGCTGCCCAGATGCCCATTTACCTCAGACAGGAATCAGAGGGGGAAGCCAGATCTGCACTGTCTTTGCTTATCTTATTCCTGGATCCAGACAAATGTTTAAAGGAATAAGAGGGTGAGCCTGTAGGGGGTGTGAGGAACATGCATCTCAAGGAAAACCATTGCAAAGTGAGCAGAGATGGTTGTGTGGATCCATCTCCCAGTGGCCCAGTGCAGAAACCATGCCATATTATCTGGGAAACACATTAAGTCTGAAGAAAGGATCCCTGCCTTGCAGAGTGGGGAGGAGGCAAATGATGGGTATGAAGGTGGAGATGGAAGTCTACTGGACTTGCCCTGGAGTAAAGATATGTTTGTCTTCATCACATACCCTTGTGCTCCATCTTTGTTTATATCCACCTCATCAGCTGCAGCAGCATTCCCAGAGAGACAGGTTTTCTATTTATAGGCACCAGCAGTTCCTCCCTTCACTGCAGGACAGTCTGAACATCCCAGCTTCTCTTGCTGCTGACAAGCACTTCTCCACCTGAACCAGAGACACGGGCACTCCTGTGTCCATGTGAGGGAAAAAAGAAAGGGATATTGCTTCCAAGCCCCAGCCTCTATGCCATTCACAGGGGGATAAGCACAATGGTTGTTTCTGTGTTCTTCTCTTTTAAACTTCTGTAATGTAGAAAATAAACAACCATGATCAACATGCTGAAATGCTCTAGTAGCTGATCAAGCTGCTCAAAGTATATGGGAATATCTCATGTCTGGACAAAAAAAAAAAATCATGAGCAAGGGGTCTAAGCCCAAGCTGCAGACACCCAAGTGATGTCAGTGTGGGCTGAGGTAATTCCCATCTCAGGGTGTACATCTGCACTGAACTCACGCTGTCCTTCCATTTCTTTACCCTTCTTCCATTTCCTGAGGAGTTCCTGAGAGCATTCTGCTAATCAAGCTCCACTTTAGCTCATTCTGAAGAAGAAATACACACAGTTGATAGTTCTGAAAATGTTGTTCAGGGTGGAAGAAAAAAAGTCTGGATATGACCTTAATGGATCATCTATTCCAGCTACAATCTCCTCACAAAACCTATTCCAGTGCATGGTAAAACTTTGGAAAAACTCTTTAATTTTGACTAATATCAATGTATCTTGCTGCAATTTTCCTATCCACTGCAGAGCTGACAGATTATATGCAGAACAACTGGCAAAGTATAGGCTAGAGAAGTGGACAGTGAGATGAACAGAATACTGGCTGAGCTGCCAGGCTGGAAGGATTGCAGTCAGTGGCATGGAGTGCAACTGGGCACCAGCCAGCAGCAGTGAGACCCAGGGGTGGTGCCAGGGTCTGCTCTGGTTAACATCTTCATTAATCACCTCCACACCAGGACAGAGAGTGCCCTCAGCCAGCCTGCAGGTGACACAAAACTTTAAAAAGCAGCTGATGCACCAGAGGGTTGTGCAGGCATCCAGGGGGACTTTGTCAGTCTGGAGAAATGGGCTGGTGAGAATCTCATGGAGTTCAGCAAAAGGAAGAGCATTAATTCTGTCACTGGGAAGTAATAACCCCATGCCCCAGTAGAAGCTGGGGGATTTCTGGCTGGAAAACTGCTTCACAGAAAAGGACTTGGGAGTTCTGGTGGATACCAGTTTGACATTGGGGCAGTAATGTGATTTTTTATAAGGGAAACATATACAGTATACAAGCCTTGTGGTCTGCTTTCAGAAAAGCAGTGGCAGCTGGTTGAGGGAGGTGATCTTTCACCTCTGCCCAGACCTGGTGAGTCATATCTGGAGTACCCCATCTACACCTGGGTTTCCCAGTAAAAATAGATGTGTGCATCCTGGAGCAAGTCCAGGGACGGGCCACAAAGATGATTAAGGGATGGGAGCATCTGATGTATGAGGACAGGCTGAGTGAAATGGAACTACTCAACCTGGAGAAGCAAAAGCTCAGAGGGATCTTCTCCATGTGTATAAACACCTGATTGTTATTTATGCATGGCAGACAACTGGGAAGACAGAACCAGACTCTTCTCTGTCGTGCACAATGAGAGGACAAGAAGAAATGTGAACAAACTGGGATACAAGGAATTCCATTTAAATATAAGAACAAATCTTTCCAAGGGAGATTGAAGACTGGTAAAACTTTCCCTGAGAGGTTGTGCTGTCTCTGTCCTTGGAGGTATTCAAAACACAACAGTACATGTCCCTGAACAACCTGCTTTAGCTGACTGTACTCACAACAGGTGCTTGGATTAGGTGGTCTCCAGAGGTCCCTGCCAATCTCATCAGTTCTGTGGTTCTGTGACTGTATTTCCTTCCTCTCTCACAGTAGCTTTTTACATTCTGGAAGATAATTTTCATATGCCCCCTCATATCAAGTTAGTTCAATACATCTTCAGAAGAGATATCTTGTTGTGGGCTTCTGGACCTTCTTCAGTGTGTCTGTGCTCTGCTCCAAGGGCAGTGTTCTGCACAGGATGCAGCTCAGTAGCTGAACCTGAATGACAGCAGAGAGTTTGGAGTTATAGGCCACAGGGAGAGTCATGTGAGAAGACAAATCTGAAAGAGAGAAAAGGAAGGAAAGCCCAGCAAGCAAACAAGAACTGCTACCCACCCACTGAGTGCCAGCACATAGTTAAAAAGACTCTGTTCTGGGTGTCATAGATGAGATATCTTCAGAAATTTTCCAGAACTTTATGCTACACCTGTTTGGGAAAGAGTTGGGAAAGAGTGTGCTTGGCTTGGCTTACACCCTGCTTCCCCCTCTTAATACTGAGTTCTTAAATTGTACCTTTAAAGAAAACCAATGGATTGGGCATCAACCTTGTTTTCCAAATCTGTTTTGTGCCATTCCCTCCCTTGACCCCCAACCCCCTGGGAATTTACAGCCCTCCCACCTCACCTGGGGCCCAAGTTCCCCTGTGTGCCTGGCAAAGGACTAGATTTTCAGAGGGCAGACAGTGTTGGTGAGCTCCCCTGCACCGTGCCCATGAGCTTGGCAGGAGGTGGACTCTTCCCAGTTCTCCAGAAGACAGGACAGGAGCCCAAAACCAAGAGCAAGAGCAGCCAAAACAATCAACTTCAATGTGCTGTACTCTAAAATATATGAGCATGTGTCAAAGTAGGAAGGCTCACAACAAGGGGTTGTCTTGAGCTGGCTTGTTTATGGCTCCATTCCTCACCCTGCCTCCTCCCTTGTCTCTGTTGCCAAATGCAGGTACACAGACCTTTTCAAAATACAGTAGAAACCAAGGGAATAAAAATTCTTTAAGTAATTCAAATATGAATTCCTCCCTCATAAAGAAGGCCACCTTCTTAGTACCCTGTCAGCCTATGCACTGACAGTTGTCACCCCTGCAGAGCAGGCACCAGATGGGTAAAGGAGGGAAGTTGTTCTTTCTCCTTCTCTAATAGACACATTCTGAAAACCTAAGGAAGTTGTTTTGAGCTGCTTGATGGTTTCTGCCTGCTGTATTGCTAAAGGAAGGCCAGTGACCAGCACAAGAATTGCTTCAAAACAGAGTAATAAACTGGGTGAAAACAAGGGAGATTGCTCCTGGCACAAGATGACAGTAACCAGTGACCCTCAATGACCCTAAGGTATTTACTTGTGAATAAATCTCTACATTTCAGTAGTCCCAAATCATACTGCCCAATTTAACCCAGAGAAGGTTCTCAAACCTTTGAGCCTGCTTGAGCAATATCCTTCAAACCAAAGAGGCCATTCCCTGAGCCAAGATACAGCAAAGTCATTCTTTGGTTTTGGGGGGAATTTTTGTTTGTTGTTTGTTTGCAGTGTTGTTGTTGGTCCCCCTTCCCTTCTTCCTCATGTCTCCCCTCTAACACCACCCAAACAGACATATTCAGGTATCTTATTTTTTGGAAATGATTTAGCAATATGTTTGCAAAATTAGAAAAGGGGAAAATTTAATATTTCTACTCTGATATTGCATGTATCTTTTTTCTTGGCTGGTCTTAGCTGCAATTTTTCTCTGTGTGTGTATTCTGAATGTAAATCTCTTGATGTAATATCAATGTGTACTTGTTTAATGCAAGAACATAAGACCTAAACATAATCTAGATGTAGGAATCAACAAAAATTGTGTTATTATTTTGAGTGAAGCACAAGAACAACATCAGAATTCAAACCCTCTCCTCTTCTCTCAAATACAGAATGAAGGATTCAGTTTAAAAGCTTTTTCTCCCCCATCCCTGATCTTGCAGGCCTGTTGGCTAGCAAGAAGACAAATGTTAATCTTTCAGTAGAAGGGATTTTAGTTCTTTGTCTGCTTGTCTGGAGACAGCGACAGAACCTCAAGTGTTGTGGTGGGTTGGCAGCACTCAGTGGGGATCTGAGATGCTGGTGGGGATTTCTTGAGTTTTGCCCTGCAGAGCAAACTATCAGTTGCATCAGCCTCATTCTTGGATCTGTGAACTTACAGACCTTCCTTTACTTTCCGGTTCAAGCTCCCACTGAAACTCCACCAGGAAGCACATCACAGGGAAAAATAAGGATTATCACTCTGCACTGCCTGCTGCAGAACACAGGACCTCCTTGGCTTCTCATCTGGATAAGGCGCTCTCTGTAGAGCTGTAGGTGACACCTCGAGTCTTCAGCTTCCCTAAGAGCACTGGGAATGCTGACTGGGATGCTG
The DNA here is from genome assembly GCF_901933205.1 of Camarhynchus parvulus. NCBI lineage: Eukaryota > Metazoa > Chordata > Aves > Passeriformes > Thraupidae > Camarhynchus > Camarhynchus parvulus. The sequence goes on from NC_044572.1 coordinate 67,005,504, forward strand.
TACTTTTTTTTTTCTTTTTGTTTTTTTTTGCCTTACTAAACTTTCCAAGATTTCCTGAGATCTGAGCTCTTGAGAGATGGTGATAAATGTTCAGTGTGCCCTCCTTGCTTTCCTTCCATTTTTACAAATCACAGGCTTCATCCTCCTGAATTAGGATATCTATTTCCAGAAGAGCAACAGTGGATTTCAATCTCTGATGTATTTAATGAGAAATTATAAATTAATAGGCCTTCATGGAAGATCTATGCTAAATCTGTGTGGGATCCTTAAAGACTGCATAGTCAAAATAATTGACTGTCTGTATGGCTGTAATAAAAACAATTTAATCTAGGAACATCAGGACAGTCTAAAATATATTAAAAAAAACCCAACAAAACACTAAAATCACATGGCAAAAGGGCTTAATGTGTCCTCTGCAGACCTGGCTATGCCAAATTTAATTAAAGAGTTATATTTGTGTCAATAAATTATCATCCAAGGTAAAATAAAAGTCATTCAAGTCGTTAAAATTTAATTTTATTTAGATACACAATTAGAGGGTTTTCCTATTGCAAAATAATTCAGCCAAGGAATCAATGCTGGCACCAAGTACAAGTGAGTTTACAAACAATCCAAACAGTCTTCTGACACTAACTGGCTACAGGTGAGGACAGAACGTTTTATATAAATGGCATATATGTGTACATACACACAGACAAATGGGTATCTCTGTAACTATTTCCTGAAACTCATTAGCTGAATGCTACTGTAATACTACTAAAACTAATAACTGTTTTCTTACAGAAGTTGCTGAAGGCAGCTTCAGAAGTTAGACAGAGCAAAAAAAACCAAAACCAAAACCACAAACCCAAAAAACAAAACAAACAAAAAAAACCACTCAAAAACCAAAAAAACCCACAGCATTCATAATTTTGTCTGTCTGCATCTCTCCATTTTTAAAAAGGTGATGCTTTAGCCCTGTGTTTATTTTGTACAATTTTCCAGTAAAATATAGATGAAATCAGGTCAAGAAAGTGGACCAAGAACAAGCCTAATGGACTCTTGCAAGTGAGCTCTCCACATCTGTGTTGCTGCAGCAGGGATGGAAAACATTCCCAGTGCTGCCATCTGTGCCAGGATGCCTGCTAACCTGTGGCAGAGCCTGGCTGTGGAGGATGGGCAAGATGTGCTCATGCATATTTTATCCAAGAGGCCTTGACAAACCCACCAAAAAGTGAATCACAGTCCAGAAGGATAATTGTTATCACTGGGAAATTGTCACATCATCTAACCTGAGACACCCAGTAGGTAATTAAGGCAGAAGCTGCCTAATGTGTCTGCACTGGCAAATTGGGTCACTCCTTCTTTTACCCAGCTGCAGTGATTACACATCCTGTATTCATGTTAGCTCCCTTTGGGAGTGAACATCCAAGAGGAAACTCAGGCACCTCAAAGGAACATCTCCCTGCAAAGAGAGGGCACTCCGAAAGAAAAATCTCTTGCTGCCTCCAAAAGAGACACTCCTTGAACTCTTAACTCAGCAGATTTTGCTCTCTAAACCATTCTTTTTAGGGAATGGCATACATTTTCTTTTTCTTTTACAAAAAGAGCCCAAATCTGTTGCAGTGTGAAGCAATGTCCTGTTTTATCTATCCCAGTTCCTCCCAGGTGTAGCAAGACCTCCTCCCCTCCCCTCTCCCTGCCTCTTGCTAAGAGCTGTCCATCAATCTCAGAAGGTCAGCAAGGCCATCGTCTGATAGGTGAAGTTCAGAAGATGCCCCTCAGCCCTGGCGACAATCGGGCCATCCAAGTGTCATTTGTCCCCTGAGCCCCCCCTCCTACCTAGTTAGTGGTACACCTACCCCTTCCCCTCCCCCTTTCCCTGAGCTTAAAAAGACACGGGACCATGCAGCCTGGATTCAATTGGAGCTGTCGCAACATTCAGAGGCCTGCGTGCCCAGGAATAAACTCTGGATTATGACCCCCTAGGCGGATCCTTCTCCTTTTTCCTTCACCTCGCCTAAAGCTGTTCCATCAGAGGTCAAGCCTGAGTTCCTGATGGCTGGACTTGTTCCAAGAGCCTAGCTGCAACATAGAGCCAGCCAAAGGTATCTTCTGAGGTGAAACACCACGGCTGCCGCCTTTGGTCAAGCAGTGAGGGCCAGACAAGCCCAGGCACATTCCACCCGGTAATATTGGGATTTTATTCCAATACAAACCACTTCTCTGAAGGCTGAAAAAAAAGCTGTGTCATTAATATATGCATTTTGAGCAGAGAAAACACCATGTATGTGTACATATGTATGCATATGTGTGTAAGCATCTTTCTTTTTAATGTTGCACATGTTGCAGCTGCTATGTTGGGATTCTGGGGTGAATCTAGAGCTTGATAGGTTTGAGTGATGAGGAATTACCTGCTTGCCCCAGGATCTCTCCCTGGTGCCATCCACAAGGAGCAGGCCTAGCAACAGCTGTAAGAGGCCAATTTGCTGTGGAGACCACCAGAACTCAGAGCTTTAGGAAGGAGAATTATGTTTGTAGGTGTCACATTCTCTTTCACTGAGGTCATTAGCTCTTGAGGTACAAGGAGGACAGAGGTAGGATTTGTGTTTATGGTAATCTTGTGTTAATAATATTTGTGTTTATGGTAATATGGTAATATTCTAATGCTCAGCTTCCTTTAGGATACTACAGAACTCCTAAAAACAGGCAGAGAGATGGTATCAGTGACCAATTCCTTATTTTCATTTTTATTGTGGTACTCCTGCCAGTTGGGATTGGAATTAGGGTGAGGCCAGTAACACTTTCAAAGGGCCAGTTTGATTCTAGAGGACAAAAAATCCCAGAAAAAAAGCCTGGTAGTTCTGTGATCACGGCCATGGTTTCTCCTTTCCCATAGGGAATGGTACCTTGGCTATTGGCAGGCATAGAGGATGGGGTGAGCTTGGATCTTGTAGTTTTACTTTAATTCATCATTGTAGGGCTTTCAATAATGTAAGGACAGCTGGTGTGAGCAGAGGTAAAATTACATGCTCCTTTGTGGAGGGAGGTTATCTCCTCTATATAAATAACATTAGGGTTTGTGTTGGGATTATAGTTACAGTTTGGAGAGTATAAAATATCAGAAGCATAACTTCTTCTTGCAATATGCAAAGCCTAAGGACATAGTGAGAGGATTTGTGTTGAGAAGAGAAAATTCTCTTCGAGCTCTTTTCCAACACAGATTGCTTCCCTGACTTGCAGCTGTGATCAGGGTTTGAAGGTCTGGGAAACTTTCATGAGCCCAGCATTCTGCTGAATGCTACAGCAGTGATACAGCTACAGAGAAGACAAAGGTTGGCAAGGGCCCTTCCTTCTTTACATGCTCTTTTACTGCATGGATTAGTGCCCTGGTATCAGACTTAGCTGTAGGGATAGGGTGTGTAAATGTCAGCCCGCATGCCCCATATCACCCCATCCCCCACAGCCCAGAGGCAGAATGCAGCAGATTTCTGCAATGATCCATACCCTTTCAGAGTAGGAAAAGGTGTTAGGCCTAAAGCATCAATAGACAAGCCTGTTGCCATCTCTGGTGAGATGAGGGAAATAAACACTGCTGGTATTGGCATGACTGGAATGGGCCCTTAGGCTTGGCTCTCTCCTTCTGCAGGGACCCATCACTTGGGGTACCAATCAGAGGAGACAATTTATATTTTAAGAGCTGTCTGTGTGACCAGAGTCAGAGTAAGTGTAGAGACCAATGCTCTGTTTTATTGTGGGGATTGCTGCACAGGATGCAATTAAAGTAAAGATTTGAGCTGGGATTATCTTTACTCTCTCCTCAGCTTGTTTCCTTTGCTTTCTGCAGTGCCTGTGTGGTAGTTCATTCCTTCTGGAGTAAATCAATCATCTCCCTCCCAGAGGAAATCTGAGCATGAGTGATGGGGGAACAGCACAGACAGATTTTGTGGCCACAGATGTCATCATATTCAGCTCTTCTCTCCCAGGACAAGCCAAGCAGTGTCCCTAGCAGGCCCTGAAGCCTCCTGCCTTGTCCTGGGGGACCAATCTCATGCCCATCACACAGGCACCACTGAGGTGTACGTGACACAGCCACCTCTGGCACTTAAAGCACTTTAGATTAACCCCCACCCCCACACATAACAGTGATCTTTATGCCTCTAAGTCACTGGGGCTGCCTAGTGAGAAGACTTTGGAGTGAGTGTCCTGGTCACTCCATGGCAGGGACACAGCCCTGAGCACTGCAGGCATGAGCTGTATTGTCCCAAGCAGTGACACGTCTGTCCTGTTCTCCTTGAAGAGACAAGAGTGAGAAAGGAATTTGAACTGCTTGGCAAAGTTTCTGAAGTCTTTCTCCTTGCATTGATGACTGAGATGACATTTTGATGCTTAGTCAGGTGTTACAGATCTCTTTCTTCCCACAACACCTCCTTCCTTCACACACTTCTGATTTTATTTTCTGGTCCATGGTTGGTTTGGCTACACAGCGACACAAAACCATAGGGCAGTCTATGTAATAGCAGGATAATCTGGTTCAGATAAGAGAATAATAATATTACTATCCCAAACAAAAAGAAGGAAAATAAAGTAATTAAAATTTTGACTGTATAATTGTAATAGATTTCAAATTAAAATATCTCAAAACATTTCTGTGCACTGAAAAAAAAAATCTCCATTTTTGCAGTAATTTTCTGCCTCAAATCTTCCACAGGTTTAACACATATGAAGCAAATATCAACTCTTAACAGCACTTAATCTCTAACACTGCATGACTACTACTACTACTACAGTCAAGCATTTGTATGCTATCCTCAGGTGAGCAGTGTCTTCTAACTCTTTAGAAACAATCACACATGAGCAGAAAAGTAAAGATGGCTTGGGGTAAAATTCCAGCCAAGAGTCAGACTCTCCTACTAACTGTAGCTGCTTCAGGATTTCCCCACACACCACAGACACAAAGCCATGATGCAATAAGCAATTCGGACTCCAGCAGGTACCGAGGAGTTTGGGGTCTGTTTAGACAAAGAAATAAAGTTACTTACCAAAGCTTGTGGTGATGTACCTCTGGCATTTGTGGTTTGTGCTTCTAGCCCCCAAGCTGTATTTCCTTTTTCTTCTAGATAGCTGCCTTCATCCACATGGAAGAAGAATGTATGAGGTAAGATTTATCCTGGCTGTAAGCCAGTTCAGTCATCTGTGGTATTGGCGACAGTGGTGAAGAGAAGTTGTCTTTGAACACTAAGGTAGCTTTGTGCATACAAATATTCCTGATAGTGAACATCAGTTGAAGAAGAGAAAAAGCTTATATTCCTGATTTAAAGAGCTATCTTTGCACCCTACAAAATAAATCAACATTCCTGCTAAACCAGCTATCTTTCCACCCTGCAACATACAGCAACATTCAGGAGAAGACAGAACATTTGCTGAGTTTTTTATTCAACCAACCTTTGTGTTAAGGGTAGATCCAATCTCTTAGACCATACACAGCTTTCTTGAATACTGTTGGTCAGGAGGGCTCAGTGTAAAAATTCAGCAATGGTGTGGCTGAAGCAAGAACCCTTTATCTCTTCCTCTTCAGGGGCAAGTGTTGGTTGGATATGCAGTTATGTATCTCTCACATTCAGCTGCATTCAAAATCCTTTAAAAAGAACAGTGCTAAATAAGGTTGGACTCACTCTGGAGGAAGCTTTCTGATCACAAATTCAAGAAGAACAGATATATTTTTATTTATTTTTTAAACTGATTACTGGGAAGCAGAAGTCTTTTTAAACACTTTAGTTCCAGTGTCCTGAGGTTTTTAATGGAAAGGGAAAATCATGAAGGTCATGTATTAATATTTCATTGGCCATGAATCAAGACTGGTTGGCTGGCAAATATTTTATGCCTTCCCACCTGTGCAGAATTGCCATTGTCCTCCATTAAGGACCTGATTCCCATTAGCTGCTTGTGACGGATGGGGGAAGGGGAACATGTTGTGTGTGCGGTGCTAGAATAGGGAATGAGATTTTTGCAACCTTTCATTTAAAAAAGAAATCCTTGGGGGTCTGTGAATGGCAGGCTGCACTAGAGATCTCTCAGAGGCGTTCAGACCTAATGGCACGATGACACCAGAGCTAACCTTTCTTCACCAACCTCCTTTGTGTCAAGGGCTGACATGGCTGATTTCAGAAAGCAATGATTGCTTCTCGCCTTGCTTTAGTCTGTTGTGGAAAAGGCTGGTCGGAAATCACTGTTTGCTGTTTTGATTGAATGCATCAGGACTCAGGGTATTCCTTCTTTCTTTAAAGGCAGACATTAGTATGCTGGCTATCTGGAGCTCACTATGGAAAATATTCTAGTTGGGGTAGACTGCCTGCCAGGAAAGACTGATGGTTTGGTTCAGTAAAGAAAATTAAACTAAAATAAGATCTGAATCTGAAGCTCTGGCCCCAGCCTGAGTTGAGATGTATTTCTGTTTCTAAAGGAGTCCTAAAAAAACCTTAATTTAATCCTAAGACCAAAAGAAAACATTTTGTATTTCAGCTTTTTTTTTTTTTGATGCTGGCTGAGGTCAAAACAAGCAATATCCACAGAATGACATTCAAAGATTTTTGCCTTAAAGAAAACTTGGGAAAAAATCCTATCTCTTTCCAAAACAATTGTTCTTATGAGGCTGTTGGGCTAATTTTGCAGACATGAGAGCTGCAACGAATCACACTAAAATCAGACTGCCTGATGCTACCTCAGATACATGTTGAGTCCTTGAAATCATAAGAGCTCTTATCCAGCTAGCAGTGGTCTCAAGAAGAGTCAAGCATCCATGTGAAAATCACATGTTTTTCTGGATCTGGGCTGCCAAAGTTTGCCCAAGGTTTGGCAACCTTTGGCAAACCAACCTTTTCACAGCGCTCAACCTTTTCACAGTGCTCTCTGGGTTACCTTCCCTCTTCTTGCAGTCTTTCTCGTGCTCTTGCAACTTCAGTAATTTCCAGGTGTTCATCATTGTGCTGTGACTCCATTTCCTCTGTCCAGCTTGTCCATATGGCTTTTCCTCCTGTCATCATCCCTGGGCAGAGATCAGCATGGATGTAAATCCTGCTTTCTGCAACAGTAACTTCTGGGGATCATCTGCACTGTAAAGGAATGGATGATGGCAAATGACAGCCAGGAAGCTGCCTTTACATGGCTCCTGAGGAGGCTGGGACAGAGAGAAAAGATGTGCTACAGAGAGATACGTTTTCCTAAGGATGTCCCAAAAAATTACACCATACTGTGTCATGAATATTCACAACTGGATGCCCCTGCCACCTCCATGTTGTAAATAAACAGGATTTGAAGCGAGTGCAGGAAGAGGATATCCTGCCTTGTCCCACAGGTTTTCTAGAACATAAACATAAGCAGTAGCACTTGTGCAACAGGGCACAAGAGTATTAGTACGAGGGTTTGCACAAGTAACAGAAAAATATCTCTCACTTGAAAGGCAAAAACATACATAGATTAAAAAGTAGGTCAGAAAAGTACGTGTGTTTACTCCAGACCACATTAACATCAGAACTGATTGTATTATTAATTTAAAAAATAGATTAATAATTGGGTAGAAGAGAGAAAAAAATGACAGCTTCTCAAACATATTTTACAGTAGAAAATGAGGAAGGTAGCAAGGGATACATCCATCTAACTGTTACAAAAAGAGAAATGGTGAAAAAAAATCTATAAAAGCGCCCCTTCTATTGTTTTTCTAACCTCATTTCCAGCTGCTCACAAATCCTCTCACTGTGTCCTTACCATTACCTGCTCTGCTCAGGGAATCCTTCTGCTTTTCTTTAAGGTGTTTTTCCTCATGTTATTTTGCATCATATATTTTTATTAAATCAATTGCCATGAAATTTACATCATATAGCTTAATTAAAGGGAAATTATTTTGCTGAGGAACCTGATGGTGGAAGAATGGAATTATCAAATTCACTAGAAGACTATCTTCTTTATAAAGCCTTTCATTTCCAAGTTTAGTCCTTGGGAAACAATAAATGGAATGCTATTATACTGCCCAGAAAATATGACACTTTGGCACATCTTAAATGTTTATGACAAGTCCACCACACTATGCTGAAATGATCTTTTTTTATAACTCTGGTTAAAAAAAAAAGGGGGGGCCTATTTTAACAAGGGCTAGGATGCTAATAGGTGAGAATTAATTGTCCACAGATGATTAGGGGAAAAATCAGGCAGAAAAAAAAATTTTCAGGCCATCACTTCTGCTGAGAACATCAGGATTTCAAACAGTAGTAAAAGTTAAAAAAGTGTACTGGTGAAATAAAAAGATATTTTACTCATTTGCCTCCACTAATATGTCAGCTCTGCCATACTTACTGCATACAGCAGCCATGCTGGAAAACTGATAATTACACTTCTACCTCTTTTCATCATTTTATGAACACTGTGTATAATTAGTTTCTGTGGCACCATGCCATGCTAGGCCCTTGTGTATAAATGCATAGAGTGCTGCAGTCCCACTGTGCTTGTTGTCTGCATTCCAGGGGATATCTCAATGACAATTGCTTCCAGAGGATGCATCATGCCTAATACTGCTGATTTTCAAAGTGATGAAATAGCAACTTTAAACCTGTTTTGGACAGGAAGCTCTGAAAGTCTTTGCATATTCCTCCCTTGCTTCTTCCAAAATTCCTATGTCCTCGTCTCTACCCCTCTCTATCATGTACCTTATAACAAAATCCTCAAGAGGACCATTCCTTCTTACATTCAAAGACATGGAGAATAAAAAGGATGCTTCTCTATTATCTGCTTCCAGCCTCTACTCTGAAAGCTTAAGAGAGAAAACACTTTTGATGTCTACTTTGGCTCCACCACATCCCTGTGTATGAATTTTCCTGGTGATGCTGGAAATGAAATTCATGGTAAAACAGCACAATACCAGGGCCCTCTGTTGTTCTTGAGGCAAAGGAGAGTGACACCACACATGGATAAAGGAAGCTGTGGTGCCACCCTTGGTGTGGGCAAGTGTCCAGGTCAGTGCATGGGCGCTGGGGCTGGCACACTGACTCAGGAACAGCCTTTCTCACCATCTCTCATGCCCCTCTTTTCTGTTAGTGTTCTCATTTTCCCTGTAAAACCTTTCCTATAGGTTGCTTTCTTTCTTAGTTTTTTTTATTCTTATTCTTTTTCTTCTTCTTTTTCACTCTCTCTCACATTCAAGGCATTTATATACTGGGGTAGTGAGAGAATTTGCTTAATGTCATAGAAAACAAGAATTTTTTTTTTTGGCTCTTGACAGACAGCAATTGATATTCTTTATGCAGGCAATAAACGAATGAAAGGGAAAGTGAGGGAAGCAGTAGTAGCTGCTAATATCTCATAACCATTTTTTTACTGTGATGAATTAACTTCAACAGACACTTAAACAGCCTGCAATCTGATTTTTAACTTTGGCCTGGTGCTTTGAGAAAGCACTGACAGCAGAACAAAGTACAGGCTACACTGAAACCAGGCACACCTGAATTAATCTCAGCTGTGTATTGATAGAAACAGTGCATTATCAGTAATGTGGAGTTTGGTTTTACTTCCAGTTTTCTTGATAACATTAACTCTTTAGGGCTTTATTGCTGAAAAGGAGACATTCCTGATTTTCTATAATTTGTGTTTCAGTATTCTTTTTTTTTTCTTTGCAAAAACGAAATGGGAGTAGACAGAATTTTCCTTGCCTTAACCAAACATCTGAATTTCAGTATCTTGAACAGTTCTGAACAGTTTTAATTTTTATTAATCATAAATAACTATTTTCATGGGATAAGCTTCACCTGTGGATCTCATTGCCTTTAGTGCCAGCAGGATAAGTGGATTGAGATAAGGACTAGACAAACTCACAGCACATGAAACAGGGTCACCACTGTTATGAGAGACATAGAATACAGAAAGTTGGGCAGATGCTGTTAAAGCTATGTTAGCTCTGGGTTTCTGGGTTTTCCAGCTTAGGGGGATTGGATTGAGCTGACCTGTGCCTGTAGATGTCACTTTCTCTAGCCAGTGTTTCAGCTGGGAAGTGCAGTCCCTTCCCCAGCTGACCTGTCAGGTGTTGTCTGACAAGATATATAGGGTGGTGAAATGTTCTCCTTTAAACCCTTATAATGATCCTGCAGCAATGCCAGATTCCACATTTTTGATGAGTGTGCTATGCCTGGTGATGGATGGATTCAGAGGGAAAGCAAAGGCTTTCCCCTCTGGGGAAATATCTGAGTGAGCTCTTGGAACACACCACGATGCCAGAGCGAGTCTGCCCTAATCTAACACTGCACTGAGCCAGGGGCAGCAGCCCCTCCCTGCTCCCACAGTGAGGATGTCTCCTTTTAAAGCTTCCTTTTCTTTCCAACAGGTGTTTAGGCAGGGAAGAGGAAGAGAAAGAAAGGGGAGAAAAGGAGGAAAAACTCCCTATGCTGAGGCACTCTGGAGCCACTTCTGTAAAAGGGATGAAATGTCACTGAGAGTGTCAAGTCTATTGCAGGTAGAAAAATTTGAGGAAGCATCTATCCAATGCTTCCAGTCAAAATGAGCAAATACTGAGGAGATTTTAATTTGCTTATGGGTGAAAGAAGAGCTGAAGACAGGAAGGGCTTTTGCCCTTCACTCAATGAAAAGGGCAGCGGAAACTGAGTTATTTGGGACTTTCCCAACTTTCACCTCCAGGCATTAAATTCTTTCCCCTTGCCATTACTACTCCACAGTCTTTCTAAAGGGCCTGAGTTCCCAAATTCCTTTAAACTGCACATGATAGGCAAGGCATAAATTGGGACACCTGTCCTAATCCTGAAAATCTGTGTGAAGGAAATTTTGGGTCAGCTACAATTATTTCCTACTGTCCATAGGTGCTGGGAAGCTGTGTGTTGGTGGGCCAGCAGAGGTTTAGATATTGATCACATGAAACTGCTGCTCAAAGCAGAGTAGGCTTTACAAAGGCTAAATCTGCTTCTAAAGACATAACAGTTTCCTCTCATCAAGGTTATCAGATTAGGCTCCAAATTTACAAAGGCTGAGGTTCACAGGAGCAGAATTGGACAGTAACTCAGGTAGAAAGGGATCTCTGGTTGGCCTCTGGCCCAACCTCCCTGCTCACAGCTCAGACAGCTTTAAAGTCAGGTCAGGCTTCTCAGAGCTTCAGCAAGCTGAATTTTTAGCATCTTTGAGGATGGAGAGCCTGCTGGATCCCTGGGCGTCTGTTCCAGTGTTTGACCAACCTTGTTGTGATGTTTGCTCCCTTAAGATCTATCAGGAGTTTTCCACATCCCAGATGGCATCTTGTGGCCTCTTGTCCTGTCACTTTGTGCCTCTGGGAAGAGCCTGGCTCTGTCTTCTCTACACCCTCTCATCAGACAGCTGCAAACAGCAATGAAGTTCTCCTTCTGCCTTTTCTGGTGAGGCTGAATAAATCCCATCCCTGCAGAGCTACAGCTGGAAGAGGGCTGGAAAGGATCTGCCAAAGGAGAGGCAGAAGCTTCAACTAACAGTAGGGAGGCTGTGTTAGGAAGAGTTTCCATCGGGTCAAGGGACATGCCCCTTCTTTGCTTAGCACTGGTGAGGCCACACCTGGAATGCTCTTTCCAGGAATGCAGGGATGGTCCCGAAAGGACAGGAGAAGTGAAAGCTCAGAGCTGTGGTTAGATGGGGGCTGGGAGGAGCACACTAAATGAGAATGGAAGCTGCAAACAGCACCTTCTGCTGGGGGTCAGACTAGGGTGAGGGCTGATGTAAAAGAAAAGCTGAAACCTCCAGCCCACTGGACATGTGTCAGTGGGGCTGAAAGAAACTGCCCAAGGAAACTGAAAGCTAATAGCAGAATCCATCTCTGAGGAATACTGAGTGGGGACACTGTCTAGGAGTAAGTCACTGGCCAGGATTAAGAAGTCAGTGGTTAGGGCTGAGGGAGAGAAAGAAAAAGCTCAGAGCTAGCTTTGCACCCTCAGCATCCTGAGGGTGGCAAAAACAGTCAGGCATAGAGAGCCTTTTATTGTTGAGAGGTTGAGTTGGTTACTTGAAGGCCCAGAATAGGGTTAGCATAATTGTTGAGGGGTAGAGAAAAGGGAAAAATTTACTCTGAATGGGGCTGGAAAATGATTCCCCAAGTAAAGCATGGGGCTGATGCCTGTTTTCATTGAGATTTACCACTGATGTTTTTGCTGCGTGCCTCAGGCCCTTGTCAGTGCAGTCTTGCTTGAGATTTCTTGCTGAAAATACAGAATACTTCTGCTTCTCTCCACGCAAATTCACCTTCTCAGCCACTTGCTGCTGCAGGGAGAGTTGTGTCATGGTGATGCGGGGACCATTCCATCTTCCTAGCATCTGCATTAGGATCTCAGCTGCTCAGTTTGACATACAGAATGAAAAGAAAACAACATAAAGGAATCAAAACACTCTAAAACACCCCCTTAGGGCAGAGGTAGAGCATTTATGCAATAATGTCTTAAGTCACAACAAAGCATTAAATTGTATATTAGGGGTGGGAACTGGAGGCTCAAACCAAGTTTTTCTCCTACCAATTGCACTGGCTGCTGCTGTCACCAGGTGTGTGCCTGGGGGAACACAGGTCCCTGACATCCCAAAACAGGCAGGCCTCAGCATCAAGAGACTGCAGCATCAGTGCCCTGCAGGTGAACGATATTTTTGAAGAGATTTCATAGAGTTATAGGCCAAAATTTTATAATGTTGATCCCTCTATGCAGCACCTGAATTCAAACTGGGTGCTAGATCCTGCAAATTCTTTGGACACAAGAGGAGCTTTGGGTTCACCAAACTCAGCAGGAAGGCTCTGAAGGATCTGGCACCAGAGAACTCACAGAATAGAGTTGGAAGGGTGTTGGGGTCTCTCGCTGGTCAGAGTGACGCTGAGAAAAGTTTGAAAGTCTCTTTTCCCAGCCCAGCGCTTGAAGAAGGAGTCAGAGCTCTTCATTTCTCGATCTCAAGGTTGTTTATTATATCTTATCTATAAAATTCTTTCTCCTGACCTGCTGAGGTTCGCTCAGCCAGACAGTCAGAGGCATTCTGCCTGCCCCCGGGGCGGTGTTATGTCTTCATACTAAAAACTCCATGTACAATATTTACAATTACTTTCCAATACCTATCACCAATCTAAAAGTGCCAACATCACAGCAGAAGATGGAGGCCAAGAAGAAGAAGAAGAAAGGCTGGACACGCCCAGATCCCTCCATCTTGCCCCCCGAATGCCCATTCTAAAAACCCCAAAATCTACTTTTTCACCTCGTGATAAATTCACTACCATTCTACTTAATTTGTCATTGCTTGCAGATCTTCATCTAAGGGTGGTAACTAGCTCCATAGGTCATAATCAAAACCACAGGCATTATGGGCTCAGTGCCAGGGTCTCTGAGACCCCTGGCAGGGGTCTTGGCTGCTCAGGACAGCCAGAGGGATGTCCTGGGTCCTGACAGAAGGGACCCACAAGGATCATCAAGTCCAGCTGTTTAGTGAGTGGCCTGTACAGGGGTCAAACACACAACCAGCATCATGCTCCAAGCAACTGCCCTAACCCCAGGCTCTGAACTCAAGGATGTGGTGGCATGAGATGTTAGTGGCCCATGGATGCTTGTCCATGAGATGTTAGCAGCCCATGGATGCTTGTCAGCACTCCAAGGACTCTGCTGCTGTGCAACAGTGTCTGTGGCATTGCACGTCTGTAGGGTTTTGTGTTTTCTTGTCATGCAGGTCATTCAGTGGCTGGGTTTCCAGCCTGGCTGGAGAGAAGTGCCAGGGCACTGGGAACTGCAGGACAGGTGCCAGCAGGAAGGAAATATCCTGAACTGCTTTTTCCTAAGGGAAAACCTATCCTGTCACTGCCACCTGAGCTCTCACCTCTTCCACTGGAGGCTGTTTTTCCTTATCTTACCTTCTTCTGCCTCTTGTTTAAGACCTTTGGATGCCATCCAGTGACGAGGGACATTGCAGTGACTTCTTTTGGAGTTTAATGACTCCTAACCCACCCAGATCGGTCAAATCCACATGTAATATTAATATTTAGTACACAATAGCTCTACACTTGTCCTACTGACTGAGCAATACTGTACTGTCAGTAGATGCACCTTACTAACCAGCCTGTGGTCCTTGGGACAGGAACAGGAGTGATGTCTAGGTGGGGAACAGCATTTCTGTGGGAGATCCTATGGCTGTGAGTGCTCCCCCTGTACTGCAGAAGGGCTGTGCTCGTCTATCCCTGCTCCCAGCCACAACAGTGAAGAGCAGCTCCTAGCTCAGCTAACAAGACTCCCCTGGGAAGATCCTTCCTATCTGAAATGACCTTGGGGAAAGCTGGCTCCAGGTGAAGACTTTCCTAAGTGCATAAGTCAGAGAAAAGCAGATGTCCAGCTGGTGTTCAATAGGACTGGCAGCCCTTTGTGGGCTGTTTTGGAGTCCCACTCTCTCCCTTTGTGTTTCTTCCATCTCCTTGCCCTGGACCCAGAGACTGTGCAGTTGCAGGGGGATAACATCACTGGAAAATTAATTTTTCCAGGGGCATGGGGGTGTGTTTGCAATCACCCCATCCCATGAGTGGTTGCGTCATGGATCAATCAATGTGAGGGAGCTGGCAGACAAGCAGCAGTGGGCCCAAGGAGAAGGAGCTGTCCTTTCAACAGCAGTGAGCCACTTGGCCAGATTAGGAATGCCAACAAACAGGAGAACTTAATTCTCCTGGGAGTTTCTGCCACGCCTTCACAGCCACTGAAGTTCCATGCAGCTGCTCTTCAAAGGAGACGGCACTGTGGTGGAAGGAAAGCCAGGGCAGGGAGACTCCCAGGTCTCCCAGATGTGAAGAGACAAAGTCTGGCTGAGATTTCCTGTGCCAGATCAGGGGTTGAGTGCCCTGGGCTGGGTCCAGGGGTTCTGTCAGGGCTAAACCTCGAGCTGCTGGTTAAGCTGCACTGGTGAAGGGGGACAGGGAGCACAGGGACCAAATGGGCTTCCCCAGAATTGCCCCAGGGACACAGCATAGCCCTGGGCCTCCCATCTTCCCAAGGACATCTAGTATGACTTATCTGGGGACAAGTACCAGGACAGGAATACAGGTAACGTGGATTATCTGAACTGGTAAAGTTCAGAATATCCCTTCAAAAGTGGCTTCAAGAGAATAAAAGGTAGTTTCATTTTCCACTGCACTACAGATTATTAAACTCTTAGTTTGCCAAATACATCTGAGCTAACAAAACAGGAAATTTCTTGAGAGACAGAACTTCCTCAGAGCCCCAAAGACAGAACCAAAATGACTGACATTTTCTCATACTCTCTGTCATATGTTTGACAAAAGCAGCATAAAGTAACCCCCTTTACCTGGTATCAGGAGAGAGCAATGGCCTGTATAATGAGAAGATAAAGAAAAATTGAAGGGCTTGTAAAGGACATTGGTGAATCCTGAAAGCCAGGAGGTGTTCATTTTCAGTTATCAGTGCATCAAGACACTCCTGAGATGTGCATCTTTGGAGAAGGCCTGTTATGAACTCTGTTGGGAATGATGAAATTCAGAGCTCTAACTTTCCCTGATTTAAAAATACCTTGCAAGGGTTTGAGAAGGTTGTGTCTTTTATTTTGTCTTGGCTTGCAAGAAGAGACCAAAGAAGTTATGAATCAAAAGTTGCAAGGCTTACCTTGATGCAGTGATATTGAGTAGTTGTGTGTTCTGATACACTTAGCCGATGCTTTCAGCTCTCTCAGCCATGACAGCTCCAAAGTCCCAGAAAATTCACATCTTCACAAGACTGTGTGAATTCATCTGAAGGAACATGGCAGTGACTGCATAAGTCTCTTTCAGCTATGAGCAAAAAAAGATGCTGTGTGCTGTCTGTGCCTTTGTGGATGGATCATGGCACCTAAAGGTCCCTCTTTAGGGATTTTGCCATAAAGGTATTACTTTTGTCCATTGTGTGTTACTGGCTGAATGAAATAGTGAAAGCCCCTACTTCAATGTGAGTTAGTCACCTGCTTGCTTTCCAAAGAAAATTCCAGCATACCTTATAACTAACCATTTCATACTGTCAAAAATTAAACAAAATAAAAATAAAATCATTCATCCAGGCTGAACACTGGTACAGACAGATGAACAAAAAATACCAGATTAGGAAATTTTATCTACAGGAACAAAGTTATTTTTATTTGATAACTAAGGAAATCCTCCTGGACCCACTCCCTAAGCCTGTCCTGGCAGAGGTCAGTGGGGATTTTTCTGTGTCATTTAAAAAGCCTTTAATTACTCTTTCCTTGCATAGGACTTCCCTGTAAGCATAAGGAGGTTAATTACTTCCTGAGTAGTATCTGCTTCTTCTTATTATTAATTATTTAGCGATTAATTATGAGGCATTGCCTCTCAGGGGTGTGTGTGAACTATAATAGGCACCAATACGCCAGACTCTGCCCTGAGGAGTTTCCAATCTCTTCTTTTAGTTGTATGACCAACGAGATGTAGCTTCATTTACACAAAACAAATGGAAAAGACACCCATCTCTCTAAGGCTGAGGCAGCAGAGGTTTATGGGATGGGTTACACAGGCACTTTGTACATCTGTGTGACATGTTCACATCCCAAAGACCGGGAGCAACTACAAATACTCAACCTCAGATGGCTATTCTGTGAGAAATACACACCTAAACCTGCATCCCCAGGGGGCTGCCCTTAAGAGAATGCCCAGGCAGCACAAGTGGGATTGAACGTGGGGATCAAAAATGAGCCCTGTCCAGGCTGAGACCACAAGATGCTAGCGGGGAAAATTGCTGTCCATCCTACATCCCTGCTCCAGCTCTGGATGTGAGCTCTGACTGCTGAAAAGCTGTTAAACACACACCCTGCTCTGAGGAGATATCCCAGAAATAGCATCCAAGCATGCCTCATCTCCTGCCAGTCTGCGCCGCAGTCACACGGGGAGCTTCCAGGCTGGAGCCCTGCTCCACTGCCCACAGACGCCTCTCCCTGCCCACACCCTGATGAATGCAGAGGGTGAGCAGCGTTCCCACTACCAGGCCACACTCTGAATTACAGAGAAGAGGCATCCCAAGGGCTGCTCTTCTGCCTCTGGAGCTGCCAGTGAGGGGAGTTCAGATGCATCAGAGCAAGACAGTGTGCAGCAGGCTGTCAGACTTGACACCAGCTAGGGATTTCACTGTTTAAATCCTGACTTCAGATTCAATCTGTGCAGCAACAGGCAGAGAAGGAAGCAGCAGGCAGTTTTTTCCAGTACTTCCAAAGTCCAGGTACCCAGCTGTTACACCCACTTGCTGGTCCTTCCTATTTTTTTATTCAGACAAGGAATTGAAAACAGTTTCACAGCTTAGCAGCTTCTGTGTAAAAACAAATCTGCTCTTCTACACAATTAAGAATTCACTAAATCAAAGTCAAACCATCATGAGTCTGGTGCCCTTTCAGAGGATCTAGTGAAGCTGCTCCATGGTTCAGTGCTTCTGTGAAGCAGAGACTTTTCCTTGGCATCCTGAGGTATGGAAAGCAGCAAGCAGCCTCCTGTGCAAGCGAGGCTGCCCTACTTTCTCTGAACGACTGCCCCTCAACCATCCTCACCAGACAGTCTGATTATATTTCTCATATTGCAACACAGATGTTCTTAACTTGTCATCTGCACCAGGAACACCAGCCAAGTATTCCAGCTGTATAATAGCTTTTTATTGCTGATTGAAGAGTCTCAGTATAAATTATTTCCCCTCATATCCCTGGAAATCACACAAACATCACACAAGGCAGGGAGTGATGCATTTAGAACCACCTCTGCATAGTGCCACAGCAATGTTTTAAGGAGGGTTGTCTTAGTCCAAGTGTGAGCAACTCTGATTTGCAGAGCTCCTTCTGCTGAGAAGATACATGGGAGAAGTGTCATTGCTGGGCACACTTGGATTTGGAGGATCCTGCTCTGCTCTTTGGGAATCCATGATAAAAAGCAAGTTATCTTGTGATGACTTGTTGCCTTTAATCTAAAATCAGCAATGCTGAATACAAGGAGATTAGTAGGAAAACAGAAAAACCTGGAAGACCAACAAGGGAACAAACAAATGCCTTTGTAAGGAGTAGGGGTTGATTAGTTCCTCCCAGGATAAGAAGCAAAGGACATAAAGCAAAGCTTGTAGGTTCAAAACAAACACATGGAAATAGTGTTCACCACATGCCTAAGGAGGCTGTGGATGTTAATTTTTACATGGCTCAGGAAGGAGGGGATGGCTACATGGAAGCAAAATCCATTGAGGGGTGTTAAATATACACATCCAACAACACATCTGAGCTAGGAAATATCTGACCTGCAATTTTTTGTTGCACCTCTGTACATTTTCCCTGTTCATCCACTATTTTCACATTATCCTCTGTAAGCCCTCTCAGGAATGGGATATCAGACTAGACATACCTTTTTTTTTAATCCTGGAAGGCAATAGTTTTTGTTCTTAATGTGAATACATCCAGTGAACATTAAAAAAAAGGCACTCTCAGCTCATCCAAGTCTGTGGTTCTTACCATGACCAGAGGATCCAAAGAGCCATTTCTTCTTGTAAACTATACCACCAAGCGATAAAGTCCAATTGTTGGGGCTGGCACTGATGCTCCTGGCAGATCACAATACCAGCAATGTGATTATGTACATCACTGGGTACTCAAGAGTTTGCTTTGCAATTCTGCTCTGTGAAAGTGATACCTGTGGAAATACAGGAGCTTGCCCAGAAATATCTGCAATACAGGTGGTCCCAATTTTTCACCAAAATCTCTTTGAGATTGGAACACTTCCTAGGAACATGCCAGATAGTCTCTTGGGCACAGGCATTTAAAATATTTTCTTAGTGATGTTTGATATAGTTCACAAAGATTCTGCAAAATGTGTTGCTGTTCCTTTTTTTTGTTGTTGTTGTTTATTGGCAGACCAAGGACAGATGGAGGAAACCAAGATCTGTTCCATTTTGCTCTTCTTCAGTAGCTTTACCCCCAGGAAAAGCTGAAGGTTTGTTTCTCAAGCCAGGATGAGACAAGAGTATAAACTGTTACCCAGTGCACTAATAATTAGCACCTTGGGAGTCCTGCCACCTACCGTGTCTGAGCAAGCCAAAAAGCACAATTTTACTGCAAATTTTTACTTCCTTCCTAAGGAAACTAGGTCCACTACTAAGCTTTCTGATAGCATGTCTGTGGTTCTGCCACAAGCAGTCACTTCAATAATCACATTTGAGGCTGATGTGCAATTGTAAGAGTGGGAAAGATTTGGAAAATCTGAAGTTCCTGTATAATTAACAGATAAAAGTCACTGAGTAATGAAAACAAGCATTATTGATCACCTCACTGTGAAGACAACAGCAGTGCCAATACAGCCTTTACTAAAAAGAGAGTTCAATCTCCAGACAGCTCCTTAGGAAACCACATCTCGTTGCATCTGCTGCTTATGGACATATTTTAGAAGACTTAAAGACAGTGCATTTCACCACCTGCAATCCAAATGATTACATGCCTTGACAAATATTCCCCTCTGGTTGTATGATGAAATGAGAAAGTGGCAGCAAGGCTGGATCAGGAAACAAGCGTGGAGAGCAGTTTTCACTGCTGTACAGAAGGCAGGAAAGGATTTTGCCCTGAAAAGCAGAAAAACACCTTGAGTGAAACACTGGAGGGGGATCTCACAAGAAGGGAGTCTGACAAAGTGGGACTGATTGAAAAAGTCCTTTTTGCTGGAGAAGATGAGAACAACTAGGGTAAGATAGGACTTAAAATACATCCTGATTTATCTGCAGTTTAAAAAAAAAAGGTAGTTCAACTAATAGGTTTAGGCTTTACCCACTTCACTCCTGAGAGACTAAGAATTTTTTCTCCAATAAAATTTCTTCCTCCTCAGGCACCACTACTGGGATAAGGACTCAACAAATCTATTCAGCAATCTCCTACCCACCAGCTATAATATACTCTCCACTTGAAGTGTACAGTTTTAGGTTGCTTTAACTCTCTCACGGATATAAAAAATAAACTTAGCCATGATGAAAGTAGGCATATATGGCTGCACCATAGTTAGTTTTACAGGAATGACCAAATTCTAATTATATTGCTGGAAGACCATCCTGAGAGCACCTTGAGTTGGAAGTGATCCACAAAGATCATCAAGTCTAACTCCTGGCCCCACACAGCACCATCCCCAAGACCCACACCATGCGCCTGAGAGCACTGTTCAAACGCTTCTTGAGATCTGTCAGGCTTGGTGCTGTGACCACTGCCCTGGGGAGCCTGTTCTAGTGCCCTCTGGGGGAAGAAACGTCTAAAACCCACCTAATCCTCCCCTGACACAGCTTCATGCTATGAACTAAAGTCTTTTACCCTTTGTACTTCAATGCAGAAAATCTGAGCACCTTAACCTCTTCATTTATGCAGTAAGGTGCAGTCCAGAGATTCCTTTACCAATGCCAACCCCAAGCCTCAGCTGATAAGACTTGCCTCTCAGATGAACTACTTTGGTCTTGGCTGCCACAAACACAAAATTTTCAGTTCTTGGAGTGCCTTAAGGGGTTTTGTCTCCTCACTCTGCTGACTCTGGGGATTTTATAGGCTGTGTAAGGAGTCCCTGACAATTCTCTGGACACCATGTATTCATGGCTGGATGTTTCAATGATTGAGTCATCTAGGTGTGAGAGGGGAAAATGAAGCTGAAACTTGAAAGAATTCCTGGGCAGACAATTCAGATGGATGGGAGGAGAAAAAGGGTACATTGAGGGCCATTTACCCCAGGGAACAGAATTGATGATCAGGGCTGAAATAAGGGAAAGAAGTATTTGGAAGTCAGCCAATTGAGTCTTTTGAAAAGGTGTTGCTGTCAGAGGAAAACAGAGGACTTCAGGTGCAGGTGAACCTATTTGCACAGAATCCATGAGTCTAAAGCTCAGTCAAGCTCAGAACAGGTGTCATGAGGACATCAGGGAGTCTCCTCAAACAAAAATCCATCTCTCTGCTTTCCCTAGCTCCATGTGTTCTGGCCACACATTTTTTACCTTTCACTGACAAGTATTTTCTCTTAATCTCCTGTCACGTTTGTATTTGCAATCCTCTCCTGAATTCACTGTTTAGTCCACATCCCCTATCTGCTTCATGAAAAACTTCATTTACGTGGTCCCTGGCAGTACCTCTTTTATGATCAAATCAGGTCCTTTGCACAGAAGATGATGTGTGGCTACCTCTGTGCAGCTGCATTTGTAGTCCCAAGCTTTGACTGCTTGGCATAAAGTCATTTGTTAAAGGACAATAACAAGCATGATGAATTCTAATGCTCTGTGTGTCATGGTACTTAAGTATCTCATAGAAAACTACATCACCATTATTTCACATTGCTGCAGCAACTCAACTCTCTTAAAAAAAAAAAAACAACATCAGAAAACCAACACTTTATCATAATATTCGTGGACAGGTACCAAAAGAAATCAATGGTTGAGGATCTACATCTATCACAGCTTGCAGAAAACCCTTTGCTAATATTGGGTCAAGGGAAACTGCTCTAATTTTCTGGTTTCCTGTGTCAGCTCGTATTCACCTGACACCACTCACTGGCATTAAAATAGATTTTCAACCCCCTGCTTCATGCATCATATACAGCAGAGAAAATAAATCAGCTCTTTCAGAGGTAGTGCTCATGACAATGAAGCTGGTGCCACAGAGAGGTTCCCTCATTAGCTGTGCCTCTTGCCCCCATTGCATTTCAAGTCTTCCAGGGATCACTGAAATCCCATAAGGACTGAGGCACTCTGCGGGTTGGGCAGGACTTGGAATCACATCCTGGTATCACTGTCACCTGGATATTCACTCATTCATTCCTGTCCAGCCCAAGAAGGTAGTGTGTCCTATGAGGTTTTGAAGTATTAAACTGTGCTGTAACTTTGCTGATGGATGTCAGTCAACCTCAGGAAAGTCACTGAGCATTACAGAAAACCAAGAAATTCTATGAACATTGTTATAACTAAAGTTTAATAGCAATATAATCATGGAACAGATCCTCCTAGAAGCTCTGCTAAGGCTGGAGGACATGGAGGACAGGGAGGTGATTCAGGACAGCCAGCATGGCCTCACCAAGGGCAAGGTCTGCCTGACCAACCTCCTGAGCTCCTCCAATGAGGTAACTACATCAGTGGCCAAGGGAAGAGATACAGATGTCCTTTATCTTGACTTCCATAAAGCCTGTGACACAGTCCCCCACAACATCCTTCTCTCTGAACTGGGGAGAGATGGATTCACTGGATGGACTGTGAGGAGGATAAGGAAGTAGTGAGACGGTCTCTTCCACAGGGTAGTCATCAGCAACTCGGAGTCCTGATGGACATCAATGACAAGTGTGTCACTCAGGGGTCTGTACTGGGACCAGTGTTACACCTTCATTAATGACACAGATGAAGGGATTGAGGGCCCCCTCAGCAAGATTGCAGATGACACCAAGCTGAGTGGTATGGCTCACATACCTGGAGGATGGGATGCCATCCAGAGGAAGCTGGAAGGGAGCTGGACATGCTCAAAAAGCAGGACCATGGGAGCTCCATGTGGTTTAACAAGACCAGGTGCAAGGTGCTGCACCTGGGTTGTGGCAACCCCTGGTATCAACACAGGCCGGAGAATGAACAGATTGGGAGCAGCCTGCTGAGGACTTGGGGGTGCTGGGGAAGGAGAGGCTGGACATGACCCAGCCATGCGCACTCACAGCCCAGAAAGCCAAACGTGTCCTGGGCTGGATCCGTGCCCAGCAGGCTGGGGGAGGGGATTCCGCCCCTCTGCTCAGCTCTGGTGACATCCCACCTGGAACCCTGCATCCAGCTCTGGGGTCCCCAGCATAGGGGACGTCAACCTGTTGGAGTTGGTCCAGAGGAGTATCTTGCAGGTCCCAGTGCACCTGGGACCACTTGAACCCAAGGCAAAGCCTTTGTATGTAATAACCATTGATGGATTTATTTTCTCTGAAGATGCTTCATGATCCCTTGATCCTACAGAAACTTTCAGCACCTCTACCTTCCTGTGGCAAGGATTTCCCACAGCCTGATTCTGTGTAGGCTAGAAGCCCACCACATGCTGGCTCATGGGGTACTGTCTGTCTGTAGTATAAAGGAATGAGTCTGAAATGGTTGCAACTTTTCCCTCCACTCAGGCTCCAACAAACCTCCATCTCCTCTCAGCCTCACAGGCTGAGGACCACCAATCTATTTATTTGCTGATATTGAGGAAGCTGGTTCATATCTCTGATCATCCTTGTCATTTGTTCTCAGTGTCTGAAGCCAGGACATGTCCTCTGGAAAGGAAAACGGAGAGGAAAATGAGTTAGGACACACTCTAATAAAGGACTGGTGCACAGTCAGAGACAAGCTCACATTGAAGGCAAAAACAGAACAAAGACCATGGCAAATACAGCCTTCATCCTCTGGGATGGACATGGGGGAAAATCCACATCTGAATTTGAAAGAACGTGCAGGAGACTGATGGAGGAGAATTAAAAAGTCCATTAGGACTCTCAAACATGTCACCACAAGTGCTCCATTGACAAGTGCTGTCACACTCTGCTCAAACAATGCTTCAGGGAAGCCAGGGCACACTTCTGAGGGAGGGCACGAGAGCCCTATGGAGATCCCTGTTTAATGCATTATAATGAACAGTTAATGACAGGGCACTTGTAATAAATGGCAATACCCACTCCATTGTGAAGCATCCCAGAGAGCAGAGGGAATCCATTGTCTGCCCAGCAACCTCACCTGGCTCCCTGCTTTGTTCCTCCTGTGCAGAGACACCTGATGCTGCAGAAGGTGCTGCTGGAAGATGCGCTCATTTCATAGTCACAGAAAGGAAATTCCTCATGAAACATCTCATTTGCCTATTGAAGAGCAGCAAGGCTCCAACCTCGGGTAGTTTCAATCCTTCAACCTGAAAGCTAATTTTAACCAAAAAAGATTTTTATTTTTCCTCCCAGAAAATGTAGGCACTTGCTTCTGTCTCGAGGCTCTCTGTGCCTAATAAATAGCTCTTTGAAGAAAATGCTTAACATCTCAGCACACACTCTGGGTAAAGACTGTTTTAGCAGCGGATTGAAGGGATGATGTACTAGCAGCAGCAAACTCTGCTGCCCCCCCCCAGTGTGGTTGGTCTGGCTAATCTTTCCCTAAAAGATTAAGCATGAGTGACTTCTACTAGGGCATAGAAAAGGGAGAATGGATTGAAATTCCAAAACTTTCTAACTGATAAGATGCCCACAAACAAACATACAGAGCTAACGATAGTTGATAGTTCATTAGAGTCCCCACCATTTTTTAATCCTTCAGGTGCTGTAGCTCACTTAAAGCTCTGCTGTTGGTGAATCACAGGATAATTTCTTGCCCACTTTTGTGTCAAACCTTTCAGATGTTCTAAATCACCATCAGGCACATCTCATAAGACTGCTGGCACATTAAGAGTGCTCAAAGTTTGCTGCTGGACTGGAGCTGCTGGTTTAAGGTCTCCTGGGTACACACAGCTGCTGGTATGGGGTGCTACAGCCCTCAGCCACAGTCACTGGAACACCCACGTCTGCAGTGAAATAGCCCAAAGGTCTAGGCTTTGCCAGTAATTCCAGGTGTCTTATCTGATCCTCCTCTAATTACCAAACACTGAATAGGCCACCCTCACTCATTTTACCTCACCTGCATCTGACAGTCAAGAGCAGCTGGTAAGCAAGGCTTTGGCAGACCCTTACACCAGGAAAAACTGGCAGCAACAGTAGAAAACTGTGAGTGGCTTTAGAGGCAAACCCATCAAACATAGGTTTCTTCTTCTTCTTCTTCCCTCTCTTTGCTGCTCAGTGTTGATTACACTTCTGTCACCATGAATTTTCCTAGGCAGGAAAACTGCTCCACAGCTCCTCTTTGTCTTGTAGCAGTAAGGGTGTTAGCTAAACAGAAGTGCAAGGAGCTGAGCCAAGCCCTTGTTCAGCTGGGCCCTGAGTTAGAGAGTTGCCTAGAGTTGCCTGGAGTCAGTCCTGAAGTTGCTGTAGTGAAACTTTGAAGGATGGCACCACTGGGCTTTGTAAGTGTCCCTGAGTTATGTGATGCTCCTTGCACATGAATCAGAGGATCATAAAGGACATTGCTCCAAAGTACTCAGATGATGACTTGTAGCCTCTTGCACTTAGCAGGCTACGCTCCAGGTACCAGCAGCTCCCATCACTCATCCAAGCAGACTTCTCTCAGCACATGTGAATTGGCTCAGCCTGGATGTTGAGTCTTAAATTAAGCTCATGCTCTTTAAGAAAAGCCTGATATCACTCATCTAAATGTTTGCTTAGCAATGCAGAGTCCTCTCAGCTTAGCAAGTGCTTCTCTCTCTGTAATGCTCACCCAAAAGCACACACTCCATGGGCAGCTGTAGGGAGCAGCTAAAGTCCAAGAGGGCCAAGGATGAGCCAAGGGAAAAACCAACTGGCTTTCCTTCCTTCATGGTCAAAGTCACCTATGCATTGCAGCTTCACAGTATTTTTTGACAGAGGAGTACAGCACTCTGATATATTGCCTCTGGTTTCACTTGTAGAACTACACCAAAACCCGTGCCTTGGCTCCATCCTCAATCTGCATTCAGATGTCAGGTCTTACCTGCTTCTGGAAGAAGGAAAAAAATGAATGTTCAGAGGCAGAACTGCAGCCTTAGCTTTATACCTCCTCCCACAGGAGTTGATATAAAATTATTCCAGGTTTGCTGAAAGGAGGGCACAGAGTGCCTGGTGGGCTTGGAGCTGTGGAGGGAGGGTGCCACAGCTGCCCTGCTCATTTGGAAGCAGGGGAAATGCCGGTATCACCAGCACCTCTGCCCTCTTCTCACCCACAGGCACTGAGTGGGAAGGATTTATCAGAAAGGATTTGCAATGAAGTGGATGTAAACCGTTAGTGTAAATCCCCCTGCAGCCTGGTGAGAATAAATCCTTCCCTCCTCCCCTCCTCCTTCACAGCCAGGAATGATATTAAGACTGTGGGACTGAGGATTTCCAGATTTCAAACATTAAAGTATTTTAATTGCACTTCAGGGTAATTCAGAATGGAGCAAATGAAACATTGCAGACAGAGAAAATAGCTGCTCTGGAAAATGTCTATAATTTTCAGGGATTTCTTTTATTGTTGACTGCATCCAAATATTTCTGCCCTTGACTAAGCACTCTCTGCTCCCCTGTGTCTCTTAGCAGTCCCTGCAGTGACCAAACAGAATAGCACTAGAAAGAATAAACAGCCAAAGCAGAAACATAAAACCTGTCAGGTGATGGAGGGGGCTTCTCCCCTGGCTGCCTTAGTACAAACCAGGCTCCTGCTGCAGGGCTGGGCCCTGCGTGCACTGAATTGCAACCAGGACCTGGCATTTGGGGGAGAGAGGCCACCCAGGCAACTCAGGGCATCCCACTCCGGAATTCCTTCCTTATGGCTTTCACGCCTCTGAGAGAAGCCCCTGCTCCATCTGACTGCTGATATTCATTATTTATGGAGTGATGCAAACATGTCTAATGCAAGGATTATTTTTTTTCTCCCTAGCACCTTAGGGGCTGTCAGAAGCAGAAGCAACCAGAAACTAATCCCCCTTCTGATTTCCCTCCCTCCTCCTACACACTGGGCAGGCGCAGGCACAGCTCCTTCACTTGCTGAGGCTCATATCCTGCTTTTCCTAGCACTGTTCAGAGGTTGCTTTCCCAAGCTTGGTGACAGGGCTGCAATTCAACAGGATAAAATGTCCATAAACACTGGTCTGTGCTCTTTCTAAATGTTTGAGTTACAGACATTTGACATTTATTTTAGCCTGACCCCAAGGTTTAGTGCAAATCTTTGTAGCATGGTAGCTTTCAACTCTGTCCTCTTTGAGACAACAAGGATGGCTTTTGACACAGATTGGCTCATGGGTTAATCCTTGTGTAGATGGGGTAATTTATACTGTAGCTGGCAGCAGCTGGATACCAAACCCAAAGGGTCAGGCAAGGTTTAACTCAGATGGCTGAAGCATCCTAGGGACAGAATTTGTCTTTTCCACAAAAAGATGTACAAATCTGCTAATGATACCTTCCATCCCAGAGAAGACAGAGTTTATGTGGCCACCAGATTACCCCTGCAAACCCCCTGATGACCTGATAACCTGAGTTACATGTGACAACTAATGAACTAAAGTCTACACACACATGCATGTGCACACTCTCAAGACTGACAACCAAAAACCATTTAGAAGAGGAAAAGGGAACATCTCAGCTCAGCCTTTCTCCACTGTGGGCCCACAGATGTCATCAAACGCACAAAGGTGGAGGTAGTGCCCTCTAGGTTGCAGCAGGAATAATTTGTGCCATTATTTCCTCCACATTAAAATTAGTCCTGGGACTAATGATTTTCCTGCAGCATGCAAGGCCCTCCCCATCCTCTGTCCCAAAAGTCATGGTTCTGAATGCTGGCACTGGGTGTCTCTGAAGCCCATCCATGTCCCTTTCCAGCAGCCATCCTTTTGCACTGCATCTAAACACAGAGCTCATGATACGGGGAGAGCTACGGGGAATGCCCAGCCATTCCTGCATTCTGGGGCAGAATTAATACATCAGACCTGTCTCTGGCAGATATTGTGTTTGAGGAATATTATTACATTTCCCATGCCCAGGGCTACTTGTTGCCTTTTCCACACTAAGCAATGAGTTATCAGAACCTTTTCTTATCTGTCAAGTTTCTGAAACTGTTAAACCTGCTTTCCTTTCCCACGCCTAACAGGCTCGTCCTTCCCCACACTGTTTGTAAGTGAGTGAGTTGTAGTCTGAGCAATTTATTGGATTCCTCTAGCCTTGGAGCCAAGGAGAGGAAAGCTCACATCCGTATTGGTCCTCTGGGGCAGTTCTCATCACAGTGAAAACGGAGCCCTCGCTGTCCCTGCTGGCTTCCCAAAGCCGTTCATTGCCTGGATTACGTTAGTCCATTGTTTATGGCTCACCGTGTGCACATCACTCTCACAGTGCTGTGTTTTGGTTTGTGGGTTTGGTTTTTTTTTTAAAAAAAAGGGAATACAGGCTACTAAAGGGCATGGAGTATTTCCAGCTCATGTCTTGAGCCATATCAAGGCAGTTGGCAATAAAACACCCAAGCAAAGAGGAGCTGAGGGCTCTGAACTGCAAGGAGGGGAAGATGGGAATGTTTGCAGTAATAAACAAATAATAAATGGATTTCTCCTCCATATTCATATAGCAAGATCAACATGAGCAAAATCAGGCAAAATCCTTCTTCTCTGAGCCAATTTTTCACACAGTGCACAGTCCATTGCATTCTATGAGTATAAAATCTATGTTTATGGATGCATGAGCGCATGCACGCATATGTGCATGTGCATACATCCACATATAAGGAATTACAACCTCAATGGCACTTCCTATATTAAGTGGTGATTCAGAAATCCTCTTGCTGCAACCCGCATTTGACTTGCTGTTCATCCAGTCACGTTTGCACACGATCAGCTGCATAGGGCTAAGACACCTGCCTTTGGCTTGTTTTGTCATGTAAAATTAGGAAATGTGCACCAGGAAATGTGCGCCAGGCAATACTGCACCTAGCTACTTGCAAGACAGCACTCATGCTGCAAGTTTCCAACCATTTTCCCTTCACACATTTGCAACACTTTCCCTCCTAGAAGAGCTGAATATCAGGAGCTTCTTCCATGCTGTGGAAGGTCCTGAAGCTGAAAATAAGAGATCTGGCTTGTGTTCTTCCCTCTGCCACTTGTAGCCTGAATTTGGGCCAGGTATTTAATGGATCTGAAGCCCTCTTTGCCCACTGGAAAGGGGCTACACTAAGATCATCTGTAGAGCCCTTAGATAACATTGATGAAATGCACTGCATAGCCTAAAATGAGAAGACAAAAATGTAAGCGATGTCTGACCGACCTGGAGCAATGCTCCGTGCAGGAATGTTCTGCCTCTTACAGCCACAGCAGCAAATGCTGCCTAGTGAGAGCCAGCCAGCCTGGCCACCATCCGTGGCCCATTGTCCCCAACCATTTCCAGCACCCACAATCATCAGAGCAGAGGTGTTGGAGGGCACTCCTCTGCCTATTCCATTTATTAAGTGTTTATAGTTACATTGTTCACAGATGTGCTGCTCTGACCGGGCACATTGACAGGGACCTCAGATGTGTCCTGCTTCCTCATCATGGGCTATACCTTGCTTTTCTCCTACACAGTAGAGGTAGGGGAAGGAAAAATCCTTGTCTGTGCTAAGTGGAAGTCTCAAAGACAGTAATGGGTTTAAGAAATCAAATAAGTAGTAATTAAAAAAGTGGGCAGAGGTCGTACATTCCCTTGCCCCATCTGGAAATGCAGTGGTGGATTTCGTATGCCAATATTGACACTTCAATTAATCACTGATTCTAAAATGCTCCGTGAGTGGAAGCCTAACACAGTCAAAATTATTATTAATAATCATACTTCTAGTATCATTTAGCTTTTTATTATTACATTATCATGCATTAATATTATATAAGAATATTAATAATTCTGATAGTATGTCCCTTAATATGGAAAGAGTAAAAAGACCAGTACCACTTATTAAAGACTTTCCCTGTATTTTAGACAGTAGTCACTTTATCATTTTATCATTGAAATTAACTGCACAGTCACAGGCTGGGCTAGTCCTAATTAACAACAACAACAACAGAAAAAGAAATACAATGCACTCCAGTAAATAGAAGCAGCCCCCTCTTTCTCCCACCTCTCCCCCCCAACCCCCGCCTGCCCGATAGTGCAAAATACATAGGGGACCCTGTTGTCATAGTAACTGGCATTACAGCTTGCTTTCGATAATTAATGGAGGGCTTTGCTATTACAGTATTCTTGAAATTTCACTTTCCCCTGTGCTGCACTGCAGAATGCAGTATCATTTCCCCATTCATAAATATTTCATTACCACAGTCTGCTGTGTTTCATCATCACTGATAACACTCAGACTAATCCACCCATTGCTGAATTCATGTCGCCCTGTCGGCAGAGCAACTTTCATTTCCTCCCTCCACTTCTGCAGTCTTCATTTTTCTTGTTCAGTGTTCTCCTGCTGCAAAACTGTCATTGTAGGCTAAGTACAGAGACCTTTATTTTTCTTACTCTGAAAAATAAGCGAGCGGTGAAAGCTCTGCCTGAGCAAATCCCGCACAGACACACGCAGGCACAATGTTTGCACCACAGATGTAATTTTTGTGTTTCGGAAAACTGAGATATTTAGGTCATCAAGGGAGAGGAGAATTGTAAAATGTTGCTGTAGCAGGAAACTTGGAGTCTGATTCAGCAGATTCCAGGGGTACCTTCAGACACATGCGTTGTCCCTCCAATGACAGCTGTGAGGAACAGAAGTGATATTCCCATCCAGAGGAACTGTTGGAGCATAATACATTGGGTAACTAACATATTAGTAGAGAACATCCAAAGCCAGTGGGGCAAACAGCTTGGAAACATACATAACAAGAAGGAAGTGATAGCGAAATGGGTTTTTTTTTCCTTAATATCAAAAGCCTCAAAGAAATTAACTCTGATGTGCTTACATACATAGCTTTTACCGATATCCATGCAGAAGGAACTGGATTTTCCTTGTTGAGCCTCCCTTGACTCACGTTTCTTCTCTTTCTAAATGCTTTTCTCTTTTATGTTGCTATCCCTTTGAAACAAGTTGGTGGTGAAAGACTGTGAGACCTGAAAGAGTCAATTGCAAGGTGTCTCTCGTGTAACTCTGTGATAGACTTGCCTTAGATTGCCTTTCCATAGGAGACTAGGGAGGCCAAAGGGAAAGAAAATGCCGTTTGTAACCTGTTTGACAGAACACTGCACAGAATCTGGCTTGTTTTGTAATAGGTATCACAGATGGGATGTAGTTTTCCTCTGGGAGGGGTTAAATCCTGGATAAGGAATCATGGCACAAATAAGCATTAGTGGAGACCACGGCATGCAACTCTTGACAGGCACTATATAAATGTATAAATGTGTATATAAATGTGTGAGGAAAATTTGTTTCATCTATTCTGCATGTGGCAGAAATAGCTAGGTAAAAAATTGCACAGCCCATGCAATAAATAGCAGTTATTTGCCTATGCCATGCAATCTGCAAGACCTGCTAGGATGTCATTTATGTTGACACATTTAAAGAGAGAAGCTCTGCAAATCCATTTTCTTCCAAGCATCATAAAAAAGCCCTACATTTTGTTTGCGTATTTCCAATTCAGATTTGGCAGTTCATGTAGCAAGAAGAGAACACTGCAAGGGGATTGAGGGATTCTTGGGTATTATTATTTACCTTTTGCAAAATAAAATAAAATAAAACAATACAATTTTGAAAAAAACTTTTAAAATTATTTAAAAATTAAATCTGATTTTACAAATTCCATTCCTTGCCAGAAACCGTAATAATCTTCTCTCTCATACTATAATTTCCCAACCATCAACCATGAATGAATGTATAGAATAGAGGAATCCACATCAGCCCAGGGATTTTTTTCCTCTCTGCATGGAACATGAGTCTTATGAACAAGCTTAATTTCTAAATGAGCTGGTGGAGTCTTTCACTCAGTGAGTGCTGGGATGGAGAGTCTCATGGAGTCAGGAAAACACCAGTCTAAGCCAAGAGGGCCTATGCCAATACTCAGAAGGGAAGTTTACAGTGTCAGTTAAATACAGGACAAAGATCCAAATTGCTTTCAGTCCTCTGAGTGAATCTCCAAGTGTCTGCTCTGTGTGAATCCCTGTTAAAAGATCATCCCCAGAAAGGGAGAGTCTGAGCACGCTTAAGCTGGGCTCAAGGTTTTGCTCCTGTAACTCAGGCAGATGATGCTGACCTTGTCTGAGCACATGATGGCCCTGTCTCCCCAGAGACATCTAGAGCTCAGCCCTTCTGAGCAGCCTAGAGGGGTGGCACGAGTTTAAACCCAGCTGGCAGCCACCCATCTTCATCCTGCTGCGTAAACCCCTGTGCAACCAAAAGGCTTCTTCTTGAGGGGCATCCTACTCCCCAGCAGCCAGCTGGTGACTTTTCAGCAAAGCTGGACATGACATGTGGGAAACCCCCCAGTTTGCCAAGCACTTTAAGAGTGAAAGCTCAGAGGAGCTGCAGCCATGTTCCCTGACAGCCCCGAAAGCAAAGCCATTCCTGTGAGGAAAAGCGAGCCCTGGTTCCCCACGCAATCACCCGGCTGCCTCCTGTGGTGTTACTGGCACACAAATACTTGTGTTTGGCCTTCAGCCATCCAAGAGCTGTCAACATGTAGTTCTTCAACTCCACAGCTCACAGGGGCTTTCTTCCTTGCTTTTTTCAGGTTTAGAAAGGGGAAAAGAGCAGCCAGATGAGTTTCGTGAAGTATCTATCTTCTTGCTCTGAGAATTTGTTGTTAGCAACATGAGAAGAGAAATTACTCTTGACAATAAAGGCTATGATATCTTTTCTCTACTATTTCGGACAGAAAGATGTGCTTGAGTGTGTGGGTGTAAGAGAGAAAGCAAGAGAGTAAGTGCCTGCGTGGGCTTATATGCAATTGCCATTTTATCTTGTTTTTCTTAAAACAAGTTTCCCTATGCTTTCCCTAGCTTTTAAAGATATTTCCTAGGCCCCTGTCTGCTTCCTCTCATCTTCAGAAACTCAGTCAAATTTTCACCAGTAAGTGTGGCTCACAAGGCACTTTCCATGATTTCCTTTGTAAAATCTATGATCCCTAACCTGCAACTATGTCCATTTGTATGTTGCTTCATCAGCAGGAAAGTTCTTGCCAGTTTTTCCTCCAAACTCTAAAATACTAGCAGCAGAGATCAAGGAAGTTCATGCCACTTAACATGCCACCATCTAACCCCTTGGTCCTTTCCCCATTTCCAAAATGACCTTACTGACACCTTCCAATTTCCCTTGAGGCAATTTTTAGCATCGGCCTCCCACCAGCTCTCTCACTCCCAGCAGACCATTCAGCACTGTCAAGATCCCAGTCCCACAACCTGAATGAGGAGGGTATCCTTCTGTGCTCCTCCTCTTGGCTCTGAGGGGGACTGGTGCCTCTCGGGCTGGCTGAAGGAAAAGTCCTTGTGCTGGGAATGTCACTGACCCAGGGACTAAAGGAGTACCTGGGAGCAGCACATATGAAATGATGAGTATAAAGCAGGCCAGCGGATGGAATTCACCAGCTTTCAACACCAAGTCCTTGCAGAAGGGCTTGAGAGATGCAGATTCCTCTCCCACCCACTCCATCACCAAAAGGCCAAGGGAAAGCTACCCTGAAGCTCTCTCTCCACAGTGGTTTTCTGTTGCAATAGGACATGAAATGAATGACACGCACATGCTGAAACGTCTATAAGGTTACAAAGCACAGTTTATATCTGACTCCAATATTCATAGACTTTCAAAAGTGACCATGGATTGGAGGATGAAATTGCCACCTCTCCAGCTACACTGGTTAAACCAAGAGTCCATCAAATTTCTCTTCTTCTAGAAAGGAATGCAAAACAATCATTATTTACATAAAAGTGTGTGAGAAACTCCATTACAAAAATGTAAACATTAGAAGACCTTAGAAGAACAGGACAACAATTCATGTTTTGGCCCATATTGTTCACTGTAGGTGAGCTGGAGAAGAGGAAATCCCAAAGCTCAGCAATGTCCCCTGCAAGCCCAGACCCAGAAAGCCAGAGATATTTCCAAGTGCAGCCTTGATGCTGTAAGTTATCCTGAGCAGCATTTATCACTCTCCCCTTGCCTTGCCGCACTCAGCAGTTCTGCCGCCATGGCAACCAGCTGGAGTTCAGGGATGGTTTTGGAGTGGCCCTTCTCACTGTACCACATCAGCTACTCTGGGTGGTCCCTGCATGCCCAGGGTGTGCCCTGGTGTCAGCACAAACACTGTTAAATATCCACACTAATGCAGTGGACCATGCAGTGTTACCTCTGGAAGTCTCAAAGCACATGGCAAAGGAAAGCTGGCACTATCGTTCCCACTCTACAGGCTGGAGAACTGAGGGGATGTGAATTCTTCATGGTCTCTCTGGTCAGTGCCCCTGCAGGAAATAAAAAGGAGATTCCCAACTCCTCTTTCAGTCAATCACACAATTTATTACTTATACTTTCCTGACCAATCAACATCTGTCCTCTGTTTTGTGCCTCGATTTTGGAATTACATCCCTTCTGTATCTAATAGGAATGTAGTGCTTAAGTAGGAAGCAATGTTCTCTGATTCATTCATGCCATGGCTTTTCTGTGAGATCCCTTGCATCACATCCCTTTCCATCCTTTTCCAGCCTCCTCATACCAGCAGCCAACAAGCAAACAGAGGGATGGGATCCACAGCCTCTTGCCAGGAGCCATCCTCTCCCTAAAGCAAGACAGTGCACCCAGACTGAGGGTTGCATCAGGTAACAGCAGCTGAACCACCCACGCTTTGAGAGATTTTCTGTGGCATCACTAAGAAAGGTAGGATTTCTAAGGTGCCTAAATGGAAAAGGAATAGAAGTCATTCTTTCATAAAATAAAGAAGTTGAGAAACAAACATCCTACTGAAAGTCAAATACTGATTTACAGTCTAAGACCTGGGAATAGTTGAAAGGTTTTAGAGAGAAAAAATTTACATAAAAAGGTTCAGAAAAGAAAAAACAAAAGCCACTTCAGAGGAATGTTGCAATTTTGGCAGCTCAAATGGTGGAAGCTGCTGGTGTTATAATTTTTTCAGCTGCCATAACACTAAGAACCTGCAAGCCCTGGGAAACCCAGATCATGAAGGTTTACAGTAGCTGTAAGCTGAAGATTGTCACATCAGTTGTTTATAAATAAATATTTTTTTTGGCTCTGTTGTTTTGGAAGCAGGAGTGTGGCAGGATTTTATCTCAGGCCAGAAGTTATGGGGTTTTTTGATGAAACACTAAAATTTCTGATGGATAAAGTGAGAACTCTAGCTCCAAACAACCTCTATGAATAGTATAAATATTAAAAAGAAAATTTTTACTGATTTTTGCATGACTAGCTAACACACAAAAGAACTAAACCTGTAGTGACTGTTGAAAAAAATCTTAAATATTGGTAAATCTGTCTAAAATTTTGAGGTAGGCAAACTGTTCAGTACCCAAGCTACTCAGTAGTCAATGGCATTTTATACAGGAATGTTTTCCCCCTTCATTAACAAATGGATAGCATTTGATTAATTGTGCAGCTAACACATACTACATTAAACACAGTCTTGCAGATCATGTAAATGAGAACAAACAATTTTAATGCCATGTGAGTCAGTTCCACGGTGAGCATGTGGCTCCAGAAGGATGACATGTTCAACACGCAAGTTCTTGCCCAGCTCATTTCCTTCCTCTTTCCACTGACTCCTCAAGGCTGTTGTCTAAGAAAGTCTAATTTCATGAACAATAAACAATGCAGAACATCTGTATTTTGGCCACTTTCTTTCAGATTTCTGACTGCTTATTAAAAAGAAAAAGAAAAAATAGTTGTTCCCTGTGTGAATGACAACCCACACACTTCAGTTTAAAATTACAATATTAAAAGCAGTTAATAATATATATTCAGCTTTTCCAATCTGCCTCTTCTGGTTCCATACAAAAACCATGCTATTTCGCATTTTTGTATTTTTCCAAAGGGGCTCCCTTGTTGTCTTTCCTAAAAGAAACACTTGTTCTCCAGGAATTTAGAAGCTGAAGTCAGGACTCTCAAGAGGGAGATAAAAACTGCATAAGGAGGCCAGTCCAGCATGTTTCAGCTCAGGGTCATGCTAGTTTGGCTAGTTTTGTTGACTTCTCCCTGCCCACCCAAAAGGAACCAGGGAAGCCTGGTCAATATTGCCAGACCCTGCTGCTTTAAAAGCAAAGACATGGGGAAAGGCAGTTGCAAAAGAAACTCCTGCCTAGATAATTAATCAGTGAATGAAATTCTGCCAAACCAAGACAATTCTTCTACAGTTTCAGTTACAGAAGTTATAGTTTATACCCCATCTTAAACTGCTGCCATTAAAACAGGTTGTTTCAGTGCAGTGGTTGCTGCATTTCGGTGTCAGCTACAGCAATTTCCCATTACATGAATGGGAACACCCCCAAATCTGAGATGTGCTCTTGGATACTTGGGACTACTAGGACTCTTTAAAAATATGTCATTACCACAATAATTACCTATGTAACAATTTTCACTTTCCCATTTGCAAAGCTATTCTTGAATAGTGCCATTAACCTAAGGAACTCTCAATCTGGCACTTTCCATGACTATCAGACAAACTCTACAATTTGGTTTTTTTAGTTCTTATTGTTAATATTTTTGCTCAGTGTTATCTCCCTGTTGCCCCCTAAGCTAAAAGCCAGTCAAAAATTCATTACAGAGAGCATTATATCCTAGGAGCTAGAAATGGAAAGGACCTATTAGATCACCACTCCAGCCGATTTACACTTGCTCCCTGAATTACCTTTCCTAATGCTTTGTCCAGTTTGGCTTTAAAAAAGACAAAGCAGTTGGGCTCCTGCCCTTTCCCTTGGGAGGCTGTTTCACAGCAAAATACATCTCACTGTCAGGAAATTTTACCTTACTTTCAGTCTGACTGTCACATTATTAGCCCTTGTTATATCCCTGCGTGTCACACCAAGAATTCTGCTCTCATGCTCAGGAGAGTGGGAGGGTGTTCGTGCTCATCAGAGCTCTACATGTCTCACAAACCACACATTTGTTAGTCATTCCCGAGCTGGGCTCTGCATCAGTTTATATTTGAACTCATCTACCTGTGCTTCCACCTCTCCTGATCAACTCTGTCACTTTCCTCCAAAAACTTCCCAGATTTGTCAGTACCTCTCTGGTTACCAGGGCCCTGGTGTTGACTGTGCTGGATATTTTGGGATGTGGGACAGCAGGCAAAGCTAGATGACAGGTTCAAACTGACCCAAAGCACACGTTCTTTTTAACACAGCTTAGCTAAACTCAGCTCCTTACCACAGGACATGAATGACAGAAGTTCACAAGGGCACAAGGGGAAACAGAATAAGGTAATGCAAGAAAAACAATGCATTGAGAGCTCCTGCATCTATAATCTATATTATGTATGTAAAAGCCTGGAATGCCAAGCTATGCTCATCATATGGAGACAAGAACAAAATGTTATTTGATAACTTGATGAAATGCTTTCATGTACACTTGCCAGCCTTCCACAAGAGGAAACGTGTTTCAGACACCACCATGTGAATCTCAGCTCTTGTGAGCACTGGGGGTGTGCACTGGCTGTGGAGCAGGCA
This sequence comes from Camarhynchus parvulus, assembly GCF_901933205.1. Classification (NCBI taxonomy): domain Eukaryota; kingdom Metazoa; phylum Chordata; class Aves; order Passeriformes; family Thraupidae; genus Camarhynchus; species Camarhynchus parvulus. Next base: position 67,042,702 of record NC_044572.1, read on the forward strand.
AGGGCCAGAGGAAGCAGGAGCACTGCTGTTCTCTGCACTCTCATGTCCAGAGAGATGCCCTGCAGGGCTAAGCCTTACCACTAAGCATTTCATCCCCTTCCTTACAGCAGATCCAAGGTGCCCAAGAGTTCTTGAAATTAAATCTTCTGGCAGACTAGGCATGCTAAATCCCCAGGCAGAAACTGTGTAGCTCCTGACACAATTTCAGTACACACACCAGACTGAGATCCTTGCAGGAGACGCATACACAGAGGACCACGATGCTGTGAATGTGCTGCCAATTGCTTCCTCAGCCTCACTCAACATGTGCTTTGAAAAGAAAAGAGTGGAAGTATTGGGAAAATGAGATGCCTGGTGACCCTTGTTGCCTCACAGATTCCTTCTTTCATCTTTTGTCTCTCAGTCACTGTAACACTTCTGGTTGGATTTTGGTGGACAAAGCTTCCAGTGTGAAGCATTAAATGGCATTGCAATGCAGAGAAGCAGAGAAGTGGGGCCTGATCCGAATCCAGTGCTGTAAGGATCAGGTAAAGCAACAAGGCCCTCCTCCCTTCCCTCATTCCTGAGGGCATATGCCACCTACAGAATGGGACTCAGGTACTGCATCAGAAATCTGTGAGAAAGGACAAACCCCTCAGTCTCCCCAGCCTCCAGTTCATGTGTCTGATAAAGGCATATTGTTTGATCTTCTTTGGAAAAATGTCTCAAGATCCCTAAGATCTTGTAGGAAAGGTCAGGGTTACAGCCCCTACTAAGGAAAAGTCCCCCATTTATGGAGAGATTTGTCCTTCCTTTTTAGGTAGGCACTGATTGGGAGGGTTTAATAACAAGCCTACCCTACCCCCTTTACAGGGTGTGCTTTTCCAGAGAGTTTCCTGGACAGAGTCCCACACATGAAACTCTGGTTTTATGTACAAAATAACTCAATGGCCACATAGGAAAGCCCAGTGTTTAGCTCAACATATGGACTGTACAGGTGGTTTCCAGGTGGAGATGGCCATGTATGATGCCACCTGCATCTACACTGAAAAATGACCTTTTCCCTGGCAGCATGGAACAGTTGCTGTCTGAATGCAAGGCCAACTGTCCCACATGGCCCATCTCACATCTACTTCCCTCTGGAAAATGTCACTACTTTTCTTCCTTTTAACCATGTCTCCACTGGACCATCAGCGCTAGGAGAAGCATTCTTCCAGCTGATTTCCCTCAAAGCCCAGAGAAACTGAAAGCAACCAAGAGATCCTGTAAATTAAGAACCACTTTCCCCTCTTTGCCCTATCCTAGGCAGAGCCAGAGCACCAGGCACAGAAGGTATTAGGGAACAAGCAGAGAAGGCACAGCCCAGATGTGTGTCCAAACAGAAGGGAAGCCATAAAACTACCAAGCAATTTTCCAAACATGAATGAAAGAGCCTTCCGTGGAAAAGCTGTCCTCTGTTGGAGCCTCACAAGCTGCACTGATGTGGAAATGCTACCACTGCACAAACCTGCCCTCTAGTAAAGACCAAAACTGACTTCTGTGCATAAATTTTAAAAGGCTAAAAATTTCTTTGTCATTATGGCAAGACATTTAAGTAATTCAAATGTCTTTTATAAAGTTGGCCTTTCTATTAAGTCACCTTTCTTCCCTGGAGGCAGAAAAAGACCTGCATTGTCACCAGCAGCAGGTGTTTCACAGGAGCCTAAAACAGATGCCAGAAAGTCTTTCAGGCTGGAAAAAAAAGTCTCAAGTGGGAAAGGGAGTTCTCTGCCCAAAATTTGATTGATCTTTGAAAGGAGAGTGCTTAGAAAAGTGTTGGCTCTCTGACAGCATGAGGCACCAGAAAGTATTGAATTTTTCTAGGAAAAAGGTGATTTCTGCGTATTGGGGCAAAGCAGCAGCAGAGAAAAATCTCTAATCAGACAGAATATAGGGAACAACAACCCAGCTTGTGTGTCCACAGCACAAAAATGAGACTCACATAACCCACCCTGATTTCATATGTGTGTGACATACAAATAGCATAATATGGTAAGGTATTGAAAATGTTCTAAGCAAATCTGGGCTGACCTCCTTATTCAAACATAAGAAGTAATGCTGCAAGACCAGGAACATCAGGAAATAATTTAAATCTTAACCAAATTAAAATTTTTGTGTTTCTAACAAGTGGAAAGGAAAATGACGCAGGATATAGAGTACAATAACAGCAGCTTGTAAACACAAAGCAGGCTGCTGTTACTATTTATCAAAATATAATTGTAATCATTTTCTGGAAGTATATGCAAGGGACCATGCTGGGCATCATGTTCTCACTAATGCACCTGAACTTTCAGTCAGGATACTGTTAATTATTCCTTCCTTGCAGGCCTGCTATTTCTCTGTCTCCTTGCTTAAGGAAGGAATGCTGTGTGCAATGGAGAGGGGTGTTTGGGCTTCCACTGCCAGTGACCTTCACTGACTGTTGGATCCAAATACATCCATGCTGGACTTCAAGCGAGGGTCTCTGAGACATGATGTTCTGGCAAACTTTGGGAAAAACAGCAGCTGAGAGGAGACACCCAAGCATTAACACACACACTCGGGGAGCATCGATCTGTTTTTCTTGGCCCCAGTGTGAAAACCTTCTGAGCAAACTTCTGGCAAGGCAGCAGGCACTGACTGGGGCGTTCTGGTAGAAAGGGGAGAAGAGCTGAGGTCTGGAGTCATGGGAAGGAGATTAACTAGAATTTAGTAGGTTGCCAAAGAAAGGAAGTGCCTCAGGGCAGGGCCCAGGGAGTCTCCAATGTCCAGTCAAGAGCTTCCTGTGGACAGTGATCAGACAGCTCTGGAGAGCTGTTTGGTGATCCCAGATGGTCCTGTTCCTCCTGAAAGCACCACCAAGTATGTGAACACCCAACAAGAGGGGCAATGGTGTGGGTACAAGTCAGACTTTTGACTTGAGTTTGTCAATCACTCCCCTCACAAACTGGAAGAACAAACAAAACTACAGACCTACACTTCCATTCCTACACATTTTATCCACTTCCTATACTGAGAAAACTTATCTTGTACTGAGATCTATCAATAATGACCCTGTGAATGATTATTAGTTTCTCTACCACTGGTGAGTAAAGATTTGGCATGACAATCAATAATTCCTTGAATTAATCATCAGTTACAGCAATAACTGATGACCAAAAAGCCTGGCTGTGCATGTTGATTCTTTACTATGTGCCTATGCAAAGGCAGGCAGCCAAAATCACATCCGTGCCTCCCTGGAGCATGGTGGTAGGGAGGATAGTTCAGCACCTTGAGCCCAGCACATGAGGGCCTTGCTTCTCAGCTACCCTGTGATCACTCCCGAAACCTGTTCCCCTCTCCCAGAATGACACCGGTGTCACCACAGCCACTGAGTGCTGGGTTACAAAATCTTTCAAGTGACTTTTGGACAGATACCTCAAGTTTGGACTTTCCATCCTGTACAGACATTGCTGAAATCCCACAAGCAGCTAATCATACCTGTTGGGAGTCTAGTAAGTTTTTAGTCCTGACCCCTGGCCTTGATGTGCCTCCCACCTGTGGATTGGGATGGGAACAACCATTCACATGCACACAGAGTTTCTGCTGAAAGTTGGCTGCACAGGCAGCACATTGTGAGATGCAGCTAATTGATGCTTTGCTGCAGCAAACACCAACACAGCACGTCTGGCTGTGGCACACGGTGAAGCTGCAGGCACTAAAATAAAAAGAGAACAATCTACTGCCCATTTAAGTGGCAGCTGCTCCAGATGACTGCAGTGCTGCCCAGCAAATTACTGAGCAGGCAGAGGGGCAATTCCCTGGACCACGCGTTAATCACTTGCATCCAGAGGGTGAGAACAGAGAGACCCTGCAGTAATGTGGTGCAGGAGCACAGGCTTTTGGCTCTGGCACAATAAATCTCCCTGCCTGCAGCCTGGCACTGTGTCTTCACCAAAGTTATACCAAATTTCAACAGCAAGAACTGTATGAGAAAGTAAGCAAAACTGAAATGAGAAAGCAAGGTTGTGTCAGAAGTCCAAGTAAAAAAGGCAGACTAAACCAGACTCTACTTAGTTAACAGTGGGCATAGATAGAATAACAGAGGCCATCTGACAAAAGCACAAAAGCACGAAACCTGCCAAACATTTGCATGCATCAGATGTTAATGATGATCAAACCTTATACAACACAGTCTGGAGAAGTCAGTGCCTTCACCCAGCATATGTCAATGCTCTGTGTTGAACTGCAGTTGTCTCCTCTGAGATAGCTCAGCTTAAAATTCTGATGTGGTTGTACCAACATTTAAAAAGCAGGTAGCAAGTACCAATGGCTGGTTTCTTGTGTCCCCTACAAATTTGTTCAAGGTCATCACAAGACTGCTTCAGTTTTAGTGGCCCTTCAGAGACAATGCTCACATATCTTAAAATTTGATCAGGATGTGTGTAATTAGTCAATATGGCCTGTTCTACACAGAAAGCAAATCTGTTTTACAGAAACAGTCATCTCTGAGCAAAGATACACAGCAGACAGTAGCTGAAGAGAGCTCTGAGCTTAAAAAATATGGCTACTTTTTTCAGAGCTGAAATACAAAGCCATTTTCTCTCCCAGATGATAACAATTCAGATGGAGATAGTTCACCAACTAGCAAGCCTGAAATACCCAGCACAGTCATTTTATAGGCTCACACTGAATCTGACAGAATGTCCTTGTGCATAAAACTGCTTCTGCCTGTGTTTGGGGTAGAGGTGGCAACACAGAGTGCTTTCTGATCCTGGCTTAACTAACAAGCACCAGTCAACCTTCAGTCAACCCACAATGAAGACAAGGTTCTTTAGTTTTGCCCAAATATGAACTCAATGAGATGGACATAATTCTGTTTTTCAGGGCAAGACTCCCTGTGTTTACTTCAATGAACCACCAAAGAGTCCTATCTTGACTGTGAGTTTTTCTGGGACAGGTGAAATGCACCAATCACTACAGATAAAAACTACCAAACACACGAAAAGCCCACAACTTTTTTTTTTCCTTTTTTTTTTACAAAACGTTAATCCCTACACAAAATTATTCAAGGGCTGAGACCAATATGTCAGTAGTTAAGAAACTCAATACAGGTGCAGAGTAAGAAGTCAGTAAATTCAGTGCTGCAGCACAGCCACCAGCTGCAGAAGGGACAGCAGTGACACTCTCAGTGGAAGGGCCATAATGACCACCAGTGGTTTACTAATATAGCTGGAATTCCCAGTAGAAAACTGATTTCAGATTTCTGTGACTGTTTGATCACACCTGGCAATGCCATGGCAGAGGTGACTGCAGTCTCAAGGCTAAAAACACAGAGACATTTCCTGCCTATCTAGATCACATCACCTTTCCACTGCAACACCTTTAAAAAGAACATCAGAGCCAGGTAAGACTTAGTGCATCATAAATCTGCTGCCTTTTACTGGGAAGATCCCAAAATGGGCACTAAAACTAAATCTCTGGTCTTTCAGGAATCACAGCTTGAAAACCAATGGCAACTAAGAAGAAAACCAGCATCCACAACATTCAAACAGTACATACTGTTCAGTCACACAGATGCCCAGCCAGTACTCCTGTAGCTTCTTTTGCTACAATTGACTTTTGCCTCTTTTATTAAAGGGGGCTGATATAAAACCCAGAGGCACACAAAAACATAAAGAATGAGCTGATAAAAACAAGAAGCAGTGTATTGTGCCTGTCACTAGCCAGTCAGCATGCCCATTAATTACTTAAATGCTGCTCCCCTTAATATTTCCATATGGCATGGTATCACTTTTGTATTTGGGAACTCATCCCCCCTCACTAGACTTGGAGCTCATCCAAGGCTGGGGGATATTCATGAGACAGATTATAGGGTAGCAGAGACCAGCAAGGGATCTTACCTTGGCAGCAACATTGCTCTTGGTCTTCAAGCCAGTTCACCCACCTTTGTGCTCAATATGTCTTGAGAAAAGCCAAGTGACAACAGAGGACAGCCCTTTCTGTGTCAGAGCTGGTCACTGACTGTCCCAAGAACCTTCCTCAGTCATACTCCCACCAGGATCAGTCCAGTCTCTGAGGTCCTGTTGGCATCCTGTGTCTCTGACCAGCAGTAAAATAAATCATGGTTTTTACAACCTTGGGGCTCTAATGGGGTCTCTGTTAGCACCCACAAGGGATCACATGGTTTGAGAGTTTACTACTATCCATAGCAAATTTCCCAGTAAAATTAAGGTCAAGCTTTGAAGGGAAGATCATATTTTCCAGAGGACAGGAGCATAAAAGTACAACACTGATGCCTTTTGATCTGAGGTCTGCTTTGCTGCTTGTGGTGAATCCCTGCCAGAACAATGGGTCTTCAGAGTAGGTTAATCCTAGAACATATATGACAAAGGCTTACCTAAGCTAAACATAGCCAAGTATTTATATGATGCTCACAGCCAGCCCATATGATTTTACAGGCCTTCATATGACTGAATCGTGCTTGCTCCTGAAGAGGCTGTTTGGGTTTTAATCTTAATGGCTCACGTTATTGCTCCTATGAAAACATGTACTCCAGAAGATGATCCCATGGTGTCAGGCCACCTTCAGGGAAAGCTTTCCATTTCCCCCTTATCCTATTAGCTTGTGAGATTAACTTCTCAGTTTTCAAAGGATAACACTACTCCACCAAGACCTGGCTGTTGCAGGAAGCCTGTGCTCACTGGAGTGCAATTCAGACACAGAGAATCACAGAATTGTTCAGCTTGGAAAAGAGCTCTAAATCATTGAGCCAAACACAGCTAATGTTTGTGACTGGATATGGGCTGATCCTAGAACACCCAAACTGCCTTGCAAAGCCAGACATGATGTCCTGTGGCTGCAGTGGAAAAGGCTAAATGTCCAATTTTCTCCTCCTTGTTTTTCCCAGATTTCTATGCCCTCAGAACTGGCTGATCAGAAGCAAAGAAGAACTGAAAGATTTGGGAAGTAGAAAAGGGAAACCTCACGAATCAATAAATTAAAAGGGAAATCTTGTGACCTACTTCACCATAGATGTTCTCCTGTTTTCCCAAGAGACTTAGTTCTTTCATACAGCACACAGGTTATGGTACTCTCTCCAAAGACAATTTAATCAATTAAGATCCACATTATCTGCTGCCCTGTATGACAGCATCAATCATGCCCTGTCTTGGAACAAGTACTGCTCAGTGCAGTTCAGGGAAGTCCTCCTTCTCCTCCTCCTCCTTATGTCATCACTGAGAATTCTGAAAAGGTGAAAGATTAAGGAGACTGAGAAACATCAAATGGGCTAGGCTGTATTTATGGATCTTAGTAGATGATGGTTTAAAAATAACCATGTAGGTTTTTCTGACGCCTAAATGGCACCCATTCTTTTTGCCTTGTAGAAAGTCTAGCATACTGTTTTCATAATCAAGTTATTTGGATAACACAACAGTGATTTAGATTAGGATTTGTTTACACAGCTAAATATGTCGAGTAATGAAATTAAAATGAGCTCTCTGCTTCTGTCACATCTGCAATAGTAACTGGCTTCATATGGTTGAGTACAAGCCTGCTGCACAGATGTTTCTTGATAAGGTATAAATCAGTGTTAGATGCTGTTTATTGCAGCATTTTTACCACCTTCTTCTCTGAAGGAGGGAATGTTGTCTGCACAGCAACCAGATGTGACCTGCAAGACACCATGAAATGCTATCACAAGCCAAAATAGGTCCCATATTCCATATCAGCATCTGCAATGGTTCATCAACTATTTATCAGATCATTTGAACATTTCTACAGGCCCTAGCACCATACCACCACCAGAATTTACTTATTATAACCTGCAATGAAAAAGGCAAGCATCCTGTAAAGCAATTGGAGCTTCAAACAGCAGAAGATCCCATTTTAGTTTGGTTTCCTGCCTTAAAGGTCAAATTTCTGAGCAGACACTGCAGCTAGATAGCAAGATACTGTGAGAGATCAAGGCAGCTGCTTTTCAGGGCATTGTAGGGAAGAGTTTCTATTTACTGTCATCCTGCCCTAGGTGATATCAACACTTTGATGGGGACAGGGGAGGAGACTTATCTTGCACTGGTGTCTATGCAAAGAGAAGTGAGACAAGGGAGCTCCTCCCATGGTGAAGGCAGCACAGCTTGGAGCAACTCACTAAGCTCTGCTCAGTTTTGTGGGAGCAAGAGGATCTAACAGGAAAAACTTGCCAATGACCCAGGATTTGTAGACAGCCAAGCCTGGCCCAAGCCACAGTGGCTCCTTCTCTGTAGCTGAGCAACACCCATGGGCTCTGAAAGTAAGAGAGTCAAACTTCACAAGAAGTACTTGGAAGGTTTCTTGAAGCAAAATCTGACATCTCTTACTAAAAAAACACAAACAAACCAGGGATTGGGGATGGGGTGGGGTGGGGCAGGATAGGCTTTTCTTCCCTGAACTAATCTGTGTCTCTGATTTGCTTCACTTGTTACATGGACAGAAGATCCTGTCAACAAAGAAATAATGCCAAGTATTTACAGTTTAATGGAACCCAGGGACCAATTAACAACACAGAAAACCACCAGGCAGTGTATTTCTTATCGTAACAGGAGGGAAATCTTGCATTACTGCTGTTCCCCCATTTCTTAAAATAAAGCACCAGCATTTCATCAATGATTTGTCAGTAGTAATGTTTATTACCTGCCAGTTTTACCACTGCCCATTCATCAAACGCTTTCTGTGCTCAGTCACAAAACCCACCTCTCTACTTGTGACCTAAAACCACCTGCTCCCCAAAAAAAAAAAAAAAAGACAGGAAAAAAAAGGAAAAAAAAAAGAAAGAAAAAAGCAGCTCTCCTCGTGGCTCCAGAGCAGCACTGCTAGAACCTGCCCTCCACCCCAAGCTCCCGGACTGCTGACTCCTCAATAGCCTGATGGATGCGATGCACCTCGTCCTGCGTTAGCGTCCTCTCCGGGTGCCGGTAAATGATACGGTAGCAGTGGCTGACCTTCTTCGTCCTACAAAACACAAACCAAAAGAGGACTCATAAATACATCTGCCTGCAAATGCAAATACATGAGGACAAACACTTACCCTCTGGATCATTTTTATTTGTGGTCTAATTTTGCCCTTGTTGCTTGAAAATCACCTTAATGCTAAGATACAGAGTTCAGAGAGGCGAGACTGAGCTGAATTTTAATTTTGGCAGAGGACTTTGCTGAAGTCCACCTCATACCTCAACTTGTATTGTGGTGTGGTAGCTTCTTACCAGGGCAAACAGCCTCCAGGGGACAGATTCTTACCCTGTGCCATGGAAAGTAAGAGACAAAGGAGAACAGGGAACAGGAATAGAGAAAAGGGAATGATGGGGGAAAGAAAAGTATTTAAGAGTTGCTGGCTAGGCAAAGACAAGTTAATGAAAAATCAGGACAAACAATTAGGTTGAGTAAGAGTGAAAAAAATCTCCTTGCTCTCCATCAAAAGCAGGCAGGAGCACCTAGTTTTGCAAGGGCATCTCTGTAATTGCAGTGCCTGTGTTACTGAATTTAAATGGCAGTTTTGGTATCCTTTTTAGTCTCAAATGGAGCCCACACAGCTTCTTATTTCAAAGGTGAACACTCACTTCAATGAAAGAGAGAAAATCTGAGGGGAAAAATAATGGGAAACCAGACAGTACCAGGCAGAAGAAGCTTCCAGACTGGCACAACTCTGCATTTAATGGCACACAAAGGCAGCCAGCAAGCTTTGGGTCATCTTTCTCCTGAAAATTGCTTCACGTTAGAACCACATTTATGCCTATGATTATTTAATTAAATCTAAGGTTAGATGTGTTCATCCACAAAGACAACTCTCAAGATACTCATTTCAACCTCAAATCCTACTAGGAACAGGCACAGGTAATTTTTACCTCAGAATTGTTATTTGATACCAATTTTGTCCCACCCAGCAAGGGTGGGAATTTTGCCCTGCTCCCACTGGCAGTTTACAACAAAAAAGCTACTTCTAATTAAAGCATTTCTCATTTTTTTGTGTGCTCTGAAGATAAAGCAAGTTAAATCTGGCTAGCACCTGAAAGGGCAAACTGCATTTCATAAAGTGTTAAGCTGACTGCAGTTAACTGCTAAAAGCCAAGAGCTTTCCCTGTGTGCAGGTTAAATGCTGCAGAAAAGTAATCTTTGAGAAAAGAGGGGGAGTTGTAAGTGGGGGGAAGGTGTTGCTCTGCTCTGCTCCACCTCTTCAAAGCAGCCAAGAGGACAAACCTCAGGGAAGCAAGTAAATGGAATAACAAGAATGTGGTCAGATGCTACATTGCCAGTGAAAAACTTGAGTAAGAGAGAGAGATAATGCATTGGAGTGCAACAGAAATTATTTTCAAAACCAGGCTAGCACATATCCTTAGAGCTGGTAGTATTTCAATCTTTAAAGGTGCTACAGGAATACACCTGATCAAAACCATTTGCAAATTGCTTTGGCTGAAAATCTATTTACAAGGTGTACAGTCACAGGCACAGTCCTGAAGTTTTGCAAATATTGGGAATATATCCCATGACTGAAAATTCATTATCGTTATTTAATGTGATGTAAACACAAGTTTGCTTTAATGTAGGTGTAAGCTGTGGTAAGCGTAGCTACAGCACTGGCCTTCGTTAAATGAAAGTGACAATTACTCCTGACTCAGGTGTTTCTGTGCCCCCCTCCCTCCATGCCAGAGAGTGGTTCATTCCATAACAAATTATATATGGCAGACTAGGACACAATAGTTTCTTAAGGAAACTATTATTATTGTTATTAATTAATTCCATTATTGTTATGGAAAAACAATAGCTTTAGGATGTATTTAAATCAGGAAAGGGTAGAGGTTGTAGAGAACAGCACTGGACTAGAGTTCTGTTAGCTGCAGCTGAAGTTAAGCATTGGTGTGAGAGAGCTAAAATGGGGATTGCATTAAACAGAATTAATCTAGATTTAATTATAGGCAAAAAATGAAGCTGTAACTACTAATATACATAACTCCACATAACATGGATGCTAAATTGTTTGCTATGTTTTTCTCCCACCTTTTAGCTAGGTTTATTTGCATCTCAGTTGCTAATTAGAAAGAAGGAGTGTAAGGGTTCAAAGCCATTTCAATAAAAGACACACTGCAAGTTTCAAAACCTTAAGCATTGTTTCCAGAGTACTATTTACTAACTTTTCAAGGGAGATTTGGAAAAGCACTTCTCAGCTCTTCCCTCCCTTAATATTTCCCCTGCTCCCAAATAAAGTATTAAGACACTGTGATTAATCCCTGCCATCAAGCTGCAACTGGAAACAATTCTTGTCAGCAAATAATACCTTTGCTCATTCCATTTCTCACTTCCCTTTTGTTCTGCAGAGCCACAGAGTGTTTCCCTACCGTAGCGATGCCTCTGCTTATGCATAATGAAGTCTCTGCTGCATGTCATGCTGCAGCCTGACGATACAGAAGCAGTGGCTCTCTACCCTGAGAAACAAAATTTTGAGGCCAGAACCTGCAGCAGCAGCTTCATGGGATTAAAAAAAAAAAAAAAAAAAAAGAAGAAGGAAAAAAAAGAGGAAAAAAATTAGCAGCTGAACAGTGAGCACAGTGGGCTTTATGGGCTTTATTTACCTAGAGTGCAGCGGCAGACCAGTCCGTGCGGCTGCAGTCACGCGGACTCCGCTCCCATTAGGCTTCAGCTGATCTCAGTGTCACAAGTCTCCTCTGCACCAGCCTGCGGCTTGCAGGTAATGAAGCGCAGTGAGCACAGTGGAGCACTGCTCCAAGGGAGAAGGAAGACAGGGGTTTATTCTGATGCCACAGGAGGAAACAGGATACAGACTGTGAGCAAACACTGGAGCGAAATAATGCCTAATGCTCTTTCATATGAGTTTTGGAGGAAAGAGCTTTGCCTCATAATTTTCAGGAATCAGCTCTCAGCTGCCTTGATGTGCTAGGGAGCTGGTCCCTGCCAGGTCAGAGTCACTGTGTGGGGTCCATCTGAAGGTCAGTGTATATGTTTGGGTATTTCAGCCTGATATGTAAGCAGAATGAGAAATGAAGGGGTCTTGGTCTGCCACTAGTCTAATAAAATCAATATGAAAGCAACCTCACCCTGGCACCTAGGCTAGAATGAAAGGGTGTGGTAGGCAACAAAAATTAATACATGTGTCTTAGCTTTCCCTGCATGGAAGATCACTGAAGGATGCTTTAAATGCAACTTGTCTGGAAAGCTGATCCCAGAAGCTACCAACAGCAAAACACTTCAGTGTTCTAGGGAACCTGTCTCAGGCATTACATAAGACTGACCACAGGGTCATTTGGTAACCAAAATGTTGCATAAAGAATAATGCCTGGCATTGGCACTTATCTCTTCCACATGCAATACCATAACAAGAACAAAAATTTCTCCATCCTGTACTGGAAGAGGGAGATAAAAGGGGCAACACTGAGTAGGAAACCCCATTACCTTTTAACTGTGTTCTACTTTCCATCTGTGCCTTAAATAAAGCACTGAAGCACGGAGAGTTCTGTATGGAGGTGACCCCTGTTCTTAAGTGGCAAGGACAACACAAAACCAGACATTTTTCTAGAGAGCTGGATTTACTTTGAGGAACAGAAAACTAGAGTGACAATTGCCCACAGCATGAAAGAGCAAAAAAGAATACCATCCCTTTTGTATCCTGAGCAGTTCACTAAGCAGTACTACTCACTATGATACCTATACTGCACCTTTTCCTACAGAATACTATTTAAAATGAAAGATCTACACACATGGTAGTGCAAGCATTTGAGATTTTTTTCTCTCTGTTAAGTGAGTCATGTTAATGATGTTCCTCAAGGATATCCCTGCCGTGGAAATGTGTATCCTCTATGCCTTCATAAGATTCATCATGCAATCCCCTTACATAAACCTTCACACAGTCCTTAGTGGCTGCTACACCCTTCACAGAGATCACATGCATGGAATGACCTCAGGGAAGAGAAAGGCTTATTTTGTTGCAACAATGTTCTGAAAGCAGTGATGATGGGAAGAAAGGAATCAACTGTTTCATGTTACCAGCTCCTAATTGACAAAGCCATGCAGAGAGCACAGCTTTGGTTTTGCTTTGTGGCTCCAGCAGTTCCAGAATGGTTCACATTTTAAGTGGAAATGGGGAAGAATATTAAACTGCAAGAAGAAGATGTCATTACCTGTTTCTTTTTGTTTCATGCTTTCAAACCACATCCATCTCTACAACAGTAGGCACAACTGCTAAATATCCTACCATAAATTTTAAACTGACAAATAGCACTCTTAGCTAGAAACCACATCATGGAAAATGGCAAAAGGCTTGTGCTGTATACCTTCTCATCAGTGGCAAATATTTCAATTACCATGGTGATACGCACATAGAATATAGAGGTAATTCTCTGAACAAAGGTCTTTCCAAAATACGCATTCTCATCCATCCTTTCAAATGCTAATACTTCATCTCTCTGGAAGAGCACATTGTACACACAGCATATTCTTAAAAAAAGGGGGCATGTTTTTGTTTAAGGTGATTTTGATGCCAGTGAAAGGCATTAGATCACCTCTAGATGAAAGAATTGTTTTAAACCCACAGAAAGCAGGAAATGGTCATTTCTCTTGCATACCTTCTCCAGCTGACATCTGGCAGAAGGGCGATTCAGCTTCAAAAAAAGTTCAAGCCAATAAATGCATGTTAGAATGTCAACTTTATTGGATTCTTTTGGTGGTTGCTTCAAAAGAGATGCATGTTCACTGACTGATGATTGGACTGAAATATTGTTCTTCTATTTCACAAAACTGAGACAGTAATGGACTTTTTGCTCTTTTCTAATTGGACTTGGTGAAATCTGTACCTGAATACCAAACCTGAAACCTGCTTGACCTTTTCATTCTTTCTTTAGTATTAATTCCAATTTAAGCTTCTCTCTTCATGTAGAGAAAAAAAGTTAAAATTCTGTTAATAGCCAGATTATTGAGAGATAAAGAGCACAGTATGGGATACAATGGCAAAAGACATAAATAACACCTTCTAGTTTAGACAGTGAAAACTGGATGAAAAATGAAAGGACTTTCCGCTTCTCAGTCACTGGACACTGTTAGATAGCCACAAGTACAATCTAAGTCATTGTCCAGTATTCAAAAATGTTGGATTAATTCAAAAGCTTTGATGATTATTTCCTTTTCTGCCTAAATCTATCAACTAATTTCTTGCATGCAGGAACAGATACAAATAGATAAATACTGACAAAAAATCTTTCACAGGCTCCACTTGAAAGTTTCCTGGCTGTTAAGGTACTCACTAAATGTTTAATGGAACAATTGAAGCAATTAGTTGTGCTTTGGCTGAGCACTTTGGCCCATAAAGACCTTTTCTTATTTCAAAAAACCCCCTGGTTTGTTGACAGAGGCCAACAAAAGAACTATCCTAAGCAGTGCAGGGCTCTCTTCTGCCAGCTCCCAAGCAGAGGGAACTCTAAACAGACGGAGTTATACAAGAAATTGAGAGAGTATTTCCCTTGTGCATCCTCTCAGTAACCAGGCAAGGATACAGATAACCCATCTCAGATCCAAGCACTTCCTATTAAAAAGCTCTTAAGTCTCACAGCATCAGAAGTAATGGAATCCATTACATGCAGGCAGCAATGAAATATCACAAGGGTGAAGAAGAAAAGTACCATTCTCCATTATACTAAAAAAAATTTAGAGTACCCACAGGATCATAAGCTAACTGTGACACAGACTTTTGCTGCCACCAAAGGGCAGAAAAAACATAGAAAGCCTTGGGATTTGGGATTGTGTTTTTTCTTCTAATTGTAAAGACAGTGACTCATTGATTCCTTGAAGAAGGCAATGATTAATGATTGTAAAGCAGATATGAAACCATTTCTCAAGGAGATGGATTCCAGAATCAGTGATGACTGCTTGTCCTCCAACCTCCATCTCTTTGGGAAAATAATCTATCAAACTCAGGGGACAGAATTCCCATCATATTTGATCAATGCCAATACTGACCAATCAATTTAAGGTGGATTTAAAGCTGGATGTGACTGAGAATTGTCCCTCTTGCAAGATGAACTTTGTGCATTCACTTCACACTAGGCCTCTTCTGTTTTTAGGGGCTCACCAGTCCATTAAGTGATTCAGTTCTAAACCCAGGAAGATTCAAGAGTGGGCTAGAGGCTGAATATCTTCAAGACTTGCTTAACTTTGAGCAGAGTAACTACAGAGCACTCACCATGCCACATAAATCCAACACTATGCATGGAAGGAGTCTCTCAACTTCCCAAGGCTGAGCCTTTGAGCAATGGAAGAAAGCCATGCACACAAAGATCAGAACATGTGCAAACCTGTGAGACTCAGAATAGGGTACAAACCTCTATTTTTTCTTCAGAGTTATCATCATGACAGGATACAAGGATTGCACAGGTGAAATAAAGATGGAAGAAAGAAAACTTTCTGATACATATATAAAAAATCCAGTGAAATAACATCTACCCATTGCAGTGGCAAATTAGAGAAGGTTGATTGGTAAAGTACTTGAGACTTATTTTTATGTACTAAATATAGAAAAATAATTGGATGCTGAAAGTAAGAGAGAAAGAACTACAGTCTCAGCATGAGACAGGACGGAATACTTGTTCTGTGAACAGCACAGGGTTTAAATTTGCTTCACTTTCCCTAGGTTTGACTGAAAAAGGTTCATGTCAAAGTCTTTTCAAAGTCTAATCTTGTTCTTACCAAAATAGAATGCAAGGAGTAATAGTTTTCATTATTTGTTTAAAAATTGACCACTGGAGACTTAAACACTCTCTAACTGGGCAAACAAAAGAACAAAATAACTCAATTTGGATATTCTGTCTCAGGGGAATTGCCATTAAGATTCCTGACTTTTTCCTTCCCTGTTTTGTTCAGAGACCATGGCAGGACTGCATTTCCCATGAGAGGCCAAGGCAGAAAGTTCCTATGATGGATCAGCTCTCTCTCTGGAAAAGAAACTTGTCTGGCATAGCTGATATTGACATACTGAGGAGAACAGAAGCACACACTACCTGGAAGTCCTGGTACTGCCGGCAGCTGAAGCATTTTGGCTACCAACCAGGAAATTCTTAGAAAAAGTCACATTTTCAGTGAGTAAACCCAAAATAAATCAATATATTTTCTGCCATTGCTGGTTCTCCTGCTTTCTCCACATTTTTCTTGACCTCCTAAAACCCTGGTAACTTAGCAGTGGAAGAAAGTCTCTCCGGCAGCAACAGGCTCTGTGGCACTGGCAGAACTTTGTGACTTGAGTATCTCATTCACAACCCTATTATGGACAACCCTTCCAGGACAACTGTCCGTACTGGAGAGGATGAGGGACATAACCTGTTTGCAAAGAGCAGCTCTGGCAGACACACTTTGTAGAGCTGTGCTTGCTGTGAAAAAACATTGTATTCATCTCCCTCTGAGCCACCCTGTAGGAGTAAGAGGATACAAGAAGCTTTGGGCCTCTTCCTCCTATCAAACCGTGATGTTAACATTTCCATTTATGGCCCTTAGACATAGCAGGATCACTCTAAACTTTCCAACCATTGTACTACCTGTACTTAAGAGTGACAACCCATCCCAACATTTCAAATAAATCCAACATGAGAGGTGAATTTGGACTCTTTAAAATGCTTTCTAAAATATTTATAATAAAAATGTTAAGTGTGATACCTTTTCAGTTCTTCTGAGTGAAAGATCAAAGACAAGAAGTATAAATATTTAGCAGTTTTTTCTGCCAACTAGATGTTAATACTAAAGGCTACAAAAAGTATTACTAAAAATAACATTGCTGCCTAATTAAAACATATTTCATAATCAAGTAAAAAGGGAATTTACATGAGAATTTAAAACAATTCATTCTCCTAAGAAATGAAGATGGATGGTGGTGACAGCTGATTTAGATGTATCTCCACTGAGCACTAGCAAAAATCAGGGTCTAGATGACAGACAAGTACAGGGAAGGCCTGAATGGTGTTTTAGACTCTTGTATAGATTTCTTCACTGAGATTAGTGGTTTTGTCCTCACCAGGCCCTGGAGAAAGCTGTTTAAGGTCCTTTTACACTTGCTGTGAGGTAAAGATGGACAGGGCTCTGGATTCAGATAAGAACCTAAATGACTTCTCCAAGGTCCCACAGAAAATTGATGAGAGAGAAGGGGCTTGGACAAGTGCAGGCACAGACCCTTTGAGTTACCCTTCTTCCTAGTTACCCTTCCCATTCACCCACACTTCCAGTCACCCTTTACTGCACTATTGTACAGCAGTCCTGGAAACCAAAACAGCCTATGGCAGGAAAAAGTAATTAATCCAATACAGAGTGGAAAGGGCGGGGAAGAATGGAGAGACAACATCAGGATAACCAAATATGCTGTTTCTTAACTGATAAACTAAGCCCAAACCACAAGAAAACAGGATGGGGACAAGAAGTCAGCAGGAACAACTGAGTTAACCTGAGACTAGAAGACAAGAGGGAATTTAAAAACAGAAAACAGAGGTTAAAAGAAATCATTTGCTTTTTTTTGAGGAAAAGCAATGCATTAAAAGCACCTGCTCCACTGGTCAGCCTGCAGCACCAGAAGGAAACTTAAAACCATCTGTAGCTCTGTGTGTGCAAATAGAAGGGGTTTCTCAGTGGGGCTGCTTACAGTATCTGTCAAAGCTGGTGAAAACCCTGCAGCCACTTGCACAATTAAGTGTTGCTTGCTATATCCTTCCAGTTCATAAGTTATTTTTCCTCTCAGAATTGTCAGGTTTACGAGCCTTAATCTGGCTAACTGGATTTGTTTTGGAGATGCAGAAATCCACCACTTTCCCTCCCTGAGGATAGAGTGGTTCCACACAGACAGCCACAAGAAACCTCTTCTCATCATTTTTCTGACAGCTGCTACCTTGGAAAGACAACTCAGAGAAAGTCCTCAGAGTAAGGAGAACTACTGGCCAGCAGATTAAACTACTGTTAACACACTGAAAAACTGTCAGGCTGTTAAACTTTTCTCTTGCCAGATCCCCTTTGTACAGGTAATACATTTGGACCATGATGAGAGACAAAGAGTCTGGATCTTGTAGGTGAGGTTTTCTTCCTTATTTTTGAATGGAACAATGGGGAAAATATTGCAGCACTATTGAAACTAGCCAAAAAATGACATATGCCAATGAGGTGCACTGGCTAGAATTTTAACAGCAATCAAAATGAGCATTCATTTGGAAAACTCTAGCTGTCATGTTTGGCATGTTGCCCCCTTAATATTATGGTTGCTCTTTATGAAAATAAAAAATGTGTATATGCTAGGAAGTATGCATAGTGCACACCTCCTACAGTGAGAAAATATATGAGCATCATGCAATAAAACATCCTGTGGGCATGAAGATTAAAAAGTCAGGGCACAAAATGAAATGCATCATTCTGTTGGTAAAACAAAATTATTGGTCTGCCACTCAAGAAAGAAAAGCAGGCCACTCAGGCATTACACTAGGAAGATCAGAATACCATTTTTGCTATGACTTTACTAAAAAAGGCCAAGCAATCCTCCCACTAGCAGGAATTAGTATCAACACAGAAGGAATAAGATCTCAGCCCAGAAAAGGGAATTCACAGGAAGCACCAGAGTAAACCAAACATTCTCAAATTGTCCAAGACATGAACTTTGCCCTAAAGCACTTCAGGAATGAGCAGAAGTAATCTCAAGGCTGTTATCAGTTGTCTTTGAGAGTTCATGGAGGACAAGTAAGGTACCAAATGTTTCAAAAAGGTCAGAGTGCTTATTTTTGGAAATGGAGAAAAAACCCAAAAAGCTAGGAAGCCACAGAAACTATGAGCCATTTGCTTTTACTTTAATTTCCCAGAAAAACTCTGTTGTAGCTAATTAGCTCAGTTAGTTGGGACATGGTGTTAATAATGCCCAGGTTGTGGGTTTGATCCCTGTACGGGCCATTCACTTAAGAGCTGAGCTTGATGCTCCTTGTGGGTCCCTCCCAACTCACATTATTCTATGAATCTGTGAAATGGTTTGTAAGCACACAATGGAAACTTTCTGAAAACGCAAAAAAAAAAAAAATAAAGAAAACATTGATATATTGATTAAATCCAGTCAAAACAACCTAATTTCCATCTATGAAGGGATAACAGGCTAATAAATCAATAATCAGTAAGCGAAATGATAAATTGCAGGAAGTAGTATGGAGAGCAGGCGCATGTGTAGGTATGCGCATCTTCACAGTGAGTTAACCCAGTTAAGAAGAAACGGTCTAAGATCAACATGTCACAAAACATGGTTCCACTGGCAGCTACAAGTAGTTTCAGGCAAAGCTGCAAAATTTTAGGAAAAAAAATTAAGCAATATAATGAAAAGCGAAAAAACCAAGAAAAATACTACATCCAGTTCATAAAATGAGGTATTAAAAATCTGTCTCCCTAAAGGTTTGCCATAGAGGGAACTGCAAATAGATGGATGAGCAAATTGGTGATCAGTACTGGTGATTACTACAAAAAGGTGATCTTGCAAGTAGCTGTAGTGCTTGTCAATAATTTGTTGTTTCTGGGAGCAGTTATCCCCAGTTCAGCCAAATCTGAAGGATCATTCTTGTAGGGTTCTTCAACCTGGCTCCTGGATGATGGAATACTTTCACTAATGGAAGAGGCGACACAGCAGAAGTGTTAACTGCCATATTGCGTTAAGTTGGGTAAAATACTAAGTATAACTGAAGACAAGGTTAGAATAATCCTGACAAACTGAACAAGCTGGAGGATACAGTTCAGCCAGATCAAGTGAAAGCTGGGCGAAAAGCAGCACTGCACAAGCATCTAAGGACCACACAGAACCATGAGATGCAGGTGAACCTGTGACATTGCTGGACAACACAAGTTACAAGGCAAGACCAAGAGAATATAGGTGGCTCAGCCTGAAGAACAGAAAGCATGAAGACATCCTTTAAATACCTAAAATGCTGCTGCACAGAGTTAGGTACTAATCTTTCATCAACATTCACAAGCAGCTGGAGACAAAAGTTATGAGCTCATATTTCAGAAATGTTCAGATTCAAAATTCACTTGGAAAGGCAGTTGGACTCCCCTTTGCTGAAGTCTTAAAGGACTGGTTATACAAGTGTCTGTCAGGAATGCTATAAGTAGAGCTGATCCTGTTTTGGAGTAGGAGGATGAACTAGGTGGCAGTACTCTTCAACTCTTTAGCATAACGTAATGTAACACTCTTTAAAATGCAGAAAGTTACTTGAGTAGCAAAGATAGCTCCCTATAGCTCCAACTTAACACACCTCCTGTATTTTTTTATCCTCTGAAAGTGATGTAACCTCTTTAGACCAGCAACCCTATCATTAGCCTTGTGGGCCAATGTTGAAAGAGTGCACATAGGAAAGCATAGTGCTCCTCCGTTACCTTTCAAACAAACAAACAAACAAACAAACAAACAAACAAGCAAACACATAGAAAAGTCCACTCTATAAGACAGCATTCCAAAGGGAGAATGTCACTCAACTGCTTGTCCCATTTGCTTCAGGAATGAGAGATGCCTTAGGAAAGCTCTAAGGAACAGCCACAGAAGACCCTGCATATCTTTGATAGGCTGAACTGCATTCTTTCTTTTAAACTTTTCTGAGTTTATATGAAGAGGTTAACCCTTTGCTTTCAGCTTTCCAAGTTCACATTAAACCATAGACAATCTTAAAATCAGGGCAAAGTCTTTCTTCTAACAAAATAATGTTGCCAACAAGCCTGTTGAGGTTCTTCACCCCAAAGCAATTTTGGGAAGTCCAGGGACTAGGAGACATCTGAGACACCAATCCTTAAATCAATATTGTCAGGTTGGCCCCACTCTGGGGACTGTGGCCTTCTGACATAGAAGATGATCAACTTTATGCCCTGTTGCAGGTGGTGAGACTGAAAAAATACAGAGGAAATGGTATGTCCTTCAATATACTGCAGATCAGCTAATCTCATAATAGAAACACATAGAAATCTAAACTCGTGGAGCCCCAACACAATGCTCTGAATAAGCAGCCATGTTCCCCTCATATTCCTACACGTTATCCTGGCCTCCCTGTTCTCACTCACTTGATGTTCTGTACTCACTTACTGAGCCTGTTCCTCATGTAGACAGTGTCTGTGAGGAAGGAGCCACCTCTCATTTTACCTACCTATGCTGCCTTCCACAGCACAGAATGGGAAGCCACCATAATAACCCCATTTACTTGTATAAGAGTATATGGATATGTGTGTATATCCAACTCACAATATTTTGTGATTTTGTGATACATTCCTAGCCATTGCTGGAAAGGCTAGGTTTTTTATTAACCTTCACAAGTTTTTATTAACCTTCACAAGTTTGCTTGGATTGATAAGACCACTGGTATTTGGGAATCCTTTTGTTTACTCAATCATTTTTAGGGATTAAATGTTGATCTCACAGAAGTGCCGTTGCATATGTGTTCTTCTGTTCTTACATGAAATATGAAGTTGCCAAGGAACAAATAAACTATTTATGACTTATCCTGTACAGTAACAAAGAATGGCTTAATGGGGGCACATACTACGTTTAAACACACTGCAGTCTGTTCTTCCCTGAACTGCAGAGTCTCTTAACCAAGTTTAAGCTGTATACTCTCCTTTCCCCTCAGAAAGAGATCACATTCTTGACATGACTGTCTGAATCATAGCAGAAAGACCTACATGCCACAGGTTCCTGCATCACAGTCCCACAAACCTGCCTTACTTGTAGGTAATTCAGTTTAGGTCACACACAGCAACCATTAACTCAGATTGCTAACTGAAATGAACTCAAGTTATTCTTACATTACTTTAGAGTTATAGAAGACATGACGGGTATTATACATGAGATGCAACAATTTGGTGGCATGACCTTAGAAACCATCATCTCTGCTGGTAGACCTTCTTCATTTGAACTACAGTAACATACAAGGAAGGAGACATTCCTTCTGAGACTATAGGGAGTTACACCTGAGCAGTTGCCTTGCCAAGTGTCCCCAGGAGGTTCACTCCACTAAAATCAGCAGAGTTTGTTCTCTACTTTGTCTAATTTGACACACCTAGCCAGGATGGCTGGTGTTCTAACATTATGTTTGAATACATACTCAGTACCAAAGAACATGAAAATTGTGGGATGTTCAGTGCTGAAAGGGTTGCAGAGCTATTCATGCTCCCTTCTGCGTCCACTGTGTCTCTCCACTGCAGTCACATGGACAAACCCCCCAGCCAGTGACACCTTCTCTCTGCAGAGATGGCTGAACCAAGCCAGGTGCCATGTGTGTTCATTCAGTGAGAGAATGTACTTCCCTAAAATGGAAGAGACATCAGAAATTACGCTCTAGCCCTTATTGAGAAGAAGACGGAGACTAGAATAACCCTGTGACATTTTGCAGTGTAGTCTCTACCAAAAGGTGAAGACACAGAGACAGTTTGGACAACTCAGTAAAATCAGATTGCTGAGCAGCATGAAGGAGAGAAAGAGAGAGAGACATCTGCAGAACTTGTTCCTGAAACCCACACATTTTTCATCCACAGTATATCATGACACTTGATGCTATTGTGATTTTACTTTAGCATCCACTTGGGAAAATATCAAAAGGATCTTACCCCTGACTGTAATAAACCCATCACAGAAGTTGAAGTACCAAAGCAGACCAAAGCACAGGTTGCAAGGGCTTGGACAGTCAAAACATTTATAAGCATTTCTAAGCTGGATGAAAGCTTTCTTATATTACTGGCACATCTGCACTGGCAGGGACAAACTTAGTCTCCTGTATCTCAACAGATCTCAGTTCTGATTCTGTATATCTCACAACTCATTACAAAAACTCCACAGGGAAGCATGGAAAGAATCTGGATGAGGCTCAGCATCCACCTACGAAGTCCATGGTTAGATCCATACTGTGTTGGATCAATCTTTCAGTTTTGTTGTTGGTGTTGTTTTTATTTTTTAAACGTTGAGTCTGTATCTACTTTCTTTTCCACAAACTGGAAGCATTTCAGTAGCACCTAGCTGAGGCAATAAAACAGAGCAGCAGTGCTGTTTGCACAAATCCTTCTCCAACCCATCTCCAGGTGCTTCTCAGATTTGCCCTACTGCACCTAAACCAGCACATCTGCCTGAGTGGCTGCACATGTGATGAACCACAAAAGCAAGTTGATGGGGCTGAAAAATGACCAAGTTCTCAATCTCAGTCACTGAATGGCCTCCCCAGACACTCTGCCAGCATAGTGCAGCGGTAAGAACAGCAGAAAGCAAGACTTAGCCTGCCAGGAAAAGCACATCTGGAAACAGGGGCTAAAACCACAAGCTGGTAATTTGCTGAATCCACATGAACAGTTATGCACATCCTCCTTTACTCCCCCAAGTTCATGTAAAACCATGCTGTACATCTAAATGAGATTCAGATATAAGGGAGAAGAAAAACCCTGTCCAGCTGCCCCAAAAGGTGCTGAGTCAAAGCTCCTGACCTATTCCCATTGAAGGCAACGTGATGACATCTCTTTCTGCCAACTGAGGATTCAGCTGACATTTCACAAAACAAGAGGGACAGGTCCCTTGGTAGCAATGTTTTTAAAACTGATGAGCAGAAGCAGCCAGTCAGATACTCCTCTTAAAAATGATATGTCAGTTTAGTTAGGAAATGAATGAATGAATGTGAACAGGACAGCAAGAGAAAAGGTGAGCAAAAACTGCTATGACAGCTGAACTTTGCAACACTGCAAAGTCTTCTGCCATCAGATAAGCCTGAGATCAGTGGTCTGAGCCCATCTTAGGTATGTAGGGTCCTTCACAGCGCCTCTGTTCTAGCTCAGATTTCATTCTGTGCAAGTGAAATTGTCCCTTCTGACAAACAGAATGCACGTCCTCAGAAAGGAGGACTGTGTTTGTAAGCTCATTCTCAGTATTTAATCAAATATAGCAAAAATTATTGAGAAGTTACTGCCATTAAAAACTAATCTGTTAAAAATCATTGCCTTTAACTATTCTCCTGTATGGTGGGACATTAGTCCAAGCTGACTGCTGGCTTTTGAACACTGAAAAAGCAAGGTTGGAAAGAAGTAGGGTGTGGAGATCAAGACTTAGAAGTATTAATGGTGAATCACTCCTTTGCTGAGAGAAGGCATGACTGCCTTTAATGAACAGTTACATGGAGGATGTGAGATAATCTAAGTGGGACTGTTACAAAATTTAACTATGAAGTACTTTGAGTCATGATCTATAAAGCTGCTAACTGGGTTCAGTAAGTTGTTGAGTCATTACCATATAAGACTGGGCTGCTCTGAAATCCATCTGGCTAAAGGCATTGAGTGGTTTGCTTTTGGTTAGAAAAGATGGAAATGAGCACACTTGCACATGAATTTTCAAGAATAAAAAATTAATAATAAAAAACATTAGCCACAATTACACACCATCCACACTAAAAATATTGTGTCATTTGTATTTTAATTAAAGCTGTCCTGAGACTTAGAATTAGCAGGAATGAAATTAGCATGGATTTTTAATGTTCTGAGAAAAAAATACAGTACATTCTCTGACTTCAGTATCTCTTATGACATCAACTCAAAAGAAAACAAGGACTGGGCAGAAGAATGCTTGGTACTACATATAAATCACTGATTTATATGTAGTATCCAGAATTTTAGAATATTTTCACACTCAAACTGAGATGCTAAATCAGCTTAGAACTTAACAGAAAGAAAAGAAAAATGAAATAATTTTTAAAACCACCACTAGATCTAATTCATTCTGGCTAACTACTCCAGCAAAGACCCAGGGATGAGCTAGTCAGACAACTCTATTATCTTTCATCTGAAGAAAGTGTGATTAGTGGAGGAAATGTCACATTTACACTTAAAATTGTTTCAAAGGCAACTTGTATCTTTTGGCACAACTCAGCCATTTAAAAAATACTGCAAGAGAAAGAGGCAGATATAGCAAAGAGCACTCCTTTTTATGATTTCTCACCCATGTATTAAGCCATGGGTTCAGCTTGAATATTCAGTGTCTCAGCAGTTGGCATTTCCCAGGCAGCAGGGCAGAACTGCTCTGTTGGACCTCCGGGATGCAGTGCCAGGGCTCCTGGAGATGAAGGCTCCCTGCACAGAGCCTGGCCCATGGAGCACCAGCCTGTGATGCAGCACAGAGCAGCAGGACATGGAGCTAGGGGGAACTGCACTGCAGAGCTATTCTCTGCAGTGGCTATACAGCATGTGGGAAAGGGGAAAAACGTGGTCAAACTGGATGGAGGAGGAACATTTGCTAACACATTCAGAGATTTCCCTCAAAGGTCACATTGACAATAATACATAATATAAACTGAGTTGCTTCTGAAGATGTCCGTGCACTCACCACCAAGAGATCCACAGTGTTACTCCCAACTGCAGTGCTGTCCTGAGCAGTCCAACATTCATGATCATTACACAGGGATGCTCTATAGCCCTTATGGGTTTTGTGGCTGGGTTTAGTTTGGTTTTTGGAATTTTTTCCTTTAAATGGCAACTACTCTCAGTCTTCTTTTTCTGGCTTTTCACTTTTTTTCCCTTCTACTTTCATTTTGGCTTGGCATTCGCTAGCATTTAGCTGTGAAACCTGTATGGGGAGCCAACTAAAGTCTTGTGGGAAATTCAAAGGAATGACATGTAAAAGTAACCAGGAAGTACTTTCAGCACAGAAGTACCAACTTCATGGTCACCCTCACTTGTAAGCCCCTAGAAACATCACACAAACCAAGAAGCACAGGAGCTTAGAGGGGATTCACAACTCCATCTCTTTTGGCACCTCTCTTTCAGCTTCATGTTACTAAGACCTTTGACATGCCCTTTTTATTTCTTTTACTTTTCAACCCATTTAACGACCTGTGATAAATGGAGGACCCTCCACCATAACATATTTCAAACAGGATACCACAAAAGATCAAGGTAATCTAGATGAATTTGAACCATCCATACTGAAATTCTGATAGTAAATAACCACAGCAGCTAAATTTGGCTTATGGCATAAAGCCCCTATGCCTTCCATTCATTGGGCTGCAGACATTCCAGCTGAGGCACTGTGTGGTTTCCAAAGGTTCCACTGTTAAGAGTGAATGGACTGGGATGAAACTTTAGAGACTTGTTTCCATCAGAAAATGAACCAAGCCCACACTTTGCTGAAAATTTGCCCTCTCTTGTGTTACAGACCTACCAATGCACACACAGTAACCATGATGTTCACTGGGTTGGCCATTCCATTCAGGACAAGTATACCTGCCTCCTCTCTGCCTTCTCAAGTGAGCAGAAACCAGGCACGCTTGGTTCAAGAGATAGAAAGCAGCACTGAGAGCAGGTTCAAGGAAGTGAAGGACCAACAGAAAAAACCAGCTGGTCTTTTGCTAGGAACCAAGAAGAGTATCTCAAGAGTTGCAGACAAAGCCAAAAAATGAAATTTAAGTGTATTCTATTCACATACTGTGATGCTTGAACTACAGAGAATTATTGAGTTACCATTCATTAGCTGAACTGCTGAAAGCAACTATGTTCATGTTCATGTACCCATTCCCCCAACACAATAAAATATATTAGCATTAAATGCCTCCTGTAAAAAATATTTACGAATATGAAAACTTCCAGGTTATGCAGATGAGCAGAGAGGTAGCAATTCATTCAGCCACAAAAATGGGATCAATTCCAATTACAAGTTCATACCTTATTTATAGCAGCATCGCTTGCCTAAACTAACATATTCATCTCTGATAAACACCAGACATCTCTGACCATGGCAGGATATCAGAAGGGGAAGTGGAGCTGAGTAGGACAGTGAGTGACAAGGACTTGCTGAATGTCATTCGATGAATCATTTAAGCTCACTGAAAGTGAAGAGAAATGCAGACACCTTGCTCAGCCTTCCTATGAAGCTCAATTCAATAGAAACTCCCATCCAAATAAAGGGCTCTGAAATCCCTGAAGAATGAAATACAAGCATTTGCCATACCTGGATTCCATGTGCAAGACCATCTCTGTCAATACCTGCAGTCCTGCTGCAGGACTGCTCAACTCTTATATGTTAGACAATGTGGCTTCTGAAAGGTAATCTGGCAGTGTGGCAACACAGGCTGAACAAAACTCTCACTATGAACTTCAGAAAATAAAGAGGGTAAAACTTTGTACATAAATGCTTTCCAATATATTTATTGAAGTAATATATTGTATGTTTAAATTTCCTCTTCATCAGATATTTCAATACAGAAAAAAGCAGTCTATTGTGAAACAACAGGGAAGACTGGATGGGTGGTTTATCAGACTTGAGAGCAGTGACTAGCAGCTGATCCATCATCCTCAAGCTTAACAGGCAAAAAAAAGTCTGTCTCCCCTGATTCATCAGGGTGTAAAGAGTGATAGGTCTAAACACAGATATGAAAAATCTAAACTGCAATCTTTGATATAGCAATGCCTGCAAAGGTTACCTGCAAAACTGAAAGGCAGCAGCCGACTGTTTTTGCACGAAAAGGACAATCTCCAAAACAAGATAAAGGGTATCTGTGTGACTTTCCTGCTAGACATCCTCCAAAGCCACAGACTATTCTTCTTCCCACAGCAAATACCACAGCCTTTTCATCTGGAAATAACAGGTAGCAAGCTCTGCAAGAGCAGCAGCCCTTGCCCTGCTCACTCCTGTGGCAGCACCACACCTGCTCTGTGGCCACACAGATGGTCGTGCAGGCAAACAATACCCACTCAGCTGGGTATTGCACAACCCTCCCACCCTACTGCTTTTTTGGAGAACAGGTTTTCAGCTAAATCAGTCCCATGATTTGGATGCCATAGCACAGCGGATGGCATGAATGAAGGACTGAAGACTGGGGATAGCTAATTAAAACACAAACCCACAAGTTTTTGGCATGGTCTAAGATCACGGTTCCAGGGCCAACCTCAGAGAATCTGTCAGCTCAGCTCCCACCTGCCTTGGGCTCTCCAAAGCAACAGCTAACACAAGATGTGATGTCTTTGGTGGGTACCACCTGGGACCGATGCTTGAACATCTCAACCTTTCTTAAGTCTGACTGAAAACTTCTGTGTGAGTTACTGCAATGTGAATGATACTGCTAGCCTGTAACCCGTAAGAGAACCAAGAGAACACTGAGCTGGATTCACCTTGTAGTACATTTATTTTGTAAGCAATTCTTTTTCTGTCCCTCATAGTTACAGAGACTCATGGGAGACCAAGTAGAAGTTGGTGGGATTTGGGATGTTTGTCTGGCTGGAAGCATGAGAATCTGATTCATTTGTGTTTTCTTTCCAAAATGCAACAGCCATCAAGCAATCACAAAATAGTGTCATGATTAAACAACTGATCACAGGCGAGCGTGGGGATGCCCACACACTGTAAATCCGCCCTGCTGCTTCCTGAGAAGGTTTGCAGCCTGTGCCAGGTTCTGTACTGCTGTGTTAGACTGCTCCCTGTTCTCAAACTAGCTCATGCACAGGCTTTCTGAAAGCAAGGCAAGCCCTTTATTTAGATCTTCCATTTGGATTTACATTTTTAAAGAGACAATTGTGATTTTTCCAAATAAATAACAGAGCCCAGAGAACACATATAAATATTGAAACTGAATTTGGTGGAAACAACTATGTATCTTGGTTTAACTTTCACATTGGAAGAAATCAGAAAGAAAAAACCCCAAGTACTTCCAATACCTTTGTGTTTGTTGAAAATTGCCAATAATTTTTATTGCAAAAACATTTTCCTTCCACTTTCAACATTCCTCTGAGACAAGAGCAAAAATAGTTTAACTGTGAAAATGATCCATTTTACAGGCATCAAATTATTTTTAAATCCTACTCCTCAGTCTGCTCCTCTATGCCTAGATCATCAGTAATTTATTTATGAAATTCTCTGAGGAAGGGAGTGTGCAAAGGAAAGGTAGGTGGGAAGCAAAAAAAGCCCTACATATACACACACACATATATATGTGTGTGTATATATATATTTCATTCCCTAGAGGGGAAGTTACTAGGTGCCAAATTCTGACCTCTAACACAACACAAGCATCACCTCACTGCTAGCATGTTTTTGTTGAAGTCAATGGGATGCCCAGCACCACCATGACAAGCAGAACCCAACCCTGGTGCTGAGCATGCAGAATTATGGAGGAAGCAGCAGACCTAGGTGTTGCATCCATCTATTCCATGACATAAACCATTGTAAGGTCACAGGAAAATCAGACAGGGTTAAGTAGGAGGGCATGCTCACTGACTGCACTCAAGAGGAACAGGAGTAACACCACAAACTTTGCAGGTGGAAGCAGGTAAACTGAAGGTAAACTGATAAGGGAGATGTGTGATGGCATTGAGGGCCATTTGAAGCACCCCCTGAAGCTGGAATATGCACTTAAGTCTTAAAATTGGACCAAATCCAAGGGGGATATGTTTGGAGGACTGGACTGGGCTCTTCCTCTGTTCAAGAGAGGAAAATCAGGTGATACTGAGATTAGCTCACCACCAGGCTTTGGTCCTTCTGTGAGCCTTTCTTTCCTTCTAGTACACTAAGAGAGTGGGCAGCTGCATGGCTTTCCTCCTGCTCCTTTGCAGGGACAGTGCTGCAGGAAGTATTCTTTGGGAGGGGGAATTACACAGGTACTCCTTCAAAGGGCACAAAACTACTACAGGATCAGCAGCTTAAAGACAGCTAATAAAGCTTTAATTTCAGTACTTTCCTTTAGTGGGAGCCATGTGAAGCTATGATCCTATATCCAGGTTCAAAAGAAGCAAACTTCACTTCTGAACATCTGAATGACTCCAGGCACTCTTGTCAAACGTGGGTGTTGCAGGACTTGTTAAGAATTCTTGCCTGCATGAGGTATTTCCCGAAATCCAAAATGAAAATATTCTGTTAGTGGAATACAAGTCCAAGCTCATGTTTAAAGCAAGAACTGTAGATCCCAAATCAATGAAGCAGAAGATTTTCATTACATGGAGCACAGAAGGAAATGCTTGTCAGATATGTCTCAGAAAAATTTCCTTACAGGAACATGTTGTGTTCATATAGAGGATAGGCCTATTTTTAGGAAAAGAGCCTGAAGATTTTATACATTTGTTTTGATTAACTGCCCTGGAGATTTTCCGTATTGTTTTTTCCAAAGGAGGAGGCTGTACAAAGAACCATTCTGCAAAGGGTGCCACATCTACTAGAAAAATATGAGCACTGAATGCACATTTTAATGTCACACAGGACACAGTTTAGACTATGGCAGCAAGAAAGGCAGAGAGAGAGGCATTTCAGAGCCTGTGCAGCCCTTTACAAAGGCAAAAAACAGACAAAAAGAATTGAAATTCCTGCAATGTGAATTTTGTCTCTACTCTCAGTTCTAACAGAACGAGGTGTGAAAGCACAAAAGCAAAGCAAATAGACCTGTTGAGAAAAGACAGAGAGAAAAGCATGGCATAACCAGCTCTCCAACTCCAAAGAGAGGCATAAATCATCTTCCTTCCACCTGTGAAATTCTCAAAATCCCAGCCCAGGGTTTAAAGTCTGGCCTATGGGGAAGGCCAAGCCCAGAGTCCTGTACCCACATGGTACCTAGAGAACTCTTATCTCAGTATGTGAGAAAAGCCAAGCTCCAGTCATTCTCTCTTCACACGAAATTCACTCAGGCAATACCCACTCCCATTACAGGACTGGCAGTAAGAGACCTTTCACAGGTGTTTGCTTCCCTCCTGCCCTCTCAGGCTCCTGACTTAAAATGCTCTCTTTGTCAAGACAGCAATTTTTTATTTTAGAAGATCATCAGAAAGACTTTTCCACAGTTTACTGTGGAGACAGAGGGGAAATGGACAGTTAATGTGGGAATATCATCTGCTGTTTGGATGAGTTTAGTGTGTGTGCACTGAGATAAAACATCTAAACACAAACTTGTGGAGGCTGCTTCCTGCACTTCAGCCCCTAGGTGTAAGAATGTATTTTACATAGATGTTCAACAAGCTTTTCTTGCTGCCTCCCATCTATCCCAAAAGTGTTTTATTGGCTCTAATGACATAACCTTCCCACTTAGCTATGCAAGGAAGCGCATGGGCTATGAAATCGACTTCTACTGCTGGTTTGGATTCTTCTGCTAATTCATATGGGTTTTAATTCCCATGCCCTTTAGGCTTATAATAAATATTACCCTTGATAAGCCAGAGCAAGAATTAGCTAATATTGAAAGAATCTGTCAGACCACTTATTTATTGTTTTAATTTTATGACTGTCTTGATGTGAATTGTAACAGACATTGTCTAAGTCCAAACAGTAATCACTAAATCACCCAACATACTAATTCAATGGGAAAGCAGAAAAAGAAGTATATTAAGCACGTTACAAATGAAGTTGTTAAATTATTCATTACTGGTTTTGAAATGTATTTTGTTGTGTTACAAATAAAACTAAAAGCCTACCCAATAAAGCAATAGCTATTTTTCAGGACACTTACTATGTCGTATGTCTGACTTACCTTCTGCACAATGGAGGCATTCCTTTATTAGCACTTAGATAAAGTTTATCTAACATATTCCATGCTGTTAAAAATTGTCTTTGTTAAATACTTATGTGAAGAAATATTGTATTCCTATTCATATTCAGGAAGAATTTACTTTGTGTGAATGTGGCATTTACTTTCATTGTGCACACTCTGCATAAGAATCTGATCTGCAACTTGCCATCACCTTTCTCTCCCTCCCTCTACGTTCACTAAGAGCTGAATACATGTATCAGCTCACAGGATTAGACCCAGAGCTGGACATGAAAAACTCTTAATTAGTTGTTCATATTTTCTTTGTAAAACAAAAGTACCAATCACCCATGGGAGAATTTTGTTTGCAGTGGTACCAATTCAAATGGATTTGTTGAACTCAATTACAGATTACCTCTGATTAGCCAGTTTGCTTTTCTATGAACTCAACAAGGAGCAAAGGGCTAAGGAAGGAAAATAGATCAGGATTCAGGTTGCATTTTAAATGCTCAGCTTTTGTAGTTACTGATATTAAGAATGTCCTTTGAACAAGCTCAGCTATTATGAAAACTCTGTAGTCACATTTACACGCTAGTCAAAGCTGAACTGCATTGGTAGCATCTACTCTTTGGGGGAAGAGTCTTTTCAACACTTCCATAACTGTAAAAAAAAAAAGCCAAACATGTTAATGGACAAAGGAAAGAAAGAGAAATGAAAACAAACAAATAAACAAATAAATAAATAAATGGAAGAAAAGAAAGAAATTAAAGGAAAAGCCTTCAAAATGTCAAGAGCTATTTTCTTAAGTCTCTCTTCATCACCAAAACCAGAAGAAATGGCCAATCCCTTTCCCTGCTAGGCCAAGGGAGCTCCCCAAAAGGAGACTCACTTTTCATCTTTAAAGAAAAACAAAAAGAGAGAAAAAAGTCACCTAGAAACTTTATCTTTGCAATCAAATGAGGAAAACCATTCTGTGATCTTTTAATGTCCCTGTGCTCTTGAAGTGAGGATAAAAAGTTGTAGAAGATGTTTCAAAATTTCTCTTTTACTGTTGCGCTGGGGATCATGTGCTCCAACTTCACTGGCACTCTGTTCAGGGAAAAAAGGAAAGCTCATCCTATCATGTCCCTGGTGGCATACTGTTCTCTGAGGGAAGGGACAGCACAGGATTTTCTGTGCTAAAGTCTAAAAATACAGATCCAGATTTTCTCCTTTAGCTATAACACCTGGACACGTGCTTTCATAAATGGATCTGATTGTGGAGAATCCTTTCACTGGGAAGCACCCTGCAGTCAAGGTATTTTTTAGAACTCTGGGACAGAACATGCCAGGGGTTAAAAGGCACAGGCAATCTCTGCTGTATTAATGGCCTTCAGAGAGCCCAGTGATGGCTGGAGCAAACAGCATTTCTCAGTGCTGCTGTCTCTGTCAGCCTCCCTAACCCCACAGCAATGCCAGAGGAGAGGAGGTAACACTGGAGAAGAGACAGCTGCAGCACTGGTGCTGAGAACACCCCTTTAAAACCCTCTTGACGTAATTCTGGTTTGTGTCAGCTCTCTTCCTCTGCCTGATGAGTGGTTTGCTCGAGACCCCTGCCCATCTCAGCAGCATTTGTGAGCTTGCTTTGTTATTGTCTTCCTTGTCTTCCTTGTACTGTTAAAATCAAAGCATTTGATTGAGTCAAACTTTCTGTGAAAAGGTATTTTTGAGCTGGAAAGAAACCTCAAATTCTATTCATTTCCCTACAGCATATGCATTGTAATTTTAAAGACCAATTTGCCCTTTCTGAGGGATTCCATTGTCTCCTGCTGCAGTGGGATGCCTTTAGGCTCTGGCTCTAAATTCAGAATAATGTGGAAGCTGCAACCATGCTTCCTTCAGTTTGTATCCTTGCACTGTCCAGTATTTTCACATCACATTAATCTTTGGTTCCATATCAACTTAACTATGCAACAAAATGCCAACACTTTATTTTGCTACTTCAGCAACTGCCATTCAACCAACAGATTGCAATCTATTACAAAAATAAATATCTTCTTCCTGAACATCCTCAACCTAGCTAGTGACTCTAGTAATGGTGTTGACTACTGAAAAGTTACCCTAAGATTAATCTAGCTCTCTGAATTTCAAAAAAGAACTGCACATGTCTTTAATGGTGAAGTTGTCATCTGCAGGTGAGTTTAAAAATCAGTGTTTTGCTAGGATACAGAAAATAACCCTCAAATAGCAGAAGGTGAAATACGGGGACTGAGCTTTAAACAACTTACAGCAACAGGCAGCTTAGTGCTGTAAAATGGATCAAGGGACCTCTGGTCCTTTCAAGCATCAAATACTGGTTCATCGAGAAAGTTCTTCCAAGCCCAATAAGGAATACTTCCCTGATAGAAAGCCAATGGTGGAAGATTTTTCCTATCCATTAATGACTGGGCTTATGTATCAAAGCAGAAAAATTTCATTCATACATTAAACTGCTTACAAACCCACTGGAACTCTTTTGCTTAAGAGATTCTTGTGTCAGTGATTATTTATGCACCTCTGTCATGAAAGATTTCCTTTTAAATATTTTGAATGCAATACCTTCTAATTGCACTGGATGCATTATATGTGCAAATCACAAGAATGCAACAAGCCCTCTCTGCACTATTCATTATTTTTACATTCTGATATCAGGTCACCTGCTGTCTGTTTTCTCCCCTACCTAAGCCGTTCTAAAACCTTTCATTCATCCTCATGTCTCATGCATTTTCACATCTGCTGCTGCCTGGATATTTTTTCCTGATGTTCACTAAGATGCAAGGACCAGCTATGAACACAGCTTCTCATAAGGGGGACACGACCATGATTTATAAAATAGAACCATAACAGTCACAGGCACATGTAACCATGAAGGAACAACCAAGCAGATTGGAAATTAAATCAAAGTGCAGGACATGTGATTTCATCTTCAGCAGAGAAATCGTTCTCCTTAAGGACTGACAGTGAGTCGAAAAGACAACTCCTACACCAGCAGAACTACCTACACATACAAGCACTTACTGTGTTATGTAGCATCCTTCTTCATGTCAAAGTCATAAATTACAGCAATCCTACCTCCTAGGCCATAGACAACAATTTGTTCCTAAAGTATGTTTAAAATTCATTGACATCTACAAAATATTCCTTTTCTGCCGGGCATTTATCCCTCTTAAGCCATGTTCCCCAATAGATTTTATTGCTGTCATTGCTCTTCTTTCCCGCAACAAGTTTAGCTCGTTCTAAAATAAGGTTTAAGGGCTTGTAGGTTGCACAGGAGTTGAATTTCACAAGGGATTATATATTTTCGTTATCAGCACAGTCACTTTATTCAGTCTGAGATTCCTTCAAAAATCCTGGCATCTTGCTGCAGTTTACAGGTTTGTATTGCTCCAACCTTCTTCTTTCTCCAATATGTTTAAGCTTTATTACCCCTCCCAGAGCTGCTGTTTGCAGGTATCTTTCTGATAGATGGCACATCCACAGTACAGAGAGCAGAACACTGCAGATTGCAATATCAGAGCTAGGTTTGGAGCAGAAGCAATCCAGCTGCAACAGGACAGTGCCCGGCACAGGGCAATTCACATTACTTTTTCACAGGTAGGTGAACCTACACATGCACAGTCTTCTGTGGCCAGTGACAGGGTGACAATCCTGGCTGAGGTGCTCTAAGGACTCAGAAGCCAATTGAAACAGATCTCCCATGAGCAAACCAGTTAGGTGTTCTGAAATATCCCAGGCACCCTTAATGTCTCCCTGCTTTGATGGCTTACAGAATTTCAGTGGCATTTTGCGTTTTCATCAGTCTTACTAACACTGCATGTACATATTCAGATGCTCGCCCTTCAAAGGCCCACACTCTCTCTGCTGTCAGCAGACATCACAGGTGAAACGTCAATCTTGGCAAAGTCAAGAGTGAAATCCTGCTGACTTCTCTGGGGCCCACATTTCATCCCATAAGGTCACGAAATGTTCATGTCTGAATCATATTCAGACTCATGATTGTACCAGCTCTCACAACTCTCTTTCCCCAGAGACTAGCTGGGGGAATGAAGACACAAAGTTGAAGCAGGTTTGAAAATCAAGGCATCCAAGAGACCTCCAGCTCCTTGTGACAGGCTGATACCAGAGGTGGAACTGGAAACAAACAGTAATGCTTCTGCAGCCCCATGCCCTCAGCAGCATGGCTGAAGCTCCAGCTGGGTTGCCTTGGAGGAACAAGCCAGCTCTACAGACCCTTGCCCAGCATGCTCAGAGTCCATAACATGCAAGAGACAGTCATGGGGTTGATGATCATTAATGCAGAGGCCCTAGTCTCCATTGGCCCCACAGGAATTTTATCCAGAAAATTTTTATTGCTATTTGTGGTAGCCAGCTTGGCTCAGCCTATTCTATAAGAGCAAGACAAGCAGTGCTTTTGAAGACAGTACATGCTGCCTCTCTTCTTAAGTGTCCTTTTCAGGTAAATTCTAAATATAGACCAAGCTGGCACCGACAGGTCAAACTATGCAGTTCCTTCAAAATCCAGAAAAACTAAAGCATGCCTCACACACAGCCACTGTAATTCCCCAGGCTGGCACTTAGTCATCAGTCAACAGCACAGAAGTAGGTTTCTTTCCCCTTCACTGCTCTCTAATGTTGTTGAAATAAAAATAGGTGGAACTGTGATTTTTCCCATCTTGTCTAAGCACCAAACTTTGGTTTCTTTCAGAAAAGGTGTCTTCTATAAAAATACACTAAATTTGTGATGGGGCTTTCTCCGTAATTCAAGAGAAGGTTAGCAGCTGTTACAGTCTGCTGCACACACACTGACCTACTTCATGCCACTTACCACAATGAGAGATTCATTCACACTTTGTATTTCCTCTATGCAATAGCCTCAAATTCTTTTGCCAACAGCAACAATAGATTTCAACAAG
The DNA here is from genome assembly GCF_901933205.1 of Camarhynchus parvulus. Classification (NCBI taxonomy): domain Eukaryota; kingdom Metazoa; phylum Chordata; class Aves; order Passeriformes; family Thraupidae; genus Camarhynchus; species Camarhynchus parvulus. The sequence goes on from NC_044572.1 coordinate 67,079,084, forward strand.
TCAGGCTTTCTTCCACAGTCAGATGTTCTAGCTTGAGTGCTCACACTTCAAAACTAACAGTGCAGGGGGGAGACCAGTGAACACAGAGAGCTGCAACCTCTCTGATCCTTTTTACCATCACCTGTTCTGCAAGGCATCCAAGTTTCATTATATACAACATGGAATATGGCAAGTTTGATGGGAAATATATAAAATAGGGCTTGACTCTGGACTTACTGAAAATGTGTGCATTTTCAGAAGGCCCTTTGAGAGCATAGGAACATCAGTTCTGCTTCCTAGGAGTCTGAGCTCCAGATGCACAATAATATACAAATATTCTACATGCATCCAGATGACTTCAGAAGCAGGAAAACCATCGCTGACTAAGCTGATGGTGAAGTCAGTTTGGAAATTTCTACTCACTATATCAAACATAATTATTCCTTCCCAACAACATTTGCTTCCAAGCAAACAAAATACACAATTCAGCTACCCACTACCAAAATTGTTCAAAACCAACACATCAAACAGAAAAATCCCTTTGCTTAGATGCTATTACTAATGCAACAGCTTCATGTACTCTGCAGTGGGAAAAAAAAGTTTTTGCAACTTTTTCATAAATTTAAATAACTTTATGAGGAAATGTGGTGTTATAATCATATGGGAATCATAAAAACCAAAAGAGAAATAAATCTTTGATTTATAAATAAATTACACTTAAATCAACAAATAATATTTAGGGATCATAAATAAACAGATAAATAAATAAAACTCTAATGCTGAAGTTTCAGTTGAAATTTGCTCTAAGCTTTTTTGGGTTTCTTTCTCTTTGCACAAGACACAGGAGATGTGGACCCATGTAAATGGGAATAAGCTTTACCTGACTCTCTATGATCCAAAACCACCATATTTTATTCAGTGTAATAAATACTGATAATATTAATGTTTTGCCTAGTGGACATATTTACAATACTACAAGGATTTTATGAAATCATATCACTTTTTCCTAACTGATGACAATTAACATTCTGTCTCAAAAATGCATTACTTTATATTCTTTGAGTTTCCCTCATAGCCAGTAAGTTTTCCTCTTCATTGTTGCCAGTTCTATCTGTGAATTTAATTTGCACTAGCTACTATACCAACACATTTCATTTTAATTTTACAGGTATATGTAAAGAGTTATTGGTTGAAGGTAGTTTATTATACAAGCATATGAAAGAAAGCATTCAGTGGAAAGTTGTAGGCATTCAGGAGGGAAACACAGCCAAACACAGTGGCTTCTCCTCTGCATGACCTGAAGAATCACAATTCAGCCAGCATATATGAGAAGGACATTTTGAAAGATTATGTTGAAAATACAGAGGCTGATATTCTGGCACAGCAGTTCCCATTGAAAGATAAAGCAGCACCTCTGTATGTTGTAGAAAACCAAAACACTCCTGTCTTGTACATGGTTAATTTTGTTTATTAATTTTAACATCTGCTGTCTGTTCCTTTTTTCAGGGATGCACCAAGCTAGTCTGGCTTTGTCCTTGTGAATACATTCACGACCTCCTCATTATTGGGATCCTGTTTCTCATACTGTAGACTTTACACCTCAGTTTTTATCTAAACTGGCTGCCTACAGCTGCACAGCTGATTTCTTCATCAGGAGGCTGCCATGGCAGACACCTTTGCAGGTGGCAACACTGGCTTGCCAAATAAAATCTTACCCTCAGTTACTTCAAGTGCACCTCTTTGCCTCAACCTTTGCTCATTTTCTCATTAACAGGAGCATTTTAATTAACATGTGAGGAAAAAAATGAGCAAGACCAAAGCTGTGTGCATTGAAAACACTAACTGCAGTTTCCAGGCTGGGAAACCTGGATATTTCCAAGGCTTCTGATACCATATGCTGCTAATGTGAAAGAAACAAAGATCATTAATTACGCTGAGCCCCTGGTAGCCAGGCCCTTAATACTCCATGGGTCCACAATTACCCAGTCTAATATTTTTCTCTCACTGATAGGATTGCTGATGGTACAGCTCATTCTGGAGGCCATCTCAAGGTATGTGAAAGACAAGAGGATGAGCAAGAGTAGTCAGCATCGATTTGCAAAAGGGAAATTATGCTTTACCAACCTGATTGCCTTCTACAATGGGACAGCTGGCTGGACAGATGAGGAAAGAGCAAAGGATGCTGTCTACCTGTATTTCAGCGATGTTTTTGACACTGTTTCCCACAGTGCCCTCATAGGCAAACCCAGGGAGTGTGGGCTGGACGAGCGTATGATGAGGTGGCTCTGAGAACTGGCTGAACTGAACAGCAGCTCTCAGAGGGCTGTGATCAGTGGCACTGAGCTAGCTGGAGGTCTGTAATTAGTGATGTCCCTCCAAGGACCAGTACTGCGCCCAGGATTGTTTAACTTAGTAATCAATGACTTGGATGAAGGAACCGAGTGCCTCCTCAGCAGGTTCACTGCCAGTAAAAAACTAGGTCCCTTCCAACCTTAACAATTCTGTGATTTTGTGGTTCTGTGACTGCACTAAGCCCAATGTGTTTACCCTCTGTATATTATTACCTAAAACCAGAATTTCCTTATCTTTTGTCTTCTCTACCCCTTTTTGTCCATGTGACCTCTGTCCATTTATTTGTACAATTTATCTCCCAATGAAGACCTGCTCTCCAACACCATCCACGGAAGTTATACAAAACTGTTTATCTACACAGCCTGGACAAGAGAAACAAAATCTCCCTCTGTGGAGTTCTTGATGCAGGGAGAGATCACCCTTCAATTGAGCTGCAACCCTAAAAGTGATCAAAGCCTTCTCCAAAGAAGAGCAAGTGCTCAGTAAAAGTTGTGCAGAATCAATTATGTGACAGCGGATGGTGCGATACCAAGTCTTCGTCCACGTGGGGTTGATACACAGAGACTGAGTCTGGTGTTTTCCCATAGGAACACAGGGAGAACATTCAAATCCCTGAGAATGAATAGCTCAACAAACGAGTTATTAAGAATTTAACTACACAGGTCCCAAGAGAAAACCATTGAAGCCTAATAAAATGAATTTGAAATTGCTTCTTTATATGGAAAATACACTCAGTGCCAATGTTGCAGGACCTCCCTGGATTAGACAAATGTGTTTATGGGCCGCATATGGAGAAGTTTCTACTACAGGAATCCTGAGACACCACTACTGAAAGAATCCACTCTGCCTTGAGGGGAAAGTGCCAGGCTTGGAGCAGCACGCCTTGAAGTAATCCACTGATTACTGCAGAAAAATTCTTCTAGGTTTAAACTGGGCTTACTAAATCTGGTCCTTAATAAAGTTTAGCAGCTCAGGAGCCATGTCAACTTCTCTGATTTGGGGATAAATTCCTGCTTGGCCAGGCCAATCCCCTTGTGGTTACTGCTGCATGTCAGCCCTGGGAGACACCAACTTTTTGGGGCTGAACAAGTTGATAATGCCAAGTGCATCGTGTACTGTCTGGTCCCTGGCACACTGCTTGGTATGTAGGCAACGGCAGATGTACACAGAAGTCAAGCCCATGCCTTTAAAGACAGCTTTTCTGTAGGAATATAATGAAAACACCTACACTTACATGGTGCATTTCTCCAGCTACTGTTTTCAGGGAGAATTCATAATTTACGTCTAGGCACTCTACTTCTTCAACCCCTCCTTTTCCCACCTCAAGACAATTCTGCTTGAAAACAGTCTGATTACAGGAAGACCTAATTTCATTCTGCCACTACAGTGAAGAACAAGATGAGCTCTCTGTGTAGTAGACTTCATGGCCTCTGTGTCACTGCTAATGCCCTTCTCTCTTGAACAGCCTGCCTCTAGGATTCAAGGATCACCTAGGGGTTTGCTTTGCCTTTTGAGTGGCTCAGGCTGTGATGGACTTCTTTATATTGCAACAGCTTCCAGAACAGGACACATAGGTCTCTTGACAAAGTTCTTTGTACATTTTAAAGAATGCAAATTGAAGAGTGCAGAGTCCTGAAGCGTATTTTTCAGGAACACTGCGCAGACATTTCCAGCAAGTGCTTTTAATGGAAGCTTCTTTGCCAAGTATTGCCTCCTTTCCTATCTGTGGTTTTGAGAAAACACATTTGTTCACAACAGGAAAAGGCAGAGCAAAACTTTCAGTACTGTACAGTCAATCACTCAATCCCCTGGTAGATGAACTAGCCAGGCCCTTAATACTCTTTTTTTTTCCCATATAGTTTACACATGTAAGCATTTAGTACTGAGCTCATACCTACCAGGATGGTAAGATGCAGTGAAATTCAAATCAAAATCAATGAGAATGATAGCATTAGACCCAGCAATTCAAAATCAAGGATCAGACAGATTTAAATGCAGCAGAATCACTTTTAAAAATGCACAGGAAAAACAAAACAGAGGAGCTAAAATTGTGAGATGATCAGAATACAGAAAGCAGAAAAGAGGAAAGGTCCCAGCCATATTCCAGAGCACACTTTGAAATGGCCTGTGCTGCTAAACAAAAGACAGGCCATTTATTTATTTACCCAACTCATATCGATTTGGAAAACTAGCAAGAGTATTGCAAAATAAAAACCAGTATTAGAACAGCCTACATTTTGATTAGCTTGTGCTGCCATAATTTGTAGAAGCGCATTGACATTATGTGTGATGGGACTCAATAAACAAAATTAATATAACATGGCTACCACTCAACATTTCCATAACATTTTATGCCTTCACACCACTTTGCAATATAAACTTAATAAATTAATCTCCATAAGGTAGGCAAATCTGATTATCCTGATTTTACAGATGAGTTAACTTAGCAGAAGTGATGCCACCCAAAGTAGCACAGAGAGTCAAGGGGAAAGAGTAGCAATCAGCAGCCAGTTTGGGGCTACAGAGATTCTGCCATTCCTTCTGGCCAATTGTTATGCAGGACTCCCTCACTGCTACCACAGTGTAAAATTTAGAGATCTGTGCATCTGTCTGTTAGCATTTCCATGTTACCTCAAAGCATTATTAATAAACATACACAGAGTCTGACTGAGGGACCTGCTTCTGCTGCGCAAACCCATGCCAGACCCTGCAGCCCTCTAGCTTAGTCTGCAAAATTAACCCGGACAGAGGAAGAGGTCTCCTGAGCTCCTCCAGCCAGTAGGAATCTGGGCAGTTACACAGGCCAATAAAAAAGGAATTATTTCCAGGGAAGAAGCAACCCATCTCCTTCACACTTTCCTCTCATTGGACATCACTGTAGGCCAAGCCTAGCTTCACTGGAGGCACTTACACACATTTCCCTCTCGCTGCTTGGCTCTCCCACTGAACACCCTGTTTGAAACAATGACAGCTGCTCTGCCAGTCTTCCACCCAACCACTGTGGAGCCACCGCTTTCCAGATTCATGAAGGTGCTTCAGTTTTTCCTGAAAGATTTATTTTGCCATTGGCATTTATTTTGACTGAATATCATGTCACATCAATTCAGTAGAAAGGTGAAGAGAGGATTCCTCTTAGCAATGGTATTTTCTATTACGCTAGAACAGCTGCCCAGGGGAAGCTACATCCAAAAGGAAAAAGGGGGTCTTTCAAACAGGCATTCAAAACACTTACATCAGGGATGACATAGAATGACTTACTCCCACCTAAATATACATTTCCAGATTTGCAACTTTTCCTACAGGTACTAAAATTCTCTTCAGGCCTTCAGGATATAAAAATGTCAACCGCTATTATGCTAGTCCAAAAATGTGACAGAAGTGCCACTCAGAAAGAAGAAGTAAAAAACCTGCAAAGAATAGGATTTGTGAACAAGCACAACATGGACAAATACAACCCAAATATTTGCACTTCACAAAATGATCTTGCCTGGTGGCTGTATCATGGGTGGGTAAGTAAGCACTGAACTACCCTCAGTACCGTCATTCAGAAGAGCAAAGAAGAAATAACAGTATGGTCCTTAATTTTGCTTTTCTTTCTATTTTTTCCTCCTAAAATTTATTGCTTTGTGTTATAGCAACACTTCTCCCAACTGTTTTATTGGATACAGGGAAAGGGTGTATTGTACACTAGAGCATCAAAGATGACTTCTAAGAGCACAAGAACACTAAAAAATTTGTTTTGCCTAGATTTTCCTCTACTCCTATCCCAGGTCACCTGGTTTTGTGACATTTTAATGGTAGTAACATCAGACTGTGGCTTTACCTATGCCCCAAGGGAAAAAATGGTAAAAAGTAGATCTAAGATCTTCTTGAAATACCTCTACTTTAGGTAGAGAAAGTGATTTACTGGAGAGTTGAAAGAACTTGTGGAGAGAGGAATGAAGTTTTTGCACAAGCAACAGGGATAAAATACCACTGCAAATAAAACCTAAGCTTACTTCTACCTGATCTCTCCTCTCTTTAGACTTGGCTACTGGCACTAATACAGAGCAGTATTTCTTTGACAAGGACCACATATTTGGTCACAGACTCACTGGAATGATTCTAAATGGAGAAAAACAAAGATGCCAGTAGAATGTTATAACTGTTGATACACTTCATACATAAACCCAGACATACATACATTAGCCTAGAGCAGACATTGCTGTTACTTTCTGAGCATCTTAAAATCTAAAGTAGGAGCTTAGGTGTAGTCTGAAATCTTAGTTTACTAGACGTATTAAGAAATTCCCTTCTAGTTCTTTTAATATGAAAAAGACAGAGTGGAAAAGTTGTCTCGTGCATAGAGGGGAAGATGATCAGACTGGGCCATTTCCTGCACACCTGAAGCAAAGGTCACTGCAGAGAGAATTTACTACATCAGAGCCTAAAGTAAACAAGTACAAACGGCTAGAAATAACCAAGAGATGGAAAAAAGAACAGATTGGATCAACTAACCCCATGGGAAAGAGCTTACCTCCAAATATCTCATTTACTGGAAGCTCTCTCATCTGGAAAAAAAATGCTCCATTCAAACGTAGGAGAGCAGACCACCACTCACATGACTGACTGCTGGAAAGAACTCATCCATTGACCTTAGGTCAATTGTCTCAATAAAGAAACAAAAGCAGTCTCTCAGTGTAGTGCTGGTACTCAGCTACATGAGTTACTGTCAGCAAGGTTTAGGGAGATGCTTTGCTTGTCCAATGTGGATTTTTGTAAATTCATAAAGAGATTGGGCCAATTCAGAGGAACAGGAGCTGATCATTAAGTGTCAGGCCAGTCCAGTAATTCTTTTACCCTTCTGCAAACTTTGAAATCTGCACTCCTTTTTTTTCTTTTTTTTTTCTTCTTTTTTTCCTGAGTTAGGTTCATGTTAATCTTTAGGACAGATTCTATAACCCCCATAACATTCAGGGGCCTTGTTAAGTTATTTGCTTTGATTCTTCCCTGTCCCTGGAAGCCAACAGCAGCTCCCAGATAATCAGCTGAGAGGTGAGAGGCACAACTGCCCATCAAAATGCTGGGAGGAATAGTTGGGTTTTTCTACCAAACGATGAAACGGAAAAAAAAGTATAAAGGTTTGAAGTTTGTATGTTAAGATAGTCTTTTCTTGAGGAGTTTATGGCATTAAGGACACAGTCACTCAAAGAACATTTCAAATGTCTATTCACAAACTTCACCAATTATTAATATTTTCTAAATAAATTTATTGCTTAAAGCTACAGGAAACTAAAATGGCTTGAGTGAACTGAAAACATCTCAAAACAGCCTGCTCTTCCTTTCAGCCTGAAATAAACTTATCTTGTTAGACATTGGTACATTTTAAAGGTGCTGCCAGACATCTTAAAAAGAAAACAAACTCAAGCCAGTGCTTAGATCTTTCTTGGATCATTAATGCAGACCTTATGAGACATGAGATGTGTTTTATGTCTTCAAAGTGGCAGTGCAAACTAAGTAATTAATCCTCACAAGATGGGGCAGGTCAGTAATATCATACTGAGACAGACAGGCTGACATTAAAACTCAGGACTACCTCAGGGCCTCAACTGGCATCCCGGGCCCTTCTGGCTATGTCTTAAAGGCTTCAAAATCAAATGCTCTTATTTTACATGTCATTCAATTATTTGGTATTTTGCTTGAAAAGTAGCTCTAGATATTTTTGAGTGGGCTTTCAAAGAGGACTGTGTTCTTTTTGTACATTCATTCTCACCACATCTCTCCTGCTACTTTGTTTCAGATTACATTCTCAACACAACTTGACCCACACAACTTTTGGTACTTACCAGTCTTGAACACTGGGTCACTTCTGTCTAAAGGCTGTTTACAGTTTACTAGAAATAAGAAATTTGCACCAGTCAATTATGACTTGAACCTTTCTCATTTACCTCACAACGGGCTTTTTTTCACTCACTTCAGGCAAAGTGTTAAAGTGCTGCTCTGCTTGCACCGCCAACTCCAAAGTTACACTGCAGGATTCCAGTTTTGATTCCATCATTTATTAATTTGTCAGTCTTCAAAGAAAGACATTTTGCTAAATGCCAGTCTCCTCCTGGAGCCTCTTCAACATATGTATTATCTTTTCAGGTATCTTTCCCAACAACCTTGCTACTAGAGGGTGGTACCACTGACTGCACAACAAAGACTACAGCTCACCTTCCCAGAGCTGTGCCACCCCTGCAGCCCTCACCACATTCAAACTAAATTCACTACAACTGGCAGCCAGGAGGGGCAGCCGTGTCCAGGGGGGCATCAGGCACAGCATGAGCAGGCAGGCAAGGGAGGGGATTGTCCTGCTCTGCTCTGAGCTGGGGCAGCTTCACTTCCAGTGCTGGGGGCAGTTTTGGGTGCCACAATATAAAAAATGTCATTAAGCTTTTAGAGACCATCCAAAAGAGGGCTACAAGGACAGTGAAGGGCTTTGAGGGGAAGCCATATGAGGAGCTGAGGACACTTTATCTGTTCAGCCTGGAGAAGAGGAGACCGAGGGGAGACCTCATCACAGTCTGCAACTTCCTGGGAGAGGCAGGTACTGATCTCTTCTCTGTGGCGACCAGTGACAGGACCCAAGGGAATGGCCTGGAGTTGTGTCAGGGAAGTTTTAGGCTGGCTATCAGGTAAAGGTTTTTCACCCAGCGAGTGGCTGATCACTGGAATGGACTTCCCAGGGAAGCGGTGACAGCACCAGGCCTGACAGAGTTCAGAAAGTGTTTGAACAATGCTCTTGGGCACATGGTGTGACTCTTGGGATGTCCTGAGCAGGGCTGGGAGTTGGACTCAATCCTGATGGGTACCTTTGAACTCAGAATATTCTGTTTTATTATGATTCTAATTCTGGGCCAATCCACTGGTGAGGAAAGTGCTGCTGTTTTCAGACAGCTCAGTATCAAGCTGGGCCAGGGGAAAGAGTTGAAAAGTAGCTGAGTGAGTGCATACTGCACTGTAAGAGACAGTATAAAGTCCTATAGCAGTAAATTCTGCAGAAAGCCAAGACTGATATGATATATCCAGATTCACTGCAGGGAAAGGAGAATGGAGCCAAGGACTGGATCCAAGAGAAACTGCTGCAGAAGATGCTAAACCAGGGCCCTTGAGGAATTCAGATGCTGGTGATCCAGGCAACTGCTCAGTCTACTTCAGAGATAGGAAAAGATATGTCAGTCAAGAGCTTGACAGTGGGACTATGACATTTTTTGGTTTGTCCATGTACCGACCCAGTCTTCAGCAAGTGCTGAACCAGCTCAGTTACCCACAGTTCTCCAGGCCAGCAGAACTGCTTCCAAACTGAGTTCTGGATGGAGTTTGTGAGAAAGGGGAAAACTGGCACTTCTGAGGAAGGAGGAAATTTGTGCTGGCTGAGCTTAATATGGCATTTTTACTGCCTCCTGAACTGTTTTGCCTGAAGAGAGGCTGATTCCCAAGGAATCCTCCACATTCCACTATAGTGGCTCACTGATGATCTTCAGTGTGTCACAGAGCCTCTTTCATAGCTATTGCTACCTGTCTGTTTTGATGTAGTCCATCAAATCTTTGAGCCTATTGATTCAGACCTGCTGATGTGCAGTTTACTTATTCTCTGTTCAGCCCATTTGTTGGCCTAAAAAGAAACCTCTTTTAAAAAGCAATACAAATGAGAATGTTCTTATTGATCTTTTGCATTAAAAAGCCTAAATTTCCAGCTAAATCGCAGGTGGTCATTTTATTTTAGGAGGAATTTTTCACATGATACAAAACTGAGCTGAATGGTTCTATGTAGACAGTGATTATTAAAAAATAGCAACCGCATGAATTCCTATATAGAATAATAGAAAATAATAGAAATGTTTAGGTTGGAAAAGATCTCTAAGATCATTTAGTTCAACCCCTAAGCTAGCTCTGTACAGTCCACCACTAACCATATCCCTAAGTGCCATATCTACATGGCTTTTGAACATTTCCAGGGATGGTGTGACTCCAGAACTTTCCTGACCAGTCTGTTCCAATGCTTTACAAACCTGTCTATGAAGAATTTTCCCTAATATCCAATCTAAACCCTGGCGCAATTTGATATATTTCCTATCATCTGGTCACTTATTACCTGGAGAAGAGCCTGACATGCAACTCACTATAACCCTTCAGGTTATTCAGGTAATTCAGGTGGAAGCAAAGTCTCCCCTCAGGCTCCTTTTCGCCAGACTAAACACCCCCAGCTCCCTCAGCTGCTCCTCACAGGATTTGTGCTTCAGATCTCTCACCAGCTCCACTGCCCTTCTCTGAACACATTCTGGCACCTCAATGTCCTTCTGGCTGTGAGGAGCCCAGAACTGGACACAGGACTCAAGGTGTGGCCTCACCAGTGCCAGGTACAGGGGGACAATCCCTGCCCTGGAATTGCTGATACAGGCCAGGGTGCCCTTGGCTTTCTTGGCCACCTTGGCACACGCTGGCTTCTATTCAACCCCAGGTCTTTTCTACTGAGCAGTTTTCCAGCCACTCTGCCCCAAGCCTCTGGCCTTGCAAGGGGTTGTTGTGACCCAAGTGCAGGACCCTGCACTCAGTCTTGTTGAACTTCATACTGTTGGCCTTGGTCCAGCCTGCCCAGGACCCTCTGCAGAGCCTCCAGAAGATCAATACTCCTGCCCAACTTGGTGTCATAAGAACAACCAGCAAGATTTTATGTGGATCCACATTTGTAGATGAATGCACATTATCCTCTTTGGCTTCTGTCCTCTCACATGCCATATTTACTCTGGGATTTACTGAATCTCTGCTTTCTGTATCTTGGTGAAAGCAGAGCTATAATTCTGACCTCTGATACAACTCTTAGTGAAGCTATTCCCAAGGTAACATTCACCATTTTCACATTATAGCTGTGCAGTGATTTTCATTAACTGATTAGACAAACATGCTCATTTGCTTAGTGCTTGTCATTGCCATTTAAGTATCTGTTCTTAGGACACATTAGCTTACAAACAATGCTACCATCTCACCCTGTAGATGTGATTCAAGTCTATTTTAAATTCCTGTTACAGGAATACATTTCTGCAAACTGGTACAGATAGCCACTCAAAAGTTCTTACAATAATCAGTCTTTTGAAATCACTGGCCTCTCTGACACCATCAGTAATACACCAGGCAACGTAAACTCCTAATGAGAATCAAGAAACAGGTGAGAGAAAAGTAAAGATACTGACAGCTCTCTGTGGGGATCCTTGTACCTATGGGTACAGCACTACATTGGAAATACTAATGCCATATAAGTTGTTTTATATATAAACACCAAAAAATAAAAAGTGGGGTTGAAAAACCACACAACATCAGAGAATTTATTCTGAATGTGAATAATTTTATGCTCCACAGAAATCTGAAGTCATAAACTCTATACATAGACTGAAACTGTGACTTCAAAGAATTGCTACATATTCTGCTTCTGACAGCACACTTGGTTTCCAAATCTGGGTAATGCCAGCGTGTGGTTCATTCTTCAACAGATAATGAAAAGAGTGGGTTTCTATCAGCAAAAGCTACATCATCCTACAGTGCCGGAGCTAGACACATGCTGCTAACTCAAGACAGGGTATTGACAGGAAACTGCTGTGACAGATTTGTTTCCCCAAGCAAGTGTGACAACAAGGTGATGATCCCGAGCACTGCCTGATGCAGGGGAGTAAGGAAAACAAAAGAAGGAAAAAAACACCAACCCAAGAACAAGTCCAAAGATTTGGGAAGTGTTCATAGGCTCCACTACCTTTTCTATTTTAGGCATGATTGTATTCGTTTTGGGCTTTTTTTGGTCACATCTAAGATTGCTTTACTCAGAACTCATTAAATTACATCTTTTTTCATCCAATGATGAAAAACTCTGCAGCAAATATACTGAAGGATTTAACTCTAATGCAGCTTCTCCCATTACTGCTTCAAACTGATCTGAAATGCTGGCTTGTAGTTTTTCCTGATGATCATCTCAACTATAGTTCAGAGGAATTGTCCCTACCACCTTCCAGTTTCTGATGCTGGATTTCCCCCTTCCACTCAGTCAGGACCTTTCTCCTCATCCTTACCCTATTCAGAAAGTTTCAGCTTGAGGGTTGAGGGCCTAGAGATAGGATACTGCTGTTCTCCCACAGAAAATAAAAACCATCTCTACTAAATGTGCCAAATAAGTCAGAACCAAAAGGCACAAACAAATACAGGACATTTCTGCATTAAAAAAGATAATGACCCATGAGATCAACTAATCTGGGCTGCAGAGACATCCAAACTGGGCTACAGAAGCACATACAGCCATTATCAATTTGCTCAGTCCCAAAACTGAGGAGGCAGATGGTACAGTTGAAATCAAGGGATCCCAGGAAGAAGTGGGGCCGTAAGAAACTGTGCCACAGATGGAGAGACATCAGAGCTGGCCCCATGTCAGTTTTTCAGGCCCAGATGGATTTATTCACTCAGAAACAACACTGCTGAATGCAACTTCCCTGCTTCCAGGGCCAACTCGTCTGTCCCAGGTGGTGCTGGGTGTTAACAAGCCCTTGGAGACCTGAGCTGTGACTGCTTTGCACAGCAGTCCCTGGCAAGGGCTGGCATTAGCCCCAGCCACCCACAGGGTGGGCAGAAATTGCCCCCTGCTTGAGGTGCTTCTGTCTCCAGAGCCACAAGCCACAGAGAGGTGGTTGTATACTCAGTTCATTGCATTGCTCCCACTCCTAAACAGCTTGACTGGGGAACAGAAATGCTGCTGACCACAGGGAAGGTTACTACTCCTCTAATAACCCTTTCTTCAAGGGGTTCAATAGTTTTAAAACACCATTTTAAAATTAGAAGTCTACAGAGCAATATAACTTTGACAAACAGTCAAGACATGATGTCAAGCACATTCACTCTTTGCTTTGAGAGCACCAGCATGATAAACACGCTTGCACTGAGTCTTCAGTAAACTAGCAACTGGGAGGAGTGCATTTATTCAACAGCAGAGCCCAAACCCTACATGTCTTAATGGTTTTTGAAGGCCTCCTGTAGAATAGGTCCAAGGGTGAAATCAGCCCAGCTGTCTGGGCAGATGAAAAGCCATCTGTACCATGAAACTGAGCCTTTTGTGCTCGGGGCTAATAACTTGAGTAGTAAGCAATGGTTCTGCAGAGCAGGATCGATTCCCAACTAGAAATTTTAGGCTTATCATAACATGGAACCTGCCTTCTCTCATTGCCCACAGGATTTATAATCCACCTTGGAGAAGGGAGCTCTTGCTCCTTTCTGAGAAATAACTACACCTTCCTACACCTTTGATAGGCTCACATTAATCAGGCAGCATAGGGTTTTCTGATGGCAACCTGAAACTTAATTACATGTTCACATACCAGGTGAAAATAAAAGGAATTAATGGGCATTATTTGCCCCTTAGGCTGTGTATTTACTTCACATGTCTGCCCAAACAAAACACTCAATCTCCCAGATTCATGCATGTGAAAGCTAAGCAATTTCATTTTTCATGAATACAAAAAGGTGCCAGTACTGTAATGTAGAAAACATTAAACATACACTGATTACCTATTCTAATTTAACCATTTAGGGTCTTTACTGACCTGACTTCCAGGTTCAAAAGTTCAACTTTATTATGGTTTAATCACAAAGATTTCAAGTGCAGAAGCATTGACAGGCCTCATACTGGAAATGCTTGGGTTAACTGAAAACAAAGCTTGCCATCCTCTGGAGAAAGTATGTCACCCCTTTCAGCATCTTCTGAGCTTGAGGCCTAGATTAAAGCCTGTCTTTCCTTGCTCAAAAGACTAGAATACATGCTAGTAAACTAAAAGCAAAACATTTTGAAAATGAAAGTAAATTAAAACTACCGAGGGACAGATCTATTTTACACTCTGGCAATTTTCCTGAGGTTTTACTTTTAATGTTTATTGTTTAACTTCATAAAATTGAGTAACTAGCATAATAGCACCTCAAATGCCTGAGAGAAACAGGCCATTAAAATATGAAGCATCTTGTTAATAAAATACACTCATCAGAAGGCACCACAATTCCCCATAAGCTCGTGCAGTTTTAAGGCTAGTAAACATTTCTAGTGATCATCAGCAAACCCAAGTTTTCCTCAATGTTAGATCACTTCTTTCAATAGAAGTCCTGACAACAAATATAATCAAACTGTTTCCTAATCTTCCACGGGTATGTAGAGTATAGATGCAAGAAAATCCTGGCTGTAACAATACAGTTTTCCTCCACTCATTAGGAGAAGGAGAAGGAGAAGGAGAAGGAGAAGGAGAAGGAGAAGGAGAAGGAGAAGGAGAAGGAGAAGGAGAAGGAGAAGGAGAAGGAGAAGGAGAAGGAGAAGGAGAAGGAGAAGGAGAAGGAGAAGGAGAAGGAGAAGGAGAAGGAGAAGGAGAAGGAGAAGGAGAAGGAGAAGAGCTTCACCAAGCCCAAAGCAGAATGGAGAAATGTACAGTTTGAAAGAGAAAACAAGCATCTCAGTTTTAGGTAGTGTTGTGCTCCAGCTACCAGTAAACATTTTGGGTAAAAAAAGGGAACAAATAGACCAAAAAGCACTTTTACCCTCCAGATCTGATGTACAGCACTAATGAGATGAGAAAAGTTCTTACCTGTACCAAATCTGTGAAGGATCAAAAAGACCTGGATAGATGCTGTTAGTTTCTTTTAGGTCAGCAGCTCCACCAGGTTGCCATCACAGACTCATCCAGCAAACTGAAAGCTTTGTCTCCAATGAAAACACTCTTCCAAACATTTTATTTTTGTTGCTGTATGGCAAATGTCTGTTAAAGCTCAGGAATTGACCACAGTTCCCATTTTCAGGAAACCACATCTTCACAGTCTTTTCTTCCTCACAGGCTTTTTCCAAGGACCAATATTGCACAGGGCACTCAGAGGACAGAAGAATACATCACATGTGCTCAAAGGGAGTTTAAGGTACTAGACCCAGAGAAGGGGAAATGTATCCTCTTCAGCTGACCAAAGGCATAGACTGAAATGTCTCTAACATCAAGGACCAGAAGTTAAGGATTTCACCACAGGATTTTCAAGGCTAATTAACAGTTTCCCTGCATGTCTTTGGTTTGGATGTTTGGATGTCAAAACTGACATTTTTTAAAGGTCTTAATTGTCAGAGGTCTGCTGCCCTTCAGGCTTCTGGGGAAAAAAGAAATCAGTCTTCTCAGTGTCAGCAGCATTTAACAAGTTAAGTTATGGGCTGGTTCCCAAGGTCTTTAGAAAACATGAGTCCTGCTCATTATTGATCTCCCTGTAGAAAGTTATTTCTTTTTCTTCTTTCTGGTTTATTTTATATAGAGACTGCTACAATTGCTTTTACCATTCCCCCTGGAGTAATTTCAGGTCAACTCACTTTACTGGTTACACTTGCTTAAATACAGCTCACATTTGAAGGTTCTCTTTGAACAGGGGCTTGACAGAGAAATTCAGGATGAAAAGAGCAAAGTTTTGGATTCAGAAGAGATTGTCTTAATGACAGGGTAATTGCTTTTCTGAAAAGGACAATCTTGAACTGTGGAATCTATCGTTAATTGCAAGAGCAACCTCAACTAAGCCTCATTTGTTTATGAATCACGCTCTATTTTCTTTTTCTATATACTATTTCCCATTTAAAAGTCACTTTCTAGTAAAATGACCTCGACTTGAAATCTGATCTTCAAATTATGAAAACTTTTCTTTTAAAAAGTCACTCAAAGTGTAAACAGCCAGTAAATTTCCCCACAAAAAACTAGCTACCTTCTGAAGACTAATCTCTAACTCAGTATAGTTTTTCCATGACCATTTGCATAGGAATCTTTTTGTAATTCACAAGATTTGTTTAAGCATTGAGGATAATAGTTTTAGCTCCATTTCTGAACAAGTACTAAATGTGAAAATGAATGATGCATTCCAGGGACATATCATCTCCCCTCTAGAATTCATCCTGAAATTAGCCAAGGACTTTATATTTGAAGGTTGCAAATTGTTGCGGTTTAACCCCAACCAGCAATTAAGCTCCACACAGCCACTCCCTCACTCCCCTGATGGAATGGGGGAAGGAATTGGAAGGGTAAAAGTGAGAATACTCACAGGCTGAGATAAAGGCTGTGTAATAGATAAAGCAAAAATCACATGCACAAGCAGAGCAAACTAAGGAATTCAGTCACATGTTGCCAGCTATGTTTCCTCATTAGAAAAGCTTATTGGATTGGGTCAGAGCACTGTCCATCTCGCATGCAGTTGCTCAGGAGGGTCTATTTCATGTCTTATATCCAAACCCACCATCCTGTGATCCTTGTCTGATCTCCATCCACAGCCCAGACAACAAAAATTTACCCTGTAGGGATTTGTTTTGAAACCACTGACTTAACGGGTTATACCAAAACATCTTTCAGATAATATTCTAATTTTGGTAAGAGATATTTTTCCTCTGTTAAGCTTTTTTAAAAATACATAGTTGCCCCTTTCCCTTTTCCTTGCCCAATGGCTTGATACAGGATGCAGGAACTTCAGTGATTTGCCACTGCCTGTAACAGCTTTTAAGAAAAATGGGCCATACACGATCTGTTTTTATTAAAAAAGAAGAAAACCTGTAGGCCTCCTTTGGCTTTGAGTACTCTTTTCTTACAGGGAGGTGTGCTACCCCAGTTCTTCAGGGATTCTGTGCAAGAAAGAGAAGCACACTTGAGCAGCAGGTTTTTTCCACCTCTGCTACATTTTCAGAAGTAGGTGCTGTTCAAGGAGCCATCCAGAATCCCAAGTTGTACAGCCACGTGTGCAAAGGGTAATTCTAGCATGTGTCCTCTGTTCACTAACTGATCACATAACAAGAGGCCATGAGAGCTGCCTGAGCTGTGGGGCTGAGTGTTCACACACAGCTACATCATGCATAATGCCAGAGAACATCATGTCATTTGTCCAATTCTTACAGGTACTGGAGCAGAATACTAAAAAGGAAGTCAAGGAATCACCTGCTTTTGTTTGCAATTACCCAGACATCTATGTACACACAAAGAGGGGATACAAGCCAACAGCCAATTAAGGAAATACCACAGATAGCAATGCTAAGTGCAGAGCCAGCCATGTGAGTCAAGTTATTGTAATTTAAAATGTTTCCATCCTCAAAAAGATCTGAAAGAAACAGAATGTAGCAAGGCTTTACTAACGGGATAAGTTCCCTCCCACAGGTGGCTTTTTTTTTTCATGCCCCAGATTCTTTCCTTATTAGTGCTGAAGCATCCAAGCACTTGGTCAGCTGTATTATATTTTTTGGTTGCATGTAGAGTTTTTTTCCCAAAGTGCAACATCACCAACTACCAATAAGCTGCCTGACCAGATGTGCATTGACAGTCCCTCTTTATTCCCTCGTTCCCTGCCCCAATTCTTCTGCAAAGGTTACCTAAGCAGCAGAAAACATATAAGCAGGGCACTGTCTGCAGTTCAAATAATCACTGTCTAGTTCCTGCAATGCCAAGACAGTGGAGTAACATAATACTCATTAGTAAATGAAAATTGCTCTATACTGCAATTAAACAGCCCTTATAACACAAAATAATGGCAGTCTTGGTGCTTTTTCCAGCTGGACTGTGTGACACAAGCAGATCAAAACACTGGTCACCTAGAAGAGAATTTCAGTGGGATAGGGCAGAACAAGCAAATAACTGCTGTTGAGAAGATTAATACAAACTAACATGTCACCCATATTTATTCATCTCACTATCTACCCATAATGGCATTCACAAACCTTACTGAAAATACAGTATACGGAATTTACAATTCTGGTCCACTTTACAAAAAGCTTATGAAAAAAATATTTTAAAAGTATTTATAAAACAGATGATTATTCCAACAGTAGGGTTTTGTATGAAACCTCATTTTTTTTTTTCTTTTTGACAAACTACTTTATTCTTCCACAGCAAATTACTTCAGCTGTATTTCAGTAGAGGCTGTTTCACAAAGATTAAATGAATCTCAAAACCATTACAAAACTTCCGCTGTAAAAATTTAAATGGATTATGTCTCCATTAATATCTCACTAAAAAGCAACACTTTAGAAGCAATCATTCTTCTGTTGCTCACAACATAAAAGACAAATGATATTTTCTATATAAATAATCTATTTACAAGATTAGAGTAAAAAGGGGTGGTTCTAATAAAATAATGTCTTTAGACTATCTTGAAAGCAGGTTTACAAAAACTACACTGGTACTTCCATATCTTCTGTGGTGGAAGTAACACCCAACATTCATTCACATGACTGTTTTAGACAAGAGAAGACCTGCTAGATTTTAAGTACTGCCACCTGCTTGTGCCTACTCCATTTTCATATAACAGCAAACGAAAGTATAAAAAAGCTTCTTTTATTACATCTATCCTGTAGCACATCTTTATGGAAGTGCTGGGACTCCTGCTAGAGTGGGGCCAGTAGAAAGAGAATGAAGAATAACAGTGTTTTAAAACATCTTTATGACTCTTTGAGGCCAGCACCAAGAGAAATTTCTTTACAGAAACATCAGTTCCAGAAAACAATAGGTTTCTTAAACACAAACATCCTACAGTGGACAGGCAGATGCTTACTTCTAGGATGACACCAAACTACATTTCCCTC
The DNA here is from genome assembly GCF_901933205.1 of Camarhynchus parvulus. NCBI lineage: Eukaryota > Metazoa > Chordata > Aves > Passeriformes > Thraupidae > Camarhynchus > Camarhynchus parvulus. The sequence continues at coordinate 67,098,027 of NC_044572.1, forward strand.
CAATGCTAAGTTTTTTCTACCCACAGTGAAATGAGAAAGGCAATCTCTTTTTCCTATAAAATTGATCCAGTTAATTTCTGATCACCCACTTTCCATTTCTGTAGTATTTTTCCATGCCTATATCCAAAATGAAATCACACATTTTGTGTTTAATTCCAATTGAGTTAATCATCTGAATTGTACACACAGTGGTCTCTTCTCCCGTTATACTCGAATAATACATTGGTCTTCACATCCATGTTGTACTGATAGCCTCAAAATTCACCTCACTCATAACAAAGGCATTACTTCCCATAAAACTGTGGCTGACATGACAATGTTTAAGTACATATCACTTCACTGCTATTTATGTATGTACAAACACCCAACTAATACACAGACACAAGCATGCAGAATCTTCCCTCCCCACTGGGAGCTGTCACCTTTCCTCTCTTTTCCAGATTTCCACAATCCTCAGCTCTACCTTCCTTTTCAGCAATTAAAAGAGGTGAAGTATTTCAGGATCCATCTACTTGGAGTACAGCCATAATGCTTATTAATTGCATCAGTATCCAGCTGAGGTGTCTGCGCACTCAGATCACAGAAGTATCAACACAATCACCTCAATTCCAGTACCACAGATACGATTCCTCTGCTGTAATTACTGCAAAGCAACTCAGAGTCACTGTCAAGGTGTGAGGGACCAATGCTGGCCCTTGGCCACCTGGGCACCCATCCAGTAATGGCCTGACTGTGCCTGGATGCAGTCTCCCAACATATGTTGGAGTACCATGGATACTGCTCTGACTTGGACCAATGGGCAGGAATCAGCAGAACTAGGGAAACCTATGCTGTGCTCTCTCTCCCCTTAGTCATCCTATTATCAGAGGCCACAGAAAGAGGAATGTGTCCCAGAGATGGTGACAGAGGCCCTCAGCTATCAGGAAAGTTGCATACAAGTAACTCAATGGAGCAACTTCCTAGGAGCTGACAATGCCATAACATTTGTTATTTGATTCTTGTATACCCATAGTGGCACACTTAAAATACTAAATACTTTAAGCTTTCAATCTCTCTTGTTTATAATTTCTTTAAAGCCAGCAAAGTATAGTTTTGCTCAACACAAAGAGTACCTTGCTGTATAACACAAAACTGCTGATCAAATCTATTTACTGGGTCAAGAAAGCCAAGTTAGTCCTGCTACAAATGCAGCACTGATCAGACATACAGCATTATAGCTGTATTTTCATCCACTTTTATGCATCAGTCAAAAAACCTCTAGCAAAGTTCTGAGTTAAATATATTTGCTGATAGTGGTGGTCAAAAAGGAGAAGAAAGCACATATGTTGATTTTAGACACAGGTGGTGCAGCACAGAGTGTTAGAAATTGTCTCTTCCTGTAAAGTATAAAGTGAGGCAATTTGGTATGCAAGTCATTGAGAGAGAAATTACCATGTCATTTTTACAGAAATTTCTTGACTCACTTTAACTGGACAACTACAATTCTCTTTATATCGTGCGATGTTTCTGATAAAGGTTGTGTATTTGGAACTCTCTTTCTCCTTGGAAACTTATGTTTTAGATTCTCAAAGCACTGCAAAATTTTCCTAGATTACTCTTCTTGCTAATGCATTCTGATGCTCTTCCTCATGTGGAATATTTCTTCACTCATCAGTGTTCTAGTGGATCCATTCAGTGGGGAAAGTCAAGGCTTCAGTGTCTGACCTTCAGTTGCTTCTGTGACTTCAACTGGCCACCACATATTTACATTACAAGGTCCATGTGATGAAGCAACAAGGACTTCCATTTTGAGTGCCAATTTTTAACGATGCAGCTTCAAAAAGTTAAATGCTTTCAAAAGTTGACTGTTTTCAATGGACAAAGAAAATTGCACCTCCTCATCCCTACAGAGCCCTCTGCTAACAGTGGATCTGAACTGGTTATCTCAAAATGCACGTTTTTGTGCAAGTTCACCAAGTGATTGGTGTGTTCCCTGCAAGCCAGCTGGAATGTGTAATTTTAAAAGGGATCTTTGGGTTAATAACAGTTTCCCAAACAATTGTCACTGAAGACTACGTGTGCAGACTAAATCAGATTAAACCTTAGAATCAGATCATAATCAGAAAAGAAATTCCTTCTAGAATATGTCTATATGTCCTAAAATCCTTCCTGTAAAATAAGGCAGTAAATCATCTAATGGAAATAAGGTTTAGAACATACAGGTTGTTGTGCTACAAAGGCCTATGCTGGCAGCCTGATATTACCAGCTACCTACCCTTGAGCTGCCTGATTTATAGATTTCTGAAATTAGAGAAACTTAAGAATGTTGGACTGTGTGAAACCACTCACGAATGCAGCCTGTACACATACAATTTTTGGAGGACTGGGCACAATGGTGATAACAGTGTATCAACTAACAGGTGCAGAGGTCTGGAGCCACTGCATGGATTTGTACTGTGTGAGCCCATGGCTTTTGTGTGTAGCAAGTCTGATACCAGCAGAGCTCTGCTTCATTCAGGCATCGCTCCTCACTCCCCTGGGATTCAGAGCTGGCAGCTGGGAAGGAGGCTCTGCAGCCCCCGGCAAAGGCTTCACTGGAGCTCCCCTCAGAGTCCTTCAGAGACTGACTGCCAAGTCAGGGCTGTGGATAGAAATCTCAGCTCGGGAGTGGGAGAGTCATGTTCCGCTAAGATGGAAAATAACAGACGATGATACTGTCACATGTTGAGGTTTGGGTTTTTTTTTTCCCCTCAAATCCTATGTAATCTAAAATTCTTAATTGGTGATTTGGTAGAGAAAACAGATTGAAATTATCTGGTGAGGCATTTTCAAGCTAGAAGCAGATATGAAATGAAAAGCGTATTATATAGTTTGTCAAATGAAGGCACACATAATTCTTACTAGATTGTCTACTGCAATTTTTATTAAGAAACTCACAGAAGGAATTGCTATCATTTCTAAATGGAAATTTAAATTTGCCACAATGAAAGACAGGTGAAGTTTGAAAAAAAGAAAAGAGTGCATTTAACACTTGCTGAAGGAAGTTAAGCAGCTGTAGCAAAATAAGCTCTCTTTTCGCAGAATTGGCAAGCATGTGGCAGTATTAACCAAATTTTGATTATGTCTTTATCATCAAAGATCCTCTCTAAGACCTGAAGAAAATACTTGCAGTCTAACACCTCAAGAAAAAAAAAAAGGCTGAACTAAGAATCTTCATATTCAGTTATTTTTAAGGAACACAAGTCAGACAAACAGCAAGCCAAAATTCTAGAAAATTGAATCTGTACTTTCACACTTGGAATTTTAAAGTTGTCAAGACTCTCAAAAAACACATGCTAAGTTTGGAGGGCCGTGGTAAAAGAGTTCTGGGGAAAAAAAAATCTGTTGATAAAACTGGCTGGCAAATCATGCCACATAGGAAATCTCCTCTGAAAATGGAGATTAAACTTTCAGAGTAAAGACACAACTTTCTTTGAACATTCCTTGATTTAGTCTAATGCCTACCACTGTCTACAGAACAATGTCAAGTGACATTTCAAAGTCAGAATCTCGCGAGTGCCTCATGGATGAGCAGCAGGGAACAGAATCTTAGTTTAGGACATATATGTACAAGTGAAAAGAATAGAAAAGCAAGTAAAAGGTGAAGGAGGACCAAGACTTCTGCCTTTTGCCTATTTTTTATTTAATTAGCTATAAATGAAATTTGCAACCGAGGCAGACCAAAACGGTTTTGAAAATCATACAGTATTATGGATTTAAACAGCTTGTCAGGACTGAGTCTTTCTGCCTGAGTAACTATGATCTGTCTTAGGCCACGAACTGGGAAATACATGTTCAAAAAAGATTCAAAAAACAGACATTGATGCCATCCATAGTATTGAAAAAAGTCCCAGAGGCACACATGGCAGAAGACTATGAAGTGTATAAACGTTTTTTTCTTTTCTCCTGTAACAGGGAGATTCACTGCATAGGAAACATGGGGAATAAATCTACTGCTGTCTTGGCTATCTCCCCAGAACAGAGAGGCTTTGCAGGTAGAGCACAGGACTAGCAATCTCATCCCTGGAAAGTCTGCAGTACAGACTATCCCCAGCAGCGCATGTTCTGCAGTAAAACCGTTTCCAAATTTGTGATCTGACTTTGTCAGAGTGGATTAATATTAAAATGACTCGTTGCATCATTATTCAACTATTAAAGGAACCCAAGAGAGAAGAGAAGCATGATTCTTAAAAAAATTGAAGACAGAACTAAAGTCTCACTCAAAGTAGTAATAGTAATCACAGAATCACACCTGGGAGTCTAATTTGCCCCTGAGTTAATAAATAAAAGCATTATTTTTTTCATTTAGCAGTAATCTTTATTAAATACCACCATTCACAATTAAAAGCACCATTGTAACTTGAGAAAACAAGAGTTTTAAAGTAAGATCTAGAGATGAAGTGTTATTCAAAGGCTGTGAGGGGGAAGAAGTCATAAGAGAGAATTTTTGATAGCTGAAGAGCCTGAGTAAACAAACCCACTGTTGCAGTGAGGAAGGGGGAGCCAAGATGAGAAAGAAAAGTGTGAACTGGGAGTGGAGTAGGGGCATGCTGGGTCAGAAAGACAGAGAGAAAAATGCATAAAGAATTTTGAAAATAATCTTATTCATCCTGTACAAGTTAGGTGTGCTTCCTAGAAATTGATTAAAGTAAGGTAATATATAATGGAAAAGAGTATATTCCAATAGCTTGATAGGTTGTTGAGTAGGCAATATAGCCATGAATTATTTGAGCCCTTTAAATCAAAGCTTTTATGCATGAAAAAACAGAGTTTACATGCTTCACAGAAACAAACATATCTAGGCAGATGCAGAATACAAAAAAGCATCAGAGAAACCTCAGCATTGTGAGTCACCAATTAAGATTTCATCACTTTAAAGGTACTGTAAGCTTCTTCCTTCCCCATGCCACAAAAGGATTTTGCACAGTGCTTCTGCAGTAGTTCAGCTGAATTTCATGCAAAATCGACACCTTTGTCAAGAAGGTGTACCTATAACAGTACTAACTCAATAGTCATTCTTCTTACTAGAGCAGTAAGTATATTTTCATCTTCTGCTTAACTAAACTGCCTACATAACCAAACTACACTGCCTACATAACCAAACCCCCATTTGATCATGTGAACTGGTGCTAAACAAAATCAAGAACTTGACAAAAATGCAAAGCTTTCCCTAAGTTTGAGACTCAAGTTCAGGAATAGGGCTGAGTATGGTCAGAAGCCTGAAAGGAAAGAACAACCAAAATCCAAGCTGCAACCCAGAAAACCTGTGGATTTCTGCATTACAGCGAGCGTGCGGTGGTTTCTGTCTCCCTGCCTCACACGGGAAGACAGATGGACTCACAGACATACACTTCTCTTATGCAGCAAACTACTGTATAACCATTTATGGGCCATTCTGAAGTACATTTTGATCTTCTATCAAGATTGTCCAGTTTGATATGGGAAAGAATTTTTACATTGAGAACAACCATTTACTGGAATGACTTCCCCAGATGCATGGTAAAGCCATGGTAAAACCTATCTCATCATTGTAGCTTTCCAAGACGTGACTGGACAGTGTGCTAGACAAGCTCATCTAGGCTCCCTTTTCCACAAAAGGTTGAACCCAACATGGGCTGTTCTATAATTTTCAGCAAAATAGGAAATTTGCAAATTGGAATGATAAGAGGTATTTTTGCAAAGGTAAAGTATAACAACGAGCTTGAGAAAGATGTAAGGGATGATCAACACAACCTGCTACAGGATTTTTAGTAGAAACACGCTGTTTTTCCTCTTGTTGAACTCTCCATTTGAAACAGTTGTTATTCTCATTTAATACATGATGAGAATTAGAATAATGTTGATAGTTATCTCTCTCACAGGATGTTGTGAAGACTGATATGTTCACATAGATTATTCTAAAAATGCAATACAGAAGAATAATGTTATGCATTATTAGCACTGGTAGAATAGTAATACAGCTTTATATTAACTCAGCATTCCACAAACAGCTAGTAAATTGCTACTCAAAAGGTCTCTTCTCCTTCCAGCATTCCTCAAAGATTTCTTCCAACTCCCAAGCTGGTTATTGAGCAACTTATAATGTCATTTTAAAAGACTAACAGGCTTCCCTTGAGGAAGAAAAATCTGAAGACAAAACATCACAAGCAAGTTCTCCCATTAAAACACTTCTACACAGAGATACTTAGAAAAGCTGAAATAAAATGACAGTAGAGAAAATGTTGCTGGTAGATTCTCAACTGTGCTTAAAATGACCAAGAAATCTGATGCTGGATAATATAAGAGACCAGCTTTACAAGAGTGTCTCTTGATTCCATTTAAAAATAGATTGCTAGTGAAAATCTAAAAAATAGCAAAAGTTTTTTTTTTCTTGCACATGTAACATATTTTTGAAGTAGAAAACACAGTAAATCATGTGCCATTAAAACCATCACTTTGATTAGCAATTACCTGAGCATCATAATCAATAGATTTCTCTGTGGTCAAAAGAAATAAAAGACAAAATTAAACCTATCATCCTTCCATAATTTAGTGTTTCATGATTAAATTTATTGAGCCCTTTTTCACACTTGATTGATACACTTTGATTACATGATTAAAGACAATTAAATTATTTTAAATGCTAAGCTATTCTCTCCAAAGGACTAAACTGGTATTGTCACCCTGTTTATTGTCACTCTGTTCAGGATGGTAGAGAATTTGTATTATGGACTGGCTGATCCAACTGCATCCTTCTAGTCCTTGAATAAAACTTCAGCCTTATTGAGAAATGAAACACATATGCCTTTGGCTCTCATACCCCTCATTTTATACCAGTTGGGCTCCTGTTTCATTTTCATCACCATCACATTCTCCACCTACTGTGAAACCAGGACACAGATGATCCCATGCCCAAACAAAACAAACCCTTCCAAAGAAAGGACACTCTGGCCAAGTATTTTATTTACATCTCATTAAACTAACAGGCATTTCCATTCCCATTCAGCTCTTTCTAGGTTTAAGGTGCTGCATTGTAATGATGGACTGATCTAAATGATTAAAAACATTGACTGCAGAGAAAATTCCACAGGTAACTGGACATAGAGATCAGCATGAAAGGCAAATAAATTAATATAGAAACAAACTGGGTAGTGATGGAGAATGCAAGGAAGATGGAGGCTGGATTAAATTAACTGAGCTTCAGGTCAGATATCTGGAAAGACTCTTTCACCATGAGAACAGGCAAGGAGTGGAGCAGTTTGTCTAGAGAGGCTGTATGATCTCCATCCTCAGCAGTTTCCCAGAGCAGACTGGATAAAACCCTGAGAGACCAGGCCTGAAATCAGGGCCAACTCTGCTTTTAGAAGGTTGGACAACAGAACCAAAATGAGGAACAGGTCTGTAGCCTCTGGACAGGGGAAAGGCTGGCAAATGAGTCAGGCAGGGACAGAAGTATATGCTGTCTGCAGCAATAGGTTTTCTGGAAAAGAGGGATTTTATCTAGGTTTGAAGAACAGTCAAGAGAAGAAACTTGCATAAAGAATAGTTTAAACAACTTACTTTAATGACAATAGTGGGCAATACCATTCTAAGCACTAAGAAATAACATCAAATTCTTCAGAATTTTATTAGGTACAAAAATAATCAAGTTATAGAAAAGTATAAATGTTCAAAGATAATCACTTTAAGGAGTCCACAATTTAATAAGAAATGTAATACAGAAGTTTACTGTAAAATTTAAATTAATGGTGTATAAATCTGGGGGTTTCTTTGCTGTGTAAGTTCTACCTATAAAGACTATTTTGTCTAGACAGTTTCATGTTACAGAAAAAACACATTCAGCCTTGTTTTCTCCCAGTTCCGTGATTTTCACTCACACATAGTCTCTGTTTCAAAAACATATCTACCCAAGTTTCCAGGCATTAGAGGCGGCTCTGTAGTTTTCTATGCAATAGTGTTGCACTGGAAGTTACCAAAAAAGCATCCTCATACCTGGACTGCACCTAAGATGATGTCAGAAACAGACTTCCTTCAGACTGAGAGCACCAAGCGGTGGAATACTCATCTGTAAAGTAGTGGTTAAAATAATAAGAGGATACTGCCCAAAGTGAAGCACAAAGTGAAGTCAAGCCATAGACTAAGGGCCACCCTTTGGGCTGATTCTAGTGGGAGGGAGGGCTTGCAGCTCTTTGGATCCTGTATAAGAAATATTATCAGAAAGCCACCAGCTTTTGAGAAACCATAATGAATAAGGAGCTGAGTGACCACATGGAAAACAGTCAGGGGAACACAGGTCCCACCAGGGAGACGGGTCCAGAAATCACAAGCAGAGAAACTGGCCCTATATCCACCCATACTGTGCTTGCAGACACTGAATTCTGCAGACCATTGCAGGGAAAAACAGTCTGGCACAAATTCTGCAGCACCTTTCTAGGACAAACAATTCAACAAGGTCCCCAAAGTACCCCTCAAAAAGAGGCAATATAGAAAATGACCCAATTCTAAAAGGCTCATCTTTTAAATTCTGAAAGCTGTTGGTTTATTCAATGTTTGAAGAAGCCAGTAAGTCTCTTCCTGGAGTTTATTTTCTTTCCAATGCCAATATTTTTCCCAGTACCAACATTCCCAGTTCCTCAGGAATGTTTGCATATGAATCACTAATACTTTAAAGGAGAAGAAGGAATTTTGTCAGATAAAGCAGCAGGAAAAAAACCCTCACTGATTCAGTAATGTTATTATTTTCAAGAAATACATAAGCCCATTTGGATGCTTAGAGAGAAACTGAAATGAAAAGTGATTCTTAAAAAAAACCAACCAAATAAAACACAGCAAAACTCAAAAGGATTTTCAGTTATGTTTTAAGTGCGATCTCTGCCATTTCATCTTTTTTCATAGGTGCTACTGCATCACTGAGCAACAGGAGTGCAATGGGCAGTTAAGTGTAAGGGAGGAAAAGGGGACAGTGTAGGGATAACTGCACACTGTTCCAACAGCTGTTGATCCTAAGGACATAGCCATGACAGCTGCATACAGTATTTTTTTGGGCAATGCAGTTCATCCATCATTTACTCCCCCATTTAATCTCAAATACTGCCATTACCCCATTCCCATCAAGCTGTGCTAAATGGCTCCTTCCTCAGAAACTTGCAGGACACAACCTGCTCCTCCTCTGCCACCACCACAGACACGTCTCTGTTTGTAGCCCTGACAGCTTTCTACAGCCACCTTTAACATCCTTTCAAACCCAAGTCTTTCTGCCTCCTTTGGCATTGCAGGACAGGCAGACAACAGGGAAGTGGGAAGATGCTAATTGCAAATCAGCTGTGCTGCAGGTCTTGCCCACCTCACATTTATCTCATCAGTACCTTCTCCTCCCTTGCTTTTCTGGCTTGCACTAGACTGTATTCGATTGAATTCACAAAAACACTTGGAACCATTGCTGGTGTGACAGACAAACAGCAACCATGTGCTTGGCTTGAAAAAGCAATTTCAACTCTCTGAGTCGTAGGCATTTCTCAATTAAAGAAACACAAAGTGGATTTAAACACTGCTTTTACACACCAGACTTTAATGCCACCAGGTTTCAGGAGATCTTTTTTTTTTTAATCAAAAACCAAGTATGAGGACACAGGGGGGGAAATGGGCAGCAGCCTGCAGCAAAAATGCCCAGATTTGAAAGCCCTGGAAAAAAACAATTTCAAGTTACTGAATTACCATACAAGAGGATATGAACAGCTTTTTTGTAGACCAAAGTCTACATAGCCTTGTCCTGTCTGCAACAAAGAATATCAGCAGCCTGTCCTTGGAGAACTGAAACCCATGGAAGAGGGACCCATGCCACAGCCTTTTGGGAGGACTGCTGCCCATGGGAGGGATTCACATTGCAGCAGTTTTGGGAGGACTGCTGCCCATGGGAGGGATTCACATTGCAGCAGTTTTGGGAGGAATGCTGCTCATGAGATGGAGCTACATTGGAAAAGCTCACAAAGAACTGTCTCCTGTGGGAGGGACCCCACGGTGCAGAGGAGGAAGGACTCCTCTCCCTGAGCAGCAAGAGAAATCAGGGGTGATAAGCTGACCAAACTCCCATGCTCCTATACTCCTGTGCTGCCAGCGGGAAGGAGGGAGGGAGGCTGGTAGGGGGAAAGGTGGGGTTTTTTCAAGAGCGTATTGCACTTCTCATTATCCTGCTCTGATTCTGTTAGTAATAAATTCACTTGATATCTCTAATTTGAGCCCTTGGAGTGCTTTCTCCTGGTCCCTATCTCAACTCATGAACCCTTTTTGTTACATCTTCCCTCCTCTGTCCAGCTGTAGCAGGGGAGGATGAGCGAGCAGCTTTAGTGGGTGCCTGGAGTCTGGCCAGTGCCAAATCATGACACTCCATCACACCACACCCTTTTAAACAGTCTTGAGGACTGGATATCTGAAGCTAAAAATGGAATCAATGTGCACGTGTATTAGCATGAGCCTCTCTGGGCTCCAACCCATTCTCAACACAAATAATTTCTGAGATGCTTCTGTGTGTCTTTCATGTGTCAATATATTCCTCTGCACTAACTCAGTCTCCCCACATGAGCCTTTGGCATCTCTGTCACCCTCCTGCCAAGGGTTCCTCCTTGCTGTGGAGCTGGTTCCTAGCAGTTTCCCTTGAAGCATGCTGCTTTCTGTACTAGAAGCCATGAAACCATCCTTCTCTACCCATCCTCTCTAACCAACCCACTATTTTCTAAATCTCTCTTTATTTACCTACCAAACTGTCTCTACCAGAAGTGGTTTTCTCAGTCATTCCCTTGCTCTGACTATTCCTGTCAATTTTCTCTGAATTTCCTCCATATCCTTGTTGAAATGGAAATCCTAGACTGTGCACAGCGATCAGCCTACACACAAGAGGGAACCATGAAAGCCCACAGCCTCATCTCCCTTCCCACATGCTATCCAAGGACTGGTAAAGCATCAGTAGCATGGTGGATTCACAGATTCCTATTTTTGCCCCTGAGTATTACCTTTCCAAATAAGAGAATGGAAACAACACGAGGCTTATGGCCACATTCATGTCAAGAGCAGCACTGAAGCAAACATTTCCTTTGACAGACCTCAAGGTGGCCCAGTGGGGATTTGGGGCTACCCTCCAGCCCACGCTTTCCTCCAGCACTAACTTGCCCCAAGGCACCAGAAGTGCCATGCATGCTTTGCAAATGCATCTCTCTTCCAGGGAGAGGGCTGTATGCACACATCCCTCTCTCACTGACTGTGCATCCAGATCTGTCTATACATCTGACATCATGTTTATTTACTTCAAATGAGAATTCCAATTATAGCACCAAATTATTCTGAGGGGGTAACAACAAAGATGCTGCTTTTGGTCCAACATGGATTTATTTCAAAGCAATTTCCAACATGCTGCTCAGCAGCAGAAGTTGTAGGATGGCACACCACGAGGCAGGCTGCCAAAACTCAGCTCTGCTGCAGCTGAGCAGGCAGAAGTTCAACATAAACAAAAATAATTGAAAATGAAAACTGGGGGGAGAGGAAGGGGAGGGTAATAGACAGACAAACAGGCAAAGGCCAACGCTGAGAAAGAAAACCCTAAAATTCACAAAAACATTCTCAGTAAGGAGGGAGTACACCCTTATCTTAAAAAACAGTGTAAAGAAGCATCCCAAAATGGGCTTGTCTCAGCACTGCTAGGAATTGTGAGAGCCAGTAGAAGATTTTAGATTCAGCTGCAGCTCCGACAAGCTTCTTCACATGCTCAGAAAGTGGCTACGCATTTTCAGAACACAGGAGCTCAAACATCAGTGCGGCTTAAACTAAAACCCCCTGGAAAGCAGGAGAAGAATTTGTATCATATTTTCTAACTCTTATTAAAAGAACAGAATTTAGCTCACGGAGTTAATTGCTTAAAAACTAAAAGGAACTATTAAGTCACTTTTGCAACTTTGGCTGCTCAGGTGTTTGTGCCACTCACTGGGAAAAGCCACAGAACTGTAATTTCAGAGACACTCTGGAATTATGGATAAAGTGAGAGTAATGTAACTTGTGTAGAACAGGTTGGGCTTTGCAGACAATTTACTGAGGTTGTTTTATTTACTTTGACAACAGCTGCTATGTTGATACTGTAGTCAAACCTAAGAAAAAGTGTTTGCTAGAGATTCCTTCTTGATGGGATCTGCAGCCACAGTCTGGCAAGCAGCATTGGAGGATCAGCTGCTGGAAACTCTGCAGGAAAACAAGGAGAGAAAGACCCCATACTGGGACAAAGGGATGATCTGAGGTGGTCACAAAGAACTGAATTCTCTTCAGTGCTTCCAGGCCAGAAGAAAAATTGTTTTGGTATGCTAAGCACTGTTTTTACTGAGCTCTTATCATTAGTTGCTATTTTGGGGCATTAAAACATTGCACCTCAGCAGAAATTCAATGGAATTTCAGGGGAAAAGGCACCCAAATAGGCCCTACTGCAATTGAGAAGCCAGTCTGAGCTCAGGAAGCACTGGGATAAAAAGTCTTAGGTTGTCTTAAGAAAGTAGCAGGAATTTATCTGAAAAAGTGTCAGGTTAATAAACGTTATTATTTGCTACCAGAATTAAATAGTGCTTCTCAGCCTGTTGCAAACACACCACTGAAATGACTGGAGAAAAAAATCCCACGTGCTTACTTCTACACACAGGAACAAAGTCTGAAAGAAAAATGACCTCACAACAGAGCATTCCAAGTATAGCACAAATATTTGTTGACAATAAATTAAAAAATCCCAAATATTTGAGGCAGCAATACCTCTGTTACAGAACAGAGGCAATACTACCTAAGATGAATGGTGGTTTTTTCTTTACTCCTATCTCTTCATCCCACCATCCAGTCCAGCTTGTGACTTAGACTAGAAACACAAATAACGACAGGTAAAAAAAAGCAGTGTTGTTGTGGGTTGATGCTGGCTGGATGCCAGGCACCCACAAGAGCTGCTCACTCATTCCCCTCTGCAATGGGACAGAGGAGAGATAATTTCCTCTGAGAGAAAGGGTTCATGAGTTGACATAAGGCCTGGGAGGGACTGCTCACTAAACACCACCATGGGCAAATCAGGCTCAACTGGAAATATAAAGTGAATTTATTACAAACAAAATCAGAGTAAGATTATGAGGAGTAAAATAAACCCTTAAAAACACCTTTCCCCCACCCCTCCCTCCTACCCAAGCAGCACAAGGAGACAGGGAATGGGGTTATGGTTCAGCACCCAAGGCTTCTACTACTGCTCAGGGAGATGAGTCCTTCCCCTGCTGCACTGTGGGGTCCCTCTCACAGGAGACAGCTCTCTGTGAACTTCTTTGATGTGTCTCCATCTCATGAGCAACAGCTCCCTGTCAATTGCTGCAGTGCGAGTCCATCCCCAGGCAACAGCCCTCTCAAAACTGCTGCAAGCTGGGCCCCTCTTTCCACAGGGTGCAGTTCTCCAAGGATAGGCTGCTCCAGCCTGGAAGTAGGGCCCCCTCTCTCCATTGGGTCTCCCACAGGATCACAGCCTCCTCCAGGGATTCACCTGCTCCAGAATGGATTCCTCCATGGGTTATGGGTGGATCTCTGCATCTCCTGTGGATCCCCAGGGGCTGCAGGGACACAGCTGCTCCTCCATGGTCTGTACCACAGGCAGCAGAGGAATCTCAGCTCTGGCACCTGGAACACCTCCTCCCCTGCTTCTGCCCTGCCCTTGGTGCCTGCGTGTTGCTTCCCACGTTTGTTACCATGGAGGTGTTACCATCATCTCTAACTGGCCCAGCCATGGCCAGCAGTACATGCATCTTTGGAGCCATCAGGATTGGCTCTGCTGGACATGGTGGAAGCTTCTGGCAGCCTCTCACAGAAGCCACCTCTGTGCCCCCCCACTACCAGAAAACAGGCCATGAAAACCCAATACAAGCGTAAATAACCATATTACAAAACTTATTGCTAAAAAATAGATAGAAATAAAATCCAGCAACATAATAAGAGAGTTCACTGCAGGAAAGCCGTCTTCCAACAGATCAAGAATTTTGCTCAGCACAAATACAGTAAGCAAAAGCTAAAATCTTCCCAAAGCAACAAGAAAAACAAACCACTTTAAATATTATAACATAAAAGCATAAAAACCAGCATAAAAGTCAATGCCATGGATACCAGCTCACTCTGACCTCCACATCCAAAAAATATATGGAGATAATAAAGGGTCCTTGAGTCAGACAGGAAAAGTTATTAGTCAAGAAAGATGACTGAATTAGGAAGGACTGACATGATCAGGGCTGTTTATCTTAAAGAACAACAGAACTAAATAAATAGACACAGTATGATGAAAGTTAATTAAGAAGTATTTTTTTCCTTGCCCTCCTACTACAAAGTCAAACAGAACTAAATCACTTTTCAAACTGATACTTTAAAAAGAACAGGTGGATAACTTTAGGGACTCAATGCCACAAAATACTAGTGATGACAAGAACCAAGAGGATTAAACTGCAATTGGCTTTATATATGAACAGTCCCTGCCATTCCACTATAAGCAAACAGTAACAGACGGGGATTAGGGAGTAGTTCTGTAACAGAGGCCTCATTCCCTAACAGTTTAGGGAAGGATTTCATACATCACCCTCTGTGGCATCGTAGTTGTGCTACTGCTGGCTACATGATACCCAGCTAGAGGGACACTCATCAGATCACTCCAGCACCCCATGTTCTGCTACCACAACTGCCTGGTGGCAACAGGTGTGAGCTTCATGACAGATCTGCCACCTGGAGATCATGTGTGCATCCTTTAAGGCATGCCTGTTATCAAGCAGCCTTGATCAGAGCAGTCAAACTTCTGCAGTGAAGGTAAACTTTTTGTAATCTCAGTTGCAGTGCTTAATAATGCTTAGGCAAACTAGCCTTCACTTTTTAGTCTTTTTAGTCACCTGAGAGTTTATTTTCCATTCTGTCATTACATCTTTTAGTTTAATGTAGAAGTTAATCATTTCAGATTTTTTTTTTTTGAGACACAGGAACAAACTACAGGCAAACCCAAGAACACCCTGATTGCATCTTCCTGACACTACTCAAGAAACTCACTGATGCTCTTCCAAAGCAGTTATGTTGCTTTTTAAGACAGGCTCCCCACAATGTACTATGATTCTTTGTGAAGAGGGCATTCTTTATCCTTCAGTAATGGAAAAGCTGCTAGTCCTCCCAGCACCCCAAATGACTGTCAATGGTGAACAGCAAACCAAACAACATGATGAAGGAATATAAATCAGGTACACCAGGGTGTGCTTGCAATACAAGCACAAGTCCAACTTGGCAAAGGCAAGGTCAGCAGTGGCTGGTTACATCCTCCATCCCTTCCTTCCTAGCCCCATGCTTGCAAGCGTTGATGTTACCATATGTAAGGAAAATCCCACATTCCTAGTTACAGCTTCAGCTGCTCTTTCATCTTCTATGCTTGATTGGCCTGGTGTTGCAGTATGAGAATATTTCATAATAAATCTATATTTTCATTTGTCCTTAGTAAAGTTGGGGATGATTGATGTTTCAGTCAGAGTTGAGCAGTTTTTACAATGCATAAAAATGTGGCTAAGCACAGTGTAAGTGTATCCCTACAACGTCTAGGTGCCTCCTGTAGTTTCAAAATACCAGAAAACTGGAAGGATGTCTGAATGCAACTGTAATGAAAATCTCATTATTAACTACCATTTTACTGAGCAAATATCAACATCTCCCTCCTGAATAACAAGAGCATTTCTAACAACAGTCATCGTATTTCTTAATGGAGAACCAAATTCACTGGCAATAAAGTCCAGGTTCCCGGAAGAAAAATTACTCTGTGCTCTCTGTAGACAGACTGGGTTTTAATGAGCAAGGAAACCACAAAGGGCCTGATCCTAACCCCACATAAGTCAATGGGATGGCTTCTACTGACTTCAGTGGACTTTGGAAGGAGATCTGAGGTCCTGATTTTGCATTTGTCGTACTGTCAGCTTCACTGAAAGCCACAGGGAGTTTCAGTGTCACTCAAAGAAGAAAAGTTCTTCAAGAACTAATACTATCCCTTTCCCCAGTATGGAAAATTCCACATTATAAGCAGGAAAAAGAATAATAAATTGTTGGGAATTTAAGAATGTGTTTTCAAAAAAAAGAATTCTTTGGGATGACATTCAGGAGGCTCATTTTGTGCCAACCCTGATTGTGAAGAACGTTAAGAGCTCCAAATGTATTATATAATCTTTCCCAATATCACTTACAAGTGGCTTGCTGACAGCACATTTTATTTTCAAGTCTACTTTTCTTAGTAGTTGTGTCTTCCAGCACCAAAATGGTCTGTTCATGTGGAACTGGTGGAATATATTAGAACAAACTAATACACTGGAACAGTAACTTACCATGGATTACAGGTTGCATGTTTTCATTTACAGTCGGTAACAGAGAGCTTAAAACACATAACATTTTCCCCTGGTATGGTATTTTTCTTTCTATGGTTGTGCTCTGCAAGACATTACTTCAGTGTACACCTTCTTTACTGACCTTAATAAATTACCTGTAAGCTTTGAGTTAAGGACACAGTTCTTCAATTAAAACTAATAGCCATAATTGCAGCATCTCTCTAAGGTGCTGCTGCTCTCTGTTGGCTGTACACTATGGAAACACAGCTGGGGTCAACAAACAAGAGCTCTTCAGGACTGAGCATAGCATTTCCTCCATTTGAGAGTCTGACCAGTCACAGATTTTAGTTCTTGTCCATCAAACATGCAGCACCTTTGGCTACTTGGTTATCACAGAATGTGTGCCCATACATTATTTCCCAGTAGATGCTTCTTTTTATTCCTAATTACCATGAAAATGAGTTCCCACAATACCCAATTTCAGTGGGAGCTGCTAACACTCAGAAGCCCTGAAAATAAGGACTCATTTTATAAAGCCAAACCCAAGAATATCTGCATCAGCAGACCCTAAGAAAAATATCTGCCTACATGACACAATTAAACACTTGGCTTTGTGTAATTGAGCCTAGCATTGACTTCAAGAATAACTAGGATCTGCTGCACCATCCTAGTTGAGCTTCACGTTCCCAATGCACATCCCATCTGCCCAGCACAACTGAAAGGACTGTTCTGACCTAAACTGTTAAAATTCCATTGTGGCTTGTCAGATGTGTCACTTAATACTTCAGTCTGTGTTGCTGGCCCAGAGGATGAGGGTGGCAATATCTCAGCTGAGAACTATGAGTCCTTCATATATCAAAGTAATAAAAAAACCCCACAAGAATCAGTCTTCATCTGTCTCGTTTCTGGTGTTCATTCACAAAGAATGAAGAGTAATTCATTTCCTTACTATTCATCTGTCCCACATATGTACTAATAGACATGGAAATACTAAGCATAAATCTTTTCTTCATCCTCAGAATGATTTTTAAAAGGCACCCTTCCCTTGCATTTCTGTGTGATGCTTGATAAATAATAGATCAGTTGCATGGTGTTCATTTTAATATTAATGTTATCAGACAGCATTTGAGAGAACTAGGGCAGAAACCCAAATTCTGGAAGAATTTGGTATGGCAGCAGTCACCATCCAGAAGTATTTTTTTCAGCTCAGGTCCACCTCTATAATATACAGACATTATGGGGTGTGCAGGACCATGAATTTCCCTTCAATTTACCCAGAGACAAGGATGCTGGCTGCAATTTTTAAAAATGAATTATTTAAAATTAATTGGTAGGTTAAAATAAAATATCCATGAAACACAAAAACAATGGGAAGATACTGTGATCTGCTTTAAGAATCCTGAAATTTTTTTGTTCTGAAATTAAAGAAAACCTTGTTGACATTTCCCAGTATGGAGATGAGCAACCTTTGAGCTACATTTCCCAGTATGGAGACAAGCAACCTTTGAGCTACATAATGCTTTGATTCAGCTTAAGAAAATTCTTCCTAGCTATAGGGCTTTATTTATCCCTACAACAAATATGTTCTGGATCCATAAAATATAAAAAAAACCCCTAGGATTAATTATTTAGTGCTATATCCATCACTCTTCCATGCAGTACTAGGAAGAATAAAAGGACTTTTTCCTCCCATCTCCTATCCTGGCAGCTTTATAGAATGTATATTTAGCTGAATCTAGTCTAAGAATTAGGGGCCAGGCCACTTTGTTATCCCACTCAACAGTTCTGAGGAAGGCTTTCAGTGAGTGCAAATATGTGCAGGCATCACACACATGCAATTCCCAACACACAGAGGACAGCCATGTCCTTCATCGCCCCAAGGAAAGTGTGCTGGGGCTGCCTTGGCGCTGTGGCCACTTTCTGTGGCTACAAAGATTGTTGTAAGCCATGAGCAAACAGAGCCATCTCTACCTTCCCATGCAGACCTCTAGTCAAGAATTGAAGGGAATCTGAGAGAGCTTGGGATGTGCTACAGGTTTTTCTCCACATTGCTCAGACACTGCAGAAAACAAACATGTCATACTTGCACACTAACATTCATTTAAAAGCTGATTTAGGAGGAGAGGGACAAACGTTACATGAAGGACACATCTACTGTATTAAAGAAAAATGACTTTCAGGTACAGACCTGACACCCAGCCAGAACACATTCCTGTCCCTCACCCATATTCCTTTGCAGGGATTCTCAGCCTGCAGTGCTGTCATCCATCACTGGTAGCCCTGACAGGACTGCTCCACCTTGACTTCCTAGACTGTACTGTTATTGTGGGAGAATGAATGGGGAAGGGATAGAGACCAAGACAAGACGGGAAGGGTATGGAATCTCACCCTCAGACAGCAGAGCAGAGCCATGAGCATCACAGGCAGCAGCAGAGAGCCAGAGCACTGGCACAGGCAGAGAAAACTGTTTCAGTGAGTAGAGAGGGACAATACTCACCATCTAACAAATGAGATTACAAAAGCTTTCCCTCTCTGACATAGTCACATTCATTGCAATGCTTCTCATACTCTAGTATGCCCACCATTGCAGAGTAGGAAAACCAGTTCTGCACAGGAGTAGCCTCCACATCTGTTCTACAAGGTGAGCAATTCACTAGGATTTCTCTGAACTCAGAGGCACTCATGAGCCTATTGCTCTCTATTGTGCATCCTGTAGCAGCTGACTCCTTCAGCCATTTTTCACCATCCCACTGCTTGTCAATAAATCACCGTGCTAATTCCTGTGACACCTGCTGTGAAGTGCTCTGGGAATTGTGGCAAAGATTCCTGGGCTGCATCTGAGAACTGGTGGTGAATGGCTGACTTCAGGTTGACATGATGAAGAAAGGTTAAGGCTCTTCAGCTGAGCAGCCTCTTAGAAATGATTCATTGTGACTCCAGCAATTCCTTTTCTATACAGCAAGTCTGTCCTTGGCATCTGCCTGAACACGTAAGGGGTTTGATGCTTGTCTTCTGTGTTGCTCATGTACTTAAGTTTCCCTCTCTTATTACCTGGGAAGGGTGATTACATTTCCTACAGAATATCACCAGTGATACATCACACTTCAGGGCTGTGTTTCCCCCCACCCTCTAATGGGAACCTGTGGTTACTTCATCTTTTCCTTCCTTGAATACCAATCCTCCCACAAGCCTGTGTGTTAGCAACCAGCCTCCCACCAAAGAATAATGGGACTCCTACTGACGCTCATTTATAGTAAATTATTTCCAGTTAGTAAAAAGAATTCTCTCGGTGAAGACTCTGGAGAGCCAGGGATGGTACAGCAGAACACTGTCTGCCCCACAATTGATTTGAATAGAGTGGTTTGAAGGAAACCTCAGACTTCAATAGGAACCCATTAAGAACAGCTATTTGCATGGTGCCTGTCTGAACACTGAGGACAGCAAACAAAGTAGAATCTGTCTATCATGGTCAGCTGATTATTCCTTTTTTTATTCTTCCACAATTAGATGGTCTTCAAATAAACACTGGCATCAGAGATCTGAACTAGCAGTCACAGGCTGTGTAAAAAGACATAAGTCACAGAACTCACTTGATTTTTGTATAAAGCAAGAAATTTTGCATTGTTTTGGTGTTTTTTTTTTTTAGAACAGTTCAAGTGCTTGCTTTTTCTACAGGAAGGACTTCCCCACTTCTCATTCCTCTCATAGTTCTTCATGACACTCGGATTTGGATAGGGAACTGCTATCTGGGGGACTGTAAAAGCAACCCAAAGGAATTAAGTATCTGAATTCACACTGGAATTCAAAAGCTGTAGGCCAAGCAGTAAAAAAATTTTGAAAAGGGTGCTTAACGAAAGTATGCAGACAGATTCCAAGTCTGCACATATACAGATAACAAATGCAGCACTGAAAAGGTCTGCTTCCATATCAAACAATACTTTCTAGCTTGTGCTATGGAAGTGCACGCTCTTTTTTGCTGTCTCTGACTTCACCCTGTTTTGTACTACAAATAAGCTGGAACAAGGGTGTGCATATATATATACATATTTACTCAATTGATTCTCTATATTCATTTCAATCAGGAATGTTTTTGCCAGGGAGGAAAAGGAAGAATTAAAAGCTTTTCAGTCCCATTTCCTCAAACAAACAAACAAACAAACAAACAAACAAAAAAAACCCAAACAAAAAAAAAACAAACAAAAAAACAAGCCCTAGCAGAATAGGTGCTCTGGGCTCCATGAATGTCCTTGCCACTGTGCAGGATATCTAGGAAAGTTAAATTCCAATAGTCTCACTCCTGGTGGGGAACAGCAGGGCATCATGACTGCTATAAAGCAGGGAGCGCAGGATCTGCTGAAGCCATAGATCAATCAGCATGGCAGGGTTACCCTGGAGTTACTGACACGGAGTGCAACTCCTGGCTCCTTTAAATTTCCTTTAGGCAGTCAGGATGAAAACCTTATCACCTGAGAGCTTATCTCAGCTCTGCTGGGCCATGAACAGAACCTGTATGTCTTCATAAAGCATCTCTTTCTGAGCAGCCCAGTGTTTACTCTAAATTAATTTGGCCAGAAAGTCCCTGACCACCTCCAAGCAGGGGCTGCTGTGAGAATGGAGCTGCTATTTCTACACAGCTGCTGTTCTAAGGGGAAAAAGGCAGTGAAGAGGAAGAGCCCAAAGAGTAGCTGGGGCCACTCTGACTGAATCAATCAAACAGCACTGGCTGTTGGGTTGGCCTGGGGCACAGGGAGTGCCTGATACACACATTTACCAGGAGTGAAATGCACCCAAATTCCATTACACACACATCTCCTAGGCTGAAGCCCACAAGGCAAAAGAATAATAAAACTATCATTGAATGGTTTGGATTGGAAGTAATTTTAATATTATCTAGTTCCCGACCACCTGCCATGGACAGGGGCATCTTCCACTAGACTAGGTTGCTCAAAGTCCCATACAAACTGGGCTTGAATATTTCCAGGAATGGTGTTAAGATATAGTTGTTAAAACTATTAGAGAGATGTTTCTGCCTGAATTAAGGAGCAAACAACACCACATGCTATAGTCAATAGCGCAGATTTTTATTTAACAGTAACTGTGAGGGAGAGAGGGAAAGACAAATAAATAGGAGAGGGTGGGGGGAGAGGGGGGAGAAAGAGATTAACAGTAAAAAAAACGCCCACCATTGTGGGTACTGATGACATCCCTTTGGTCCTCTTCTGATCTTCTCAGTGGGAACAGTCACCTCTACCAGAGGTGGGGAAGCCCACAAAACAGAGTCTAGTGCCTTTATTCACTTAGGTTCAGGTGAGAACACCCAGGTACCTCCCCTGGAGTGGGGAGTTTTACACTGGATGATGCAATACTTTGGACCAGAGGACACTTCAGGAGTGTTTGATAGTTTATGACACTTTCAGACTTTTATGGCACCTTATGAAACATTACAGCAATTATGGCACATCAGCAGGGATGAATACCCTCAAGCTATGTAGAAATATCCTGATACTATTCCAGAAGGGACTTTTTCATAGCTGAGCCACTTGTGTAAGAACTCTGGCATGACAAAAAGCATTTTCCCTGCTTCCAAGGATTCACCTCTTATCAGGCCCTTCCTTTATCTTGTTCAACACCCAGCTGTACCCTCCTGTGATGGGTATACACAGCCCCTCTGCACCTGAGGGAAGTGGTCGATTGTTTGAGTCATCAACCATTAACAGTCCAGTCTCTCAGAATGGGGCATCCACAACTTCTCTGGGCAACCTGTTCCAGTGCCTCACCACCCTCATAGCAAAGAATTTCTTTCTAATCTAAACCTAGCCTCTCTCAGTTTAAAGCCATCACCCCATGTCCTGTTACTACATGCCCTTGTAAGAAGTCCCTCTCCAGCTCTCCTGCAGGCCCCCTTTAGGTATTGAAAGGTGCTCTGAGATCTCCCTGGAGTCTTCTCTTCCCCAGGCTGAACAACCCCAACTCTCTCAGCCTGTCTTTGTAGGAGAGGTGCTCCAGCCCTCTGAACATCTTTGTGGCTTTCTCTGGACTTCCTACAACAGGTCCATATCTTTCTTATGTTGGGACCCAGAGCTGGATGCAGCACTCCAGGTGGGGTCCCACGAGGGCAGAATCCCCTCCCTCCCTGCTGGCCATGCTGCTTTGGATGCAGCCCAGGATACAACTGGCTTTCTGGGCTGCAAGTGCATGGTGCTGTGACATGTGGAGCAACCAACACCCAAAATCTTCTCATCAACCTTTCTCTGCAGGGCTGCTCTCAAGCCATTCTATGCTCAGCCTGTATTTGTGCTTGGCATTGCTCCAGCACATGTAGACAACCTTGTCATGAGCATGACTGCAGCAGGAAGGACAGAAAAGGTTCTTATTCTCAAGAAAAACCAGGTGGCATTGATCCTAGTCAGGACAAGAAAGGGAGAAGAGAGGAGATGGACTGGGGGTCCTACTGTAGTGTTTTAACTAGCCACTGTGTGGTTATGCTATACTGTGACAGCTGAAGAAAGGCTCAGAAGTGAATGAGAATCCTCGGACAGATCCTTCCATGAACAGTTAATCTATTTCAAAAATGTTATAGTCTGACATTCATGTGACCAAAAGCAGGGGAAAAAAACCAAAACAACCCCTGGAGAACATTTTTCATTAATTGAAAACCAATTCTCTGCTAGCTACTGTCAAAAGCAGCTCCTGGGTTGTTTTTCTCTGCAGAGAAGCTGCTGCTGGGACTTTGCCAGTTCAGCAGTTAAAGGTAATCTCAAAGAATCCCTCAGCAAATTGTAAAGTGCTCAGGCTGAAGAACAACAAGGTGTTTGGGGACTGACTTGATTGTTTTAATTTGCGTAATACTAGCAGCAAGAAGCACTTAAGAATTATTCTGCTTAATTCACCTATTCCAAAAGCAAGACAAAACCAAATCAGCTTTAATGAATAAACCAGACCTAAAAAGTATTTGATTTTATCTCCATGTAGATAAGGAAAGTGCAAGATTTGGCATCTGGTGCAAAGTGATATTCTTACATTGTATTTTCTATACACTAACAAGGAGCTAGGGGCATGCATTGACACAACACAGCAGTCAACAGGATCTGACTCTTTGCTGTCAGATCTCTTCCTTTTACTGTTTGGAAAAGAAGAGACACAGGTCATCTGAGTACTCCCAAAATCTCTAAAGATGGTGCCACAGTGCACCTACCTTCCTCCTTCACAGCAGCCAATACATTTCCTCTCACTTCATTTAACAGACTGTGACAAATGTGCAGATCTCACCCCACAAATGTGCAAGTAATTGACTCAAAGGCAAGAATAAATCCTTTCTTACCTATTCCCCTTATATTTTTAACAGCATAGCCGTCAAAACACAGCAAATCAATTTTCCCCCCTTACTGTCTCCACCCTGCCTTTTCAGAATATTTTTAGTTGCTCTGATTAAAAATTTACCTCTTAAGTACACTGAGGACACAGTGCATGTCTAGATTACATTTTTTTATAACTTTTTCAGTCTACCTATGTATCTTCCTTGCAAAGGAAGGTGTGGAGCCATATCTTTCCTTACTTCCCATATCCTTCTAACAAAATGGAAATATTAGTAACTAACTTTGAAAGACCAACAGGAAAATAACTTTACAGCAAAAATGTAGGTGATGCAGAAAATACATCTTCAGAATGAAGATGTGAGGCCATCACATGTCATGGGATTACACAAGATACCTTACACAAGCGAAACATGGCACACTAAACTGAAAAACACACTTGCAGGTCTTGCCCAAAGCAAAGATAACAACCTCAGCATTTCTGTATTCTGTCTTTGGTACTGCATTTTAGGGGACAAGTTCTCACCCCTGGACTCTTATCTCTCTCTGTCCTCTTCATCAAGGACAATGTGGGTCACAAATGTCTTGTGCCACTTCTATCACATATTCTACCATGTGTGATTAACCAGTACTTCCTCTATTACTTTGTCCAGATATGCTTTAATTACCATGCCTGAAATTCTGCATGTGTGCAGCCACAGTACTCATCTGAATGTCACCAAAACTGTATGAATGAAAGAATGTAAATCCCTCTTCCTGGGATTCTCTGCATTGATCTGCTTATTCACAGCAGGCAGAGACCCTTCTACCTTTTGACTGCCATTCAGCCACCTTTTTGTTTTTCCTGTGAAATCTGTTTCCTATCCAAAACTGGAGAAGTCTTGTCTACTGAAAAAGAGATTACTTTCTGATTTAATTTCTGAAGGTCATTCATATTGATTAGACAGCTTAGACAAGTTGAGTAGTAGAAGGCCTAAACGTAAAGATATATGGAGGATAAAACAGCCATTGCAAAAAGTAAGGGAAACACCCCTTTCTTTTCTTCTTTTAGTATCAATATAGTCCAAAACTCTTTTTTTTTTTTTTTTTTTTTTTTTTTTTTGCAAATGTTTGTTCACTAAAATGTTCCAAGGGGGAAAATGTCAGCTACAAATCCTCACTCATTGTGTATTTGCACAGCAATGCTTAAAGGTCCTTAAAGATCTCCAAGGATTTGAAAGAAATAATTCAGTCAGGTAGCAAAAACAGTGCCACTGCCTTCCAGTGGCTGGTTACACAGCTCATGGGGCATCTGACAACTCCAGGCAAGTCACAGTGAACTCACTTCACACATCATGCATGGAGAAACACATTCCACCATCCAAATGTATGAAAGTCTAACTGTTTGAAGCTAATGCATCAAGCAAAAATAGCTGCAATACACAGGATGGACTGTGGAAAATGTTTTGCTCATTGCAAAGAGACACTTCTCTGCTTTTCTTACAGATGGCCTGCTCCTGTTCTTGCCAAAACCACCAGTTTCACTCAGTTTTCTTGGCACTTAGAAAAGTCACAACTTTTCCCTCACATATGCTGGCTGATTCTTTATATACCTGAGTAACAGGTGTGTTACAGCCATGTTTTGCATTATTCATCTTGGATGAAGTTAAACCCTGACTGTGTGACACATCACACATTACTTAGTTTACCTCAGTGCTGTGTTTTGATTTTGCTCAGTTAAGTTTACCTAAGACACTTTTAGGCTGGAACAGTTCTTAATTACCCCGGCACAGAAACTTGGCATTCTCCTAAATTTGTGCTTTTCAGCAATGAGACTTCTTTCTTCCTGTGCTTCCCTAAAAGTTGTCTCAATATTATTAACTTACAAAGCAGGTAATCAAGTTTTACTTGCTTTCAGGCATCTCTTCTTGCTTAAACAATTACTTATCTCATGCTTTTTCCTGCCCCCACTTTCCTTTTCCCTGTAGAGAAATACATTTTCTCTGCTAATACACACCATAACTGCAACACACTGCAGAATGGGTATCAGTCTAAAGCCCAGTGAAATCTTGAAAAGTTTCTGAACCACAGAAAAGGCAACTACACAGTATTACACAGGCAGCCTCTATAAGGGATTTTAATTTAAAGACCTCTTTTTGTGTTATAAATTAGTTTTATTTGTATAACATTTTCTACCTTCAGATCTTTATAGTCCAATAACTAAGAAAAGCAGTTTAAGAAGGAAAATGAGACTACCAAATGTCCTAATTCCTCATGAAACTGGTGTTTTTAAAGGATTAAAAAAATCTGAATTTTAAATTCTAGAAGTGATTAAATACAAGCATAAACTTAATAAGCTGCTTGTAAGTAACTAACATTCAAAACAGCAGCACTGCCGTTTTTCCAGTCCTAGACACTTTTCTCCCATCCTCCACAGGAGATTCACTAAAAATTCAAGATAATGATTACAAGTACCTAGACCTGTAACATACAGATCCATAGCAACGCTGAGGATCTCTTATGTTAATTTTTGTGCCCAGAGGCTTTTCTGAAACACTGAATTAAAGAAACCACTGTATCATTCCCATAACAAGATGATTATCTAGGAATTAAGACTAAGTAGAAAACTCTTTTCAAAACGTCAGTCTTCCAAGGCCTTTAAAAATCAAACAAAATTACTGATGTGGCTTACATCATCAGTTCTCAAAAGTTACATATCTGCTCACATCCTGTTCTAAAAAGAAAGGGCAAAGTAACCATTATGAAAGTCTTCATTTATGATTCCTTGTTAATGCAGCAGCTAATCTCCTTGGAATTACTGATTTTTAATGGGACATTTGAAATGATTTCTTCTACTGTTGTTGCAGGTGAAAAAACCAAGAGGACTACAACATAACTTACCAACAATCCATTAGTGTCACCTCTCAAATTTTTCAGATGTAAAAAACCAAGAGGACTACAACATAACCTACCAACAATCCATTAGTGTCACCTCTCAAATTTTTCAGATGTAAAGGTGAGAAATTTTTCCTGCTTGAAGTGTCAAAACATATTTGGATGTCTGCTGAGTGAGGTTTAAATGGTTTAGAGAACAAAACTAGTAGAGGTCCTAAATCTATGTGACAATTCTCTGTGAGCAATCAACCTTCCCTTCTATTTGCAGAAGTTACAGAGAGAACCAGAGGTGTATTCCTTGAGGAGGAACAACTGTCATCCCTGGACTATGTTCTGTATGTGTCAAAGCATATCAAAGGAGAAAACACACATAGTAGAAAACCAGAACAGTGAATCCTGTCCCTACCTCACCACTCTACTAGTATGGAAGCCAATATTCTCAGCAGAGAAGAGAAGCATAACCTGTGAGTTGAGCCATGACTGATGCAGTGCTGCTGGCAGGCTGCCACAGTGCATGTGGATTTCCCCAGTAAGATGCTGAGAGTAATCACAGAATAATACTGCCACTGTTTCAGGAAGCAGGGAACAAGATTCCTCCAAACTTTCCGACTTGGAAGAGCTGCTTGCACTACACATAGGATTTTACCCTAAGAGATGATGTAACAACGAAGATAATTGCTGGTTTGGTACCACTGAGGAGAACGTAGACAAAAATTGGCAATGAGCACTGAGGTGTTACACATACAATAAACTTCTGGCATGAATGAATGGAAGGACCAGTTCCAGAATGGGATTCAACAACTCAGTTTTTACCAAAAAATGTTGATTGCACTGTATCAGAACCATCATGATAGAAGACAGCAGGATCTGTGTGCAGAGCCTTCAGTGTCTATGTTCTTGTGCTAACTGATACTATGGTGCACTCCAAGTGACAATAAGAAGTTACCCATACCTGCAATAAACTTGCTTCTCAATTTTCCTGAAAGATATAGTCTGTTCTTTACAATGAAAGGTACTCATTATCTTATCCTAACCTGTATTCCTCTTCTGCACACACCATCTTGAGTAAGTTAAGATCCTTTTGCACGATTTGCATGTGAGAAAGACTCAAGAATTAATGACTCAAAGCTTTACGATGACCATGCAAATTTCATTTCCATTTCTGTTTCTTCACACAGCACAGTCTCATATAACACTACACAAAAAGGGTAAAAAGGAAAAAATCCCCCAAAAATAAAAATCCACTGTAATGCCATGAAAACTAGGCCACAGAACAATCAATTCATCTGGCCTCCATCACATACCAAATTCAAAAGAACAACAGAGGATGTAGAAAGCAGAAAATAAAAAATCTATAGGTGTTGGAAAATATCATGAAACATTTACCTGTTATATTCAAAAAAGGTTTATTATTTGCCTTCCTACAGCACTTTAGAAAGTCTCAAGAAAAATTATTTTAAACCTCAGTTTTAGATAGCTAGATAGCCAGCAGCTTTTTTATTTCTTGATTTGGGAACAGTACATATGAAACAAACAAATTGAACAAATTGAAAAGCAGTACATATGTAATAGCTGATACTTGTCTGCTTTTGAGGCAACTGTTATTATCAGTTGGACAAATACCCTGTGCACTCCCTGGTCATGTCAGAGCTGCAATACCCATATAATATTCTGAAACCTGAGAGATTGTTCAACAGCATATAAATAAGTGTCAGAAAGAAATGAACAAGGTCTTTTTTTTCCCTCACAGTTGAACACCAACAATCGCATTCTGCAACAAACCATTATTAATACTGACATTATAGTAAAGGTCTACTAGTGTGTCAAGACTAGAAGAAGAAAGGAAGAGAACAAGAAGACAAACTTCATTCACTTAGCAAAGAGCAAGACTAGAATGTCAGACACGCGCCGGACAGGAGTGTCACGCACTGCCAGATGTACTGAGGAAGGCAGTTGTTCACTGTTTCTGTCAAAACCTGAGCACAAAGCATTGGGGTAGTCTGAATACCAGAAGTTCAGTACTAGTGGAAAACTGAAAAATAGGTAGTATTTCTTTTAAATGAAAAGTTGTTTTTTTGGTTTTTTTTTTTTTTGCTGCAGGAAAGTTTTGGAGCTAAAAAATGAAATGTGCACATATTGTAAGAATAAAGAACTTCTTGGTATACAGAACTAAAATAGTCACAAAATATTTATACTATGACCACAGGAAAAAGGTGTTAAAATTTTCACTTACTTTGGATGGGCAAATTCATCCAGCAGGACAACCTTTTCTATCAAGTCTCCACCAATGGTTCGAACCAAATCATAGAAATCATTCTGAGAGTACGTCTCAGAAGGCAGCCAGAAGGAGATGTCATTGATCAAAGGTGGATATCGGCTGAGTGGCTAAAAGAAATTTAAAAGCATACCTTTATACATGGTCGGACTTGATAACTATATCTACAACTGTTCTGAACTTACATAACACACAAAGTACACAGTTTTGAGGTTTTTTGAAATGGTCTTTGAAGGGTAAACTGACCTCATAAATGACTGAGATGGAAGATTTTATACTAGGAAATGTCTTTTAAAGATCCCCTCATAACAACTTTGGTTTTTTCATTGATAAGAAAAATCTTGTTTTTGTTTGCTAAAATTAGAGTTTATGACCCTGAACACACTTTTGCAACAGAGTTGCTTAGAAGGATGAGATAATGTCAGGTGGTTTTTCACTAGGTAGATTTGCACTTTTTAAAAGCATTTTCCAGACTTTTTGCAGATTCAAAACTTCTTGTCACATTCAGGTATAAAATTCATATGCATTTTATAACACTCTTATATTACACAACAGATTTATTATTTTTACTGTCGAATTTTTAACAAAGTCTTATAAATAGGCACCTTCTTATTAAAATGTTTTAATAAGAAACACACTGTGGCTTAAAAAGGGGGATCAGTTCACTTTCTGGTGGATTTTGTAGACATCCAAACATCTACAATAACACAAAAAAATATGGCTGTTAACATAGTTATTCATTCCACAAGTACCACACTTGGCTTTTAAACACAAAGGGGAACCTTTGCTTCCCACATAGAGTGGGCAGATAGTGTAACTTGTTATTTGTAAAAATGGGAATAGAAAGAGGAATGAAACCAGATAATCAACTTTTCAGTTTTGATGAAACTTCCCAGGACTCTGTGGGTTTCAGATCTCACCTTTGGTGAGAAGTTTTGCCCTTTGAAGAACAGAAAATGGTAACATTCTCCTTTCATGACCTCTAGGTCATACAGGATCTTACTTCTGCCTTGCATTAATTCTCTGCAGTTGAAAAAAGTACTTTTGCACAAGATAGTTGGAGTCTGCAGGAGAAAACATCTATTTTATTATTTTCTTTATATATACAAGAGATTCCATGTGTACACCTTGGTCTATACAATATAATATCTCACTCAAAATGTATTCCATGTCTGGGAATGTTTGATGATGGAGCAGTGGAAACTTAAGTGAGTACCTGCTAAAGCAATAAACCTGTTAATAAGGCAAGTTTACAGCATTCTGATTTACTCAAATACTGTTCTGTAGAGTGTAAACCAGTCAATAAATACCCGATAAGGAATACAGTGCCAGTTTTAAATTAATAACACCCCCAGCAAATAAAATTGTGAATCGCAAATGATTATTGAACTTGTTAAAGGAATAAAGTTGTCAAATGAATTCATATCCTGTACATCAAATTAAAAAAAGGAAACTTGCACAACAAATCCAATGCAAAAGAGCTTTTGATAAAACACTAATGAATGAAATGCAAATGTCTCTGCTCCACAAAAGTCACAGCTGCAAATGCTGGAGATGCTCCTCAGACAACAACCTGATACACATGTTAGTGTAAATAAAGTTATAATCCTGCAGTAGACCCCTATAGTCTCACCTCATTCCTATCTACCACTTTATTTACCACTGCTATAGTTCAGGAATATACTGAACACCCTTCAAAGCTTGGTGGGACTAATACAAAACTTACTGAACTCACAGTTCAGGACATTTAATTATTCAACCAGAAGATGTGGCTTATGAGTCTCAGCATGATCAAGGCACCTACTTTCATTCACACAAGTACAAAGACAATAAAGAAAACTAATTTCATGTTCAGGTAACTCAGAAATGTCCTGTGCTGGTTTTGGCAAGAATTAATTGTCTTCACAGGGGCTAGCACGGGACTGTGTTTTGGATTTGTGCTGAACACACAGTTGGTAACATAGAGATGCTTTTGTTATTGCTGGGCAGTATTTGCACAGAGGCAAAACCTTTCCATTTTTCTGTACTGCCACACTGGCAAGAAAGCTGCAGAATTTGGGAGGAGACACAACTGATACAGGTGACCCCAAATGACCAAAGGGATATTCCAGACCCTACAACATCCTGCTCAGTATATAAAGTGGGAAGAAGGGATATGTGGAGTGATGGTGTTTATTTTCCCAGGTAGGCATCACATGTGATGGGGCCCTGCTCCCCTGGAGATAGCCTGCCCATGGGAAGCAGGGAATTAATTTCTTGTGTGTGCAGCTTTTTCTGTCCAGTGTCACTAGTGTGGAAAAACAATCGTTGTAGTTTTGTGTGTGTATGCTTGTGCTACAAAGACTGGAAGGACAAATGCCTAAAACATCACATAAGCATAACTTTTTATTACTAGCTACTAACCTTTTCTCAGAGCCTTGTAATACAGAAAAATCTTTTATGGTAAAAGGCAAGGCAATAATCCCATATTATATTGTCCCTTCACCACCTGGCTGCAGTCAATATCATTGCAGTAAGTCTTATATCAACACTAAAGTTAGTATAAGGATAAAATTCCTAGTTCTCAAATGTATCGATCTGTTTGTTGTAGAGCTCCATGAGTCACATCGTAGTTTATTAGCTACACCTAAAATGTGAATAGGCTACTAAAGAGTCTCCAATTGGCAAGCCAAAATGAAGTTCCTAAATTTGTATTCAGGCACTCCAGCAAATACATACTGTGATCCAACAGACCACTTTGCCATTCTTTGATCCTTTCTAAACTCTCCGGCTCTATAACAGCAGACTGGTCCAAAGTCCATTGATTTTGGTCCTTTTTCAAGTTCAAGGCAAATGCCAATCCTAGAGACCATGTCCTTATGAATTTACAGACCTTTCAAAGGCTCCCCTTGAGAGAAATGTGTTCTTCCCACTAAATCTTCTACTCTGTTGTTGCCTCCAGCCACCACTTCCAGCTGCACTCTCTTCATGGCTCAGGAGTCCTCCAGCACAATGCTTGGAAAAGCTACCAGGACACATCTGGTTCTGCAGGCTGTGTGTTGGCTGAACCCTAGCACATCACCAGAGCCTGGAAGCTCTGCTGTTCCTGCTTCCATGCCCTGATCACCCCCTTAGGTTTCCGAGGAACTGAAAAGATGTTTAGGAAACAGCAGAGCTGATCCTACCTGCAGAGTGCTGCTGCAGGGCACTGGTCAAGTGTGTCAGTAAGCACTGCTGATGCACAGACATCCCTGCACCCCTCCTTTTGGTTCCATCAAAGTTTTGACACCACAGTGCTACTTTAAATGTTCTGTTCACTTTCTGTTTCAAACACTTCAGCACACTATCACTGACATTTTTCAACAGCCTCAGAAAACAAATGCTTTCCCAGAAATTACACTATCTATAGGACTCCACTGAACCCATCTTGTAGGAAATCTTGGAAATAATGGCATCACATTTTTCAATCACTCAAAGTGAAACAATTTAGGAGTGCTGAATTACTATAATTTCTTTAAATATTAAAATGGAAGTTTATGGAGATCCGTATGTTATATATGCTATATGTTTCCTAGTCATTAGTCAAAGTTCTTTCTCTGACTACTAAATAAGCCAAGTATTTCCCAAAACTGCAAGCTTTTCCCTCTCAGGATGCTAATTTTAGTATAGAAATGGGTAGCTGGACACCAGTGCTATAACCTGGTCTGCCAGCCTGCCGTGCCTATGCCTACATCTGCCTGAGGAATGCACCACTAAAAACACAGGGCTGTCAGTCTTTCACATGGGTTGGTGATAGTTCAGGGCATTCCTCACCTCTACTTCTCTGCTCTGCCTTTCTGCCTGAGATTACTGCCCCTGCAGCAGCCGATAAAACAAACATGTGCGTGTTCCTTCACCACTGCAGCTCACAGCCTGCTGTAGCCAGCTAAAAATTGCCCCTCTGATTTGTTTATATTAATATGCGCTGGATGAATAATTGCAGCAGCTCAAGTTATTGGGGGACAGCTGTCTTAAGCAGCAACAGGATCCATCAGAACCCATTTTTCAGCATAAAATAGCAAATACATGGGCTCTGTGTATGTTGCCATACCAGGGCACTACTCTGGATGCTTTAGCAGCAGGAATCAAGTGGTCACCATAAGAGTGGTATCTGTTCATCCACACATGGCAAAGGATCATCAGCTAGGCTGAATCCAGATACCTCACAGCTGTAAGGGAGAGAAACCTCCTTTCTGAGGGCAGAACCTCCCAAGCTGCGGTAAAAACATCTGGGAATAATGCACAGCCAGTGCCAGAGAATAACCCACACAAGACCGTGAAGTGTCTTTAGCACAGAGTCCCAAACAAAAGGACGGACACCAGCACTTTCCACAAATATTTGTCATTAGGAAGAAAAGCCATTTCCTCCAGATGGGTGCAACATGGCAAGGGGACAGGAGAAGTTTTGTGCTGTGGCTGCTCACTCCATTCCTTCCCTGCTGCCAGCTGCAGATGGGACAAAACAAACGAGTGACAAACACAGCAGAGGAAAAAGCTGTACCTGTATTTTGACAGTGGTGACACAAATGCAAGGTTAATGACGACATGCAGCAGAAACTGGGTTAGCAATCCCACAGCAGCCAGGCTATTAAAAAGTCAGCCATGCTTTACTGCCATCACCAGTCTAAGTCAGAAAAATATGAGACTTAGCAGCATCGTGGCTGCTAAGCTTTAACAGTCCTGTCTTGCTCATGTTTTGGAGAAATATCTACATAAACTACACAGTTTTAATGCAACATCATATTCTCATCAAAATGAAAACTACAGTCCTGTAATAACTGAGCCTTTCTTAATATATTCCATGGTGAAACTACATTAATTCAGTGTTATCATAGGAAATGTAAACATGTAACAGGCATGAAATTAAAATTTGCAAATTTACAGCAGTAACTTAACCCTCATGCACATAATGAAGTTTCCTGTATTAGTGTGTATGCTTCTAGATTTACAGTTCCGTATTTATGACCAGTGTAGACAAATTACAGTTGCTGCAGGGAACATAACTTCGAATTTCTTGGCTGCCATGGCTTAAAATTTAGTCACAATGTTCCCCATTATTAAAAGTTTTATACCCTCCTAACTAAATTGATTTTCTCCTTAGATATATATAGTAAGTTCTATATATTCATACATGTACACACACACACACATATAGATATATATACATTTTTATGTGTAAACACACACACATCTTCAAAGAAGGAAATTAAATTTCAACAGACAGCTACCATAACGTCTAATAAGCAGATATAAAATATCTTTTGGGATTAAGCTCTTAAAACCAAAGCAAATGGACTAGTCTGGGATCAATGCACCGCTCTGTCCTCCTGCAGGGAGTGGCAGAAGCATGTTAGCTTCCACTGATGCTCTGAGCTTTTCAGTGAA
The DNA here is from genome assembly GCF_901933205.1 of Camarhynchus parvulus. Lineage (NCBI taxonomy): Eukaryota > Metazoa > Chordata > Aves > Passeriformes > Thraupidae > Camarhynchus > Camarhynchus parvulus. The sequence goes on from NC_044572.1 coordinate 67,132,268, forward strand.
TGAATACAGAAGTACGATCAGCCCTTTTTAGACACCAATCTGCTCACCCCAACAGAGTTCTTAACTTTGAAAAGCTCACATACAGGTACAGGGAACACCATATGTTCATGGGAACATCAAGTGCTCCATGGATTTCAGGCACTCTACTTGTACATGGACCATTCTGAGTGGAGGAGGTTTTCTTTGTACATGGAGATATTCAAGAATGATCCAGATGCCATCCTGTCCCATGTGCTCTGGGACAACACTGTTTGAGCAGGGAGGCTGGACCAGACAACCTGTTGGGGTGCCAACCTGACTCATCCTGTGGTTCTGTCATTCTACATCCAGGCTGAACAGGGAGGTGCCCTGGGGCTACAGACTTGTCTTCCTAGCTAAGTCTCAGCCTTCAATGTGAGATGACACAAACCTGTGGACCAGGAACCTCTCTGCTGTGCCGTGCATGTCACTGTGACAGCTCTGTCCCCTTCCCACTTAAACTACACCCTACAGGGTCACATTGGAGATAATTTCTTTCTCGAGCCCCATTCCAGGCTCCTTGAAGGTGCAAAGCAAAAAAAGAGTTTAATTGCTTATATTCTTCCAAAGCAGTCACAGGTAACTCTCCATATCATCCCATTCAGTCACCATTTTCAACGCTCCTCAAGCACCTTTCCTCAGGTAAACCCCCTTAAGACACAAAATAAATGCACACACACGTGCACATGCACAGGAGCAAGTGCAATCTTTCTTGCATGCTAAAAGTTACAGCTCATATAGAGGAACCTGCCTGACGTAGGAAAGTCAGTATCTAATATGCCACTGAAAAAATTAAGATCTGTAACAGCCAGTGAAGAGGTTAAACTTTGTTGATAAGCTCCACATTTTCCAAGCAGCAGAAAAAATGCACAACAGGCCTGGTGCTGTGGCAGAATGAGTGAGTAGAATGCTTGCCTTTACACACATTCACCCAAAAGTAATGCTGATTACTAAGCCTCTGCGGCCTCACTGGAAAGAGACACTGTGTTCTTACAACATTTTATTAAAATGCAGTGACTTTATTTTAAAGTCAAGCTTGTTTAAATTTGTGATGAAAAATGTGTCAAGTTTAAAGTCACAATATACTTCTTTGAGTGCAAATATGCATTTTAAACTGACCTGTGGTCAGAAAGCCAAGAAATAAGGTATGGCTTTTGAGAAGATTTCCAGACACAAAAGAGCACTTGTATTGCCACTGAAAGGGTTATGATTCTAAATGATTAGTAAGGAATTGAAAAAAAAAAGTCAGGAAAGACATAAAGAAGATGAAAGTATTGACCTAATCCTATTAAAAGCAAGGATGTTACAGTGTACACAGCAGAGATATTCCCAGATACCTGTTCCCTTGGGCATTTGGATATGCCTTGCTTCTTGTGATCTGATCATAAAAACCACCAAAGGATAAGTATAAATTATTCCTAAATACCAGGACTCCATGCTCTGTGTTTAATGAGGCAAAAATGACTTCTCATTTCCATAGAACAAAGTAGGACTCACAGGGAGAATCACCAAAAGGAATGGCTCTTTACTACTCACTCCCACATCACAGCCCCTTACAAATCCCTTTTGACAGTATCAGGGTGAAGAAGCAATTAGCCTGATGTTTTCCTTCAGCAGTTCTATGTCCACTGTGGAAAAAAAAATGCATTTTCCTCATGCTTCTTTCCCAGGCCCCTAGCTGATGGCCTACCAAGCTATTTGGTTTCATGGTGCTCATTTTCCCCATCTCAATCACAGATGTATCACTGCAAAACAGCTAAAACCCGAGAAATGCTTTTTCTGTTATTGCTTTTCCATTTGAGCAGTTGCTACCACAGAACTCCACAGTTCCAAGTGGAACTGATGGCACAATCCTTACTCTGTTGTGATGTCTTCAATAGAAAACAAGCAAGCTGCTATCCTGGGAAAGGAATCCAGTGATTTGGAATCACCAAAATGGTAAAATGGATTCTCACACCAAACCCGGTATATTCTGCCTGTCCTTCCTACCCAAATATCCCACACCACAGGCAACATCACAGGCAAGGGTAAAAAGAAGACACAAACCTCTGAAAACAAACTGTCAATGAACAAAAAACCCATATGTGTCCTGCACTTCTCTAAAAATACCTGCCATGCCTGCAAGGAACAGGTAATAAGCTGGTATAAGTCAGCAGAAACTCAACTTCTCAGAAGATACTAAGAATTTTCTCTTCAGCAGTGCTGAGCACCTGCAATTCCTGCAGAAGGCCTTGGTTGCTGCAGGCATTTGGTGTTTGCCATACTCAGAAGTCAGGTTTCCCTCTTCTGATGGTTTGGCTTGCATATTTTTTCTCATTATGCTTAATAATAATGCCGAGATAAATAGCTCCGTGGAGTAAAATACTGTACTCATCAACAATTCATATAAAAGAGTTACATCTAAACAAACAATGCAAGTATTTGGAAAGAGTCTGCAGCAATATGAAGACGTATTTCTCCCAAATACATATCATAACAATGGAAACAAAGTGCACTTAATATTTTACTTTGGCTTAGATGAAAAGCCTCGTATAAAACAATGTTGATTGCATTCCTTTTCTGCTCATTAAATGCACCATTCCAGAGAGTTACTGTTTAAATTGCAGAATCTCCAGAACACTTGAATGTGACTTACACCAAAATAAGCTGGCATTGTGAATCTTACAGGCACATGCAACACCTGAAAAAGTCCTTCTTCCCACCTATCAAACTATACTTCTTTTTCTTTCTCCTTCCTAAAAAACACAGAGATTTCCAATACATCAGCAATGACATTTCATATCTCTCGGCTATAACTTCAGACAACGCCCTGGACATTACTATGCCACAAAAGAGTTATTTTTCTACATTTCCCAGAGCTAATCTGTACCATCTCACCATGTACAGAAGTTTACCCAGGCAGGTTACTGGTGGTTTTGAGGTATTTTTATAACTTCCAGTACCACTGATATAGCCTGGTTTCCTTCTTGTCTTGGGAAAACTGCTCAAGTGGCAGAGGAAGAGACTGCCCAGGGAAGTGGTGAAATCATTGTCCCTGGAAGTGTATGTGGCACCTGGGGACATGGCTTAGTAGGGAATATGGTGATGACAGCATAACAGCAGACTTGGTGATCTAAGAGTTCTTTTCCAACTCTAAGGATGTCCCTGCAGGCCCCCAGCCAGGTAATAATCAGCATTGACTCCATGATTGCAGAAGGCTGATCAATTGCTTTATTCTATTTATCATACCATACTATACTATTAAGAAACTTGTAACCCTTACAGACAGTCCGATACAGCTTTGACCTAACTGGTCAATCCATCCAAACTACATCCAGTGTCCAATTAAGAAATTAAGAAATCACCCTTTGGTAAACAATCTCCATAAGGCATTCCACATGTGCACAACAACAGGTGCAGCAAGTGGAAATAAGAATTGTTTCTCATTCTTTTCTCTGATCTTCTCACAGCCTTCCCCAGGAAAATACCTGGGGGAAGTCATCTGTTGCTCTCTGTGGCCAGAGAGCTGCTGCCACATAAGGATTACATGATTCTATGACTCTTGGCAAAATCCAGTATTTTTAGTTTCCAGAGTAGCCTTCAATCCCCCTCCCCCTCCCATCTTCCCACTTAAGTTTTAAATTCATACAAATTACAACCTCTAAAGTTCAAAACTCACAATAAAACACCAAGGTAGTGTAACAAGCTAAAACTTTAAAGTACAGTAATTAAGCTAGAGAGAAACTGAAATGAAAGGCTCTACTTACTTGTCCATTACTCAGGGACAAAAGCCTTTAATTTTTTTTCCCTCAGACAGACCCTGAGTGTTCCTAAAGCTATACTCTTGCTAAAGAGTAACAACACTTAGAAAACTACAGAGAAGCCTTAAGCTGAGAACAGAACAAGCACAAAAACGTACAAAAAGTACACTAAGCATTTCAGTATGCAATGACAAAATGTAAAGAACATCTAAATCTCTACAAGCAGAATCGTGGTGCAGAACAGATATTTCTTTAATGCCTTTCCTTATTTTACAAGAATCAGAAAATGGGTTCACTCCTGCTGATTTAGGAGAACAGGTTACATGTGGGAATAATTATGCAAATTGGATTATTGGATTGCATATGCACTTCTGCACAGGCAGGAGAATGTAATCAATCCTCAAAAGAGGGGATTTCTTCCCATTATTAATTTTTCTAAAACCGCATAGCCAAATCCTCTGCAGCACATGCACCCCAAAGCATCACTTACTTGTCACATTTTAGTTTAGGCTGTCACTGCAATAGTTCATGTGTCTCTCACACTAGCAAGATGAATGAAATTGAGGATTGGTATGATAAGAATAATACAATTCTTCCCAACTGTGCCTTCTGTTGTTTGGCTATTCTCTGTAGCCTAATTCATATTCTGATCAGAGAAGTGGTAGCTGAAAATCAGGGGTTTTTTATTAACACCATGTACTTCAAAAGGTGCTTCTGTTCACGCATACACACATACAGAGATTGTTCTTCCCAGTCCTCATTTCCTAGGGACACTCTACAGGTCAGCTGCAAGGTCTAATCATGCTACAGATGATGACTGTAAAGGCTTAGGCATGATTTTAAAGATCATTTTATCAAAAGCTCTTTGCAAGGTGTATCTTTTACATGTAAAATATTGGCACCAGTGTTAAAAGAACTATCAAATAAACTCACATATGACAACTGCCATATTTTTAGCTAACTCTGGAAAAATTAACAAGAGCTTATTTCCTAATAGTTTTGAGATTATCTTTTTTTTCCCCCTTTATATTTCTGTGGTTGTGTGTGCACACCAGCACATACCTGTATCTCTGAAGACACATACACAGTGTGTGCTTGGACACATTTTAAACAGAAGTTTATTCTTACATCAAATGCATAATGTATACTCACAAAGATGTATTTAACCCTGCTATAGCATACACATATTCAGACTGTGGTAAGTACCTAGGACTGCCAGCCAGAAACCAGGGTCCCACTGGGCAGACAGAGCACAAAATGCTAATTCCTGTCCTGAAGAACTTTCTACCCTAAGGTAGTTTGGAGAAGAGAGGCCAAGGTAGGAGGTGCAAGAGAACTACAACTGAAACAGCATGGAAAACAGAATTATTGAGTCACTTCTCATGTCAGGGCTAAAAACTAAAGTCAAGACATTTTCTGTGCCAGAATTCTATTACTCACAGTGTAAATTAAACCAATATTGGAAAACCATTGGAAATGTGTAAGGGTTACCCTCCTGACTAGCTACATACTTTTGTAGACAATAAACTGAAAGCTCTGAACATATGTGGACTCCTGCCAAAGCCACTAGCAGCTGGTTATCATAGCTTCACGCAACCTATGCAAAATCTATTGTTACTTTAGACGTCCAGGTTTACTCCTTCACCTAATATTAATTTAATGTGGGTTTCAGCATATATATCACTGCTGGAAATTGCTGCATGGCTTATTTAAGCACTTTGTATAACCATTATACTCCATCATTTAGGATGCAATAAAGATCAGTTGATATATTCAGCAGCGGAATTACTCATTTGCGAGCTATTTGTTTCAAAGAGCCTCAGCCAGTCAAATTGCAAATATATGAGGTTTAGAGATCAGAGCAAACCACTGTAACATATAAGCTTTTGAAGCTTATTGCAGTTTTTGCTAAGTAATAATTTAGATAGTATCAGGTATACTTTGACTAGGGTGCATTGGCTTCTGCCTAGGAAAAAGAGACATCAGCAGTAAAATGGTTCTAATGACAGTGCAGCAGCATTCATAAGTGCAAAATCATTTTTCATCTACATCACACAGAAGTGGTGCAGGCAAAATGCAGTCATGGCTACAGTAGTTTCTTTTTGTCTAAAAACAAATTGGAAGGAAGTCCCTGGTGGTCTGTTCTCATTTACTGGGAATGTCTTTCACTAGTACTGAGGACACAGCCGCCGGTTATATTCACCCCTCACCTTCTATACTGGCTCCAAAAACTAAAGTGCTGTCTCATCAGTTGTGCTGATGGCATGAAGCAACACTGAGAAGTGGATCAGGGAACTGATACAGCTTTAAGGAGCTGCAGAGGAAAAAGCTCCCTGATTAATCTCATAGTGTAGCCACAAAAGCAGCTTCTGTGGTACATGTGGAACAGTGAAGCAGAACAGCACATGGGAACATGAACACTTGGGAAACAAAAAAAAAACCAAACAACTATGCTTCTCCTCCTAACACTGTGAGAAATAAGGCTCTGGGAGGAGTGGTAACAAACAGCCCAAACCCACCAAAACCCTTCAAATGAAGAAGAGTCTCAGCTGCTGTCTCTGGACCTGCAGTCAAAAGAGAGGACATCTGTCAGGTGGATACGCTGGTATGCCACATAGCTAGCTTCCAAAATCCCCTGTGGCACTTGCTAAGTTTATTAGTAAAGCCCTGGACCTCTCACATAATTGAAAATCTATAGGAAACACATAATTACATCCAGGTTTTGGAGTTACCTGCCATGACATAAAAAAATTACTGGTGTTTAAAGTGTGTGTTAGCATAGACAACAAAGTAAGGATGAAATATTTTTGCTCTCTAAACATATATATACATACCCACACATACTCCAACCACTCAAAACAAATTCCAGCTGTGACAGTTGTGTACAAAGCAGAAACTCCTTACCATTAAAAAAAGAGCAGCTCAAATCAGCTATTTTGCTTCAGGTCACCACCAGCTAAATCTAAACTAAATGTACTATCAGGATGGGACAAGCCAACAGAGGTGAACAGGAGAGTTTTCAACTATTCTAAGACTGTGAAAACAATATAGACATACTTAAAGTATTTTCAAGGAACATAGGTGGAAGAGAGTGGTGGTTTTGCTAATGAATGTCATAGGCTTGTCTGTACATCCAACTGTTACCAAGGTGGCTGCTAAATAGATTAAATGGATTTACTTTGCCCTTTGGTACTTCAGCAGACAACATAGTCCATAAGATAAATACCACCAACTAATCTAGGCAGAAATGGCTATTGACATTTTTTATTTATTCATTTTATTTACTTAGAAAAGTACAAGCAGAAAGGAATTAAACCATTGCTGATTTGTTCAGGTTCAATGGGAGCCTATCAGTGAGACTAGACTGCAGTGGGTGGGTGGAGGGATTGAAACAGGGTATGTGAGAAAATATGCATCATCGGTATTAGCTCAGAGGGCAGCAACTAGATTGTTGGGAACCACATCCCTTGTCAGTGCTTATTCTTACCCAGAGTTTCAGTAATATGCTCTCAGGCACACGGTGTAATTCTTGGGTGGCCCTGGGGAGGGCCAGGAGCTGGACTGGGATGATCCTTGTGGGTCCCTTCCAGCTCAGGGTATTCTGTGATTTTGTGAATATCATCTCAGTACAGCCTCTGTCATGGGTCAGGGTTCTGACACACTAAGTGTTTCACAAATCCAGAAGCAGAATTGCAAGTCCCCACACTCATCTCAAAACTGATGATAGTACTTTAAAGACTTGCTTTGATGGCTTGTGGTCATAATTTCTGTGGTCCCTCATAGTTGTTTATCTTCCAAAAGGAGATCAGGAGTAGATGCGTGCAGTACAAAACCCAGGAAAACTTTCTTATTATCTAGAAAAAGACTTCTGCATCAGCCTCAACCGTTTTTGCCATAAACCCACTCTCCTTTCCTGTGTCTTTCTTCCCTTTTCATCCCATTCCTCCAAATCTGCTTAAAGTTAACTTTAAACCAGATTTTTTCATATTGCCCCCAATGCTCAAAGTACAGCACTCCTCTCTTTTATGTTCCTTTCACTTTGTCTTATATGACTGCATCAGTGCTTTGTATTCAGTCCCATGTGACTGTCCATCCCATTTGCTCATTCTGAGCCCCTACTTTCTTCTTTCCTTACAGTGTTTTCAGCCAATTTTCTTTAGTTGAGAATGGGAATTCAGGTTCTGTTTTCTCTCCAGAATTTTTCTTGACTTTTTTTACACAAGTGTTGATCAGTAGAACTGGCTTAGAACAAAGATTTTGCAAACTGAGTTTATGGTTTGTCAGATTAAACTCTTCTTGCTTATAACAATAATTTTAAAAGTTTCCACTGCTTCAGCCCTGCGAGGCACTGATCACTCTCAGTTGGATCCCAGGAAATGTGGAGATCTCTGACCTGAAGCTATTTAGGCATTTGGGTTATGTTTGACTGAGCATAGGAACTATTGCATTGATTTAAACGGGACTGCTTGCAAGTTTAAAGCTCAGCATGTGCTTCAGTACTTTGCCTGGCTGGGGCCATAGGGCTCAGGTTCCCAGAGCTTCAATACCAGCACTACCTACAAACGATACAAGATAGAACATCCTGATGAGAAGACTTGATGATCAAGTGATTTCTAACCCAATCGTGCAGCTTAGTGCAGCATCTGTGCAATGAAGATGGCCTTTTTGCTCGCCTTCCATGCACATCCAACACTAAAAAAAGAGTTTCATGGTGTTCTGCAGGGCATACAGGCAAACCTGATATGATATACAGCACTGTAAGGTTTTACTGACATTTGCTTAAGATGATCTATGTAAGTCACTCTTAGATATTCAACCTTCGCAAAGTCATGCCAGTAAAATGTTTATGCTACAACATCATCATCTATTCTCTCCACATGCAGACACACACATTATATATCTTCAATTACATTAAAACTATCTATACAATAAGTCACAGTTGAAGCTATACCTTATTTGTTCAAACATCCGAGTTAAATTTATATACTAATGGTTGCATATTTGGCTTTAATAGATGCACTTTTAGAAAATAAACATAATAAATGAATAACCATTTTAGCATGAAGTCACCTAATCTTGATGAAAAATATCTGAAAATGCAGCAACCAGGGAATCTATTTAATTTTTATTTGAAAATAATGCTAATCACAGACTAAGAAGATAAATATAAATTATATGGAGTAGCATACTAATGATGGATCAGACAGCCCCACCCTGTGCAGTGAATGCAATAACATCAAACTGGTTGAAATGGATGGTATATACTCTAGATGCTCTCTTGCTCAAGCATGGAATAAAGGATATAGACTGGGATGGTTTAATTTGCTGAAGTTTCCCCTTACACTTGACAGTGAGTTTCATTTTCAGCATCTTCTAAAGCTTCAGGACAAGCTCTGTGTCTCCCAGCAACAATCAGGCTTATGCACAGGAAAGATGCACAGGGATGATTTCTGTCCCTGAAAAGTGCACAGTAAGGTAGAAAAGTTGGACTGTCTAATGGTGAGCAAGAGGGCTCACATACACAGCAAACAGTGCAAACTGGGCTACTGCATAAATCCTTTGTCATCAGAGCAGGAGCTTAATTCCTACAGCACACTGAGCAAAGGCAAATAGGAGCAAGCAGGCCCAGCCTTTGCTATCTTGCACAGAAGGAAGAGGAGCCTGCTTTGATTTCCTTTCCAGTATAATGAACCACTTCTTTCCACACAACTACATCTTTTTGATTATTTTGATCATCTCTGCTATCCTCGACTGTTCACTTTTCAAAGCAGAAAGAGTATCCTGGATTAGGACTGCATACACCATTCTGGCTACAGCTGTGCAGGAGATGAACAGTGTCAATTCAAGTTGTTTGTCAAGACTCCTCACCCCAACTCCCAAAGCCTACAATCCGCTCATGTCTCCCAGCAGTGCTGCTCCAGGAGCTTTTTCTCTTCCGGAGCCATTAAAATGATCCTGCTTAGAAAGTCTATTATTTTGAGTTTTGAAGCTACCAGGTAATTATAAAGGAATTGAATTTTGAGGGACTGTGAGCTCCAGCGGACACTAGGAAGGAGCAGCCCCTGGAGATGATGGCAGGGGGTGATAAAAAATAGGTGGTGCTAGGCTTATTGCAGATATTGCAGAATATTACAGATAATGCAGAAATGAGGAAATCAAGAAGACAGCAACTCCTATAATCTCACAGAGGGAGTTTTACTAGAAATCTGATCCAGTTTCCTTCTGTACCACTGCCAGAACAGCCATAATCACGCTACTGCTTGAACTCAGTGCAGACCACAAGGTGCCTCAGCAATTGAAATAAATAACTATTTAAAACAACAGCAGCCAGAGACACCGGCAGCATCAAATGAAAGTGACTTTGTGAAGGGAGAACACACCAAGAGTCACTCAACATGATGTGCCACTTGCTTGCCTTGGCAGCAAAATGATGGAGGCTCCAGGATCCATCCTGCTGCCAGAGACCTTTCTTAATCAACACCTCTGGGCTCACCACAGTACATGTGAACTGTGAGTGCCTTTCCTCTCTAAATGTCATTTCATTTTTGTACCTTTCCTTGAGACTTGTCAGCCCATGGACTTTTTTTTTTTTGTAAGAATGGAATGCTGGCTCAGCATAAACCAGAAAGGGATTACATGGAACTGTGCTCAGGGCCCTGACAAAAAGAGACATAACACAGGAGGCTAGATCAGAACCAAGCCATTTGTTTTATTACATTGTGCCTTGAAGGCTCTTGGTCCTTCCTGCCCTGCCCATCCTCAGCCTTTCATTTAACAGCCTGAGCAGAAGCCCTACACAAGCAATCGAAAGCAAGTTACCAGACCCTGACCCCCATACTGCTGTGACCTGTGTCAAATTATAGCTGAAGTGATTTGCTAATCCAAACCCAGGCAATAATCTGATCTGTGGGGAGAAGCACTCTAACACTGCTGTGCTGAGTTGCCACAGTGGTACAAGCACTGTCAGCTTTTCCCAGCAGCTTTTTGACCTACTGAAGCCTGCACACATGTACTGAGCAACTGATGACAAAGGGAAAAATCTGACACATTCAGGCTGTTAAAAGGCATAAGACATATAATCTAAGTCCCAAGAAAATGCTCCAACTAAATGCAGTTTTTGAGCAAGAGTATATTTAGCCCAGCTAAAGGTTACTGCTATGCCGTGCGGACTTCATGTATTTGAAGAACATTTTAAAGAAGAGAAAGAAAAATATTTATGCTGGTGGATCATATTCAGATTATAAGAAAGAATTTGGGGGAGTGCCCAAAGGTTGAGGTCTCTCTCAATCACATAAAGGATGGACATTTGCCTGGACCTTCTGAACCACAGGATTCAATTTCTGTCATGAAAGGCTCTCAAAACACTTGCTCTGTCTTTGTTCAGTTCAGTCAGGCTGAAAAGTACTGCATGGCCTTGCATGCAGAAAATCTGACACTTTTAAAATATCCATTGAGATTTCTTAGAACATCCACACTGGAAGACAGGCTAAAAGTTTTCCCTCAAATATCATATGAATAAACCATGTGATTCATTAATTATGACTCTTTAGCAAGCAGACAGGAACAAAAGGTCTGCTAACTTGGTTTTACGGCATACCTGAAAAATAACACAGAACAGAAGAAAAAAATTGAGATCTTATGGTAGCAACGAAGAGTATTTCATAGTATTTTCATTTGAAGGGTCATTGACCCTTTAGAAAGCAATGCCAGTATGTACTAGAAGTATGTACAGCACAGAGCTCAAAAAAGCTCAATCTAAAATACCAGATAAAAGCTGGATATAGACTTGCTTTCAAACAAAAACCCAAGTTTGCCTCCATTCTTTTATATTCAGATACAGAATTGAAAAATGTAAACCAAGACTTAGGGACAACTACCAAAACTGATGAAACATCCAAGTCAAGTAGGTGCATGTACATATTAAAACAGAAAGGGGGAAAATGAAAAAAACTTTAAAAAGAATAAAAATAAAAGAGAAATAATAATTTAAAAGTCCCTAAGCAGTACTTTATATCAGAGAAAAAAATCTGTTTCTAAAACATTGGCCACAGCCTTTCTTTAGAAGAGAAAAAGAATGAAAACTAAGGCTACCCAACTGCACCAATTTAAAAAAAAAATCACATTCAGCTTCCTAGAAACCATGTACTTTCCTCTGAGTTTATCCACAGTAACCTGTGCCTTTGCCATCTTCAGATTGCTTCACTACACCTGACTTACCTAAAACTGAACATGAAAACTACATGCAGCTTAGCGAAATCAGACACCCAGTCCTCTCTTTGACTCAGCCTCAGTGTCAGTCCATAGCCTTTCCCCAAAAGCCCAATCTACTGCTAATATCAGTTGGAAGCTTGGATCCACAGTTTTAAAGCAAGCCAGAAATCTCATCTTAGCTCCATCAGATTGCAATCTATAAACAAAGCCACAAGCTCAGGAGCAAAGCCAATCAGAAAGACAGGGGCTGAAAAGGAGACTTGAGCATTTTTTATGCTCAACATAAAAAATGCTCAACATTTTTATGAAAAGAGCAACAAACATTCTGTAGGAGATCAAGGAAACTACAAGCAGACACAACTTTAGGAACAATGGCAAAAACATGTCTTTCTGTAAGATAACTAACTACAGGCTGAACGCACTAATGCCAGTTATCACCAAACAAACAAAAAAAACCCAATCAACCAAAAAAATTCTCCAAACCCCTACCCAAACCAAAAAAGCCAAAACTATCCCCCAAACTTATCTCAAACAGTATTTTGATGCTACCAAACAAGATGTGCAAGAATTGCCATGAATTAAAACAAATGGATGGATGCTGCTACTGGTGTGGAGGCTACTCAAATGTCATCTACCACTGTTGATTTCCCCTTTAATAATTACAGTTCTTAAAAAAACATAATCAAGCTGTACACAAAGAAACCAAACTAAATGGCAAAAGCAGCTGCAAAAAGTATTTTACTGCTTTAGCATTTCAGACTTCATCAAGCATCTATGTCAGCTCAACTCCCCCAAAGACCAGCTGACACTGCCTGACTTGAACCTCCCTGTGCTCCTGCTGAAGAGTATTACGGAAGTAGCATTTCCACTCAATCCAGTCATGCCTGATTGCTTTGTGAGTACAAAAAGCAAGACGAGGTTGCTAACTACAGAAACCACCACAGCAGAGGAGTTACAAAACAAATACAAGCTGAGCCTGCACTCTCCCCTCCAATGCCAGGAGAAAATAGCTGACAGTGAAGATGGCAAGGCACATCCACAAAGAATTTGCTAAAGGTTAACATTGCAACTCACATTGACATCAATGATTGTAGAGTGAAAACAATGGGGGAAATTGAGAATGTGTTATGATCCTTGAATGCTTTACATCAGACACATATTTATAATGAAATAGAATCACGGACACAATTCAAGGACATAACCAAACCACAGGCCTAAATCAATCCCTATTCTGGGTATATTTAAAAGTTAAATATATGCTTAAGCATTACTCAGAACAGGGATGTTGACTGGGTATCAGCAGGAACTTACATTATCTGGTTGAAAAAAAGGTTGTTATCAAAAGCTGGATTTTACTGCAGTATATCCGAGAATCATGATAGCTGTAAAGCTGTTGCATTAAAACCTAATCTTTTAACTACACAGAATTTTAATTATGTGATATTCATTAGGAATGCACATACATCACAGTAAATTATTATCATGTATATGTTATTTTACCTGGAACTTCACTTTTTGCCAAATGTGAGGCCCAATAAATTGTTTCAAGAAGCGTTCATCTTCACTCCAGAACAGTCGGATGTCAGGGATATCGTACAGGATCATGGCCAGCCTCTCCAAACCCAAGCCAAATGCCCAGCCAATTTTATCCTGAGCACCAGCTGCAACACACAAGATAAAAATTCAAGAGCTTAAGTTCACAACATGGAAAATTACTGATAAAATGTTCACCTATTTATTAAGAGGGAATAAAGAAAAAGGTGAAATGGCAAACCAGAAAATCTTACAAGTAAGTGCCAAATGAATGATCTAAAGGCTACAGGACAGATCCTACTTATATCAAAAACTGCAGTAAGACTGAGAACATCACTGAGTCCAGGAACCAAAAATGGCAATAAAACAAAGCCACAGCCTTGACAATTTGTGTCCAAAGTTTCGGACAGGCTTGAGAAATGCTGCATAATGCTATACATCACTACCCTTCACTATGCTTAGAGCTGAGCATTTCCTCACTTGACTCCGCTGTTTCATAAGACACATAAACATGAATTCCCTGTTCAGAGTATTTTCCTTGGTCTGACAGACCAAGTCAAGCCTACAGAGCATTAACATCATTACCAACATTTCAAAATACCATAATTGCCTCTTTTGAGGCTTCTAGAAGAAACAGAGCAATGGGATGTGAGGCACCATTGCATTAGCATCACACCTCCAACCAGGGAAATCCTGAGCTGCTTTTCCTGGGAAAAGCCACTGCTCTCACATTAACAAGTCTCTTTTATGCAGCACTAAATATAAAAGGACAAGAATATTTAATAAAGAAAAGCTGTACAGATATTAATGATGCAACATTTCTGTCAGGAAAGTAAATATTCATACCTTCCTTCATTTATAGGGCAGGAGCACTGATTCATGCAAACAGGGATCTTTTCAACACAAAAAACTAAGTCTATATTTAGCCATCAGCCTACTGATTTTGAAATAAGCTGAGAGCCCAGAAGCCCTCACAAAGGCTCAGAGCTTTTAAAAACTTAAACAAATGCCTAAACAAACACACCTGCTGAATGGATGTATGCATGTGTGACAGACTTGACCTCACACCATCAGCACTTGCAGCGTGCTCCTGAGTCACACAACATCACTGCACATCTCACAGCTATGCACCAGGGCCACAGCAGCCCCTCCAATATCAATTTGAACTAATTTTTTGGAAGCTTTGAATTCAGCAGCTTTCCCATCTTCTGCAGGAAGGTGGAAACACAAGTCTTCTTTCTGACCCTTGTCTCTGCTATCAGAAAGAAAACAGCTCCCATTATTTGGGCACTGATGAGAGACATGCTGAGTTTCCTGCTGTGTTCAATGCTGAGACTAAACAGGCCTGAGTTCTGTTCAAATAGAGGGAGGCGTATCAGGCTTGGGAAAAGACACACACTCACAACTTCAATTCCATTAATTCACCTGAACTTGCCTATTTTTCTGGAATAACAGGTCCTCAGCAGAGGCGGTGTCTCACAGGCTGCATCAGCAGTATCGCACTGCCACAGGAGTTGCATCAACTTGTAAGAGTACTTCATAGAGGAGTCAGGATATTCTGCCTGTCCCTTCTCGTGTGCTCAAAGGCAAGATTTTGCACTTTCTAACATTTGAAAGCAGACAGTTCATCAACTGAACTGTGGAAATCTTGGGAAACAGAGGACCGGGTGTGAACTCAAAAGGTACCTCATGGCTGGCAGAGATGCTGAAAACAGTGCTTAGACCAACCAGCAGACTATGAGCAGCTCTGACTCTGGAAACCTGCAATCCATGCTACATTACATGAAGAACTGCACAATTTGCTTCTGCTGACTTTTAGAGAAAAGAGTGACTACAAAGAACATATTGAAATTTGTATTTGGGAGGGATTCTGAGCTTTGACTTTAAGCATGGACCATAAACTGCTCCTCTTCCATGCTGAAAGTACTACTTCTCTCCATACACCAGTATATTAAAGTAGTCACATTTGTATGGCTGTGACAAAGTGATTATAGTTCATTGCAATGGTGCTGCTTCTTCAAATTTCCAGCTTGCCTTTCCTAGATCAGCAATTCCTGCCTCAGTGGCAGAGCTCCTATTCATTCCAGAAGTACCAGATTTTCACATATATATGGGCATTTCTGCAGACCAACCCCCTCCTCCAGATGTAAAGTAAAGCACCAGGAGCAATATCCACGAGGGTTCTGAATGGTCACTGCTTACTCTCAACAGAGGAATTAAGCTTGAAACCTAAAGATGCCAGATTAAGCACTAGCATTATTAATTCACAGATGCTCAATAACGTATACATGATGGGGGTGATGATCCTCCAATACTAGTGATGATTCCTGGTAGATCAGACAGGAAAAAAAATATGACAGAAGATAAGAACAGGTGTATATTCTGATTAGCAGAACCTTACATTTAGAACTTGGGCTTTTTTTATTATTTTGATATGAGAATGGTTTTCACTGGAACACTTCTTTCCTCAGTGACTTGCTATCAACTTGAATTCTGCAATGAATGTCTTGATTATGTATAAGCAACTTCTTTTCTATTCTGGTTTTCTTGCTTGGTTTGTTGGGTTTTTATTAGAAGGACTGGGACACACCACAGGTTTCTTACTCGTAGCAGACAAAGAAATTCTGCTATCTGTCTAGCAGCTCAGAGCATTGTCATCTGAGCTACGATTAAACACCTATTCACCAAACGAAACTTGTCTTTTGGATGATCCTCATACAATTATTAGCCTTCAAACTAAACTAAAAAAGCTTCTCAAATGTCCCCAGTGAAAGCTGTATCAGTGAAGAATTACCTCTACTCAGACAAAATAAAGAAAAAGGAAAATTCAGATTATTAAAATACCTCTTCAAATCAGCAGTAGCAAATCTCTGCACTCTGAATCTTCAGTTATTTTGTCTCTGATCTCTTCTCCAACTTTCTATTTGTAAAGCTCCAAGTCAATGAAGCGTTCACTTAAGTCATTTGAACAACTACCTTGGGGGACTCAACAAGATTAATGCATGCTTCTAAACATATTTCTGACTGGAAATTATCAGGTGACTTAGAAATTAAATGAGCCAGTAATCATCCTGTTGAGTGAGGGAGCAACCCATAGCTCTCCCAACGCAAATACACGTTTAAATGCACCAAATTTTGGCAAGTATTATGCAAAGAATTCAAGTGAATGTGAATCAACAAGACAGGAAGAGTGAACACAGAACAGTGTTAAATATGGTAAAATGCAAGTTGAGGTTCTGATGAGGGGACCTGGCCAAAGCAGCAGATTCCAGGGACCTGGTGGGGCAATCATAGCATCACTGCTTGAAATAACACAGCCCAACAGATAAAGCTTTCCTGACACATGAGCTTTCCCCAAATGGCCATCAAAGATTTTTATACTGCCAGGCTCCTGCTGCCTCACATGAAAAATCTGACTCCCCACCAGAAGAAAATTGCTGGAAGCTTTGCTTGTCAGGTAGCCAAAGATGGAGGAGGAAAGGATAAAACAGTTTGATTGGCTTCCCACATTGGGAGCTAGGACAGCCCAAATCTCATGTCAGAAGGTTGCACCATTGCAGCTCTGTCTTACAGAGAAGCTCAAGAATCCTTATCTTCCTTGATAAGTCTTATCTATTTATCCTGGACTTAAACTTTGAGCCCAGGTGAATCAGTTTACATATAATGTAGACCAAGCAAGTAATTCTCCAAAAAGCAATGTTAAACGAAAGTTAAATTTGCTCAGTCAGGATTGGAATCTTCCCAATTATTCACTAAGGCATAAATAATGACCTGCCAGAATTAATGGATTAGATTGCCCTGAATCCTCAGAAAACAACACAGACAGAAACACTCACCCTGTCAAGGAGTGTCATGCAAGACATTCTGCTCTGTACAACAATTTTAAGACATAATTTGCAACATAGTATTAGTAACAGGTTGACAAAACTTTTTTGGTTTACATTCCAGTCATACTTATTTTTGTGTCGATACCAGCTTTTTTTTAAGAATTTTTGCTACTTCTGTAAAATTGCCAATAAAGAAATGTTTCTTTCAATAGACCCTAAATTGGGTCTTCAAATTGTCATACTCAGCAGTTACTGAGAAGTGAAAGAAATTAAATTTTGATTTTGGATTGAGGCAAAATCATGAATACACAACAGCCTGCATAGAAGGTGCTCTTCACAAAATGCACAAAAATTAATACACCCAAAGTATGAGTAGCTGAAATCTGGGATGAGTTCCAGAAGCAAAGACCTGAATTTGATCTCCTCCTTTCAGTCCAAACTATGACTGTTAATGGAGCCAGTTCTAGAACTGAAATGGTGGGAAGAGGGGTGAACAGATTCTCAAGGGCACATGGATTACACATCATGTTTTACAAAACAAATCAGCTTTGAACTGTATAGAAAGGAAGTTATAGACATAATGAACACGCAATTTGACACAAAATACCACAAATTCTGGAAACAAATGCCAAGGCCCAGATTTGAGTTTTGTGTGATTAATGGACAGCTTACAAATCAGGCTTTGAAAAACAGGTTCTGCAAAATAAATATTTACTTATTTCTAGAGTCTAGGAATGCATAGTCTACATAACTGGCACAGTAATGAGGCAAACATGTCTACTTGTGTTAAAAATAAGCCATTTTAAATTATTTCCCTATTATTTCCATAAGTTATTTCAGCTAAAACTCCCATATGTAGGGAGTAAAAAGCTTTACATGGAAAAAAAGTAATATTAAGGCATCTGTCTAATAGAGAAGAACTTCTGAAACTGCAAGGTCATGTGGCTGGAATCTTAAGCAAGTGAGGCCAAAAAGCTTACCCAAGTTTTCTCTGAACTTCTCTCCAGTGAAAGCAAAAATCAAGACCATCAGAGTGTTCTCTTGTAATTCAGTTAAACTGATGCATTCAGGCTCCTGTGTGCAACTCAGCTTAAATTACACCCTAAAATGAGGACTCGGCATTCAAACTATGCATGCTTAAAAAGCCACTCTTCAAAAACTCAAGAAAAGAAGTAAACATTCAATTATGCCCATTCTATGTAAAGAGAACTTATCTTTCTGAATCTCATCTGCGGAATAATTTTCTAACAATAATAGTCACTTTGAGACCACAGCTACGTCTCCTGGGTCAGACTGCTCTGTTCTGTTCTCTCCATTTGAACACTAAGCAAAAGAACTTTAAAGGTTTCAAATAAGATTTAATAAGTATGTTTATTTTTGTTCTATAACCAAAAGAGTCATGTATATACTAAAAGAACAGCTTGCTTAAAAAGTCTAGCCAGGGAAGCCATCCACCAGATTCTACTTTCTTCTAATACGTAACTAACATTCATTCTACCATTTTACCAATATTTCAACAGGTCAAGTAGCTGGGAAGAAAACATTTCTGATAGGAAGAAATTAATGACCAGAGCAGAAGAGGATAGGAAAACTAGATAAGCAAGAAGAGGAAAGAGTAAACCAAAGCAACAACAAGAAGAAGCTCTCCCTGGTTTTTTTTACTTTCAATTGATACTTTTAACTTCAATTTTTTTCATCTTTCTGCTTCTGAAGTTATGAATTCCTCAGTCCTCCTTCCTTGCTCCTTTCCATCTTCCTACTTTTTCCCAAGACCATCTCTCTGGTTCCTGTAAGCCCTCCTAAGCATTCCCAACATAATCAATGGCAAATCCACCATTAAACAGAATCTTACTTATACCCTAGGATATTTTTTCAGAGTTCATAACCATACACTGCAATAGCATTCTACCTTTCAAATTATGTACAATAAAGTATCCACTTAACTCTCAAGAGCAATACAAGACATTAGTCATTAACTATATACTTTAATGGTACATGGTTTTCTTTTTCTCTGTATTTCAGCCTGCACAGCTGAACAAATGGCTTGCTTAGTTTTTGAGGTTTTTTCCCTTGCCCTTGTCTCAAGGCTGAACATTTTCAATGGATGACAGTGCAATTTGCTGTCCTAATTTATGTCACAGAGCAAAAAATTAATTGACTCATTCGCTCTTTTCCCCCTGGCTCTGCCTGCAGGCTACAGTATTGCTCTTTTTGTTCCTTGTATGTAAAAGCAAACTCCAATTCCTTTCTTTATAATTTGTTCATTCAGGAAAAGCTGGATTTTGAGGGTTTGGGCCTTTTAATATCTTCTAATATTGTTAAATCTCCCTAGACACTGGGGCCATGGAGATTTGAAAAAATAAATGCTATAAAGAAATACATGTGGGGCTCCCACATGAGAGAAAGACTAAGTCTACAATACAGTTCAGAAATTCAATTATGAATTTCATTTTTTCAGGGTGTAAGTACAGATGGACAAATTCCCTTCACAGATATTCCTTGCTCCAGATGCAATTTTCTCGGTAAAATTTCACCGAAGTTGACTTCTTAGTATCTTACAAAATGGCCTTTTCTTGCAGAACAACAGACAGAGCAAGGAACAAGAACACGAAGATCATCACAATGTGTGACAGTCTTCACAAGATTAAGACCTCCTCAAAAGATCCAGAGGTAGCAGTTTATCTATCATAGCACAGGACACTGTTCAGCATGTTCAATATTCCTGTTCAAGAATCAGAACAGTCAGAACACCTGCATATATATAAAAAGGTTAAAAAATATGTTCAGCTGACAGCAGTACACTCTTGTGATTACTCCAAAAGCTTGACATTGCACAATAAATTCAACTTCCACAGGCAGGGACTGATACCACATTTTGTTTTTCTACAGCATGTACCATAAAGAAGCCTTGAGTTTATGACTGGGGCTCCTTCGCTTTACAATATATAAAAATAATAGACAGATAAGGTTTACGATTTAGCTCCTCTGCCACAAACTCATTCTTGGGAAGAAAGTAATGAAAAGCCTTATGATCACTTAGGTATCACTTTTCTTATAACTGGAGTTGGGATAATAGTCCTTCCTTTCCAGAATGATTTAGGTAAGACACACAATAAATGTAAAATATTGAATTTCAAAATCTTTCTGTCAATAGCTCTTCAGTATTCTGATGGTAAAGCTAAGAGAAGATTTCATACTGAAGTACAGCATTTATAGTCCAACTTCAATGAACTCCAATGAATTCCACTACATGTGTTTTGTATCAGCTCTGACAAGGTTCTGGGTACACACAAGTTATTTATTTTTAAGAAAGCACAACATAAAAGGTCTGGGTGTATTGTCACATAGCACAGGATCAAAAAATTTTGTTCAGCAGCACTACTTCCAGGTTTCCTTTCTTCTTACTAGAGAACTACTCCATCAGCTCTATGCAAAAACAGCTTGAAGGACATTTCTTACTTTTGCTCACAAAGGGCCCTTCAAAGAGTAGCTTTCCAACCCATGCCTACTCATCGATGCTCCATCTTAAAAAATTTGACCATTGCATGCTGCTGGACAAAATATTTTCTGTCAATAGCTCTCATGCTATTAAAGACATGGATGTGATTTAAACATGTAATTACAGACATTAGCAAATGGGATTTGAAGACAATGTCACAAAAGATCCTCCTGCATTTCTTTCTATATTGCTCCTCAGTTCAGTGTTTCCAGCTGGCATTTGTCAAACCTGAACACCTGCAAATACCTTTATCTGCACCTGTAACACAGCTATGGATGCTTAACTAGTCTTCTGGTACATTTTGTACACAGGTATGTAAAAAGGGAAGGTATATAGCTGTAGCACAGACACCTCAGCAGACTCAATTCTGTGCCCCAGGAAAAGACATAGCAAGTCATGACCTGGTCTTCCTCCCGGGCCTAAAATCTCCTGTTTCCTCTCTCATCTTCATGTTCCCAGGAGCACTCAAATGGAGCAAAACCTGAACTTACACATTAGGTTCTTCAGCGTGTAGTGCCCTGTTTGACTTCTGTGAGGCAACAATCCTTTGAAATGCATCAACAGGTAAAGGACTTGAGCTGTGCCTAATCCTGTACCTGCTCAGTGGCCCTGTCATGTCCAGAGCTCTTCTGGGGCAGAAACTGAAGGGTTTCACTCAGGGTAAAAGAGTTCTCACTCCTACCCAGTTCATGTTTTGGTCATTTACAATTTGATGGCTATTAATATATTCTCTTGGGATCTGGGGAGGCTTCCAAGCAGATGCAGAGGTATCTGCAAGAAGATACTGAGAAGCAACACAATTCTGGGCAACACTGGTGGCTACTTAACCACTACACATTTCAAAGCATCTGATCTAAACCAGATCCTTCAGTTCTACTGTAAATAGGGAGAGAAGACCACAAATAATTATTCACTCTATCTGTGATAAGAAATGCAGAAATAAACAATTAACTTTTAGACATGTAAATCAGGTAAGATGAATTTGACCCTGTGCATTCATTTCAGCTTCAAGTTTTACTATGAAACTAGCATCACTGTATAATTACAAGGAAAAGAACAAAAATCTTTCATCTCAGAGCAATCACCTCATGTTAATATCTCTTTTAGATTTCTCTCTCAAATTTCTTTTAATTAGTTTCCTCATTTCTAGCAATTTCTTTCATCATTTCGGTACTCATATGATACAAATGCAATGGAAATTATGTTTTAAGTACTCCCCGGTCCTTATTTCCCTCTTCCTGAACTGCACAAAGTATCTATAGCTGCTTAAAAAAATAATTATAACATATGTAATTTATTTCAAGTCATCTTATTCATCAGTAATACTACAGAATTACAGCCAGACCTCCGTGCTTTTCTTGCTTATGAGTAGAACATTTAAGTTAGTGATTATCTTTAAAATTAAGCTACCATCTCCATATGAAATAGGTGAAAAAAAACATTTAAGATGAAGTAATTGTTCCTTAAAGTTCAAAGTAACTCTTCTTCATATACTTAGATTTGTACAAAATTCATGAGTTCTGGCAGCAGTACTTTTTTTCTGTGAAATACAATGATTTTGTTAAAAGATGACATAAATTGTATTAAAATTTGGCATAAAGTGGTTGAAGGAACTTGACACAATACAATATTACCAGCAATTGGAGATGAAAGAAATGTAACATTGTAAAGTCCCACCTAAAATATATAAGAAAAGCTTAGGAAAAGACAGAAGAAAAAGTTTTGCTCGAAGTCTTTGAAATAATTTGTGGAAGCACATTAGCTGTTCTTTGCAGAGGTTTCTTACTTACTCTTGCCATGCCGTTGACAAGGCACGTAAAAGATGATGGGAACAGATACACAAGTGAGGGATGGGTTGCAGGATGACCCTGCAACTACCCTCTGCCTAGGTATACATACATATACATCTAGGTATATGTACTCTATAGAACAGTTTACACCATTGCACAGTGGCCAACAGCACTAAACAGACCAGGTTTATTTACCTGTGAATGAGGAAGGATTTTCCTTAGAAAAGATTCGAAGAAGACAAAGACTGCCACATAAAGCACTCAGTCTTTCACAGCTACTTGAAAAAAAGCCCCATGTTTCTCCCACTATGTTCATATAAATTCTCAATTTTGTCTAATATTTTGTATATGTAATAGAGGTATGTACACATGGAATTACTCTACAATACTTGTAATTATATTACACTGATGACTCATAAGAATCTGATGATATACAACAGAATACTTCCATTCTTCAGTTTTCAATTTAAAATATCCAAAAAACAGCCCACAAAAGTGAGCCTTAATACAACACTTGGTGTTTCAATGAAACATTCAGATATTCTGAAAAAGTAGAATTAAGGTTGCCTGAGGAACACTAAAATGCTCTCATCTTAGCAATACATTACGAAGCTGCCTGCAGTGAGACAAACAAGTATCAATCTTTCCACGAGAGTTTGCTCTGTTCAGCACAGAGAAGAGACAATGGTTAATGGTCCCTGCTCACATTCCTTGCGTTGCTGAACATGTTCCCCAAGTGCTTTGTGCACTGAGCAATACTCAAGTCGAGCTCTGAAGACACATTCTTTCTTTTATGAGCTTCCCAATGAAGCATTTGGTTCCACAATATTTAAATGTTTGCAAAATACTAGACTTCTTTTTTTTCCTTCTTCTGCATGTCTTTGTAATTTGGGGAAGTATTAGTGTCCTCTGTATTGAAGCTGAGACTTGGGCACTTGAAGATCAAAAGCATCCAATAATTTTGCTCCCAATCTGACATACTTGGGGTCTGGTGTTTCTGAGCACCAAGGACATCATGGTGTTTAATGTGTTCAAAGTACAGCTCCCTATTACTACAGCTGCTGCTGTGAGCACTTGACACTTCTGAAAATCAGACCCCCTGGTCAAGTCAGGCACTGGAACAACAAAAAGCACATAGTAAGTGGCCACATGTGAAAAATTTAAGTTCAAAGATGTTGCTACACTCAACTAGGAACTTTTTTCCTCAGGAAGGAAGAGAAGGCAGAGCAGCATTCAAGGGCACAGACTGCTCTTTCCCGCTGTCATTAAAGGCACCCATTTCATGCTTTCCAACTGCTGCCTTAGTGAGGCAGACACTCGTTAGAGCAGTATCCTCCACCAAAGCAGTTTAAATTCTTCCACAGAGGAATGATTATCCTGGAAACTGAATCAGATAATGGTCCTTCATAGGAGAAGAAGCAAACTCAGCAATGTTCTTTGCTTTCTAAACACTCCTAACCTCCCTTTGCCCTGCTTTGCTCAGGATGCTGTAGGATGATGAATGTTTCTCTGTCTCATTGGGACACAGCACCAAAGTTCCAAGGGAGCAAGTCTCCTGTGTCCCGGGAGTGTGCCAATGGATGCCTACAGCCCTGGACTGAACTACAGAGAGCCTGACTCAGCCCTGTGAACATTTGATGAGTTCAGCCGACAGCAAGTCATGGACCAGAGAGCCCACACTGCAAGTCTGCAGAGGAAACCAGAGCTAAACAAACTCCTGGGGATGAAAATGTCTGAACTCTCCACCCCAGCAGAGCTCTGCTTTACCCTGAGGCCCAGACTCTCAGAAAGACAGTAGTATTTACTGAACACAGGCACACACCTCTGCTATGCCTTTCTGCCCCCCCCCCCCCCAAAACAACAGACTCCTTCAATGAGCACACAAACCTGCAAATAAGGCAAGCTAAAGATAGACTTGACTAGAAGTTGACTCAAAACTGCAGCAGTATATAATCAGAAGCCCACTGAAGTGAACAGGAAAAAAAAATGTGCAGACTGTCGTCATCTTATTGCAAAAGTCCCATATCTTCTGAGTGATTTCTCATGGGCAGCTCCACACAGCACCAACTCCTCCTCCTTCACAGCACAGCCAATGAACTCCAGCTCTCTCCTCACCCAGCTAACCCACTCTTTTGTAGCACTCTTCTTCTTATTGGACACAGCTGTGGCCTGTTAAGGGCAGGCCTGTTCCTAATCTTTGGTGATTAGCACAGCTGCAACTTCTCAGGTATGAGACTACCTTCTGCACTATCTTTATTTTCTTACATTCTATCCCTCCACAGCAGACCTCAGCACAGTTCCTTCCTCACCAAACATCACCTCATTCCATGCCCAGAGCAGGGGCACAGAGGACAGACCACAGTCTCTATCCCAGAGTCTTGGCAGAGATGTGCCCAAGTGTGTTCTCTGTCTGTGTCACTGTCACAGCAACTCAACGGGAAAGATCCGACCTCCACTCAGGGAGTTTTGGGTCTTCCTTGTGCATGGTGTGAATGGAAATATTCTGATAAGCATACAACATAAATGAAAGGATACTGCTTTGATTAGATGGTATTTTAATTCACTGCTAAAATATTTAAATGAATTATCAGAGAAGGCTATTTATCTGCTTCTCTTTCTGGGATATAAGAAGAATAATTTCTCTTGCTCATTTGAAGAACTGCAATTTAAGACCCCTTATTAAAGAGATTCCTTTCTCTAAAAAAGTCACTAGCTCTCTAGATAATATTCCTTTTTTGCAGTTGGTAATTAATCTCTTGTTAGGCACTGAAGTTAATTTTGTAAAGGTAGTGCACCACTGACACCTAAAGAAATGAATGATAAAGGAAATGTTAGACCCCCTAAATCTCTAACTCCTATGTAATGACAATTAATGAAATAGTATTTTCTACTGGAATCTTTTTTTAAGCACTAGACAAAGAGGATGCTGTGTTTTTAAGATTAACTTGCCTTACCAAATTGTGTATTTTATAGCTATCAGAAATATAATTAAAAGAATAATCTTTCCACAAAATAAACATACAGTTAGTATTTAATTATATCCTTTTTTCTTTACAGTTTGAAAATTGACAGCAATTGCTATAGAAACTCATAACCAGCCTGGTAATTTTTGCCCTGCACTCATGTAGAGAAGTCCATCTTGAATATCAGTCCCACTTGTCAATAGAGGAGAATCTGAAATAAATTAACATTTAGTTTTACAGGACAGATACTAATTGGGTTGCTATTCTGTCACTGTGTAAATTTTCAGTGACCTTTCCAAAAAAGAAAGAACAAGTCAATAGAAACTGTTTCTTCTTGACTTTCTCCACCCCCATTTTAATTTTTTTTTAACAGCCATCTGGAGTTTCTTAATCCCTTTACAGAAACACACAGTTTCTTTTTTTTTTTTTTTTAAGGTAGGAAGAATATGCTAGGCAGTTTGGTTCTTTTTTTTTAATTTATTTTGCATTTTACTTTAATGGAGGTTTTCCAAGCTTTTTATCACAACTACCATATTCACAGCAAATAACATCAAGTTTTCCAGCACAAAGCAGCCTTAGATCTTGCTTCCCTTCTCACTCTCTCCCATGCTCAGAAAATGGAAAAAGAAAAAGCAACAAACCAAAAACACAGAGGGGTCACCTTTTAACAGCTGATATACATTTGTACATCTTGTAAAGAAATAGCTGAACACATAATAAGTTTATCTACATATACCCACTGAAACTCACTGAATAACAGCATTTCTAAATGTAAGTTATATCAGCATAGCTGCAGGTAAAGACTGAATCAGCTCAAATCCCATTACTCACTCTGTGCCACCACAGGCTCTGAACCCTTCCCTCTGCTGGGCAAGGGATCTTGCTAATATTAAAGGCAATGGAAACCCACAGCTGCTTCAAAAAGTGGCATGACCAGCTCTAGTAATCCTCTGCCTCTCTCCTGAAAGCAAAACTGGATGCATATGCACGCAGCATGGGAAGCAAACAGGAGGAATTAAAAGTCTGAGTGCAGTTCCAGAGCCGTGACCTCACCAGGATTACAGACACGATTGGACAGCTCACTTCACTGCAGTGATAGATGGGTACAGGCTCTGCTGGGAGCAATTTAAAACATGACTGAACAAAGCCCAGGGCAAACTGTTCTGTCTGGACTTGTGCTGAGCAGGGGGTTGGACCACAGAGCTCAGGAGGTCCCCTCAGACACACATGATTTTCTGAGGATGGTTTTGTGTGTGTGCTCATAATTCTTTATAGGAAAATTATGCTCAGTCTTAGGAGGAATTTTCAGGCAGGAGAAAGCTCAAAATACTAACCTCAACAGAAAATACACAGAAATTAGACAGGATTCCAGTGGGCTTCAAAATGAAAGGAGACTGCAAGACTGCATCATAGCATTGCAAAAAAAAAAAAAAAAAGGCTAAACATGGCACTGATTTTCTTTCTCAATAGATTACATTTTAAACTAATATGCCCTGAGGTCATTTACATGCAAACTCGCTGTCATTTTTTTCTGCAGAGTGGTGAATGGTTAAGCACATCATTTGGGTTTTTTACATGGCAACATCCTTCAAGCAGCACCTTTGGCTTACCTTGCCCATGAAATCACAATCAGAAGACCTTCTATAAATGTCACTTGTTATTTATGGAGCACTTCATCATTTCAAGGCAAAGTGGACAAACATGTTAATATTTAACACAGCTCTTGGGATTATGGCACCATTTCACAGATGAGAGAGAAAAGGGCTGCAAAATCTCCTTTAAGAAAACTCGATTTTGGGTGCCCATTCCTGAGCTTCTGCGGATTGGGAGACCTAACAAGTTCCTGCCATACAGGTTATGCAAACTGTCTAATAATTTATGATATACAGGAAGGATTCTTAGTCCTAGAGCCAGAACCCACTACTTAATAGTTTTTTTTTCTTTAAATGAAAACAAAATTTCACACATGGACTCACACGCTCCTTTATTGTAGAATATTTTAGTCAACAAGATTTTAAGGGTTCCCACAAGTTTCTAAAGATACCATATGTCCAATCACACAAGACACTGAATTCTGCAAAGGATCAGCTAATATGGTAAACTGCTGAGCTTCACATCCTGTAAAATCTATGCAGTTCTTGAAAACAATGCTAAACAGTATTTTTTTTGCCTTCTTTCCTTAGATCCTTAGAAATAATTATTTAGATTTTATTTTAATATTTTGAAAAGCGGAAACCTGTGCCAAGAATACAACACTTCCTACCATAATCACAATATAAATTACCCAAATCAAATAGATTGTGATGAAAACACACAAAAATTTAATTGAAATTAAATATATGTAATAACAGGAATTACCAAGTCAACACACTGGTAAGTAAAACCATCTAGACCAAAGGGGATTACATGCTGCAACTCCTCCATTACTAGTAAGGGTGGAAAATTGATAATGCAAAGCAGAAAACTCTCCTGGAAGACAACCTCACCATCTGGCTTATCTCAAACCCAAAGGGAATTAAACAATAAAAGATAATAATTTTCCAGCAGTGATGGAGCAGTGCAGCATGGGGGGACAAGAACCAGGCACAGCTGAGAGACTAATGTTTATGAAGCATTTTTGTAACACAGTTCTTTATGTCTTCTAGCAAACATCAAGCCTTAGGGAAGTGCTACAATTAACCTTGTCTTCTAAATGATGAAATTTGAAGTATACTAGTCATGTGCTCAAAGGAACCAAGTGATCAATTAACTAAGAGAACAATACAGTTCAGAATTATTCATTTCTAGAATTGATGTCAGAATCACAAAAATGCACTTCAACAGAAGTTTCTGTATTCTGCTTCAACTTTGTGAAGCTTTTGAACTTCCAAATGTATTAAATTCCACAAGGTGATGCTGCGTTAACAGAATCTTAATTATACAGTTTAAATTAGTTCATCTAATCAATAACCTACTAATACTCTTTTTGAGGAATTTGCTATGACAAACTGAAGACAAGCAAGAACCTAGGATTTGCATTTAGAATTCTTAAACAGTCCATTTTATCAGAAGAGACTATAAACTTCCTTACTAATCTCGAGATTGGACATATATTGAAAAGCTACACTTAAGAAAATTTATGATTGCAAGTGTGTTAGTGTACTGTCTGTGTGGGACAATAAGCATCATCAGGTTTTGGTTTATCAGCAAACTGGGAAGCATTCCTGGCTAGAAAGAAAGACAGAATATTTGATTACCATATTTCTCTACTGTAGGTTTTCCCCTTGTTTTTCTCTCATACAAATGTTACTGGCCATGAGATAGACCAGTGAGATCAAGCACTCCTCAGCTGGAGCACAGAACTTGATAACCTTCCTCATCTCTTTTTCATTAACATACTTTTAAAATATGCATACCTCTAAGAATGCAAACCACAAAATCCTATAAAATTCTTACAGTTGCACAGGTATGACTTAAGATTAAATTATTATAAACACAACAGAATGATCACAATTTCATTTTACTTGTCAGTGTCTAAGATGTATTGCACACGAGTTGCAGATAATTGTAAGAGGCTTTTAGCTTCTGAGCAGTTTCCATCATGACTGCCTGCTTTCCTGAACAATATAAAATGTCATCAGCCTTTAGAATACAACCAGATTAATCAAAGTGTCCTTGGATAATTATCACATGAAGTTAGCATCGATGTTCCCATAAGCTTTCTTTCTACTAAATATACGTAATTCCCCCAAGCTGGGTAAGATGGGATAGGCTCTAAGACGTAACAATCCTTAGATGAATATAAATCCTTCCTACTTTTTGTTGTCACAATAGAAATATAAGCTCTTCTGCCAAACTCCAAGAAAGAATCACCACGTGCAGCAGATTTTGTTACATATTCATTTTGACTTCTCAAAAATCAAACCAAATAAATAGAGCTTACCTATGCAGAAATGCATTCAGATATTAAAACTAGTATGTGTTTTTCATAGGTAAAAAAAAAAAAAAGCTATAGTAATGTATAAATCCTCATTTTGGATTTAAAAGAAATCCTGTATATATCTACGCAACCTAGAATCAAAATTGTTATGCTTATGGATTCATGTAAAGAAGCTCTACTCTGAAACAAGCTTGCAGTTTATGTGCAATTGGTCAGAACTGGAACAAGCATGAAGGGCAGAACAACAGACCCGCAAGCACAAGAGCACAAGATGGAAAGCAGAAGAAGAGGGAAAAAGGAGAAAAAGCCAACAACCCGCATTTGCACAGACCGGACTGCATAACAAGCTCAGCTGGTGTGAATTAGTATAAAAGCTCCTCCAACATCAGTGAAAGCTGTGCCAATTCACACCAGATGAGATCTAAGCTGTCACTAGCCAAATGGCAAAGAAAGAAAAAAATCAGCTCAGTTCTTATTTATTTCAAAATATACCACTGGCTTCACTGCTACTGTTCCTAGTTTCCTGAAGCATAAGTAGGACAAGAATCAGAAATATTGTATTTCCACAGGTCTGCATATAAACAACTACTGACTGCATAACTGGTTAAGCTACCCAACATCACCCTGTAACAACACTTCAGATGAAATTCACCTTATTTCAGATTCACAAAACACACCAGAAAGACAGGACAGAAAAAGAGCTGCAATTTTCATTAGAAGCCCTATGAATGACTTTGAAAAATTTCATTCTTAAAGAAATAAAAAAAAAAAAAATTCAAAACACATAGAGGAAACCAAGAAGAGCAAAACCAGGCCAGCATCAATGCCTTGCCAAATATGAGGAGATGAAAGAAAGTTTGG
Organism: Camarhynchus parvulus; assembly: GCF_901933205.1. Lineage (NCBI taxonomy): Eukaryota > Metazoa > Chordata > Aves > Passeriformes > Thraupidae > Camarhynchus > Camarhynchus parvulus. The sequence continues at coordinate 67,162,629 of NC_044572.1, forward strand.
ACCAATATCTGCACTTTGCTCCTCTCCAGCTACCCGACAGAGTCCAGCCATGATGCAGTTCCGCACAGCTGACATTAACCTAATCACAGCACAGAAAGGAAGCTGAGCTCAGTAAAATCACTGGTCCCATTGTTCATGCTTTGTTTTAGCTTTAGTCAAAATTGACAGTACATTCAGACAACCCTCTCAGATAAACAAAATTGCCTTTTCCTCTCCCTGCCATGCTGATAGAGATGGCAAGTTTGTCTCTGGTGCACACAGGCTAAAGCTACTCAGGCCACCTCCTGAACAAGCTAATTCTGCTTCCTAGTCAGGTCAACCAGAAGTTCCAGAAAGAATAATTTATGCCACTTCTTTCTTGCTCAGGTAAATTAGCCAGCTCTGCTGCAGCTAGTCTGTGGCCAATATATACTGAAGATTTACTCATCTGCCAAGACTGCAGAACACACCTGCCTCTTCCAGTGACCCAAAACCTGGTGTGCCATTCCCCAGTCTTCTGCTCCTACCACTAATCTCAAGATAAACTAATCACTACATCAGCTTTAGTGAACCAGCTTAAACTGGCAAACCTGCCAGCTATTATCACAGAATCACAATTGTGTACTGATCCTCTGAGATTTTTGACCTCAAAATTCACAGTCACACAGATATGCTATGATAGGAAAGCTGCAGTGTCTGCCTTTATCAATCTTTCCTCCCTTTGAATCCATATTGTTAAAGTAAGAAAGGAATGTGAATTTGCACAACTGCACTTCAAACAATGCACATAAATAGTTATGAAGATGTACTGTTGTTTGCCCCTAAATTGCTCTGCATTTTATCATCATGAAGACCACTGGAAAAACCAAAAGACTACCAGAGTGAAATGTCAACAAAAACCTACATGCAAAAACTATGTCCCACTCCTCACAGCCCCCACTGAAAAGAACAAGTGTTTTCACCTGCATTGTAAAGTTACTCTGGTTTGTCCACATGTGACAAAAAGGAAAACGGTAGTGGGAGGTGATTAGAGGAAAGAAGTATTGCGTTGCAAGAAGACTTTTGATAATATTAATAGTATCAAATTTGATTCTCTTTGACTGAGCCAAGAAACATACACTTGGGTCCTCAATACCACTATGGGGCTCTTCTAAGTATTTGCCATGGTTGATACACTTGCTTTTTAACACCTCTATAAATTAGATTCAATAATAAAAAGTAAGACTAGTGTAAATCTTCAATGAAGATTTAAAAGGATCCCAAAAGCTTAAACTGATCTCTTAAGGTAGCATAAGTGTACGTTTCACTGGTGAAATAAAGGCACAAGGCCATCACTCACGTTGTTAAATGGTGCTTGTCAAAAAAAAGCCAGGTCTGATTATTTCAACAATAGCAGCCAAATCCATCTGGTGCTCAGTGACCATCCAGAAATCACTTACAAGCTTCAAAGGACTGAGTTACTATTGCACATCCTCCAGATATATACACAAAATCATTACTAATCAATTTTTATTTTGCAACAAGTTTTCTTTGGCCTTCTAACCTTAAAGCTCAGCTGAGTGACAACAAGGATTTGTGGATGAATTCAGAGCAAAATGATGCTAAGGTATACTTCTGAAGCAAACAGTAAACACTCTGCACCCACCGGTACCTTAGTTTTAATTTTGTGAGATTTGATTTTACTGTTTGATAAAGTGTCTTCCACCAGGTGTGCTTTTGGGGGAGCACAGACAGAATAAAAAGCAGCGGCACATCATAAAACCTCTGGTTTCATAAGCCTGATGGTCTCAAAATTCAGCAAATGTTTACTTCTGGACATAAGCTCAGCTTCAAGTCTGCAACTAGAAGTGCCCAGCAACTGGGCATCACTGAAACTAATGGTGGTCTGAGAATGGTGTAACTACAGAGACCTTGCAGAAGTAGGACCATGATGATTTCTAATTATCACACTCAACAGCAGAGCTGATCACGGTGGAACATACAAATATCAAGCATCAAAGAAAAGAATTCTCTGAAAAACCTCTTGAGACAATCTATGGTCCTGGTTCAAGCTTGGCTACCTAGAGCTGCCTGCCCAGAACTGGGTCCAATTGGTTCTGAGTATATTCATTACGGATATCTTTATGAAAGACCTCAACAGCAGTCAAAAGCAAAGTATTACTCTACACAACACTCAAATTCTCTTCCATACCTTCACAAAGAAGAGACAAAAATATTTTTAATCTATCTGTCCTAACCAAATAGACACAAACTAAAGTTTCAAAAGAATAAACAACATCTGTTTTGGATGGGGTAGATGGAGAAAAAAAATCAAGAGAAACCTGCAGATAACCTAAGTCCACAGATTTATAAGAGACCATGATAAATGTCTGTTGATTATTTGCTTAATACATTTGGAATGTATTTCCTCATTTATGCAAGAGGATGGTATTGGGTTTTTCCACACAAAGAAAGATCTTCCACTGGGACTCATAAAGGCAGTGATATTTTAGGAAGCTACTATTACACTAAGAATAGTTGAGATTGTCTTGCATTTTCTTGTTCACAGCTTTATAATTAACAAAGTAAAAATGTAGGCTGTTATGTTTGATGGAAGTTTCCCCAGAGAGATCAAATAATCTACAGCAGCAACAGCTTTCTATAATTCTGAATATAATTATAGGAGTGAATTTCTTTTTATGGTGTAAACAGTCATAGTTAAGTAGATGGGTCTTAGTGATTGCCACTTGCATTTCTAAGGACACCTGCACAAAAGTCAGGTTGTTCTTTGCCACATCTTAGGACGCTTACTGAAGTAATACTGTTAACAATACTGGGGTTACACAGGGTTCCATCCTCGGCTCAGTCCTGGATGCAAGACTTGAAGGAATATGAAGAAAGTTTGCTGACAATACTAAATTGGGAGGAGCTGTCAACTCCCTTTAGGTCAGAGAGGACCTTCAGAGAGACCTCAACAAACCAGAGAGATGGACAATCACCAACCATATGAAGATTAACAAGGGGAAGAGCTGGATTCTGCACCTGGGATGGAGCAACCCTGGTTCTGTGTATACTCTGGAGAATGAGAGGCTGGAAAGCAGAGCTCTGGAACGGGATTTTGGAGGCCTGGTCCTTGGAAAATTGAATATGAATCATCATGCCCTGATAGCCAGGAGGGCAAAGCATGTTCTGGGGTGCATCAGACACAGCATGGCCAGCGGGCAAGGGAGGGGAATGTCCTGCTCTGCTCTGAGTTGGGGCAGCCCCATCTCCAGTGCTGTGGGCAGTTCTGGGCACCACAGTATAAAAAAGACGTGGAGCTATTAGAGAGTGACCAAAGGAGAGCCACAAGGATGGTGAAGGGTTTGGATGGAAAGCTGTACAAGGGGCAACTGAGGTCACTTGGTCTGTTCAGCCTGGAGAAGAGGAGATTGAGGGGAGAGCTCACTGCAGTTACAAATTCCTCATGAGGGGAAGAGGAGGGGCAGGCATTGATCTCTTCATTCTTGTGACCAGTGACAAGAGCCAAGGAATGGCCTGAAGCTGAATTGGGGGAGGTTTAGGTGGATATCAGGAAAAGGTTTTTCACCTAGAGGGTGCTTGGGCACTGGAACAGGCTCCCCAGGGAAGTGGTCACAGCACCAAGCCTGACAGAGTTCAAGAAGCATTTGGATAATGCTCTCAGGCACATGGTATGATTCTTGGGGTATGATATGCCAGGAGCTCGACTTGATGACCCTCGCGGGTCCCTTCCAACTCAGCATATTCTATGATTCTATGAATAATTCATGCCTTATTAACAAATGCAATGTTTATAGTTAGGAGTACTTTACATCGACATTACAATGCTGTATTTGGCATCAGCACTGCAAATTTTAAGGTTGTTAATCAGAAAAATGAGGACTGAGCAAACCCACACCCAGAAACAGCTTCTTCCAAAGTTTGATAAACAAAAAAGATCTCTGCTATGCTTAGTGGAGCTGTGTGATCACATACACAGCAGTGCATATTCATAGATAGATAGAAAGATAGAAAGATAGAAAGATAGATGGATGTGTACACACCACACAGACACAACCTTTCTGAACTAGTATTTTTCGAGTTTTAAAGAAAAGCTTTTTCAGCCAAAATGGCTGATAAAAATAAGCATGATGATGAAACATACTTGGAATCAAGGCTTAGGAGGGGTGCTTTAGAAAATAACAGTACAGTACAATAGCTGAAAGGAGCAGCCTGAAGAATAATGCCAAGGACAGACAATACTCATCTCCTGATGGCCTAAAATAAGACTAAACATGCCCCAGGCTTTCGAGGTATGAATTAAGACTACTACAGAGCAAGAAAGTAGTGCCAGCATTTCTCCCTCAGTGCTGCAGGGGCATATACTCCTGCAACATCAAAGACACCCAACGTCTACTACGGTTGCAGATACGACAGAAACTCCTCTCAGCCTGTATTGCTTCAAGAAGATTAAATCTTCTGTCTCCTGACACCTGCACTTTCTCTCTCATGATTCACCCCAACTAAACCCAAACTGCTTTCTGCAGAGAGGTATTGGCATAAGCTGAAAGCGCAGGCAGTTAACTGTATATTAACACTTTCCATTTTGCTTGGCCCCTCTACTCTTTGACAAATAGGTATAATAATGAAATTTGGTAACACAACAGCTATCAGGACCCCCCAGATTTTCAAACATATTAAAACCTATAAACACGTATACAGCTTAGGGGTACACCCTTTAAAATGTAATGCAAAATCTAGATACATGACCATATTTCAGAAGAAAGACAAATCGCCTCTTGTTGGCATTAATTTCAAAGGAAGTTTTGGATTTTGGCCCTTTAGAAAGAACAATCTTTTCATTATGGGCACCAGTAGTAGAGTAAAAAGTATGGCCCTCTGACCTCTACCTCTCTTAAGTACTAATAGCTAAAAATCAAGAGCACATAGGTATGAGATGGTACTGCAGAATTCCAGTTACATGTGTCCAGTAATGTCCAATGCAGTTGCACTGCCATTACCACTAAAACAGTTACTCATTACTCATTTTCACTGCTCGGGTTTATCATCACACAACAGACACAAAATGCAAGATTTTCTTGCATGAGCTTCTTCAGCTGGAAATGAAGGAAGCATGTATGGTTCTGCTCATCTTTCCTGTCCTGATTCTTATTTGGGAAGCAGCTACAAAAACATGACAGCTTCGAGGATCCTTCATGTTTTAATCAGCTTCTGGTGCAAAATTTGATGATATGACTAAATATAAACATTTCTGATAGAGTCAGCTGTGGAAAAATCCAGACCAGAAAAGAGGTGGAAGATAACCCGGTAAAACAATATGCAGAGAAGGTAGTAAAGCAAGGCAGTCAGATTCTACCTTGATTTTACTCTTGGGACCAAATACCGTGGGTAAAGAAGAGCTACACTCTCATAAGCATCACCATGCTCTATTCTTCTGTGACATAAACCCTCTCTTTTCCCTGAGCTCCATTTAGGACAGTGGCCACAGAGGAGGACACAGTTGTCAGACAGTATTGAATCTGCAAACAGATCCCAAAGATTACACATTCAAAGGTCTGGTCTCCCCAAGTATCCTAGAAAAAATGCACTGATGTTTCAGATACTATTTTGTGTTGCTTAAGAATAAACTTGTAGGAGAAAAAAATTCATCAAAGGTAAACAATAATCAGATTCACCCTTTTTCTATTTCATTGGGAATATCTGTGAGCAAAACTTATGATGCCATGTTCTTGCATCATGTGTGAATGTTTGACTGCATGCAGTTTTGCTTCTGAAACAGTGTGAATAAAGAATGTGAATAAAGAGCACAGGAGGAGAACAGAGTATTCCGCAAACACCTAAGGAAACCATCATATCAAATTCTGATTCAACTGTAAAGGAACTATGATACACTGAAAAGTATAATTATACATTTTGCTTTAATTAAAAATGCTCTTAATAGTATAACAGAAAGTGTCTGTGCTCTTCTGTTGACAGCATCTGTGCACATTATAAAGAGACTAGAACTGATGTGCCCAACCTGCACAGTTCACTACGTTTTGGTCTTTTTGTTAACCTCTTATTCACAGTTATGCTGGGTTTGAAGCATTATCATGTAATAAAACCAGCAACTGAACAGTATTCAGGATTAGTGGTCATTCATACATCCAAAAATTTGAGTATGTTCAGCAGAATACCTGAAAGCACAGATGTATTTAATAAGAACATTCACCACAATTTCTGTATATAAAAAATGGTTAAGCAAAGGACTGAAATCTTTCTGAAACCCTCAGGGCTTTTTTTTTTTTTTTTTTGCCTCTGAGACTGCAATTTATTATACACATTTTGGTCAATATTTACATGAAAAACAGAAAAATGCCATCTTGGTAGGATTCAAGAAACAATTTTGCTATTCCACCATCCTTACAAAACTGTCACACAACATCAATACTGTCAATCAACAGTGGCAAATTTTGAAAGCCTCTGTTTTTTTTTTCTGATCAGTTAGTACTACTGCATTTTATAGAAAAAGGTTAGCCAGGCCAGATTTCAAAGATGACCAGTTCTTAAGATAATCTGAAACTTCAAGCAGCAGAGAACAGAGACTGTTAAAGAGTGTAGCCTGCAAAATAAAATCCTTTGTTGAGAATACAAAGCCTTTTTTCAATAGGGAAAAGTACAAAAGCATACATTCTTTAAATATACATTTTGCTTCTTAGCTTTACTCCACAAAGCTGCTCTTCAGCACTGAGAGCATGGCCAATAATTTGTTGTTACAACTTGACTTTCCTGATACGGTCTTGCTTTTGAACTTATGAAAGTGTTCTAAATCCCCAAATACTCTTGTCCCACTTCATGCAGTCTGTTCCATTTTTGGAACTTAATTACTAAAAATAGCCTTAATTAGCACTATATAACAGGAATGAAAAGAAAAATCAAAAATTCAAAAGAAACAGTTCTGTAAATTTCGGGCATTGACTGAGAAACAGAATAGCTGATCCATCAGCAATCTCTGAAGCAAACTGCCTTATGAGCAACATTAATTTCAGAATCAATTAGAAACTGTTGGTTTTTTTTTAATTAAGCATATGTAGCTAACAGCACTGAATACCGAGGTATGCAAGCTATGGAATAGGAAGATAAGGGGAAAAAAAAGAATGAACCATCTAGCATCAATATATAACATGTCTTTCTCTCTTTCACCAAATATCCATACTGTGTTACCCTCTCCAAGAGTAAAGAACAATGTATCTGAAGCATTTTCATGTTGTCTTAATTAACTTGCCTAAGTGCTGTATTTCTAGCCCTGACAAAGCAGTGTTTAAATTACTTCCTGATAGGATAGAAATTATGAGACCTATCATTTGAAGGTCCAAATCTGATTCCATTCTCTCTGACAGCAAGGTACTAGTACTACAACAGGTTTGCCTAAATATTCCTCAGAACATTGTGATGGTGTTCACAAGGGTTTTCAGATGAGGGAAGAGATGAAAATGTTGACTCCATGTTCAGAAGGCTTGATTCATTATTTTATGATATACATTACACTAAAACTATACTAAAAAGAATAGAAGGAAAAGTTTCATCTCAGAAGGCTAGCTAAGCTAAGAATAGAAAGGAATGAATAATAAAGGTTTGTGTCTCGGACAGAGTCCAAGCTAACTGGGCTGTGGTTGGCCATTAATTGTAAACATCCAAGATGGGCCAATCACAGATGCACCTGTTGCATTCCACAGCAGCAGATAACTATTATTTACATTTTGTTGCTGAAGCTTCTCAGCTTCTCAGCAGGAAAAATCCTAATGAAAGGATTTTAATGAAAAGATGTCTGCGACAGGACATAATGAAAAAACATCTTCCTGATGCCAGTAACTATAATTTTGGAGCAAAAGAACTGCTAACCCTTAGAATTTATTATATTTGTTGTAATTTATACTTTTATCTACATAATTTATATCTTTATCAACATCATTTTTACTTATGTAGATAAAACTGTGCTGGAGTGATTGGTTACTTTGAACCACTATCCTTTACCCCCATTAAAATCTTAACCCTTAATAGCTGCTACAAATTAATTACCATAATGGAGGCCATCCTTCCACTAAGGTCCTTCTTTCAAGGAATGGTAGAGAAGTAGGCAATCCTTCATTTTTCTTGTCCTTTTCCCTGACACCTCCCCAACATAATCAACTTTTCCCCTGCTAATATCACCCATTTTTAGCTCCAGAAATACATCTTGCACAATTGAGGATGGTGGTCAAACATCTTCCAGTCAATCCACTCCCAAGCCTGAAACTAAGACCGAATGCAATCTGACTCAAAATGCAAAAAATGTCAGAGTGCAAATAAGTCCTAAAGAACACCTCCATCAGCAGACACATCACACATGGAGTACTTGCAGACAGAGCCCTTCTTATTTCAGACATTTCTGAGTGAAAAGCATTAGGTATCCTCTATTACCTGATAGCACCTCTTTCACAGAATGGCTACAGTGGGAAGAGACCTCTGGAGATTGTCAGCTCAAACCCTTCCTGCTCAAACCTGAGTCAGTTTAGAGCAGGTTACTCAGAACAATGTCAAGCAGCTGGGCTTTTTATATCTCCAAAGAGAAAGGTGGATTTTTTTCTCCATAAATGTGGCATCTTGTATTAACATCCTGAATTACCCCCAGCAGTGTGACCAAAGCCCACCAAGTCATGAAATTACCACAACTTGAGCTGGACCAAGGAAATGCCCCAAAAGCATGCCAGCTCACTAGGAAGAATAAGCTGCTTGGAACTGCTACTTGATCAACTCATGCAGTAATCAGGAGAGCTAAAAATACAAGGATCAATAAAGAGAACAATCTATTCTTGTTAGGTAAACATGGTAACACTGGAATAGGAAGAAGCAGAACTGTAAATAAGTGAAACATTAAACTCAATTCTGGCTGACAAGTCTACTTCATTTTTTGATGTGACAACAAGATTTCTCCCATACTCCTAAAGCTGATGGTTTGTTCTGGCACGTTTTCTTACTGATGGAGCACTGCTTCAGAAAACTATGCCTTGTTCTGGTTATAGTCAACAATTCATACCTTTATTGAAGGACCTATGGAAAACAAACAGAAGATCAAAGAAAATCTTTGACATCTTTTATGATTGTCTTCAGAGTTTCAGATCATGCCTCTCTTAATTCCCTACTAACTTTGGAAACCTCTTAAAGTAATGATTTTGCTGATGGCAGCATGTGTGAAACTATACCAAGCTTGAAAATACATCTCTTTGATGAATGAAAAGAGACCCTGAAGTGCTAATTCCTCCAGTATTCTTTTCTGCTCATTTACCATTTCTCAAGAAGCCGACTGAAGAGCAGCTAGGAAACACTGAGTTGTATCACTCTGTGATTCACATTCAGGAAGAGCTTCTGGGACAGTTTGCTTTACATGTTCTGATTATTTTATTAACATAAACCTTTTAAAAATTAGGCATGGCCATTAGAATCCAGTTTCCCTTTTCATAATTTCCTGAATTTAGCTATAATTTATAAATACTGTATATGGGCTCTCTTCAGTAGGCTCTCTCCAGTTCTTTGGCAGTACAAAGGTAACTTCTGCCTGTGGTAATGCTTTTTGAAACACACCATCTGGAAAACTGAAACTTGCACCCACTACACTGTCTCATTATTACACTCTGGAGTTGTGTAATGGGAGTGAAGTCCCATTAATCACAAAAATGGGAATTAAGTGCACAGAGTCAGTCCCAAATTCTATTTCACTCACCACCACCTTTGTCCCAGGAAGCTAAAAGAAGCCTGCTTGTTAAATCCTCCTAAACAACATATTTCTTCTCCTTTTATTACTATAACCATAACCCAGTATGACAACTTTGAATGCAGGACTCATGTTAAAACACATCTTGAAGCATGTACAGGCAGTTTCATGCATATACCTCTCGTTTTACTCCTTCACAGCTTTTATTTTGGGGCTTAAGTTTTGTTTTTAAGAAGAAAAGGGTCTAGGATGAACAGATCCCAGATTTAGAAACACTTCAGCAGGGTAAGGATTAAGTTGTTTCAAGTTTCTAAACCAGATATAAAAAAATTGTCTTTCCATGCTGCCAGCTCACTTAGATTCACTAGGTCTTTCCATATTTAGCGGACTTGGTTTTTATCTCCCAGATTTTGACATGAGAATCTCCAGCTTTCAGAGGTTTAAAAAGTGATGTTTAACTCTTGTCACAGTCTGAAGATATGGCTTAGAAGCAGAACCAACAAAAACTAGCCCACACCTAACATTTTCAAGCATGTTTTTTAACTGGCATCATCTATAATGTCTTTGACTACAACTTGCAATGCTTCTAGAGAGGCAAGGGGAGCTGGAAGCAGCTGTCTGACCCAGGCAGTAAGCTTGAATTGACTAGCTTCCTCCAAACACTAAAAATTCAAACCAAAAGTTTTTAGTACCAGGCTGCAGTAGTGAGCAAATTCTGAAAAACTGGCATATATTAAAAATTAACAATGTGGAATCTATATGAAATGTAGTATTAAATACACACTCAGCTTTTTAGGTTTTGAATTAAAGAACCAGCAGCGCCACAGTTTTCTGCACTGAACTGAGGTTCTGAAAACAGAGCTGGCTAAATTGCACACCTGGCAAATGGAGAGGAGTGCAAAGAGCAAAACACAGAAACACACAAAAGCTGTGAAGCTACTCCAGATCACATCACAGACAGCATTCCAATGCAGTGGCTGAAACAACAGCCTTTTCCCTCTTTCCACAGGCCTGTCACTGGAATACTTTCCCAAGAAAAGGGACTTTAAGTACACACGTGGGACAGTGCAAGTTAGTTGCTTGAGAAAGCTTTTAAAAAAACATTAAATGGCCCTCAAGTGAGTCCAGACATTGCATTCTCTGTTGCTCCAACATCCAGATGAATAAAATAAATATCACATATGCTTTGCTAAAAATTGTTTGAAAAAATCCAGATACTGCAGGCGGTTCTGATTATCTCTATCACTGCAATGGCCTAGTGGAAAGGGATGTCTTATATGGGCCTCCAGACCCTGAGTCCCCCAGGTCCTGAGTACTCCATAAACAAATTCTAAGCACTTCAATGAGGTTACAGCCTACATAGATGAGAGGAAAGAAGCATTCTTAATCCCATTTTTCAGATGAAGTCATATTGAGTCATATAGTAATATAACACACGCTCCGTAAGGGTGGTGAGGCCCTTCCATGTGCTACTTGATAGTCCACCAAGGGCCATTTATCTCCTGGTGCTCTATCATCCTTCACTTTTTAGAAGTGCCTAGGAAGCAAATTTCCTTCCCTTTACAGGATCAAAACAGCTCCTGCAGCACCAGAGAACCAGTTCCCATTAGACACAGAGCATCATGACACTCAAATACCTCAGGACAACTTGCCCTAAATGACCTAAAATCACATTAAAAAGCCACAGATGTTCTGACTCTCATAGCAGTGTTCTGACATCCACAACACTGCTATGGTTTTTGTGCTATTTCATGAATAATGACTTTCACTCTTGTGAAAGTTAACCTAACTGTTGTGTATAAGCTAAAAATTACTCAGTAAGCTGGGAGGGGACAAGAGTATATAGAAGATGCCATCACTTAGGTGAGCTGCAAATCAAAGTACTGTTTGTGTCCTTTAAAGATGGTGCATTTCAAAAAAGGTCAGTATAGTACAAAGAAAATGTCATTTTTGCAGCATTACCTTCTGCTTTATTCTTCTGCCATTTTGCATCTGTCCCATGCCATGGAGTTTAAAAGTTTCAACACTGCCAAAACATAGCCACAATCCAAGCAATCCAAGACAAAAGCAAACAAAAATTTACTTAGAGTTAAAAGATCTGAAAGGATTACACAAACAACCTCTTTGCTTGTTTCTGTAGCTTTGATGATTTGTCTGCCTGGAAAGGTAGAAAAAAGTTCTAAAATAAATATTTCAAAAACAAGTAAAATTAAAAAGGTAAGCATTCAATGATTTACATTCAGCTTGTTGATTTGGAACTGCTTCTGCTGAGAATTAAAATCCATAAATTTCAGGAGCACTACTCTTGATTTTCAAGCATGTAAATTAAATAGCTGCATCCAAGATCATCTTTGATCCCTCTGTTACTAAGTATGACTATCTGCTTCATCAAAACCACAAGAATTTCTGGATCCTACTCTGAAAGTAGTTTTACCTTCTTACAACCCATTAAAAATATCAGAAAAATAGCAAATTTGCTTTTTGAAAACGAGGCTGCAGTAATTGGGCATATAATTTCTAAATTGGAGTCAACTTCAGCATTATATGGAGAAATAGAAAGAAGAAAACCAATTTGATTCCAAATGAAGTAATGTCAAAAAATTATTGGGTGGACAGATTTCTAAGTACTCTATTCAAATACTCAAATTTTCTATTCTTGGGAAATGCAAAATGTAGTGACAATAAAGAGTTTTCTGAATTTTTTTTAAGGACATATAATTTCTCAGATCCCAAACCGAGACAGATTGCTACATTATACTGAGCATTTAAGAGATATTAGGGGAATTGAAAGAATTTTCAATGATGCTGGTGACATTAATTTTCAATGTTAATAACCTATTTACTATGATAGCAGCTTAATAAGCTTTTAACTGGCAGAAGTGGAATTACACTGCAATATGGGATATTAACATTATGAAGAAAAAACCCCACAGTTCCTTGCCTGCATCATTCAAATATTTTTAATTTTATTTTAGGGAGATAATTAGGAGATATTTTCTCTCCTCTTTCTACCTACACAGGAAAATTCCAATCCCATTTGTTAGGATTCAAAATCTACTTGGGCACTGCAAAAAGTGCAACCTGACTGTTATCTTTGCAAATTTACAATCCAGAGTAGCCTTTTCTGTCTGGTTTTCCCTCTGCACAAATCCACAAACACTAAATGTCACTGTTATGAGGTATATAGGAAGTCCAAGCTATATAAAATAGCAAGTCTATCCCTCTCCACTAGAATTTAGGCGTTCAATTCTTGCCAAGCAAAATATCCACCTATCTTGGAAATCCTGATGTATGTAACATGGCTGGATTGAGTCTCCCACTTTTCTTATGTGACTCACTTTTACTGTTTTACAAATCTTGAGGCAAAAGTTGAAAGTACAAGTAGCATCTCTGTAAGACACTACTACTCTCTACTTCACCAACACAGACTGAATGGTCCATTTTACTGTAGACAGCCTATCACCTCTGCCAACTGTCTAAAATATCTCTGCCATGAAGAGAAACTGCTTTATTCATGGGAAAGAATTCCTTTCTTGGGGTAATCAGAAATAACATTTTCCCCTACTTGCTTCCCAGGTGCAACAGAGTACACATTCCATGTAGGGAATGCTTAGAAGCATGCCACATACTTCTTCTTAAACTGAAACAGAAAAGTCTTTCTTTCTCCTGGAAATGCAATCACTCAATTTTACAAAGATTTTTGGGAAGTATTTCAAGACAGAATTAACATGAATTAGTTCAAACTGGGATTTCAGTAGCTGTATCTTAAAGTGAAAAGTATCAATCCAGGAAACTTTAAAATGTTTGAGCATTAGACATTTGTATACCCTACCCACCAGTACATTATACTAGTTGAATACTAGCTTAGAGTATTTCTAAACTGTTTTCCATGAAAGTTTAGAGCATATTAACAAAGCAAAGTCATGATCAAAGTTCCCTACCTGGTGAAGCTTGACATGGAATGTTTTCTAATTGTTCTGCATCAGAGATTGTTTCTGAACATATTTTATATGTATTATTATAATATGTATATTATAAATAAAAGGTACTTGGCCAAAAAACTCCCTTTACCAGGATTCCCTGCATATTGCAGAGAGTCCATACATCCAAGATAGGCATGAGGACAGCTTCCAGCATCCCTCTGGTTTTGGGGCAAGAAAAAGACTGATTTGGTTTTGGTCACCCTGGGGAAAACACAAAGGGTATCAATCACTGCCAATTGCTCCCAGGGGACTGCTGATATGCCCAGCCTGCTAATGAGTGCATTTCACACAGGTCACTAAACAGGCACCCATACAGGTATTTTTGGTCACTACCTACCTGGGCCACATGCAGACTGGCAACCTGAGGGTGAAAGGCTCTGGACTGAATTATTAATCCCCTGAACCACTGACTCCTCTGGCTCCATATTTGTCAAACACTGATATTTATCAGAAAACTGAGAGGAATCAGTACAACAAGCGGGAAAGACATTAATACTATCAATCTCATTTTAATTACAGAAAATCTCTGGCAGGATTACAAGTCCTTTTTGCACCATAACAAACTGTTACTCCTCTAGTGCTTGAATTTGCACTGAGGAAAGAAAACAAACATTGTCAAGTTTTGGTTACACAGACAATGAAAAGACGAATGCCACAGCACAGGTGACTGGATACTACAGCTTTGAGCCTTGCACAGACACACTGCACTGGTTCCAAAGTAGTAATGGAAATTCTCCAGGGCATCAGAACATGCTTGACAGTCCTTCAAGTTCCTCACTCCTACTGCCTATCCTCGTACAGCCAGAAGTCAGGTTTTCTCAGTTTCCCAGCAGCAGAAAGTCTACAGCATATTTTAAAATAATCTACATTATTCCACCAAGTCATAGGTCTATAAAACTCTGAAAGCTACTATTGAAGATATCAAAATAGGCACTGAGTTGACCTGTGATTTAAATCCTTTCTAACTGCATTATAATTATTCCAAGAGGTATGTATCCCAAACAAGACAGTTAAGCTACTGCAAAGCCATTATTAAAGATGCTGAAACAATGACAGGCAGAGGAAAATGAGCCATTACATTTTTAGGCCTAAATCTACAGCAAGGGTTTCCTCAAGGTTTGAAAGAACTTCTTAAGTTGCCTCATGGTGAGCCAGCATCAGTTTCAGGCCTTTTAACCCAAGAAGTATTGATCCCCTGTGGCTCCTGGGTGGTGGGGAGACCCTTGGACCTCCTTGGAGAAGCACTCACCAATCTCCATTTCATTTCCCTCCTGCTTGGAAAAGGTAAATGCCAAAGATACGTCCTTGAGAAGACATGGGCACTGCCTGCACCCTGCCAGCACCCCAAAGGAGCTAAGCCATGCATTAGCCCTCTTGCTTCCCTGTCCACTCCGAGAGCACATGTGACTCACAAAAGGCCAAAGAGAAGGACCTTGCTTTGCTTCTCAGAGCAAGCAAGCTGAGCAAGGCACCAAGGTGAGCCATGCAGGAGGAGCATCAGGAGTTTCAATCATTTGGTTTTAGGGAGAGGTGCATCTGAAGCTCTTCTTTCTGCCACTAGAAACCTTCCCCCAGTCCCATGGGAAAACAATTCTGTTTCACAGTAGCAATGAAAGATAAGGAGAAAAAGAAATGCATCAGAAAATGAAAGGCTATGAAAGTTGTGGCACAGACAAGGAATGGGGAAATTATCATAGCACCTGAGACAAAATGAACTAGCTGTAATGGGAAAGGACAGAGATAAAGATACTATAAGAGAAGCTAGCACAGCAGAAGATGTTGATGCAAATGAATGGATGCGGTCAGTCCGATAAGAATGTTAGCCTCCTATGACAGGGATGGGATACACTACATAAGACCCTAAACATGAACTGTTTAAAACTTTCAGACAGAAAGAGATCTACTAGAGAGATATGCCACAGTTTCAGGCACTCTGGGTAAAAAACAAGAAAAAAAAATCACCACAAAACAAATTACATAAGCACAAGGTTGCAAAAAGAAAAAAAGTATTAACACAAATTGGTTTAGCTGTACAAGATTTATCAAGTTAAAATAAACTGTATTTTCAGGCTACATTCATTCGAGCTTCAATTATATCAAGAAAGGCACTGAAATAATCAAATTATGGAGCCCCAAAAGCATTTAATAATCACAAAAATGAAGCAGATGCACTAATAAAATTAACATTAATAAACTAGGTCAACACAGAGAAAAGAAAAGAGTGATGGAGGAGGAAGAGAGCTCCACCCAGAGCTGCTCCTCCAGGGTGCCAGCTCTGGTGCTGTGCTGTGCAGTAATGACTACAGATGATGCAGCTCTTTGACCTCTTTAACATACACATTGCTCACACTGTCTCCATAGAATCTCTGCTTGCTGCAGCGAGCATCCAAATGGGTCCTTAATATAGAAACCTGTGAGGAAATGCTCCCTCTATCAGTAGTTTATCAACCCTCAGATTAGGAAAGAGGGCCTTTAAGCCTCACAGGCTTATCTGCAGTGCAGTAGGAGTCTGAAGAGGCGAGCAGAGGACAGTCAGGCTCTCGAGGCATCCCATGATCTGTGGCTCAGGAGGTAATTTCAGCTTTCCTCACCACGGGTATAAACACCACCTGCTCACCTTGCCTAAAATGATTAGAGAGAACAAACCTGAATCCAGCTGTGTCACCCCTACTCTGTTGCCCCTTCCCAAAGCTGGGAAACCTTTTGTGTGAAAACAACTCCACAAAAATCAAAGGAATGAAAGGCATTCCTCAAGACTTTGGCTCCTGGTGCTTTAACATATAAAACACTACATACAATAAACACTGCAGCCTGATGACAAGTGCTAGCTGAACCAGTAAATGCAGTGGAGAAACAGAACTGCTCTGCTCCATCTCAGAATCTGACCCACACAAGTTACAAAACAGATGCATAAATGATTACAGTGATTATGCAGAGGAGCAAGATTATGCAAGTGCTAAGCACTGCTGTTATAATACAGATACACAAACGAGTATAAAGGGGCCTAGGGATGTAACATTTCTCTTCAGCTTTCTTAGGAGGGAGGGTAAAGAAAGAATGAGAAAGAGGGGGCTGGATAAATGCAGAGGGAATTATTTAGGCAGGAAAGACAGAACTCCTGTCTTTCTGCCAAGTACTGCCCTGCTCACCTAGGGAAAGATCCAGCACAGCAGCAAAACCGCAGAGGAAGAAGCACAAAGGCAAAGAACTGAACTGTTCATTAAAAGTCAGGATTGGAAAGAGCAGACAAGCAGGATAGTGCCGCAGAAGATGATTCTTCTCAACTTTCTGGCACAGGAAAATCAGGAACGACTGCCATCAGAAAAAAAAAAAAGGAGAGGAAAAAAACCTCAAGGGCAGAGAAAGAAAGTCACAGGCCAGTTCTGAAGAGCAGGGCCTGGTAGTGGAGATGCACAAAAGCTGTACATGCAAGTGTGGAAGCTTTCTTAAAAGACAGTCTGTTATTACAAATCCCCCTCCTCAAAATGAAGGTCAATGCAAGATTGCAAAGACTCCAAGATGCTTTTGGATGCAAAAGCAGAACATTTAATGATGTGCAGAGAGTATAAGCCACTGGCAGAAGCTCTAGCAAGTATTCTAGAAACCAGGCTGGCTGCAGGCAGTCTGTCATGTCATGCTATTAGGTGCCAGCACAGAGAGGAAAGGTCAAGACAATCATACAATAACCTAAAGAAAAAAATAAAAGGTCAAGAACATTTAAGCTCATGAATGCAAACCTTTAGCCTCAGAAGTGAGAGCAAGCTCCCCAGGGGTGCAGGGGCCATTCCCACCTCATGCACCCCAGCCTGTGCCCAGACCCTCCTCAGCCACCATCCTGGCCCTAGGAAGTGCCAAAGAAGCCCATACACACTCATTCACCAGCCTTCAGCTTCTCACTGTCAGCTGCTGGGCAGGGAGCCTCAGGCTCTGTGCCTGAGTGTCCCTTCTGCTCTGTAGCTGGGGCAGGAGGTCACTGCTCCTCAGTCACTCATCCCTGCCTCTCCCCTGCAGGTGTCTCAAGCACAGGAAAACCACCTCCTGCTTTTCCCCCTGGGTCTGCCAGCACAGCTTTTTTGGGTGACTGGCCATTAACCAAGCTCCACCAGCCTAGTCCCATTAACAGAATGTTTACCTACTGCCTCCCAGGCAGAACAAGGACGAGCCTGAGGGAAAGGAAAAACCTGTCATGGGAAGAAAACAAACAGCTGAGGTCATGGACCTTTTCAACCAGCAGAACTTGGCTATGCCATTGGAGCCCCAGCTGAAATGTGCCTGAAACCCACAGGGCAGGAATCACCTCAGTCCTGTTCCAAGATGGCATGAGGGATCTTTCAGCAACAGAAGAAAATCCCTGTCCCTTCTCTCTTTTCATTAAGAGTATTAACAGGTTTTAGGAGAAAGAAATCACTAAGACACTACCCAAAGATCACACAGTATTTACTGGAACTACAGCATGTTGCCTCAAAGTGATATGGACTTATTCAGGCAACATAACAGAAGATCAGAAAGATATATTTTAATCCTCACCCAATATTTTCAGTGCTGCTGCTCTTGAAAGCACATATTCCTTACCTCTTACAGAATGAGTGGTCTGTATGCCGATATTATAAATCCACATTTTCAGCTCATTTTTCCCCCACTTTGATGAATAGTTTTAAATCATGCTTAAGATAGCACATGCTTGATATTATACTGCATGAAAGTTCCAATTAAGACCCTTGAAGGTAACTTTGGTAAATTAAAAAAAGGTATCCCTATGTTACAAAAATTACCAAAATCCCCCAGTACTTCCTATCTTGAATTCCTCTTGTCCCCTGTAGCCTGAGCCTCCAGCCCAGCTAACTACTGCTGTCACAGAAAACCTCCTCTGTAGAAATTTTCTCTATTAAAGGAAAAGCTCACAGATAAATTAAGAATCAAAGGCAGTAGATTTAACACAAACTCCTACAGTACTGCTTTTACCCAAGCTTTTGAAGATTTCTTTCCCATTCCTCAACTTGCCCCAACAAATAAAAGGTTTGAAAGATTAATGTGACCAAAGACTATTTCTTAGTGATGTTGAATGCCAGAAGCAAAGCCTAAGGTGAAATACAGAGATATGGAAAGACTGGTTTGGACAGGCTTTATTATGGCCAGTTTGTTATATCTCAATTTACTGCTCATATCCTTCTTGCCTTTTTCCTTCAAAATGATGGCTCAAATACCTTGGCTTCAAAAACTACCAAAGATGCACTGTCAATACATA
The DNA here is from genome assembly GCF_901933205.1 of Camarhynchus parvulus. NCBI lineage: Eukaryota > Metazoa > Chordata > Aves > Passeriformes > Thraupidae > Camarhynchus > Camarhynchus parvulus. The sequence goes on from NC_044572.1 coordinate 67,181,566, forward strand.
TAGATACAACTACAAGCCACTAAGAGCCAGTTCTCTGGATTTTTTAGAGAATGGCATGCCGTCAGTAGGTAATTAATATATCTATTTCACTGCAAGGTCTTCAGAGAATGTAACTGTCACTTGAGACTGTGGTGAGCACCTAGCAAAGAGTAGATGCACCATAAATTTATTCATGTGGTGTTGTTTATTGTGCTAGAGTCTCAAAGTTCAAGTAACATTTCGTGTGTAGGGCAATGCATTTAGTTCAATTAAAAATCACTACATCCTTTTTTATTAAGTTTTCAGCTGCCAGAAGTATCAATGGATTTAAGAACATCCCCTCCTCTTAAAAGGACATCTCAAGGATGAACCTAGAAAAGCAATACCAACTTTCCTTCATCTGAAACCTCTGGAGATAAACTTCACACATTTCTTTGCCAGGAGAAACCAAACAAACAATATTTTCCCCACCTTCCCCCAGTTAAATGCAGCTTCTACAAATAATTTTGGTCTACAGGAGCAGACAGATTGCCAATGCAGTATCCTTGCAGATCACCTAAATGAATGGGTGATCTGCAAGGACGAAAACCTAACAAAATACAGAAATCATTTAACCCAAAGGGAGGAAGAGTTACAAGTGGTTTACATGACAGCGTACAAGCCAGGACTGATCTCTGGGTATTTTTCACTAATACTATTATATCAACACAAAAAGTGCAGGGTTTTGTGCTCCTTTTGTGAGCCCAACAGCCTCAAACTACTATTAGTTTGGAACCTGAGGGATTTTATATTACATATGTCAGTGAAAGTAAAAGCCTCAAATGAACTTTTCAAAACTTAGGAAAACAAAGCTAGACATTATTTTCAGTGTGCTGGTGCAGCAAGCAGAGGAAGACCCTTAGGCATTTCCTGTATATATGATTCTATGGTGTAGTCAATGGCAAAGCCAGTCAGAATATGGGACAGCACTGCTCTATTTTGTAAGTAAGGGCAATTCAGTCATATCAAAAAAGTACGCAACAGAGGCAAAACCTGAACGCTACTTATCTATCAATTAACTGATCTGCAAATTGCAACTTCAATCAATTCAACTTTGTTTTTATTAAACATTTTCCATCTTTAAAGAGATTAGATGCAGCTCTTTTGTGTCATTCACATCTTACAAAAGGCTCAGCTGCAGAGCTCCATTGTCTGCAATACCTGCGCCTTACCTCTTCTGTCTAGCAACTTCAACCTCCAAGTAGATGGATATCAATCTTCCTGAAGTCATGTATACCCAACACACCTGAGGTCTCAAAGCCTCCCATTCTCATTTAAGTTTGACAGAATTCTCCTTTTTGCTGCCCAGCTCTTGTCATTGCCTTTTTTTTTTTTTACATTGAAGTAGCCAATGCTTTGGTATGACGTTACAGTACTCTGAGTCAGATCATGGTATTTTACAGCACCTCCTTGAGACTATCCAAGTAAGAGCAAAGAATGCAGGAGTGGAAAAGAAATTCTGTCCTCATATACCATCACACAGGATGATAAAATCATTCAGAGTAGATGGAACCTCAAGATACCATCTAACACAGCCATGTGAGCATTCACATACTCCTGTTTCTCTTGGGCTGATCCACCAAACAGTGGCATAAAATCTGTCCTTAATAAAGTGAGTTTTTAAAAGCTTTTTTTTTTCAGGATGTTTTAGAAACAACCTTCAGGAAATGTGATCTTTCAACCTTCATTATGGCTTACAACTAAGAAAAAAGACAAAACATTTCATAACAAGAAGTGATTCAATAATTCAGAAATATCTCTGTTATCACAAAAATTTTCTCACAAATCAACCATATTCTTTTAGAGGTTAGATTTTTAATAAAAATAACATTTTCAGCTCAAAACAAGATTTTAATGAGAAAATCCATCAGCAGTCCTAAACCTTGCCCTGACAACTAGTGTTTGCACTTAGTGAAAGCTGGGCATGTTTGGATGCATAGATGTTTCTGCTGACGTTTTGGAGCAGCAAAGCTCTTTGGGGGCCACTTATTCTCCTGTCCGTGGGCCTTCCAGCATCATTACATCTGTCAATCCAAACATCCAAGCCAAGCCTGGCTGCCAAGCAATCAAGAGCACATGCACACAGACACAGACTAATCGATACAGTTCTGACTGTAATTCCTTTATGAACAAAAGTAAAATACTCATTTACTTAACAATTCAGGCTGCAGGATATTCTCCCTCATGATCTGAACTTTCTGCTCTTACACCTGCCTGGCCTCCTTAGGATAAACAAATACTTGTAGATGATAGCTCAATGAATTATCACGGGGCAAGTAATGTTGTAACAGCTACCAGAATATGATGTCAAAAAGGATGAGAGACATAACAGACAGACCTGTAATCTTCAAAGCAGTACTACACGGGAACAAACGAAAGCATCCAGGCCACTCATGACTTGTCAGTTAATAATGCAATCACTTCTTGTTCTAATACTGCACTGTAGCACAAGCCAAACATTTATTCTGTGAGTCTTCTGGCAAAACTGTATAAACAACAATACCCCTCCTCCAAACATGACATTTTTATTTCATGCTGTAGGTGAATTAATTGAAATTCAAATTCAAATGCTTTCTGCATGCAGAGCTGGAAGCTTGTCCTGTCTCCTAGCAAAGCGTGAGCTCTAGCAACCAAACACCACCAGGCAAAGTTGTCAGATAAGCTAGGAAGGAAATTCCAAATAAATTATTTTCAAGGCACAGTCTTTATTTTAAGCAAGGAAGAATTTATGCAGTGAGTCCTTAGTTACAGACAAGCCTTCTTATGAAGGAAGAACTCACGCCAACATAAAGCTTCATTTATTTCTAGATATGAAAAAAAAAAAATGCACAGTGGAAAGAATGTCTTCCACCTGAAGCACTCTTAGGCCATATGATGCAGGGGCTGTAGTGTGACATTACCACTAAACTGAGCCAGAAGTTTATTTCAATATGTTCTACCTGTCTCTACCCTAAATGCCAACAAAGCTGGAGGGGAAGCCAAAGTTGCTGCTCATGTGGGAGGTGAATTTGCTGCACCAGCAGGGGGAAAGCTGAGCTGGGGCTGGTAGAGGAGGTCTTTGAGCCTGCTGAGGAGTATGAAGGGATAGAGAGGGAAATGCTGAAGTGTAGACTAGATTTCTCTTTTCTATGTTGCAAGCACAAATCAGGACTGGAGAAAATCATGATGAGGAGAGAGGGCTGCAAACCTACTCCCCCTGCATGTGATCAGAACACATACTGCACTTACTGGTAGTAACAAGGATGAGATCCCCTTTTACCTCCTCCTGCTCCCCATGAATCTGTCCTTCAGCAACAAGGACTCTAGTCTTAGAGCAAACGTTTGTTAATCCAGTACCACCAACCTGCACAAGCAAACAGGCCTGAAAAGGAAATTAACTACCTACTCATTTAAAGTAAGAGTGGAATCTTACTGGATAACGCCTGTTAAAAAACTGCATTGACTGTTGGATAGAAGAAACACCAGACACTGCTCTTACTATTTTGAACTGATTTATTTGAGAGGACATTTTCCACGAATAAGTAGTGAAATAAAAGGGTTATCAATTTAATCTCCTGGTTAATGTTCCAGTTGCTTTCACCCTTAGCCTGTAAAGCATAAAGTAAATGGGAGCACCACTGAGAAAGTGTGTCTGGACAAAGAATCCACAGCTTGAAAAAAACGGATAACTGGAGACGACCAAACTGCAAGACCATAATGCTAAAATTGAAGCTCTCAAAGAAAAAAAGAAAGAATTTAATAAGATTAAGATTATAGAAGTCAATTACCAGTCAGCTGAAAATTACCCATCCTCAGTAAAAGTCACAAACACTAATTAGCTTGCATATTTCCAGCAAGTACACTTTAAAGAACTTCGTTGTGGAATTATTTTTAAAACACTAACATATAACACAGAACTTGTGTTTCCTGACAAATATTTGATCATAAAGGTGTCAAATTCAGATAGGGGCCCTTTTGCAGCTTATCAGTCTGATCGCAAAATTATTTTTCTCTTTCTTAAACAAAAAAATAATAGAAATATTTAAAGCACAACATGATTTTTTTACCAGATGAAAACAGTCTCAGCTTTGGTCCCTTCTGGGATATTTTTTTCCTTTGTAGAGAAGAAAGTAAGCTAGTAATTACAACCTGCAGCTCTAAGACCAATTAACAATCTGCAACATGCCCCACTTCTTTTATCCTCCACTGGTAACGCTACAGGCAGCATTAGCTGTCTAATAAATAGGTGAGCACTGCTTAACACTTTGCAAGGTTTCAGCATTTCTCCTCACCCCTGGCATCAATTCTCTCTCTCCCTTGGCTATTAGCAGATCATTCTGGCAGTATGCAGATGCTGTTCTGTTGTGTGCTCCAAGACACACACTGCCTTTAGGCTCCCTTGGGCTATGAAAGGCAGGTGGCTTATTCATGTTCTGAAGAGAAAGCTTCACTAATGACCTCGCAAAGGTCTCCAAGAGATATTTTTCCCTAGTTAATCAGCCAGACAAAGAATTTACTTCTGCTTAGGAAGGGTGGATATTTGTAAGGCAGCTATGTGTAAGAAAGGCCAAATGTTAAAAGTATTTTTAATTTACTTGCATTACCTGAGATCTAAATAGTTTCATGCCCAGCACAATGCACTGTGAGAAAATATTAAAACTGAATGCACTCTGTATATCAGGCTGTACAGGGACCAAGTATATAAGCATTGGTCTATACAAACCCCTGAACTGCATTCGCAACTGCAATTTTTTATGCTTCAAATATACATGCCAAGCACCTTTTTCAAGGCTGTTGTATTTGGGTTCTTTCTTCGTGGAGTAATTATGGAGGTGTACAGCTAATACAAAAGCATGCAGGTCAATTCCCTAGTGCTCACTAGTACTACATGATACTGCTGCTATCAGGAAAATCTGTACAGGCAGATCTGTTTCTTCTAAGATTCCTGCTAGGCACTGTATGCACAAGCACAAGATAAACGCCTTCTTTGCCTGTAATAACAAATTCATACCCACACAAAATTGACTAGCTTGTCATGGTGTGACAGAATGCACAAAGAGGGTGTCTATCAAAGGGCGTATCACCTGAAAATCCGCATCCTATTTTTCAATGTCTTCGGATAGTTGTAGCATATGCACCTTGAGGATCTAAAGTATATACTGACTTTTATAATATATGCTCCTTGCAAGTTTAATAAAAGCAGTTTTTCTGTAATAAAAGCAGATATGAATAAGCCAGGCTTTTCAAATACATTAATTAGTTATGCCTATTAACATAAATAAAAACAAATAGACAGCTTACAACCAATCATTTATCTTTCCTCTCCACTTCTTTAGTCATCCAATTCCACATACACATTTTAAGAAAGGCTAATACTAACACCCACAGTCTTTATTTGGACATTATGTGTAGAATACATTTTTGGCACTTCAAAAAAATGGAAGAGCTTGTGTGTGCATGTACTCAAATATATAAATACATATAGAGACATAAAGAAGCACATTTGCATACTTTCTATATATTGTCTGCTTTTTTACAACTGCTTCAAATAACAAATGATAACTTAGTTCTCAATTTACCTTAGTAGAAACATTATTGACAAAAGATCAGATTTTGGCTGTTTTGTCCACACTCTGCTCTCTTTCTCTGTTTGCTAGAGAAAAAGAGAACCTTATGAAAGCCAATAGCTGGGAACCTGGTCCTTTACATTACCTGGTCCTTGCTACATCCCAAAAGTATCGTAAGTGCACCGTGTAACCCTTGAGTAAAACACGATCTCTGCCTTTTCATTCACCCCATCTCCACCCTTGCAGATCATATTCTACACTTGTAGATACAACAATGTCCACAGAGCATGAAATCTGTCCAAGGGATGGTCTAAACTCTTACAAATAGAACTATTACACAGACCATATGGAATTGTTCTGAACTACCACAAGGAAGAGCAGTGTTGTCCTTTAGTGTTTGTTCCACGTGGCAAAAAATTGCTTCAATTACCACCATGATGCCCAAAAGAAGATAAGAAAATCTTCCCCAAATAGAGAAACCTCAAGTGGCAGATTGAGAGAGGTGATCCTGTCCCTCTATTCCACTCTAGTGAGATCCCACCTGGACCGCTGCATCCAGCTCTGGGGTGCCCACCGCAGGAAGGACATGGACCTGTCGCAGGGAGTCTAGAGGAGGCCATGGAGATGATTAGAGGGATGGAGACCCTCTCCTATGAGGAAAGGCTAAGAGAATTGGGATTGGTCAGCCTGGAAAGGAGAAGACTTTGGGGTGACCTAATTGCAGCCTTCTGGTCCATAAAGGGAGCCTACAGAAAGATGGAGAGAGACTTTTTACAAGGAGTTGTAGTGACAGAACAAGCAGGAATGGATTCAAACTAAAAGACAGTAGGCTTAGATTAGCTATTAGGAAGAAATCCTTTACTGTGAGGGTGGAGAGACACTGGAACAGGTTGTTCAGAGAAGTTGTGGAAGCCCTGCCTCTGGAAGTGTTCAAGGCCAGGCTGGATGGGACCTTGAGTAACCTGGTCTAGTGGAAGGTGCCCCTGCCCATGGCAGGGGCGCTGGAACTAGATGATCTTTAAGGTCCCTTCGAACCCAAACCATTTTCTGATTCTGTGATTCTATGTCTCCTTACTTCCTACCCAGTTGAAATTCTCCTTGAATTAATAGCAATAATAGTGCAGCAACCCAAAGTCCAGAAAGACAGAACCTACTGGCAAAGGCGCTAGCAAATGCTGTTGTCCTTATTGGCTTCCAGGCTGGAGTTGGCTTGCAACTACCAGTGAATGCACAGCCTAAGGTAACACACCACAGTTAAATACAGACGCCCATATTTGAGTCAACAAATCTACTCCTCTCCACTGCTCTTCATAAGATGGCCAAGCTACAGGTACATTAACAATGCCACGAGCCTTTGGAATCCACATCCATATATTTTACCAAAGAATTATCCACACTGCACCCACAGAAGCACGGTGTTTTCTCCACACATTCAATCCAATGCGTATTCTTGTCACTTTACTGTCACTTCTCCCTCTGAGAAGAATATGTAACATTCAGGTGAGGACCCAAATAGTGTTTTGCAGCCAAAACTCAAAGAGAAAAAAATTAAAAAGTAAAATTTAGGTTCAGTTAGGAGGGGAGAGGGGAAAGAAGAATGTGAACACTTTATCAACTGTTTCAATTTCAAAGTTTTGGGGCCTTTTCCTTGCGCACTTCTTCCCCTTGTGCTGACTCAGAAGGACGCTTGGATTATTATATTCTTTTTGACACTGAATAACCTTAAGTAATTCTACTCTCACAACCACACTGAGATAATTTTCAGTACTTGGAGCATCACACTGTTCCTATCCAGTTCCATGTATGCAAAGGGAAATGAAAAACACATATTGGGGCAGGAGGGGAAGATGATGAAAAAAAATCCTCTTTGCAGAACATGACTTGAAAATCATCTAGGGAGGAAATACTCTCATTGTAAAGGTCATAAAAATCCCCTCAGTGCTTCAGGTTTGGGTACCAGGGAGTTCACTATCCCACACTCTAGTTCTGTGCACTCAGAACACTCCCTCTCCTGCTGGCAGGCCTCTTACCTCATTTCCATTCTAAACTCATCCCTTCTGCCAGTGAGCAAACATGGGTTTGATTTGTACATTGATCCAAGCAATCACCACGTGCACACACTCCACCACGCTCCTTGACCCTGCACCCACATGCATAAAACGCTGAACAATGCTCTCAGAGCTCTGACATGGAGCACGAGCACTGCCATTGCACAGCACTCACTCGTGACTTCAAGTGTGCCAACAGCACTTACTGAGGTTGTAACTGCAGAAGGCAGCTCAATTCTTGTTAACCAAAATTAAGCCAGTCTCTATCTATAAAACAGGCGCAGCAAATCAGTCTGATGAATCTTAATTAAATTTAAATAAACTTTGGTTGTTGTAAAATGTAATGTGCATTTGGCCAATGGACCACCTAGTGTAAGAAGCCTGAAGCAGTAATGTTTTAATGCATCATACCCCTGTGATCTGAAGCCTCAGAGTAAACAAAACAAAATTTGCTTCAAAAGTGCACCTCAAATCACCTCATACTTTCCTCCACCAATGTACTCAACCACTGGTGTTATGTTAATAGAGTCTACATAAATGGTCTCTTAATCACTTGATAAATTGCTTAATAAAGAAGTAACTTCCATAGTTGTCAATTAGATACATAATCAGCAAGTATTTGCTATCCATCAAATAGCAGCAGCAAATTCAACTGCAAAACACCAGACTGTACTAGGGGAATGGAGGAACAGGGCAAAGACAAGAGAAGTAAATAAATAAATATTGTTAGCATTTTTCATTACCTGCACAGACAGTATTTTGATATTGATGTAAAGTCACTTTTATTCCTGCTGTCCAGCAGAGCTACCAATCCCCTGCTAAAAGTTTGTAATACACTCAGCTCCTCTTCTGAGGAGAAAGTATGAGCAGATCAAAACAGAAGGTATGAGCCAGAAGATATGAGCAGATCAGAATCTAAAACTGATCTTACCACAGGACAAAAGAAATTTTAAAATATCCAAATCACCATCACAAAAAACAACCCTGAAAGAAACCCTTTTCCGATTGTTTTGAAGGGTCAAACTATTTCCAGTCCAGACCTACTGTCCACTACTTACTACATGTCTTTCCAACACCAGCATATGGTGATAAATTATTTCAAACCCTCCCCATTCAAAAGACTTTTGGTTGTTATTTCCCTAGAAATTTTAAACAGATGACAAAAAAAAAAAAAAGTAACGGCAACCAAATTCATACACACACCACAGGATGCAGAAGGTTATAAAGTGGAAGAAATGACTGGAAGACTGAAAGACACAATGAAAGAAGCAGTTCTGACTGAAATCTCAAATTTGGCTTTATTTCAGTTATGATGTCTGATACTACTGCTGAGGGTAAGGCTAAGATTCTAACTAGAACATACTGCAAATCTTCTGGTGTGCTACAGGTATGAGAGCTAGTTTCTTCTGACCTTCACTTAGAACAATTCTATCAGTGAATAAGACATCCATTCTGTCCACATTCCAGTGTGCTACCTTTGCACAGAAACAGATGCAGGAAACAAAATTCACATCCTCCAGTTTCATGGACCTACCCCTGAACAATCTTTTGAAAGCTACATTGTCAGCAGAAAGACAAGATTCCCTAGGGCAGTGAATTACATATCAAGGCCACCGATATCTTTACTGTCCACTGACTTCACAGGACCTGCTCATTTCTTTGTGGTTAAGCCCACAGGTCAGAACAGGAGTACAGGTTGTGTTCTGTGGCAACAATGGGACAAGAACCATTACTCTAAAGGATGGTTCAGCTATACTTCATTTTGTGTTTTCCTGTTACTTATAATAGAGGAGTCTGGATAAAAAAACTTGACAGTATAAACTAGCAGGGATTTCATTTATTTTCAGATGAAACATTTATGCCTTTAAGTCACCTTGTTTAAGGACAACATTATGTATGCCACATGTTTTCACTAGGATTTTAGAAGTCAGGAAAGGTCCGACGCTTAGCTTAAAATATTGTTAAGTGTTGCAGACCAGAGTATTAACACATGGCAGTAAAACTGAATCTTTACAGCTTGACCAGATACATCTCCAGTCAACTTGAGTTCAAAGTTAATGAATTCTTTAGACATTACAAAATGAAGACAAGAAATGGCTGATGATGAGAAAAGAAAGAGAGGTCTGCAGCAGCTACAGGCAAAATTAAGGTGTGGCTAGTTCAATCCATTAAGTGGCATTTGCCATTTTGTTTAAGACAGCCTTGTGAGGGAGCAGGCACAGCAACAATGCAGTCAGCAAACTACCTTTCCTGTGCTAGAAGGGGCACACAGTTGGCTAACCTCAGCAGACTGTCTACTGATACATACTGCTTCTCCTTCAAGGCTTCAGCCACATATGGCAAACACTGGTCCTTCTTTTCCTTTAGAAGTCCTAATCTTTCAAAACTTCTCAGATCTTCTATACGTGCCCCCTCAGGTTTGTGTACCAGATCTTCCATTTCCAGCCTGGAAAGAACCATAACACTGAAACACGACAAAAGTGTTGCTTTTGCTCCCTCAAAATAAAATCACGAGCACAAGAACCACCGATGAATGTGCACCAAATTTCACCCAATGGTAACATAAATGCACAAGCAAAGCATTACTTGTGTGGCTGCATGTGTGGCTGCCCGGACAGACAGGCAGGATGAGATCTATCCAGTGAGAATACTGGGTGAACAAATATTTATTGAGAGTTACTCAGCTGTGATACAGAAGGGGATTCATGGCATGGTGCATCTGGACTCTGCTCATTTTTTATGAGATAATTGTGCCACGGACTACCTCAAACACGGCATGACTGAAGGATTTGCCTTTTAAATTTAAGAACATGGAACGGACAGGAATTAAATCCGTCATGCCTCTGTGTAGCACACAATGGAGGAAGAATATAAATAAACAGGCAACCAGAATGGTGCAATAAGAACAGGATTAATCCAAGTGTGATTAATTCAGTGTCAGATTAAAATTGATAGTGCCAGCTGTATCGGGTCCATTCTGCCACATTATTCTCGCCTGTCATTTTTTTTTATGTCCATCTTCTTCCCATTTCCTTGGTGGATAAACCTGCAGGAGAGTTAATTGTCACATACACGGATTTAATCACATTGTCCACACTGTTTGGGGGCCTTGCCTTCAGCGATCCGTGACTAATTGTTGTGGTAATTTTTCAATCATTAACAGCACCGCATATGCTGCGGACAAATCCCAGGGCACCCACTAAAGCCCCGGCGGCCAGCGGCGCACACGCCTCCATCAAAGCCCCGCACCCCGGCCGCGCCCCCCTCGCCCCTCGCCGGCTGCATCCCGCCCTCGGGGCCAGCTCGGCGCTGGTACCGCTGCCATTAAGGAGGCAGCGCTGCCAAAGGGAGGGAGGGGAGGAGACGGGGGCGAAGAAGGACATTGAAACTCCATCTGGGAGGGCTGGCGGGGCTCTCGCTGCCCGCCCGGCGCCCGCAGCTGCCGCCCCGCTCCCCCCCGGAGCCGCCGCGGGTGCGCCCGTGGGACGGGAGCGGCCCCGGGGGAGCCCTCGGGCGGATGGAGGCACGGCTCTAATCGCCTCGTCAGCCCAGCAAACCAACTCGCCTTTCCCCTCTTTCCCAGGTAATTACACGCGTTTCATAAGGCACCAAAAGCTCCGCTCCGGCTCCAAAGCCAAGTAACAAGCAGAAGGTAACAAATCGCTGCACCAGCAGTCCTGCAGCAGAGGGAAGGATCAGCGCCGCGGCGCCAGGATTATGTATGAGTGCCACTGCCTGTCCAAGCGACCTGAACCAAGTGACCTCAGCTCAGCTGGCAAAAGAGCTCGTCTGGGGAAATGAGGCGGCCGGCATTCCCAGTCACCTTCTGACTTCTTGTTCCCGGAGCAATTGATTCACTGACGGAGGTGTACGGCACCCTCCAATGGTGTACGCCTGGGTCCCTGCAAAAGCCAGTATTGGGTTTGCAGCTTGGAATGGACCGATTGAACAATGTCATGCTCTCCTCTCGCTCACCACCCCCTTTCCAAACACATTAACATATTAAGCTGGTTTATGCACCTGGGACGTCACACTTATGGATGATGCATATCAGCATCCTCAAAGAAGGCTTGAATGGGGGAAGGAAAAAATCAGATGAGATTCCGCAGCACCTCTGCCTTGAATAAAGTGAAGAGACCACTTTAAAACAAGGTGGCGTTTCAGCAATGACCCAGGTGGCTTTAGAAAACGCTGATACATCATTTAATTATTGAAAGTTTATGATAGCAGCAATAGTGACTATCAAAATATAAATGCAGGCAAAGGAGAAAAGGGGAAAAAAAAGGAGAAAAATGAGAAATAAGAGCAAAACAAAGCAGGATTAGACAAAGGCAGGACCCTCTTTGCTCCCTCAGAGTGGGGGAGAGAATCCCGAGCTACAAAGGGGAGTAAACAACACCATCCTAGACTTGGCTTCTGATTCAAGCCATAAAGAAGGGAGGGAAAAATCCCGTCCTTCCCACAAGTTTCTGACAGTCACAGCAGCGGCACTCTTATGCAATCGTTACATAAGTTGTGACAGGACCGGCGCCTTCCCCACTCGCTGCCCAGGCGCGGGGCAGGCAGGGCACCCCCGCCTCGCCACCACCGCATCACGCTCTGCTCACCCCGGGGCCACTGATGTGGGGTGACACGCAAATACAGAACAATCCTCTGCGCTTTCTATTCCTTTTGACATCTTTCTCCCACCATCCATGAGCTGCTTTCTGTAAGGGTGGGGGAACACTTAGTGGCACACAACTGGAATAACCTCTCTTGCTTTTTTTCTCCCCTCTCATTACCCCAAAGAATAGTGCCCTCTCAAACCAAAGGAAAGGGTGACAACATGTAAATAGTTTCTTAATTAATTTCTGCACTGCATTGAGCTGGTATCACTGACAGAAGAACCACATGAAGTTTATGGAACTGCCTATAGCCTACCAGAGATGACAAAAGATCCCAGCAATGGCAGATGGCATGTGAATCACCACACAGCAATTAGCAGCTAGCTGACGGATTTTGACGTGCTGGGGAGGACAGAGGGGGTTTTCTCTGCTCCTAGCAGTTCTCACCAGAGGGGATGGAAATAGGCATTAGTCTCACTTTGCCCCCACAGAGTCTTTGCAACCCTTCTTGCTGGGTTTGAGGCTGCTGTATTGCTAGGCACCTACAAGCACCCAGTGCAGAAAGATTTGCAGCAGCAATAAAAACGCTGTCTTTTTACCTTGATGAGATCAAGTCACAGCTGCTGCAAAGCAGAGTGTTTCAGGCAGAGTAAAAAAAAAAAAAAAAACCAAAATCACAAAACACCTACCTATGCAGCAAAGGACCACAGCCACCAAGCCAAGTGCTGTGAAAACATTACAGTGCTGTAAACTGTGATTGAAAATGCATCAAAAACCTTGAATGCTTCTAAACTACAATGACAAATATATTCTGGAACTGTTCAAGTTGGATACCTCTCAAAATAAATTTTTACGGTAGACAATGATACTAAATTTTGATCAGAGAGCTAATGCAGAATGCTTCAGCATGAGCCTAGTCAGCACATATCTTTATCTTCAAGTCAGTAAAAAGAATAATATAAAAATGTTCTAGTAAAATAATGCCCAGCAAAGGTCTCCTCTGTGTGGCTGCAGTGCAGACCTTGGATAACACTGAAGCAGGGACATTATTCTGAGCACTCTGACTGGCAGCATTGTGAGCAGTAACACCCAGAAGGCTACTACCTTAAAAACTCAAGGTGACAACTTACATTACTTTTCCTAACATTTTTTAGCTTGTTTGCTCATTAGTTACCAGGTCAGTGCTAGTTTTTGTGAGCTCTGCAGTGGGGATTCTTTCTGTACTTTTGACTTGCTCAGTGTATGCTCAGGAACAGTAATCCCTTTTGGGGGGCTCCTTGCACTGATGCAATTAATAGCATTAAAAAACCCCTCCAGCCTCACACCACAGCTGCCCTGCCTCTGGAAGCACAACATCTAAGTAACCCTTTCCGCTGGAGGAAAAGCTCTACCAGTCATCATTGATACCTGGACTAAGCAAGGTTATCCTCATAAGAAGGGCAGCACACCAGCCTGTATTTTTCCATCCCAAACTGGGCATGCTAGTAGGGATTCAGAAGAGGCTGGAGGATGATCCCTTGCAAAGAGACAAGATGCTGACAGTAAGACTTTCATCAACATCTTGTCTTCACATCAGACAGCTCTTCTATGACCTGCTCAGTTTTGCCTTTCTCAGGAGCCCGAGGCTCTGTCTCTCTTCCAAAGCCTGTGCTTCCAACATTGTGCCAGGCCTACAGCACACCAATCAGCACCTGCTTACAAGCTACTCCATGCTATGGGTTGCCCATTCCTCACTAAAATGCAAGGCTGGAGCACTCTACTTCTACCAGCTAGAGATTTACTGAATATACTTGCTGACTTCCCAGGCTACTTTGCAATTGCTGACTGACTTCCATTGCTAGGAGTTGCATTTTGGAACTCCTGATCAAGCCTGAAGCAACAGTGAAAAGTCAATAGGTTATTATCTCCATTTCATACACAAGTAAATTCAAGACCATGACTGCAACAGAGATGTTAAGTTCAAGCAAATGCTACTGAATATCTGTATCTTTTAACACAGATATCATGCCTTCCATGCAGTTAACTATGCAAGTTTTGTAAAGAAAGCAAACACCAAATCAAATAAATCAATTTTCAGCTGTAAGCATGCCTAATGTGATCTAATCTTATTCAGTGCAGAAAAAGTGCTATAGTAATCATGTACATGAAATATAATCACCAGGACAGAGACAAATGGTATATCACTATATGAAATTGCATACCATTCTGCAGATGGAACCAAGACTACAAATATATTTAGAATGTTTGAGAATTGATTTGAAAACCTAGTAATTTTATCATATATCAGAACCTTCTACAATAGGAACAGATCTAAGGATCTGGCGGTTTAGCCATTTTGCCAGCCATTGAGACCAGAAGCTGTAATTATGCAATGAGATGGCTACAGGTGATGGTTCAGCAGCTATAACTCAGGTAAGTTGATGATCATCTCAAAAACAAGGAATGTACCCCATGTACATCTTAATCTTGCCTAGTTTGACAGCACTTAATCATATGAACTATGGTATGAACACATGGAATTTGAGTGCCATTGAATTCCAAATAAATTGTTAACATGCAATTTCAGAGGATTTTCCAAACCTTTTCTAAAGCATCAGTCCAAGTGCACCAAGCCAATCACATTACAGGAAAGGAAAACAAGCCCTATATGTTGTCATATTAAAAAAGTCATATGAACCTCAGGGAACTTTCACATTACATTGAGACATACTTTACTGAATGTTTTTATTGTTTCCCCCAGCTCAGAGCTTCTCAAGTTAAAAAAAAAAAACCAAAAGAAAATCCAAGCACTAGCAAGCATTCTGAGCCAGAGATAGATGTTCAGAATTAATTGAAATGTCCAGAAAAGGATGCTGTAATGAAAAAGCACTAAAAAAAATAAACATGATGCAAAGAGTTACCTTCTAAGTGGAAGGCGACAAGGTAGCAGTAATGCTGCCCTTACTGAGGACAAACAACTGAAGAGGGACAGCCTCTCTCTGAGTGGATTGTAAGGTGACCTGGGACAAGTCACTAAATTGAGTAGTGTCACTCTTTCTCCTTCTCTAAAATGTGCCTGACAATACAGCTTTTATAAAAAGGCATGCTGCTGAGAATTGCTAGATCGGAGCACCATTTTTATTATTGTCCAACAGAGGGCATCTAAGCAGGACAACAAAGATTGGCCACATTTCTGTCACTGAGAATAGTCAGAAGCAGTGTTTCTTTCCATTATGTTTCCCCAAATGCCTTAAAAAGCAAACAGGACCCCAACAAAACAACCAACCACCACCAAAAAAACCCCAATGAGTTCATCAAACACATGTTTCAGATGGATGCAGCTGAAGAAGACACTGCTAGCAGATCTATACATTACTGCTTTCTCAACCCTATCACACCTCCAGGTATTCCAAATCTGGCTTGGATCTGAAATATCATGTTGTAAGGGTATTTGCATGATGACCAACAGTAAGGTTGAGGAATTTTCAATAAGGTAGGACTCCACTGCAGCAAGATTGCAGTCTAATAAGGTTAAGGGATTGTGGAAGAGGCATGCAAGATCTTGGGAAAATATATCCCTTCTAAGCCATCAGATTTTACAGCTTTAGCTCCAGGTTTTTCAGATGACATGTCTGCATCAGAACAAAACCAAAACCCCCTAAATTTCATTTAGGAAAAAAACACCCAAACAGACAGACTGTGATTCCTAAAACATTTTCTCAGTTCCGGTTGCTACTGTGTATTAAACTTCAGCTGTCAAGAAACAGCTACTCCATCTTTCTTATTCCCCATTTTCACCAGTGCTCAGTTTCTCATACTTATTCTTAACATGACATTTTATTTCAATCCCACCCTTACCCTCAGAATGACTTCTCATGCTTTTTGCCTGTCCCAGAGCAAGGCTTCAGCTTCCATTTCACACCTCTGCAGACATGGAAAGCATGTCTGTACACTGGATTACCCAAACTAAAACTGCCATTCTACAAGAACAGTTGAGCAAGAAAATCAAAGTCAATGGACCAGGTCACAGACCATCAACAGAGGCCTTCAATCACCTGTCAAACACCTTTACTGTTCAAGCCGTAAGTCCAGAACCAGGAGTAAAGCAATGCCTGAAACAAATCCCAGCCCTCAAGATTCAGTGTCTAGCACAAGACTTCCACAAGAACTGGAGAACAGAGCTGATGAGCTCATGCAGGCACCTCCCCTGCTGTCAAACTTCCTTGACAGAGTTTCCTCAGCTGCGGTTTGAAAATCATCTTGGGGTTGTCCTTTGGATGGCAGCATACTTGCTGCAATTACTCTCTTCTGCTACGAAGCCTTTTGGGTGTCTCCAGGGAGCCTGGGAAGGCTCTTCCAGCTCTGTATTGCACAAATGTGTGGAACACATAAAAGAAATTACAGATTCAGTGTCCCTTAGTTCACCTTCCTTAAACTCCACCTGTGAATTGTACCGTCACAGAGCTTCTTCCCTAACTTAAGGTGTATGTATTTTTCTTCAAGCCCCAGGAGAACAGAAATAATGAAAGGGAGATGGGAGTAAAGCAGCAAAAAGGTCACTATAGGAGAACTCTAGCTTTTCAAATTTGAGCCTTTCAAGGAAAAAGTTGCTGATTTTCTCTTCCTGCAGAGTATCATAAGGCAGCAAGAAGGTCATTGTAGGGGAACACTAGCTTTTTCAAAATTGAGCCTTTCAAGGAAAGAATTAATGATCTTCTCTTACTGCTGAGTATCACACCTGCAGGTGTCATAGAAAGAAGACAGGACACCCTCTGTTGAAAATAAGTGAAGGATGTGCTTTTTTTTTTGTTATTGCAACTGTGTTTCTACCTCTAAGAATTATCATATTCATTTAATCTACATAAACAATGCCATCATGATCTCAAGCTCTGGGCATGCCTGCTGTAAGTGGCTACTGTTCCTTCCCTTCCTCTGAATAACCCAATGGTCATGAAGAACAAATGAAGAACACCAGAATGGGACAGTGCTCTGAGGGTTGTTAATTTTTTTTTAATTTAATTGTTGATCCATGAAGAAAAAGTCAGAGAGCATCTTCTGTTCAACATCAGAGCAGCCACAAAGGTCTATAGGAAATGACTGGTCTGTCTATAGGAAATGACTACTGCAAGAGTTCCTATGCTCGGTGTAAGATGACCCAAATTTCCATCCATCTCATCTTCTAATTGCACTTCTTATTTTTAAATAGTATTTTCTTTAAAATATCTGGTCCAAACTCCAGGGTGACACCAGTGTTTCTGAAAGTTCAATTATTAAAAAAAAAATCAGCCATCAGTGTGAATGTCCACTGATGATCATGCACACTTTCCTACTCTTCCCTCTCCTGTTTTTAAAACTTAGTGCTTCTGTGACAGCCACAAAGATGACATACAGAACTACTGATGGGCACCATAAAAATCACTATTTTCTATTCACTGAATTAGAGTCATAAATGTTGAGCGCTTCTTTCTCTCCACCCCAGGATATACAGGCTTGCTTCTAATAAGATCATTTTGTATTGACTAACTGCATAGAAACAGAAACAGCACAAATTATACTTTTTTTTGAGCTAGAAACCAGTCTGTTCAGCATCACATGCTGCCAAAACAAAATAACAGTTTTCTGCTTGTCCCACTAGGACATCAGCTAATAGGGTCACATTTAAAGCAATACAGATAGTCACCAGGGCATCATTAGCATCACCTGTATACTATTACAAAACCACATAGATGGCACAGAACAACCTTGGGTACCACTTAGGATGCTACAGAATTTTTCTAATGTTTGCTAACAGCTCCTCCAATCAGCCATATGCAGAATATAGCAAGTGCTTATGCACAGTCTGCTCCACTTCACTAGTGGTGTGAAAACTGAGAGCAATGTAGCAACAGTAACTTTTGTTTAAAACCAGTGCACAATTAAGTGCATCTTCATACGGCTTAAGTGAGCTCCAGCTTCCTGTTCTGGAGTGGCTCTAGTAAATTCCCATTTTCTTTGTTCCTATTGCTCAAAAGCCTATGATGTGCAAAGCCTGCAATTCAATTATACCTGCTCTGAACATGGTCAGAGCTTCAGGCTGCAAGGAACCACACAAATAAACAATCATGAGAGGAGCACAGGACAATCTTGCAAGCAGAGAACCCTAGAGAAAATAAACTCCTGTATAACATGAACTGCCACCTCTTATGAAATAAATAAAAATAGTAGCAGCAAGTGGCATTACAGGTAATATACAATTTTTCTAAGATCACCAGCCTTTATTCAATAAGACTATAAAGCAATTTAGCACTTGGAAAAGTGAGTAATTCTGCTTCTGTCTTGATTGTGATATGATGAGTTCTAATACAGTAGCAGAGATATCCTGGCAATTATAGTTTTTACTGTGCACAATGCAGTAGCATTGTGTTAAGACTATGTTTTCCCTAGATGAAAAATGGAGTCCCAGTCAGGAGTTTATCTTTTTATCTTTGACTGTCACTTTTGAAACATGCTAAGCAAGTCTGAACTAATATGAGAAAAGGATTCTCCTCATTGTACTTCTTCTTTTGGAATAATTCATTAGCTAAATACTTTTCAGCCAGTACAGCCAAAGCCCTAGCTGGAGTCTCTTGCCTTATTTAAACAGATCCTACTAACTTTTCTTCTGTTATAATCCCCACTGCTATTTCACGTCAATCACTGTTCTAAAAGAAACTCAGTAAATTCTTTAAAAAAAAAAAAAAAAAAGAAAAAAGCCACAAAAAAGCTCTGAATTACCATGTCAGTGACAATCTCTGTCATTAGAATAAAGAAGCCTGGTACTTTTGAATGAGCAACTTCAGGGCTGTAAAACACGTTCTTTTGTTACTTTTTCCTGTCTCCCCACAATTTTAAGATAAAGTAGAAATAAAGTCACTGCAGGGTGAGGAGTTGAACTTCTGTAAAACCACAGCCACCAGTTTATGGGCCTTTTATCAGGATCTTTTTCACTTTTTTTTTTCTTGATAAAGCCAACATTTTCACCCAGAGAATATAGAATTTGCCTAGATTATCAAATATTCAGCTAAAGTTTTTAAATAATGCAAATTACCTTAAAAGAAAGGAAGCAAACAAGCACTTTTCCCCCTCCACTCTCCATCTGGCCAAAAAAAGAAAATAGGCACAAGATGACTTCCATCATTATCTAATAAATTTGATTTGTTGTTACACACAAAAGTTTCCTTGGACTCTGCCGTGGTATTCAGGACCAAACTTATTATTGGTGCTCACTTCAGAGTCATCAGAATATGTAATTTATGATATCCATTCTGCTCAGGAAAAAAAGATATACTGCTTTAATATCTATTAGTAATCTGTGAAGTTATTCACAGGGGGGAAAAGTGTTCATAAGGCTGAAGTTTTTCCCTGATTCCTTTCAGGTACACCAGCAAATCCTGCCCCACACTAGCTGGTACACTGCCTGGAACGGGCTGTCTCCTCTCTGTAGCTGTGCTGCAGTTGCCTTCCAGCAGTACGGAAGTGTCAAACCTGATCTAGATTCTTTCCTTCCTTCTGGAAAAATGCTTATCCATCACAGCATTATCACCTTCTGGACACCTTTTTATTCACATGTTGTAGATTTTATCCTCTCTACTGCTTGTAGACACTTTCTGTTTATGAATGCTGAACAGGAGAGTAAATCTGGGTGTCTGAAGATGAAGCCCAAGCAAAACTGAAGCTAAGGTAGTCTTTGTAATACAAGCAGAAACAGCACCAGTGGGGCTGACATATTTCTACAAAGCTAGAGTTTATAACATGATGCAAGGTTCTTGTGTTGGCAGGCAGTAATGACAGAGAAGCAGTGGCCCAGCCCTGGCTCTTGAGCTGTTCTGTGTTTGCTCACATGCAATTCAAACAGTGGTCCCCAGCCAAGGCTCGCCAGCGTGGTCAGCAGTGGATCAGCATGCACTGGCACACGGACAGCTGGGCTATCCAATCTCCTCAGCCTCCAGCCAGAATGAGCCATGAGAGGCTGCTGCCACAGCCAGGCTGGCAGCACTAGAAAGCTGCGACTCTCTCTCAACTATGCAACATGCTTGGGTTTTCCCTTCCTCGCCCTTTGTCCTCTAAAGACATGAGCCTCACCCATCACTCTGATAAATGGCATGGAGTTCCAAAGGCTGACCACCCATACACCACTGCCTCTGGTTTGCTGTTTTCTTAGCACACCTGCAGAGCAGAGAGGGGACAGAGGTGCATGTTCAGCACCAGCAGGAGAACTGCATTCACCCATTCCTCTCACCAGCCACCAACCTCAAAGACAAGAAATGAGGCACAACAGAAGTATCCCATCCAAAGCTTCCCCCTCCAGAAACGAGAAACCAAGATTGCATTTGCGATCTAGAGAAGAAAAATACTTCCTAAAATGCTTGATCTAATCTCAGCTGAACTGAATCTGTCTCAACTGAGCTTCATGTATCAGAGTCAGAAACAGTTAGAGACATGCCTGTAAAATCTCTTCTCCAGCCTCAGCTGGGTAGTCCTGGTAAATGTCCTGGGAACAGCAAAGATGAATATTGCAACGCAACAAAAACACCTGGAGGGTATCCTAGCCTGATGAGGAATTATATTAGGCTCATTGAACCAACTCCTGGCTGATTAAAAACATTCAGCATTCACCATATAACAGTGTAGTAATTCAATAGGATTATTTGGATGTGTTTTCATTTGCATAAATAAAGCCAAGAGAAACACCATTTCTGTGCCATAAATTGTTGCTCTTCAAGGTTTCTGAGTACCACTTTCTTATACTTGGGAGCTGCTTAATAAACTATATTCATCATAATTTAGCCTTCTCTTGTGTGTGGTGCTCTAATCCTCCTGCAAGATCCCAAGGAGACAAATCATAGTAAATTACTAAACCTTTAATTTACTTTTGATTAAAAAACTTAAGGGAAGGAGAAGCAATACATACACATAGGCAAATTGCTTCAAAAGCAACAGAAACTTTGGAAGGTGGAACTGCTTATCTCTTTTTCATTTCAAGTAATTTCAAATGGACTAAAACAGGCCTCACATACATTGAGAGGAGCTCTTATTTACTTAATGGAAAGATGTGCTAGTCAGACAAACTCTCCTGCTGATTTCAATGTTTGTGTTGGACTGAGTTAACCCTTTGTCACATACATTTTTGTGCAGGAGAAAATGAAGCATGAAGACAACATAGTTTCTTAAATTATGAAGATAAGGAACTTATATTCCAACTAAAAATGTAATCTGGCACCCTGAAAGGGAAATTACCCTCTAAATCTACCAGCATTACTACTCTTAACACTAAGCTAGAAAAATCAGATAGAACCACAAACTCAAATGGTCATCCAAGTTTTATAATAACTACTTACTTCCAAGAATCAATCCTACACTTTTTCTTCCACAGATATCCCTGTAAACAAATAATACATTCCCCAGGAATAGGTATAATAGAATTGTCATAAAATGGAATACTGTATTTTTTCAATATATACAAACACTACAGATTGGAAGCAAGCTTATATTAATTCTTTTGAAAAATCTCAACTTTAACACAGATAATGAACGTGTCAAAGGTAATAGAATAAGAGAAAGCAACACTTCAAAAATTTTATGGGTTCCTTCTGTATGAAAAACCTGATAAAAAAACAGCTTTAAAAATAGAGTTGTAAATGAAGTAGAAAACAACAGGCAAACTATCTTGACAAGGAAAAGGACAGAGTTAAGATTTTGTGTTTTGTAACACAACACACACATCAAACCAGGCGGTGTAGCCAGAGATAACAGAACAAGAGAAACAAATAACAAATAAAACAATGCAGCATTTGATTGACATGAGCATCACCTCTGTGTAACTCATTTCTGTGTTTTGGGTTACTTATCAAGGCAAAACTTGGACTTTATTCCAGTCAGTTCAAAAGAACCTAAAAGAAAATCAACCCCAAAAAGCAATCTTCATACAAACACAAAAAATTAATGCTCTTCAATTTCCTCTTTGAGTAGAAAGGAGTTAAAAGAAATAACTTTTCTATATAAGAGTAATCTCAATTTTAAAATACATGCTCTTTAGAAACTTGAATCTTTAAAGTCCTTAGAGTCCAGATCTAATCATCCCAAAATTTAAATCCCAAGCTACAGCTCAGCCCATGCGTAAATATGTAGCAGTGCTGTATCTACTCCCTTTGCAGGACTGAGATGCTTAGCAAACCACCAGTTACATTTGCAGTCACAAAGGAGGGTGGCATTAATTGTTAGTCTGAAGATGCTAAGAAAGTGGCCAGTATTTCTGCTGTCACTTGCTATAGATGATTCCTTTACAGTCAAGAGATGTGGTAGTCAACTAAGAACACCTAATTGCCACTCCATAGTCCTCAACTTACATGAATTTATATCAACTATTTAAAAGTCAAGTACACGTTTTGCTAGTAGCAACCCAGGTGACTGCAATCACAGCTCCTCTCCTCATACAGACAGGGTGGAGCACCACAGATTTTCAGGGAAAATCTGGTCCTCTGCCCTATTACTTATTCCCTTATAAACTGATCAGCACTGTCTTAGGTACACACATCTCTGGATGTGCCACATCCATACATCTGTGGGTATCTGTACAATATCTGAAGAACAGAGATAAAAATTCAATCCCATCTTTCTCTAAAAGCCCACAACTTCCCACCAGCTCCATGTCTGAGCAATGCAAAATTTCAGTGTCCGCCAGCTCAGCAGGCCTCTCAACTCAGCCAGATGGGACAATCAATTTTTCTGGTTTACACAAGGGGGGGAGCGTTTGTGTAGAAAACCACACACCAAAATTAAAACAGGCCAAATATCCCTCATTCTGTATTTAATTGGTCGACAGTTTGTTTTATTTGTCTCATTCTGTATTTATTTTTATACATATACACATATATGTATGCATGTATGTGCAAATGGAAATCACTAGGTGACCCAGAAGCTGAGATACAAAGCTTGGATTCAGCCTCAGTTTCTTCAACAGGCAACCTTTGGGAAGTCAGTAAAACTCAGATGCTTCCTAATTTCTCACTAATATTATTTCATCTGAGACACTGTATCTTCTTGAGATACTAACTTTACCTACAGGTACCTGCCTAAATTGGGAGGCTCTGCTCCTCCTGCAGTCAGACACAGAAAGAGGCTGCCCAGCAGATCAATCCAAAAAGCTCCACACATTCTGAAGGAAGCTTCCACCCAACTGGAAGACTTTTATTCTCTATTGAGTTTAAAAGGACAGTAGGAAAGCTCCCTTTAACTAAGGCAGCTGCACTCTTTACCTGCAGCGTGCATGTGTGTCAGCCTCTGGCGTACTTCAGTTCCAGCCCACAACAAGGAACGATAACACCGCTATCTCAGCGTGGTCTCAGGGGAGTAAGCACAGGAAGGGCTGGGAGAGGCAAGGTACTACAGTAGTGTGGTTGTACAGGAGACAGACAGTGACCTAAATTGACTCCTGAGAAATTTGGGATGTGGAGCTGTGAAGTCTATGCAGCAGATTTCAATCGCTTCGGGTGCTCCTGTGGGAAGAACCAGTCCATCCAACAATTATACCTCATGTTTTTGGGAGGCCCCAGATGCTCGATACACCAATACCTCTGTAACTTTAATTTCACCTTGAAAGGTTTCAGGCATGTATTTTAAATTCATTATATTTACCCTTCTACACTACATCCATACAAACACATACAGCATTAACTATTTCAAGGTCCCCACAGAGAGCTGTTAGCAGAGACAGAACATGGGCTAGCACACAACTGAAGCCACATGCACCATCTGCTCAAACATTTTAATGTAATTTACCAGGCAAGAGCTGAGCAAGAAAAAAAAACGATAGATAAAAGAGATTAGATTTCCCCTAGTCTAAAATACCTCCTGCTGCTTGACATATGAACCTAACTCACCCATAAATAATATTTCATTCAAGAACTTATTCAAAAAAATTTTTTTTAAAAAGTCCTGTGCCTGCAAGGTAACATTGACATAATTCTTCTGTTAACCTGCTGCCCATTGAGAACTGTCCAGACTGATAATCCTATTGCCAAAACCAAAAAGCAGCGTACACTTAAGAAATTTAAAATTGTTACTTCCACTCAAATTGCAATTTTGATGAACTTCAATAAATAAAGAGAAAGATTTATTTACTGCAGCATTGAAGCCAAACAAGTTCTACATGTTAAGACTTGTATTTGGCTGAAGGTGGCAGCCCTGGGCCTAGTACTATTTGAATTTTGGGAATAAGTCCTGCAACTGATCTGTAAAAGGGATGGATTCCAAATGGCAAAGACACATACTTCAAGAATCAGGTTTCATAGAGAACAATCCTCCACCTTTTAAAACAAAAGCCATGATTTGAAGAACTCATGACAAACTCCTTTTGTCATGTTCAACAGTATTAATGAAGATGTTTGGACAGGGTTAGCAATTTTTCCTCTATTAGAAATACTCACAAAATTAACAAGAAACTAGGACAACTACCTTTGCTATAAATTCAGCTGGCATTTCCTCTTCCAAATCCCTACACCATTCACTACTCCTGTTAAGCTGACAATAAAAAATAAAATTAAAAAAAAATAAATGAAGGGTTTATTAAGACTGTAAATATCACTGTTAATTTCTGATGTGAAAGGTAGAAAAATCTGCATACAGCGGGAAAGTTCTACCAATTCCTCTTACTGGTACCCTAAATACAAGAGCCTTCATGATTCATAATTTTAGGAAATGAGACCTTAACTTGAGCGGCCTGCCCTGAGCTGAGTGTCTGGCTGTGTGCCAGGATGCTTCACCATCCTCTAGCAATTAGAAGCCATCATCTGCACCAGACATCATCCCAAAAACCTCCCCTTTCTTTTCAACTCAAGGCTCATTAAACGTCAACACAGCAAAATTAATATTAAGAATCATAAGGAAAAAAAGAAGCCTGGAGAAGACACAGGCAGGAGCGATCGTGACCCAACATATGGCTATGCTCCCACGTAGGGAGGGACTGTCTGACCAGCACTCTTTGGCTTGGAAAGAAGTCAGTGACGACCTACAACAGAAATCTAAACAAATATTGAGTGGCTTAAACAAGGAAAAAGAGAGAGAGACTCACTAACTCTTCTCGTATGACAGAAGAGCTCTAACTGTATCGCTAAGTTGTTGGTCAGAGCAAGAAAGAAGTGATTCCTCATGCAAGTTAGGCAAATTAAGACATTGCAGGGAGTAAAGGTTTACTGGGATCAAACATTTCAACAAATGAATGGAAGAAAATTCCACAGTGACTATTGAACGCAAACATGTCACCTTCAGCTCAGGAAAGACACAGCTGCAGGAGCGTATCAGGGAAGGATCAGTATAACCATGCCTGTTCTACTCACCTGCAGGCACTGGCTTGGGAAGTCATCATGATACAGCAATGCCTTGGACTTGAGGTTGGATCTGGTGTGCCACTCTTACATTATTTTACTGTATACCTCAGGAGTTAAAAACATCATGAGAAGTCTTACCAAAAAAATTACAGGATTCTCTTCTTTTTGTTGTTTGTTTGTGGGTTTGGGTTTGTTTGGGGTGGGGGGAGAGTGTTTGGGTTTGGTTTTATTTTTAAATTAGTTGGCTTATAGTTTCATGGGTTTTACGTAAACTTCAGTTCAATTTACTTGCTTCCATCCTCAGCTAACATATTCTGCAACACTGCGCACTGAGAACATTGCCATTGATTTCCATCAGCAAAGGATCACACCCTAACTGCTTCCAATTTCACAGTTACTAAGCAACACTAAGTGATCACAGCCTCTGAGCAAGCAATGTCCTGTATTCAAAGGTCTGAATTGTAGAACTCCATAAAGACCTGGAACTTGGGCACCTACCAATGAACACCAGCTCCACAAGTCTTAGATAACAAATTCCTGAAGTACAGAAATACATACCTTTGGTGCTGTTAATTGAAATTAGCTCTACTGAACCACAAAATTTCCTTGTACACTCATCACAGCCTAAAACTGGGAGTACTTTCTAATATACTGCAGGTTTTTTGTATTTTTCCCAGGATTTACCAAAACAAAACCCCTTTTATTTATATTGAAATTCATACACAGCACTCCTAATAAAGTTATGTATTCAGGGATAAAGATGAAAAAGAAAGCACACAAAACCAGAACATTAAACACCATCAGCCTTCGGGGACTATACAACATTATCCCTTACAATTCAGTGCATCTTTGGAGTACTGCACATTCTTTTAATTATTCATAAAAACACTGTAATAGGATTTCTGTTTTTCTTTTAAAATAATATCACTGTTAAAAATACTATAACTATTAGAAAATAATAAATAACACCATATTCTTTTTTTTGTTGTAGGAGATTTTCTTGAATGCAAACAACTCATAAAAAATAATAGCTAAATTTGCTTTAACGAAGACGGTACTTGCAGCCTTTACTAAATTATACTTACTCATCTACACACCAAGACAACAGAAGCCTTGCTTGCTGCTAACATGGAAAATCTGAATGGTCCAGAAGACTGGATCCATTACCCAGTGAATGACTAAGAATGAGACTGGCTGTTCTCCCTTGGAAAATCCTGATCTGGTCTAACATTTAAAAAATGTGAAATTTCAAGGGTGAGAAAGTGCTATGGAAGCCCACGCATAAGAACGCTGCAAAAAAAAAAATGAGTTCTGCAGAAACCTCTGGTGTTTCATGTACATCCATTCACACACTCACACAAATGTATACAGTAATTGTTTAGGGACACAGTTTAGTTCTTTTCACACCCATTAGAGGACCCTAATCATAAGAGTTGAGCAACATAAAAGCTTTTGAAGCAGAAAGCCTGGACATTGGTGTGTTACATCTAATGGAAACAATATTACACAGCAGTCTTTCACTTCCGAGACTGATTAGAAGCTGTACTGTATTTACCACACTATGAAGATAATAACCTGAGAGAACATTAGCATAAATCATTAATTCATTGTGGGGAAACTCTGGAAGAGGATATCTTTCTAGAAGGAAAATGATCACATTAAAATGCAAGCAAACTTTGAGAAAAAAAAGCTGTGCCAAGTAAATGGTGCCAAAATTAAGCAATTCATAGTTATCATACTTGGTCTTCAATAGGAAGAATTTAGAGCACATGAAAATACAACAGCAGCTTAGCAAACCAATGGGAAAAAAATCAACTGAGTGTTATGTTGGCTATCTGAAAGCCCACTTGCTGGAATTACACAGATCATATTCCAAAAGGCTCACATACCTAATAAATACTACTGGACGACACTGGACAACACTGAGCACACGAGGACTGTCCTGTGCTTCCTAAGAATTGCCTATCCCCAGTAAATAAAAGAGCAAGCATACAAAATTCTCCATATAAAAAATAATTAGAAAAAATCCATCAATTTCTCCTCTCCTTCTTTAATACTTACGTATAAGTTTTAGAAATCAAAATGGTCAGGTGGTATTGCTCTGTAATAATTTCAATTAAAATAAATGATGTTGCTTTTAATGCAATTTACAACAACATAAATAACCAACCTGAGGAGAAAAGCAATAAAACAAAAGAAAAAAGCTACCCACCATTTACACAGCGACCAAACAGCAATATGAAAGATATCACATTCCTCTTTTTATGCTTTAGACACAGAGGAGCATTTTGATATTCCAAATACTTAGGGGTGTTATTTGCTATTGATACTTTTAAATCGTTACTAAGAATGCACTTGACATCTCTTGGGAAAATAAGAAATGCCGCACACCCAAACTTGCAGGCTCTCTTTTAAAGCTGACGTCCCTCTGTCTCCTTACTGCACACAATAAAAGGCAAGCCTCCTGTTTGCAAGCTTCAGGTCACTTGCTCAGTTGCTACCCCCAAATCACAACATGCAAGGGCTGCATTCCACCTGAGCAGTATTTGTGGTGGCTGCCAGGCGGAGATGCCTGTGCTCACCAGGGTAGAAGGGGCATTCCAGGCTATGAAGCTGATTGCTCTGGAAGTGCTTGCTAACAGAGATGTCAATGAAGTAAAGGAGTTTCAGTACCTGAGTTAACAATCTGCTGCTCCATGACCCCACAGCCCAGGACCTCCATCCATTCTCCTTGGAAGTTGATCTCCATCTCAAAGGAAGGGTGAGTAAATGGGAAGTAGCAATCTACCCATCTGACTTGCAGTCCTGTAGCAGTGTTTAAAAAATAAATAAATATGAAAGGGTGTATGCTTAAAAGGCCATCCCTCCAACCATCTGTAAAATTTGCCCTTCAACTAATGACATGAATTACAGCAATCCAGAGAAAATAAATAGCAAACAAACTAATTTACAACACTTGTGTGAGGTGATAAATCTTAAAACCTGTGGAAAAAAATGACCATGTCTTTTCTAATATGAAAAATGCTTTGTGCAATTCAAGCACCCTTTGAAACCAAATCAATCATTTGTCAAACTCTGGTAAACACCTGGCATTGAACAAAAATGAGCCAAGATAATGGAAAAGTCAGTAATTTTGTTATTCTTTGCACCAGGAAATGACTAACTGCTTATCACAGGAAAAACTAGCTAAGCCTTTAATTTTTACTTAGTATTTTATGGATTGTCTAGAAAAGTAATTTTTTTTCATCAAAACTTAATTAAAATACAGAGCTATTCTCTCTGTATATGTTTAAAATATGAAAGTTAAAAATGGATATTCATATACACAAATAGAAATATATTTTCACAGAGTTGTACATTATTAAGGTATGCAGCGCATGCACAGAGCATTCTGGACCTGGTAGATAAGTGTAAGGGAAAAGCCCCACTTGGTAATTCCCCACCATCCCCCCCAGCTCAGCACCTCTGCAGATATCACTGTGCAGAGCAAGGAAAGTCCTGGCATCTCAGAGCAGCGCAACCAGAAGAGGACAAGGTCTTCCTTCCCAAGGTCTTCAGTGCTGCCTAAAGCAGAGTTGTTGTCAAAGTGCTCATTATATTTGAGGAGTTTTAGTTCTTCTAATGATTTACAGATGCTTTGCTTCACTAAATATTTTTTTCTAACCATTAGTTGTCAGGAAAGAAGTCTCAGAAACATGAACCATAAAAACTTGATAGAGGACTGAAATGCAAATTCCGTAAGCTAAGCTAATGCCTTAACCCCAAACACATCTTCTCTTCAGTTAAGCCAAATGCTAATCAGAGTCAGGACCATTAAGAACCAGACAGATCCAGCTTCAAAAATAAAGAGCTGAACCTTATTTTTGAAAGGCAAAGGTAGCGTGAGTGACAGCAACTGTTAAAATTTCTGGTTTGATCTGCAGATTTTTTGGGGGATGTTTCATAAGAGGAATGTAAAACATGAAATTGCATGATTCATACTAAAAGTTTTTCAAATAAAAATATTTAAAGTAGCCTCAAAAACTAGATCTTCATTGATTACTTCTGAAACATGAAATGTGGCTACAGAAACTGAACCAATAAATTACAACAAAGATGTATATGCATGGCCAAAACATAAAATACCTCCTAACAGTCACAGAAAACTTTTCTAGATGCTATGAGAAATCAAATGGCAAGGCAGGCTTCAAAGCAAACAGACTGGCACTTCTGGATTTTCTCTGCTTTCTTAAAAACCAGTCTCAGGAAAGTATATGAGTAATGGAAAATCTTTTTGATAATTGTATAGACAAAACGCAGAAAACCAGAAGTATTTACAATAGTTTCATTCACAATTGTAGGGCGACAGCAATCACTTTATTGCTCCTTTTTACCTGCATGACAATAAAAAAATACATAAGTGAAAAGAGTCACACGTATATAATAATATAGTGTGCAGAAAACATTTTTTTTAATTTCCTGATCTTGGCATTTTTAATCCTTGGGCTGTGCACATATAAAATATTCTCATTTAGCTTGCAAAATTTGCAAATGCAGCAACTACTTTGAATATTCAACTAGTTTGCATTCAGTAACAACATTCAGATAATTGTTTCTTATTAATCCTCTGATTACTTAAAAAATGAAGCTCTGTGAGAAAAAGGATTTCGCAGCTGTTTGTTCTTAACTAAAATAAATTTTAAAATGTAAAAAAAAGAATTTAAAGCTCTTTTTATTTTTTAATTTTAATGCATATTAGTACTTAAGAGGCTTCTGGTTTAAATGCAAAGAAGCAAACAAACAACATTCTGAATAAACCAAAACAAATTCACAATGAAGAGACAACACTCACCTTCATTCTGTTCTCTAAATTAATAGTTAATCCCACATACCACAATAATTTTATTCATACAGTATCCAGGCCATTGGGAATACCTCTGTAGTTTATATTCCAGTGTTCTTTCAGACTTTTGGCTCTAGAAGACTTTACTGAAAAGCAGAGGGTGCTCAGCCTTTGGCAACATTAACTGCATTTCTACAGAGTGTCACAGAACAAATGGGCACATTTATTATTTAGATACAAAATATTGTCTTGGTACTCAATTTATTCCCAAGGAGTAAAGGGCATCACTTACACTCAGCAAACTAAACCACTAAGGACTCTAAAGGATTATGATGATTAGGCTTCCTGTAGTACTATGTAATTTTCCTGATTCGGCCTAGTTTATTTCTTCATATACAGATGACGAAATACTGGCAAAATTGATCTTTTCTAGAAATTTTAGGAGGTCAAGAGACACATGTCTCTCTTAAAACAAGCACTTACAACAGCACACTGCTGAATCTAATCAAGGCCTGATCACTAGACACAAACTTTTCCTGTTCAAAGAAATTATTTGTGTTATCAGACATAAACACACCTGCTCATTTCAGAGCCTCACAGTGCTCATGAGAGTCCTTCCCGTGGGTAGAGGTCCATTCATAACTGTGCTGGGCTGAACACTAGGCTCCCAGCAAAGCTGCTCTACCACTGCCCTCCTCAACTGGACCAGCGGTAGAAAATTTAATGAAAGGCTCATGGGTCAAGATGAGGGCAGGAAGAGATCACCCAGCAATTACAGTCATGGGAAAACAGACTTGACTTGGGGAAAGTCGTTCCATTTATAACCAATCAAATCAGAGCAGGATAATGGGAAATAGAAACTAAACCTTGAAAACAACTTCCCCCATCACTCCCTTCTTCCAGGCTCAACTCCACTCCCAAAATCTCTACCTCCTCCTCACCAGCAGTGGGGACGGGGAATGGGGACTGTGGTCAGCTCATCCCTCATTTTCTCTGCTACTTTTCCCCTGCTCCAGGGTGGAGTCATGCCCACTGAAGACAGTCCTTCATTAATTGCACCAGCATGAGACCCTTCCACAGCATGCAGTCCTTCAGGAAGCTCCTGCTCCAGCACAGGTCTCTCCACAGGGCCACAGGTCCTGCCAGAAGCCCGCTCCAGCACAGGCTCCCAACAGGGCTCCAGCCTTCTTTGGGAATCTACCTGCTCCAGCATGGGGTCCTCCACGGGCTGCAGGTGGACCTCTTCATCTCCATGGACCTCCATGGGGTGGAGGGGCACAGCTGTTTCACCATAGGCTGCAGGGGAATCTCAGCTCAGGCACCTGGAGCATCTCCTCTCCCTCCTTCTCCACTGACCTTGTGTCTCAACAAAGGTATCTGAAGGGCTGTTCCTCACACATATTCTCACTCCTCTCCCTGGCTGCAAATTGTGCAGGATTTTTTCTTGTCTCTTTTAATTGAGTTATCCCAGAGGTGCTACTGCCATCACTGATGGGCTCAGCTTTGGCCAGTAGTGGGTCCACCCTGGAGCTGGCTGGCACTGGCTCTGTCAGACATGGAGCAAACATCTGGCAGCTCCTCACAGAAGCCACCCCTGCAGCCTCCCTGCTACCAAAACCCTGCCATGCAAACCCAATACAGTAACTTATATGTCAGATCAGTATGGAAATACTGAATAATTGCTGTTATTTCTGAACACTGAATCCAGGTAAGGAATTGGTCATAGCGTGCACTCAAAAGTAATGGTGTTATTAGATATTAAGCTAAACAAGTGCTAGCCTAATTGAGTCTCATAATGAAAAAGGCTTGACCAAAGGCACTGAAAAAGAAAGAAAAAGAAAAAAGAAAAAACCAAACACATTAAAGCAGCCTATTACTACACTACAGCACAGAAGCAACAAAGCCTGAGACCCAGATGGTCTTCACTGACCAGAAATTCTCTTTGTTGCTGTGAGGATTATTTTTAGAGACAAGGTTATGGAAGAAAAAGGAGAGGGGTGCAAGGAGGGTGCTGGGAACCACAGAAGGTATTGAACTGCGGCCTCTTGAGGTATGTGTCAATTTGTAAGTACTCTGCACCTCATTGTTTCAGATAATTCATCATACTTGCAGCAGAGAGGAGCTGGCTGCCCATATAAACCTGCATTAGCTCACATTTTTCAGAAGTTATTAGCCTGACCATTATGTCCTTTATAATTTTTTTTAACTCATTACACCCATAGATCTCCACGCACTCAAAGGAGCTATCAGTACAAGAGAATTAAGAAGGAGAATGAGCAGAACATGTTTGATTTAAAAGATATCCAGTGGCTGTTCAGTGAGAATCAGCAGTGGCAAAGCCATCGTCAAAGCACAGCATTACTCACTCTCCTGCCTTCCCTTACCAGTGACTAGGAACTGGGTAGATAAATATGGGATAGCAGTGAATTTTGAGCCATTTCATGTAAAGCAACAAATCACAGAACCAGCACACAGTCATTATTTTCTATTTGCCATAGTAAGATTGTTTTTGAATCTCCCAGAGTGCACAGAGCTTTTGGCAAGCTACAGAGGAGCTAGAGAAAGAACCATAGTTGAAAAAGACTGGCTAATTTATGAGGAAATTTTGAACAGCCTTGTTACTAGGTAACTAAAATGAGAACTAACAGACTACCCTCACTGGCAGAACTGTATGGGGAGATGGATGTGTAACTTAAATTAATGGATTTTAAGTGTGCATCTTATGGAAGTAACAGAGGAAAACTAAGAAAGGTGATGTCTAGGTGTAGTATTTGAAATAGCTTCCTGACAGAAAATTGAAAGAAACTGACAGACAGTTACTTGTAGAATGCAAAATCAGGCATGTCATACCATCAGAAAATGCCATAAGAAGAACTACTTTACACTGTCAAGTTTTAAAGACAACTGACTGGATACTCCAGAACTTTCTTCCTCCTCTAACATCTGTCATTCCTTCATTGGCAAAGCCAGAAAGACATCAAAAGACAAACTTCTGTAATAAGGGTAAGTGCAGATTCTATGAAGTTTTTGACCTTCCTCAGGAAAACACAGTGATTTCCAAACAACTTTGTTTTGTCAACACTGAGTTGTTCAAATTGTGTGGTAGGAACCAGGTAGAGCCCAACTGTCTCATTAAATATTATAAAAACTAACCTAAAACACCACCAAAAAAAAAAAAAAAGAGGCAAGTCAGTGGTATGACCTTTCTGCAGAGATCCTGCAGAGATCCTCAATCTATCATCAACCTAAGCTACTAAACTCCCAGAGGAGCACTGCAGAAGCACAGCTTCCAAGTCCAGGACTTCGGGTACAAGCCAGTTGATGCACAACTAACATGTACAGCAGGCTCAATCTACAATCCAAACAATCTGCCTATAAAAAACAGCTGACTGTATGACAATGCAACATTTCAGTCACTTACTGCAGCTGTGGTCAGCCTATCCTGCTAGAAAAGATGTGCAACTTCATTATAATATTCTGCTGAAGTACAGGTTATAAAGAACACAAATGATGCCAAGGATAGAGGAATGAAATTTTTGCTTTTAACAGAAAATGGTGCCTTATGAAATAGCCACATATAGGAAAACCAGAAATTTTCCAAGAGCAACACATTTAAACACATTTTAAATATTAAGTTAAAATTTATAGGAGTGAAGATACAAAAAGTAATCAAGAGTACCATATAAAGTAAAGAGTAAAGTGCTAGTTAAAAGCTGACAGCTATCAAAAGACAAATTTATTCATGTGTGTCCCAAGACAGTTGCAGTGCACCAATCTCATATACCTTGTGCCTAACATGAACTTTGAATACTCTGAATCCTTGTATTTCCAATAATGGGGGGTAAATACACATATATATACAAGTACATATGTAAATTTAAATTTAAAATCATATTAAATATAATTCAATAACTATATCTCGTGTTTGTATTCCAGGAAAAATGTTGGGGGTATAGAAATAGAAAACTCCAACAGTAAAAAGGTGACATATACCTTTAGTTTGTATATTTAAAATAATTTATGAATATATTTTAATGCCTTTATAGCTAATGGGTGGACTGTATAAGAAGTAGTAATAGCCAACATGCTGAAGCTTAAGCAGTATCTGTCAACAGTTAGAGAAGGATGCTACTGCAGTCTGAGATAGTACTAATAACTCTGAGATATTGTTCACTTTAAACACCATCAGCATCTGAGGTTGATCTAAATGTATCATTCTTACTGTTACCCACTTTCAACCCAATTTTCTATGTTTCAAAAGGTCACTGTTAAGTAAAATACACCTACAAGAAGCTTTGAGCTGAGGAACTTCAAAATTTTTGTTCAGGTGGAATAAAACAATAACTGGTAAAAGTTTTGCATCCTATAAGTCAACTTGAAAATTCAGAAAAATATTCAAGCAGTCATATATAGAGCTTGGTATCATTATCAATCCATTCTTGGAACTACTGCTCTAAGTGCAGTAAACATCTTAAAACACCTTAGAAAGTAGTCAAGATACCTTATGCATTCTAATACCATCCAGTATTTCCTCAACAGAAAAACGAATCAGCTTAGAAGAGCAGCCTCCTTGGCAAGAAACAGCATTAATGTAGCAATTTTGACTCAGGCCATTTATAAATTCAGTTCCTGAAACTGAAAGCAGGTATTTCTGAGGAGAGAATCCTTCCTCACTCCACTGTAAGTACCAAAAAACAATTACTCTTCAGCTTGATGTGAACTTAGCAAACACGGTCTGCCCTCAGCTGGAAGGTTTAATTTATCTGCACAAGGGATGCAGCATATGGACACACACACCCCTTCCCTGCTCCTGGTGCAGGATCTGAACACTGCCCAGCTGCACCCAAGCTCTCATGCACCCCAGATGCAACGCTGCACACATGCTCCATCCCTCCAGGGACACAGGAGACACACGAGGATAAAGCAGAGGGGTCCTGCAGAGCTTTGTGCCAGAGCTGGAGTTGCCTCTCCGCACAGGATCCACACTGTGCCTTTAGCACACAGCTTCTGCCAGACCACTGCTTGCAGCTGGGTCTCCGCACGTCCCCACCTGCATTCGTGCCCACCACGTTACTCTGACATGCTGCACACCAAAACATTTTCACAAAAATCTGCTAAGTCAATACAGTGTTGTGTGCACCAGTATTTAGGAAAACCCAGAGAGGAATGTGTGGCCTCTTGGAAAAAACCATCTGGCTGTTTCTGTATTACCAGCTACCAACACAACCCCTAAGCTTCCTGTCTGTGTTACACAGCAAAATGTTTCTCCAAAGTCCCAATGACTAAAGGCATGAGCAATCTGGGGGAAAAGGTGCAAGAACCCACCGTCACCAAAGATGTGAGTCATGAGCTTCGTGAGCACTTGCTTAAGGTTGAACTCCACCAGCCTCACCGCCTCCATGGTGTGACACTCCTGCTTGTGCGCAGTGCGATGGCCTTGCTCAAACAGCTGTAAACCTTCACCATCTTTAACGCTGGAGAACAACTAGAACAAAACCACAAAAACACCATGTTTTGCATCAGTGACTTCCTGAGTGAAAACAGAGAATGAAGTTCCATTGATTTAAGTGGGAATCTTACCTGTTAAGTCTGCACTGTGAAAAACAAACAAAGACTGTGACTTTATACAAATTCTGTTCACTAAATGCAGAGATGAATCTCTGTAAGAACAAAAATGCTCAAATAATTAAATCTGGTTTATTTCTATCATCAAATAATATTATTAGCTATAGGAAAATAATAATTTACAAAATAAGCACATCTCCTTTTCTGATTCAGTTACTTTGGAAGTTTCCATGCAGAACAAAGTACTCTGTACAGAGCATGAGGAATGAAATCTTGAAAAAGAGCTCTTGTTCAGAGTAGGAATTAGTAGTTGACGTTAATGAAGTTAATAGGAGCTTAATTTGAAGTGTTAGTCTGTTGTTAA
This sequence comes from Camarhynchus parvulus, assembly GCF_901933205.1. Classification (NCBI taxonomy): domain Eukaryota; kingdom Metazoa; phylum Chordata; class Aves; order Passeriformes; family Thraupidae; genus Camarhynchus; species Camarhynchus parvulus. Next base: position 67,217,855 of record NC_044572.1, read on the forward strand.
GCATTAAGGGTTAGAGTTCCAGGACTTGCTTTTAGTTGCCCTTGTTAAAGGTTACTATTTTAGCTTTGTATTTGCCTTTGTATTTGTATCTTTCCCCGTCACACTTTGTATTTGTACCCCTTTCCCTTTGAATTTGTATCTTCTCCCCCCCCACCCCGTCACACTCTGTATTTGTACCTCTTTCCCTTTGTATTTGTATCTTTCCCCCAGCACACGGATACGTGGATATGTATCCATCCCCGTCGGGAGTCACAGTCGCTGCTCCCCTGCTCCCAGGAGGACTTGCACCCAGACTGAATGTAAATGAGGGGCTGTGAGAACTATATGAACTCCCTCAAAACCACAAACCAGCATGAACTTGGACTTTAGCCCACTGGAACCACACTGGGTCACCCTCTCCTAACCAGGGCTGGATTCCGTCCTGTCGCCATAAGTGTAATAGCACCCAGCTTACAGGATACCCCTAAGCAACGAGTCAGAAATTGACTTCCTAGGGACTCTCGTGAAGACAGAAGCCCCAGCTCTGCCGAAGGGGCAAAGGTGCATTCCTCCTGCACTGCGTTGTCCTGTGGGAGCAGTGGCAGTGTGCGGGCAACCCCTTGGGTTCCCCACCTAGAGCTGTCTTTAATAAAGGCCATTTTAAAAGGAGCTGGTCACTCAGCCCTGTTTATAACACAGCGTATGTAGATTACACCCCGAAACTACAAAACACAATGAACTCAATGGCATTTAACAGAACTTCAACTCTTTTAGTACTTGGATGATGTAAAAGAAATACCAAAACAACAAAAAGAAACAAAAAACAGAAACACAAAACCAAAACAAACCCAAACCAACAAAACTCAAACCCAAACCAACAAACAAACAAAAACCACCAAAAAAACCAACCAAACAAAAAACCCGCAAACCCAAAACAAATCCTGGCACTTTTATAAGACTTAAGCCATTTACAGTAATTCATCCTGGGTACAAGTTTATATTCATTTAAGGACTACCATTTTCCTGTATGTTCCCACACACAGCATCCTTTTTGTGAACAAGAATTTTGTCTATGGGACATCTAAGGATTCATGATCTCAGGTGGGGGTTTCCAGATAATTTAGGAAGCACAGGGACAGCTGTTTTGGGATGTGGCAGACTTGCTCTTCATTCAGACATTCCTCCCCACTACATCTGCTGCAAGTTGAAGATTTCTGTTTTCTGCATATCCCCATGTGGTTTTGGCCAGGTGATCCTGGCCAATTACATACCAGCAAATCTATATCCTTTCAGAGAGACCAATAAAACACATTCATTAAAGAACATTGTTGGAGGCTCTGTGTCCTGGGGAGACAAGCAGGTGGTTTTAGAATCTAAAGAGTATTTTTGTTGGAGATCCTTACAGCTGTACAAAATTCCCATATCTGGGGTGAAGTCTTGAGGGTAGGGAGAGCCAGTTGTGAAAGTGTTTCTAGTGCTCTTTCCTACCCCTTCTCCTCTACCTTCCCCTAGTCAATCAAGCACACACAGAGGAGAAAAACATGCACTGAGATTTTCTTTCCATTAAGCCTCCCAACATAAACAGCTCTTACTCCGGAGATGCCACGAATATTGTGTAACCTTAACAACTCATGGATGCCCACAGAAGTTAACTGCAGTTTGATGCCTTCAGAGCACTAAATGCTCTCAACAAAAAGTTTAAGTGAATCTCTGGTATTCCACAAATGCTAGATACAATTAATTAGGACTAGTTTCTAGCACATTTCCTACAGACACAATGAATGAAGAGTCTGAGTTTAGACAGCAGGCAAACTAGCACCACAGTGGACTGAATAAAAAAAAATAAATAAAATCCAGTAGTATTTAACTTTTTATTGCTAGCCACAAGGAGATTGCTGGCAGATTTAGAAAACATTTCTTCTCTTAATCTTCTTAGTGTGCTGCAGAAAATACTAAATTAAAAAGAGAATGTATAAATACCAAATAAAACAATTCTCCACCAGTCTAACAAAAATGCCTTTACTAACCAAAATACAGGAGCTTGACAAACAGAGTATCACACTTTTAAATAACAGATTCTTTATTCAAGTGCTCATCTGAAAGATTAAACCCCCTTCTTCTTACTGACATTAATCCTACCTTGACTGGAACAAGAAGATAATACCCACCCTACAACTAATTTGCTGTCAGCAAGGCAGATCAGTCACCCAGCATGGTTATGGAAAGCCGGGGGAATTCAGAGAGGCCAGCATTAGTCGAGGGAGAATAATTGTCTTAGGCTCACTGGCTGGTCAATGGAGAGACACTGTATCCCTCACAGAGGAACACAGAGTGGTTAAATTAGGTTCCTGCTCTGAACAACCCTACACAGGTAGCTATTTTTTCTATTGACTGACTCACTCACTAAGCCAGAAACACCCTTCAGGCAACAGAGATGTTCCCTCTTTGGACAAGAATACACTGTATTTACACATTAGAAGGTACATTTGTTATTTTACCTATCAGTAGTATTTTAGGACATGAATCTCTCTTCCTTCTTTTTCCGTTCACTCCTCCCTTCAGCTTAAGACTGGCTCCTCAGGCCATTGCAAAGAACAGACAGTCTGGACACTAGCCTTCAAAACACAGCATACTTGTATCAACAAGTACATAGAAATACTTTTCCTTACTGCTGTATTATTTCTGAAATCTTGATATCACAATTACAGTCTAAAGCAAAATTCTATTTCAATGGTTTATATCAGATGTGGAAACAAAATACATGCAAGAACCATTAAATACATTGAGTTATACTGCAGCCATGTCACCTGCCTGAGCCATAATCCTGCCAAACCAGTCATAGGCACCATCTCCAAGCGCCTCCAAGTCATAGGTTCCTACTCCAAGCCAGGACAAGGGTCCATGCAGCAGTGTACTGAGCCAATCTGGGAGATGGATCCAGATGCGCAGTAACTCAGGAGAAGGGAAGAAACTGAGGGATGTGAAAATGGTGAAGTTCAGCTTAGTAATCAAATATCAGCATACTAGCAGCTCCAAGAGATGAGCTGGCACATGGAACAGGGCTGGGTCACTTTGGGCACAGGTGTGAATCTAGTCCAGTTCAGACAGGCTCTGAAAGCGCAGCCATAGGGAAGTCCCAGAAACAGGTAAGACAACAGCTCCCCCTTACAGTCAGGCACCGAGAGACTTTGGTATTCTTCACAGAGGCTCCATCAGCTGCAGATGGGATTATACCAAGAGAAAAAAAAGAGATACCTTACAGTTGTATTAATATTTATTCCTGACTTCCGATTCACTGACATTGCTATGTCAATACGAGCGGCTTTAAACCGATACGCCAATTTCACTTCTACAACGATTGAACTGTGCTAAGTACATGTCTTGGATTAGAAACACTTCAACATTTCTGTATACATAAAGCCAGGAAAGTCAAAGCTTGAATAAAATGAAGAATCACCTACAGTCACTCCTTTTTGATGTCAATTTTTCTCAAGCACCTATCTGAGCAAATGGAGAAAAAAAATACCTAACATCTTGCATAAAACACTGACACATGCAAGAGGAGATCTTCACGTACATTCATTCCTTCAGTACAGACTAAAACAGCATGCACTATCTTCTTGTATTGAATAAAATCAGTCACTACTACAAGCAGGAAAGAAATTTCCTGTAGCCATAAATCGAGTACCTACGTGTCTGTCTAGAGTAAGGACAAGAAGATTTTTCTTTGAGTAAAGGTGTGCAAAACACTGAATATTGGATCACCATGAAAAAGTCAAAAAAATTAACACTTCTCAGGATTTATCAGCATTTCTGGCTGATGCTGCATTACAAAGGAGAAGGCAGAAAGGAATTGAAGTGACTGAACCATGTGGCATGAAGTTTACTGACAGTTTAGCTCACAATAAAAATAAATTAAAATCTGATAACATCTAATGGCAAGAAGACAGAGTTTTAATTGGACAAGTATGAATAGAGCTAAGGTCCTTCAAAAGTACATTCCAGCATTTCTCAGCTTGGCATGAAGGGCAGAAGTCCCATTTGTGATTTAAACAAAGACCTCAATATTTCCTCAATCATTTGACAGACTTTTTAGTCTCACATCCCTTCATTATCCATACACTTAGTATTCAAAATTAAGGGTCTCTTTGCAGGATGGCATTCAGAGTAGGTTTCAGATCAGAGAGATCTGTAACTATACCCTGTCTTTTCACAATGCAGTTGTGTATTCCTCCTGCCACTCATGCATTCACCAGTGATTAAGATAATGAATAAATCATACTCATGTACTTATACTCTCAGGTAAACCAGCATTTAAAATTATCTCTATATGAGGATCTGCACGTGACTATACCCAGCCTTGCCACACCAAATAAACTTTGTCTCACTGGCCCTAATAAATATCTCTAAAAATGAACCAACAGCTGCACTCTGAATCCACTAACAAATAGCAAACCCTTCCCACAACATTTTAAATGGGCTGTGGAACTCAAGACTCAACCAATGGATCAGGAATGATGAAGATGATGCCACTAATAGATGGCTCAAAGAGAAAACCTAATTTCAATCTCAGTCAGCCTCCAAGGTGTAACTATACACCCTGATGCAGTCAGCTTCAGGTACCAAAGAGATACACAGCCACATGACAGAAGGCTCCTAACTGCATATCAGTAAGGATTTTTGTGGGCAGAAAATAGCAAAAGGATTTTTGGGGGCAGAAAATAGCAAAAGGATTTTTGGGGGCAGAAAATGGCAACACATTTACTTCGACCCACAAGCTTGAAGGTGGTCACCCTAATTTCTACATCCTTCCCTTCTAGTTCTCCAATTACAGCAAAGAAAGGTAACCTCTCTTGTTTTTTGGGGGTGGAGGGCTGGCTTTTTTTAACCTAATCAAAGTGTTTCCATAAGAAAAGGGAAAACAACAAAGATGTTTCCAAACCAGAAAGAAAAAGTAACACTGCTGCACAGATACCTGATATAACGAGACACCTATCACAGACTTCTGTTTCTGTAGGAGTAGAAATTCCTTGACTTTTAAGTACCTTAGACTTCCCAAATACACTTGTGGACACTTTCCTACTTTTTTCTTCGCCTGCACAATTTAAATATTGAATTGAATAGATTTAATGGCTTTATTCTGAAAAGCTTTGTTGGTTTGTTTGGGTTTTTTAAGCTGAACAACAAAAAGCAAGACAAAGTCTGAAAATAAATGAAATCTTTGCAGTAAAAGATGCACCATCCGTTTTCAAACTTCCTAGACCATGGATCACTATGAAAATCTAACAGACCTGATGCCCTTCACTGTCAAATTTTTGACTAAAAATAACAAAGAATACAATTTGGATCCTCGGATCAGTGAAGATCTATTTATTATGGCATGATTTCTACAACACAACTTGGAAAATACTGAATAATACAATGTTCACTACTTGGATTAATACTGGAGAAAGTGAAATCAGTTCCACCTAAACTAGCCAGGTTCTTCAATGAGACCACTCAGTTCAACTGCAGCTTTAGGAATAAATTCACCTCCGAATATTCTAGCAAAGTAATGCTGCTGCTCCTTTTTTTTATCCAGGTGGATCTTGTTCAAGTGCCCCTGCTCCTGTACTGGCGTTGCTGCTCCCTGTAAGAAGGAGGGACAGCCTCCTTCCATGGCTCTTTGGGACCCATGCTTTGCTCACAACCCTATCCATGAGTTGTAGAAGGCTAAGAAGGGCTCCTTTCCTTGGTCATTTAAGCCTTTTAAAATATTTGTTCCTTGGTGCCCAGCTAAACACTGCTATTGTGACTCACACAAGCACACTCAGACAAACTAAAAGCTCCAAATAACTCCATTAAATTGGTTGATCACTGGAACACTATAAATTGATTTAAATTCCTTTATATATGAGGATTAAAAAAAGGGGACTGAAGACAGGAAGAAGCTCTTCTTTGATACAATGTCAGAGAAAAAGCACAGTGTCCAAAGCTGCAGTAACATATAGGATTCTGGAGAAGTCAAACCTAAAGACACAAGTTTTCCAAGGCGAAAACATAGCATGGCACTTGATTAAAAAAAACAAACCAACAAAAAAATGCAGATGAGTGGTCAATCATAAGTTCACATCATCCCATACCACAAGGAAAAGGATAAAAGCAACATCTTTTTCTTTCTAACAATACACCAGGAATATTGCCAAGGTATTGAAGTATGGGAAGATGAGGTAAGGAGTATGTATTTAGATGAAAAAGAGAAAAATCTACTAATCTCCTATTACCTGGAACAAGGGTCTTTACATTTCAGAATATAAACACTAGAAGCTACAATACTGACTTTTTTTTTAAATTATATATAGTGCTTTGGAGGAGCACTCCTTTATTTGTAACTAGAACATTTACCCTTTTTCCATTGCATCCTAACAAAAAAGTTTTCATTTCTACCATAATCATTTCAATGGAGAATAAAGATGTATCCCTACTACTTCTAGCACAAACAAGCCTGATGAGAGCATCATTTTTTCATCAAAACAACCATGTATTGGCCTCCACTGGAACAAGGTTACTAAATTAGAGGAGCAATTCCTATGTTTTAGCATCTGTTCCTCTTAAAATTTATGTATAATTCAGTACAGACTATAAAACATCGTATGAAGTCTCCTTCAAATGTGTAAACATTTTTTTGCTATCAACTGAAATCTGTTCATTGACTGCCATTGGGTTTATATTGGCTCCCTCTTCTGGCTGACATGCACAAAGTGCAATGTAGTTGAGATTTTTTTCTCTTTTCCATCAATTATGGATCTGCACCAAAGGCAATGGCATAGCACAGAAATAATTTCTCTTATAATCCACCCAGGAAAACTGGCCACAGCAGTATCAAAATTGCCAATCCAAAGTACTAACCAAAAGAAAAAAAGCCATACACCATAGAAGAAAGACAACAATTAGAAGAAAAACAGGAATGTTGGAGGAAGTGAATACAAAAGGATATAATTTGGGGGTACTGTTTAAGAAGAATGGCTCGTTTTATGTCCAGAATTCTGAAGTAGATTTGGGAAGCTATTTTTGGTTTTAACTATTTACATTAGTCAATTTCTAACTGTTCTTCTATTACATTCAGAAAATAATAACCTAAAATATTTTTAATATATTGAAAACATGTATAAATTATTTTCAGATGTTCTTTGATAGCAGCCCAAGGACATTTTTTAAAAGTTTATGAGAAATTTAAGCATGAATTATTCTAAATTTTAGCAATGAGTTAGTCTGGGAGATGGGAATTTCTTTAGTACTTTAATATTTACACTCATACTAAGCTGCAGAAATGCATCAGTTACCTGCCCATCTTGGAATTATAGATTACTTCTCTCTTTAAAAAGTAATCAACCAACCATCATGAAAAAATATATAGCCAAAAAAGCAAATAGCTCACAAATATATCAGAAAAAATACTGTAAAACTGCCGAACTCAGTTTGTTTTTCCAGATCTTACTTCAACATACTGATTTTAACTTTGACATAAAGAATGATGCTGAAGGCTTCCACCACAGGACAGGAGTTTTAACCTAGTCATGACTACAGAATTAGGTATTTGTAAAGGAGATTCACCTTTGTACACCTACATCTTTTGTATCCTGCCTAAAATTTCAGCTGAAGAGTAACTGACTTTTCCTCCACACCTCCTAAACTGAGATCAAACATCCAATTCCTCTAAATTCAAGCTCTTATAAGATCACTCTAGGCTTTTGTTTTTCTTCTGACATCTTCTTAGGTCTGTGGTCATTTACACTGAGAAGACAGTGAATGATAAATGTAAAAAGCAAAAGAACAAATTAGAGCAGCAAACTGACAACATCATGTAAAATTACTGTATTTGCCATAACATGAAATGTACTCAGGGCTTGTAGCTAAGAGTTAACAGTTTTTCCCTTGGTTCCAAAGATTCTGATCTTTGGTACTTGTGCAAATTTCCTCTCACCAGACACTGTAGCCTGGTTAGGAATGAAAAGTCTGAGACAAGGGTAACAGGCCCTGACAGTCACACGTTTCTGCTCAGTGGGTTACAGCTTAAACTTGAGTATAAATAAATGAATATCAGAGTATTTCTCTCATGTAGTATTACCTCTATTTAGTCTTTGTTCTGCTCAGACAGTTCCTTCTGGAATTATTTAAATGTGGAATATTCTGAACAGGCAACCAGAATACAAAACACAGAAATAGTTCCCAAGTGAAATTTCAGAATTGCACATTCATTTTTTTCCACAAGGCTCTTGTGATTAAGACTGTAAAAAGGGGTATATATTGAAACACAAACTGAAGCAAAAAAGGATGCATCAGCTCATGATCAGGTTTATAATTTTTTACGTTGCCCAATAAACAACACTTTACACATCATACACCACACCACTATTCTCTCTTCATCAGTATAGAAAGCTCCCCAATAACCTCTCAATCGTTTTCTTGGGAAAAAAGAAAGGAGAGAAAAGAAAATCTCCAGTGCAATGAATTAGATTGTTGAACACTGTATATTTCTAGATAGAACATGTCAATGAAAACACTTCTGTAACTGTTCCCAGTTATTCAAATCCTATTATTCCTATTATTAAATTTGTAGGGCAGGAAGAAATAGTCTATCATTAGGACCAAAATTTCCTAAGGGGTATATTCATAAACAAGTAATTCAATGATTAGATCAATCACACCCAAGGTTGCAGAAATTTCATCCTGCAATAATGCTGATGTTATAATTTTGTGGAAAGTAAAATATTTCCATCTGTATGACTGAACCCAGCACACCTGCAGAGGCAGGTATGAGCTCACAGCAGAACAGGCAGCAGCCAATCCAGGTGGGAAACTGAAGTGCAGGCAGCACCAGCCCCTCCCATCACGCAGAAAAGCAGTTCTCTGTGATTACCTTAGTTTTCCCTCAGGCATCCAAAGGCATCAGGCTTCTCTGCCAAGCTCCTGTCACCCGCTGGCAAGCACATTAAGAATGGTCTACATCTCAGTATTATTAGAATAAGCTAGTTTTAGTTATAGAACTGTGAATTTGGCAGTATTGCTACAAGCATGCACAGATTATACAAATCAATTACTATTTGGAAAACAAACTGGCTTATATTTACCACTGATCAATGATGCAGCAGAGTACTTAATGACACCCAGGCATTTGCAGAACATGCAGGCTGTGCCAACAAAACATATAAACTTAAGGGTCTGGGACATCAACCTAGAGCTCTTCAGCTGATGCCTCTGGACTCTGATGGGTTTGGTGTGTATGCACCACACACACATAAATATTGGCTGCAACAGATAAACCCTCCAGTGCAGCTTTAGGATGAGCTGAAGAATGGAACAATTCCCTAGAAAATGACATTTATTTACAGCAGGCTGGCACTATTAAAAGAAAAAGAAAAGAGGAAAGTACAGTGGAAACTGTACTTTGGAAGTAGCTGTAACAACTCGCATCCAAGGAGTCCTTCAAGAATTAATTTGATAGAGTTTTTGGTAAAGTGATCTCACCAGAAGAGAGTCGTGACAGAAACAGAATTGAGTTGTGCAGATCATTAACTGAACAAGTTGTTTCATTTCAGATTATATTTCACTATGCCAGCTTTCAATAATATTGTCTTTCCATTTTTTCACATTTTCCTAGGGAATTTTATAGTTGTTTTCAAATTCAATACTTTCCATCTACATTTTTCACAAATTAAAAATATTGCTATATAATAAATCACCTGATCTTTATCAACGTGCAGCATATAATTGTTGCTGTAACACGCTTACATGCACAAATTTTGTTTATGTGCCTGAAGTTTGCTTGGAGCAAACACAAGACCAAGGAACTTACCCCAAATGCCTTTCACCCCAGCTAGAGAGCTCATACCTCGTGGCAGGAGAAGAGGCGCACTCCCTCCATCTGATGGAAGACGGGGTAGTGGGTACTATCGATGGTGTCCCGGCGATAGACATCTCCCACTGCCAGAAAGGCGTCTAGGCCAGAGTGTATCAAGTCCCACTGATGGGCTGATGTGTGTGCTCTTAGCATGTGGTCACGATTCAAGTAGTAGTTATCCTCTTTCCTTCTGCTGGCATGGTTTGGTGGAATAAGTAAACTATCAAAATTCTGCTGGACTGTAACCACTGGAGAAAGACCGTCATACACAGAAAAGAGCGGAGTCCCACGGCGCCCGAGGTAATGTTTGTAGAAGTGCTCCTTCACCTGCTCCTTGATTAGCCACAAAGGGTGATGTTTTCTGTTGTGCAAGTTCTTGCCCACCTTGGAAAGAATCTTCTCTGTGACATTGCTGTAGTCATCTAGAGGATAAGATTTACCAAACAGTTCCACAGTATTTGAGCAGGGTGCACTGGCACTAAAATCTGAAGGTATAGACTTGGATGAAGAATGCCTTGAATGGGTGGGAATTCCTCTTACTTTTACTTTTGATGATAAAGCTGTTTTAGAATACTTAGCTACTCTCATGAATTTCCAGAGCATTGCCATTGTAAACTTTATGATCTAGAGAAAGAAAAGGAATTAAAAATATTTGAGTTAGGAACCGCAATGTTGCTGCAGGAATTGCTATTATCTTAGGGATAGATAAATCCAAATGTCTGCTTGATTAGCATGACAAAGTTCTCATTATAAACCACTCTTTTGACTTCAGAGGATGGAAAATACCCTTGTGGTCAAATTTCAGCTAGGATATTTTATTCAGTTATCAGGCTTCTGCATGACCGCACCAGTAATAATGACTCTAGACCTAGCCTGAACCCCATTCCAGATGATGCTCTTTAAAGATGAATAAACATCAGGCCTTCTTTGAAACAATATTTTTCCTCCAATTAAAACATGTGGCAATAACTTCATATTACTTCAGAGAAACCAGGAAACTTAACAGTGCCCTTCAGCAGTCAGAACTCGCTTACAACAAGCAATTAACTTATTGCTATATCATCTCCATTAGCAGAAGCTGCAGAACGTGTTCCACATCTACCTGATGCATGTGGCACATACAATGCAATCATCACTAATTCTTATTTAATGCCAGACAAAACCAGTTTAACCTTTCAAACTACTGAACCACTGTGAAAAAACAGATGGCCAGACAAGACATATATTTATATATAAACAGCTTATTAAATTCACATATGAGTATTGCACAAGATTCACCATAAAGACTGCATAAAGTCAGAACGAATGTCAGGATTTTGCAGTGATCACAAAGCCCCTTTTTCCATATGTTCCCCAGGATGGTTGCTTGCACAGCTTCCATGGCTGTACAGGGAAGGCAGGCTTGTCAGATACCAGGAAGGCAAAGTGATGAGATTCTTCAAGTTGTCTGAACTGAAGAACTCATTTCCCATCAAAGGGCCATCTTTATACATCCTCCCTGTTCACAGACAGGCTTTGTGCTTCATGTGTACACAGCTGCATTCTCTGTAGAGCTCAAAGATAATTCCAAAACCAAACAGTTTTGAGAGTGATGAGCCTTTCAGCCACTCCATATGCACAAGCCCATTCTGAGATGAAAAATTACTTGAAAATCTATAGTTGGGCTTCAGAAATATTAGCAAAGGTCCCAGTAAAATAATTAAGCATTCAAATTTGCTTATTATGGAATGGGAAAGCAGAGGCATTAGAAGTGACCAGAGAAAGGCATCTGCTACAAACTGGCTTGTATTTCTCTGTGAACCAAGAATTACAAGGCCACAGGTTTTCTGAGAGAAAGAATTTTCTGAGAAAGTCATCTTAAAGAATTAGGGGAAAAAGGACATAAGGAATAATAAATGCACCACAGTCTTCAAGGGATACAGTCTTTAGGATTACAGTATCTGGCTAGCTTTCCCCAGGAACATAAGGAAAACAAGTGTAAGTAACAAAATAAACAAGGTGAGACTATTTTTCATACTCTCATGCTTCAAAATATGTATGCAAATGAACAGACATACTAAAATAGAGAGTCCCAGAAAAAAACAAATCTGTACAAGATAATGAGTATGGTCACATTTGGCTTTCTTTCTTTCTTCTGGCTTGTATCTAGAAGTTTTCCATAGGTCTTTTTCCTCAAGTCATTTTATCTCAATTAACCAAAATAAAGGCAAGTTGGGTAGACAGAAATTAATCCTGGTGGGGAAGCATAAGATTACTGAATATTTGGTTTAATCCTTTTTCTGGTAGAATATCTTTAGAAATACGTAACAGGTCTAAATTTTATCTAGTTTTGAAACTTTTAAGAATGACTGCCTTTGGCAGGGGGGCAGTAAAGAGTTTACAAAGCTATTTCATCAAATTAGCTCTTGATCATTACTGAGAATGTTCTTTAATAAATGAATTCACACACATCTCAGAAATCACTCTGATAAAGACTAAGCAAGGGATAGTCTTACATTTTGAAAAGAGACCCCATTTTCCTGAAACATACGTTCTCCTTCATGGAAAGTGAGCTTTCATTTTCAAACAGCTGCTTGAAATACCCAGTCCTAGTCAGATAATGAATTCAGCCTCCCTTAAGTAAATATCACCATCTGCCCATACATTTATTTTCATACATTTATTTTTCTAAAAACTTCAATTCAAAACTTACACATAACCGTAATGTACAAAAAACTCCCGTAACTTTATCGTGATTCTTGTGATGTTTGCTGCTTTCTTAAATATCATTCCTCTGAGAATCAGACAACCTCATGAGAAGCTTTAACTTTCACATAAACAGTTTTGATGATTATAAATTTATGGAAAAAGAAGTAAGAACATGCACCACAAGTACTGGGGAGGCACTCTTGTTTGTTTGTTTAAGACTCATTATTTTTAAGGGAGACTCTAGTACATACATCTTTAAGGGCTTACCTGATTATATTTCAGTATTTGTAATGAGGAAGCCTGCTATCAATTTCTGATAGTTCAGAAACACTCTTTTTTCTAAGCAAGTGATATATACTCCTAACAAACCTGTACAGGAGAAAAACCTACAGATGAACTTGTATCAGAGTTTTCATCTTAAAATTATGCCTCTGCCTTAAATAGTTGAATGGCATTATTTTGTGATTATTCTAATCCAAAGCAAAATTTGAGCAGTAAGTAATGTGAGCAATAAGAAAAGTTATAGTTTTTAGATAAGTTATCCAATGTCCAAGTACTGTAAACAATAGCAAGCAAGCACTAAATATGCCCCTAACACAGTATCACAACCAGAGTTCCAGAAACACTAAAGTCCTACAACAACACTCTGCTACTTCCCTCTCCCACCACAGAGCCACGTCTTCCTCTCTCAGAATCATTACAGAAAAATGGTATTGGACTCAGTTCAATTCAACTAGTAATAAGTTACATTTGGGTAGAGAAACCACAGAGAAGAAAGTAAAATATGTTTACACTCTGCAGACTGTACACAAAATCTTCAAACCAAAGTCATGTTTACCAAGGCAGAGAGCAACACTGGAAAATAAGTCAATCTCTTTACCTTTTTCTAGCAATAAACACCTGGTGTTAAGAACACACTAATTACTTACGTTCTCTTATAATAAACAGAAATTTATGCATTTATGCTTATTTATTTTGTCTATATTTATCTAAACATCTGGAAAAGCAGTTTAAATATATCATTTTCTTCCTTTATTTCCACCATCCTTTTCATCTGGCAGGGAAACTGTTTTCTGTGCACACTGACAAAACCTGAATCCCACAGCAAGGCCTGCCAGCCAGCTAACAAGAACAGCGAGCCAAACAGCAGCTGCAGGTCCTGTAGCTAAAAACAAATACATAAATGAGAAATAGACATTGAACATTGGATCTACCATCCAAAGATGGCAAAGCCCTCCACCAGCATCACCAGCAAGTCCTGCACTCTGAGTTTGACAGTGGCTCTGGCTCACAGCTGGGAGCCAGTGCAGGGCTCTGGATGCAGATGCAGGGCTTTGGAAGCAGGCTGTTCTGCGGGCAGCTCTCCATGGGGCTTCTCGAAGCTCTGCAGGTGGACATGCAAGCACCAGGCCCACCACTTCCTATTACACACATCCTTAGCCAGACAGCACCATGGACACATTTCAGGGTACCTCAGCAGCTCCACTGAAGCTCCATAGCTCAGGTTGCTGGACCTCAATCTCCATACTGAGATGTCTGCTACAACTCTAGTCTTGGATAGGAATGACATCATACATCACGTTGTGCCAATACACTTGGAACTACACTTGCACCTAGCTCATGCTTTTCAGCAGCTCCAAGGCAAACCAGAGGACAGGAGGTGGCATCCACACCACCTAGGGGAGAAAAGGCATAAGAATAACCCTGTCCATGCTGTGCATAGACCAGGCACAGATAGGAGCACACCTGCCAACATCAGTCCTGTATCACAGACCTGTGACATTTCTACAGCAGTTTCAATTGATGGGCAAGGCTCCTTCCTCCTGCACAGAAAGCCAACCATTCCCCATGCAGCAGCCCAGCAAACATTACACATGCTGAAGTACACCACAGTCAGGAGCCTGACAACAGGGAAATAGCAGACAGAATGCATCAGACAAAAAAATACCATGATTTTGGAGCACATGCAAAAGGCAGTTGGATTTGATAAGGGATCATACTGCTGTACTGTTAAGGGATGTCCTTTCATGTCTAAATCCAGGTTTCCATGTCATAGTGCAGCAAAGATTAAGACAGCACTATCACAGCTGCAGTGGTATTTGTCACAATCTCCACTACCCAGCTGAGGCTTAAGAAAGAATCGCAGACTCAGTGAAATTCCTCCTGACACCTGCTTAGAAAAAGGAGGAGAGAAGAGGGGCAGTTTGGCAGCCCACAATGAAAGGAGACAGTGCTATGCACCAATGCTGTTTTATTCACTCACCTCTCCTGTAAAAGTGGAAGAGGGAGAACACTCCTGTTTGAGCAAACTAGAGCCCAAACGGGGCAGCTTGTGGGGCCATTTGCTCGGTGTTTGCATCTGTGAGCCAAGGGCACCCTCGCGCCTGCTGACCGCGTTTCTCTCTGCCCTGTGCTTTTTACAGCTTATGGCTGCAGAAACACAGATGGGCTACTGCATACATAAACCCAAGTACATGACGGGTTTGAAACCAAAATTCTACAAAGATGAGAGTCTGTCTCCTATCCAAGAATAGCTAATTAATGCAAGACTCTGAAGTGCCATGGAAAATGTTAGAAAAGTTGGGCTGCCACCATTTTGTGATGTGACAGCTTTTATCTACCGTATGTGTGGGGAGGGGAGTTCAACCAACATAGCATATGTTAAAACAAAAATTATAAACATATGTTAGGCTGCTAAAATTGGACATTTACCAGTCTGCTTAGCAATTTAGCTAAGCATTGAATTTTAGTTTTGAAAACTATGTAGGCATACAGCAGCAAATATCATTGTATTGCCATGACCATATCTGCCTTGCATAGGATATAACATAAATTGTTTTGCATGCAAAACTAATAACAAGCTCGGATTTTTTAATGCTCATTTTAAAATGATGATACATTGTTGCACACCAGAACAGATTTCTACTGAGCATGCTGGATTTATATAACACACACAGACTTATGAAATAGCCTTGCAGACAAATTAGAATGGATCCATTTTAGAACCTGACCTTCCAAGGGCAGAATATTATCAGATATCCCTGATGATAGCCAAACACCCTTAAAATATTTCACGAACTACAAAGCACTGGCAAGATAATATAGCTTTCAAGTATTCGGCTCTTAATTTTTTCATGTACTTGGAGTTCATCAGTTAATAATCTGTCAGTAAGTTCCAGAAGTACACAGAATAACTTTTTATTATTTTGTTATTTTTCTTGACTGAAGCAAAAATATGTCATAAGCTAGCTGGCTGTCTGCTCTGTAATGGTGATACATTAATCACAACGCCACCTTCGGCAACATTCTGAGGCTTGCAAAATTGAGAGAGAAAACTAAAAAACCTTTCCTGGGATATGGCACGATCCTGCTTTCTCTCAGTGCTACACATAAGACCTTCTTAAATATGAAGGGTATGAACAACCATGCTCCTTCTCCACTGATACAGAAGATGCTGAACAAAGGCCAGCATCTCACAGCCTGTTTTAGACACATGAGCACCTGGGGGCAAGCACAGAAATTATGGCCCACACTGCTGAGGCACACCTGCAACCACCTGCACCACTCCCTCAGGACTGCAAGATGGGCCAAGATAACCACAGTGAGCAGCAAGTCTTTGGAGAAGGGAATGTTCCTCTGGGCAAGCACCCATTTCAAAATGTCTTGCATCATCCCTTGAGTTCAGTCACCATCCAGCTGCAGGCTGGATATTGCAAATGATGACAAAATGCTATCCCACTACAACAAGTTTCAGTGCCCCAAGCAGGCCTCCAAAGGCTGCTGCAGGCTCTGGTTTCTCTGCTAAACAGTGTCACTCCAGGATTGTTCAGGTTTATCCATAAGTTTCCCACTAACTAAAAGGATAATGCTTCCAGACATATGATTCAAGGCAAGTAAAATGCTTTTCAGGAGCCAAAACACTTGCAAACTCTGTAGCTGTGCTGCCAACTGGTATGAGACCATTTCAAAGACTCATATAATCATATTACAAGACAAGTTATAGTGAATTTGTTTTAAACAATTCAGTAGAGTATCGATACATTGGAATTTGTGATCAGCAAGCTAATCAGGTACATCAAATTGCTGAATTATTGAGATCGTATATAATTTTTCAAAAGATAAATGTATACAACATAGAGTATTAAGAGTATACAACATAGACATTAGGAGTTAAAGACCAAAAGCAAACAAATTCAGACTTCTGGGTGGGTGGAAAGGCACCAAACTCTCTAACATGCATAATTCAGAAGTATGAGGTGAAAAGCTAGATGACACTATTTTCATTTGGACTTTAAAAAAACAGATTAATAAAAACAAAATAAGCAAATTCTGAGGAAAGAAACTATGGTTGGAAAAAGAAATTATATATATGCATGACAGAAGATTAAACTAAGGAACATCGTCAGAAACAATATCTGTTTTTCTTTCAATTATACCTTAAATTTTTTTCCCACAAACTAAAACAGAGTTTGCTATTTATTGAAGAAATGTCAATAAGGCCCTTTAGTGGTAACTTCCAATAGTGCATATGACTAAGGCACACAGAGCTACTAAAAATTAAACAGCTGTGACCTGATCTCCTGCCAACATTCCTGTGTTCTTCCTTACCTCCACAATGAGACAAAACAGCTAAAAGTCAATGCCATATTTTAAGGGAAAATCCTCATTACACAAACATATTTTGAATACATTACATTACAAATTATAGACTGTGAAAAGGCAATGCAGAAATTATTCTTAAATATTCTCAAATGTGTCTACTGCCTTTAAAGATATCCATTTTTCAAGGAATGCAATCTGAAAAAACACTACCTTTGGCTGCTGAGGGAATATTCTTTTTCCAATGCCTTGAAAATGTTGCCAAACAGCTTTCTGCATTTGTAAATAACTGTCAGATGAAAGGGACAGAGACACTTAAACACCTATAAAATCCTCACTGCAAGATTATCACTATTCCTTCTGCCTTCTTTTTTCCTTCAGTATCTGCAACTCATTATGCTTTTTTTTTACAGATGCATACACCACAAGAATTTTACTCCTACAGAGTTTCATATAAGTAAAAATAAATTTGTTTAGAAATCAAATATTAGCAGTATTTCTTGTAGTGGGACACTTTCTTAGTTCTCACTGATTAGCTACACCATTTGGGCATAATAAAACTTTAGAGACCTTATCCTGCCTTAACAGGAAGAGGGAGTAATACCTTTTTTAAAAAAGTTATTAAATACCAAGAATGGGACACATGCAGACCTGGTAACAGTGCAAAAGACAGCAGGGGAAATCAAATTATTTAGACAGGACATGCCAGAGGAGGCAGCTAAAATGAACCACTAAGTTCATCCACAAATGAGAAAGTCTTCAGCTTTACCTGCTGTATCCCCATAGTAATGATTGTAATTCCATTCTTCTGGAGAACTGAGGAAATCTGTGACTTACCACAGATCTCCAGATGCCCTCCTTAGTAATACCCTAGCCAACATGGTGTAGTTAGAATAATTTAAGTAGTATTACAAACCAGCAAGCGTAACTAGTATTTAAGACCCCGGAGTGATTTCATGGTTTTAATATGTATGCAATCAACAATATTTAAATCAAACAAGCCTTTCTTAGGATGTTTCAACCCTAAGTAGCAGCAGGAATATTGCAAGTTTTGTATCATATCACTTTTCTATCACATCAACCTTTAAAGAGATCAGTTTCACAAATTTGCTATCATCTTAAGCCAAAATATCACCAGAGATCCACACCTCAGACCTAGCTGTGATATGAACTTGGTCTCAACTCAAGCTCTAACTCAGCTGTGGTATCATTCCTTGGCCTGTCTCTGTTATATAGAAATAATGAAAGTGTGAACAGACAGAGCCTTTATCAGGACTATGTATATTTCAACAGCCAATCAAAAAAGAAAAGACAAATATCTCTACGGATTCCCCTTCAAAATCAATAAGTCTCACAGGTTTCAGGATGGATAAAGAAGAGAATATGTAGTGGAGACTCCACTGCAGTACAGCACTC
This sequence comes from Camarhynchus parvulus, assembly GCF_901933205.1. Taxonomy (NCBI): domain Eukaryota; kingdom Metazoa; phylum Chordata; class Aves; order Passeriformes; family Thraupidae; genus Camarhynchus; species Camarhynchus parvulus. The sequence goes on from NC_044572.1 coordinate 67,236,417, forward strand.
CCAGCTGGAAAATGTATGGTCACGTGTGTACAAATAAGTCATCTCTAGTTTGAACTGCACCATCTTCATTTATCTGTCATGGGCTCTGACAAAGTATTTAAGGAAAAGATTAGAAGGCTCCTAAGAAAGGAACTACATTTCCCTGCCTGGGGCATACCACTTGTCTGAGGTTGGTTGGAACAGGCCTGAAATATTAATGAGTAAGCCATTTGTCAAGAAATTATGCAAGAAAACTTGGCAGCCATACAAAGGGGTTAGCAATAAGATACCAAGCTAGGGCAGTGCACACTAAGCATTTGAAAGAGAAAACAGGAAGGAAAAAATTTTAAAATCACTTTCATTTGCCTGTTCACATTCATAAGCTTTGGAAGAAAAGAGTAAATTAATGAGTAAGTAAAACATCACACTCAGTAATAACAGGTACTAACTCCTAAAAGGGACTATGAGCTGCTCTAGGTCTAGAATTCATGTTTTTAGGTATTGATTCCTTCAAGATATTTCTCCTAGTGACATTCTTTGCAAATAAACTTGCTTACCAGGTGGCATGTGAGCTAAAAGGTGTTGTCATGACAGAAACCACTTAATTATTGAAAATTCACATAAGTAAATGGGAAAAAAAAAACCAATTTGTACAAGGGAAAGACACATAAAACCAAAAAAACACATTATTCTTGAGATTTCCTCACAAATCATGGTGAAGAAAAGCAAAGACAAAATTGTAACCACTCTGTAAAATCAGATGTTAAAATCTATACTCTCTGAACAGATTGAAGACTTAAATCACTTCCAGGAGTTCCCAAGTATCATTTCTCCTTAAGAGGAACTCGCAAAAGAAAAAGATTTAAAACACTTCAGTCAGACTCCATATTTATTTTTAATTTTTATATATTTATAATGTAAGTCTGTTTTAGGGCCAGGTACAGTATAATTTTATATAGCACTCCTTATATGATAAATTTGCAGGCTTAGTTTTTAAGTAGGTAGTGCTAGTTTTTACTGTAAGCAAACCTGAAAAACATCCAAAGCATCACAGTGTATTAAAAACTAATCTAAAATTTGCATTAAATATAATGATTGTCAAATAAAGCAAATTAATAATTCTGGTTTACCAAAACATAGCCATAGTCACCTTGCCAAATGTTAAACATGTCCAGCAATGTGATCCATAGGTTTAATCACTATTGATACCAACTGGACTCACTGACATTCCCAGAACAGTGGGATGCAGCAGCATTTAGACTTCCATTAAGCAGCATTCTGCTTTTCCAAAGCACATCCCTACATAGGATCTCAAAGTGCTTTTCAGCCATTAACCAGTTAAGCTCTACACTATGCCCATGGGAAAAGTATTGCATTATTTATACCCATTAGTGCAGCAGCTCCCAAGTCAAAAGCACTGTCTTTCAACATCTTGGCTTTCACCTTTTTTTCCCCAAATTGTTTTGACTATATTGCCATTTTTCTCTCTGATCAGAATTTTTTTGTTGCTTGCAATATCATTTTATCAACAGTTTAACAAGTATAACTGCTACTGTGAATGGAATCAAAATGTTTTGAGAGTAGCTTGCCAGAACTGCCCGTTAGGAACCACAATGAACAGCTCAGAAAAAGTGAAATATTCCCTTCGAAACAATCTTCTCCTTGAATGTGCAGATTTTTAAGGTTCAAACCTCCATTCCTCGAGCAAGAATTACAGAGCCATTGCTCTGCTTGTATTGTGGCTCAAACTTCAATGTTATTGTAATTACAATTATGTTCTTAGCTTAATCAGGAGAGATCAACTGTAGAGGTAGAAGACATTCAAGGAAGATGGTATAGGAAAAGTATATAAATGAAGCTTTATTGAGGAAAACAGGGAAATGCAAAACTGGGTGGACTAACTATTGCTGCTGTACCTGTTCCATGGCAGGGTTGGCCTAAAATCCAGCATGGCATTCACAAATTGTCATCCTCTAGACAGGATTTCACCTCTGGTCACAGTTTACCAAAACCAAGGACAGCATTTACTCCAATGAAGAAATTACATGACAGAAGCAAAGAATTGTTAAGGTTGGCAGCCTGCTCCAGAGCTCTGCCACCTGAAACTTTGAAGAAGTTCTTCCTCATGGTGAGATGGAACTTCTTGTATTTTATTTTATGGCCACTGCTCCTCATCCTGTCATTGTGCAACACTGAAAAGAGTTGGGCACCATTGTCTTGGCACTTACCTTTTTGATATTTGTATGCATTATTGAGATGCCCTATCAGACTTCTCCAGACTAAACAGGCCCAGATTCCACAGCCTGTCCTCATAAGAGATGCTCCAGACCCCAAATCATCTTTGTGGCACTCCACTGGAACATCTCCAGCAGCTCCTTGTCTTTCCTGTACTGAGTAGCCCAGAAATGCACGTATCACTCCAGATGTGGCCTCACCAGGGCTGAGCAGAGGGACAGGATCACCACCCTCAACCTGCTGGCCACTCTTCCTGATGCACCCCAGGATGCCACTGGCCCTCCTGGCTGTGAGCACACTGATGGCTCATGGTCAACTTGTCATCTACCAAACTCTGCTGGTGACCTCTTTTGGGGAAGCTTCACACTGTACTTAACCCCACTGCTGCTTTGGCCTCAGTGATTTTGCAGAGTGAATCATGTCAGCTTCCCAGTCCAGCCAGGGAAAAGAGAATTGCATGGGTGGTTGTCTCTCCTGCATCACTTGTGGGAAACAGAGTCATCTGAGATTCAAACATAATACATTACAAGATCTAAAGCAAGCAATTAAGAGTCCTTTAGTCATATTTACCAGTGAAAACCTGGCCAAAAGCCACAGCACACCATCAGCCTCAGGATTTGGCTCTGCAGGGGCCAAAATGCTTAGTGCCAGCCTGGCATAGCAGCCAGCATTTGCCGAAGAGTTGTGCAGAACAAGCTCAGCAGAGCTCACACAACGCCCACAACAGCTTCAGAGTAAAGGAAAAAGAAAGCAAATCTCACCAATGTCATGAAACAGCCAGAGGATGTCTACTACACCATGCATCATTACCACTACAGTAGCCCTTGAATCCAGGAAGACTAAAGACAAAATAAGAAGAGACAGCACATGAAAGGGAAATTGTCATGCCTGGTGCTGCCACCATAGGCAACCAGAAAGAAATTTGAGGTCAGTAGTGACAGGTACCACATATAAGTGCTAAATAATCCTACACTGCAATCCTTATGATGACCAGCGGGCAGAGGAAAACCAAATCCACAGTGTAATTTAAAAGCATTATACTATGCTTAGAAACCAAATCATTATTGAACAGAGATTTAGGTCTCGATGTGCAATTGAGACCAGAATCAACTACATGGGACCTGAGAAGGCCACAATGAATTAGCTTTATGGTAAAAAGTTAAGGCCACAAGCCCTCTCCCCCACATAAATAAAAAGCCAAAAGACTACTACTACAATAAGCTGCAGGTAAGGAAAATCAGGTTTTATTTAGCAAAGAAAAACATAACCAGCATCTACATAACACTTAATGCATCCACAGATTTATGATGTGCGCCAATATTTTTTCACTGCAAAACTTTCATATTACATTCCTGGAATTCCAGGGACCACTGCCTAGAGCTAATAAATAAAAATGATGGTTCAGAATTGTTTTCTTCTCAGTACCTGCTAGCTCAAAAGGTACAATTTCCCAAGTATAGGCTATCATGTAAGCAACGTAGGAATTGGCTCTGTTTTTATTTTGGGGGTATTTTTCTCTGTAGTTACTATCTTATTTGGTCTTAAAATATTAACTTTATTTTCATGTTACTATACCATTTATACTCAAAGAATCAAAAGATTTACAGGAAATTTGTCCAGCCTACAATATAACAAAATCTGGCCTAGCATAGCACGTCATCTCATTTTCTATGCAGCATTAAAATATGAATATTGGACACTACTTTTGAGGCTGAGTAGACAAAATCATATTTATCACATCTGATCAACCTGATTCATCTACAAATCTACTGAATACCCAAATGTGAACTTGCAATTTATTCAAAAACATGTAAGCAAAACTGCAACGATTTCTATGCATAATTGCACAAACATCTAACTTCAGTACCTCTAAAATTTGCATGCGGCACTTTCATATTTGTAAATTACAACTAAACATTTCCAGTTGTTTACATGTTTCTACCCTACCAGCCAAGGATGAAAAGTCTCAAGATGAAGGTTTTTTAATTCTGAAAGTAAAAGCTGCTATCCTGGACCTTTCTGGCACTTAATTTCTGCCATTCCAATGCACTTACTGGCATCTGGGCTAGAAACTCTCCTTTTCCACTTCCTCTCTCTGTCATCTGCTGGGAGACAGAAATAATTAGATTGGCTCAAGCAGTTCTGATTGCTTTCAGTGTGTGGTTCACTTCTTGACATCAGAGAGAGGAGTTGTGATAAATAAGGATCAATAGACTGGATAGGAATGTTTAAATTTTCCTCAAAGCTGGAGAGCAATGCCACAAAAAAAAATTAACTTTTTGTTTAGGGCAAGTTATTTAGCAAAAAAAGTTGAGTGAGTTTACTGTGTAGCAAAGTTTACCAAAGAGTTGTGAAGACCAGAATTTAAACAAAATGAAACTGAAGTCAGTCTTTTCAGTTCTCATTTACTTCTTACTAGAAGTGCAGCTCAAAGGAAAGGAAAGCAATCAAGGCATGATGTTAACATTTCAACATCAGTTAAAGAAGAATTACATCCAGTGGAGAGGTCTTCAATCACAGACTGTTGCAAAATATTACATAAAATACACCATTACAATCAGCACCTCTTCATAATTGCAGGACAAGATCAAATACTGTCTACAGGCAGAAAAAAAATAACAATAAAAAATTACCACCTCTTGCTTCCAGGCTGATGCTATTTAATTAAGAGGTAGAGGAAAGATAGTTTCCTGTGTTAACATTGCTGTCACAGACCTGTTGTAAGCATTCCGTCTTCTTTGGCAGTACATGAATTTAAGATAAAATAACTATAAAGCACTCAATAAGACTTATTTTCCATACAGTCTTCAAGCCAGCTTCTCCTTGCAGAAGAGTAGCAAACTACAGAAAGCTCTTCTAACATCTCTTTCATACTTTCAAATAACTCCTCTGCTCTTATGGTTAATTGGATACCATGTAAAGTGGTTAAATCATAATGTTTCTTCAGAAAAACAAGAGGTAAATTTCAGCAGTCTTTTAACCTGATGTGCTTTTTGTAGCACTTTCTACAAGTTTGTTGTAAATTGCAAAATAAATAACAAATATATTTTTTGGTGTGTCCAGTGATGACATATATTCACATTTAAGGCTGAAATTCACCACTTTGAGAAGGGTGGTACCCAACTCATTGCCAGCCTTACAAAGATAACTACAAAATCATGCACAGTTCTGACACCTGAATCCTGCACTGGATGTATCTTACACAGCAGAAATTTGCAGCTTAAGGCCTGAACTCAAATCTGTTTACTGAGAACTTTAGAACACAGCCTTTTGACATACCAGGTACACTCAAAAATATCTTGTGTAAATAAAACTACATATCCATAAGAATGTCCTGCATTCAATTGTTCAAATAATTACCACGTTCATCTCCATCCTAAAGGCGTCCACACCTTACTCAATTCAAGTTCCATGTGCATCAAATTTAGTGCACTCAGTACAACTGTCATGGAAAATTCTATTATTTCCCTCAGAAACCACAAGTTTATTATTAGCAATCTGTGGGCAATTAGTGTAAATATCAGCAGACTTAGATTTATCTTAATTAGTGTTTGTTTCAATTCCACAGGCAAACAAGAAATCATCTGCCATAAGAATACCAATGACTTCGTGTCTAGCTGTAGTCATGCTGCTCTATTTGGCCCCCTCTCTCTTGGAAAAAAATGAGAATTTTACATTGAATTCTGTATATTTTTCAGTATGTCACATAATGCCTCCAGGACATACAATTTACTCCATGACATGCTTCTTCCTATAGATACAAATGACACAAAACACACGCCAGTGAAGAAGTGAAATATAAGTTCTGAAACAAAATACTATGCTTTGATATTTGAAAGGATACTTTCATATTTGTCTCTTCTATACCAACTGTGATCTGCATTGTTATAAGCATCCAGTAATTACAGGAGTCCATCAGAAGCCTGATTATTAAAGCTACTAAAACTGTCACAGAATACCCTCATCTGACCATTCAACTATTGGCAAATAGGAAGCTACTAATGTGCAAAGAAGCACCTCCAACTTTTCTTTTCATGCTATGAGATTATTTAGCAAAAATCAAGTCCTGTTCTGCACTTACTACTCCTACTTGTTCCCTATGCATCATCAGATCATTAAAAAATGCGGCTTTTTGTTCTATCCCACTGAGAAAACAGTGGGGAAAAGGTAGCACAGGCCAGAAACCACAAGATTCCTAATTTCCTTTCTATGCTTTCCAGTTTGTAGTAGCAAAGAAAAGGCAGCTCCCCCAAATACGCTTTCTCATAAGCAGGTGTTCTCTACAGAAAACTACTAGTGAATGAAGGCAAAATTTCATTTTATGAACCCAAAAAATGGCTAATAGCTCTCTGTCAAACACAAGATGGTTTGCTGAGTGGGTTTTAGCAAGGATCTGAACTTAGTCCAGTTTCAGGGAGTGTTTCCATTAGCAACCTACAGAACTGAACAGAGGACATGCTTAAATCTGCAGATCAACACTGCAGGTATGCTGGATAACAGGGCTGGAATCATTCTGTCAAACTAGAGAAGTGCTCAAAAAAAATAACAGAACAATTTGTCAGGGGCAAGCACAACTTTCCATACTTTGTCAAAGCCAGCTGCACACCAACAGTAGAGCAAATAAACTGCTAGACAACACTTTCCTCAGAGGGGAATCAGGGCTTGTAATAGACCATGAGCTCCATAAAAGTTCAAAATGGGATTCAAAAAACAGGAAAGAGACATCATATGGTTATATAAACAGGAATATATACCACATAAAATAGGAAGCACTCCTGTCCTGTTTAGCAGGAAGGAATAAATAAGTCAAATTTTTGGCATAATCTTTACAAAAAAATACAAAACAATTTGAAGTTTCTAAAGACAGTAGCAGAAATTACAAGTCTCAAAGAAGGAATTATGTAGAAAGACTGAATATAGTAGGACTATAAAGCCAGAGAGGAAACTAATTAAAGGCACTTTCACGATCATGATCAGATCTGAAAGAAGTAGAACACTCTTTGGATTAACCTTGTCTCCACTGCATCCTGGCTAGGACATAGAGCAATTCACCTACCAAAACCAAAGTTCAAAAAATTTTTGGAAGTTATACGGAGAAATCTTTCTACAAATACAGTAACATGTTGTAAGAGAGGGCTTGTGCAGACCCTACTGTAGTTTTATTATTTCATGCAGATTTCTAAACAGCTGTGCTAAAAAGAAACAGGTGTAAAATTCAGCCTGCTTTGGGGGGCCAGACTAGTCAGTATCTCAAGGTCTTTCCAGTCTTATTGTGGTTTGTTATAATTTCTATGATCATTATCACAATTCTTAATGAAGCACATATTAAGGGCTTATTCCTTAGAGGTCTAGCCAAGTCTTTCTTTCAGTAGCAGTTTTAATGGTGCTCATGGCTTTATGCCAGTTATATCGCTGAAAGCTTAGCAGGTGATGTATTTGCTTATAGGCACTGTCATATTTTATCCATCTCAGCATCTATTTAGTAAGTGCTTTAACATTCTAGAGTATGGCAGGTGCTATATAAAACACAGCATTATTTTCCATATTTTATTCTCCTCATTGGCATTCCTACTCTCAGATTAACTGGCAAAAGTACAAACATTCACAGCAATTTTTAAAAAGAAAGTTTGAGTGCTCACTGACAGCCACAGTTAGCTCCATACTATCAGTAAACAACACACAACAGTGTTCCTTCCCTATCACAACAAAATTTCTCAGCAGTTTTTTGTATAGATAGAAATATGATGGTAGACAAACTGCAGTGGCCATTCGGACACCAGCTGCTAATTGTGTTGGAACAACTCTACCTGGTTTACTTAAAATGCATTATGGTGGTATTTTAATTGTTCTCTTCATCTTGTTTCATGGCAGAGGATAGGCAGGAAAATCCATATGCATTAGGCTTTCCCATTCATAATTCCATGCTACTCTTGTTGCATTTCTAGGTGGTCTAGGTAAAAATTTCCACTGAAATTAATGGATTATACTAGAAAGATCCATGGAAACCATACTGAGCTGACAAGATACTAATTTTACTCCATTCTTCAAACTGCAGTCACATGTATTGCAATGCTTTAATTTCTTTTTTCAGTATTCCTTCATACAGAAGTCATAATTTCCATTACTTGGGTTCTTAAAAAATTTCTACTAATTTCTCTTCAATCTCATTTTAGAAAATGAGGGGACCGAAACTGAATACAATACTCAAGAGTCAATATTTCAGCTGATATTACTGAAACATAAAATTACTTTGGGAAGGTCATCTCCTCCTCCTATCCCAATGCTTTTCTTTACTTACATTTCATCTTGACTGCACTCCTTACTACAGCAAGATTAAACATTAAGTACAACACAAACCTGTATGATGCCTGTGACTTTACTGCTTGAAGGACTTGAAAATAAAGTATTTCCCCTTTTCTTAAAGCAACAAGGTTTTTGATTTGTAATTTGTTACTCCAACACCTCTAAGCAGATTCACATAGAAGTGCAAGGAACATATTTGAATTTATACACAATGCTTTCACTTTTGTCCATCACTATAAGATATGAACAGTAATGTCTCCCAACTAACTACAGCTCATGTTCACACCCAAGCAATTCAGAAATTATGCTTCACTATCAATACTACTTTATTACAGGGCAAAAAAAGAAAGTAATAGAGGTGAACACTGGCAGAAGCAGAGAAAAAAGGAAGTTGTTTTCCTTTATGTATCCTGTGTCATTAGGTAGAGACCTTTTTGTAACAATATGTCACTTGAGTAGCAGCTGTGTCCTATTGAAAAATGCTCTAAACCATGGAAAAGTTGTGCAAGATGTCAGATACATGTTATGGGCCAGTCCATTTAGTATTTTTATGCGCTTCAAATACCTATAAGTCATCTGAAGACAAATTTTAGGAACAGCTGAAAAATCTGAAAATCTAATCCCTAAGGTGCAATTCTTCTCACGGCACATCACAGAGCACTCCTCCCAGGGAGAAGAACATTTCAGGGTGCACTTCTACATAATCACAGAATGTACTACACTAGGAGCAAAATTACTAATCTAGCATCTTACCAATAACAGTAGAGAAGGTCAAGGCAAGATAAACAATAGGATAATAGGCCCTCTAATGAAGCAGCTTGGAATCAACTTTCCTTTTTTTTCTGGTAAAGAAACCAAGTACAGAAAAAAAATTTTAAACCCCCAAGCATGAAAAATCCTATACAAATATTTAATGCATTTTGCAGGACAGAGAGCTCCACGACAGACTCAACGACAAAATACATATGCTAGCACACATAAGCTTTCCTTGAATGAACCCAGGTGAGTGGAAAATAACAATGCAATCAACAGCATCAAAAGCATTTCCAATATGCTCTCCAACATGTTTTTGGCTCTTCTCCTGGTAGAATTACCACTGATCTTTCCATCAGAAACACAAAGAGAACACGAAGGGTATCCATCACAAACACACTGAGAAGAGAACACAATCTCTTTCTCTCCCCCACTCTATCAGCTCTGTGAAGTAGAATAGTCCTTTTTTAAATTGCACATACCAGTGATAAAAAAGCAGTTACTTGGCAAGCAGATTACTTCCTGACTGCTAAAGCAAACACCTCAGGAATGTTTTGGGTTGGTTTTCTTTTTATTTATAGCCACAAAAGTTAAGGCTTTCCTCTTCCAGAATTAATCTAACTTTTGGAGCCGGACAAGCAACATGCCAAAGCAACATAACATTATAATAATATTTATAATGTTTTAAATCATGAATCTGTTTAAATCATGAATCCCATATTTTTCATATGAGAAAAGTCATCAGCTTTCATCCACTGCAGAGCACATGTTTTTTATCTCCTGTAAAGTTTCCTATAAACTGCAAAGTTTCAAGGCACTAAATCTTAGGTGCACTTTGTTTAGATACTGAATTTTACTACAAGTAATACTTACAGGCTTTTTATATGTGTATTAAAATATCTTCCGTTCTTGACTATATATAGCAATGAAATAACTAAAGAGTAGATTTACAGATGCAGAAGATGAAAACTACCGACAATAAGCATGCAAAACCCTCTGAACTGTTAGTAAATAAACTTTTCTGTAGAAAATTTTTGGTGTTCTGTATATCAAACTCAATGGTTAGTGTATAGCATAAAATTTTACTGATAAGATTTTAAGATTACTACTTATCACTCACAAGCAACAACAGTTGCCATACAAACTACTCTACAGAAGTGATGGTAAAGCTTTCAGACTTCATAATGTAAGTCATCACCATTCTGCTGACTAAAATCTTAATTATATATGTCATGCTGGGGGTACTTGTTCACAGGTCACACAGGGTCTCAAATCTCCCCAAATTTCCATTTGATAATCAACCATTCCCCTTTTTCCCCTGCTGAGTCTGTCTTGGCATCATCTTAGACTCTGCTTGTTTTTCACTCTTTCCATTAAAATCATAAACTCTCTCAGCATGTCAATGCACAAAGCTTCCAGGGGCTACCAACACAGGGTGAAAATGAAGCTAATTTTACACTCAAGAAAAACAAAGCTCTGAGCAATAAAATTTCTAAACCTTCTGAAACCCCAAAGTTAAGACTCACCCTAAAGTCTTCTCATATCCATTTTTTGACAATATTTTAATTACTGGAGTTTCCATTGGATTTATGTTTGATTCTACTGGAATACAAGCTCAAGGACAAACCTGAAACTGGCCAAGTGCTGCCTGATCCACCACACTTCATCATGCCCTTTTCTGGAGCTACAGGCACGTGCACAACCCAGGAAAGATCTACTAAGAGCTCACATCCTTATATTTCACGGTGCACAACAACTTAAACCACATGATTTGTCTGCAAAGGAAGAGTGTCATGTCAATGGCAAAAGGTGAGGGGGGAAGAACAATCCACAGATTTTAACCTAAAATAGATATTTTTTCCTTACAATTTTAAATAGTGAAACCATTTCTTCTGCCCATTAAGATGACACCAACTTGAAATATAATTGTCCCTGCTTGAAGCACCTACAACAGAGTTTGCAGGACATGGGAAAAGCTTTTTTCACCTGCAAATACCAGTCCGTGACTATAGCAATCTAAACTGAAAAGGAATTTTAACAGATCCCCTAATGCATTTCCCCTTTCAATGGTGGACTCCATGGAATAATGGATGAAACTTGCCATTTTATAGAATAATTCTACAATTACAGAGATTTTTTGAAAGAAGAAATCATCTTCCTACAATTTTTGCCTTAAGTGATGTACACATTCTTTTAGGTTTTTTTGGTGTCTACCTGGTGAATTCATGTAAAAATTACGTAACAATTCAACAGTTCAAAGTTTTATGCAAAACCTTCTTTGGCCAATTCCTTAAGTAAATTTTAGTACAATAACAACAGGGACCTGGAGGGAAAGAAAGGAAGGGGAACTGCCTTCATTTGACAAAACTGTCATAGACAGCTTCTCCCCCTCTAGCATCTTCTCATTTATTTGTGTGAATGAACTGCACAGAGCAGCCACACTGATTTTAGCAGTACTGAAGAGGTCTAGCCCCCAAAAGACATACTGACAGATGATGAAGCAGCATTAGTGTTACAGAATAATAACAATTTCCATTAAAGGCTGACAAACTACTTGTCCAATAAAACTGTTCATTTCCTTTTCATGCACTTGTTGAAAAGCACCAGAGCAGAGTTTAGAACAGACTTTTACCATCTGAATAGCATCTGCTAATTTCATCAGCTCAGTTCTTCCTGCATGTCAGGTTTTGCGGCACCAGTATTATCAGTATCGAACACGTCTGTAGAAAATGTATCTGTTTAAAAGCATTTTCAGTTAACGGCTTAATGAAAGTAGTCAGCAAAGCCAAAGGTCGCCTGTTTGTAGAGGAAACTAAATCGAGTCCTACATAAAGCTGTAAGCCATGTGTCCAGAAATTTCTAGGAATCACTTTCCAAATTAAGTCCTCATTCCCTTCACCATGTCCATCACTCAAATGCATGAAGGCATGAATGCACACATAGGAACACACCAGCTGGCACAGTCATTCAGAAGTAATTTCAAAAGGATAACCATATTAGTGGTTTGCAAAACAACAATTTATGTTTGTTCCGTCAAAAAAAAAATCTTTAACAAAAAACTACAGCTCAAAAAATTCACAGACTTCACAGGTTTAGATAAAGGATGTGCCTTCAGACAGGAGTGGAAAGCTTAGTAACAGCAAAATCATCTTGCCTTCTCTAGCAACTAGCTCCACACTGGCTGTTCCATTTCATTGTAAATAAAAGTATTAAATATCAAAGGTGCAAAACTTTTTTTTCTCCTTTTAACATTGAAGTTGAAATGTTCAGAGTACACATTAATCTATTTTCAAACCACAGCAAGCTACTTCAAAACAGATGAGAAATACTGCCAAGGTAACAAAAACATTCTACCTGCACATGCATAACATAAACATGCAATATACCTGCTTTAGCAAACAATATTGGATATTGCTATTAAATTGATTGAAAGGTTACAGGGCTTCCATAACAAATCCCAAATATCATAGATTTTACCTCTTCAAATAGTTTTAATTGCACATTATATCCATGAAAATAAAGAAATCAGATCTTTTGGTTAGAAACAGAAGTAAGTTTGCAGATAGCTCTTAGAAGTTATTTTACGTGAGTTGTCAGCACTTCCATCAACTATTACATATTATATTAACCTTTCAGACACTGCACATTCTGAGGTAGATTTACAGAGCCATACATTTACACTTTACTATTCTTAATTTACCCCTAAGCATCTTAGGCCTAATTCATCATAAGAATAACACAGTATATGCCACAGTTGAGACAGCCATGCCTCCACGCATTTGAGTGATGGAGTCCATACAATATCAGAAAGTACCTACCCATACAGAGTAACAACATACCACATCAAATAGCTTCAAGCATCCACCCTCACGTCCTTTAGCCCAACCATTTATACCCCTCATGCTCATGCATTGCACCTGTGTGCCCTCTGTTCCCTTCGGTGATTGGTCAGTGCCCCTCAGCACTGCCTGTCTCGTTACCTTCAATGCTGGTCACCTGTCCTGCACAGCTGTAGCCCATTAGGGATGAGGCTCCATCACAGCCCCACTCCCAATTACCACAAACTGTGCACCTGCAGAGTAAGGCAGTAAAACAGCACGGGAAGCAATCATGTTGCAACAGCCATAGCAACCAATTGCTTCAGTCATTACTGATTCCTCCTGACAGCTGCATCATCTTGAGGTTTGACTGCACGCAGTGTGTCCCAGGAAACAGATCTACTGCACTGGTCTGAATTTCAGATGGTATGAAGTCAGAGGTAGCCTGTGATTTCTCCTAATGTAACTAGAAGAGATGATCCTGCAGCCTCCCCTCCAGGTATGTTGGGGGATGAGCACCTCAGACATGAAAGCAGAGACCTGCTGGCCCAGGCATCAAAGACCCAAACAATAAAAAGGTGTCTCTTTACTTGCAAACAGCAGACAAGGTGGAACTTAAAAAAGTCTCTGAATCTGCCTGAGGCAGGCTAAGAATCTGTTCCTCCCTTCACTTACAGCAAATTATTATCATTGGAATGGAGGAACCCCCAAATCAAATTCTATGTTGAAACCTGAACTCTATTCTAAGTTCTGCACATCCATGCACAGTCCTTATCTCATACAACCCACAAAAAATATAGTCCTTACAAAGTTTCTTCGTATTTTTTTCTTTTGTCAAAATAAGTAAGATCTAAAAAAAAAAAAAAAAAATTATATACTCAATATTTAAATCCATCAACAAAGCAGAGTTGTATAAAGAACAAAGCTGGGGAACACTAATTTCCTGCATAGTAAAATAAGCACCTGCTTATATCTGGAAATACCTGATTATTACAATAAACCATAGATCAAAATTACTCTAAAAAACATGAAAGATAATATAAACACCTTTTTGCCACTTCATACTTCATATTTTATGCCTAATTTTTCCAGAAGAAAAATGATAATTATCTTGTAAGACTGAAACCACCTGTGCCTTTCCTGCTCAAGATGATATTCATTAATTATAAAAACTAGAAGAACACAATATCCAGAAACATTCTGATTCATTCAATAAAGATACAGTCTTTGTTTCACCTATTTGCTAGTTTTCCATGTGAGATATGGTTTTGGGGGAAAGTGTATACTGCTTGGTTTCTGTATTTTTAATTGAATTCAAATTTCCATCAAAATGTCCCAAATTAAAATTAGTTATTAGCTGGTAAGCAGGAAATGCATCAATCTTTACCTTATAAAATTAGAATGCATAAATATTAAGAAACCAGCTATATTTGTGTTAGACTGTATAATTGCTTAAAAGTGAAAAAAAAAGCTTACTTTCAAGGAAAACAACATATAATGCGCAAAAGCTTCTCTATTCCTTTAAAGAATTCATTTTTAATTATTATTTAAATCAATTCAGCTTGACTGATGTCCTGGTTTGCTCACACCAATCTTCAAGCTCCCCCTCCCATGACCAGAAGAAAAGTTGCTAAGTTTCATACTGATGGGGAGTAGGGAGCCGCTAGCTCACATAAATAAATATTTCTGGCATGCATCAAAGGAAGGCCTTTGCAAGGGTCCTCCCTAACAATCTTCAAGTGATTCTCTCAGGAAAACTGATTACTCTCTAAAGATGGTAGTCTGGAATAGAGTTCCCAGTCTCAATTAACCTGGGCTGGTTTCAGCTAATGAAGTGAAAGTGAGGAAAAAAATTAACAAGATAGAGCACACTATTTTTAGCATATGGCCTTATTTATATTTAGAGCTGTTTCAAGCCCTAAAACAAAAATTTGATCAACATATAGTAAAGTTAAAATCAGCAAAAAAATATTATTTTATTTGCAGTGTCTAAATTAAGTATCTTTATAAAAATAACAAGCAAGTCCCATCATAAAATGGAAACTGCACTCTAAAGGTCTTCCCTTAATAAGTTTAGCTGAAAACAGCAACGGGAGAAAACATGTCAGTCCTATTTTCAAGAAGGTCAAGAAGGAGGATCTGGAGAACTACAAGCCAGTCAGGCTCACCCCAATCCCTGAGAAGGTGTCCAAGCAAGTAATTTTGGAAATAACTTGCAAAACATATGAAGGTGATTAGGCGCCTTCAGCCTGAATTTATGAAGGGGAAATCATGTCTGATACACCTGTTAGTCTTCTATAGAGTGTTTTGTCTTGGCAGATGAGAGAAGTGGACATATGTTGGTCCTGACTTTAGTAGGGCTTTTGAGAGTGTCTCCCAGGACATGTTCATAAAGAAAGCGACAAAAAATGGGCAGTGAGTGGTGGACAATGAGGTGGACTGGACACAGTCTGAACTGTCAGCCGTGGGAGATTGCTATGAGCTGCAAACAGTCCATCTAGAGGCTGGTCACCAGCTGTGTGCCCCAGGGGCCATACAGGGTCCAACACTATTTTAACATCTCCATTTGTGACCGAGCAGAAATCTACAGATGACGCAAAATTGGGAAGCACTGTTGATAAACCAGATGAATGTGGCACCAGTGAGAGGCACCACTACAGACTGAGAAAATGGGCCAACAGCAACATCAGCAAGTTCAACAAAGAGAAGAGCAAAATCCTGCTCATGGGGAAGACTAACCTGAAGCACTGGTATATGCTGGGGTCTGGCTAGCAGAGCAGCAGTTTTGCAGGAAAAGAGCTGATGGTCCAGATGGATAACAAGCTGACTGTGAGCCAGTCACACAAAGAAAGGCCTAGAGCATCCTGAGCTGCATTAGGAAGACCACTGCCAGCAGGCCAAGGCAGCTGATCCTTCTCCTCTGCTCAGTACCAGTAAAGTCACACCTGGATTGCTGTGTCTAGCTTTGGGCTTCCCAGTGAAGCCCAGGGAAGGGCCACAGAGATGATAAAGGGATTGCAGCATCACAAAAACACTGGAATAATAATGCAATAATCGGGTTTCCATCTCTTTTTGCTGGCCACTATTTCCTCTAAAGCATGGTTAACATTAAGCCTGAGCAACAATACCATCTTTAACACACCCCACAAAAAGCAAAGCAACATATCCCCACCACAAAAAAAAAAGTTAGAGATAATGCCATATGCTTTGTGTCCAGCAGAATGTTTCAAAACACCTTGTTATTTTATGACTAGTCAACTTCTTTCAGTATTTTTAAAAATAATCAAGATTTCAGTTTTCAAAAAGAAAAGAAAAAAAAAAAACAAACAAACAGTAACATGCTGACTTCCATTCTTACACACGACAAGCCAAAAATACTCTTTAAATGGCAATCTATTTTTCATAGCAGGTATGTGGGGGTGATGGGTTGTTTAGTTTTTTCCAAACAGGGCAGCTGCAACTATTTGCAAATCAAAGGGATCCTAGCGCTCTCTGGTGTAAGGACTGCATTTTTTTCACTTTACCAGAGAGCTCAAGTAGTGGCTATTAGCTGTGCTAAGAAAAGGAAACTGCAGATCTCTGAAGCAGTGTCCTGCTGTTGAGAAACCCAAAGAAAAGCCAAGTCAAAACTTACATAATCCCTACCAGAAATGAGTTGCCTAGAAATATTCTGTATGCTCATAACTCCTTATGAAATAAAGGCTCCAGTATCCATGCAGTGTTTTAAGTAAAGGGTAACAGGCCATTTTCTTCATGACTGTCTTTGATTTTATCATCTAAATGTTTAAATCTACACTAGCTCAAACACCACCTACAATTATGCCAACACTTCATCAAAAATAACTTTATATATATTTTTTAAAAAAACAAACCCAAACCCACACCACATATCTATTCTAAGTCATGGAGTCAGGAGAAATTCAACATGCTGGAATCCCCCATCACCATCTAGAGGGTGTTATCAGACAGCACAGTGAGGTGCAAATAGGCAGAGACAGAGACAACACCATTTGAAAACAAAAGCCTTCACTTCCTCCTTTCAGAATTCATAGATTAATATAAAACAGTTTCTGGTTTACCTTCTTTCTAACCCACTCCATCTCTCTTATATATTTATTACATATGCTCAATAGCCTATTTAACTCTGCTTGGTTTTCATATTCTTTTCCCCTAGAGCATTATGCCAATATTAAAAAAAAAAGAGCATCAATGACACACTGTTCTTGTATGTCATTATTTCTTTTCAACTTTTTAATCTAATCGAGTATGCTTTATATTCTATTTTCTTCTCTCCCAGTACAAGAAACTCATACACAGGCATAGGAATGAGTGAGCACACTTTCCTACATTACCACATCCTTCTACTGTTTATAAACATCTTACCATCTCTGGCCACAGCCTTTCACCATTTATTTACAATAAATATTTTTCAATCCTCTAATTTTCCTCTAGTTTTTAGTTCCCCACATAAGTTGCTGTGTGACCTGACACCAACCCAGTAAAGCATTTATACTGTTCAAGATCTTTGCAATATTTTAAATGTCCCCTTAATGGCTTTAGCAGATTGGAGCAAAAGACTCAGTGTCCTGAAGAACCAAAGTTTTCCTTCTATTAATTGATGAGATTTTTTTTTATTTGTGGCTTCGCCTCTGAATCACTTCCAGGAGAAGCTTCCAGAACAAAACCACAGGGCTGTTCTTGCACACCATAGCACACAAATTTTTAATCTTTCTGGGTTTTTGCCTCAGATTAACCTGTTATACATATCACATGCACAGTACAGTGAACTAGAAAAAATACTATTTTGGTACACCTATTTTCCAGTGTCATAATATTTATTCATTCAAGTATCCTTCATGCAGGCCCTGGCTAAGTATTGTTCTTTCCTTTATTTTGGCTTCTATAAAATACTCACAGGTAACTAGTAATTTCATTCCCAAAGTAGTGAGAAAACAGAATTATTTTCCTGCTTAAATACTACCCATATCTAATGAACAGGTTCCATTTCTTCACCTCTCACAAAGCAGGAACAATAGCTGTAAGGCTTTAATACTTCAGGTTAATTGAAAATCTTACAAGCCTTCATCTCCACACCATAAAGTTTAATAGAAATTTCTCCCATCATAATGCACAGGTATAAGTGGCTATGCATGTGACCCCTAAACTCATACTGATTACTTCAAAGAGCCTGTAAAGTTTTAGAAGGAACAAACAGTGATAACACACAATCATAAACTGGAATAATTGTAGAGATTAAAAAGGACAGGAGAGAGAGAAACTCAGCAGAATTTTGTTCTTGATTTGTTTTTTCACACTTGGGGAAGGAAGGTTACTTGTTAGGGATATTTGGAGGAGAAAAAAAATCACATTTTCTTCATCAGAGGTATTTTTTCTGGTCACACCTAAAACCCCAAAAATGGTTAGAAAACAGACATGTTTTCTAAGTTTGTCTCCTCCTGTTATTTGAGACTATTTTAGTGAGGCATATATAGGAAAACTGCCCAGCTCTAAAGGCCCTCCTCCCAGTTCTGAAAACAAAGTCAAAAAATAAAGCAGAGCTGTCCATCCATGCCTGTTTTTTAATTATCACATTTATATAGAGCATCTCATATCACTGGGCATTGTACTTAACACCTCCAACTTCTGGAACAGGAGATGAGAGCAGAAACCAAGCTTTCATTATATAAACACACTTTCCTTATGGAGTAAGCTTAGAAATGTAAATTTGCAATTTTCCAAGCACAGAACAACAATGGTGGCTGGCAAATACAGCCACCAACAAAAACACTTCGTTTATAAACACAAAGAAAAAGAAATCATGTTTTGAAACTGTCAGTGTATCATTTTATTGGCTTCAGCACACATGAATAAAAGAGCAAGCTCTAACAAGAGGAAACACAATTAAATTCTGTTTGTTTCTTGCAAATGAAGCATATATGGTTTGTAATCTTGGTTTGAGCAGATGAGAACACTCTGATCCTTTTCAACATCTGTGAGGAAAGAAGGCAAGAAAAACCCAAAGCACACCTACAGTGGAAAGGGACACATCTGGAAAAGAAAATCACTTATTTGGGCAAAGTTGGGGAAGAAGACAGGGCTGAAATTGAATTTTTCTCCTCTCTATCAACAGGCCTTGATTTTGGATAGATACTGTCCAGAAACCAGTAACACATTTGCTTCATCTTGTAATCATTCCTGTCTGTACTATTTACATATGTGTATACACGTGCATACACACACTCTTACAAATTATATATGTACATATATATATATATATATATATATATATATATATATATATATGTATTTTATTACAAGCTGTTGCTCATTTATGCTTTTCTCTAGTTAACTAAGGAATAATACTCTCCAATCTCTCTTCTTCTGTAAAATTACCTGGAAGCACATGTGACATGATTTCCACTAAATGAAGTATTTACACACAGACTGAACAAATCTCTGCAAGTTACGCCCTACCCTAGACAGAAGTTACTGGAAAGAATAGATTAAATCCTTCTGATCATCCCACTCATTCTGTCAATCTAGATAATATAAAGCTCCCTCCTACTTTCACATCAGTAACAGTTGAACTTTGTTATTTCATATTAAAAACAACAAGGAGGAGAAAAACATGTATTTTAAGGACCTGTAGAGCTGAAGGTTTATGTGCATTTTCCCTCTACTTACCTCATCTCTAAGTGACCTTTTTTAAGGTGAATTCCCAAGCAGGGTGAAGTTCTAAAATATTTAGTAGTTGTTTATTTATATATTTGTTTACTTATTTAATGTTTTCATCTTTCCTTTTCAAAAAGACATGAGTCTTATGACAAGATTTCCCATGCTAGCATGCCATCCCCTCTCCACCACAGGTTCTTCATTACATGAGGGTATCTGAGTTCTTTGTGAGACAGAGCACTGACCTATGGGTCAGGAGCTTCATGTAGCTGCACTGGTCTAACTGACAGTAGGATGCTTTCAAAAGCACAAAGAAGAACATCTGCAGTAAAGGAGAACACTTTATACATACATAAAGATATGCAACATCACTGGGGGAAATCTAGAACTGACAATCTCTCTCTTTCAAATTTTCCTCAATTTGATGGGCTCCTTTGCCTCAAACAAGGACAGGAGCAAGTTTTGTCACAAAATCTATTAAAAGAGTGCACTCACAAAGCATTTGGGTCAATACCTCCACTTTGATTATATTGTTTTATTACTCTCTTTAAACATTTTATTGCTACATTATTAAATATAAATGGATGTAGGAGTGCCTCAGTGTAATTAGCTACATATGTCATCCTGATTCAGGGAAATAATTCATTATATACACCTTACTTTAGATAATGGTTCATTTGTATTGTGATTTAAAGTGGAAGGGATATACTTGTTACCAATGATTACTTTGGACTTTACACTTTTGATCTCCTTCCAAAAGATGGCCTTTTTATACCCACTAGGCAGGTTTCTCTAAAATTGAAACAGAGAATGAATTGTGAGAAATGAAGTGAGAAGAAAGACATGTGGTCCTCAGTTGTCACATTCATTAAGGTGTTTTTTGCATTAAAACCAAATTGTTCATTGCCCAAGACATCCTGTGACTCAGTTCAGAGGCTAGTGGAGAGCCACAGAAAGTGGCTCCAAACCTTTCCATATCATACTTCAAAATTGTGGTGGGTGACCTACGCTGAAATAAAAACAATACGGACGCCGGTGATGAAGACATATATAACTTCTCCCTCAAGCAAATCTGGCCGACACAAGTGGAATACGCTGTTCACCGGTTCAGATCATCAGTGCTAAAATCCACATACTGGGATAATTCCCTTCTGTATGGAAATTCTTCCTGAAAACATAATTTCTTTTGGACTGACATTTAAAGTGCGGAGAGGAATCATTGAGGTCAAATTAAATTCAACTACCTTGACATGGTTCTCCATCCCAAACGACAAACTACTGCTATCATCACTTCAGTCTTTTACTGTAGTTTAAAGCTCAATATTACAGAAATGCAAAGTAATTACCCAGAATAATCATGTAGAGAAAAAGTTCAGTTACCAACAGTTCAAAGCCATGGAAAAAATATGCAATTCCCCAGAGGCAAACTGGGATGCAGAAAAGTTGCAAAAAACAAGTAATACTCTGTAAAAATATAACATTATGTAAATATTATATATTCCACTCTTGATTATCCAGTAGCCTTATCCCTGTGGATTGCATCTGTTCTCAGGGACCTCAAATCCATGCTGATCGAACAGATTACTATAATCTATTCCTAGAATAAATCACAGAATAGATATTACACTACCAGAAATAGATATTATATAATAGATATTATAGTACTCAGAAAAAATAAACTATAAAACTTCTCACCACCACCACCAACAAAGAACCTAGTATGTAGAACATAGCTCTTTAGTTCCTCAAATCTAACATCTGTCATTTATCTCTGTTCTTTCTATATGAGTGACAATGGCTATTTTTTAACAAAGGGGAGCAAGTATGGATATAAGGATAAGTAATGAAAAAAGCATGCAGTAACCATAATGAGGATAATAGGGTGTTCAAGGATTTCCTTAAATGGCTGGTGGCAAGAGAAACTCTCAACAGCTACACAGAACAAACTACATTGCAACTAATAGGAGGAGGACAAAGAGTAGGTGGAAGTCAAGAAAACAATTGGGTAGTATTCAATATTCAATATAAAATTCAATATTCAATATAAAATTCAGCTGAGAGCAAGTGCTGCAAAAGGATGTGCTTGCAGCACAATACCTGGAGGGGAAAAGAAGAAGGCACCCCAGATGTCTGCAAGAAAAATAACTTCTAGTTTTCTAGTAAAAATATTCAAGAAAGCCAAATTGGAACTGAAACTCAAATCTATATACTATATAATATATAGTATATATACTACTATATCAGTGCAATTTAACTTTAAGAGCAACATAATACAATAATCTTAATAACTAGCAAGTAACAAGTAAGTAATTCTGAGTTAAAGATGATCAGATGTCTCAGGTTTTCCTATATCTGTGGCCACACACTATATGTGCTTAAACATTTAAGGTTTAGGTGTTCATTAAGGCACAGATGTTCATCTGTGTTCACCTTTCTTCCAGTATTGCCTGGATCAGTTTTAATATCCTATCAGACAATAAAATTCGTGACCACAACTAGAAACCTGGTAACACAGTCCAATAGCATAGTACTGGCTCTCCAAAGGGATGGGAAAGCTGAGCTCTCTTGGAAGTAAGGACGAGGTTGCAAGGAGGATGGAAAGAAGAGTAGGACAGCACAGGGAAGCAGAGCTCTGAAACTGTGACTTGGCCCTTCAGCCACAGATGTTTCATGTGGAGTCAAGCACAGGCTTTTGTTCATCCATTTTCAAGATCCAGTCAGGTGATACATTTCAAATGCATGCTGATGCTGGGCGTGGGTTAGTCCACACAGTTAGGTCCAAACACAGTCTAGACAACCTCCCATACTCACAATAAAAGGTTTGCTGTTGGTGAGGATGGAACAGGGAAGCCTTATAAATATGATTGCCTGGCGAAAGATTTCGAGAATATAGAAAATATAGACGAGATTGAAATGAAGGCAACCTTTGAGATCTCCTAGCTAATGAACAACGGGAAAACAATGGTGGGGCCGAGTAGATAATCCCCTTTTTGATAAAACAATACCCTCTCCAAGCAAGCAGGTCCAAGGGTCAGAAGTAGACCCTGCCTGCTTGGCAGGAGGGGTCTAAAGAGTAGTTTTTAGGGTTTAAAGTGTAACACAGTATGGTAATGTAGTGGTTCTTATAGGCTGTATGTAAATGCTATAGGATTTGTATCTTGTACTAGATTGGTTACTGAGAATCAGAATATTCAACACAGAAGATGATTTAATGTATTGTAACGGGAACTTCACTCTCTTGCTCCCTCTTTTCGCCTCTTTTCGCTCTCTCTCTCTCTTCTTCTCTTGGCCCTGCTCTGAGCTGCGGCTGGCAGCTCCCAGCAAGGCTCTGCACCCACACCCTCGTAATAAACTGCATGTCCACGATCTAGCCTCAGAGATCTCTCGTCTCCGTCCATCCCGACCGCGCAGGAGACCCCCTGCCGCCCCTACAGTTTGCTATTTTAGAAGCACGTTGCCTATCTTGCGTCTTCAGAAAGGAAATAAATTCTTGATTAAACTTTTTTAAATGCAGTTTTGTGTAGATAAAGTTTGTCTTTTAATAACTTTGAATCATAGAGTCCGCTGAGTTGGAAGGGATACATCAGGACCATTGAGTCCAACTTCTGTATGCCAGATTTATGTTCTTGGGTTCTCTCATGATAACAAATGCAACAGAGGACAGATTCTCAATAGTTCTTCATTCTTTTAATATTTCTGCATTAAAAAAAAGTAATAGAACCCCTATATTAATCATCAAAGTGGTAAAACAGTTCAGTAATAACTCAGTGTTGTATGGATTACTTCATAAGGACAGGCTGGGGAAAATAAAACTTGCAAGCTGGCTACAGAGAAGATGACAAAAAGAAGATATTCTTGAGTCCAATGCTCAGCAAGCAAACAAAGACTTTGCATCAGCCCCTATTGGAAACCCCTTGGTGACTTTAGAATAGAGAACAATCAGAAAAACAGAAACAAAAAAATCCAGCAGATGGCTCTAAATGAGGAGAACAGAGACAGGTGACTAACTAGCCTGAGAGAAATAAAAATAAAATGGGAGCAGTGCCACAGTGTTATCATTTTTGTAGTGCCACCTGGAGAGGTAGCAGGCTTATCAATGAATGCCAAAAATGAACAGTACCCATCTGCTCACCCTAATAAATAACCCTTACTAGAAAAAAATACAAAGGAATATAATTCCCTTGGCACATTTTCAGCAGAACTGTTTGTTTAAAATATTTATTTGGGTCTTACACGGCTTAACAACTATTTGCTGAGAACACAATAATGCTTTAAGATGACCCTTGGAAGCATGGAGCAAGTCAGTAGCCGTAAGAATTCATGACGACAGAAAGCTCCAATAACTTCCTTTTAAACAAGCAAAAGCTCTGCAATTACCACTGCTTTCAAAATGTCTTTAGAAAGATATTTCTGACCAACTGAATGGACTGATAGCAAAACCCTGAATGTGAGGCACTTCAAAGTCTGAAAAGTTAGCCTTCCTCTGGAGGTAACAGCAGCAGAAGGTATCTCCATTCAAAAAGAACTTCAAGAACCACAGTACAAGATCAGTTTACCTCCTCTATGTCCATCACAAATGGCAAAGAGTAACCATTCTGCTGATGCTAAGTGTGGATTGAGAAAGGAGGTCAGACATGGCTGGAGGTAAAATGAGAAATGCTCAGGTCTCTTGACGTACTGTTACAAAAAGAAATGGCATGGAAGAGAAGACTAAAGCAGGCAGATGGGTCTGCCTTCATGAGTTAGAAAGCAAAATGCCTCTTTAGTACTAACCTTCATCAACTCCAATCACTGCTTATGTAATGAAGGCGTAGGAGTACGGAACAGAAATTTGAACTTGCTAAAACTGAGACACTTCCAAGCTGGACTTTTGATTCAATGGTGTATTTATTTTTCATACATGGCATACACAACTGGAAAATACCCTGGTCTGTTTAGTATCTTCAATTCTACCACCTCCATAAAAGCAATATAAGTCTGGAATCACACAAAATTATCCAGAACAGGACAGACCACTGTACACAGCCTGTATACAGCTACTAACATTTTGCAAATGTTTCACATAAATGTTTTTGCACTAAATTTTGGCTTTCATCTGACAAAAATATGACAGAATGAAAGTTAAAATATGCATATACAAACATGTATGAATGGAAAGAGGAACACAACAGAAAGCAGTTCTGAGGAGACAGAAATCACAAGATGTGAGCAGACACATATCCACATAAGCCAGAGTTCTGTAAATGTCTGTACACATGTGGTCATAGTTCATAGTTCCTACAACAGATTTTAAAAAACTCCCAAACAGCATTTCACCAAAACAAAGCCAGCAGGCACTGCACTGGTTCCTATAGACTCAAGCACCTTTACCAAGTACCAGCTGGCTCTTCCAGCTGAATCACAAAAGGCAACACCACAGTATAACCATGCACACTATTTCTGCTGCTTTGTACTCCCTGTCTTAGCATGAACACACAGTTAAGTAATAAAAACTCACCAACACAATTTTGTTCACCTGTGAACTGGCCCATGCTTTTTGAAATAAGAGCAGGAATTCTCTGATACAAAACCAAACAGAAGGCTCAGTTTAAATCCAAACAAACAAAGCCTTCCACCAAAGATAACAAACTTTCAAGGATTTTAACTGTAGCATTTTCCACGTGACATTCCCTTTCTACTCCAACTAAAACAGCTGCTTTGGGTTTTTTAAATAAGCGTTTTTATGAAACACTTGCAGCAAAGCCTGAATCACTGAAAATTTGAATGCAAAACAGACATCCTTATGTTTTAATTTCTGTTATAAAAATTAGCCAGGATAAAATTTAAAGCTTTTATAATGTTAATCATTCAATGTTAGCAGCAAAAGATTCCTTCTATTCCCTCCTTCTGTTGACTGCATCTTATATTTAAAACATGTGTGTTCCAACACAAACAAGGTTCATTGCCATGGCAGAGACATTTGGCCCATGCTACAGGAATGAACAGAGGCAGCTGGTGCCACAGCCTTCTCCTCACATGTCTGAGAATGGTACAAAATAAATTCTTTAAAGATACAACGTATGTTCTCATTTTATCAAGCATTGAACTGTTCTCATTGTGATAAGAAAAAAGCATACCTCTAAGTGGCATCACTCCACTGACACCATTTCATATCCTTTTTATAATGGTCTTCTGAGGACCTCCCAGAGGAGAGCATCCTGCCTCTAGCAGGCACAACACTGAAATATATATTTTTTTTAAATTGTAATCACCTAACCAGACATATTCCTAAACTCTAATCTTTAAAAACCTTTAACTTTGCTAAAAGCCTGCATTTAAAAAAACAAAGAACCTCAAACAAACAAACAAACAAAACAACACAAAACAACAAAACTCCACTAAGTTTAATAATTTTCTTTAAAAATCAGCTACTTAGTAAGGATTACTCTACCCAGACATGAAAATATTTCAGGATTGTAAAATTTAGGCTCAAAAATCTCCCTAGGAACAAACATTTCTATTTGTCTCAATGGAAGCAGGTTCAGCTTTTGATCTTTTATGATGATTCCTCTTCAACATGGAATTTTATCACACATGGGACCTTAAATGGTTCCAGCTTTGTTTAACTGATCTTTTTTTCCAGAACACATCCAGAATTATTTGGTATCTGCTCACTACATCGTAACAGCAGAGTTTTTCTTCCCTTGCCTCTCCACCCAGGTTACCAGAATGAGTAATGGTCACTGAAAATAAAACTTGCTAACTTGCCCACCCATAAAAATGACACTTCTGGAAACTGCAATTTATAGAAGTACAAGCAGCAGATGGATGCATTCCAATTTAAATATCTGAATCAGAGCCTAAAGGGCCAGTAGTTATAAAATGGTCTTAATTTCATATAAACAGAGCAATCAATGGGTGATCAACAACACAGTAAGTATAAAATCTCAGTTGTGTCATGTACCATCAAATCTTTTTAATAAATTCATCTTGGCTTCTTTCTACTGACAAATACAGGTAGTTGGGAAAAAATGGATGTAAAAGTATGATGCATACCTGCTTAAAAAAATTCCTTCCTAAGGATGTGGACCAATGAAGTGGAATTATTCAAGCCACACTGGAAGAACAAATTAAATGTATGAAATCTTTGCTGATGCTGGCACCAGGTTACTTCAGTTCCCACTCTAAGTCAGGAATATCAGAGTTTTTCCAGGACATTAGTCCTAATGCTGGCAAAATCCAACCAGCCCGCTGTCACACAGGTGAAATAGACTGACTGTACTCTCCCATATTATACCAGAAATCAACTTATGTCAACTGAATCAAGGGTCTTTGGTTTTGCTTTTCAGCTGTGTATCTACTCTAAGGGTGTAAATCTAATTATTTGGTCTTATTGTAGTAGGCTAGGAGGAGTTATGCTTAAATAATCCTGCTGGTTTTCCTGGCAGGCTTGGAAAATCAAGAAACTTCTGTGAGTAAAGCAAACAAATGCACAAACCAAACCAGATGCTCTTGGTGCACAGTAGATGAGAGTTTTCAGCAACCTAGACATCCTTAACTATTTTCAACAAATAAATCATCTGGGTAAAGCTGTTTATTTCAGTAAAGGTTGTGCATTTCTCTGTTGCGGTAATCTCATCTTGGAGCACTCGGAGTTTCATTGACAAAATAAATAGAGCATTTTTTTTCTTGCAACTACTAAAAAGAAAGTGAAGTCATAAAGACAACTCAAAAACATCTTTTTCTGTAGCAATAAAAGGAGGTTTTCAGGTTTTTCATGCCACTTGTAAGATATTCTGTTACTGCTAAGCAATGGCAGAGAGCTCTCTTGTTTCAAGAAACAGCAGACCCTTGGTCAGCCAAGACCCTTTAGCCCTGAATATTCAAGAATCAGCTTTTTAAAAGTACTTATGTTTATTTATTATCTTATATAAGAAGGGATTATGATGACTGTAAGACACAAGGCTACTTGAGTTACACAGAAGTCATCAGTGCCTAGTGCACATTCATCCCCCAGGCTGTGGTATATTTGTATCTAGGAATTTATTTTGGGATCACCAGAGAACTCTCAAGAATTTCCACAAAAAACTTTCTACAGAAATGCTGCTTCACATCTCACTCTGTTTATGCTCTGTCTTGCTGTGAGGGTAAAAGTTTAGTTCCAAATGCAAATCACAGATTGTAAATATCAGAAGGTGCTAGATGTGCCATCAGAAGGGAACCTCTAATAGCAACCATCAGTAGGAAGTATAACCACAGTTTGCTAAAAATTCTGTATTACATCTGATGATGACATCTTTATATATCTTTATATAGTATCATCAGTAATGCTCTGAATGGGTACAGTTTGACAGGTGCATATCTTTGGTTCTAGTGATACTATATTTTAAGAGTGATGTATAGTAAGACTTAAGTTTCACAATGTAAACATATTACCTATATATGTTTTGCCTCAAAAAAACTCTACTGGCTTTTTATTTTATTTTTTTATACAGCACCTCATGTTTCAAGGAATGGAAAACAATTCAATATGAAATCACGAGCATTCTTTTTAAAATCAAAGTACTTTGAATACTTTCAGGAACACAATAAAGCCACCTAAGTGCAGATTCTGGCTTGATCATGCACACCTGAGGCAGGAACTCCAAAAGGCAGATGGTTTGGCTGCAGTGGTGGGGTGGGGAGGCCGTGTGTTTGTGTGTTTTCTGCAGGTGTGCACATGGGGAATGTGGACTGCAAAAAAACATATCCTACTCTGTCAAACCACTTCAAGTTGCATAGAGCATTTTTCCATGCACTGCAATGCTCGAGCAATCAGATTTGCATCAGATGGCCCACTTTACTAATTGTTGAAGCATATATTGGAATATTTCCACAGCTCAAAAAGTCTTTGACACATACAGAAAATACAGTGACAGCTGCATTTCTCCACTGTATTTTGAAATTGCAGTAATTTCCCCTGGAATGGGAAAAGCAGATACCCAATTCTCAAATTGGGTAACTAACTACTGCTCACCTCTCGCTGGTGACAGTTACCATAAAGGAGCAGCTGTATAGTACTAATGGAAGAATGGAAAAATGAAATTTTAAACACCCTCGCAAAATTGCAGGGCTGAACAAATGAACTGTACAAGGAAAAAAGTTTGTCTGAACCTTGCTTTCAGGATGCATAAGCCCTCTCTTTTGGTTCAGAAATTCCAATTTAGTAATCTCAGAAAGAAGTATGAGCTCCAGGACAATTTGATCCTGATACGAAGAACTCAATGGCTTAACAACTAGAATTCTCTTCCCCATCAAAGACATTCACAACATGCACAACCTTGCCTAAAAATCTCACAAGTCCTGCAGAGAATTAAAGCATCAGTTATGGTGAAGGTCTATCTCCCATTTTCTAACTTCTCATGGCAAATACAGTGCACTAAGGAACAAAACTGCCCACAAGGAAAGCAAAGTCTAATGACAGTAAGAGAGGGATGGTCCCAGAACTAAGCTTAGAGATGACTTTTGAAGATAACCCCTGGATCAATCTCCTTTAGAAATTAATACAAGTTTTACATCTGTACTTCACAGAACTACAGGATCATAGAATAATTTCAGTTCAAAGAGACCACTGGAGGTGGCCTAGTTCAAAACCCTGTCCAAAGAAGGTCACTCAGAGGGACTTTCCCTAGTAGGATTTAAAGTCTCCAGCAAGAGTTTCAACAACTTCTCTGGGCAACCTAATTATGGCTCATTTGGATTTAGTGCTCTCCCCACCATGAGTTCCTCACACAGAGAGATCCACACAAAACTACTGCTTGCTAACACACAAAAGCAAAACCTAGAGTTGGCTTAACTAATGTTTTCCAAAAGGGAAAATGGACAGATACTGTATGTGCAAAACTTGGGAAAGATTAAAGGTTCACAAGTCACACAAAAAGAAATCTCACACTTATATATCCACTTCTCAAGTCTTAGAAACTGCACTTACTATTTACTTCCATCTACTTTGTCTCCGCCTGACCTGTAGTACGTGATGCACTGTAAATGTCCTACCTTTCCTTTTCTTTTAGTATCTGGCTACCAACACTACAAAAGTGAAATACTAACTGATCTTGAGCTCTTTTTTAAAAATATTTTTCACTGTTATGGATTCTCATTCCAAACATCTAGAATATTTGTAATTCAGAATTTAGTTGAGGAAAGGTGGGTGTTATACCACAAAATTGGGAGATTTTTAACTTTAAAATAATTCATTTCAGATGCCATATATCACAAATTGAGATGTTAATTAACTGTGTTAATCAACACAGTAAAGTTGATAGGTTTATGAAGAGCTATTGTGTATACTTTTCCAGATGATGACAACATGATGACAGCTTTAAAGAAGTAGTTGTGCTACTGTAAGGTTTATTGTCTAAGCAGCCTCCTCCCTCTGCAGCAATCTAACAGTTTACATTTACAGTTGATGATAACTTCTATTATGTTCCAATATTTGCTAATCATCTCAGAGACTGTGAAAAACAGCATCATTTGTCTCAAGCTCTCTCCTGCAGACACACTATTCTTCTAAAAGACAACATATGCAATGTTTTCTCTTAAAGCATCCATTCTCAGTTCTTTTAAAATATTTCAGACAGCACTATTCTATTTCCTATTCTGTAAGATGTGTCAGCCAACAGAACATAATTCAGTCTCAGGTTTACAGTAAGCTTTCTTTTGCAAGCAGCAGAACTAGCAAAAGTTTATTTCCTCTGTGTTTGGAGGCAAAGTTAGTTTACAGATTCAGTGGTAAGAGACAAATTCGTCCTGCTACCTTTCCTTTGCCTATGGACTTTATAGGGTTTATCTTCTTCATAAAGCCCTTTATTCTCACACACCAGCTGTACCTTGCTGTCTCTGGTGACCCAGACATTCTGTGTGAAATTTAACTGAAGTGGAAAAAAGAGGGCTGACAGCAGACGCACAAATACCATCTTGGAGACATACTTTCCTTAGGCCTCTGTGCTTAAAACCTGAAATTTTTTAAGAAAAGTATTAAACTCAACCTAACAGTGTCTTCAAACAGTGATGGCAAAACATCACACCCAGCAACAGCTTAAGTTGAAGTAGCACTCTGGTTCTCAAAAATGATACAGCTTTAGTCTATTCTCACTGATAAAGGTCACTGCTAAAGCAATCTGCCACTCTGGGGGCAGATGACACTAACATACATCCACTTCACTTCTCCCATATCATTCATCCAGGACAGTCCCTGCTTTCACCAGGCTGCAACACATTTAAGTGTGAACAGATTGATTAACAACCAGCAATCTGAAACAAGCTGCCACTGCATTTCACTATAGATGAGCAGGGACTGCTGGAGAGACTTTGTAGAGTCAAATCATACGTGCACAGGGGGGCTGTGCAACACAAACTGCACATTTCAATACGGGTGATCCTGGGCAGAAGACAGAGTCATTGCTTTTTAAGGGTTTGCTTTTTCAAAAGTGTTGGAAGGTATGACAGCAAAGTTGACCGGTTTTTTTGAAACAGCAGAAGCACACAGAAAACAATACACACAGAAAAACACGCAGAAACAATAAGCTATTTCAGAGCCAGAGAAGTTGATGAACTGTCATATTCAAGCATAAGAAACGAAATCCCAACTCCTAATCAGTAGAGGTCAGACAACTGTTTTTCAATTATATCCTAGAAATTCTTGTGGCAGACATCAAAGAGAAGGTTTGTGACAGACTAAGAAAAGTTTTCCCAACTTGTATAATAATATCATGATTTTTTAACTATGCTGTCTCAAAATATATAACAAGCAAGATAGGATATCTTGCTTCACAATACATTAAGTAATACATTAAACAGTATTTTTCTACTTTTAATTCTGTCTGACACCAAAAAAGTAGACTGGGTATACATTTTATTCACCTGTTTCTCAGATTTGTACCTTAAAAATATCGCTCTCCTTCTAAAAGGAGTTAATAATTTTTTAGTGAAAGAAAGGCAAATGAGGAAAAAACACTGGCTTACCAACACCCCTTCTCAATTGCAAATGCAGAAGTAGCATATATATAACCTCATCAATCAGCAGCTAGAAACATATAAAACAAATAAATACTTGGATCACCTACTTAATTCCTTTTCTGTTGTTTGGATCACTCCCTCAAGCACACAGATAATTTTACAATACACTCCAAAATCATTGTAGATGATAAACAACACATCAGCATGGCCTAAGCATATGTCATGCTTATTTGAGAAGGCAATGTCTGCCACAAAAGGTTCTGTGTTATGTTGCAGTTGCTACAAAACATTTTCCTGTAAAGCAGTAGAGAAAATACCATCTAAAACCTCAGCATCTTGTTGGTATAGTATTTAATGCTGCTTCAGTAACTCTTAAATGCCCTTGAGAATAAATAAAGGCTCCTTTTAATATTTTTTGACACAGACCTAATTTTTTCAGGTTAGTTTCCATTGACAGGTATGTAACTGACACCTTAGAGAATTCTTATTTATTGTGCTACAAACTACCAAAAGTATAAGCAAACCAAAGTGACAGATTTATGGCTAGTTACACAACTGCTAAATTGAGAAAGTGTGCTCTTAGCTTATAAGCCTTTCTCCCTTGATTTTTATACCAACTATTCCTATTTATGCCACTAATCCATAAGAAGCCTGGTAGATGTCATGAACTTTTAGACTGTAAATCATTCAGACTCACGTCAGGGTCTGCCAGAGCAAACAGGACACACCTACATGGAATCTCTGTGTCCAATGTCAACACCCACAGCCAGCTCCCACCACCCCTCCTCTGTTGTCCCAAGCAGGACTTTAACTTCACCAGCTGCCCCAGGAAAGGCACCGGGCCAGCTCACCTAATAACCAACAATACGGGAAGGAATAAGGTGATAGAAATCTGGTTCAGGGTAAAAACATTTCAAATGCTTCAGATAAGAAATTCAGCCATTCTCAACTATGACTGTCCAACAGCTTTGCTACAAACCTACCCTTAGCAGAGGAGTTTTCTCTGGTTGCTTCTCAAACTTGCATAAATGTAAAGGTATCCCAACAAGAAGCTGCACTGTTTTACACAATTTTTAAAAAAATTTAAATGACAGCATTAGTAGAGATACCATTAATGTGATCCATGATGAAAACATACTCTATTGGATAATTCATCTTTTGCTATTAGAGAACCTAATTGCTCTGAGGCAAAGATAATCTATCAAAACCGCATGTTTAACCCTTAGTGTTAAATATAACATCTGAGGGAGGGAAGGAATTAATGTATTTCAAAATTAGGTATCAAATAAAGTTACAATTTGCTCCCTTTTCCAGAATACAAATATTTTCAACTCATAGAAACAGATCTGTTTTATGTGTAATGAATGAAAGATGAGCAGATTGAATCTTATCATTAGAAAGAAAGGAAGAAAAAGAGGTTTAGCATAAAATGTCTCTTTAAAATGGAGGTCCACCACTAGGAAAGTCAATTGTGGGTACTTCTGCACTTGCCATATCATAGACACACAAATATATTGGTTTATGTAATAACCATCTCAGTAGGTAAGGAACTAGAAAAGCCAACATCCCAGCATTTCCCAGGCTTGCTACTAATTAAATCATATGCATACCAGTTCAATCCAAGGATGATCAAAGTTAATGAAAAAAAATTTCAATTTAATTCAATGAACTGTGGATCAGTTCCAGACATCTAGCTGCTACTCCATCCTCTTTCTTCTTTATCAAAAAGCACTCCAGCAGTGTGAAAGTGAAGAGGACTCCATATGAGTCTACAGATTTTGTGATTTTGTATTTCCCCTCAGATCTGAATTTTAAATTAATTATTTGACAGTTGACTACATTACATAAAATTAAATAATCTTTTCCGTGAAGGTGGATTAGAGGCTACTCCTGGTTTGGAAGGAAACTGGCTACTAATATTACTGTTACATCAATAGCTTTAAAAGATTTCAACGGTCTCTTTCATACATATACACATTCATTATAAATTTATTTATGTGTCCCGCTGTTCACCCCTACAACAATATAATGCCATACCTGAGCATGTAAAATGTTAGTCCAATGTACTGGAAATAGGGCACTAAATTTATAAGGCTTTCAAAAATTAACAGAAAGACAAATTAATGTCATCTAAAGAAAAAAAAATCAGTGCTCAGATCAAATATCTATTTGTAGTTACATTTGCAATGCAATGTCACAACTGCCAAACAACGTCAATAAACAGGAAATAACATTTATTAAACCCATCTGAATAGCCTTTGCTTCAATTCTTGTTAACAATGTTTTTCATGTTCTCTTTTTCATTAAATATTTGTATTAAAAATTATAATTTAATTTTGTCATCTCAAAACTCATCTCCCAGTACTGTCCAGGTGCTTTGTAGCCATGGTTTCAGCAAATGTCCTTTCAGATCAGCCTAAAGGTTCTCATTTCTTTAAAACAGAGCTGGGCAGGAGTTCCACTAAAATCTTTATTTGGGAATTTAATATATGCATCACTTTTAATAGACACTGCATGATGTCTCAAATGCAATAAGTATCACACAGGAAGTTAAATTTTAAAAAATAATCTTTCCTGTTCAAGAATGAACAGTCTGTTAAATGGAAACTGAAGTTGTCAGCTTTCAACAGGAAGAATAGTGTCTATGCCTGAACCTTCACATTCCATCTATACAGGTTTTGCAGTACAGGGACACAAGCTTAAACGAAAAATGGTGTTTTGACATAGTTCCAATAACATTTATGTATGCAGCGCTGCCCACCTCACATCTTTTGTTTTCTAAGACAGATTTCAAGCATTTCCTGTTGGAAAAGGCTTTTTTGTTAATCATCAGCTCCTTCTACTTCATGTTGGAGAGACACACTAATACCAATGGGAAGGGACTGGTGCTACTGCAATTTCTATTGCCACAACTCAGGTGTCGTTCACTGTACCTACTCAAGAAGCCCTGGACAATTCTGCTGTGCCACTGGGAACTTCATGAGCAGGGAGTCAGAGCTGCAGGATTTTATTCCCATGAAAGGCAAAATCACCTCTCATGGACCCCTAAATCATGAATCAGAACGTGAAATGATCTCCCAGCACACTTACCCCTTCTCTCTTAACCACTGTGTCAGATGGAAGAGATGTAGAGAGGGATGTCAGAAAATGATGACTGAAATCCCTACCGTCTTTCTTCTGTTTCTCTTCAACAGGGAAGTTTTCTGCAGAGCCACTTTTAGGCATCCAATTAAAACCAATGTTAGCAGGGCTTTTTTACTGGGTCCAGACATGTAAGAACTGGTCCTTAAACTCAGCCCTTGCCTGAGTTTGGCATAGTTACAGGACAACAGACTTATAGTTTAAGGTACCATGAGTAAAAACTGAGTCCTATAAATTTACCCACATGCTAATACTGCTCTTGAAAGAAAAAGAGATACTTATACTTTAAAACAGTGCTATCAGCTAATTCTCCTTAATAAGAGCCCACTGTCTTTGAAATGTTAAATGGGACCTACTAAGAAGTAAATTCTATTTGCTGCAACACCTTTTCTTTCATAATGTGGAAACTTTTACTGTTTTTGTACGATTTCTTATCACTGAAGCTCTTTTCTATTGACTGAAACAGAAATCAGCAACCAGATTTTTTTTTATTCTCCCACTTATGTGTTAGTGACTTAGGCTGTTGTATTCCTAACTGTTACAGTGGTCTAGAAACAGAAGACCCCCTCATTTCTCAAGAACTATAAACCCAAAACTTTAAGCTAGAATTTAAAAATATGCTATGTTACAGCAAACTAAATTTGTTTAGAAACTTTGTATCATCATTTGCATTTGATTCCAAATCACATGGGCTGCAAACATGAGTAAAGCACAAAAAAAAGAAATAAAACAGAAGTATAGGGAAAAGCAGCTAGCCTACACAGGGTGCAGTACTGACTTGCATGTTGTAAAAGGAAAAAAACCAAAACAACTCACCACATCAGTTTCTAAATGCCACAGTTCATTCCAACCCATTTAACCTACCCAAAATGCTGGACTCCATGAACAGCAAAACTTGAAAACAATACAGACAGCTCTGCCAGCAAGTCTCACACAATTACAGTATCTGTCTCAATACAGCCGGTCTCACAGCAAAACAAATTTCAGAAGGTAAAACAAAAATGAAGTAAGATTGCGCTGCTAAACATTTTCAGTTTGCTTTCCTTTGACCTGGTCTCCTTAGCAAACTTATTTATTCTATTTTCATATTTATTTTTTAGCTATTTTGCTATTTCCTTGATTCCAGCACTAAAATTTACCACAAGTGAATGGATAATTGTGACGGTTGTCACAAGGGTTCTTGGGTGAAGGAAGAGACGAGATCCTTGACTCCATTATCAGAAGGCTTGATTTATTATTTTATGATATATACATCTATTAAAACTATACTAAAAAGAAAAAGCAAGGTTTCCAGAAGCTGCTGCTAAGAATAGAAAAGAAAGAATGGTAACAAGGCAGCTCTCTCCGACTCTGTCCAAGAGTTCTCAGTTCTGGATTGGCCATTATTTCTAAACATCCAAGATGGGCCAATCCAGACTGACCTGTTCCACAGCAGCAGATAACCTATTGTTTATGTCTGTCTCTGAGGCCACAGCTTCTCAGAAGGAAAAAATCCTAAAGAAAGGATTTTAGTGAAAAGGATGTCTGCGACAGATAATGTACCCCTTCTAAATTCCACATGACTATCAAGCCTGTGGTACTGCCTCCTCAGTCTTCCAATACACTGCTGAGCTGCAAGATGAAAGACTTATTTTAAGGACAGGCTTTAAGACTTTAAGAAAGTCTTATTTTAAGACTCTTTTAAGGACAAGTGTACCCAAGAAGACACTCAAGAATTAACTACCTAGCCAATCTCCATCAACCAGCTTAAAAACTTTACCTTGCATATTCTACAGTTATGAATGTATATGGGTTACTAAAAGACAGAAAACCTGATTTGTAAAAATTCTACTTATATTATGAAACACCTTCTGTAACTACAACTGAATAAATACATTAACTATGTTTAAAGCCTAAGGGTAAAAAAGTAGTATTTTCCTTACAAATACTTCAACTGCAATAACTGACACTGAATTATAAACAATGCTGCTGATAAATATTCATGATAAATATAAGTCCCCTCAATTTAAAGTTCTGCCTATTCAAATAAATGTAAGTCAAATTTTAAAATGGATTTGCTCAATCTTATTGTAATTTCCTGATACAGCTGTACTATGGTTTTGTTAAAATTTTAGAGCCAGGATTGATTCATATGTATTCAGGCAAACCCACCTCGTAACACTGTATTTGATTACATCTGAACATGACTGCCTTTACAGCATTTCAGAGGTGCTGACATCTCCAATAACTTGTTAAAGAAGAACTAGTTCCAAAATATTCTGTAGCAAGCAAAGCAAGGCAAGCATGACTTAAAACAGATTCAAATTGTGTCTTCATGCAGTCCCGCTACTACCAGATTTAAAAAAAGGATTTAAAGTATCACATTAAAACGAACAAGACTAGTGTTGCTAACTTCTTTCCTTGTCATTAAAGCTAGAAAGTAGGAAACACTTGAGTCCATGGCTCACAGCTCCCTAGAATAATGGGCTCCCAAGCAGCTTCATGTTTTAACATCTGTAATCTTCCTGGGGAACATCTCTGTAAGGATTGCCAATGTTGATATACTTATTCTAGACAAAGACCAGCTCAAAGAACAAAAGAAAATCTTTGTTTGAAAAGCCTTGAGAAAGCCATGTATTTTAATTATGTCAGAGAACCCTTCTGCGACACCAGAAATTTGCAAGTCATGCTTCCCCCCAGAACAAGCCTCAGTGAAAGAAAACTTAAGACAGAACTCAGAATGCACATCTCAAACTATGGCACAGAAGTATGTGTGTGTCTATATGTGTATATATATATATATATATATATATATATATATATATGTATATATATATATATTTAAGACTATACACAGAAGTATTTCTCCATCCAGTCTTTAGATACCAAAGACAACATCCTCTCATCTTGCATTCTGAGCCAAGACATACACATTGACTAGGTGAAAGAAGATATGAAAGTCAGGGAAGTAAAGAAAATAACAACATTAAAGAATAAAGTTTTTATTATTAATGAAGAATAAGATGTTATTATAGCTCAAGGTCACATATGACAAAACAATCTTCAGTTAATGCCACATCTGTTACATACCAAGAGAAGCAAAATTAAAACATAATAATTGTTTTGGTTTGTTTTCTTTAAAACCATCTGTAGAATTGCAATTTGCCACATGCTGAAAGATTGTATTCCACACAGGCCCAGCAGGGTCTGCCACTCAGGGTCAGGACTGGGACCCCAGGGGACAGTGGGGTCAAATGAACATCTATTATCAGGTAACAAAATAGGATTTGGTAGAATCTGCAACACCTCTTAAATTTAGTTTATTTAAAAATGAATCCTTCAAATAACAACTCAGGAAGTCTGACAAGCTAACTAGAATAAACATGGTGTTCCCACATATTTAGTTCAAGTCTATCCAGCAGAGTTTCTGTTTGTAGAATGAATACTATATTAAGAATATAACCTACCACAAGAGAAGAGTGATACAATGGCAGTATAAAAATAAGATACAATGCAAGTGGAAGTGGAGGGTGGAACAAGAACCACAGTCTGTGCAGAGAGGAAGAGGGACAGAAGGGAAACAGAAAAAGTTAACCTCTTTCAAGCCACATCTGTATGTTTAGAACAACATTCTTTTATAAAACTTTACAAAGTTAGTGTGCCAACATAAAAAGCAAGCAGCTATTCTAAGTTCAACAAACCTACATAGAGCCAATGTTTAATTACCTCTTCAATATGGTAATTTTACACATATAATACCATATCTTCCATTTTACAATACTGCCTTCCCAAGGGAAGAGCTGGTGTAATACACTTTGCAAATTTCACACTGTAACTAATTAGTATAATAAAATCAAAGTTAAAACAAATGTTAAAAAAAGCTATGTTCATAGTCAAAATAAGTAAGAAAGCAATTTTAAAAGTTATGCAAATTCTCTCAAAAGTAAGAACACTTTCAGTCAAGGTCTTGAAAACTTTCTTGAAAGTCAAATCAATTTTGAAATCCTACATACACATACACAAAAAAAGTACTATTAAATCTGTGTGAGGACCTGAAAATTGGCTCTCTTTATCTGTTTTCTCCATTTTAGACGCAGCACATCTACTTCACCAGGAATCATTTCCAAAAAAGAAACAAGTTAAACAATAATTAAAATCAAGTGCATAAACATTAATTAAAGGAAACAAAACACATGTACCGACAAGTTAAAACAAACACGCAAACAAACAAAATAAAACAGCAACAACAACAAAAAAAATCCCCACAACCTGACCTTGGTCTAAACCAATACTAGGCTACAAAACATACCTGAAAAAGTTAATCACAGAAACTGTAGAAAAAGGAGATACTTAATTCAAGTCTACAAACAGATGAACTCTCACTAATGTTCCCAGAACAGTACTTCAAACTTTCTTCCCCCATTCCTCTTTCCCACCTTTCAGCAGAATGTAAACCCATTCCTATAGGAAAGTTGTCAGCTCCACTTCATAGGTCTGCATTCCCATCTAAATCAACACTCATTCCCACTCTTTCCACTCATTGGAAGGAAGACACAAACCTTATTTGGAGCCACTGGCACACACTGCTTTTCACTGATGCTGGCATGGGGTCATGTAGGTAAGAGACTGGAAGGTTAATGGTGGGATTTGTAAAGTCCTAAATATCGCCTCTCCATAGATCCCTGAGTTCATTCTCCATTCACCATCCCATCCCATCCCATCCCATTCCATCCTATATCCTACCCCATCTCGCATCAATTATAACTGACATGTAAAATGAGGAGAACTTAATGTGCCACCTCTTCTCACACTGAACAGCAACTTATTGCCTAGGTAGTTAGGCAGACTTCAAAGGGATTATATTCAAGGATCTGGACATATTCCAATATGATGATGATGAAATTTGTCCATCTGAATTTCTTCTTCAGAAGATTATTATCTTCTACCTCTCCCTCTTTCCCTCTCTCTCATTATTGTTACCCACCTACCTTTATGTCTCAAGTCTCATAAATTTTTTGTATTAGGAGTAAGGAAATGCATGAATTCTATATAGAAAGCAAATTTATATAGCTATCATACATGTCCTTAGCAGTTGGTGAAGATGAAGAAAGATTTTTTAAATTACTAAATAAATTAAAATTTAATTATTCATTAAAATTGAGAGGGACTGAAAACTTGTTACTAACTCAACAGGCTGGAAGTACTGGTGTCAAAAATCCAGAAAGTGAAATTTATTTTTACTTATTTACCTGCAAGCAGAGATAATCTTTCTTCAGCTCTGCTTCTTTTGCCTGCTAGCTTTAATCAGTACTTTGCTCCTTCTCAGGCTGAAAGAAAAATTTTGACAGAGTCACCCCAGATATAAAAAACAGAAGCAGAAATAAAATGAGAGTTCTATCTAGAACTATGAAGGCATGTAAGGAAATATTGACAATTCAGCTGATCTTACAAATCCATCAGAAGCATGATATATACAGGAACATGTCCCTAATGCACAAACACTCATTGTCAGAGCTCTGAGGATGTAAAACCAATAGTGACATAAGATGAAAGATAAAAACGTCAAGGATCACGCAAAAGTATCTAAAACTCTACCATTACTACAATCCCTAATATGGCTATGTTGTTTTCCTCATTTCAATTAAAGCACTGCTCCACAGTCTTCTTTCATCTCTAGAAACAATCTGCTTCAGCTTCCTATTCAAACTGTTGATTTTTTCCCTGGATCAAAAGTCCAAGCTACTAGAACAAAAAGTCGTACATGGATGCACAGCACCATATAAAATGAAAACGTGTTGCAAGTGGAAAATCATATTCCCCCTCTCCTAATCTCACAGTCAGAAAACTAAACAGATTGCCTACTTAAAATCCACTCAAACCTTGATGATTTACCCATCCACTGTAAACAACAATTTTGCTTAATTTTCCTTTCACTAAAAGAAAGATATGTTCTTGGATAACATGTTTTCTTACATCAGATCCAAACTACCTCATAGCAATGTGATACTTCTACATCTACTGATACTTTGATCTAGGAATTGTTTCCAACAAATAATCACACAATAATTATTTATAAGAAAACAACTACTTGAAGCAGATTTTCAGGGAAGGACTTAAGCAGTAGTCATTGAGTGGAGCTAGCCCCTAGCATCATCTGACAAGAAAGGCCATGCTCACAATCCAGGGAGCGGAAGTGGGATGCACACGAGCAGCAGGATGTCATTGATTTCACATCCTTGAGACATGGGACTGGGTAAGCAGAAGAAAACCCCACAGCACTGTGTTAGCTGTGCAATCCCCAGGCTGAAACATGGAGAATTGGAGATGAAGGGCATGACCTTTACCACCACAGCATGACCATGTGCATGCTTGAATACATATTTACATGTTTTTCTGTACACTCACATACACATTTATACGTAACAAAAAACAAACTCAAGAGAAAAAAGAACTTTGCTCTAGCCAAGTGTCTTAAGTGCAATCATGATCTTTAACTCAAAGGATTGGCAGTACCATTTGTAACCAACCTGCCAAACTGGAAATCCGAAGTCAGCAAAAAATATACAGGGGTGGCTACAAAGAGAATCTCAATTACTCTTAAACAAAATATCAGTCCTGGTTTTACTTCTAAGTTTGTTTCCTAAGCTAAAATGTTCAATATCCTCTGAAAGAGGGCAGAAAAAAATATCAAAATAACTACG
The DNA here is from genome assembly GCF_901933205.1 of Camarhynchus parvulus. Lineage (NCBI taxonomy): Eukaryota > Metazoa > Chordata > Aves > Passeriformes > Thraupidae > Camarhynchus > Camarhynchus parvulus. Next base: position 67,277,974 of record NC_044572.1, read on the forward strand.
TCATTTAGCCTGGCTTGCTGACAGCTACTGAGAAATATAATGATAGTGTAAATCACAGAGGAGGGAGAAGGATTACACAGTGTGACTCTAAAGGGGCATAAATGAAAAAGTGGGATGGACTCAGGGAAAAGGGTGGCATAGGATGAGCATCAGAAAACATTTCTTAACAGCAATACAGTATAAACTAGAATATATTTTCTCACAGACAGAGAAGTTATTTAAGGCTAAATTTGATAAAACACTGGAAAGCACAGCAAAGAAAGCATTTGTGAATTTATGAGATCATGGATGAGAACACTTCATTAATCCTGCCCCCTTTATGCTTCTTATGATTAGATTTCTGAGCAAAATTTCAGTATAACAAAAAAACACACAGAAAAAAATATGTTCATTTTTGGTGGGTTCTTGTCTTCATCAGCATTAAGGTTAGAAGTACTTAGAAGTGTCATTTGCGTTTGATGCAACTATTACATGCTGAGCTATTTAAGCATTACTGGTAATTTTAATCTCCTATTAGTTATTCTTTTGCCTATAACATAAAATTATCCTTTTAATTCTGGACTTTTATAGTATTTTTATTTCAAGCATTTCAAAGTATTTTACCAACATATGTCCACTAAGAATATCTTTCAAAATCCATATGGTGTATAACATGGTCTTTCATGGATCCAGAAGTTATCCTGTGATTGCTCAACTGCCCAGCTCCTTAATTGTCAGGTAACACAATGCCCATGAAGTCCTCTGGAGGACTTAAGCCACAGGAAATTAGAAAGTTAAAACTGTGGCCAAGAAGCAAAACAAAATTCAGAGTTTCTTTTAGTCTGATGCCTGCAGCACAAGAGATCATGAACCAGGAAAGGTTTAGGAGCAGCAGTAGAACAGGTGTTCTCTGAGAAGTATTACAACAGGAAATACACTACTAGTTGTGTTTTGGTTTTCTTATTATTACTGCTCTTACAATCTTAATTTAAACAGTACACAACATTCTGCAATTCAGTTTGGAAAGAGATGGGGTAACTCATCTGAGAGAAGAGTTTTGTCATCATTTTTTTCTTCCCTCTGAGCTTCCAGGTAGAAATTTTTTAAATGCACAAAGAATTCAGGAGTATAGCTGAATACGAAATATGGAAGTTTCTCCTCCTAAATAAAAATGTTCTTTTCTACAGGGCAACCAACTAAATGCAATTTTTTTAAAAATACCAGAGTCAGTCAAGGCCTCCTGATAATACTGTGGAAATCTTAATTCACCATACAGAACAGTTAAATTACAGTTTGTTACATCTGTCACTGAAATCCCAAAATTCTTGTGATTTATAATCCTTCTCTTAAAGATCCTTGTCTACACTGTGTAGGATCTCCCTGTGCACAACCCTATCAACCAACAACTAAGACAAGGAAAGAAAAGAGACACCACACCACTGCAACATGGAAAAATTAGCATGTTTTCACAACCTGAAAAACAATTACTAAAAGTGATTCTAATATCACAACAATCAATTATCATTCTGACCCCCAAAGAAAAATAATGAAAACCAAGAGCAGCATACTAGGAAAGCACTGAAAGTGTTCAGTGACATGTCGTGAAGCTGAAATAATGCACCACAAGGAACAATTCAGCAACAGATGACAAGATATCGACTATGTCCCAGAGAGTAGAACAGCTCTTTCTTTCCACTCCAGTCCACAGCCCCTGCAGGTACTTCATTCAAATTCCTTTCCCTCCCCTCTTTTAGCAAGTACGCACTGAAATATTCTAGAGGATATAACGATACCATTATATCCTCTCAAAGTGCTTATTTATCCCAAGAGATGCAGAAAGGCAAGGCACAACCAAAGGCTGAAAGCAAAGACTCCTGTACAAATGAACACCACCAACCCTAAATTCGGGCGCAGTTTTCCTCTCAGGAATGAGGGGGCAGTTAATGAAGTAGTTACTGCTGCTTCCCCATACACAGGCTCTAGTGCCAAAGGACACACAGTGGTCATTTGGGCTGTGTCTGTCCTTTGAATGCCCTGCAGGCTTGCAGTGGTGCCATAAACAAAGGCCAGCAGAACCACCTGTATCCCAGCCACAGCAGTGTCCACTTCCTGCAGAATGACACGACTTCTGGGACCATAACCCATGGCTTCCAAGAAAAACAACAACAAATGCAAAAAAAAAAGGAATTAATTTTTCCACTTAACAGCGCCAACCCAACTGCACAAAGGTGACTCCTTTCTGACAAAAATTAATCTTCTCTCCCTGAGTGTATTAAAGGTTAAGCTAGAAAAAGGAGACAAGAGGAAAGACTTTTCTCCTTTGATAAATTTACTTTGCATTTGATCATGCACTGCATGAGCTTACTGTTTATTCTAAACATAGGACGTTTCTAGGCTTTCTGAAGAGAAAAACATGGTTACCTTAAAAAAAATTAAAAATAAAAGTCACAAAAACTGTCAGGGAGTTTCAGGAACACGATTAGCATCTGAAGCTATCTAAAAATAATTTTTAATTACTTTTCAAATATTAAATTAATACTGTTCTTGTAAACAAAATTTGCTCAATGCTTTCATCCCAATTACTCCCTCATCTTTTAGAGCTGAGGATTGTGCCATGAAAACTTTATTTCCAACAGTACCTGGGGGCTATTGTAAAATTAGATGGAACAACTGCCACACTCATTCACAGAATGGTATCACATAACTGTCCTAAACTCTCCAGTATAAGTTTGGCTCTGTACCTGACAGGACCATATCGTTTTAAGCTGTCTGAAGCCCACCCTCATAACAAAGAGCAGATTGGCCACTGCTGCTTTCAGAGATGGTAAATCTTAGACACAAAGCCAGAGTTCTGCTATAACATATATTATGGCTGGTGCTGCCCAGCCACCAACAGCTGCAAAGATGGGGAGCACCAGCAGCCCACATGGGCTCTGCTTCTGGCATGGCAATCTGCTTTAACAACATGGCTTGGGCTACAAGGACAATTTGGTTGGTCCCACCGGCACATGAAGGGCATGCTTGCTTTGTATTTCTCCATGTGGGTGTCCTGAATGCCAAGACCTAACCCAAAACACACTGGTTGGAAACTCACAAGGGAAGGCCTCAGAAGCATGATGCTTTTCCCAGTACTGCAGCTGCATATGTTTTTCTACATTTCCTATAACATTTCTAGTTTGGGTTTTGATAAAGAGAATATCCAGAAAATTTTCTACATACAGAAAATCTCAATTTCCAGAAGCCTAAAAGGGCTGCTAAAACACAGCATACCCATAAAGATAAATTTGAAATAAATTCATGTGTCTATACTAATCACATCCAAAAGCACATAACTATTTTAGTTCTTTGCAACAAACTGTAAATTGCATCATATGTACAACTGACAGTAATACTCAAATGCATGTGCAATAAAACATGAGTTAAATTAGAAGCAGCAGTTGAAGCACTTTTGCCAGAGACATGTAGAATCTACATGATCGTTGTTTTAAACATCTACTATACAAATAACAAACTGTGAAGGAAGTAGGAACCCTATCATGATACCTGAAAGGAGGTTCTAGTGAAGTGGGGACTGATTTCTTCTGCTGTGCCTGCAGTAAGAGGACCAGAGGAAAGGGCCTTGAACTGAGACAGAGGAGATACAGATTAGATATGAGGGGAAAAATACATTGTTAGGGTGGTCAAGCATTGGAATAGGTTACCCAGGGAGATGGTGGAGTTACCATCCCTGGAGGTGTGCAAGAGACTCCTGGATGTGCCACTGGTGAGGTGCTTTAGGGGTTACAGTAGGGGTGCAGGGTGGACAGTTGGACTGGAGACTAAAGGTCTCTTCCAACCTTGATGATTCTATGGCACTAAATAAATTGCTAATAAAATTCAAAAATCAGTATTAAATACAGCTGCAGCATAATACCTGCAAGTTACAAAGTTAAGTCTATTCTGCAGCAGCAAAACTTACAGCAAAGGAGGATGCTTGATGTGTGGTTTAAACAACAGAATTAATCTTTAAAATAGGTATTGAGAGAGGAACAACTCCAACACCACTATAACACAACAGGCCCTGGTACACTAGCGCAGATGTACATCTGCAATCGCCTGTAGTGATTTCAGAGAACCACAGAATTTTGGGGTTGGAAGGGACCTCTGAAGATCATGTAGTACAACTCCCCTGACAAGGCAGTGTCACCTTGAGCAGGTGACAAAGAAATGTATCCAGGTGGGTTTTCAATGTCTCCAGAGAGTGAGACTCCACAAGCCTCCAGCACAGCATGTTCCACTGTTCTGCCATCCTTAATGTAAAGTTGTTTCTCACACTGAGGTGAAACTTTTGGGTTCTAGCTTATGGCCACTGCTCCTCATCCTTTTGCTGGGCCTCACTGAAAAGCCTACCATCACCCTCTTGTAATCCACCTTTCATATACTTATATGCATTAACGAGATCCCTTCTCAGTCCTCTGTTCTCCAGACGGAATAGGCCCAGCACCCGCAGTCTCTCCTCATGAAGACAGATGCTCTGGACTCCAAATTAGCTTCGTGGCCTCTGCTGGATCCTCTCCAGTACATGAACTCTGACTGCAAATGTATACAGCGATTCCACGGCAACTCCCTGTACCATCACTTGTTGCTCCTTTCCAGCCCCGAAAGGGCCCTCTCCCTCTGGCAGCACCCACCTCCCGGGGCGACACACCAAGCACGGGGTGCGCACACGGCGCTGCTGCCCCCGCCGAGCACAACATCCGAGCGCTGCTTTCGCTTTCCCGTCGCTCGGGCCTTCCCTCCCCGCCCCCGGGCCCTCCACAGCCGCACGGCCGAGCCCGACAAGCACCCCCGTGGCAGCCGCGCCTTGCGATCCCCGCCGGAGCTGCCGGGCAGGCCCGACCCGGCGGGACCCGGGAACCGATCCCGAGTCCCCCGAGCCCGCCGCCGCCGGGGCTGCCCCGGCCGGGGAGCCGCTCTTCCCCGCCCCTCCCCGCCCCGCCCGCGCCTTGCGCTGGGCCCGGGCCGAGCTGCAGCCGCTGCCGCCCCGCTCCGCCACTCACCGCCGGCCCTGCGGCTCCGCTCCGCCGCGGCTGCGCCCGGCGCGGGCAGCGGGAGGGCGGGGAAAAGGGGCCTCGCCGCGGGAGGAGCTGCTCGGTGTCGGCAACATGGCAGCGTCCAGCCGTTCCCAGGTGCTGCGGCTGTACCGCGCCCTGCTGCGGGAGGGCCAGCGCTTCAGCAGCTACGGCTACAGGTGCGGGGAAGGGCTCCGGGGGGCGGCGGCCACGGGGATCCCCGCCGAGGCGGGGGGTCCCGGCCGTGCTTGGGGCAGGGGCGTGGGGAGCTGCGGCCTCGGGAGGAGCCGAGCCGTGCCCTGGAGCGACAGCGGGACCGGCAACGGGCCTGGGCCCGGCACTGGGCCCGGGCCCGACTCGGAGCGCCGGGAATGGGCAATCCCCAGGCTCCGGACTGCCGCAAAAGCACCAGGGTATGGGGTATTAGGGAGAAGGGATACGACAGAGGTTGTCCTAGCCTTAAGTCAGAAGTACTTGTGCTGGGTGTGGGCTCCTCAATACGAGAAAGACAAGGAGCTGCTGGAGAGGGTCCAGTGGAAGGCCGCAAAGATGAGGAAGGGTCTGGAGCATCTCTCTTCTGGGGGGACACTGTGGGAGCTGGGCTTGCTTAGTCTGTAGAAGGGAAGACTGAGAGGGGAGCTCATTAATGCGTATAAATATCCCGGGGGTGGGTGTCATGAGGATACTGCCCGACTCTTCGGTGCTGCCTGGCAACAGGATGAGGAGCAAAGGCCATAAGCTAAAACACAAGAAGTTTCACTTCAACGTGAGAAACGACTTCTTTACAATGAGGATGGCAGAGCACTGGAACAGGCTGTCCATGGAGGTCATGGAGTCTCCCTCCCTGGAGACATTCCATACCCACGTGGATGTGTTCCTGTGTCACCTGCTCAAGGTGACCCTCCCTCGTCAGGGGGTTGGTCTAGATGATCTCCAGAGATCCATTCCAACCCTAATGATTTTGTAATTTTGTGAACCTGGTATAGCTCACGTCTGGTCTGTGTGCTGCCCATTTCCTGGCAGAGGAGAGCTGCGGTCAGGCTGCCCCCCAAGCCTGGCACCATGTGCTGTGTCCATGCTCAGGGTGCAGTGAGGTTCAGAGTTCACTCTTCCCACCACACAGGATACCAGGCTGCCTGCCTGCCTACCTTCTCTGGCTGCCAGTGAAAGGGACAGACTGGTTTTTTTTGCAAAAAATTAGGTGTAGGCCTGGTCCCCTTTAGCTGTCTGCTGTGTTCACGGGGGTGCTGTTCTCCCACAGTGGCAGAATTGCATTGCCCAATGGTAGTCTGTTTACTTTACCACTCAGTTGGACCACGGGAAGGGACATGTGAGCTACCTGGGCTGTGAATCACCTCTCAGGCAAGAACTGGGAACAGAAGCCTTTAAACTTGCATAATTGTGGTGAGCTGTGTGCTCTGCAAGGCACAAGTACTCCACAAACCTCAGGTGTGAGTGAGGGCCCTGAGAAGAAGGGCTGTGGGGCTGAAAATGAGCTGGTGCTAATAAACCTTCAGTGCTGACTCCACACAGCAATGTGTGTTTACATCACGTTCTGTTGCTATCAAGGCTTTCTCCTGCTCATTGCTGTCCTCAGAGTCCCTGGTTACCCTTGTTCTGGCTGGCAAACACAGGATTGTACATAATGGAGATGGCTTGAGATGCACAGTTGGTGAACAGCAGAATGAAGCTTGTGTCTGGGCTACGGGGTACTTTCAGCAGTGGGTTTGTACTTGGGGGTGAGCAGTGAGGAAGTGAAGTCCACAGCAAATTTTAAAAGATAGAAATTATACGATGTGTTTACCATGCAGATCTGGTTTTTTGACACCATGTCACAGTGCAAGTTGCGCCTTTCCTTAAAGGAAATATCTCTGGTTTTGGTGGGCCTGTCCTTAAATACTATAAAATCAGAAACCATCTAAAACCTTGTGCTGTATACACATTTGTGAGCATGAAAAGCCATAGCAATTTCCAGGAAGGAATGATCAGCAGCTGTTAACATTTAGAAGTCTGCTATGACCACAACAACAGTTCTGCCTCAGTGTTTACACCGCACCCATAGGTAAAAGGGACACCCCATTGGCTTCTTGCATGCCAAGATAAGCAGCCCTGCTGTGTCCTCAGGGCTGCTGTAACATGATATGGCAGTTTATGGAGTTAACCCAAGGACTTTGTGTAAAGAACTAACTTGCAGCAAAGTAGAAGGTATTACAAATTATTATTATTGATTCATTACTTCAGCTAGACAGTGTCAGAATACTTTATTACTGCAAATTGCATTTGTAAGAGTGTGTCAGGAGTACGATCAGCTAATTAGTGTCTCTTTATTTGCTTACTGTGCTTTTTCTCCTAATTTCGTTGCTCTGGTTTAACTTAGCAGGCAGCTAAACACACAAGTGCTTGCTTGCTCCCCTCTCCCCAGTGAGATGGGGGAGAGAACTGGGGGGGGGGGAAAGTAAAATTGTGGATTGAGATGAAGATTTTTTAATAGAACAGAAAAGGAATGGATAATAATAATAAGAAGAAGAATATACAAAACCAGTGATGCCCAGTACAGTTGCCGCCAACCAATGCCCAGCCAGTTCCTGAGCAGCAGCCCCCGACTGGCTTTCTCCCTGGGTGTTATACTGAGCATAACACCCCATGGTATGGAATATCCCTTTGGCCAGATTGGATCATCCTGGTTGTACTTTCTGCCAGTTTCCTGTGCCCCCCAGCCTACTTGGAGGTGGATTGGTGTGAAAAACTGAAAACTTTCTTAGTGTAAATCCTGCTTGCTAGGAGATCAGCATGTTGTCAACATCACTCTCATCCTAAATCCAAAACACACTGTACCAGCTACTAGAATTTAATTTTACTTCCCAGACAAAACAGGGACACATGTACATGTAGATTGTGATGGAAAATTCAACTTTTTTATGTCTCTCTGAGTAAGTATATTCCTTATGTCATCTCATAGCCCCAGATTTTCTTCTGCCGCCCAATAGAACTTGTGTGGTAACTGTGAAGAATATCATTCATGTCTTAAAGTAACTGAGGTCACTGCTGGTAGTCTTCAGAATAACACAGGAGCATCTCCAGTGTCCTGAAGTAAATGTCACAGAGTGTTGGGACACCCAGAAGTGTAGGCCAGGTTTTAGCAGCAGGGAGAGGGAATTTAGTAGACTGTAAGTAATTTCATGTCTGCCCTTCTGCCCCATTACCCAAGCAGACAGTCTGAGTATGGGTAAGTGATTTGTACTGGAGGAAAATCAATATGCAGAGAGGCAAGATGTTAGGTTTTGAGTCAAAGAGGTGGTTTTTAACAAGTGTACTATTTTCTTCTGCTTGGTTGACAAAATGTAGAACCTCTGATGGTTTATAATAGGTTGGATTATAGTCTCAACTAAATGGATTTAAGGCATAATTCTAAATATCATTAGTGATTTAAATAATGGCATGTTGTGAGTGGTTTGGGTACAGAATACAAAAGAATTTATAAACTTATGAAAGCCATTAAAATACATCTGATTGCAAATTAAGATAATCAAAACTTTAAACTTTATTTCTGCAAATGATTATTTAATGTTTTTTAACATCTTTCTTGATTTATTGAATTTTTTTTCTAGTTATCCATTATGTTGTCTTTTAAGTGGTGGAAGTTGTATTTTTATTTATAGATACATTTCTTTCTTGTCTCTCTAGATTGCATTTTAATGGAATTTGAATTTTCTTTTAGAATGTGCAATATTATTTGACTAATAAAGCTACCCAGAACATATAAGAATGAGGGAAGAAAATTTGTCTAAACAAATTTATCCATTTGTTTTGTGTTGGAAACAAGTTAATTGGATGCATGCAGTTTCATCTGAGATAAGTCCTTCAAGATTTTAAAACTGGTAATCTGATTTTTGCAAATGAGTGCCAATCTAGGAACAAAACTGAGCAAAATAGTTTGCACTGGGTTTTTTCAGTGCCAGTTGCTTTTCCTACTTTGAGTGATACAGCTGTTGATCTGATTTTAGGGAGTCATGGAACATAGAACCATAAAACAGTCCCTTGTTGCCCCTTTTTCTTGTGGGGACTTCAATTTATCAGATGTCTGCTGGAAATATAATACCACAGAGCGGAAGGAGTCTAGGAGGTTCCTGGAGTGTGTGGAAGATAGATTCCTAATGCAGCTGGTGAGGGAGCCAAATAGGGAAGGCACCCCACTGGACCTGTTGTTTGCCAAGAGAAAAGGACTGTTGTGTGATGAGAAAATTGGAAGATGCCTTGGGCACAGTAGTCCTGAAACGACAGAGTTATCAATTCTCACAGAAGTAAGGAGGGGGATCAGCAGAACTTCCACCTTGGACTTCCAGAGGGCAGATTTGGCCCTGTTTAGGAGACCTGTTGAGAGACAGGTCCTGAAGGACAACGGTCCCCAGGAGGGCTGGACATTCTTCAGGACAGAAATCTTGGAAGCACAGGAGCAGGCTGTCCCCATGTGCTGGAAGAGCCAGCAGGGAAGAAAACCAGCCTGGCTGAAGAGAGAGCTTTAGAAGAAACTCAGGAGAAAAAAAAAAGGTAGAGTTTATAGAGTTTTTGACCTGTAGAGGAAGGGGCAGACTATGCCAGAGAGCTCCATGGATGTCATGGGGTTATGCAGAAAGAAAATTAGAAGAACCAAACCCCCACTGGAACTTTATCTGGCTACTGCCATAAAAGAAAATAAAAGATGTTTCTACAGATACATCAGCAACAAAAGAAGGGCTAAGGAGAATCTCCATCCTTTGTTAGTTGCAGAGGTAAATGTAGTGACAAAGGATGAGGAAAAGGCCAAGGTATTTACTGCCCACTTTGCCTTGGTCTTGATAGTGAGACTTCTCTGGATACCCAGTTCCAGAACAGAACGTTCTCTGTACCCAGTTCCCTTCATGAGAGCACCTGGATTCTTGCTCAAGTATAGGTTAAGTTGGCCCATACTTGCATGATGACTTGTGCTTCAAAGGGACGTAAAGCTGTTAAGATTCTGCTAACAACTCTTTTGAGAACATAACTCACACCAAGTAAAATTTTTTAAAAACCACCCTTAGAGAAATGAGTTTCTTTCTCTTATTCCCAGCATACCTGATTTGGTCACATTAATGGAAAAATCTTACTTTGCTTTTAGTCCCTGGTCTATAGAATCCTGTCAGTGTTTCTTTTTGCACTTTCATCACTTAGGTATTTTAGCAGCCATGTTAAAATTTTACATGTGACAGCTATCCAAGCTGAATAAGACTTTTTCTCACTGGATATCCTAATGAAGTTTGTGATTGACAAGGTGTGCCAGCAGATTGTTTATGTTTCTGTGTGTTAGGGAGGAGAAATGTCTAAAGAGTGATTAAACAAGACAGTAATGAGAAAAGAGAGGCATGGTTTTCTGACCAAAACGGTAGTTTGTTGATAAGAAATGCAGGAAAAAAATAAAATTGTCAGTTCTGTCCGGCAGAGATGTCCTACCTCTTTGTAGGTGTACAGTGACAGAATTGCAGTTTACGGTATCTGGTTTTCCTCAGCTGTGCAAAGAAGGGAGATAATTTATTTTTTCTTCTCTGTATGTAATTGCTGACTGTATTCAGAGTGATAATAAACCTTAGGATTTTTTGAGTTAATTTCCTGTTTACTGAGTGTGTGGTGTTCTCTGTCATCTACTTGGAAAGTATGAAAAAGTCAGGGCTTCGAGCAGCTCCAGTACTCCAGAGTCCAGGGTGGTTTCCATCGTACCCTGGTGCAGACACTTGTTTTGGCCTGGAGCTGCATGACCCAGAGTCAGAGCCAAACAGGCATTGCACATTTTCACATCATTTTGGGGAGCAATCTCACAGATTTGTGATTGGCCTTACTAGTACCTCTTTTTGGGAGGAATTCAATTTTGGCTATTATTTCAGTGACCACATATTGTTTTGCCATTATATTATTTTAAGCTCTTTTTCATATATTGTCTTATCATGTATGCTTGACTAGAGATGTCAGTATTTTAAGAGCATGATATAAGAGTTTTTTAATGGAAATATATGCCATTTTTGGAAAATCTTGAGGTATAAGAACATAGTTTTGGATTGGGGTCGGACAATATTGAAGTATTTCCATTTGACTTCAGCACGGTATATGTGTAAAATATTTTGGAAAGACAACCAAAGCACTCTATTTCAAAAATGTCAAAACATAGCCATTAGTTACCCTCAGAACATATTTCTCTCAAGTTTTAAAATGAATGGAAACAGTTTTATCAAATTCTTTGATTTCTTAATGGTAACATTACTCAACTAAAAATCGTAGCATCAAAATTCCATTGATCTTGTTCATTAGGAGTTGTTATCTTTGGTTTAATAGTTCAACAGTGATTGTAATTTTCCAAATACATTCACTTTACCCTTGTAAAATTACACTCTTCCTAAACAGTTAATGATATCTGTGCATCAGGTCTGATGTAATTTTCTTGGTTGCTTTTGTATTTTTCCTTTTTGTTTTTTTTGCAGAGCAGAATTTTCAACAGTAATAACTTGGAGGGAGGGTTTGGAGCACATACAGAGCATACAGAGTTCTGAAAAATTGAAATTTAATATTTGGAAGACAAATGGATGGAGGCTTCCTTAAAAGACTGATCTACTGTTTTGGTTATTTTTTTTAGTAAAGGCACCCAAAATGAGTAAATCTGCTGTGGCCGCTTGTTATTCTTTGTGTAGCACAGAAAAGCAGGGATATATTTCTTTTTACATAAGATTTAATTACCAGTCGTGTTTGTTAGAGAACTAATGAGAGTAATAGAAAAACTACTGCCTCTGGCAGTGGCTCATACCCATACCCATATGCTTATGATTTCTGGTAAATGAAAAGCACTTTGTAATGTAGCTCTAACATTAAAAATGGATTTAAATGCTGTTCCAGCTAACCTCCTCCTTTCCTTACTCCTGGATGTGGCTTTAACACTTATTTCCTCTGTTTTCATCTCTATGCTGCCCATGATGAAAAGATGCTGACCTGCTAACATCCAGATGATTCAAGATACAGTAGACACAGGCTATTGTAATTTTAAGTGGTCTTTAGAAGATAAGCATTGTGGATTAAAAGAAAATTAAGGTAATTTAAAAAAGAAAAGAGGAAACTGCAGTTGACAAGGCAATGTTTAGAACCACTTGCTGCAGTAGTGGATGGCAAGGATGCTCTCTGAACTACCTCTTCAATAAAGCTCTTCCCATGAGTTTTGGGTTCCCTCACCAACAAAGTCCTAGATTATACATAGTTCTCTACTTTTCAAAAAAAAAAAATGTGGGGATCAGAGGAGACTTTCTTGGTTGTTTTCTTGTGTTTGTGAATACTTAAACCAGTCGTTCCTAGACTGTTTTGCACAAAACTCAGTACAAAAGTGTCCTTAGTGAGAAATATTCTTGGGGATTCTTCTTGATACAGTTTTTTCTCAAGAATGAAGATGCCACAAGTCATCCAGACAATATTCTGCCTAGGTGGCAATATGCTATATGGCCTTTTTCCCTTACCTTTTTTTTCTACATTCTAGTCTAGTCTAGTCTAGTCTATTCCTTTTTTACCTGCTCTCCATATAAAATTCTAACATTCTTCTAAGGATACAAAGCAACTGAACATTTAATATGATAAAAGAATTCAGTTGAGTTCAGTTGGTTTCTTCCTGAACAGAATTTCCTGCCTGAAATAAATCCTTAAAGCATTCTTCAGGAAAATTTGAAGGTCCTGTGCTGGGAATGGTATTCAGTGACTCAGGACTCAGTCCAGTACTTACACGTTTGTCAGCATCATGTTTGTTACAAAGTCTTGGGAAAAGCTGTGGCTTAGATACTTCTCTTTTTTCTTTTAACTTTTTAAATAAATAGCAATTGGTTAAATCTCATTATAGTTTCTAAGGAAGCTTATGCACAAAGTAATTATTATGTTTGTTTGTGCATATATGAATGTATTGGTATCAAGAAGTCTAGAATTCACTTCTGCTCAATCCCGATAACTCTTGCAAAATCCCTGTTTAAAGCAAGCTGTGAATCCACTGTGGAGACTAGAGAGTATATGATAGGTATGTTAGTCTTATTAGAAAATAATGTCCATCAACAGGTCTTGACAGTCCTTCTGAGTCTGCTTGTCTGGCATATCCTGGTCTGGAACCATTAAAGACCTGTTTCCAAATGATTACCTTGTTTAAAAGTAATATTGTCTTATTTTTATTGCCAGAGAAAGTGCGTGTCTGAAAAAAAAGTTAAAATATTTTTCTGAGACTGTAATTTATTCTAGTATATTGTTAGTAATCACTAGTTCTTTATGGTAGCAAAGCTTTTATAATTAAACTTCTGTGACTTTTGGTACTTATGAAAATAATTCATTGTTTCCCAAAAGTACAGTCTTTACAGAGTTGTCTCTATCTCTGTCTTGCACAGGGTGTGATTTCTGCTAACTAGGATTTGCTTGCAGGAAACACATGGCATTGTTGCTTGGTAGTGTTTATTTACAGGCATTATATGTTTCCCCAACAAACATACAGATTATCACAATACTCACTGGTAGTCACACAGAGATGCAAACATCCATTTATTGTTTGCCTAAGCAGGAGGGAGAAATGTGTGTGCAGATTTCCACAGAGCCTCGGTGTTGGAGAAAATTGGTTTATCTTGTGAGGATTACACATTGTGTGAATGTTAAATTTCTGCAGACTTTGTTAGAATAGCAATGAAAGAGCCAAATGTGGCCGGGGTGGGGGTGTGGTTCAGAGCCATCATTTATTTGCATTGTTAGTCACAGTTAAAAACAGGGGAACTAGAAGTGGAAGGGGCCAGGTACAAACCATCAATTTTCATAACGTTTCGGATTGAATCACTAATAGAATTCTTTGTGAAACAATAATTCATTCATCCATCCACCCATCCATCCAAATATATTCCGTGGTTTTATTTATTTAAATAACATCAGACTGCCTCCTTCTCAGGAAAATGTTTTAAAGTCAGTACAGCTCAAATGAAATGCATAACGCAGTCCTTGAAGCTTATAGTTTGAATTATACTGACAATGTCAAATTGAACTGTATTGTGTTGCCATGAAACCTACCTAATACTAAGTTTCAGAAAACATCTTTGACTCATCTAAAATATCACAGCATTTTTCTAGTACAATAAGTTAGCAAATAGGTTTTCAAATTAATGGTCTTCATGTGTAAACTAGTTTTGAAGGGAAGAACATTGATTCATTGATCTAAGTAGTTTATCATTGGCCAAAATAAATTAGATGTCTCACTCAGAATGGTTTTTTCCCTGATCTGACTAATTTACAGGATGAAAATAAATGCTCAAGTGTTTTGTTTACACAACAATAATAAGCAATGCATTTCATGTAGAACACTAAATAGGCTTCTTGATTTCCAGAGCAATTGAGTGTATTTTTTACTACATATAATTTATTATTTTCAGTTCATAATTTATACCCAAAATTGCTGCCCATTATTTGCAGATTTTGCATGGAAATACGAATATTTATCAAACTGCTGGTGGCACTCTCACAGTCACTTCCAAAAGCCAAGGCAGCATGGCTTGAAGATAGTTCTATAAGTTACAGCAGTCCAGGGTTGGACATAAAAGTATACTGTACATATATCTGTACAAAACTCCTTGTTCTCTGAGCTAGTGGCAATGCTTACTAACCTGCAGGGGCTTTAAGGCATGGTTCTGGGCTTTTATTTCCCAACAAGTTGTTGAAACAGGAGGAATTCTCCATCAGTGCAAGTTATTGCTACCATTAGCTGGGAACCTCATGCTTCTGCAACTTGTGTTGGTAATTTGTGTTCCTAGATTGGGAACTTTTTCTGCTGCTCTGTGAGTGGAAGGTCATGTCTCATGTGAAAGGGAAGGTAATCTGCCCTGGTCATAAGATGTTATGCTGAAAACCTTAGAATAAGTAAATCTCTCCTAATACCTCTTTACCTCTCCTAATATCTCCTGCAGTAACTGTAGCCAGGACTTGTCTGAGTTACTGAGTTTTAAGCCAGATGTTAATTCCATATTTAGAGTAAATGTTATCTGAGAAGAAATTCTTGCAGCCAGCAGCCATGTGCTTATGGGAGGAAAAGGAGGTGGTGTTTACTCTGTTTTCTTTTTCCTTGCTTGCCAACAGAGGACAGAAAGTGCTACCATCACTCATGTGAGTGACTATTTCTCTGTAGCTTTTAATTAGCTATTGAGTATTAGCTGGGGGTTTTTGTAGCCCATTTTTGGCTTGAAATGCAGAATATTTTTTTATATTTAAATACACCAGTCTGAACCTAGACTTATTAAATGGAATGTGTTAAGGGGTTGACTGGAAGACACTTTAAAAATTATTGACCTTAGCGTAGCCTCACCTGTAAATTTTAATGTCTATATGTAACGTACTTGGGCTTGGCTAGATTAAAAGGTTTGTCAATGCTTCTCTTCTTTAAAAAGGAAAATTGACTGCTCTCTGTCTTCCTGAATACTTCTGATCACCTTTATTGTTACAGTAGTTAAACTGCTTAAGTGCACAAAAGATCTGTCAGCAGGTTTATTGAATGACTTCTGTTCACTGGACTAGAATACCTTGAGTTTTAAATTTAATCTCATTTTTCTGTCTGATATTAAAGTATATCTTGTCAGATCAAAGTATTACATCATATGCTGGGATCTACAGTTTGGACAGTAGGAGTGTATGCACCACAGTTTTAGAGGTGGAGCTCATACATAGCCCAGAGTAAACATTTTGGCTAGTAGCTATTCTTTGCTTCATGTTTGGCAGATAGATAATCTATTCTACTTTTTTTTTAGAGTAACTGTAGGAAAAATAGTAGGAAAAAGCATGTAAGCCTTTTTTTTTTCTTGCTTTCTTTTATGTGAAGTAGCTTTGAAAACAGCTACTTCGTTGAAGTAACATTGTGTTACTTCACTTAGGTTTTAGTATTGCTTTAATTCCTGTTTTACTTCTGGACTTCAGAGAAATGCATAGGATCTATGGCTCCTGAGAAGCTGAATTTACTTTACCAGAGCTAGTGGAGGTCTTGGGTATGTCTTATCTGATCACCATCATGCCCCAAAGATAAAGAGCTGTGGACATATTTTTCCATAATTTGCCTGCCAAGGGTGTGGCTTTTTTAAGTGCTCCCTTGTGCTGGTAGCACCTGGGAGGTGAGAGCTGTGGAGTGCAGAAAGTCGGAGTGGGCAGTTCTGGTGCATTATGACAGCACAGGGGTGCTGCATTATTGATGGGGATGAAGATCTGCTATGCCTGCCTGAAAACCTCAAATCTACCTCACTGCATGGTGCATCAGTCATTCAGCTTTACCCAGCGGAGTATTCTTTTTCCTTCAATCCTTGCCTCTGTTCACTGGGGGTCCTACTGCTCTTTCTTCATGTGAGAAGCTGCATCTGGTTTCCTGTGGGGGATGAAGTGACACCCAGAGTTTGTTTCCTTTGCATTTCTGGGTTACTGTTCAACTCAGGATGGGGATTTTAGCCTCTTTTTCTTTAGTCCTGATATAATCATCTCTAAAGTCTGTGAAGACTTCCATATCCTGTAACTAATTAAATAGAAAGAATACAGAAGGTAATATCTAGTTCTCTTGACTTTCTCTACCTTAGCTAGTGTTCATAGTGTCAAAAATAACCCACATTTCTTTTTTTCTGAGCCTTTGGTAATAATCAGAGTAGTCTGGATCTGAGCTTCCTCAAACATTACATGCATTGTCCAAAGGCATGTATTTATAATCCCAAATGTCTGAAAACAATATTCAGCACTCTGTTGTCTGCACAAAGTAGGATGCTGATTTTATTACAAATTCCAAATTTACTTTTTTAGTCTCTAGATTTGACTAATAGGCTTTGCATATATTAGAATTTTATGTGCTGCTAAGTAATTTCAAATATCCATCATTGTTGTCAAAACTGATGTGAATTTGCTAAACTAAACATGCAGTGCTTTCCTATAAATGAGGGAGGGTCACTGAGCCAAATGGCAGCAGCAAGTCCAGTGGGGGATGTTTGTCATTACTGACTGAGTCATAAGGAGCAAAGATTTTTGGATAAGCTGTAAAGCTGATAGAAATGGATGAGAGAATAAATTTTGGATAGTAACTTATCTAGTTTAAATCCTGTAACTTTTAGTATGCTTTATATAAACAGAGCAGGTGGTGTGTTACTTCATGTGGGTTGTTTAATAAATTATATTTGTGGTTTATTGTTGCTTTAGTTGTGAGATAACTGGACCCTATCTAATTTCAATACAATTTCTTTCACTTGGTCCTATGATGTTGACATCCTTCTGTCACAGAAATCTCAGGTTTACTTGAGATCTTAGGTTTTACTTGAGCAAAAATCAAGGGGCAAAATTAACTGTTTTAATTGCTACAATCCAAGGATCACTTTTGCAAAGTAAAACTTTGTTAGGAGTTTGTTCAGTATACTGAAAATTACTAGTCTGTCAAAATGGCCAAAAAACGTTTACCTCAGATGACCTTCAGAGAACTGTTTCTCTAAGTCTTTTGTAAGTCAAAATATCTAATTTATTTTAAAACTGTATATTGTTAATATATTTCTGATACTTGATCCCTTTTCTCTTCTAAGGAACTGGCATCATTTCCATATTAAAATAATATGTGTCCTGTAACTAGATATTTACTATACTTACTAGATATATATACTATACTTTTACTATACACAGAAATAATGCTGTGCTTCAGAAATGTCCTATCATAATCTTATCATCATCCAGACCAACCATAATGCAGTCCAAGTAATTAGAATATCCCAAGACTTTATGTCCTGCTGCTTAATTAAAATAACCTTAGCAACTATTGCTTCATCAAAGGCAAATAATTTTCCACTGTCAAGTGTGAAATACTTGCATCCAGAAAGGCTGATTAGCACCCAGTGCTTCCCTAAATGAAATCACCAAGAGGTGCAATATGTTTAGCCCTGTGTAGGGTACCCAAGTCACAGGATCACAGAATCTGGAGAATTGGCATGGGCCCACAGGTATCATTGAGTCCATCTACTGGCTCTGCACAGGATCATCCCCAAGACTCACACCATGTGCTGAAGAGCATTGTCCAAACACTCCTTAAGCTCTTTCAGGTTTAGTTCTGTGACCACTGCCCTGGGGAGCTTGTTCCAGTGTCCAAACACCCTCTAGGGGAAAAACATTTTTCTAATATCCAACCAAATCTCCCCTGACAACTCCAGGCCATTCCCTTGGGTCCTGTCACTGGTCACCACAGAGAAGAGATCAGTGCCTGCCCCTCCTCTTCCCTTCACAAGGAAGTTGTAACTGCAATGAAGCCTCACCTCAGTCTCCTCTTTTCCAGGCTGAACAGACCAAGTGACCTCAGGCACTCCTCATACAGCTTCCCCTCAAGGCCCTTCACCATTTTTGTTGGCCTCCTTTGGATGTTCTCTAATAGTTTAACATCTTTCTTGTGGTGACTAAAACTGCACACGATATTCAAGGTGAGGCCATACCAGTGCAGGGAGAACCTCTAGCCGTGCTGAAAAGAGAAATATCGGTCACAGCACTGTACTAAAACTAATCTTTCCAGAAAAATATTGTAGTGGCTATACACAGCAGGCCAGGCCTTTTTTTATGAACTGTTCAGAAACAGCAGCACAGCAAACGGAGTGATATGTATCTGTCTCAGAAGGAAGAAGAGAAAAGCCAGCCTTGTCAGGTTTTGAACTTGTCATTTCAAGGCATTCCCTGCCTGGTAATTGGACTGCTGAGCTACCCCGGTGTCCTGGTTGTAGAGTAGCTGGCAAGGGCTTGGCAGTGAAAGCTCAGCAGAGAGCTATGTTACTCATTTCAGGCCATCAGGACACTTTTCATCTGTAACAAATTCAGGTTATAGTTCCTGCAGCACGTCTTTGCCTGGTGCCTCGTTAAGTGAACAACTTGAGCAGTTGGGTCCTTCACTGATAACCCTCTTTTTTAGCCTCTTCTGCGACATAACATTGAAATTGGAACTCCAATTAAGATTAAAAGAATGCTTTCATTTGGACATCTTTACTTTTTTCTTTTAACCCTGACCTCCTGAAAAGCACTCCCTTCTGCAGAGATTCCTTACACTTAGAATTAAGCCAATAACTGTTTGTATTTTAGAAATATAGCTACAAAAATGTATGTTTCAGTGAATTGCAAAAATAATCATAGTTAACTATGAATAGCACCGATAGTGTTCTGGGAAGAAGAAAGTCTTTGTGAACAGAGCTGTGTGCCCTGGCAGCATCCTGACATGTATCAAGAGTTATTCAGCCAGCAGATTGATAGGAGAGTGATCACATCTGGACTTCTGCATCCAGTCTTGCCCTCCTCAGCCCCTCAGCAGGAAAGGCACAGACAATCTGTAGGCAGCTCAGCAGGAGCTACCAAGGGGGCTGAAGCACTTGTGCTGTGAGCAAAGGCTGAGGTAGCTGGTCTGGTTCCACCTGAAGAAGAAACAACATTGAGGGACCCTGAAAGCAGCCAGTACCTCAAGGTATCCAGAGGGGCCTGACAGGAGAAAAACTGACAGCAAAGTGCAGGAAGAGAGGCTTTTCAGACTGGCTTTAAGGAAAGCTTTTTCCCCACAAAGGCAATCAAGCAATTGAGTTTGTTTTCCAGGCAAGGGTGGTCTGGTCAATATCCTGTTTTTCAAGACTTGACTGGACAAAGTTGTGAAAAATCTGATCTGATGCCATCACTGACCCTGCTTTCAGCAGGAGCTGAGACTAGAGACCACCTAGACACATTTCCAATGTGAATGATTCTGTGATCCTGTTGATCAGGTGGTCATCCCTGCTCTCTGCTTTGAAATGGGAACAGACAGAAACTGATGAGAAGATATAGTCAGAAAAAAGAAATTCTCCTTTTCTAAAAACATCCACAAGTCTTTCTAAAAATCTGAGGAGGCTCTTTTGGGTTTAGGTTGAAAAAAGAAAATGAAAGGAAACTCCTGGAAAGGGTTCAAGTTTTTATTAGACGTTTTGATATCTGGGATGCAAAATTGCTTTAGAAATAAGCTACAAATCCTTGTATCTGATCATACAGCCTGTATTATGTGCACTGGGTTATAGTCACCCTCTCTCAAATGTATTTTCTAAAGTTCATCAGTCTTTATTCCTATTTTGTGTTCTTTTGGGTTAATCCTTTCTCATAAATTATCTGTAGTGCTGTTCTATTCCAGACATACTTCTTAGCAATTGCATTGGAATTCTTGTTTTGTATGTTAGCAGAAAAACCAAGTAGTGGCTGGTAGGTTTCTTTCTGTAGGCTTTTTTGTGAAGACTGTCTAGTAACTGTGCTTCATTAGAAAATTCAAGAAAATAATACTCTTTTTTTACCAGTTTACCAACAGTCTAATCTTTGTTCTTCCTTACTCTTGTTTCCTCCTTTCCCAGCATCCAGCCACCACCCTGACTCCCCCAAAGAAATCCTGGTTGCAAGAATAAGCTTTGCTTTGAATTTTAGAAAGCAGGCAGATATAGTTGTTGTTGTTGTGCTGTAACTTGAAGTGGCAGTGCTGAAAGTGTGTCTAGTGATGGAGTTTGAGAAACAACTTGTTGATAAAATGTTGTGTTCACATCCCTCTGTTGGTCTTGGGTTTAATTAGACCAGTCACAACTACTTCCCTGTGAGTTACTTACCTCTCAGTCTCAAACACACACCTGTTGTCAAGTGTTTATTTTTTAGTGTTAGATGGTAATTACATGCAGGTTTTGCTTCACTTTAATTGGTGTCTTTTAAGACATTTATAGAGGAAAAAATATTGTAAATACATACATACACACATATATGGAAATATACGTGTGCACATATATGCATCTAAATAAGCATTCCCTCAGAAGTAATTTTGTACATGAAGACATCTTCACTAATGCTAATAAAACTTTACCGTGAGCTAAAATTATTTTTCTGCAGATGATTAAAAAGCTTTCCCTTTTTAAATGATATGTAATGCTGAAAATTTATTTGGGCAGATCTCATCTAGTGCACATTTTGCTAGTTATAATGGGAAATTCTGAAAATTCATCCTGTTGCTACCATAAGTTAATAGATGTTAGTTGCAAGACAGCAGTGGTAAGAAAATATAGTTCAGTTAAAGCAAACAGACATTTTATGAAAAGGGTCCCTCACTTGATGTAATGCTACTGTATTGCAAGTGAGCATCTCACTTTTGCACATTGTGTCTTTAAATAAAAGCATCATATTCTTCATTCCAGAGCTGTTAACCCCAGTGGGCTTCCTGGAGCTTGGCTACTTCTCGCTCACCTTAATTTATTGAATATAACTGAAGCTAATAAGGAAAAATGCATTTTATTCTAGACCTTTTTCAAAAGCCTTGAATATGAATATTCTAACCTGGTGGCCCCTTCCCTTGTGATCTGTTTTGCTTGCACAGATTGTGTACCACAACTGTCTGTCCTCTTCTGTCTTCATGTGTGTGCTCAATGGCCAACAATAATAATGTGATAGCCATTGTGCTCCGCAGTGTGGTGCCTGTGACTATGATGTGACCTGTTAATATGTTGCACTTGTTGACAGGTACAAAGCCGAGATGTCAACATGTTTGTAATGATGTCTTGGAAAGGTGAATTAAAGTTTTAGCATTTTGTGATACTGGTGAATGCAAAGTGGTGCTGAGAAAAACATTGCTTGGCCAGGTTTATTTTGAAAGCTTGGAACTGTGTACTTAAGCAAGTATGCTTGTGTGACGTTTCAGCTTCTTTTCATTTAGCGGAGCACGAAGATTTTTTGGTTTTTTGGTCAGGCGTGACATAAGTAAACATTTTGAAATAAAATATATAAGTCCCCAAGCAGTTATCATTTTCTGAAATACCTGGATTGTGATTTCATTTTTCATGAATAGTCATTGTTTCATATTTACTTTTTGTAGACTTCATTTTCATGAAGACACGTTAGGCTTTTGATTGTGCTTCAGAAAAGAAAAAAGAGGAACTCTTTGAAGGTAGAGTATTGGGCCAAAGACTGCTTTCTCTTTAGTTTTTACTATTATTTGGCAGCGTTGTAGTCTCATAACATTAGCAGGCAGTGCCCAGTGCCTGAGAGCCTGTGGTAATGTTTTGGCCCTGGCCTGGTTCTCATATTAACACCCAACCATTCCTGCCTTCTGCTGATGTGCATCTGTTACCTTGTGTCACCATGCAGCCATCACACCAAGTCTACTGCCCATTGAGGACATCATTTTGGTTTAATTGGGAATTAATTGTGTGACAGATGTGCGTAAGTAGGGATCACAAGAGGTGTTCTGAGTGTGCATATGTATGAGAGCTCTGAGTGAATATATTCAGCTGTACACTCTTGCTTGGGTCCTGCTGTCACAAGTCACTGGAGGAGTCTTTGCAGAAGATAGAGCGAAAGATGTTCTCTGTTCAAATTTCAGTGTACTTGGATGATAAAAGCAAAATACCTTGTTGTGTCTTTCAGCCATTTTTCAATATCTGCTTTCAAAAAATGGGTGAGAAAAATAATGAATGGTGAAATGTAGTTTAAGACTTAATTTAAATGATCTTTCTTAATGAATACTACGGCATTAGGAACTAGGCTTTTCCCACAGTTCTGTGGGAGCTCTTTGAGTGTACTGTATCCAAAACTGCTTTCCTATTCTGTTTCTCTGGAGAGTTAGCTTGGTACCTTCTCACTGAAAGGTCCTCTTTGTTTGTGTGACTTGCTTGCCCTTTCTAATGGGATCAATTGTAAACTCCGTCCATCAAAATCAGTACTGCTGTATTTCCCCCTCCTCAGTGATGTTGCTCCAGTTCCATGGATAGCTGATGAAGCTCACTAATTTGCAAAAAAAGCCCAAAACAACTAAAAATGAAGTTAACTCTTGTAGTAGGTGGCCTTCTATTTCCCAGGTTGGACTGGCTCAGCTGGGGCCAAATATCAGACTGACTGTGCTGGTCTAAAGGGGACAGAGGGAGGGTTTGTGTCTGCCAGGGCAGTGAAATTGCTATGTCTCTTCTTCACATTGGCTTAAACTTGTTGTAGTTCCTTTGTGCCCCTCTGGGTAAATAATCATCCATAAGGTACAGCCATCACTTCACTTGCCAGTATTCTTTTCAGCTCTCACACTGTCTGCAGATAGTGCTGCTTTTAGGATAATGTAAAGTTTTATGAAGACAGCCATGCATTCTCAGCCACTGGCATTTCTAGGTGTGCCTTCAAATGTCACAGGTTTGGGTTTGGTGTGTTATGCTCCTTGAGCTGAAAATACACTCCATTAGAACAGCTGATCAGCAGACCAGTCTTCATCAGCCAGAAGATCTCTGGAGCAGTGCTCTGTAAATAAACCCCAACAGATACAAGTCTGAATGAACAGGTTATTCTCAAGCATGTGTTGCTTACACACACTACTATGCTTTCAGAAGGGCTTAATTTTTCATAAACTAGAAGCAATATTGCATTTCTTATGGTAGTTCTAGCTTTTAATGCATTCTCAGTTCAGAAACTGTTGAAATGTAGAGAGTGTCGAGGTGCTGAATTGACACTGCTCACAACTGTTGTTGCATAGAAAAAGCTGTTGTTTAAAAGAAAAAAACACACACATACCAAAAAAAAAAAGCCTTCCTGTATGTTTATATCTTGGCTTAACACTTTTCACTTAATTTTAGAGAATTCGAATGTTGGTAAAATATTTCCCTGACACCTCTCAATGGGGAAGAAAGAATATTTAACAGTCATTATAGTATTGGTTTTGAGCTTTGAATTGAGCTCATGCTTCTTTTAAGTGATACATTAAATCTCAGTGTAACTTTGGTAAAGAGTAGTGCCAGGCTATAGAGCTAGTCTTTGAAGTGTGTTTAGAGATATGGATTTAGCTGTAGAATTAAGATTGTGTTAAAGCCTATGTAAAGTAACTTCCTTTAGGTGTTAAAGCTCATAAAGATTAAAAAACTTAGAAGGTAAAAAAATAGAAGGCAAAAACAGTGCAACTTTATGATTATAGATAAAAATTGGTCTGTTTTCTATGTACATTTCTTTCTCAACAATTGTCGGGTATAATTAGAGGAAGAGAGAGAAAATGGAACAATTAACACACCATATGTACAAAACAAAACAAAACAAAAAACCACCTCCAGTCTGTAGGTGTTAATACTGAAAAACATTTGGTTTTGTCCCATCTATCTTTTTTATGTAGGTAGCATTTACTCATTTATATTGCATTTTGAAAGACTTGTACCACTAATAGATACATGTTGTTGTTGTTGTTTTTTCTTTTAAGCTAAATATATATGTTTGTTGTTGTATCTCCTGGAAACCTGTCCTTTCTTTCAAAAAATATTACATGTTTTGCACAGTTTAACCCTACATATGTATATGGGGTGATTTGAAATCTCTCCATTATCAAGCAACAGAATTATACTATATATTAATGATTGGGGGTTGTTTCTTTTCTAGAAGAAATAATCAGCTTCCCCTTCATGTCTTGCTAGGACAACAGCTGCAGATGAGATTGAGCTTCCATATTTAATACATTCTATTAACTTCACACATCCAAACACACACTGGCTCACTCCCTGACGCACCCCAGTGTCACATTAGAGGTGAGCAGGCCCTAATTAAAAGCAGGCACCATCTGCCGGAGTTCGGTGGCAGAGTGGCACTCCACAGCCATCCTGAGTCCTGTGATTGAAATGTATTATTTATGAGCTCAAAGACAAAACACGTTTCTTGGCTGGTGAAAGCTGCATTAGGGGCTGGATAGCACCATCTAATGGAATGGAGTGCCACTGGCTATTCATCTTTCCTCTTCTTCCTCTCTCCTCAGTCTTCTCCCTCAGTAATTTTATTTTTCAGTCTTGTCCTTGGATTTTCTGTGGTAGTGTTTCAAACAATTTTGTATCTCATGTTCCACTTCTATACAAGATTGGAAAGAGTTGTTGAAATATTAAACTAATTGTGGGGGAATTTTGCAGCCTTTTGTCTCCTTCCAGTGCCACGCACAGGGTTTTACTCTCTGTAGCAAAAGTGATACTGATGTGACGTGGTGGCACAGAGGAATACGAGGAAGATAAATGAGCAAGATCAGTTTACTGCATTTCTCCAGTTTTTCCCAAGGACCCTTGTAATGGAAGTATCCACTGCTCTGTCTGAAAATTTTATTTTAACGTGGAATTTGGCCCTGATTGCGGGGGGAGGGAAGGCAGGACAGTACACTACAGACAGTGTGAAAGTTCTTTACTGTGTTGGAAAGAAAAGGCAGGATTTGGGGAAAGCTGCAGCTTTGGACCTTCCTCTCTGCAAGCAGAGACCATAACCTCTTCCAGCTTGCAGAAATCATGTTCTGTTATTGCTTCTTAGCGGGGAAATGGATGAGGAGGTGTTGGACTGAGGGGTGAAATACACTTTGTCAGGAGAGGAAAAGGGTGACAGAAAGGAGCCCTTTTTGTGTTAATTGGTCCATCAATCTACATTTGTTGACTACTAGACTACAACACTGCATCTAGTAGAAATGTGTATTGTGACAATGACCTTTTGGATATGCAGGTTAAGAATAGTCACGCTGATTCAAAATAATGAATGATTTTCTGGTCCTTAGCCTTTTTGTAACATTCTTGAGTTTTGCGGTATTCCATGCTGGGCATCCAGCAGTATGGCTTCAGCACAAACAAGCAGTTAGGACTGGACTGATACTTGAAATATGACATTTTTCTACAGTAACATCTAATAGAACCACTTTTTTTTTAAATTACAGGATCTGATCGCTACTTCAACTCGGGCAAAACAAAACCCTGAATAAAATGATATGTGTCTAAAACTTATCTATATATATATATATGGGAGCTGTGCATTTTATTTTTTGTATCAGCATGTTTTAAAGAATGTTGAAATGACATAATTCATGGCACATCTATGAATACATTCCTCTTATTGTTTGTGTTTAGAACATACGCCATCAGAAGGATAAAAGATGCCTTTAGAGAAAACAAGAACATAACAGACTCTGAAAAAATAGAAGAACTACTGAATAAAGCCAAAGCAAACCTACAGGTTATTCAACGGCAGGTATGTTAATTTCTCTAATTTTTTATGGAAGTTGTTCACTACTCATTTAGCTGTCTTATGCCACTAGAGATAAAAAAAAATATTTCCTTGCTAAAAACATTTCTAGATGAACATCAGTTTTTGTCTGAATTTGTTTGTCTTTCATCATAGGTTCAGAGGGGTGACTTTGACACTGACTCAAAATAGTCTCACTTTTTCTGTGTTTGTTTTTTCGCATCTCCAGATACAGTGTTAGAATAGTAACAGAACAAGAAATTCCTGAAGTGAATTAAGTAAATGCTGACTAAATGTGTCCAAACGGTGATAGATTCTCCTTTGGAAAATTTGAGTCACTAGCAATATTTTTCTTCAACCTTGTCTGAGTAGCATTTATAGCATCTCTGTTCCTTCCACTAGGTACCATGTTGCTAAGAAATGAAGTAGACTTGGTTGAAACTTCAGATACTTTTTAAATTTCTCATTCATACCTGCTGTCTATCTAAAGTGACCACTAAAAATTGGAAGAAAGAGCTCAGTAGTACTTTTATTAAACACTGAATGAACATGTGCACCCGCTCCTCCATTATTTGCTTTAATATGGCTCTTAAAACAACCAGCAGGTCAGTTAGATGGGTTCTTATTTTGATAGGGAGCTGGGCCCTTTGATTTGACAATTAAGTATGGATGCTTAGGTGCGAGTTATTTTTTTTTTTAATTTTCATCTCCCAGGGTGTTGTTTTGTGCTACCATAGTTTTGCTATCTTTTTTTAACCCAAACACTGCTAATTTTTTATTTAAGTGTTTCTTAAAGAAGCAATTTGGATTGGATTGTTCCAATGCAATTACATTTGAATGCTGGGGTGTTTTTTCTCAGATCTGTAGGTGATAATTGGCATTTTCAGCTCTTCTAATTCTTGCTTAAGATAAAGTCTTGCTAAATAAAACTTTCCAACTTTTTTTCTCAGCAAAACATTATTCTACTGATCTGAGTCCTAATAGGTCTGGGACAGATTTTAAAATAAAACTCCTTTTTTCTCTCTAAGTCCTATGTAAACCCAGATTACCTTGTTTCTGTAGATCCTAAAAAAAAGATATTATTTCTCTAAAACAGACTTCACAGGCTGGACTTCTGTCTAGGGTAGGGGTCTTGCCTTGCAACTTTTTTTAAGTTTTCTTTTAGCCTAAACATTTTCCCTCAGCATCAGACAGTATCTTTCTGTTATGCATTTATTACTGTATCACTGGGACATACCGGAATAATTCAGAATGGCCTCAGTTGTTAAGTCTGGAGGGTTTTGCATGTTTGTTTCAAGCATTAGCTATAAGGGCCTTCTCCAACATTAAAACCCAAATTGCTGAAGTTGGTTTTAAATTGGATCACTGTCATTCCATGTAAGAATTTCGGGGAAAATATACTTGAAAAGCAAGGAATATTAAAGACACTGACACAGCTTTCCATTTTTAACACTGCTAAGACAGTGAACCTTATGTTGAAATATCTCTTTAATGTTGCACTTCTAGACATTTTCCAGAGAAAGTACAATCATGCTGCATTCACTTTTGGAAGGGTTTGTCTTACATGTTTTCAAGAGTAATGGATAATAAATGTTATTATGCAGTAACATAATAGGCAATGGAACTTTTTAACAAAAAATAATCAGATAGGAGAAAATTATTTTATCAAGATAATTTTTTGACATGCATCCCTGCAAGAGTTGATTGTTTGGGTGTTAAAGACCTTTTTTTTTCCCTAAAAAGTTGCAAACTCTTGTGCTTTGCAGAACTTATGTTTCAGTGTCATCTCACTCCTATCTGTAAAGCAAGAGATAAATGTTGTAAAAACAGCAACACTGTCTTAAAAGTTTTTCATCAGGACTGTTAACAACCTGAGCATCTAAGTTCATATTAATATTTATTTGGTGTCAAATTTCATCATGCTCTGTCGAAAAAGTTCAATTTCCCTCTTTGTTTAATTGAAGACCTAAGTAATGAAGTCATCTCACATTATTAAGACTTTATATTTAAAACTAACCAAGCATAATATAAAGCGCTTTTACTTTTAAATGCAGAAGCACTGAAGTAAACATGAGATCTAGCATACAATTTTTTGCTAAGTTTGGGATTTACTATGATGTGGTTCATCTTGGTATTGCTGACTTTTTTCTAGTGTGTCAGTAGAAATTAAATAATATCCCTCTTTGCTGACAATTTGTTGTTACTCTAAAATCAAATGTATATTCACTTTGCATTCTAATTTATGGTTTAGTCATCAAAGTGACCATTGAAGTGTAAGGTTCATAAATAACTATTTGAATCAGCCTAGTGGGAAATGTGAAGTAGTGACAGATTACTGTCATTTTGTTCATGTCAGTCGCTGTACAGTTTGCTGGAGTGTTATAAAAGTAGCTTTATAATGCTGAAAAGCGTGGAGGAACATTAATCTCCAGCTTAGTCCTCCTCTGCTTATTATTGGGTTTGATTTTATAATAGCCTGGCTAACCAAAGGGACAACTCATTTTCAACACTGCTGGCAAAGATTTTTGTGGGTGTGTGTTTACTGTGTAAACAACAAAATTTTGTTGTTTACACAGTAGTTGTTTTGTCTTTCCTGTAGAGAAGGGCGTTGTAAGAAATGCATTGTCACAAATAAGTGTGAAATAGAAAGTTTTAAAAAGTTTTGAGGTGAAGTCCGGAAGGTGTTTGGGGATTATCATAACAGCCATTTCCCAGCTATGCTAATATGATTTCATTTGTGAGTTTCTATTACTATTAGTATTCTAGTACTAGTATTAGTTTCTAGTACTATTAGTATCTAGTACTATTACTATTAATGTTAGTATGTTAGTGGTAGGGTAATTTATACTGAAATGTACTGCTGCTGAAATTTAAGATTTGTGAAAGCCACTTTGAAGATTGGCAAATACTGAGTGTTTTGAAGTTTTCTTTATGCCATTCTGTCTCTCGGGTTTTGAACTGAAAACCTAACAGTGAAGTTCAAAAGCAATAGTAGATGTGTGTGCTCTGATTAAAGCCTTGTTTTCACTTACAGGATATCTCATTCTTCTGTAGTGCTTTCTCCTCAATTTTATATTGCAGCTGGAAACTGCCAGTCATCTTGTTGTCCAGCTAAGAAGGATTACTCAGTTTTTCTTGGCAGCTCTGAGCCTTTGTTATCAATTTTACTGGTTTTAATATCACACAACTACAGTACTCTTCAATAAAAGGGTTTTAATATTTCACAGCTTTTGTTTGTCTCTCTAAATAATCCAAACTGATGAGAATCCTGGTTTGCACCAGGATTTGAATCCTGGATCAGGGAGACAAGAGATGCACCTTGGGTGTTCAGACGGTCAGGACTTGTGAAGCTGCCTCCTTTACAGCTGGCTGCTCATCTGTGTTTTTTAAGGGAACAGATAAACTTTTCTTTTGGGTCTGAGCTGTTTTTCCTTAGGCTTGACCTCTCTTATGCTTCCCTTCATGAAGGAATGTGGTGTTGATGCAGGAAACCTCAGTTAGAAAGGTTCCGCTGATAATGATAAATGCTGAGTACTTGCAGCATTTTTCATGTTTGCAGCGTGTTGTAAAGTACATTCTAATCCTTGAAATATGCATTGCTTGTAGTAACTTTAGCTCCATTTCTCTTAATGAAATGCTTCATGACTATGTCTTGATAAAAGCCCACATCATACTTAGTGTAAGATTTTGGTCTCATATTCTTATGTTTTTCCATAGTCAAAATTTTTAGTATGGTCTTGTGCTGAAACTTGTGCAAAATAAGAACAAATCTTCTGGATCTTTTATTTTTCAGCAAGCCAAGCTGCTAGTGCAGGTGTGTATAGCCAAGTACTGTGCCTTCTTGAGGTGTTCATTAGCAGTATCTTATCTTGGCAAAATTTTGAATTTAGGTAACACTTGAATGGAAGTGGAAATTAAATGGAATCAGTGTACTGATACAGCACTCATATTATTAGAATTAACGACCATAAAGCCATAAGGAAACTTTCTGTTAATCAAAATAACATAAATATTAAAGCATGTTTAATAAATATTAGCAAGACAAGCAACTTCAATTATAGGTGCTATAAAAAATGAAAGGTAGAAGTACTACCCTAGTTTACTGTGCCTGGTTTGAATTGACTGCTCAGCCTTTGAGCAGCAAATATTCCTATATTAGTAATTGTCAAGGTGTATTACTTCTGGACTGAAAGCATTTTGTTGAGTATTTGGAGGACTGGTACCAATTTACACAGTTGTGAGTTTGTGACATTGGAATTGACTGTGTGAAGGAACTTACCGAACTTTAAGAAATGTTCTGGGTATCTGAACAAGTTGTGATTATAGAGCAGAGCACTGTAGGCTGGATGCCCTTTACAGGAGAAGATTCATTTTGAAAACTTTTATTAGTATTCGTTTTGGGCTACAGGTTGTGTTTATGTCTACATTTTATGAATATGTAAGAAAGTTGCAAAATGGTGTGTAATGTGATTCATTATGTAGGCAGCAGTTCTGAGGCCAAGAGGAAAGAATAGCTGGAAAAGCCCTTTGAACACAAGGGGCAGCACCACACTACTGTTCACGAATGGGTTTAGTATTGGCAAGTCATGTCTTCCTGCTGGCAGACAATTCTCTTGGAGTTCTAATATGGTTCATTCTTATCAAGCTTGTCACTGCAAGGAAGTTCTAAAATCACAGATTATTTTGCTGCTTTTCTTTAGAAGCTCTTTGAATTTTCTCTTTTTTTTTTTTTGCAGCTTCACAATGGCAAATAC
The DNA here is from genome assembly GCF_901933205.1 of Camarhynchus parvulus. Lineage (NCBI taxonomy): Eukaryota > Metazoa > Chordata > Aves > Passeriformes > Thraupidae > Camarhynchus > Camarhynchus parvulus. Next base: position 67,308,770 of record NC_044572.1, read on the forward strand.
CCATTTGTCTACAAAAATACAAATTTTTATACCATAAAATTCAGTACAGTTCTTAGATAAGAGAGTTGCCCTTGGAAATCTCTCATCTGGATTGCCCTTGGAGTTTGCTGGGACTTTCACTCGTGCCATGTATTTTTATTTATTACAGTTGGACATCATTTTCCAGCCAGGATAGAGCTGACATTACACACAGAGAATTTTTCTTACCTCTCTGGCCATTTAGCTATACTTAAAGCAAGTGTAGACACAGTCAAGTTTTCCAATGCTTCATTCACAGTAGAAGAGTGGGAGTGAGTGGCATAATCAAACAATGGAGAAATGTCCTGGTAAAACAGTTTATCAAGTCGCTGCATGATATCCATGAACTACCTATACAATTCTAAATCCTTGGATTGGCAGCTAGAATGTAGAAAATGTTTGGCATGAGCCTCTTGCATTTCTCTTGCTCCTAGCCTGTTGCAGTACTGGTAGTCAGTTTTTAATTGCTTTTCCACGTCATGAGTTCTCACTTGTTTGGTTCCTTACCTGCAATTACCAAAATTATGCTCGAAGCTTGTGGCAAAGCCACAAACTGAATTCAAATCAGCTGACGCAGGGTTCAGAAGCCACTGGCGGCATTTTCCTGTGTTTGTTGGTGGTTTTCATTTTAATTTTTTTAAAATTTCAAAGCTCTTTGGGGTGATATTTTTAGGTATTTTATTTTCCTTGAGGTAGTTCAAATCCTTTTGTTATGTTCATGTTGCCTTCACAAGTGGTTTGAAAACTTCAAATACCTAATAATAGTAACCTACCAGGAAGCATATGATTAAGGAAGACAATGGAAATCCTTAACATATATTAAAATTCAGAGCTCTTGACTTAGAAAGAGACACAGATGCAGGTGAAGGAATGTAAAACATAGGATGGATGTTTTAATACCTGTCTTTCAGTAAACAAAAGAAAGCTTCAGACTGAAATTGGGAAACAGTAAATTCAGAGCTATACTGGTTTTGTATTTCAGTAGGAGAGTGAATATCCATAAGGTTTTGGGGGTTGAAAAGGAGGAGGAACAAAGAAAAAGGTGTTGTAGGAGTGACTTTGAAAAAGGGTTGTAAATTTAAACAGAAACCCAGCTGAATCAGAACTTGTCCTTTCACAGAACTTGTTAGCAGTGATGCTGCTTTGGCCAGCTTTTCCAAGTACCTTTTTCATCTTGGCATGTAGGCCAGCTTTGGAGATGTGCAACATTGGAACAGATGCCAAAAGCCCAGAGCTGTCGTTTCAGCTTAATTTCTGGCATCTGAGGGTGCAGGAAGTGTAATAGACATTTTACTCGTCTTCAGGTGGCATGGCTCTCCAGGTTACACCTGTGTGAGTCTCTAGAGCAGTGTTACTCCTTAGGCTTTCATTTAACTCTCCTGATGGAGAACAAGATTGTGTTTTCACAAGTGATTTGCTGTTGTTCATTCTGCTGACTAAACTACAAGTGGCAGGTTCTGTCTGCAGTATTAAATTCCAAAGTAGACTGTGCATTGAAAATAACCTTTAGGCTGCCAGCAGAGGCGATTCAGAAGTGGAGTGAGACTTTGTCTTTCTGATGTAAGAGCTTAGGGTAGAACACAGCATTTGATGTATGCAGTAACCTTTCCTAAAAATAAAGGCTGCTGAGTGTTGGCCAATGCATTTAAAATACTGTAATTATCTGTCATAAAGAATTGTCATTATTTTTGTTGCATGTATTTAATGGCTAATCCAATGAGGTTGGGGCCTTATCATAAATAGTAACAGTAGTTATATAATACATCCAGAGCTGTGAGCACCTGGTGTTCTGCGCAGATGAGGGCTGTCTGAAGGACAGGAGAAGGACTTACTTTCTCGTGAGCAACTCAGTGTGGCAGTGTGTCACATCCAATAAAGCAAATGCTGAGTGTAAACTTCCACATGGAAAAATGTAAGTTTTATCAGCCTGGCTGGTCAGTAGCTCCTTGAAACAGTTAGGAGCATTAGCCATTCTGTGCTGAAGAAGGCATCAGAAGCAAGGAAGGATCACATTTTCTGGCAGATGTGTCCCTCTGCCATTTGCCCCTTAGTGCTTTCTGCTTTGCTGTATTTGGTGTCTCAAGGGTTTCAGCCTGGGCTGTAAATGAATATGTCATTAGGGGTGGCTGTTGCAACAAAACTTCAAGGAGGCTTTTCCAAATGAGGTAACAGCAAGTGTGTTTGTGTGTCTTAGTTCAAATAAAAAATACTGTCAAGAGTGGGAAAGTAGAAATAAGTGCTTTAGTTTTGATCACAGAGCAAATGACTAAATGACTTCTGCTGTGTTTCTAATCTGATTATGTGATCTTGCTTTGATGCCTGTCAGTCTGGTTTGCAGTGGTGCCCATTGAGGGACGGTTTGAAAACTGAGTTTCTTGCATTGAAATGTATTAACCTTTGAGCAACTTCTTGTCTTCCTTGCTCTGTGATGTCTGCTGCAGAGCAGAACATTTGTGGAGGTTCTCTTTTTTACTGAGTAGGAAAAGGAGAAGTATGGCAATCTTGTGTGTTATTTATGAAATGTATGACCTTGTAAAAGCCTTTGTGTTATGTATTGTGACTTACATTCACATCAGAATATTGGTCTCTCATGAGAGTCCCTTCTCAGGGGTAAACCAGTTTTAAGTACAGCTAGACCCTGAGGAAATTAGAAGGACTCCTGTTTTGAGGACTTCTAAAAAAGGGAGAGAGACGAAAGTGCTGTTATTGAAACAGTGATCTCTTGATCTCTCATTGTTTGTTGGTTGCTTTTTAATCTGTTGTAGTTTTATTTCTTTTTTCCTTGCTGTGAAAACTTTCCATCCTGATTTTGTACTGCTCATTGGAAGGAGACACTATCAGATTCATTGGCACTGCAACTGAGCAGGCACACTTCCCTCCAGGAGGAGCTTTGGCACATTTGTCTGGTGCCTCTGATCCCCAGGAGGTTCTGCTCTGCTGCCCTTGAACAGCAGTCTGTAATTCAGGATGACAATGTTGGTATTGGTACTCTCGCTGTCTGACAAGTCATCTGGTCCCATAGCTGTGGTAAAATAGGTTTTTTAATGACATTTCTCCCCCAACCTTATGCTCAGTCATCAGTCTCTCAGCATATTACAATTTCAGTTTTTCCTTTTACAGAGGAAAATTCCAGAGTTTTTCCATTTCCAGCTTCCTCTTCCAGGGAAGAGGCTCCTCCTGAAGCTACTTGCATTCTTTTCTGGCCTTTCAGATGAACATTGCTTCTGCCCACAGCACACCGAGAATATGTTTTAAAACTTTCCCCTGCCACTCTGAATCAGATGCCTTTTATTTGTTTCTTTCACAGATGATTTTTCAAGTCTAAAGAATTTATTCTTTTTTTTGTTCTCAAGATAGGGGCAGTTTGCAAAGACCTCCATTTGCCTTATTTGCTCCATGAATCTGGTTTCATGACTGATTCATATTTGCCCATCTAATTATCTTCATGCTTCTGTTGGTTGTCACTAAAACTTTTCCACTTTTCCAGTTTCAAAGGTGACGCTTGCTTCTTTCTTACTTCAAAATTGCTTGTCAAAATGTAAGCTGTTTATACAATCCACTAACATTAACTGTCGTTTTACAGAACTGAAAAAAACAGTTACTTAAAAAAGAAACAACCCTCTTCATGGTCCCTTGTGTCTGATATGTCTGCATATATTGTAATCTTGGGCATCCACTGGGCATTCCCTGTGGGTTATCATAGATCAAACATGGTCTCTGTCACCAATACCATTTGACTGAATTTGCAGCCAGGTAAATTCACAGTGATCTACTTTTATTTTGACAATAAAGATATATGTGGCCTTCACATAGGAGCTCTTTCAAGCAAAGAAGCTTTATCATTGATGTGTTATTTTACAGTTTTGTCTTTTTTGCAGTAATTCAGATTCTGTCTAGTGTCTCTGTAGTAAGCTGCTTGTATTTGAGGGAAATGTGTTTGATCCATGAAGTTGTGATGAAGGCCAAGCTTAGGGAAGAAAGTTGCTAGACTCTAACAGCAGCATGTCTGATCAGGCCCTTGGAAGTTTAGGCAGGGAAAGCTGTTTTCTAGACAAGAGTGTAGAGTGAAGTTTAATTAGTGTTTACGCAGTCTCCTTGGTACTTGGTGCATTGCTGCTGTCTTAGCTTTGGGCTTTCTGAGGTGAGCCTGGGTTTTTTTTGGCCATTAAGAGCTACAGCTGCAGTGCCCTTCATCTTTGTGACAGGCATTATGCCAGTACATTAATTCTGGAAGCAAGTAAAAAGAAGAAGAAAGAAGGAGCCCGAACTCTTCCAGTCACAGTTAAATCACAGTTCGACTGATTCCTGTTGTTATGCTTTCTGGGGTATGTCAGATATATGTTTCCCCTCTGAGGTCGGTGCTGCCTGAGTGTCCTTGCTTGGCTGTTGACTTGGCAGGAAGTGAAGCATTGCTAAGCAGAGTTTTGAACTCACCTTTATAATTTTGTCACCAGTAGAAAATGCATAAATGCATAGTTTAAAACAAAAATCTGCTGTTTATGTTGTAAAAATAAGGTCCTGTCCCTCATCAAGGCAGTTATGAATATTGCAGTGTAGTGGCTAAATAATACATTCATAGTTTTTCTGCAGTGAGCATAATAGACTTGCTGAACAGTAGCTTTGATAATTCTTAACCATATTTTCATCCAAGTGTGTGGTTAAAGAGAGCATTATGTGTCCTAATCCCGTAGCCTTTCACATTAATACCGATCCTGTTTATAATTCTCTTGATTTTGTTGTTGACCCAGTACTTTGGTTCTGTGTTCAGATTATCTTAACTTTAAATGAAAATATTTCTTGTCTCACAGAAGTTTAATTTCTATGCACATTTGTCAGTGGTGAATACTTAGTGGGAGTGATTACTCTCTAACTGCTCATGCCAGTATACCTCTGGGAGGTTAATCAATCTTGTGCGTTTTAATTGACATCAATAATGTGTTTACATTTATCAATATTTCTTAATTGTCAAGTTATAACTGTGGAACTTCAATAATAAATCATACCAGTGGTTAACTTCATACATTAGATTTTTAAGAGTCTCCTTAAGCACTTTGACATGTTGTAAATTGCTTTTAAAATGATGTATGTATACTCATGGGGGAAGAGCAGATAAAAATTGGTATGCAGAGTCATGCTGTCAAATAATACTGCAGAACTGGCCCGTTGACAGTAACATACCTTTACCACATGTAGGATATGCTTTATGGGAAGAAAATTGGAGTAAGTATTTTCAAACTGCTTGTTTTATTACTAATAATTTTGTGACTATGACAGTGCTCATACATTTGTTGTGTCATCCCCAAGGAATTGTCAGGGCTGTGACTTTTTCCATTCTCTCAGCTGTTGAGGCAAGACAGAGGACAGAAAGAATTACCAGTTCTACTGCTCCTCTGCAGAAGTAGCAGTGAGTTGTGGGAGATCAAGGCATCCTGATTTTGATGGTGCTTTTCACCGATGTCCTTAAGATATTGATATGTTTAAAGACTTGGGTGCGCAGGGAAACAAATTATTTGCCCAAGTTCACAAAATACGCTTACACCAAGAATTAAGGCATGAAAGTCCAAGTCTTCCAACATATACCTTCATCATCTGCCTCACTCTGTTCTCTGTCTCCTTTAAACCCAAGGAGCAGTATTCTGAAGAAGGAAATCTGTACAGAGAGAAAGCTGGCAGGATGCTGACCACATTGTGTCAGTCTTACCATGTTTTATGGGCTACATCCAAGACAATATAAGAACTATAAACCTTGCCTAATGTGCAGTGAAGAAAAAGATGATGCTGTTTTCTAGGTAAGTGAAAACCACTGTGAACACCAGGAACATCAAGGCTGGGTTTTATTTGAAAAGACTAAGTATTAAATATTCCAGTTTAGACTAGCAGCCATTTTGTTGACTTCTTGCAAATGTCATGAGTCATAAATTAAACTTCTCCCTCCTTTTTTGAATGAGACAAGAGTGATAAGAAACAGCTATTAAACAAAATTATAGTAGTTACCAAATCCAATTGCATTTAAAGCAAGTGTGTGTAATCAATCTCTTTTGAAGGGTAAAGCAATTCATGAGAGAAATCCATTGGCACTTTCTTTAGCGTGGCAGATTAAGTACCTTCACATTGCATGTAGAGGGCTTTGCAGTAGGTTGCTTGTGTGAATAAGTGATATTTAGGTTCAAAAGCAGACATCCTGGAGTGCAGCTGTCAGCTGCAGACACTGCTGCACAGGTTCTGAGCTAGAGGTCATTCCCATCCATGTCTAGAAAGGTAAACTTGGGTCAGTGTATGAATGTGTGAATGAACACAAGTCTTTAAGAAATTGTAACCTTTCAGCAGTATTCAAGTATTCTATTTGTGCTTTTAGTTTCAAAGCTACTAAGGTTCTTGAGATGTGTAAGAAGCTAAATTTAGTGTGGCTGTGTGGTTGGTTGACCTTGACTGGACACCAGGTGCCCACCAAAGCTGTTCTATCTCCTCAGCTAGACAGGGGAGAGAAAATACAATGAAAGGTTCATGGGTTAAGATAATTTGGGGAGAGATCACTCACCAATTACTCTCATTGGCATACCAGACTCATATTGGAGAAATTAGTATAATTTATTACCAATCAAATCAAAGAAGGGTAATGAAAAATTAAACTAAATCTTAAAAATGGCTCAGTTCCACTCCTCCCTTCTTTTGAGGCTTAAAATTACTCCCAGTTTTCTCTACCTCCTCTGTGCAGAGGCTGGGAAATTCAGGCTGCAGTCAGTTCATCACACATCATGTCTGCTGCTCCCTTCTCCTCAAAGGGGACTCCTCACACTCTTCCCCTGTGTCACCATGAGGTCCCTCCTGCAGGAGACAGTCTTTTATGAACTTCTCCAGTGTGAGTCATTCCCATGGGGGGCAGTCCATCAGGAACAGACTGCTCCAGCTTGTGTTCCTCACAAGATCACAAGTCCTGCCAGCAAACCTTCTCTCCACCAGTCCAGAGGTCCTGACAGGAGCCTGCTTCCCATGGGGTCCCAGCCTCTTTCAGGCATCCACCTGCTCCAGTGTGGGGTCCTCCACAGGATGCAGGAGGATCTCTGCTCCACCATGGACCTCCCTGGGCTGCAGGGGTACAGCTGCACCACCATGGTCTGCACCCCAGGCTGTGATGGAGTCTCAGCTCTGGCACCTGTAGCACTTCCTTTCCCTCCTTCTGCACTGACCTGCGTGTCTGCAGAGCTGTTCATCTCACAAACTCTAATTCCTCTCCTGGATGCAATTATGAAGGTTTTCATTTTTTTCTCCTCCTGCTTAAATGTCCCAGAGGCGCTACCTCTGCTGCTGACCTTGACCAGTGGCAGGTCTCTCTTGGAGCCAGCTGGCACTGGCTCGCTCAGACACTGTGGGAAGCTTCTGGCACTTCCCTAAAGAAGCTGCTCCTGTAGTCTCTCCTCTACCAAAAGCTTGCCACAGGCTGTTAGCATGAAGAATAAAAAATCTTCTATGAATTGAGTTTAGAAAAAATTATTTTTATTCACTGTTCTCCACAAATATCTTTAATGCCATCATAGCCTGAAGTGTAAATAAAACTAGTTCTGTTGTCAGGTTTTCTGGTACTTTGGAGGAAGACTGAAATAGTTGCTACCAGGTCATCAGGTGGGATGTGTTTTCAAATATAAGTGTGCCTGGTACAGGAAACTTGTGTTTCAACCTTCTTCCATTTCTCAAACATCCTACATTGAGTGTATACTGGGCTACTGAGAAAGTAAGAAGTGTAATTAATATCCATTATGTATATTCTCATAGACTGAAAAGAGAGAACTCTTTTGTTCAAAGGGTAGCTGAGCAGATTGAAAGCAAGTATCTGGACTTGTGTTCACACATTTATGCTGACTAATATGGGTGCTTGAGAGCTCAAGGTACTCTGGAAGTCACAAGAATGAAAGCTACAAAATTATTTAAGGATTCAAGAACATGAGCTTTTTCCTTCTATTGCAGTTTCATATTTGAATAAGATCAATACAGTGTAAAAGTAGAACTTGTGGTCTTTTTCATCTTTTGGTAAAGTACAGGCCATCTGTGATTCTATTCTTTTCTATATCTTCAGCTAAAAAGAGAGTAACTTCATGCTGCAAATCTTCCCTTGGGGAAGCTGCAGAGCACTGTGGAGCTTTACAGTGCACTTTATATTTTTCACAGGGGCTTGGCATATGCATCTCCTGTTGTAAAACTGAAAGCCTTGGGTAGAGTTGTGATGGGGCTTAAGAAGTACCCAGTAACCAAGTACCCACATGGCTCCAAACAAGGAGCCTTGCATAGAATAACAGAATGGTTTGGGTTTGGCAGGACCTTAAGGACCATCTCGTTCCAATCCAAGCCCCCTGCCATGCTCAGGGACACCTTCCACTAGGGCAGTGAAGCTCAGCTGATCAGAATTCAGTGATGGTACTTCTAATTTCAAATGTTTATAACAGTCTACGCTTAAAAATTTATTTTTTAAAAACACTACACAGTTTATGCTATTATGTGCAAGTCAGTAGTCAGTTCATACCTGGCCCCTTGACAGGAGGACAGTTGATCTGGAAGTAGTGGCAGATAATTTGGTCTAGATCAGGTCACATTTTTTTTATATTCATGTAAGGTAGTTAAATCCATCTGCATAGCTTATTAGTTTCATCAGTGCTGCTTGATTTTGGTTTTTTGCTTTTCACCTTTTTTTAAAAAAAAAAAGTTCTTTATTTGACTTGCTGGCTAAGGCTTTTTAAAATGTAAATAGCAGTCTTGTACCTCTAATACAGAATGCTGTGAAGCTGAGAGGGGAACCTGACCTACTCTTACGAAACAAAACAAAATTGAGAAAGGGTGGAACATAGGAACAGAGAGATCCAAGGTTTCCCACAGTATAGTAATGAATATGACCTTTAATATTGAGGCCTTTGGATCAAATTTAAGTTGGCATTAAAATTTTCTAATAAATTCCCTGCTGAATCTCAGAGTTTTTTTCCTCAGATTTAATTCAGTAAGGTCACAATAAAGCAAGTGCTGTCTGTGCTATTGTAATTGCTCTCAGCAGGCTGATAATGTTATAGCAGAGAGGTACCAGCAACTGCTTTTATTCTTTTCTTCAAGTACTCTCCTTCCTCCATGCTTGCTCCTCCTGCTCTCAGGTCTGCCCTAAGTCGGAAGTGAAACTGTTTTAAATGCCATTTCCTTCTCATTGTAACACATTTTTATAGTGATGCTTTCCTGATTCTCTTCAACAAAGGGAATAAAATTATAGCCTATCTTATTGCAGAATAGTTGGAAGCTTATATTTCCTTTCCTTAATTTTCATTCAAACATACTTTAAATTCAGCCTCTTCAGTTCTTAAAGACTGGTAGTTCTAAACATGCAATGCTTAGTTCATTTTGGCTTAGTGGTTTTAGGATTGTGGAATAGATGTACAGCTAAATGAGTTTCTCTTAGACATAGGGAGAACGACTGAATACCCACAGTACTGTGTTTTATTTTAAAAAATGACAAATCACAGCTCACCACAGTAAGGCAGTTGTAGTTTGGGTCCTACACATCTTTTGCAGCTTTCAGAAGAGTGCTGTTTGTTTCTTGTATGAGTGCAAATTTATGCATGCTACTGGTAGATCTGTTACTGCTGTGTTGGAGGTAAGTAATGCCCAGCAAAATGCTGTGATCATGGTTCTCCCTGAAATGTGACTGTGAGAGACTCAGGGCAATTCTGCATGAGTTTCCAGATGCAACATCCTCCTTTTCAAAATCAGACAATCTGTCTGAAATGTCAGCTTTCTGTCTGTAGTGGTGCAGCTGTGTGTATCATAGCTGCTCCTTTTTTAACAAATGAAGAGATATCTTAGAGCTCTGCAACTGGCTCACATGACAGGGCCATGGTGGGCCAGTCTTTTAGGTGTGGGGCTAGATATGCTTTTCTTGACTGTGGGCACAAAGTAAAAGTTAATGTTCCTCAGCATAACTGGTAGCTCAGACCTTTGCTGTTTCAAAGGCCCAATCTGGACCAACCATTCCTATTTTGTTTCCAACACCTTAGCTGGCTTCAGATTTCCCCATCTCCACCCTCCTAGTCCATCACCTTCTTGCACTGTCTTTCCCTGAGGCCCAGAATTTCTTACCTAAAGTGTTGTGCACAGACACATGTGTGTGTCTCTGGCTGCATGCAGGCATTTACTGCCCAGTGCCTGTGGCATTCATTGCTGCTAAAGAAACCAATCTTGGTAGAGAAGGAAATTACTGGTGTGGATATTCCACTGCTTATCAGTGTAGTCAGCTAACATGTGTTCAGTGGGACATGTCCTCTTGCCCACATGTGATTGATTGGAAATTAGGAGCAATAAAAGATGTTTTGCAAAGGTAGTTCCAGTTCTGAAATGCATGCAGCTGTATTCTGCTGACCTTCAAACTCCATGGCAAGCAGAATTGATCAGGACATGTAGACAGTTTTGATATTACCTAGTGCTGCATACCTGTGCTAAATCTGGTTCATTAATTAAAACAGATTATGATCTTCAGCCATAACATTTCACCTCCTTGGTTATTGCTTGTTGCTCCTTCTGTTTTTTTAACTCCTCTTGATGTCTACTCTCAGCCATGAATCATATGGTGCTGGTAGGATGTATACCACTGTGCCAGCAAGTTGGATGAACTCAAGTGAGAAAAGCCATCACTTCTGCAGTGTGTGGAATCTCTCCCAGCTACCATGCAGGCATGTGACAGGAGATCATTCCTGATCAATAAGTGTCCATTGCTTTTTATGTAGGACATACACATTTTAGTTTATATATCCTGCTGCTGCCAGAAGAAACTAATTTCCAGCCCCAGAGATGCAACACAGCTACTTGAAAGCAGAATGATCCTGAGCTGGAATGATGTCACTGACCTGAAACACTTCAAAAAGCTTGATTCTGAAGCCTGCTGTGGTTTGAGCTTGCAGTTTCTGATATAGGTTAACACTGCTGTGAATCATTGTGAGACATGATCAGACTGTTGCTTTGTAAATTAAATAATGAAGCATTTGTGTGTGAGAGTTTCTAATGTAATGCTTTGAAAACATCAGAGTCTACATCACATGATGGTAGGATCTGAAATTTGTTTTGCAAACTTGACTTTTAGTCCTAGAGACATGAAGTCTTCCAAAGTCCAGGTTTGATTTATACTTCATGTTTTAACTGTAGGAACAGGAGTGAATAGTCAAATAGCCCTTTGGGTAGCATGATTTTTTTCAACTAAATTAATAATTTGGATTGAGTTATTTAGATAAAAGCTCTTGTGGTTGAGAGAGACTTTCCCTTAGTTGTCCTGTAGATCTCAACTGTGAAGAAGTGGTAAGTTGCTTTGAAGGATTTTGATAAAGCAGCACAAGTAAAACCTATCGTCCTTGTCAGCTCTTGGCAACTTACATGTATGAGTTGCCATTACCCCAGGACTTCTGAAGTGCTCTATGAATTGCAATAGCATTTGTGAATCAGTCCACTTTCAGATGCCAAATGGCATGTATTTAACACTTATTAGCCTAGATGTAAAATTTTTAAATCCTGCCACTCTTGCAGAAAATTCCAATTCCACATACCAATTCTACCCTGACTGTTAAAATCATACCTCAAAATGCGCAATGTAGGATATGGGATATCCCAGCCTGGGATATGAATTCAGTGATAAAAAAAAATCACTGCAGCAAACATCTGGGATTTTTTTAAATCCGTGTTTTTAAAAAAATTCTAGGTAGAATGTCTCTTATTGTGGTTTCACCTCCCTTGCTCAGAAAGTAAGGCTTGACTAGATTTGACTGTGATATTTTGTCTTGAATTTTAACCTGTGATATTATTACATTATTTATAAATGTTCCTTTCTTTACTACTCTCAGTCTCTCAAGACTGGTATTCACAACTGTCAGAACACTTTGGTAGTAAAAACCATTAAATACTTCCCAGTCCCATGTAAAATTTTTCAAACTATCAACTTCATATTATGATTCGACACAATGAGTCTTTCAGTGACATTTGATTGGAGTGAAAATAGGGGCATTTCAGATTTCTATTTGTCTTTTTTTTATAGTGTTGGATAAGCAGGACGGTTGGTAGAAATCACATTGAGGGGGGAAATGGAAATTCTATGTTACTGAGGTCCATTTAAGCAATATATGTCCTGGAAATGTTTCTATATTAAAAGAACCAATTGCATGTGTTTCTGATTTGGAGATGCTAGGGATTTGAACAGATAAGGCAGGCTATCAAGTCCTGCATCATATGTTCCACTGGACTTTTGCATTTGGTTTCATGGCATGACTGTTAATCCTGGCATCAATGGAAGGTGAAAAGCAAATAAAGCTGTAAATATTCACATATTTTTTGTGTACTCAATCCTCATAATGAAGAAGACTGCATACAGAGATTTTATCTCCGCGGGAGTTGGTCTTGCAATTCTTCTCTTGTCTTTAATGGCTATGAGTAGTCTGTCCTTACTCAGATGCTGTGCTCTCCTTTCTTTCAGGTGCTCTATGTATGTGCTCATCTGCCTCCAGATGGTTTTAAACCTTACTCTTGAACCTTATTTTTCTTCAATCCATGTTTATGGATATATAAGAAGCATTTAAAAAATAAAAGAAAAAAAAAGCTAGAAGAGTAACTTAGGGTCAAAAGAAGATTTCTGTAAGAGGCAGGACTGTAAGTCCTGAAAACCATGTCTGCTCTGATCCAAGTGGCTGTTCTGCCAGTGTCTGTCTCTGGGTCACATTTGTATTGGTTTCAGATCAAGTAACATAACAAGTGCCAAAAAACCCAAGAGGAGGAGAAGGAGCTCATGACATTTCTTGCATAGTTTTCCTTTTTTTCTATTATCACATTCAGGAGACTATGACCCAAATGATGATGAAATGCTGCTTCCAATATCCCATTGAGATAAAAATCGCACCCTTAATAAGGATCTGTGCTGTGTTGATGTACTAGGCTACTTTTAGAAACATGTTTTTTTTCATTTTTAGGTGAGTTTTAGATGTGATTCAGACTTTGGAGTATTAGCCGGTTTTAAAAGCTGTTAGTGTTGTTCATCTGCTTGTGAAAACAACAGGCAGTTTTGGGAGGCAGGGATGGAAATAGCACTTTTCAAAGATTTGTTTGGATTGTGATGGTATATATTTAGAATTAAGCCTTTCCTTGCTATCGTTGTAAGTACAAAAATGCACTAAACTTGTGGTTTCTAGAAATATTTAGTCTGTTCTTGTTAGCAGACTGTCCTCTTGTGCTGTAGATATCAACACATGTATTTTGGCTTGTTTCTACCATTTGTTACTAACTGAAATAAAATGCTAGAAGCTTCCAGTTGTGTATCAGGAGGTACTAGACAGGCAGCAAAGCAATTCCAACTGCATGTGACAGTGAATGATACGAAAAGTACAGAGCAGTGACTACACAATTCAGGGGGCTGCTCCCCCCACATTGGCAGTTTTCCTGCTTCCCTGCCCTGCAGAAGGCTGCACTCCTCACATGGTCGCACATCTGGGAGGGAATTCTGGAGGGAATAGGAAGCAAGTTGTTACTCCACAGTTAGAGCCAGTGATTGTCTCTGTATCCCAGGGCTCAGGCATGGGATGTTGAGGGCCTGTACCATGCACAGGTGGGAAGGATGAAGAGGATGTCGCTACCACATTGTATTTTGCACGTGGAGTGCCCTTTTTTGACTCCCTGTGTGATGAACTCCTTGTTCCCGCAGGGACCACACCAGAGGAACGAACAAAATTCCCCCTCATGACAGTTCTACCTTGCAGCTTCTTTGAGACCTAGAACCATAAGTCCAAACTATGCAATAGTCCTACTGTGTTTAGTGATGTCACAATTTTTGTAGGGATATTGTGGAAGATTCAGATATTTTTTCTATCTAAAACATGTATTAGGGGGATTTGATTGTTTTCGGTATTTTGTGGGTTTACGAATTATTAGTGCTAGTATTTGATTGCATTAACCATCAGCTAAACTCAAACTTTCTTTTCATCAGAAAACTTCTAGAAAACAATGGCTAAGGCATGTCATGCAGTTTTCTCCCCAGAATTTTCAAAAGCATTGTAAGAGAGAGTTATGTGTTTGCTGCAGAGCCCTTTCTCATGGGAACACACTTCTTTCAAAGCTGTCTTTGAGCGCTTAACTAGAAGGCACAAGGAGGTGGTGTTGTAACATTCTTCTTAATAAACAATTAGAGGGTTTTTTTACTTATGGTACAAATACTTGCTGGCATAGTATTTTCATTTGGAAGATTGAAACCCACATGTAAGGACAGGGCTTCCATGACACAATTTCAGATCAACTATAGGTATTTTTGCAGTAACTTACACTAAATGGTAGTCACCATTTAGTAAAACAAGAGGATGCATGGAGAGCAATGTCATGGCTAGAAGAACATGACACCAGTAAAAAGGTCTGTCCTGAGATTAAGAAAAACATTTAAGAAGCATTAATGAAACTTAGCAAGGGTAAAATATTATCATCCCTTTGCCCTGTAACTGAGTGAGAAAGCAGTGTATATTTATGCTTATTCTTTTCGGATATCCAAGAAACTTGAAAAGGTTATGAGATAGTCAGGACAAGAATTTTTTTAAGTGACCTCTTACTTCTGGTTCTGCCATGTACTTCAGTCACATAGAACTGAATTTTTGCTTTTTATCTTTACTTGTCTTGGATTCTCCTTTTTTTAAAACACATAATTCTTCAGTCATACATCTAACAAAGTTATTTTACTGCTCACTTAATATGAAAATGCTTTTTGGTGTGGGGTGCTATGACTATATTTTTCAATTAGGAAATACCTTTTGGATTTTCAGCTTTGCTTTAGAGAGTTTGCAGTCATTTGGATTCAAAGTTCATTTGAGATATTGTGAATAAGGAAATTAAAGCATTGTAAACCATACTGTTAGAACAATGAACAGTATCTTACTATCTGTGCAGTGGTTTATTGTGTCAGGCTGGAAATGTTGATCATTCTCCAATTGATCTCACATGTGAAGATGGTTTTCACTTGACCTCAGTCAGAAGGGGCCTGAATTTTGCCTCCATACAATGTTCTGTCCCTGAGATTTCTGTACTCCTTATAAAAGGATATACAATTGGGCATTAGGTATCTGTCTAGCCTGATTATTGAGTACAAGTAAAGTATATTATGCCTCTGCAGAAAATTGAACCTACCTTTTTTCCCACCAATTTAGTTTTCATTGCACTAAGAGGACCTTAAAGTGTTTGCTGTTATTTTATATATCAGTTTGTCAGTATATCTCTTTGTACTGTGTGTATGTAAGGAGCAAGTAATATTTTGTAAAGTAAACAAAATTCGATGTTTTAATTTTATTGATGTCACATTGCAATTTATTCTTCTGGAATTTGATAGTTTTTCTGGTTTTTGTGCTTTTGCTAGAGCTGGGTTGTTTGTGAGTTTTGGGTGGGTTTTGTTTTAGTTCTGGTTTTGGGAAGTTTATTTCTGTACTGCCCTTTATAAGTCATGCTCTCATTAATTTTACTTATCATGCTGTGTCAAGACACCTGCAGGATTGGAGCATTCTTTAAATCCAGGGGCTTTTTTATTCTTACTATTTGAGCTTCACTGAACACTTAAACAGTGCTTTAAAGCTGCAGCAAATTTTCTGTAGTTTTTGAAAAAAAATATTTTGGTTGTTGACAGTAATTTTCTGTGTCTGGCTATGAAATGCCTCTAAGTTTCTGTCCCTAACATGGTTTAAATAGATTTAGGAAGTAGTGTATGTATTGGAGGTATCTTTATTTATCAACAGAGAAATCACATTTTGAAAAAACATTTAGGAAAATTAGTGAATCTTTTTTGAAGGGATATAGAAATGGTATGTAGAGTGACAGAAAGTGGCAGAAACACTTTCTGTTTCATTGGAATGCAAGCCTAAATGATTGGCTTAACAGAAAAAATAATATAGTCTGGTTTCTTTCCTTTAGAGAAGCAAAAATCCTCAGTAATCTTGTTTTAGGTTACATGACATTCTCGGTTCTCAAAAGACTGACTCTTTGGTGTCTTAGGACATCCTGATATTTAGCATACTAGTGAGACTGAATTCTTTTAGACCCAATTATGGAAAGTCAGGTAAGTGGCATTTTTCTTTATTATATTGCACAGCTTTCAAGTTACTCACTGTTTCTCTAAAGATACACTGTAAAACTGATGTAGAGAAAAGCACAATATAATAATATTAAAAAGTCGCTTACCCACCTTCCTGTTCATGCATGACACATTCTGTGCATGGTGTGGTGGGTAGGAAGCCCCTGGACAGTATACAGTGGAACACACAGCTGGTTGAGAACTGGGTCAGTCTGTCCTGTGTGTATCTGAGGCACAAAAGGACAAACACAAGGGCAGCTGTTACTCATCTTCTCAGCACTGAGAGCACTGGTTGTTCACTTTGGTGCTGTTTGACCACTGATGTTCAAACTCTGGTTTTCTTAAGGCTGAAGGCCAGGAAGGCCGGGTGACATAGGCTGGAAATCACTGCAAAGCTGTCCTGGTTTGCTAGTGCCAACACCCTTTTCCACTGCCGTATCAACAAGCATCACCAGTGACTTATTTAGCTTACAGAACTAAAAGCTGCTCTTAACAGTAGTATCTTGTGGACTTCGGTTTTATTCTATACCGGTGCTCCAGTAACAAAGAAACTTTTCAACAAGGGCTGAGGCAAACTAAAGATAACATTGTTGTATAGCTACGCAAGGAGCTAGGGAGCTGGAGCAGAAATAATGTTACATAGTTTTGTTGTTCTATAAACAATTTCCAAGTACCAGTATTGTCTAAAAAGCAAATTCTATGTCTGTAAATGATGCAGAGCAGAAAAGCAGTGTTTAATTTGATCGTGGTATGTAAAACCTGTAATTTCATTTCTTCTCTCTTGACAGTAATCATGTGACTGCTCTGTGGTATATGAGCTACAGATTACTTTTCATGAAGAAAGTGACACATAAGTAGTATTTAGGATAGATTTCTATCCATAGCATCTTTTAGATTTTAGGCATATTTGTTCTAGCCTTAGTTTTTAAGACCAGTGTATTTTAAATCTCTTTTAAAACAAAAGGTGTTTTAATTTATGGATGTCCACTGCATGTCCTACTGGATCTAGGAAGAATCTTGCTCATACTTCATGGGAGAAAATACAGCTTTGGAGATAGATAAACACTGGAGTTTCAATCAACATCATAGTTTTTTCTGAAAACCTTTGCAGGTTAAGAACAGAAATTTGACTGAAACAGCTCTGTAGTCTTAGCTGTTGTAGCATCATCACTTGCCATAAGAAACTAAAAATAAAGTTGTGGGCGTAAAAACACAATGTATCCATAAGGTTGCACCAGAGGCTGAAGTTGAAATTCCTAAGTTGTTTCTGCAAAATTCTGCCTTTCTTCCCAGTGGAAGTAGAAGTTAAGATGTACTCTCGAATTTCAGTTTGTGGAAAGCTGTGCATGTTTCATCCCAGTTGCAGAGAAGCTTTGACAAGGCAAGAAAAGTGTTTTAATATCACCTTCAATGCCACCCTTGCCTGTCATAATGAGAAAGATGCCTGTTTGGTGACTGCTTTTTCCCAGCTCAAGCCAACTGCCTCCAGCTGGACCTTTCTTTGGGAAGATCAATCACCAAATTGCATATATATCTCTTGGGAAATTCAGTGTGTGTGAGCAGTAAGCACAAGCATCAGTAAAAATTCCCTATTTCAAATTTTTCACTGACTTTGAAAGATTTGCTAGTCATCCTAGTACTATTTAACAACCATCAATAAAGAGCACATTTTATGACTTAAATAAACAGCAAAGCATTTTTATTAATTATTAGGCTTGAAAATGAATTTTTTTTCTCTTATCAAGGATTGGTCCTCCAAATAAGTTTCTTAGTATGTTGTCCTGGCAATGTAGGTAATTTATGATACAGCCAGAGGTGTAATAGTTCTGTGAATAAAGAGAAGCTTTTAGCTTCCAGGGATACAGAGTGTTTTTCATGAATATTAAGTAAACTTTAATGATTGAAAAAAAGAGCAAAGTGGAGGGCAGTCCTTTATACCCTGTCTGAACTGGCCTACAGCCACATTAATGTTTATAACAGATTTAGAGCATAGCTAAAATAACAGTAAGGGCTTCCTCCTCTTTTTCCATACCTTTTTCACAACTATTTAAACATATATCTAACTAAAAGGGTGAAGGCTATCTGCTTATTTACTGTAATTTACAGGACTCAGTAAAGAAAAATGGAAAGTAACTGTAATCACTGCTGTTTGAGAAGTAGTGATAGATGGCAATTGAATGGTTTGAGGCTATTAATTGCAATGAGATTATACTAGTTGAGATACCCCTGATGTCAGGTGCTTGAAATATTAGTTATTTCAAAGACAAATTGGACTTTAAATTATTCGTAAATCTGTACTGAGGTGATTAAACCCACTTATTAACTGTCAAACATGGGTACTATTTCAAGTTGCAACTCCATCATTTGTATGCTGGAAAGGGAGTTAAAAGGTAAATTTAGGGGTTGTATGGGAATATTTGGAATAACTAGTTACTTTTGAGACCAAGCATTTCCTGTGCTTTCTACTCCCGTAATGAATTTTTGTTCAGCCTTCAAGTTTTCATAGACCACCGCTGGCCTTTTCAGCTAACTGGAAGATGCTCTTGAGAGGAAGGAAGCCACTTCACTAAGGCAGGCTTACTCACTTGCTTAACCACATGGGGGAGATAATAAACAGCAGATCCAAGCAGCCTTCATGCAGGTCACAAATACAGTTATGGCATCCTCGAATTTCCACTCCAGGGTCTGCCATTGCTAGACAGTACTGCTCTCAGAAAAACAATATTTTTTCCCAGTACAATGAAGAAAATATATTGCATTGCATGGCTCTTCTTTGTAATACCACCCCGTGCCATTCTTCTTATCATTAATCAAATGTTGCTTACTGAAACAGATACAGGATTGCTTAATGGTTTGGTATTGGATTTATTGAACTTCAAGGAATGACAAATGGAAACAGTAGAACCTGAGGAATAGTTCAGTGGTTTAAAAAAATTCCTATCAACTTGTTTGTGTAGCTGCTAAATTTCACTGTGCGTTTACACCCTCACATGCACGTAGAGAGACACTTAAAGGATTCCAATCCCCTGCACAATGTATTAAAAGAAAGGCTGAAAGACTAAGGTGTGTACATTCGAAGTGATGAAGGAAAAAAAGCAAGAGGACATATTTTTCTATTTATCTTCTCCCGTCAGTATTGTTTCATTCCAAGCTTGAGGCTTTCTCATCGGTATGTTGTATGTGGCATGTGGATATTTGTAGGAGGATGTTAGCAGAGCAATGGGCATTTTGGATAACTATTTTTTACATAAAAGGTTTGGTTTGGTCATTGCCAAACTTGGCATTCTAATCTTTTATATGATCTATTAAAAGTGCAGTCAACCATGGGAAATATTCCCAAAAAATCTTCTGTTGGTAACTAAAATAGTAAATAGCTGTAGTTTATACAAAATGCAACCTCTGTGATCAGCATCACAATTCCTCTTACATGCCTTAAGCTGGAGCTAGGATTAGAGGCAGGAGGGCTCCTGTTTTCATTCTGCTCTCATTTTTGTCCTGTGATATTTCCATTTTTATTTGGTTTTAGCTGTTTCTTGTAGTTAAGGAGCAATTCTCTCCTCCTCACTCCTGATGAGTATCTGATGCTTGGACTCTGCTCAATTGCTGAAGCAGTTTGCTCCTTTTTTGTTTCATTTTGCTTCTCTGTCAATGCTCAAAAAGTGTTCCTCTTTTAGTGTTGTGACTTGTGGTGTACAGTGACTTCTTCCCTTCCTCCCTGGGGCCCAGCATGAGTCTTTCCTCTGCTGCTTGTAAAAGGCAAGGTCGCCTGGCTGCTCCTGGGAATATCCCAAGCATGCACAGGATGTGTTGGCTCCTTGTCCAGGGATCCCAGGCATCAAACCACTTCACAGGGCTGTCTGTGGGTGATGCCTTATTTAGCAAACTTCTAAAGATGCTGATTGCCTGGAAGCTCCCAGATCCCCCCTCCACATAAGCTCCTTCCTCAGGCTGCCCACTGCAAATGCATGTGTGGCAAGTTATTAAAAGAGAAAGATTGTTTATCAGTCTTTGATGTTTAAAGAGATGTGATAGTCATTAAAAAGTCCATAGCCCACCATGATTCCTCTATTCATTAGAGAACCTGTAGCATACATTTCAGTCATCCTTAAATGAGTTGTCTCTTAAAGGAGAACTTAGCAGTTATTTCATATAGTTCTGTCAACTAAGAAAAAAAATCTATTTCAGTATCGCTTGTACTCTCATGCCTACATGTGGTAGTTGCCTGTCTTTTTTACCAGAGTGACTTAGAGCATTCTATGTCACTTTTACTTACTGCATCACAGAAACCGCTGTTTGCATCCTCCATGCATGCTCCAGAATATTTTAAGCTGATGAAGAAGCGTGAATCATCAGTCATTCCTTTACAGTTTGGTGTTGATATGTAAGTCAAATGTCCCTGGAAGTTGCAGCCTTTTACCAGTGTTCAGCTCAGGAAGGAGTGTCAGAATTTCATCTCTTCTTTTTTAACCTTGCTCACATTTTCCATAAAGCTGTATGATTGTTAACACTCAGTTACAAAGTGTGTAGTATAACATTTCAGTTAGGGTGGGACATGTTGGAGCATTATGGTTGATTCAAGTGAGTGAGAACACTACATATTATTTGAATGTCTTTTCTTGTGGGGAAGGGAAGAGCTTTTGGCTTTTTAATGTCTTGTCTTTTAAATTAAAGCAAAAGTTAATTGCCAAAGCCATAACAAGAATTGTAGCAGAGTTTTGCTGCTACCCTGCCCTGTCTCACATGGCCACCTCCCCCTGTTTAACGTGGGTGTAGCAGGCTGTCTCACTGCAGGTGAGGAGCTCTGAATCAGCACTTTGTGCTTGCTCAAGGCTCAGTAATGTAAGGTGTGGCTGTAAATACAGCCCAGCAGGGAAGGGCAAAGCTGGCTGAGAATTTTGGTCTTAACATAAAGCTCCTTTCCCTGTAGCACATCATTTGTCACTTAGGAAGCGGTTGTAGGCTAAACTGAGAATGAAAAGTCATCTTCTAACATAAATACATAGAAGGCAAAGTGAAGAAGGGTGCATGTCATTCCATGAGAGAAAGTAATCACAGCACTGCTTTTGGTTTCTAAGAATGGGTTTGAAGGGTGCCTCCTTCAATTAGGCAGTTCCCCGAATGATCATTTTTAGTCTATTTTTGCGTGTCTGGGATTAAGAAAAATATTGTTCCTCATATGTAACTGTTTGTTCCAGTACACAAGGTTAGCTACCTCTTCAAAAAGCCTTGATGTAGAATAAGGCAGATAGCACAGGTTATATATAGTTCTTTCTGTGAATACTGACGAATGATTGCTGACTTTGTGATAATGCATATAAAAGAGAATTTTTTTGTATTTATTGTCTCCTGTGCTGTCACACAGGTAACATCCATGCAGGCAGTTATCAGTCCTATTGTTGCCCAGGCTGTTGCATCACTTTTTGGGTGGCAAATGCTTTGAAGAATGGGGAGACCTGTGGGTTCCTTCACCAGCCTCTTGTTCCTTGCTGTTACCAGATATCCATTGAAAACATTGCCAACACTGAGCTGTAGCTGGTGAAGTTTTTAATAGATGTGCAAGGCACCTACAGTTACTACACCGTAGGTATTGATGTTGCCTTACCTGCTGCTACCTCCTCATATATGCCCAGTGACCCTTATAGAAGTAGGGTCAGTTTCTCCCAGAAAAATACGTTAATCTTTTGCAGTTGGTTATTGTTTGTGGGTGCATTTGGTTTTGGAGTACTGCAAAAACTTTTGTGTTTCATTTCACAGATTGTTAGGGCTAAATCTACTGTATTTGGCTCTCAGTTTCGCTCTACAGGTAGTAACAGTGGTGTTCTGCTATGTAGAGTATGCTCAGAAGTAAACAGGAGTTTCCAGTGAAGCCTTCTGGTTTACCCCATTCTTTTTTATTCTTACGAATAAAATTAGAATTCATCATAGCCAGACTAAAACATGCATGCTTTTTAAAGTCAACTTAGCTTTTGTCAATAGAGTTGTAGTAACCATTGATATCTGAGAAAACACCCAATAATGGAGCTATAATGGGAAGCAAAATATGTTTCAAATTTGACTGGGAACAAGTTCAGAGACCTGATGTGGCATTTTAGGTTGCCTACAGTGAAACCTGTGATCATTTCTGATTGTAAATTGATGGAGAATTCTTCCCAGTAATCATCATTGTGTTGGCATCACAGAACTGCTGTGACAGTGAATTGTGATTTTTAAGAACCACATTGTTACATCAAGGGGATCATTACAGCTGAGCAATCCAACCAAAACACCCTGAACAAATGAAACTGCTTGTTTAACAGCACACTGCCAATCAGTGCTGTATAACTACTTCATGTTTCAGTCTGCAAAAGCATCTCTGAGGGCTGAGGTATTAGGCAGAGAAGTAGCATGAAAGACTCAATCTGATAGTTGCTGGAAAATGTGGGTAAGGTAAAACTCATCCTGATACAGTTGTTCTGCTTTCTGCATGACAGCAAATCCATTGGAAATATCTATTTAGGTAAAGTGAGAAGCCAGTACAGTTTCATTTAATGGGATTGTACCCATACTAACTGGGACAGTAGTCAGTAATTATCTGTACTTTTAAAAGAATTCTCAAGCACAGCAATTTCTTTTCTTAAAAAGACACGGCAGTGTTATTCCACTAAAAAATATATTGGTGAAGCTTGCCCTTTGTGCCTGCATCTCCCTTCATCTGTTGTTTAAACTTTGCATCAGTGCCCCAGGTCTGGGATCACTCACAGATTAAACTTTTTGGGGCAACTATGATGTGTTCAAGCTTCAGTCATAGCTAAGGGTAGCGCAGTCAGCATTTTCATGCTGTGTTGTAAGATAATGAATTGAACATATAGAAGAAGGAAAATGGAAGAAACCTTAAAATTCTTTCTTGTGCAAATATTTGAACATTATCACATTTCTATAATTTTCTCCTGCAAATAATTTTGATGGAGTTGAGAACATAGCCAGTCTACAGTATGAATAACAGAAATCTGTATTTGTATCTTGTTTTGCAGGCAGAGCTTCCCTGAATGGGAATGTCTCATACAAAGACATGACATGGCAGAAAATCCTTCATAGAATGCAGTACAATTTTGGGGAAATAGTCTGGTATATTTAATTCTTGCTGTAATTAAATGGTCTTTCAGAGCAATGATTAATGTGGAATCCAGAGGTTCACTGTGGGAACTGTTTCTTTCACATTTATACAGACAAGATTGATTGTAACTAAAATGTATTTATATAACAGAAGGTCTAAAAATACAAAATGTGCTGTAAACCCTGTGTAATTCAGCATATCAATGTCAAGTCATCTTTTGTGGCTTTGGTTTTGCATTTTTAAAATTGCTTTAACATGTTAGCAAATTTGTATTTAATTCTATAGGGGGGGAAAAGAAAAGAAGCACTTTCTGGTCTTGTGAATTACATTTTGCTAGAATCAGAATTCTCTCCTGAATTTGACTTCCATAACAGATTAGAATAGCGGTCTCTCTGATCTATTGGGGCTTCCAATTATGATTTTTTTTAAGTTTACTGAGCTAGTGAGGCAGTACAGAATTCAGAAATGCAGCCCATCAGCAGTTTGCTGAATTCGAGTTTCTGCCTGCAGAATATTAAGGAAGTATGAGTGAAGTTTAGTAAAATACATTGAACCATTCTGCAGCTATCTATTGCTGCTGCAAAAATATTACAAGCATTTTGTAGAAAATGAAAGGCTATCATCCTATTAATATGAAATAAAATCTGTCCTAAAATTCATAAACAAAATCAAATTTTGAATGCCAATATGTGAAATTAAGGGAAGGAAGTAGTAGGATGCAGTTTTTTGGTGCATCCTTTTCAGTGATTTTGACATACAGGAACTACAAAGGGAGAGGCAGCATTAGAAGATGCAAGGCAGAGTCTCCCCTGGCTCTCCTTGGTTCTCCAGCACCTCTCCAAGGCTCTTGCATATTCTGCTGAGACAGACTGGTGTGTGCCTGCTTCATGGAGGAAGTTCATTTTGGAAATAGGATGTTAAAAGGAAGTAGTTCACAGCTGCTGCTTTTGGAGAGGAGGAAGTCCTGTTAATAGGAGAAATGATGAAAGGAACAGAAGACTTAAGGGCACAAGGGTAAAGATGAAATAATGGATAGAATGAATCAGGGTGGGAAAGGAAAAATAATTGCTGCTGCATTCCCTCAATTTTTCAAGATTTTCACTCCCTGGTATTATTTATGTGGGTTTGACTAACATTACAAAGAAAGAAAAAACAGAGATGCCAGTCTTTTCAATTAGTGTCTGCGTAAGAAGTAACCTATTTTTTAATTATGTTTTCGTTCTTCTAGGCTGCTGTCCTGAATATGTCAGCTTTTACTACCTCCTTTTTAAGTTATATGCCCTGATATCAGACAAAAAATTGTTCCCTGTTTTATAGTTGATCTGGCATAGATACAAAATCACATCAGTGTTACAGAGACAGTTTTCAACCTGTGGTAGTTGTACCTATTCTGCCATCCTCCCATTGTACAAGACATGTTAAATCAGAGCAGGTTCTTTAGAATCGGTTTTGTTTCTCTGCTTGAAAGATGTATGTTGATTTGATATATAAGTGAAACAAAAAAAGACTCCACCAGGGTTTTTGTGTGCTTTTCCCCTGTGTAGTTAAGATCTTGTGTTGATTTCACAGTTCTGTATATTGGTGTTGGTCGATGTCAGTAGCTCTCTCAGAAACCAAGGGAAATTGAAATCACTTTTTTTTTAAATAAATTAAATTGTTTGGCTGAAGTGTCCAATTAGACCGGTCCAATTACAGGATACCCTGGTGCAGGAAACCAGGAAGCAATACATCTTGCTTCCTAGGATGAAAACGTCATTTTATTTTTAATCAGTGCTATTAAGGAAGACTTCCTTGTGAGCAGGCTTCGCTGAGGGTTTGTTCATTATCAGCTCAAGGTGAAGCCAAGGGGAACCTTTCTTATTTCATACCAGAATCGATTTTTAAAAAAGAATAAATAACAAGTGCATGCACAGGGGGTTGGTGCATGTATTAAAAAGTGGAGTTGCCACTGGTAACACAGCTGATTTCCTTTGCTGGAAAAGTCGTTGTTCATTACTTACCCGAAGTGAAAGGTTAATGGCCTGTAGCAATCTGAAGAAACCCCTACAAAAATGCACAGCAAGGATCTAATGTGGTACAATAGTGCTTTCCATGTACTTTTCCTCAGCTAAGACAGGCACAGAAGATAGTGCTTTCTGTTCTAATAAATACACTTCATGAAAAGAAGTACCCAGTAAACTGGAAAATTAAAAGGTCCCTGCCACTCTCAAACAGACAGCTGTCACCACAGGCACAAACTTTGATTTCTTTACTGAGGTTTGCAAAACGTGCTGGTTATGCTTTGTATGGAACTGCTGAACTTATTAAGAAGCATCTTCAGTGTAGTAGAAGTGTAGTAGAAGTAACTTATTTTGTACTTGTATCTTTTGCTTTAATTGCTTTCTCAATAGCTGGAAACTGTTTCTTTGGCACGCTACTTTTTTTCGTGCAGTTTGAACACAATTAAAATTGAGATCTTGTTTGGTGTGTTTGATACTGGGGTGTTACAAAGAATTTTGTTGGCTCTTGAGCACAAACTCGAGCATTTCAGGGACGTCAATTAGGCGCCTCACTGAGACGTCTGTCATGTCAGATAAAGCCAAGTCACTCAACAGCTCAGGGAGAAAATGCAGCGTATGTGTTTCAAACCAAAGAAGAATTTAATGGGTATACACTGCAACCATTAGTCTGTCATTGAAGAAGAACCTTAAGCTGGCACTGCCTCTGGAAATGACAGTGCTGCCTGGTCCCTTATATTTGTTTAAATAATTGGTGTGGTACTTGGGAAAGGGAATCAGGCTGGCTAGGAAGCAGTTTTTTCCAGGCAGGTACCAGAGTGATGGTGGGTAGCTTGGCCACTTTCCAAGTCACTTCACCAAAAAGCTGTACAGATTTTGATGTCAGCAGGAGCAGAAAGGGGAAGACAAAATGCAGGAAGAGGCATGACTGACTGCTTTTTTTGAGTGATAGGCATAGCCAGTAACAGGATAAAATGGGCATCAAATGAAAGTAGCTGATTTTTAGAGCTGTGAAATATCATCCCTCATCTTCTAAAAGATGCTATTTAGCTTAGTCAAAGGTATCCAAAGAGCAGTAGTGCTGGTACGAGCAGTTACAACATGGAATTGGTTTCCCAATGAAGGCATCTAGGCAGCCCCCAGACCAGAGGAACAATCCCATACAAGGGGCTCATGGCAGAGGGGGAGCCCTTGGTGGGCTGCACTGCTACAGAGAGAAACTTCAACCAAAGCAGGTGGCTGGGGACATCCTCAGGGCCATGACTTCTCAGATATAAAGATAACAACAGGGAAGTGGTCCCCAGTGCTTCTGAGTAACAATTCTGCCAGGACTAAGTTGAAGTAAGTGAAGCCACATATTAAATCATCAGAACTTTTTTTGCAGCCCTCAGATTTTCCTCCCATGCTGACCAGTCTCAGCTGGACCGTAGCTTGAGAGTAGTTGTTGTTGAGTATTAAATATATATCAGCAGTTTCAATTTATTTAGTGCCAGGTGCTGCCAAAATGTCTTTTCTGTCAATGATATTAGTATAGGCATTGGAATACTGTGTGAAATTACTTTTTAATCTGCCCCTACAAGCCAATAGCTGAGTGTTACATAGATCACAGTCTGTTTGAACCTAAAAGTATTGCTTTAGTCTCACTTTTCCGTATTGAGTAAAAAATTCTATAAGGCACATATCTTTATCTTGATTTTCTGGAATAGTATTTGATGAATCTACAAATTCTGACCGTGGCATTTAATAGATTTCCTGACATAATTGAAAATTATTGAACCCGATTGTCTACCTGCTTTGGCACATACCTTCCTCCCCAGTCTTCTTCCTTCTCCAGCATCATCACTTCACTTACTATAATTGTTCCTTACTTCCTGTTTGGTAGTTTTTGTTTGATTAGTTACAGAACTCACTCTACCAACGTTTAAACTTTGTTGCTGTACAGAGAGATGGGGCTGGAAAGAGCTTTGGGAGCATGGACCAAGGAGAGCAGCTGAGCTAAGTCTGACAAAACAGAACCTTCTGGTGAAAGTTGCTTCTGCCTTGGCTTAGGTGCATCAGCCAGCTGTAGGGACATCCCCATCCTGCTGCAGTGCAAATAAAAACTACTGCATTTTAATAAGCCTTCTTCATTTTGCATCATGGTAGACTAGGAGCGCAGCTGCAGTCAGGTGCTGTACGTCAGCTGAAAGGTTAGAAGTTGTACTCCACTTGGATGTGTACTTAGAGTTGTCAGGCCATGTGTCATGATGGAAATGCTTCTTGGAATTGGCTGTGTGAAAAAGCAACTTGTAAATTAGCTTTAGGGAAAGCCCTCAGTGACAATGGTTGTGTGGTGAAACTGATTGTTGTAAGGCAGGGGGAAAAAATACGCTTATTACGCAGGGAATAGTGAGGGAAACTGCAGGCTTGCTCAGCACCACTGCAGCTCATAAATACATCCCTACCAAAGCAATGAAATAGACCATTTCTGTGTGATGGTTGCATTGTACAGAATTGCCCTTCAGCTGTGTGTAATGTATGTATTAATTTTGGTTTTAGCTGCCATTCTTAAAAGGAACAGCATAAAAGGGAAGAACAAATCACTTTATTTTCCATATGTGAGTCTTTTCCTTCTGCCTAATCCTTCTGTCTTTCAGTGAATGGTTTGTAAATCCCATTGCTCCTACCTGGGAGTTAGCCTTCTTTTGACTTGTCAGTTTGCAGCAGCCTTTCTCTAATGATGTATGCAAATAAATCTGGTGCACTACTTCAGATAATCCTCCTTATCTGCATAAAGATGCTTGCTTTCTAAGTTTTCCCTTATTTATTTTATGTGCTATTCATTTAGCTCAACTGAGGAGGAATGCAGGGAAGGGAGGGAAAAGAGTACCATATGACTAAGTTAAACAAAAGTGGACAGAAGGTTACATATTAATAGAGAATAATAAATTTCTACTGCAAGATTCCAAAGAGAAACCTCTACAAGGTTTTGCAAATATTTTTGAAATCATTGCTGGTGGAACTGTTGCTTTTCATTCTGAGTTTGCAGGTTGCATATTGTGCCCTTGCTTTTTATCCTAGTAGTTAAAGTAGTCTCTACTGCGAATAAATCAAATACAGTAAATATTATAATGTAAATTTGCTATTTGTTCTGGAGGGCTTTGTGGTACTTTTATGTGTTTGCTTCACTTTGTTGTTTGGTTAATATGTTTTCAGTGTCAAAATAAGCAGCTCCTCTCTTTTTCTTTGTGATACTGTCTCAATTTTTCAAGACAAAACAGTGATCTTGATCAACGAAGCTGATCCAGCTGAAAAATACCATGTTATATCCTTGTGGAAGATAAAGAGGTCCTGAGTTTCACCTTCTCCCTTCATGGCAGTGAAAGTATGCACTGTAATAAGCAAGGAATAAGGGTGGTTAGAGAAAGAACTGCTGGAGCTGTGCAAGCAACACCGCCAAATAGATATGGGCTCACACATCACCATCTCCAAAAGATGCAGTCCTTCTCAGGAGCTGAAAAAGTTGAAGTAATAACTGCATTAATCGTTGAGCAGACCTCTACAAACATATCAGGAAAGCAAAATACTTTGTGTCAATAACCCAGTGTCTGCACTGTTTATGCTTTGTGTTTTGGTTTTTTGATGTAGACTACCTCTTGGCCAGTCTTGATGGCTGATGCTCAGTTTCTGCTGGGCACAGTCAGTATGGTTCTGGAGGTTTCCCAGGCAGCTTAGAGCAGAATCCAGCCCATGTGCCCCAAGATGCTGGGCCACAAGGTGAAATGAAGTATGGGGAGTGAAGAAATTCACTTCGCAAGTGCATTCCGTGTACAAAGTAAAACCTCAGTGTCAGTGCTTGACTTACTTGTCCATAGTGACAAAAGTGTGTGGTCAAGCAACGACTTAGCAATGGGCTCTCTAGTCGTACCAGCATGTTACAACTTCCAGGCAAGCTTCCCTCTTGATTCCCTCTATTAAGGTTAAGAGAAACTTTGAATAGAATAGGAGGATGGCTTAATAACTAG
Organism: Camarhynchus parvulus; assembly: GCF_901933205.1. Classification (NCBI taxonomy): domain Eukaryota; kingdom Metazoa; phylum Chordata; class Aves; order Passeriformes; family Thraupidae; genus Camarhynchus; species Camarhynchus parvulus. The sequence continues at coordinate 67,337,978 of NC_044572.1, forward strand.
CAGGCTCTAGCTGTATACACAACTGGGTTGTGCTTCTGCCAATGTGAGAGTTCAGCAGCTCCTACCTGTGGCACCAGTGATATGTTTAATTGCTGTATTGATACCAGGAAATATGTGGTGGTGTAAGGGATAGGGACTTGCATTACAGTTTTGGCAAACCTGAGCTGAAAGAAAAAGCAGCATAGATGGCTGGAAATAGTAATAAAATATTCCATTTCATGTCTGCAGAAATCATTAGACAGCAGTTAAAGGGTTGTTATTACTGCATCAGATTCACTTGGGGAGTTAGTTTCTGTAATATCCACTAAAACAATGATTCTTTTGTTTTAAGTGGAACCCATGCCAAGTGCAGATGTGTTTTTGTGCAGCCATAAAATGGATTTGTCAACAGTAAAGATGTAGATTCTCTCAGTGGCTTCTGTTTCCCTTCTGCCAGCTCAGCACAGTAAGCAAACAGCAGCATGGCTGTCATTTGCTGTCCATCATTGCCAAAATTCAGCCTTATCAGTTTTAGGGAGTTATCACAAGTGTAGAATGTTGGTTTCATGCTGGCAGTAAACAAACATGACAAGTTTTTATATGGTAAATCAGGAGATCAAAATATGACCTATGACACATTGCAACACACAGGCTTAAATGCAGCACTTCGTAATAAGTGAACCTTTGAAACTTCTTGCAAAGCTTAGGAGGGCACTGGGCTGTAAAACTCTTTGATCAAGACTTGATTTTAGATGTCATTAGCCAGTGTTTCATCATGGGTGCTGAACTTTTCTTATATTACTGCAAGAAATGAGGCAAAGGTTTCTCAACATTTTTTTGTCTGCTTAAAAAGCACAGCTTCATCATGGTGTACAATGAAGTTCCACAGCACCACCGACCCTGTAATGACATTTGTTCTGGAATGTTTACAGAATCCTTTACAGGCATCACTAGACTATTACAAGGTCATTTATTGATCTTTATTCTCCATGAAGAACCACAGTTTTATTGATTCATCTACTATTTACAAGTCTCTATCTTGGTCTTAAAACCTTTCTTTATTGGTGCAATTTCGTAGTTTCTGTTTGGTTTATAGGTGTATTTTCTTGTTCTTCAGTGGCAGAGAGGTAAACAGATGTGAATAGGTAATGTTATAAATCTGAATCTTTCCAAGAGAATTCATTCTCTCCAGGCAATTTTATTTTTTCTATACATGGATGTTTTTGAGCTTACTGAGGCAACCAGTTTGTCTTGAGCCTGAAGCAGACTCTATGTTTCTAGAAAATCTAAGATAGAACAGCTTTTAAATTTTTAATGTCTTAAATTTAATTAAAAAGTCATAAAAACAAATTAAAAATATTATCTCCTAAACGATATTTTATCCCACCTAAAGCAAGTGGATTCAGCAACAACAACATCTAGCTTCCACCATTTCCTCCACTGAGTCTGCAGAGCAAGACTCTTCCTGAAAAGTACGTCCTTTGTAATAACAAATATCTTGATCCATGAATTCAGAGTTTAGTAGGGCTAAACCACCACTGTTAACTTCTTATTTGTCCTATAAAATGTTGTCTCCCCATGTGCTTTTCCCGCTGAGTTGCACTGCTGTTATTTTTGCCCATGATGAGCATGGTGGAAGTTTGGCCATGCAGCTGCAGCTCCATTTATATATTGTATCTGGCAGGTTCCACTGCCAAGGGCTGTGATGAGGCCTTGGGAACTAGAAATAGACTGAGCTAATGCTGTGCCTTGTACCTCCTGGGACAGAAATGCCATGGTTTGCCCAGTTTGAATGAATGCTTTGTGTGTTTCTTGTTTTATGAAGAGTGTGCTGAGAAAAACAAGAATCTGGAAAGATTGTATGTCAGTGCCTCTGTAGAGAGGTCCTGAGTTTCAGTCGGTGGCTTTCTTGGATTGGGTGTGAATTTTCAGTCTGTTTCTAATGAATGCAGAAGGGAGTAGATGGTTTTCTGGAGGGGTCTCAGGAGTTTCAGAGTGGTGTTTACAGTATTAAAGGCAGACTGCACCTGAAATTCAATTTTCTAATTTTTGGTCCAGAACACTTGCTTGTTCAGTCTTAGGAATTCTAAATAAGCAATGTATTGATAAAAGAGCATCTGAATTTCAAAGTGATTGTACCTGAAAACTGTGTAATCTCTTTCACTTACTGTCATTTATCTCAGCAGGTGGCAAACTTAACATCATTTTTAGATGTTTTGAAAAGTACTGTCACTGGCTTGCCCTGGATGACTTACACACACACTTTGGAAAGCGTCAGTATCACTGCTGAGAAGTGCACTTTCTTAAAACAAGACTGGTTTACAGTTTCTCATTCTTCTTCATTTCTATGTGTATGTTAATCCTCTGGGATTAAGTAATTTTCTACTACAGTTATGTTGCCGTTGAAAAAAAATATATACATTCAGATCATCCTGGGGGTTTAGATTTCTGTTTGCTAATGAGTACAAACTTCAAACAAGACTTAAGTTTCTTCCCCACAGTTAAAGCAACTGTTGCTTTTGCAAATCAGTGGCTTTAAATCTTTTTGAAGAGCAGATCCATGAGAGATGCTTCAATGTTTTGTTTAAGTTGCTGCCTTTTGTGAAATACTGAAGCTGATGCTTTACATGTGTACACTGGCAATCTGTGTCTGCAATGGTGCTGTTCTGGGTATGTCACATTCTAGCAGAATTCTGTGCTTTATTGTCCAGCACCTCTTTTTTTACTTAAATTTGTTGTGGATAAGAGATTTACATCATAAATGAAGAGCTTAAAATGGTACTTGAATTTTTTATATTGATTCACTTGTCAATTTGCCAAGTATCTTCCTCTACTACCTCCTCCTCAGTATCTGCTTTTAAGTGTTCACAAGTGAAAGTTTTAGACATTGTAAATCAATAGTTTATAATTTCATTTCAGTAGTAGTATCTACATTTTATGGTTGCTCAAAGTGAGCAAAACAGCAAATTCCCACTGACTAAGCTGTGGGGGAGCAGAGGTGGAGAACCCATCTTTTTGAACTCCATAGCACTTGCAAGTGGTTCAGGCATGACTCATCTCATATACCCAGCAGCACATCTTGTCAAAACTAGGGATCCTGGGTGGGTCAGTAAACTCCCAGGACTTGTGAAGCTTCTTCAGGGACACAGTTGAACTCCCAGCTCTGTCTCTGTCATTCTCTGTTCAGCACAATATGCAGTGTGTGCATCTACCAGCTCTTTAGCTGGAGTTTTATGGGACAGAGCCCACTGGCTGCCATGAGTGTAGCAATTATCCAGCTTTCTGAGGCTGCTTGGATTCTAGAAAACTCAGTTTCTTCATCACTGGAGCTGGAGAGATGTGTAAGCAAGAACATTAGCAATGATAGCTGATAATATCCTGCTTTTAGGTAATCTGTGATTCTCTGTATCACTTTCAGTAATGTGTTTTTCAGTTTTTCTATGCAAGTGCTTCTAATTTTTCACAGTTCACAAGTGTTTACATAATTAAGGGGGAAATTTCCAGTGCAAGTTTGCAGAATATTTTAAGTGACATTCAAATGGTGAAAAAAATCCAACAAACATTTCTTTCCCCATTCACCCCAGAAGATTGCTTCTTAAAGATGAAGTAGTCAGTACCAGCAGACAGACCAGATACAATATCACAGTTCCCAGTATTTCCTCCTGGTAATGGTAAAGATATTATTTTTCTACTCCCATTGTTCTAGTTTCATCTTTCTAAATATCTTCTGCTAGCCTACAGCTGTGAATACAGTCTAATGTGAAAGTCTGTTCTGCATATTTTACAGCAGATTCAACCTGTTTCACTTAGTCCTTATTTTCCAAAGCGCACCTGATCAATTCCCAGCTATTATTCAGTTTCTAATTTCTGCTGTGAACCACAAGCTGTTTCTGTGCTTTACGTACAGATGTGTACAGAAATTGGCTGGTAGGAAAGTACAATAGTGAATTCCCTTCTCCTCCAGGACGGTTTCAGTCCAAAGGGCAGTAAAAACCACTATGAAAAGCATTTACAGGATTTATGAACTGATAGTTGGATCCTGTCATAAAAGAAGATGAAAAACAAAGCAGGGAATGAGCATCTGTGGGGACTGGTTGCTTGGTTAGTGATTTTAGAGGTTTATGGAAAAGCTTGTCGAACTATAAGGTGACCACAGACTCCACTGGATCATTTCTTAAAAGGTAAAATACTTGATCTTTCTGGCTTCAACATTTCTTCTTTTGAAGTTCTAAGACCTTATGTGTACTTCTTGGTCAGAGATATCAAGTGTTCAGAGGCTAGTCTGTCTGTGTGTATTTCTTGTGTGATTTTTTTCAGGGACAAGAATGAAATTCACAGCAATTCTGTAGAGATGGGTTTCCACTGAGAGTGTGGATGGAAGTTCAGTAAATAACAATACACATAAGCAAACTTTGTGTTTGTAAGAACCAGGCTTTAAGCATGAAGACAATAATAGCTATTTTGCTATTAATGTTGTGTATGAAAGAAAGGCTCAGCACCAAAAATCATACAAATTGGCATCCAACAGGACATGCTTTAGGCTGTCTTCCATTGTCATCCTAATAAATCTTGCTTCAAGATTTGTATATGGTAGAAATCTTCCTATTTCATCTACATATCTCTCTAGAAAGCGTGAAATTCACCACCAAGAGACTAAAGCAACAGCAGTCATTATAAATGCAGTTCGTTTCAGAAAAGTATTTCTTGCTTAAATAAATACCATTTAGCATTACATTCATCTGTCTTGTAAAAATGGATTATTATTCTTGATTCAGTCATTAAAAAAGTTCCCAGTTCCTTTTACTTAACAGAACAGGGTCAGCCAGAGTCAGAGAAGAAGGGGATGGGATCCTCATGGATCTGAAAGAATCATAACTTACGCAAGGACACTTTTGTTGTTCTTGTGGCTGACTAGGTATTCCAAGGTAGTGAGACCTGGGAATGTAATGGTATTATTATATAAGCTGTCCTACACAGGACCACAACAACAAATCCTCTTCCACACTAGCACATCAGCATTTCTATTATTTAGAGGCAACAGTGGTAGGTAGACAGATATATATCCTGATTTTTGATGGTGCACATGGAAAGATGTAGTCATTTAGGCCTGGACAATGTTAGGTATAACTTCTCTCAGAGAGAGAAATACAGACAGAATTACAACTTATGTCCTAATATGCCCTTTTTTTCTCATAAGAAAATACTTTATAATGCTTGTAAGTCCTGTTGCTAATTCTGCTGTAGAGCAGTGGAACATAGTACAGTGTACATCCAAAAAGTTGGAAATCAAGTGTGCTATATTTAGTCAGTGATGGCTCAAAGGGTCAAATCTTAGTAATAATGTAAAGAAGAGCACCCACTCACCACCACCTCCTCTTCTCCTGCATGAAAACCTGTTTTAGATTAGATTCTCTTGTGCTGTTTAATACACAGAATGGAGTTCATGGTTTGAATATGCATGGAATTAAGAGTTTGTTTTCACAGATTGCAAATATTTTTAATAAATATTCCAGGCTTGATACTACTGCAGAGTTGTACCATACACGTAATGCTGAGGAGTTGCTTAGCAAGGTCAGTGAAATGAAAATATTTGCTCTGGCATGCAAGCAAGTTCTAAAAGAGCTTAGGCAATATTTCTGCTGCAGAAAGTGTCAATTTAGAACTGCCCAAGTTCTGCTCTAACTTGTGAGTTTTATTTTTCCAAAATAAAATAAAGTTGTGTGGTTGTTCTTGATCTTTTTTCCATTATGGAGTCCTCTTTGCAGATATGCTTCATGACTCTGTATTATATTGCTTTGTTGTGTTGGTGGGATTTTTTTATTTATTTCAAGGCCACTTTATGCTGTCTCAGAAAACACAGCAGGAAAACAACTTGGAGAATTTGAGCTATGTGTTAAAAGTAATCTATTAAATGTAACCTAGTTTAAGTTACTCAGTTAATGAACATATACAAGAAATAGATTGGTGATTCTACTTTGTGTCTTAATTAATGTGGGGAGAAAAGAATCTGTACAAGTTTTGCACTTTCTGCTGCAAAACCATTGACCATAAAACCAATTTTTTCCAATGTTCTCATGACCATTGAAGGTCAGTGAGGTGAGGGGACCTCATGGAGTCAGAACCCCTACATTTCCTTTACAAAGGTGAAAAGATGAGTGTATTTATCAGTATGTCATTATTCTTAATGTATCTGGCATGAGACGCCAGTATTTTGCTGGGTGAATTTGGTTCTCTTTTGCATAATAAAATCCTCCTAGGTTTCAGGACACCAACATTTATCTTGCATTTGACACACCATATAGAAGTCACAAGTTAATATATTAAGTTATGCTTTGCTGAAGGCAGAGAGATTGGGTACTGTTCGTTGCACAGGGGTGGAGTGAGTGGATGTGTTCCCAGTCATGAACCAGCTGTGAAAATTAAAGTAGTTTGTCAGGAAGAGAGGACATGGACAAAAGCTGGAAACCTGCCTTGTAAGGAAAGGAAAAGGTGAGGTATCTTTGATGTAACCTACCTCCACAGAGATACTTGTATACTTGTGGGTTTTTGTTAATATCCACACCTTTAATGAATGTTTGAATTTGTCAGTTTTAAATTTTATGAATGAGTAACTTATGTCCACTTTATTGTAATTTGAATTCATGCTCGATAACAGCAAAGCATAAAGTGAATCTGTAGACCAGGAGCAATAGAACACTTCAGATATCCTTGTCCTCCAGCATATTTTTCATGACACACAAAGAATAACAACAGGGAATCCATTTGAGCTACTTGAGCCATGCAGTGAATTGGCACTCACTGCAAAAGAGCAAGAGCTAGCCAAGGCAGCAGTTTCTTCTACCTCCTGTTGGTTACATTCCTGACATGGATCCATGTATCAAAGACTGTGGGAAAAGCAACACTGTAAAAATGTATTCACTTTTTTTGTCCCCCATAACCTGAGAAACAGCTGTAAGGTTGTATCAATACTTTACAACTGAGAGAAATTGATTTCTTTTTTAATAACGACTTACGGCAGTAGTTCCACTTGGTTTGTAGCTGTGTTTTTGAGCCATCAGTCTCATGCTTAAGACCTTAAGCTTGCAAGAAAATCTAGTAATTTGATATCTAGCTGCTCACCTGGAATAATACCATATGGAACAATGCCTGCTTGGAGAGGCAATAGATTTCTAGGATAAAATGCAGTCATCTCCATATTTCCTTTCCACAATATGTCATCCTTAAGAGCTTCACCAATTTGAGGAAATTGGTGAAGTGTATAGTTACCTCATACATGCATAGCCTCTGGCATTATTCATCCACAACCTCATCTTCTACAACTACTGGAAGTTTTCAAAATTTGAGAAGTCTTCAATTATTCAGTTGTAAATCAATTATCAACCTTGTTCTTTTTGGATCAGGAACTTATATCAACAGAAAAAAATAAGGACAAAAGTTATAATTGGTGAAGAATATTTAGACAAAATAACGTTTCAGCTTCATTCATGCACTGCTTGGTCCTCTGATTCTCTTCCTAAAAATTTATCGGTTTACTTTGTGTATCCTGACTCAGAGATAGCAGCTTGGATCTTATTGGCAGGAACTAAAAGTAGCTTGTGAGTGCTGACGTCATTCTTCTCAATTCCAAGTGGGTCTAACTGCTGAAAAATCGTATTTTGTTTACATGCAAATTCTCTACCAGAAAGTTCAACTAGAAAAGGGTTAAAAAAGTTGGTCTTTTTGCATTGCTTTACAGCAAACTAGTGAAAATAACTGATCTACCCAGAAAAATGTTTTGAACTACCTATGATGAAATGTGGTGTCACAGAACTGAATGTATGTTTTCCAAATTACTGATTTAAGAAAGAAGTTTGCAGCGCTGAAAACACTATGAAATGTTAAGTGCAAAACACTAAAAAAAGTCAGACCTGGGAGCTGTCGTAAGAGGTGTAAATCAGTACCTGTTCTATTTCAGTTGTTGCAATGATATGGGTTATGGCCTGGGAGCTGCCTTCTCTATAGGAATCTATTTACCTAATTATTTTTAAGTAGATAATATTTTATTTCTGTTTGCATTCTTTGCTTTATTAATTAAGTCCATGCATCTGCCTGTCTTGTGCGTTAAATTCTCAGTAAATTCTACTAATTAAGGAGTGTAAGTCAAGTTTGTTCTGGTAAAGAGCTGAAGATCAGTACAAACAGCATGCTGTATTTATGAGTTTTATTAGGAGCCTTAAGGACTCGTTTTCCAGGTCCTAGATGACCTTTGAAGGTGCCATTTATATACAGAAGCAAGTTCTGATAGATCTGGTTTTCATCAGTAATCTTCTCAATGAAATCAATGGAAGAAAAATAAGAACACATCTAAAGCTGAAACAGAAGGAAAAGTTCTAAACTGTTGGAAGCCAGGGGTGACTGTGGTTGTCTACTTGGTCTAGCCTAGAGCCATCACCCAGAAGCTCCCAAAATTGGCTGCCCTCTGGCTGCCTTTCTCTCGGTTAGTCTGTTGTTGACAACAGGGAGAGGCACCATGTGTCAGCTCATTACTGATGCTGACAGTCCATACATCTCTTCATTAAATGTTTTTCGGATTGTGCTTACATTGGCAATGCACCCAGTTTCCCTTTTTGCATTGAACTAAGAACAGTTGTTCTGGTATAAGTGGGACTGAAAGGGAGTCACAGTAAAGGGCAGCCACGGGAAAACTTCTTTTGGCCATCTCTTGCATATACACCGTGATGGGAGGGTTTTAACACTTTCCATAGCTTGTCCCACTATTTGTTTTTGCCCGTGCTTGGGATGCATTTTTCTAGAGAAGGAAAGGAGTCACAGCCCGGAGTCTTGGTTCTGGCAAGTGGGAAGGAAATGTGTCAGTGTTCACTCTGCCTGAGGTAGCATTTCAGAGCCCTGGCTGTGTTGCACTGTGTGTATGACTCATAGCAAGCCTTATGGACGTGTCAGTGCCCCCGCAGCACCACCTGATGACCCTTATTTTGGGGAGCAGCAGGGAGGGGTTGTGCTCTGGCAACCCTCAGAACATTCAGAACCATCCACTAACACTAGCAGAAATCTCTCTGAACGGAAGAGTTCCCAAGTTGGTGTTTAGACAAGCGTGATTTGTCAAATGGGCTGCATCTCAGTAGGTGTCACTGCCTTCCACATCTTGGGTCGCTTGAGAATTAAAGGTGCTGGCTTTGATGCTGAAATAGTAACTGAAGCCTCTTTTACACACATGTTTCTGGTAATGCTGATGCCACCACATGCTGTTGTCCTGTTGATCTTTTTTGTTGTTACTGTTACACAGGCTGTTCGTTTTTAATCTCTTCAACAGCTGACATAGTGGTTTACCATTTAATCATTCTGCCACCATCCTTGCAGACCTCAGTGTTTCCATAAGGCAGCAATTGTCAAATATTAGCCAGGATTTAGTTATTTGCTTTAGTTCTTTACATAAGGACTTACTTACAGCTAAGACATGCTTTTTACCTTTTCCAAAAGATACACTTGCTCTCAAGGAAGAATGGATTAAAATGTGGGTTTTTTACATAAAACTGTTTGCTTCTTCCTTTCCATGAGTGCTGGCAATGTGGGTTGGTCCTTTATAGAAATGAGGAAAAGGGATAGTATTGAATGTGTGTCCTCTTTTTACTAGAACTTAAGGAGGGAGAAGTGTCTTCCTGTAAGGTTTTGTTCTGGGCACTTAATGAGAATGCTTAGTCTGTTGTTATTATAGAAGGGTGGTAACATTTTATTTCAAAAATGCTTGTACAAATACAGAATTTTAAAAGAAGTGAAGGCTCTGTAGCTCAAATAGTTACAGCTTGATCTCAGGAATTAGTGGCAGTGTTATGTCTGCTTTAAAACAGACCATAACATTGATGTACCACGCTTGTCCCTTCAGAGATAAGAACATATCTGTTAATGTTAGATATACGTCCACTGACTGTAGCTGTACTGTGGTTCCTAAGACAGAAAAGATGCTCAGAATTTCCTATTCTTATAAAATAAAAGGAGAATTTTAATTTTTATGGGATAGAAGTCTGGAAACATTTTTTTGTATACTGAATGAAAAAGCACTAACTTTCTGCCATTCTTTTAAAAAACCCTAAATTTGGACTAGGTTGTTTTTCTCCTTGACAGGAAAAGCTTATCAGCTAGACCTTTGGCACCATTTGCTTTGTGCTATGACTCTGTTATACTTTGGAGAGAATATTTTGCACCAGATACTATGTTGTGGCAACAGTACAATCACATCCTTTCAAGTCACTCTTGGTGACTTGCTTGGCAAGACAGCATTCCATGAATGATTGCCTCAGCAGGGTTCAGACTAAAATTTTTAAATGTAATCTACTGTAACTCAATTTAGGTCCAGGAGGACATTTTCCCTTTGTTACAATTTTATTACTATATCAGTTTAATTTTTTGTTATTCAGTACTATATTTATCAGCTCATATTTCTTAAGCTTGTAGGAATTAAACATTGTAAAATCAATATTTCCGCTAATTAAGGTGGGTTTGGGGAGTGGATAATCAAACAGTGTAGTGAATCATTAAAACTTACATGCTAATATTGACTAGCAGTATTGGCAAAAGGAGACCAATTCTCAATGCCAGGCATTTCTTTCTTTCTTACATTTTTAAAGCAGAAGCAAAACACTTTCAGTAAAAATTGATGTTCTCAGCATTTAATAGTGTAGCAGTGGTCCTTTTTGGATATAAAAGCAATGTGTTAAAATTCTGGGCACTCATATGTAGCATTTTCTTTCCCATCATTTAACTTATCAGTAATTAGTATCTGCCTTCAAAGAGTCTTAGTGGTTTTGGAAATAGGTGGAAAGCTATGTTCATGCCTCTTATGAATATAAAGGATCATTTCTAATTATTGCCAATTTTTTTATCCTCCCAGTGATGTTTTTTTCTTGTCTGACATTGGCTAATGTTGGTTTTGCTTTTGTTTTTCGGGGGGGGCCGGGGGGGGTTGTTTACATTAGCTGTGACCTCACTCATGTTTGCATCTGGTCTTCTCAGAGGGTGTTACTGAACAGACCAGTAAGTGATGATTTGTAGCCACATGAGGAAATCGCTTCCCTCCCCCCAGTTCCCTTACCATGGAACTAGTGGCTGCCAGTGGGACACTGGATGCTGTTGAACACCAACATTTTATTCTGTGGCATTTGACTGAGTTTCGCCTTACAAGCACATTCTCAAAAACCTCAGGTCTGCAGTCTGATTCACAGTGACCTGACTGGGCTTCCCTCGTGGGTCACATTCTTGCATGGACAAACTCCTCAAGATCCTTTCTGCAAGAGCGATACCTCTTTGGCCGGGTTCTTTCATGCTGTATCTTGTGCAGGGGCTGCGCCTCTTTTTTGAAGGAAAGTGCAGTACGAAAAAGACTGAAAATACATTCTGAAGATATATTTATATACTTTTAAGGTATAAAAACATAAAGTAGAAAACTCAACCTGACATGAACCAAGCCTCACATTGCATCTCCTCAGACTGTTTTTCTTGTGCTTTTTCAACTAGATCACAACTTCAGGAGTTATTCTGTGGCTCTTCATAACCTTCCTAATTAAAAGAAACTTGGAATCACTGTGGAATTAAGGCATGAGAGCTGGTTGGAGGGAAGGAGGGTCCTAAGGAGAGAAATTATGTCAAATACCATGTGAGCCACAGAAAATGATAAATGTGTTATCACTGTATTTCCTGAGAAAGTTTCTTCCTAAAATGCTTAATACATTTTTATTGCCTAATTAGAAGTTCAAAGGAGAAGCCTTTTTTGATGAAAGCACAGCATTTATCATTCTTATTTCTAATATTAACTTATTCAGTTTGCATGGGAAGCTTTGTAACACTTGCATATTGATTCAAGCAGGCTGTGGTAATTAGGGCAAGTTTTAATCCGTCTCTTACAATATCCTTTGACAATTCAACATTTCCCTCTGTGACTGAAAGAAATTGACTTTGCGTCCCTTAACATCAACTGGGACAAAGTAACACAGTCAGATACAAGCTCCTATGGTGGGTGCTAGAGGATTTGTATCTAGAGAGAGATGGGCGGGTATTTGTCACCCCCTGGGACAAGCCCCAGTGGGACTTTGCAGGGAAGAAGTGACCTCAGTTAGCAGCCCTCAGGATTAGTAACTTTTGCCCTGCTTTCATTACAAGGTAGTTTTAACTGGGACTGGAAGTGAGGGCCAGTGAAGAACAGTGGGTGCTGAGGTCTGTAGCCAATGCAAGGGCAAGGAACACCAGGGAACTGGCAGTGACTCTGAATATCCCTTCCTTTATTTCGTGGTAGCTTGCTGGTCTGTCCTGCCTGAACTTTAAAATGGCAGTTTGTGGACATGTGAATTTAGGAAATGACCTTTCCTACATCGCTGGGCCCCATGGCTTGATGATTGTGGTTAATTCATCAGTCAAAAGATCTTGTGCAACCTTACCCTTTACAGCTCCCGTCTCCTGAGTGGATTCTCTGGTGAGTAAACAGAAAGACTTGCACTCAAGCTCTAGCCTTTCTTCCAGAGAATCCGTTAATTGGGCGTTCTTTTGTAGGTGATTGCCAGGTGTCCGTAGGAACTTGTGAGAACATCATATCTTTATTCTGCTGTAAAAATGTGGTGGCAGCTTCAGAAGTTACTGCCAGCACAAATGCAGACAATATAGACATAAAATCCTAATAGGTTTAGAAAAATGGTTTAAATGTCACTTAGAAGGATTTCTCCGTAAATAACAGTGCAGTTAAAGACTGAGATTATGGAGGGAAGAACCCTCCAAAATCAAGATTAAAAATTTTAAGTTATTAGTTCAATTTGATTTGCATGCTTGTAGCTTAAAGAAATTCCTAATTGGCTAGCTTTACTTTGATTTTTTTCCTTGCTGGTGTATTTTAATGTAATTATTGATTGGATTGTGAGCTTGAAACAAAGTGAGGAATAGTAGTCTGTAAATGCTGATTTGTACAGAAAAACCTAAGCACCAGTCAGTAAAATGTTTAAATTTATTTTTAAGAAACACAATTCTTGCTGAGTTGAGAGCTTTTTCTTTTACTTGTGAGCAGTAGATATTATTGTACCTCACATAGCTTTGCTGTAGGCAGTGGTGGAGTGCCTGGAAAAGTCTGTCAAACTGCTTTCAGAAATGGCAAGACGTTGTCAATTAACCCTGTAATTGTACAGCAAATTAGCAAATGTAGTATCTTGAGGATAATACTTTTTCTGTCAGTCTGCTTTTTTTAGTGAGTGCATAGACAGCCCCAGTGATTTAGCCCAATATTTAGGACTGAGAAGTACTGTCACATAATTAACTCTTTAATTTACCCAGGGGGTTTAATTAGCAATTTTATTTATTATTATTTATCTGCCCAAGTGACTGGTGTAAAGGACATCAGGTCAGGCAGGCAGAAAAGTCTGGAGAAGTTGGCCATCTGTTTCTCCTTCTGGACAGATGTTGTAATTGGGATGCCTCCAGCCTGAGGGAATGGTAAGCCTGAGCTCCCTGCCTGGTGCAGATGCTGCATGGCTCTGTGTGTGTGCATGGTTTAGAAAGTTTACTCTTACACAAATAGTTACCAGTCCTACAAGCAGTGGAACACTTCAGAGACTATGTTAGTGGGAGGTCTAGCACAGATCTTCCTTGCGCAAGTAAGAGTAGGCTTGGCTGATGTTTTTTGGGTTTTTTTTTCTGACTATAATTTTGGTCTGGAAGAGCCGTGGAAGCCTGTGACACAGCCACAGTTGCCACCATTTCTTTAGTATCTGAGAAAATTCCCATTGGCTCATGCTGGGTTAAACAGTGGCCTCTGCTCTGGTGAATCAGCACCAAGCTCATTTTAAAGTTTCAAAATTTGTAGCACTTGTTTATAACATGGACTTTTGAAACAATAGTCATCTTCAAAAAAATCCTTTTTGGGGGATTGGCTGTATTTGCCATTCTGTAAAACAAACAGATACTAGATAGAGCATGATTTGTTTAGATGTGGCTGAGCACAGCATCAGGAGCCACTGAATGGGTAGAGAAAATAGCACCTGGTATGGTGAGAGTATGAATCCTTTTGCATATATGCTCCAGCTCTGATCCTGTTGAAGCACTGGCTGCGTGAGAAGAACCAATATTTATGAGTATGTCAAAAGACAAAATGTTCAAACACTTGGATGGGTTTGGAAGGAAATCAGATTCTGTGGATTCAGCCACAAAGAAATCTTCCCACAAAAAGTGTCTGTCCTTGGTCAGGCTGCTTTCTTCATCAAGGATTCTCACGGTAGCAGAGGGTAGCTGATGAACACAAGAAAATTATCAAATTGTTTTTTTCTCTGACATGTAAGTGATGTCCCCTGCAAATCACAGTTCAGTGCAGGCAAGAGAGGCCTGTAACAATTTTAAGTTGATGGTAGGTTTCCCAGAAGGCAAAACTATGGGATGACCCCATATGACCTTCTTGCTGGTTCTGTGTCAGTCCCCACCACCAAGCCTCACAGGACAGAAGACCAAGCACACATCATAAATAAGATGGTGAAGGATGCTTTGCTTTGCCTGTGAGCCAGCACACTCTGGAGGTCACCACACAAGGTCCCACTGTATTTACTCCAAGGGCCCACTCCCATACAATGGGCTTTGTGACCCAGAGTGTGGTCAGTGGACACAGTTGGGCACTCTGAATGACTCTGCTTCAACAGTAGTAAGAACAGTCAGTCAGGTCACCTTTTCCTACTTCTGCTGTCAAATGGATTGCAGGGTGTCATGGTGCACTTCCAGCCTGTTCAGGAAGGGTGTCTGCTATTCTCCTGTTTCATGTGCTCCTGACCACATGGATGTTAGCTGGTTGAGTACTTTCTCTGAATTACCCTCCTTCCTGGTACCTGGGTATGAGGAACATACCACTTGAAAACTCCCACAGAAGAAAACCATTTCTGAGGAAAATAGAAGTAGAGTGACATTTTCTTTACTCTTCTGAACATTTTACAAGGTCAAAGCAAAATGACCAACCACAAAGCTTGAGAGTTCAAAAGTGCCAAGTACACATTTATATGATATAACTCATTGCCACATGCCTCAGCATGCTGGAGAGGCCAGCAGGTAGATGAGTTCAAATGGGGATTAGACAAATTAATGTTAAAATGGTGCTATGGATACATGGCCATGAAGTTGCCAAAATGTTGTTGTCACTGGAAGCAGAAGAGGCATTTCAGCAGAAAGATGTATGCATGTGTGTCATATTCATGCTCCCCTTCCCTGAATAACTGCTTGTGGACTATAGTGGGCACCAAATACTGGAAAAGGTGGATCCTTAAATTGATCCAGTTGCCAGTGCTTATGTTCTCCCCCCTACACCATTTTATTCTCTTTGAAATGCTTTTGGGTTTGTGACACTTGTCACCTACCTCTAAGGATGGGATCATGTTGAAAGAAGTGATGATAAGAGGAAGGAACTATTTATTTTCCCTCTTCTCCTGGATGCTGCATCCCAACCTGACCGCCTCTATTCCAAAAAGGAGACATCCATTTTTAATACCTAAACATTCACAGTAATGCTTGTAACTTCATAGGGGATGAAAGAAACATTTTTCTTGTATCACTCTGTGTTTTTAAAACCTATTTATAATTAGAAAAAGGAATTTTCACATATAAGCCCCAGCCTTGTTCAAGTGAGGATGATGTTTTTGTAACTAATAAATTTGCAAAAATATTTGATCTATTAATTTGTGGATGAAGTTTTAATTGCTCCTTTGTTTCTTAATCCAAGTATTATGCTATTAGGCAGTGGAAACTGAAGTTGAATTTTTTCCATTAGGAAAACTAAACTGCTTTAGTTTACTCTAGAAGTGGCATGAAATAAAAGGACTATATACAACTGGATGCTTAGAGTATGCTATCGAATTTAATTAGAGTCCTTAAGATAGTCAGATTGATTTACATGATCCTGAAAATTTTTCCTTCTGAGATAAGGATTTTTAGAACTTCCTGAGAAAATTAATACTATAGTGAAACTAGATGTTTTTATAAAGACTAATGTCATGAGGGGCATTGATGTATAAGCCTCACAGAATACCTGAGACTGGAAGAGAGCTCCAAAAATCTCTGCTCCAACCCCTGTTCAGACATGATCAAGGTAAAGCAGGTTTATAGATAAAGTAGCTTGCAGATAAAGTACTGATAATTACAAGTGTAGTTTCAGTTTAAATAAGTTTGCCTGTTTATGGAGTATAATTCTTAAACTCACAAGGTCTTTTGTATCTTGAGTTCTGCAAAATTATTTCAAATTAGTGTGGTTTGAGCAGTAGAGAACTGCTGTGTTGCACAAGAAACTGGTGAGTTGCTGCAGTCTTCTCATCTCTAGCTGTGAGGATGTATCAGCAGCTTAATTGAAACAAATTATGTAGAATATTCAGAAAATACTTAAGAAATTTACTTTTAAGGGGTATCTAATCCACAGAAGTTGCTGTACAGCAGGAAATAGTATTATCTGCATTGATTGTAAGAGCTTGTATATGGTTCTGTTTTAGCAAAAATTTTTCCACTAATCACATCTATTCTATTATATCTATGATGGCCATGGCTTGTGGGACATTAATCATCAAATAAGGATCATCTTTTCAAGACTGGGATTGTAAATGTAGCATATGGAGCTAATTGGATTTGGGAACCAGAGCAGACAAGATTTGTTTCAGGGCTAGTGTGACAGTGGAGTTACATCATGCAGTTTTGTTTATTCAGTTGTGCATGTGGAGCACGGAGCAGGAGTAAAATACTGCATTGGTTAAGCAGTAAGTGGTTAAACACAGCATTTAGGCTTGCATGTTTTTAAGTGGAATTTTCTGGAATGTCTTTTGAAGTGCCACAATGCCATCTACTGGCTCATTTTTCTGTGCTTTTTCCCAGAGGAGGGTTTCTTTTGTACACAGGCTTACATGTAAGGTGTTTATACAATATTTTTGAATAGCAAAATAAACAAGCTGAGATAGAATGAGCAAAATGAATTTTGGATGCGTATGTTTGTTAAAGGACATCATACATTATATACATTAAAGAATCATTTTGAATCTCTTACCAGTTAGTCTTGCTCTGCTTTTGTTAAAACTATGGGATGATTAATACTGAAAGATTAAGGACAGATCTCTGCTTTACATAATAGCTTGTGTGTAGTAGCTTCACTGGTTTCTGTTTATAGTCAGTCAGTTTCCCTTCTTCTTCCAATGTTTATATACAGAAAAATGGAAAGAAAATTAGGAAATACTTAAGGTGTCAAGCCACAGAAAGAGGAAAGTGCTGTATTAGAAATTACTTCAGACAGGATTCCTCGCTGACAAATTCCTAGATTCAGTCTATTCCCCATAACTGCCTCCTGTCTCTGCCTTCTCCCCAACATGTGTTTAAATAGTCTTCTGGAAATTCATCAACAACCTTCCATCAACCAAAAACTCTGTAGACTGTCAAACAGTCATTATGGAGAAGTGTGTGTTGGAAAATATTATTCTCAGTGTCAGACTGTTCAAACTGTAAATGAGCAGTGGGCAATTCTAAGAAGTTTTATTAATTCTTGTTTTTCATCAGACTGGCTAATATTACCTATAGGAGTAGCCCTATGTCTTCTATTTGCTGCCAACAGAAACAAATGGGCAAATATAAAAATAATTAAAAAGAAACAAGACAGGAACTCTACGTACTGATAAACACTGTTATTTTCTAGTTTCATTGCTGGGTTTTTCTTTAAGCTCTCTGGAGAGTTTCCTTTTTAGTTGGTCATTCTCTTTGTCTTCATAAAATACTCTTCACTTTTAATTTGTTTTTCCCCTTCACATTCAGTTTTTTCCTAACAGAAGTTTTTCATAATCCTTCCTTCATTCAGTCTAGTTAGGAGAAAAAGCCATTGGTAATGGCTCGTAACAATTTAGATTGTTTTTTAATACATTTGTAACTCACTCAGTCACAGCTCCAGAATCATTATTCAAAACAACAGCTAGAAAAAAAAATTCCAGCAGTTTCCTAGATGGCCTATAATGAAGGTAAATTCAAACATCTGTGCCCTTTCTGGCCTTTTACCCTTTATCTCACTGACATTCAGAAGGTCAAGTGGATCTTGCCAAGCCCAGTTTTTATCTGGTAGGAGCTGTATCTTGCTGACAGCTGCAGGGTGTCGTGCACTGCTGGGAGACCCAAGTGCTTTTGGCCAGCTTGTATGGAAGGGAAGGTGTCAGTGTGCTCAAGTCAGTGCTTGTTTGGGCAGTGGGTTGTTGCCCTGCAGCTGGTGGGCTGTACATCAGGAGCAGTGAAGCTGAAATGATCCCACTTGGTACCCACGTTGTCTTTTGTCACGTAAATAATCCGTGTCAGAGAGGGTGCGCTGGGGAGTGCAGCTCGGGCTTCCCAATCTGTGCTAAACAAGCCACCCAGAATGGGAACCCTGCCGAGGGGAAAGCCCTCAGTGGTGCATCCATCACTCTGCAGCCTGGGTTTGGCCAGGGTGGTTTGGGTGAGGAATGCTCTTCTCTGACGTGCACAGAGGAACAGACGTTGCTCCCTGCCTGTGTTTGGAATAAGTACTAACCTCCCACTCCTAATTATTATCTGTGCTGCAAAATACTAGGGCAAGCCTCTGCTTAGTGTGACATTAAATAAGAGAGGACTGGCAAAACCAGAAGAGCAAAGAGAATTATTTTATACCACGTCTTCCATTACAATCTTTTTTTTTTTTCCTTTTTGAACTGTCCTGTGTTATTGCAAAGAAGGAAGAACTAATTAGGCCAGTTGCTGAAAGCTGAAAGTGTATTGCCACCCACACTACTGAAAGGAACTCTTTGTACAGAATTAGCTCTTACCAGCTGTGCTAAATCCAGTAATTTATCTTTGCCAAAAAAAAGAAAAAAATGCTGCTTTAGTTTAGTCCAATTAAACAAGTTAATGTAAGCTATACCCTATATCCACACAAACATGGATATCTCCTGCTCAAAAGCTGCGGGGTTTGCAAATAATTATTTTCTCCCTCGTTAATTTTTCCTTCTGTTTGTACAAAGGGCTGGGCAGAGGAGCCCTTGGGAGTTAACCCATTTGTGTGTGGAATTGGCTGAGTGTGAGCTGTCCCCCTGAAAAGAGTGTGATGGCAGGACACGCACCTCAGCGTGGGCAGGTTGAAGCACGAGGGCTTGGCTTTGGCTTGGTGTGGTGCCCCAGGGGAGAAGCTGTAGGAAGTCAGAAGCCTGCCCACCATCACCTGGAGTAACTTCAAGAGGAACAGAGTGGTTCACTGTGTTTGAGGTTTTGGCTTGGCAGAGGTTGCTTAATCAAGGAGATGATCAAAGTCATGGTTTTTCAGTGGGGTGTTGGTTTGGAAACTGAGTTGGACCTGAGAAATTATTTCAAGCTGACCCTGGCACAGTGGATAGCAAGTGAGAACTCACAGGCCCAAACACTGACTGAAATTCAACAAATCTATCCTCAGTCCTAAAACATTAATGTCCTTTCTTCTCATTGGCCTCCTACTCGGGTTCTTAAAGAGGGTAGACAGTCCAGGCAATAGGGTTTTTTTATGGCTTTCACTGGAACTCTTCCAAAAGAGGGGAGGAAAAGAAAAATGCTCTTTGAAAAGTGGAGGTTTGAAGATAGTAAACCAAGAATGGTAGCTGAGCAAGAAAAAAGAAATCTTTGGATAGCCTCCATCACAGAAAGTAAGATAAACAAGGAAATTATGATTTTTTCTGGAACAGATGACTGTAGCTTAGTAATCTGTAAAAATTTTGCCAAAAAAAAAGGAAGTATTTTTAATGCAGAAAAATAAAAATTTATTTCTGTCCTGATATACTTAGAGATCTCCTAAACACTGCAGTAACTGAGACTTGACATGTAAGTATTTGCCTCAATGGGGTGCTCCTTTTTTGGGCAAAGATGCAGATTGAATCAAAAACATCCAATACAGAATTTATCTTTGTAAATATAGCTACATTTTCTAAAGATAAATTCAATCTGTTATTTCTTCTCTTTCAAATTTAATTTTGTAATTTGAATGGGCACAGAGAAAAGCCCAGTCTGTAATCACATCTGAGGTGTATCTAAGGTAACATCAGTGCAGAGGGAGAGACATATTGGGACCTTAAAGTAAATTGTTCCTCATATAAAATTAAGTTTAATGCTTGGTTATAGCCTTCTTGGAGGACAGGGGGAAATTAATTTTCTCTGTCTTTTATGTCTTGGAAAATGGTCTGTGTTACAGAATTTACTTTTTTTTCCTGAAACACAAAAGGCTTTGTTACTTTAAAATGCTAATAAAGCACCTGTCAATTTTACAAAATGCAATGTACCTGGTGCCATCCTGTAACCAGCACCAAGAATTTGGTACGTATAGTTTGGAGTCTTGAAGAAGACATATCACCACCAAATAATTAAAATGTGGCTAACATCCATTCAAATCCAAAATTTAGCAGGTCAATATGTCTTTCACATCCCCAAACATAGCTTCAGTAGCAGATTTAAAGGCATTTTTTTAAAACATTCTTCTGGCTCAAAGGACATTACCAAAACAGAAAATTTAAATTGTGAGGTTAAACAATATTACAGTTCTGAGCCGCCTGAACTTTTCCCCTCTGTGTTTGGTGGTTTGGATAAGATCAGAAAAAATCAAGAAAACTAATCCAAGTTTATTTAGTTAATATGATATTCCCTTACCAAATGTACACAGTGTGTTACACTTGAAAGGAAGAATATTCAATGCATGTTTCTGCAGTAGGTGATTGTTCCAGCCTGTCTTAATTGATGCAGTTTTCCTGCTAGTTGCAGATAATTATTTTGTTTAAGCGAGTAATCGAAGATTACTGTGAGCTGTGAGAGTAATTATACATCTCT
Source organism: Camarhynchus parvulus (assembly GCF_901933205.1). NCBI lineage: Eukaryota > Metazoa > Chordata > Aves > Passeriformes > Thraupidae > Camarhynchus > Camarhynchus parvulus. Next base: position 67,358,771 of record NC_044572.1, read on the forward strand.
CTGCTTCTGCTACCTATATATACTTTCTATAAAATACTGGGCAGGATGCTGCAGAGAGAGGTAGCTCCCACAGGAGATTCCTCAAGCATAATACATGTTGTGTACTTGCTATCCATTTGTCTCATAGAATTATTACTGCAGGTGTTCATGCAGCCTCACACTTTGGTACTGCAGATACTGAGAAAACTTCTAGTTCAGAAAAATCGAAGTGAAAGTGTAGCAAATGTGCACAGGTGACAACTGTGCTGTGTAAGGTACTACAGGGATGAACTCTGAATGGACGTGAGCTCAGGCCCAGCTAGGATCAGAAAGCTGCTGGTTCAACATCAGGGGTGACCAACATTTTCCATGCTGCCAAACCAAATGCATTTTCTGGAGCCATCAGCACTGCTGTGTGCCGCAGCATTTTCTTCACTGAAGAATCAGTAGCTTTGGCTGTTCCCACCACTATGGGCTTGCTCACTTCTGGGCTGCTTTTGGTCTGTGTCAGCTCCCACATACTCTCTGGCATGTTTCTTGTATGCATCTCCCCAGAACTACATCCTGCCAGTCCCACTTTTCAGTCCTTGGTATCTTGGTACCCGCTGTCTTAAAATGTCTTAGCTCCTGAAGTTCATCATTTCCCAAGGAACATGCTTCAAGTACTTTTTCCCTTGCACTTACTTTATGTACCATTCACTTAAAAATGTGGTGAAGACAAAGCTTTTCAAGGCTTTGAACAATCGTCATTTAGACAAGCAAATCTCAGTTAAAAACAAAAAGAGTCCATGTACCATTTGCTGCTCTGGATCTTTCTCTGCATTTGAGTGGTTTGGGACAAAATCATGTATTTTCAGGAACTGGAAGAGAGAATAAATGTAGAAGGTGATTAGCATTATTTTAAAAAAAAGGCAGGGAGGTACACATGGATAAGTCATTTTCTGAAAGATGTTAATCTACAAACATGCCATATACATCTTTGTGTAACTGTTTAGCAGCTCACCCCAGCAGCCAAGTTCCCCCATTTACATAAGAAATGAGACTAAAGATGATTCTTGCAGTACATTGTATTTCTGGCATCTGACTTTAAATACAAATATTGTAAAAGGTGGTCTTAAATTGTGATTGTTGTCATAATCTTGTGGCAGCTCATTTTAGTACCACAGTAGTTCACAGTATGAAAATTTATTAGGGCTGCAGAATTACTTGATCACACTACTCAGTAAGCATATTTAATATCTGCTTATAACTGTCCATAATGGCTACATTTTCTTCACTGTTCTATTCCAAAAGTCTTTTGGAAGTAGTGATCCAAGAAAACACTGAAGAATAAAATATTTTCCTTTAATGATGACAATTTCGTTTTTGTATGTATTGTGGAGTTAGTGTATCTGCAATACACAAACATTGCAGTACTTTCGTGGACCTAGTGCAGAATGTGTGTTTTGTGACAGCGGCTGTTGTATTATACTACTGACAAAAGTAAGGCAGGCACTCACATTGGCATTGATGAATTCTGCTTATGTAGTTGCTGCAAAACATAGGGTCCTCTGTGAATGGTCAGGGTATTTACATACCAAATGTCTCAGCATTACTAGACTACCTGTTATACCACACTCAGCACAATGTTATCCAGGTCTTTGTCTCTGTATTTTCAAGTACTAATGTTTTATATTCCTTCCCTTGCCACACTCAGCATCTTAACGGAGTGATTTTTCTCTTCTTCGTGCTATATTGAGACGAGATCAGGCTATATTAGGTTTTTCTCTTTTACCCACATGGGATTGACTCTTTAGAAGACCTGCTTCTTCTGTGTTTGGCTTTTTGAGGAGTTTGAACCGCTCTGTGAAGGTCAAGGCTTTCTATGCAAATATGAGAGAAAAAGCAAGATGCTGAAATAACATTAGCAGGTGACAAATAGGGAGGGAGGAAAGGTGGGGGTCTGGAGATTGCCAGGATGCTGAAAGCATGAAAAGATCACACTCAGAGCATTACATCTGCAGATCTGCTTCTTCCTTGGATGTGTGTTGTATCAAACCTTCACCTGGCTGTTTAAGCCCAAAATCAGTCTCTGCTTGCTTTCCTGTGGCTCACTTTCTGACATCTTGTAAGGTAACCTTTGCAATAGCGGAGGGTGATTCTTTCCTGTTGTAGCCATCTGCTGTTGGGCCCTCCATGCTTTTGAGATGGCATTTTTCTTGTCACGCTCCTTTTTATCTGGAGGCTGAGTGGCTTGCAAGAAATGAGAGAATTAAAACTGTGACTTTACTGAAGGCCCACACAATCTGGTCCACTTGGCTGTCATAGAATCATAGAACAATCTAGGCTGGAGGGGGCTTGAAAGATTCCTGTTTTGCCTTCTCTGATGAGGGCCCTTGTTACTTCAAGCTACATCAAGTGTAGCTATTTGGAGTAAAGGCCGTGTCAGTCATGTCCATGTTGTCTCTAAGGACAGTAGCATTGTTGCATAATTTTAAGAAAAAGGGGCTCCCTTAACTGAGAAATATTAAGTGATTAAAAAGAATCCCTTGCTATTTTAGATCACCATGTGCAAAATACATATGAATATATATGCTTACAGTATTTTATGTGTAAATCATTGCTGTAATAGATAAGATTCTGTGCTCTTTTCACTGAAGAATATCTCTTCAGGGAGGCCCACAAAATAAATTAATGAGAGTGTTAAATAAATACATCATACAAATTAAGATGTTCAAGATGAAGTGCATATGGTTCTAACAAAATTACATAATTTATCATTATTAAGAGAAATAACTTTCAGATACATTCTCACCTATCAGCTGTCTTACTTCACTTCACACCTTTGTGAAAGCCAGACAAATGATAGCAATAAATTAATATTTCCTGCCTTTTCAAAAGCTTCATGTAGCAATGGTTGTAGGATATGTTATGGGATAAAGAAACAAAGAAAACAGCATTTGCAAAACACAGGCTTACAGAAGTAAAATACACAATAGTTCTAAATTCTCAGCTCTGTGCTTTCCTTCACTTCCTTTCCCATTCTCTGTAGACAAATGGAATCAATTAAAATGAGGGAAAAGTCTCCAAAATATTTTTTCCACATTGATTCCAGCTCTGGATAGCTGGAATAACCTATGTGTTTAAGAAGCCAAATGCAGTTTTTCAACAGTCTTTCCTGAGTGAAAATAAATAAGGCTTCTGCTATAGCATTTAATACCAACACAAAGATTTGACAAAGAACTGAAGTTATTGATGAGATTTTGGTTCCATTTGAGTTGTATTAATTACTGTGTACAGCACTGGTGTGTTTATTATTGCAGTAAAAGATAATTTCAAAAATGGCTGTCCAAATTCATTTGAAAACAAACAAAAAACATTAAACTGAACCTTAGTCAATATGAAAACTTTATTATAAAGTGTGCTGTGTATAGCGTACGCAATTTTGGGTGTGGGGAGAAAAGGTAATGCTTCTTAAGAACAATAACTACTTCACTTAAACTTGCAATAGGATTGCAAATTGGTTGGCATCATCTAATAGGAAAAACTCTAGGTAAACAACTTAAAAGACTGTTGCCAGCTCTTAAAATAACCTTTATTCTTGAACATTTCTGTTCTTGTCAGCATTCACTTAAGATGCATTTTGTAGTCACCATGCCAGAAAATATGAATGTGGAACTTCTTCATGTAGTGTTAGAGGCCCAGATTAGCAGCCATAAATGCAATATGACTGCATTGTCATCAGGGATTTTTCTTCCTAGTTAAGATTCAGCAGTGTTTACATGAGATACACCTGTCAACTTCCTAGTTGCAACAGGAAAAAAACCCCTGATTTTTTATATGTGTATGTGTGTGTGTCTGTGTATGGTGTAAATATACTAATACACAGGACTTTTTCCTTTTTCTCCATAATAAAGAACCCTGAAAATGTATATGTTTATATGCAATCCCTGGATGTAATAAGGTAACAATTTCTTGTCTGCAAATTTGTAACAAAAGACAGAAGATGGCTATGTTTATTATCTAGAGATTGGTATTTTTCATATATTTATGCATGTATATATAACAAGATATATAGATATATAGATATAGATATATATAGATATATAGATATATACATAAGATATGTAAATGCGTTTAATGTAAAGCTATCTCTTGTACATCAGCTTTAGTTATGAGCAGCATTTCTTTAAGAAAAACAGGAAACCATTTTTACTTTTCCAGTGATGACCCTCTTGGGAGATCAGTTTTTTAAAAAACTGACACCTAGAGAAATTGCTGTCTTGCAGTGTTTCTATATTAATGTGCTGTGGTGGCACTTTTATGTGTTTAGGCATTACATTGTCCAGTAAGTTGATTCTACATAAGGTGAGAGTGTTGCACCCGCTCCTTTTAGGCCACTCCTGCTTTTGTCTGCCATCAAAAAATAAACAGCGCCATGAAAAAAATAAAAATAGTTTGCTTTTGAGGGTAGAAAAGCTGCTGCCTAGCTACTTACCTGAGTAATTTTAGGGCACTCACCCTGAAATTTATCAGTGAGACCTCACACGAGCAGGTAGCTAGTTGTTTGGAGATTGGCAAGTTTGGCAGGATGATAAGGATGAGTAATTCAGTGACAGTGAGAAAAAGTATCTTCATCTGGGCTCAGCAGGATTTGTTAGAGCTCATGGGTTATATGCCACACAATTACAATTCTGTAAAGTACGTGGGAAAAAGAGATGTCTGGCCACCTTTGTGCTGCAGAGCCTAAGGAAGGGAAAATGTGGTGAGTAATTAAGTAGACAGACATTTATACAGAGCTGTCAAGCAAAGATGTCATCGTACTTTTCAGAGCAGAACTATGCACTCTGAATGAAGCAAATTTAAAAAAAAAATTAAACTCAGTCACCTCATCTTCAGCCCTGCAGAAATATGAGCAGTCACTTCTACCTCAACTCTGAGCTGCAAAGTAAAATCTTTGTCTGGATGAAATATACAAGACATGCCACACACCTTCAGAAAATGGAGATGATAATCTAGTAGTATTTTGCAAGTAGTAGGAGCAGGTCTGCAGGATCTACTCCTCCAGCTGTGTCAAGATGGGAAGGTAGCCCCTAGGATTCAGGTTAGCCCCTACAATTCAGATTAGCCTGTAGAGTTCAGGTTAGCCCCTAGGATTCAGGCTGCCTCCCAGGCCAGCACTGTCCCAACTGCAATTGCATCTGTCACGTGGCTTGGCGTGGAAGCCACACATAACCTGCTCACCAGCCACAGATGTCCCTGAGAATTGGACACTAGCAGCCAGACTCCTTTGGAGAGGACAGAGTTCAGAGTTCAGTCAATTTGTTGGATTTGTTGAGTTTTTATGGTAATATCATGTTCTTTCAGTGTCTGCAGGACATTCAGATTTTACTTCTATAATTCTTAATCCTGCAATTTAATTCTTACTGCACCTCCCCATATATATCTTTGATGCTCTGTTATATAGGGAAAACCTTTCCTACGTGTTTTTTTTTCCCCCAAAAGCAATGAAAGATTCTATGAAGTGGCTAATTCCTGTGATTGCTTCCTGCCAGCTATGACAAAGGACTAGTACTTGTTTCCATATGAACACACAAAGACCAAATGACCAGAGAATGGTTGGGTTACAAGATATGGACTAATGCTTACTCTTCAGCGATTTCTTTTTCCCCATTTGTTGTCTCACTTCTGCTGATAAATCCCATTCTGAAGCCCTAAGCCTTCTCCTGGATTCAGACAGAAGGCAATAGTAAGGTTTTCAAGAACAAGTCTTCTTGTCCACAAAAAACAGCTGACCATATAGACTTGTACTAAATCTTTGAACAAAGACAAATTGTCAGGTTTTGAGGGCTGGACCTGTCAGAACCAAAGTGCATAGTTTTTCAGGCAGAATTTATACATCAAATAATTCAAAAGGAGCTGAGAAGCAACTTCTATATTTCTATTTATTGTCTTCTCCTGATGACAGTTTGGTTCTTTATTGCTCATTCTTTCCTGGGGAATTTAATTGCAGTGTTTTACCTAAAGAGGTGAATAAACTTTTGGGTAACACAAGTTGCTGAGCAAATCATGGAGCCTTTTTCCCCAAAAGTTTCCTGTGAAAAATGGGTATTTTATGATTGGCTTTTCACAAATATTAAAATGAATATTATATGTGTTGTGTTAGAAAGTAATGCTGTATTAATTCTCTTAAGTAGTGTGTTAAATATAGTTTTAGGTTATAATATAATGTTAAAATAGAAACGATGCTATGTAAGATACTTTTTTTAAAGAAAGGACTTGCAGCAAGATAGCAGCCACAGGACACCTAAGTCTTTCAGAGAAAAAGAATTTATTGCCCTCTTATCAGAAGCAACTGACTTCTTCCCACCTCAAAGGCGCTGTTAGGATTCAGAGGAAGAAGTTGAGATGACCAGACAGAATCCTTTGTTTAAATGGAATTTATGCATCATGTATGAAGTGTATGAATATGCAACAGGCTATTGTTTTTAAGGGCTAATCCTCTGATTAAGGCCCAGAGCTTGTGCTGCCCAGAAAAGGGTACCCAGATGTCTGTAACTCTTTAGTTCTATTGCTTCATATTGTCCTAATTCAATTTGTACAAATTATTATCACTCTAATTATATTGCTATTTTTATAACCATTTTATTACGATTAAACTTTCAGTATTTTAAAAACAAGTGATTGGCGTTTTTCACATTTCCTGTGGTCAGTGGAACTCCCCTGGCACTGACCTATGCACTGGCTTCCAACCACCTGCCAGAAGAGTAAATGCGGTGTACAAGCTACAAACATGCATGATGAAAAAAGAGCACAATAGGTAGCCACTTAAGTCTCTGATTTGGGAGAATGATCCACAGTGAGTGCCTGCTGCTGAAGTGCTTTCTTTAGACTCAGGGTGGTGAGGACACTGTGAGAGGGCTGTTGTGGTTCGTAGGGTTAATGAGTGTCAGTGTGTAAATACTGGTGCAATCCTTCTGCTGAGGCAGGGGATGTTTATGGATGGGAATTTTTCAGCAGCTATAAATGGAAGGTTTGTTTGTTTTGTCTAAGGCACATGGGAAAGGCTTGATCATAACTTTAAAAATTCAATGCTAATGGCTTAAAAACCAAAAATCCTTGGTTTCAAAGTTCAGCTTACAGTGCTATGGCAGAGGTTCTGGAAGGGAGGCAGCAGAGCAGGCAAGCTGCAGCAGCCCAGCAAAGGCCGACAGCACAGCAATAGTGGCTCTGCACTTGCTGAAATGCCTGCACGCTTGTGGTTTGCTAAGGAAGCAGCTCACACATAAATCTGTGCTTTTATTGCGTTCAAGTCAGGAGGTGCAGGCAGTAGATAACATCACCTGTTGGCACAGGGACAGCAAACAGCAGCTTGTACCTTTCTCCTACAAATCCATCTGCCCCAGCTGAATATGATTGACTGAGAAGTCACGTACTCAGTCTCATGTATCTCCCCCAGCTGGGGGAGAAAAAAAAAATGCAATTCAGGTTTCAGCATTTTTGTAATCCCTCTGAGCCTCCCATTAAATTTGCTCTACTGTGTGGGAAAGGATTAAAGATTCTTTGGGCTCCAAAACACAGTATACAAAAATTAAGTACTTCAGCATGGTTTGTGGTAAGGCAGCAACTAAAGTGTATAGCCTGCCACATAACCCAGAACAGCGAGTTCTCTTTGACAAGTAACACTTGTTGACAGCTTAAAATTTCTGTGGGTAACACATGTCACAGTTGTGTATGGCCTTTGTATTAAATATTCTGCATGTAACATATTTCATAAGTAACTTCAAAAATAATCAGAGTTGTTCATAATGCTGTTACTAACTTAGCTCAGAGTGCCAAAAGAAGGAAATATTTGTTGGCAAGGAAAACTTCTGTTCCTTTATGAACAGCTTCATAAATGCTCCCTTGTAATAAATATTTCAATATTAAAATCAATGCATTACAAGTTTCAGACAAGGCTGTTTATCAAGATTAAATAGTTCATTTCCTAAAAGGCAATATTATTCACATTTTATGTGAGTGTGAGCACAGATGAGAAATTTTTATTCAAGAGAGGCCAGGATTTTTACCCCACAAAAATTGTTTAACAGAAAATGCCAAAAACATTCTTTCCCTGATTTTTTACTACTTTGAGAGCCTGACTTGCTGTTAGGCTTAATTTGCGCACTATTAAATTCTACTAAATATACCATGCTTAGTGTAATTCAGCATTTAGTCTTTTTTGTACTAATTCAACACTTAAATGTATGAACCTTTTTTTTTGTGAAAAGGACACAGAGCTGCTGTGTACCCAGGCCTGAAGGAGAAAGTACGGGCAAGAAAGGGCACAACAGATATTAAAAAGTGCACTCCAAAATTCATACTTTTAAAAATAAACATTGTCTTCTGCTTTCACTACCCTACTTGCATGAAACTTCTTCCTTCCACATCTCAGCTGCTAAGCCAGGAGCTGTGTGTGACAACTGCCAGCTGCTCATCCAACCACAATTTACCAATGTTATGGGGCAGACTAGAAGGTGCTGAAGAACAAGAGGAGTCAAAGCATCAGTGTTGCATTTTTGTCATATTTCATTTCCTCATTTTGCTTTCCTAGAAAGCACAAATATAGGAGGTCTGAATACCATCTTGTGAACAAGAGGTAGCTCCAGTGTGTGTAAAATGCTGCTGCTGAACTAACAACTGTTGAACTGTTTTCCCCATTCATAAGGCAATTCACATTAGGATTCCAAAGGAACTAGTAAATAGTACTATGCCATACAATTTATATCTAGGCTCTCCATCTAAAAAGCATAAGAAATACCTGCTGATTATATCCATATTTTTGTTTTTCATTATATTTGTCTTTTCATTTTTCTCAACATAGAACCTGCTTGCTTTTTCTCTGTTGTAACTTCTAATGTTATTTTTTGAGACTTTAAATTGTATTCCTCAATGTCATTATTTGAAGATTTTATATGTGCAGGTATTTTATGTATTGGTTATTTTTCTTATGGTCTAGACAAGTGTACTATTTACAAAAAGAAATATGTAGAGAAAGAAAAATGTAATTATGAAAAAGCTTAATAATCGGCCTGTTCAATTCTTGGGATTTTTTTGTGCAGCCTAAATTATAACCTGTTTACTAATATTTTGGTTTAATTTCAGGTTGCCATTGGCCAGATGTATGCCACAGACAAATTGGTCATTGAGAGTCCAGAAAACACACAACCAAGTAAAGCCTCTGATACTGAAACAACACTGGGCCATCTTCAGCATCCTACAGTGCCACGCACAGAAACTGCACATGCCCATGTCTGAGCTTGTCTGTTCAGCATAAGAAATGCCTGAGAGACTGTTTTTGGCAACCACAGTTCTATTTTCTAAAGGGTCACATGTTCTAAGATAAATAGCTGTGATTTATAATAGTATATAAGGTAGCCTTGGAATCTGTTTGCTTGTGTGTCCTATGTGATGGAATAGTTCCTGCCCTATTTCAGCAATAAAACTTCATTAAACTATCTGCAACCAGCTACATTATTCTGCTGCTGACCTTGTCTCTCACTGACCACAAAAAACATGTAAGATTTAAAACTCCCCAAGATTTAAAACCCTTCACCCAGTTACTAAGTTTGTATTAATCCTGTTGCACTTAAAAATATCCAATATCTGAACTAAATGAGTAAGTACATATTTTATTTAAAGTATTAAAACCAGAGATGGTCAGAATTTTTGTCTCCTGGGCTTTGATACTTAGAGATATCACAGGGTGCATTGTGTGGTTTCCTTGAAGAGCATCCCTTGACATTTCAGGAGGTGACATAAAAAATTCACTAGTTCTTTCTTTAGTTTCCAAGAGTTAATAACCAGTCTTGGCCTACTTTTAACAATTAACTGATCGGAATAGCAGAATGGAAGACTTGAATTACTGAGCCTTGGGAGCCTTCAAATATTTTTTCACCACCAAGTCCTTTAATTTGTTGAGGTGCAGCTATTAGCAGAAAGCTCCACATCACTTTATCAAATATTTCCCTTTTTCACAAACATAATGAATTTTGGCAGAAGAAAAAGAACCTGATGGGAACAGTAACTCAAGTGTTGCAAGTCATGAAGTGGCAACAAGCTTTGCCTAGAAAAAGTGCTCAGCATAGCATTTTATTGATTATTCTTAAATCCATAGAATGCTCAACACTTATAAGACTGCAGATTAATAAAAAACCAAGCAAAATTTTTGATTAGGTTTTGCTCAAGGCATTGCCATGCTTGAAGTTGTTTTCTGTTAGAAATCTGCAGAAAAATTAAGCAATGCAAAGCTGGCATACTGGAAAAAAATAGTTTCCTTTTATTTCAGTGAATTGTTGGGGAGTTTTTAAGTAGAGAAATAGAAACTCAAAATTAGTTCCACAGCACTGTGACCTTTGAAATCCACCCCTTATTTTTCTTGCTTCACAAAATTAATCTTTTGTTTATGTTCTTCTGTGTTGTTTATGCTCTGTGGAAGCATTATTAAAGCAGAGTGTCTAATTAAAGTGTCTAATTTAGAACAAACTCCCATTCCTCACTGCCCCTCAAAGTGTATTTTACCATTTTGTTCAGTTAGATTGAGATGTATAGTAATGGATTTCATAGGGACAATACAATGTACAGAATAAAATAGTGTGTAGCTGAGACTGCCAATGTAGCCCCCTTTCAATTTCAGATAAAAAGCAAATATAATAATACTTCTCCCCTTATTAGGTGTATAAGTATTGCAATGTAAATTGCTTTTAGTGAACATTTTATTAAAATGGAATTTAATTATTCTAATAGGTAATACACCTTAGATTTTGTATTTGAAATCTCCACATTCACAACTGGATAATTATGTGCACTTAAGTTAATGGTGAAAGTGCAGGGGAAGAAGGATTTGATTGCTCTTTAAGCTTCCAGTGAGCTCACAGAAATGCAGCATCTTACACTCTTAGATGACACAGGCCTGGAAGGGCTGCCAGTTTTATAGTGTTAGAAACTAAACCAGTACATGTAAAATCCTTGTTTAAAATAGCTTAATTTACTGAAACAAGAACTGCATACCATTTCAAGATCTGAGAACGTACGCTAGAAAGCAAAATAAACATATTTATATATAGCATAGCCCTGATTTATAAAGAGGGACAACTCCATCGGTAACTGGTTTTGGCTTTTTTTAATATTTAAATCTGCTTTCACCATATTTATGAAAAAATAAGGGAACTCTTTCAATATACAATCAGTTCTTTAAAAATACCTTTCCAGTGAAGTTCTTCAGCATTGTCTCCAACAAGATCACTGCTGTAGATGGTATGTCCTGTCATACAGGCAGGCAGTCATGGGAACGTGAAATGTCTTATTAATTCCTTCCAAAGTATGAAGGAGATTACTTCTCCATTAATGCCTAAAAACTCTGTTGTTAAGTTTTTGTGGTAGATAAAACACTAGTGCAGTCCCAGTTCATGGCATCTGCTCCAACCTTCTTTCTCAAGGTTACCACTCAGATTCTCTCTCTCTTACTTACTTCTACCTTCAGAGGAGCAGTAGTAACCTTCAGATACTTTCTTCAGAGAGAACCATCCAGGCAGAGGGGGGAAAAAGTAATGGTGCTCTGTAATTTCCCTCTGTCCCCAGTCCATACTGCAGAGGGTAAGACAACTGACCTCAGTAAAGGACAAATCAGTTCTTACTTGAAATTACTGATCAGCTTATCATACAGTATTTATACTGTACTTACACAGTATTTATACATTACTTATTAGAAGCAAGGTAAGAACTCTGCTGCTACAGTCCAAAAGTCTGTGTAACACTATCTATCTAGCTTGTTAACAGGAGTGCAAAGCCAGCAAAGGCATTATCACTTAGTCCTCAAACCCAGCAGCATTTTAGATGCTTGTTCCCTGTTTTGGACAGGCCTGTATGTTTCCTTAGCTTGTAAGTGCAAGGTCACATGTAAGTGCATGGTCACTTAGTGTTAATTATGTGCATATCAGTTGTACATGATTGAAAAATACAAATATATTTTTCCCTTGCCTGACGTCCATTTTAAGGTATTTTGCCAAAACACGCCTATTCTGTATACAAACATATCTTGACAAATGCTTTATCATTGAAATCCTACAAGCTATGGAAGTAAAATACCTGCCAACCACACCTGGCTTAGGAAGTCGAGCCCAGTTGTGGGCTGGGGTGACTTTAGTGTTGTTTGGTGTCCACTTGCCCTGTTCTTGCTCTTGGCTAGAGCTGTGCTCGTCACTGCCAATGGAGAGAGCAGCCTGGAGAGCTGGCACTGTGCTCCAGCCTCCGAGCTGCTGTGCTCTTACAGCTGCACCTTCTGTGCTCCACCAGTTCCGTTTACGTTGCAATACTCATTAAATCTCTCTTGGCACGCTGTCAGAAGCTTTGTTGGATTTTGTCAAAGCAGTGTAAACAACAGGAATAGTTAAAACACAAAGGAATGATCCCATGACTTACGTACAATGTCCACTGTTATAAAAAGTATATATTTTTTCCTTAGAACAGAGCTCAAGAAATATCTTTACTAAAGCTGCAATGTCTTAGCAAAACAATTTTGCTTTTGTATTATAAAAAAAAAGGTTTTTTACCGATCTCAACACTTTAACAAACTATTGACCTAAGCAGTAGGAACCAAAATTTGAGTGTTTGCCTATACTGAAGTTTGTCCTTACTTTTACAGGATAAGCTTGGAAACAGCACTCTGAAAGGAAAAAAGCAACAATTTGATTAGTATTAGTAACCGTTCAAAGGACAGGCATTTCTGTTGTGTGTTACAACCTCTCAATAAATTTTTCTGCAATTGAAAGCATGGATTCAAATTGCCCAGATATATCAGAGGTACAGATTTTCAGGAGGAGAGCAACCCAAGTGAGAAGCATGTACTTTACATACAGCAATGAAATAAGCTGAGAAGGATTTTAACTTAGTACTCACTTTTCTCAAAAGGTATTTCTATTAAAACAACCTTCCAGTTTTCCAGGCATTAAAAGCAAAACTTTTACCCTCTAACACCAGCAGACAGAATAACTATGGAGAAGCACCATCCCCTCAACTATACTTCCTGTAATACAACATAAATGCATCTCTCTTGACTCCCAGCACAGACCATACGTACGCGTAAACAGAGCCATGAAAGAGCTGTGCTCTGACTGTTTTCCTGAGTTTTCCATAATGATCTACAGTGAAATCCTGGCATTATTCAAGTCAGGACTATACTGTTTGCTTTATTCCACCATTCTTAACACAGGCATAGTTATTTCATACTGTTGGGAATATTTTGCTTGATGACCTTTATAAAAAAAGAACTAAGCTGTGCAGCTGTTTAACTGAGGGTTTACATTCCTACTTTTTTCACTATTTTAGAATATAAGAATAGTGCATGAGGCCTTAATGTGAAAGCAGGAAAAAAAAACAAAACAGAGAAGCCAGTAATTCTTCCAAAACTGTGTATTTTCTACAACAGGAAATGGAAAAAAATTGTAACTCTCAAACCTGTTTCACAAACCTTCACACCTTCAAAAAGATTCCACAGCTTACAGAGGTAATTAAATATGTTTTGCAAGAGATGTTTCTTTCTAAACTACTTACCTTTTTTGCTGTTAAACCAGTATCTACTGAAGCTTTGCAAGAGGGGGAGATGATGGTAATTAGTGCATTCAAGTAACTACTCTTCTGTGTGCAGGAAAAAGAACTATGGAGACCTGTGAAGAATGTACAGGCTTTCTATTGAAAGAGTACACCCCATAAATATTTATAACAGTCTTTGGCAATATGCTAATCCAAGGCAAGTAATTTTCCCTCTCTCAGAAAGAATCATGAAAAAACAATTAAGGTGATTTAATTACTGCCATGCACAGACAGCAGATTTTGAACTCTTGACAGATGAACATTCATCACAGTGCCATGTTATCCTAACCCCGTAACACAAGACTCTGAACAGAATGGACAATTAAACCTAGATCATTTCCCTTACCTTCCTGCAGTACTTTGGGCTAGATCCAAATCCCAGCGAAGCCAATGGGAGCAGAAGCCAGACTTTCCAAGTACTGACTGAAAGCTCCAATTTTAAATAAAACAGAAGTAGTTTTCATGCAAGCTTACAGATCTTCGTGGCACCAAAGTAAATTTAGCATTACAGCCCTTTCCTGAATCATTTATATCTGAATTTAAAAGAAAGTGTACATGGCAAAAAATTGCTTAAGGAAGATTTACCTTTTATGTCCTTCACAGTTAGCCCTACAGAGTTTCAACGATATTAAACTTTCTTCATTTATATACACCTATAAAACTGTTTGGCAGCTATTCATACCCTAAGTCCTTAATCCGTGGTGGGGGAACAGAAATCTGCATAAAATAAAAATCTTTGGAGCTGGAGTTTTTCCAAAAGTGCAATAAATCTTAAATTTCTTATTTAGGTTAGGGGAGGGAGCATGTTTATGAGAACATCTTCCAAAAGTTATGCTTTGAATCTTTATGAAATACATTAACAGTAATGCAACCAAGCAGAAAGAGTGCCTCACTTAACATTTCACTCTATTAGCCTTGAGATTTTAATGGAATAAAATAACTTCATTTGATTCTATTCCTTTGAGAATAATGTTGCAATTATGCCATGTGTCTCAACCTATGGCCAGGAGCAGGAGCCCTGGGGTTCGCTGATGTGGGCTTGCAAGCCTTTGGTACACACACATATGGTTCAGTTGGATTTTTACAGCTTCTGTCCAGTGTAATCTTTGATAAAGCCTTGCTTTTCCATAGCCCTCAGGAACCTCAGCTATGAAAATACAGACAACTGTGAGTAGACTGTCTTTGAACCCTGCTTTGGAAATCTATGCTTCTGTAAAATCCTAAGAGCAAAGAAATGTACTGTCTATCAAAAAGTATGTCTGACTCCCATCTAGAGGTTTTCTCCTTCCTTTCGCAAAGAGTAATTCTCAATAACAAATAAAAGCACTTCACCAGGTATTAAAGCACAAAAATGTTGTGCTTTAATTAACACAATTGGCAGGATTTTCAATTGGCACTGATTTTCTGAAGCACTCAGAAGATTTTACTGTCTAGCCTCAGCTAGTACTTTCTTGCATTTAGAATTTCAGGTCACACATCTGAAAAGCACACAGAAATGTCACATGTTCTGGATGTCGATGTTTACAGTGGACCAGAGAACATTTCCAGGCCTCTATCACTAGGCACAGCTAGCTAGCCAGGATTCTTCATGGTACCGCCTCTGCCCAGACACAGCCATCAGAATATGACTGCTCCTTTAAATTCTGTTAAGGGGAGATCTCTCCCCTCCTTTTTCTGGCAATGTTTCCTTCTTCTCTGAGGCAACTAATAAACAAAGCATAGAATAAGGAAAGGGCTCTAGAAATCCCAAATGTTATATTGTACATAAATGAAGGATCAATCTTGACACTGCACTAAGAGCACATTATTTCATTGATGCAGCAATCTGAAGAAAGGCTAATTCTTACCAGGTTATCCCATGTAACATCCTGTAATCCTGTAATGCATGAAAGACTTAAAACAAACTTGTGTAGGGAAACAGCAGAGTTCACTATTCTCCCTTAAAGCCTTTTTGGCAAGAGTTCACATGTAACCTGAAGGACAACAGTACAAACTTCTGTTGGCTGCACTGAGCTCTCCCTCTGTGCGTTGTCAAAGCAACTGATACAGTGTAACAGCTGAATGGTTTCCCAAGGAATTAAACACCTCCTTGTCTCTGGCTGTATTCTCACACTGTGCTGTACACATAGGTTTTTTGGGAGGAGGGAGGACAGGCTGTGTTTTGGCAGCAGAGTGCATGTGAGTAGAACTGCAGCACCTTTAGTCTGAAGCTCCCTCTGTTTCCCATCTTTCCCCCAACAGACTCCCTGCTTTTAGCTCCGGGTCTGTTCCAGCCAGCTCAAAAGGCAGGTTAGCTGGCTTGAAAATATTTTTAGGCTTGAAAATATTCTCAAGTATGGGGAATTTTACCAAGAAGCTATTTTTTCTAATGTTGTCATAATAACCCTTAAGATGTTTTACATCTTCAGAGGAAATGAAGACCTGAAAAATCTCACACTGTGCTGTTTCAAAAAAGGAAAATGACATTCCATGGTCTTACTGAAAACCATACATCCATGTCAGGGTATTTTCTGCATTCTGGTAATTGTTCTTCATTAACCAAAAATAACCCATATTTTGAGATACTGTATCAAAAGAAAACAAGAAGAATCAAATTTGCAGAAGAGCCCCAACAAAACCTGACCATCACCCACCTACTTTCCAGTCATGCTAGTAAAACTTCCTCACACCACAGCTCTGCTCAAGATGCCTGTCACAGACTTAGAGGGTGATTTGCCTCATGGCTCTGGCAGGACAACAGTCATTCTCAGCTACAGCCCTAAACATTTCTTACAGACAAGATCGTCCCTGGTCACCTGGTCAGGGCACACATTCCACAGGTTGCAAAACTGTGAAGCCTGCTGTTACATTTTGCTAAATAGAAGAAAAAAAAAAAGAAAAAGGGAAGAAAGTAAGTGTAATGGTGAGCTTTATGGCTTTTTTTAAAACTTTTTTTTATTCTTACAAACCCATCTGCATTTGTAGTTTTTGCTTAATTTCAAGAGTTGGGACACCAGTAGTAGTCAACCTCTAGGCTTGCAGTGCAAGAGTGAAGACTATAAAATCAATTCAAGTGTCCAGTGCCATAAAGTCCAGCCGTGTGCACAACAAAGTCCTTTCCCAGCAACATACAAATACAGAAAAATATGTAGCAAAAAAGCTGAATAAATTATAAATACTTGAGAAATGTGGTGCAAAATGCTACATAAGGAGATCTGAAGTAAGGCACTTGTTTCCATTTGTTACTGAGGCCACCCTCTCTGTATGGCAGCATCACTCCTCAGTGAGAAGGGTCATCCAAACCAGACCCAAATCTGAAAATACAGAACCATGTATGAGACAAACACCAGCTTTCACTTCACAGTGCACGACTCAAAGGTGTTACCAAAGTTCTCCTGATAAACACAGCATCAGCAAGTATTTTAACTCCTCCTTCGTCCCGGTTTTAGACTCGTCGGTTGTGTGAAAAGAAGTCACCAGTCTATTTTAAGCAAAAACATTTCTGCACAAGTCCCTGTTGGCTGCTATTAGCCAGACGGGATCTACATGTGAGCCTGGGGAGCAGTACCAAAGTGTGTTGAGTGACAAAAACCAGGGCAGCCCAGTCCAGCCCCAAAACAGAGTGCCTGCTGTTCAGAGCTGCCGCAGCCATGGCAAAGGTGGGACAGGCACGCAAGCCTGTCACGGGTTTGACAGGTGCTCACAACAGTGAATCGTATTGTTATGGAGTCCATTGAACTAAAAGAAAATAACAAAAAAAAGGACAAAGCACACCATTGCTGTCGCAGTACTGTGTCCTTCAAATGGATCTGAGAACGGGAAAACTGGGATCCTAAGTTAAATATGTAGCGAACACGCCACCAAGTTTTCACACGAGTGCTCTTGACTAATCGGGTAAGTGGAGTCAAGCCCAAATCAAGACCTCAAAAATTCACTTCAAGAGGGGAAAAGCAAAGACCACGCTACTCAGTCTCCTCGCTCTCTCTCTCAAAAAAAAAATACAAAAAACCAAAAAGGAGAACAATTCCACAAGCCACAGCAATGCGAGCCTACGCACATCCATATTTCGCTGGCAAAAACTGAAGCTCCTGCTTAAAAACCACCAGACTTGGGGCAGTCTCCGGGCCGGGCCCTCGGCGCGCTGGCCGTGTCCCTCCCGAGCCGGGCCTCACTCCGGGCGCGGGGTGCGGCCTCGCCTGCCCGGCCGGGTCCCCTGGGCTCCGCTCGCCCGGCCGGTGTCAGTAGCGGGGTGCGGCGGGGCCTGGCGGGGCGGTGGCGGGGCCGGCCCCGGGGCAGCCGCAGCAGCGCAGCGTATAGTTGCGGCCTCCGTTGTTGTCCCAGAACTCTCCCTGCGGGCTGCGGTAGCGGATGGCGAAGTGCAGGGCCGAGCCCTCCCGCAGGCTCGGCGGGACGCACAGGGTGAAGCCGTAGCGCTCGGCCGGCGGCTCGGGGGGCAGCGGCGCGGCCGGGACGTCCACGAAGGAGAGCCACTCGTTGAAGGTGTAGCGCACCGTCACCTCCCTGGGCCCGGGGCCGCCCAGCACTCGCACCGTGCCCCGCACGTCGGTGGGCGCCGCGGGCCGCCCCAGGCGCTCCAGGCAGACGCGCTGCCGCCGCAGGCGCTCGGCGCTGGGCTCGCCACCGTCGGGGAAGTCGGGCACCAGGAGCAGCGCGGGCGGCGGCGGGTCGGCGCCGGGCGGCGGCGGGTCCCGCTCCTCGCCGGGCGGGCTCTGCAGGTGCGACAGCGCGGCGGGCGGCACCTGCGGCTCCTCGGCATCGCTGAAGTGCTTGACGCTGGCGAGGCTCAGCCCCAGCGAGTCGGCGAACTGCACCCGCTTCTTGCACTTGCCGCAGCAATCTTCGCCCGCCGCCGCCTCCCCCTCGTCTTCCTCCTCCTCCCCCTCCTCCTGCCGCTGGCCGGGGCCGGGGGACGGCGGCCGCCCGCAGCGGCGCAGCTCCAGCAGCACCAGCCGCTCCCCCGCCGCCTCCCGCTTGCCGTCGCGGGGCACCGTCGGGGCCGCGCCGCGGAGCCGCCGCTCCTCGGCCGCCAGCTCCTGCCGCGGGCGTGCGGGGCTAGCCATGGCGGGGCGCCCCGCTGGGCCCGTCCCGGCCGCCCAGTGCCGGCAGGCGGACGGGCCGGCACCGCTTTATCCGGCGCCCCCGCCGCAGGCCCCGGGCTGGGGGCGCGCCCCCCGCCGGCCCCGGAGCCTCCCCGCGGGGCTGGGGCTGGGGCGGCCGCGGGCGGGGGCGGGACCTCCCCGGACGGGCAACGCGGAAAGAGCCGCGACGGGCGGCCCCGCACGTCCTCCCGCCCGCCGGGGGCCGCCGTTACCAGGGCGCGGAGCAGCGAGCAGCGAGCAACGCTCCCGGCTTTACGGGCTTGGAGGAGACACGGGCAGCGGGGTCCCCCCGCCGCCCCGCCCCGCACACCCAGGCTGAGGGGCTGCTTTGTTATTCCTTTAATTATTTATTTATTATTATTATTATCATCATCACCGTCGTCGTTATTTAGGCTTCCACCCGTCGGAGGTTCACCGAAGAAAGAGCCCGGAGGGTCAGGATTAAGCAGGAGCCCCCCCAGGTTGGCATCACCCCGGAGTTCTATCCGTTCAGGGAACGGGAGGCGGTGGGAGTGGGGCAGCCCCTCGGGACCGGGGCTGAGCTGCCGCCCTCTCCGCCGGCCTGGGCGTAAGAAGGGCTGGGTGCTGCCCGTGAGCCGCGCCCGTCTGCTGCTGGGAGTACATGAGACCCCCGGCTTTTGTGTGTAAATCACTTTCCACCCATCCTAACTGCAGAGAAAATCTTTGAGACCAGAGCTCGAATACAAAACCCCAAAGATAAAACAAATTCCAAAGGCATTAACTTTATAAAGTACGCTGTGTTTTGTAAGCAAATATCTTTTTTTTACCCACATTCGGTACTAACTGTACTGTTACTTGCGTAAAATCAAGTCCAAAGGCTCAGGAGGCACACACGTGTGCACAGACACCCTTTTAGAAGACCAGGCTATCTCCAAACTTTCCAATTAAAAACAGAAAATCAAGGAGGGAAAAAAAATGCAGGCATTGCCCCTAAATAAATAAAGAGAAATTGTGTCCCTCAGTTTAATTTTGTAGGCATGACATATAGTAAACAGCATCCTTATAACAACATGTTTTTATAAGTAGGATGAGGTCTGTATCTGAGAAGTTTCCAAACTTGGTTCTATACTTTGTGCATGCCACAGCTATTGTCTGGGGTGATTTGCATGGATGATTGCAAAAATACTGCATTATTAAACTTCCCTCCATTCTTTTTCTCATGGAAGAGACACCAAAAAGCATATGCAGACAACCCAGCACTTTCTGAAGCAACATACTCCCACTATGGATTTAGCAAGGAGGTTTTTTGTTTGTTTTGCATAGGTTGTTTTATTTTTAGCATCAGTCTGATTGCCAAAAGGCAGCCTCCCAGTGTGAGTGAATACATTGCAGTTCAACTGAGTGTGCAGTCTGGGTCTCACAGAGGAATGAATGTCAAAGCAACAGAAACATCACCAAACAGTTTTCCTACCAGACACTGCTGTGAGGATGTTCTTGCTACACCTTGATGGAGGAGCTGCACAGCAAGCAGTTCCTCAGGAGTGCCAGATAATCTGACTGCTTGACATTTGTTTGGCGTTTGGTTTAGGGCATTGTAAGAAGAGGAACGAAGGACAAACATCCTGGCTGGCACCCACTGTGCTGATGGAAAACATGATGAGCACCAGTTTGCCATCAGCTGCTGATCACCAGCTCTGCTGGGAGCTGCCATGTTCAGCAGGCTGTTGGCTAAACCCTTCATGGGAGCGTTCTTTTGCCTTGTCTGCTCCAAGGGAGATGGTGTGCCACCATTTCAGCTCCTTGAACCAACCAGCCTCAGCTTAATGGTGCTAAACCACAGACCATGGTCCTGGGTTCCTCACCTGAGCTCTGTGGTGCAGCACGGGAAGGAGGAACACAATTGTCCTCTTCCTGGACGTGGCAGCAAAGGTGCTGGTGTCACCTGTTTGCATCATCACTCCCAGCATGCTGGTGTCTCTAGCAGAGCAGTGGACAGAAATTTTGGGTCTCCCAAACACTCTCCTGTTAAGTAACATTCACTGTGGTGAAAACAGGCTGCAAGCACTTTCTTACTCGTGCCTGGAAGTGACATCTCCTCACTCGGCTGTCTAAGGCTTGTGGCACCTCAAATTAGCAAGCTGGAAAGAAGAAAAATGAATAGATAATGTGTAGAATAAGGGTGCTTAGTACTTAAAATATGTTCAAGAACCCTTACCTAAAATACAACACTGCTACTTTAATTTCTTGAAGTGCCATCTATTATATGGTGAGGAAAGCAGAAATGAAGAAACCAGCCCTTACTTCCTCATGTAGAAGCTATCCCAGCTTGCCAAATCATTAACAAATGTTTTAAGCAGCAAAGGGAAAAAATTGTGCCATTTGCTCAAGGCAAAACCATTTGGACTACTAGAAATTTCAGAGTAATGTGAAAGGTTTAAGCAAAATAAGGGACAGCAAAAAGAGAAAACAACTGTAAATATTGATAAGAGTTAAGTGATATGGTAGCAATTAATACACATTTCTTATATGTTCCATAGCTGGGAGACAGGCCTGCAAAAAGAACTACAATTCATAGAAAATAAGCAAAAGCAGTTAAGCCAACATGAATCCATATTGGAGGAAGATAATTAAAATCAGGCAATTAACGACACACAAACTCATATTTTAGTGGGAATCAGTTGCTACCATTTTGAAAGGAGCAATTTATAATCAAATAAACCTTTAGAACAAATGTTCAACCACGCAGCAAACCCTGCCAGAGGACATTAGTTAAGGAGGCATTTAGTGTTCTCTTATGTGTTTTAAATGGCTTCTCCTAAAAGAATGGTGCAACCCAGGTCTCAGGCTTCTAAGTACTATTTTCCACATTTGCTATTAAAGAAAATTTTGTGATAAGAGCTGAGGGATTTCTTAGTAAAAGAGAGGTTGCATTATTAGCAGCCATGAGGTTTTTTGCATTCCCTGACCTTGGACTAGATATGTTTATGGTTCTCAACTACACAGGACCAACACAGCACTTTCTTTCATTTCCCTGCTTCTTGTTTCACAGCAGGCCACCTTGACCCCATCCTGCAGTCAGCACACACATTTTGCAGAAGCATTTGCATCCTAAGATGATTACTGCAAATGACATTAAAAAAAGAAAATATGAAAATCACTGGTAAGCAATCCATGGTATTGCTTTTCAATTCTCACTATGATTGCATGGGAACGTATTTCTCAGGAGTCATTAGATCAGGGATTTTCAGTTGGAGCTGTGTTTGATATGGAGCTTGATAAATTGGTCAAGCTGCTTGGACTGATAGTTGTTGTCATTTGAACAGAAAATTAATATGAAAATATTTGTTTGCAGACACCCATAGTCAAGTAACTGGAGGAATCTGCAGATTCAACTCAACCACACAATGTAAAACAGAAACTCATTCAAATACTGTTCATAATTTCTTTTAATGTACTTTTAATATTACCTTCAACTTTCAAACTCAAAGCAGATTTTCCAGTTAGTCCAAGGTAAAGTATTCAATTTTTGGATGTACCTAGTTCAAATATGCCAGATCTCTTCAATTTCCTACTTATGTATTAGATCTCCCATGACAATAGCTTGTCAGAAAATGTGAATGAGTCATAACTCCTAAGCCCTATGAAACAATTTACAGGGATTTAGAAATAGGCAGGGATTATCACAGTTCACACACAAAATTAATACCACCTTTTTCAAATGCTAGCAGCATTTGTTCAAACAATATTCTTGCTTTGCTTTGAAAATTATGTAGCCCTTTATCCTGATTTTAGCAATCATGTTTTTTGTACAAAAATTCCAGGAAGCATATTATTAACTTCCTCAATTATAAAAAAAAAAAGTGACACTCCCTATCCCATATGAAATTCCAGCTTCTCTGTATTTCTAATAAGGATGGGATTTTACTATGTCTATGAAGATGGTCAAACACTGAATGAAAAACTCAGTGGGCCTATACAATAGGAAGAGAAATTATTCAGAAGTTAGATTATTAGACCTCATTTTCTTCTTTATGCAGGAAAACCAAGCAGCTGTACTTCAAAAAGGCTTTCATTAGGTCCATAATTGGAAAAGTACTGAAATGGAAGCAAATAGAGTGAAGTGATTACTTTAATTTCCAAATCTTAAATACAAATATTTAAGTGCAATTTATGCACGATGCCCAGCAAGCAAAACCCTTTAGAATTTTGAGTCTCTCAGACAGCACTTTTAGAGATCTCTTCTGTACAGTTTTTTTTGTGTCTCAGCAGACTTTTATCTGATGTTCCTAATGAGATTAAATGCATGAAAATACAGTTATTCAGTTTTTCTGAACTACAGCAATGGCTACATTTCCTGTAGTGTTGTTGAATATCCTTTTCAATTACTAATACCAAGTCTTTGGCAGTTAGGCAGGGAATGTCTCTCAATTTGGGTGAGATGCTGACCTCTTTGAAGGTGGAGTTTTGTCACTGATTTCAGTAGGTCCACAATTTCCCTACATCTGATATAAAATCATGACTATTCTTCATTACAAGTAAACATATAGTAATGGCACAAAGGATTATAAATTCAGAATGAAATTAGCATTAACTGTGACAAAACCATGTTGCACAAAAGCTTCCCATTCACTAAGATTTCAGAAGTATTGCTTTGGTGTTGTAGTTCATAAGGGTGTCAAGATTGGTTTAATATCTTTTGTATTTATAAGATATTTATCTAAACTTTCTATGTTCATGTGGTACACTGAAAATCTTAGGCCATTTGTCAATCTTTTAATCAGCAAATTATATGGTGATAAAAACCCCCTCCCATGTACAAGTTGTCATCCTGCCTTCCTTATAGACTGTTGCATTTCAACAATTTAACTCAACTAAACAGTCTCTGAAAAGGAAAAGTTTCGATTACCAGTGAGAAAAAATGGTTTCAGCTTCCAAAGGGTATTCACAGCATAGGAGCTGAAAAGGGTTTTGTTTTATGGGTTTTGTTTGTTTTAATGTGGATCTCCAGAAAGTTGCAGAACCGCATCTCTTTCAAAAGTTTCTGATGAACACTAGGATCCAGGTTCTCACATGTAAAACCTCTATGTTTATGTGGGGTTTTGTTTGGTTGTTTTGGGGTTGGGTTTTTTTCCCCAATCTCGGAAAAGAATAATTTTATCAAATTCTTGCCCTACATTATGCTAGTATCCTGCTTTGGATTTCAGTGGGAAAGAAGCTCAACCTTACCCAGAGCAGGTTAATATAAAGGGCATTCTATCCCCACAACTATTGCTAAAGTATAAAATTATTAACTTTTTGCTTGCCTTATTTCTTAAGTTGCTGGATTTTGCTCCTACCCTGCCACCTAGTAGCCTGCCTTTGGAAAACATAACCCAATGTCTTCTTAAAATTCTGTAAGGAAACTTACTCAGAAGATGTTTACCTCTTGTCTAAGGACACTTAGAAATTCCAAATGCTTGACAAACCCTCCAAAATTAAATACTGGAAAGGATATAAAACATGACAAAACAACACATCTCTTTTTGAGATCACCTTTTTGAGTTGTTAGCACATGAACATTACATGCCTGAGTCATTAGATTTCCGCCCCCCTCCTTTTTCCCCCCTCTACAGCATTAGATTTTTTTACTCATTGGAAATGCAACACGAAAATGGAAAACAACATGAACTTGTACCCACATTAATTCTGTTTTGTCGTTTTGTGTTTGCCTTTGTTACAAGCAGCAAGGTGCGTAGCTCACTCAAAATCAATAGTGGCATGAACTCCCTTGGTCTCTCCCAGGACAACAGAATTTGCCAGCTGGTCCCTCCAGAATTTGCCAGAAGGACCTTCTTGACGTCGGCTGGCAAAAACTTGCTGGTCTTTAGAGTTGTGTTTGACATGGCACAGAGGAATGCTAACCTGACCTCATCAGTGCAGATACCTCCCTGTCCTTTGGGAAAACAGAGTTGGGCAATCTGGCCTTTTCTAATGACTCCTGGCAAATGCAGGCCAAGCTTTTCGGTCCAGCAGTCACAGCTGGGTAAGCTGTATGTCAGTCCCATTTCTTGAGTTAAAATGGGAATAGGCTTCCAAGCAATTTTGCTGTATAAATGGTACATTAAAATTTGTTGGCTTGAATGTGTGTTTTTTCACACTGTCAAAAGAGGAATAAATTCAACCCTGTCTCTCTGCATTTTCGCAGACTGCCTCAGTTACAGTCAGTTCTCAATAGCTCAGCTATGACGCCAGATATCAGATAGCAAAACAGGTATCTGATAGAGTACATCCAGTAAAGAGAGAGAATGTTTATCATGGTCATTTATATTGATTCTCATGACTTACAAACATCACAACTTCATTTGATGTATATATAAACCAGCGACTAGGAATCTGTAACACAATACAGTACTGCTAAAAGCACACAAGGAGACTTCAGAGCTGAATTTCAGTGAATAAAATACATTATGTATGGATTATTAGGGCTGGATACAGAGAGATTTGCTTTTCTGAAGAATGTTAATAGTTTTTTGACACTAAGAAAAGAAAAATAAGAGAAATATGTGCTGCTTTGATATTAGTGTGCCATTCTAAGGAGTGAGCATATTCTTGAAAACTCTTAAGTGCATGAACAAGAAACAGGACTGCATCATAGAGCCTAAGCCTGTAAAAGCAAAGGACTGGCACAATAGCTGTCATTAACAGTACACAAATAAAAATTGCTGAATGCAGGGATGCTTAGTCCTGCATCACCAGAAATAAAAATAGAAAGAGAGTTTTCTATTTCATCGACTATAAAAACAGGTAAAGTCCCACAGTAGCAGTGAGTTCAGTTCCACAGCTTCAGCACCTTTAGCAGGAAAGGCAGAAAAGAAGCTCCATCTGGTGGTGTGGCTGATTGTCATTGCTTTTCAGTTTAGTGTGATTGCAAACATATTCCTCTCCACCAACAAAATGAAAAATTGAAAGAACATGTAGAAGATCACCTGTCCTGCAAATGGAACCAGCATTATCAAACACCTTAAAATCAGAAAACATTCTAAAACCAGGACTTTCTATTTGAAGCAAATCAGAGTTGAAGCTTTTCAATACAAGGCACACATGATCCTGTCAAGAGGTTACATGCTGCAGCCTGGGGTGGGGAGAAGAAAAGGCAATCACTGGTTAAAGGAATCACTGGTTAAAGGATGAAGGAGAAGGTGTGTGAACATGAAGTCAGGGTTGCTGCTGCATCTGCATAATATAGAAGAAATAATAATAATAATAATAATAATAACAATAATAATAATAATAATAATAATAAGTAGTAGTAGTAGTAGTAGTAGTAGTAGTAGTAGTAGTAGTAGTAATAGCTGCAGCAAAGAATTGTTGAACAAACTGCAACAATGCTGGTTGTTCAGCATGTCAGGTAAAATGATTTGACCTAAGCTTCCAAGTAATTTTAGCAAGTATTTAATTCTAAGTATCTGTGTCAGCAAAGTCTCTGCTTTGTGGGATTGGGAAACATGTTCCCCCAAGTTAATGTTATAAAATGTTAAAAGCATTGTAAAGTATGAACCTAATTAGGTAGATGATACTAGGTGGAGCCACTGAAGTTCTGTGCTTACTTTCACACACAAATTCATGTGTGCTACTGCTCCTTCAAGAACCCATGGCAATTTCTCTCAAGACATGCTCCTAGTGCAAGTTTGTGTTAAACAACAGCAATTTTAAACACAGATACACATAAACCTTATCCTGCAAACTCTGGGAAATAAAATACACTTTGTCAACTCTTTTGTAGTGCCCACATTTCAATGGACAATATGCTACATTTTATCAAATCAATGTATCGTTAATTTTTTTCCTAAATAATAGAACAGAGCCTAATATTAATTACCCACCCAAAAAATCCATGTTAAAAGAATAATGGGAATACAGATTCAAGCATCAATACACTGAAAATTGCCTGAAGTCACATTGCTTTTATAACCTTAATGCAGCCCTTTTTGTTGGTTTGGTTTTTTTTTTTTTTGAGCCCATCATTAAGGTTACAGCCTTTAATTATGCATTTTAAGGCCATTTTTCTTTCAGGACTGTCTCGTTAAGCACACAAGATGGACAGCTACTTGATGGTGTTGTCATTGCTTTCCTCCACATTGCTCAAAGTGTAGCTGCAGGCCTGACTTGAACAGTATTCCAGTCCTGCTCCAGAGATGTGATTGGATTTCCTCACAGGATCCTCCATTGTGCTCAGCACCACAGTATGCTCAAGTGCTTCAGAAACAGTAACTACTGTGAGATGAAATATTCCAGATTTTTAGCATTAGAGAGCTGAGCTGCAGAGAGGTCAAGGTAAAAGGTGTCCCTTAACTGTAAGTGCTCATTTTGGAAGCGGGCAGCTTGACTTTTGAAATTGCTTGTGAGAATAGAAGATTTTTCATGGACTCAGCATATCACTCCTTTTGATTTCAGCTAGAGCTCAGTATTGTCGCCGGTTGGCCACAAGGTTTTCAGGGTGAAGGAAGAGATGAGATGGGCTCCATGATCAGAAGGCTTGATTTATTATGTTATGATATATACATCTATTATAACTATACTAAAAAGAAAAAGAAAAGGAGAGTTTCCAGAAGCTGCTAGCTACCTAACAATAGAAAGTAAAGAATGAATAACAAACCAGCTCTCTCAGACTGTGTCCGAGAGATCTCAGTTCTGGATTGGTCACCAACCCCAAACATCCAAACTGGGCCAATCCAGGCAGACCTGCCACATTCCACAGCAGCAGATAACCTATTGTTTATGTCTGGTTGCTGAACTTCTCAGCTTCAGCAGGAAAATCCTAAGAGAGGATTTTTCATAAAAGAAATGTCTGTGACACAGTACCTCTGAAATCTGACTGCTTGGGTTATTGGGGTAGAAAATTATCAGTGTGCATTAGGTAGCCAAGTTAGTTTGAGCAATTTGCATAGCACTGCCAGGTGCTTAATGTCTGGAGCAGCAATAAAATTTAGTCCCTTTAGGCTAGAAAATCACTTGCCTCTGTGGCAGAACCATCCTTTCCCTTCCTGCATTCTTTGTAATTTGAAGGAAATTAAGTCCAAGTCCTCCAGCCATGTAAGTACTATGTGATCATGACATTAAAACATTATCAAAGGATGTTATCATGATTCATATCACCATGAATTGGAATTGCAACCTTAATAAAATTCTTTTAGACATTTTGTTCCTACTGGCTTGGCACAATTCAGGGCAGTTCCTTTTACAAGCCATCTGCAGATAATATATAGTTCAATACATTTTCATACAGTAAATATTTAAGAATAAGTTTAGCAAAATATGTTTCTTTTGCTGATATCTGGACTACTAATCTGCTGTAACTCTGTTTCTGTCTCCATTTTCACATCCAGCTAAAACAAAAAGACAAATACCATGTCTCCCATTTGTTTTCACTCCCAAACTGAGAAGACACTTAAAGGCTGCTACTTCTGTGGTTCAGTACATCTTTTCTAATGTCTCTGTAGTGTGATAGACTGTGAATGCAACCTAATGATGCCAAAACTGAGTTGTCTTTTTACTCTGTGAAGCAGAAGGACTCACTTCGGTTTGAAAATATTTCAAGAAGTCACACTGTAAGGAGTTCGAAAATAATTCAGTTAAAACAAGACATTTTGTTTTCAAAATAAAGATGTTCTTGAAGGAGAAGTGGTGCCATTCACACCCTGCTCCCTCTCCCATCCAAGAAACAGAAGTGCCTGAGCATAGTTAAAGTGAACAGTTTTCACTGCCCTGTGTTACCCTCTTCCCAGCAGCAGTGAGTAGATCACTGCCCCCTCATCCCAGTGGACTCGTTGCTTTGATTTCTGGTCATTAAAGTCCCTCTCCTGTACATGCCACTATTTCCCAGTCACATTAGCAGTGCTGCCCAGACCCTTTCCATCCAAGCATTTAACTTGCTAATCTAAGGATAACTCAACAGGATCAAGATTAGCCAGACTAGTCTTAGGGAACCAATCTTTTGAGTCCTTAGTTATCTTTTGAATTATTAATCAGGCTGGAGACACAAGGAGGAGCAAGTTAAAAACCAAGGGGGATTAATGAATTGATGAACTGAGCAAGACTTTTAAGAACAATGGATTAATTTTCATTGTGAAAATTAAATGGATTCAGTGATTAAAAAAAGCTAAATTACCTCAAAGGCCTATTTCGGGAGTAATTTTCTCTCCTTTGCAGTTTTTCTTTTCTTTGTTTGTTTTTTTTTTTTTTTGCCTATTGTCCTTGAAGATTGCATTTAATTTCACTTAATTTTATTAGTTATTCTGGCAAATGAAGAAAAAATGGCATTTCTTATTTCTCCCACAAAAAGGATGCATTCATTCCCCAACAGAAATCGCTTCCCTTGCATTCCGAGAGCAAAATATTTACCTTGGCCAAAGGCAGAGTGTTTTTATTTAACTGTGATGCCTGTCTTCGAAATCTGAAGATTAATGACTCTGTGCAAAATTCTTTGTCTCTTTCCTGCCATATGTTCCGGGGGGTGTCTTATCACTGCGGTTTACAAATGAATCCATGTAATTGTCATTTCTTGATTCATGTTAGAGAACAGGAAGACCCATAAAGTTTTGTCACTCAGCTGCAACAAGATGCAAATTGCCCTCTTTATTTTTCACATTTAAGTGCAGTGGATAAAAGCAGTGAGGTGGTCACCTTTCAGTATATTCTGCAGAGAGCTCTAATTCTCCAGAAAACCAGTGAAGTCTAAAAGCTTATTTGAGATGCCATGTCTTCCAACTGATCCAATATTTGCTGTTTGCTTGATTTAATGGATGGTGCAGTTTCTTGTCTGGATTTTTTGCCTAAAACAAAAATCCAGGCATGTACAAAGGTTTGCCTGTTCCTTAATGTGTTCCCAAACAAAGCAGCAACTACAGGAAGAAGTTAATCTGAGTGCAACCTACTAGAAGGCAGAATACAAAGGCACAAGTACTAAAGATGAAATTAATTTTCCTTCTTACCATTGCAATCAGCAGATTTTGTGTGAATGGGTTGTACAGGCAAAGACCCACTTGCAGTGGCAGAGCTTTTATTCAAAATTTTTTTCTAACACTTAGGCATGAAAAAATACTGGAGGAAATTTCACATTTTGCCCAGTTGTTTGGATGAAACTGCATTTATAGAAAATAGAATTGATTTAAATTCACCAAAATTTAGGTTTAAACCCAAATCCACAGATTGCTGTTCTTTCAAAGTAGAATTTTAATATTTAATTCAAAATATGGGCTTAAAAAAAGAAATACTAAGACCTCAGAATCATTCTGGACAAAAAAAAAAGAAACCCTAAAAACTCAGAAGATTAAAAAAAACCAGTAAACGAGAATGTGAGTATGAACATCCTAGGGAAGAAAAATAGAAAAAGGAAAGGAGACTAGAACAGGCTGCTTGCATACATCTTAAGTCTGCAGGAAAGGTGCTCCCAGGAAAGGTACTTGGGAGGGTTCCAGTCTTTAAAATCCTGGGGACCAGAGGGAAAAAATAACCCTCTGTAGTTATGGCTTCAGCTCACATCTACATACACACTTCCGTGTCATACTCTTACCTGTGCTCCTGGCTTCTCATATTACTCTCCTGTGTTTATAGTCATGTATACGTGTGCATTTACCTTGATGGTTAACCTTCATGTAGCCTTTTAAATACTTCCAGGACAAAACTTGCTTCCATTGCTCCTATGAGCCAGTTTAACATCAGCATAGTTGGAAGGTGAGGGCAGGGAGAATATTTCTAGTGTACTTCTAGGCTGAAACTTTGAATCTTGCTCAAATGGATTAAATGTACAAGTCTAATTTTAAACTTTTGGCAGTGCCACTCTGGTCCCTAAACATTTAGATCTTTCTGAAAATACGACTCTTACCAAGGAAGGTGGATTTGTTTGGTTTGTGGGTTTGGATCTTCTTTTTCATCTTAGGTCATTTTAAATACTACACAGTTTCTGTTGCTTGATTTCATAGATGATATGAGGGAGAGAAATCATGAATGCGGGCACTCCAGCAACTGCTTTTTCAGAAGCTGTGTGGAGGCAGGGTGGCTAAGGCAAACTCTCTATCCAGCCACAGAGAAAGAGGCTTCCAGCTGGCTGAGAGAACAGACTCCTCTCCCTGTGGCATTTCCCCTCTGCTGGCACCATCTCCAGCTTTGCTGTGCTTGAAGCCAGCAGCAACGTGGCTCTGATGTTGCATTGCAAAAGGGTGATTGAAATTTTACTGCTCTAAACTTGCAAACCAAATTTTGTCACCCATGCTTGGTGGAAACAGCTACAGCCAGCCCCACACAAGATTGGTGTGAAGTGCAGCACAGGACCTTTTATAATTTGGGGGAAACAAATTATAATTTTATAATTTGGGGGAAACTGTCAGAGAAACAGTTTAGTGAGAGAAAAATGCCAATAGCCTTGCAATCCCAATACTTATTCATAATATGCAGTAATACACAAAAGATTGAACAACACAAATACTATTAATTTATTATTTAATTATTTATATTTATAATTATAATATCATAAATATAAAATTAGATTATAGCATATTATATATACTATATATTATATAGTATAATATATAGTATATATAGTAACATATACTATGTATTACTGTATAATAAGTAATAGTATATGTTATATATTATATATATTACATAAATTGTAATTATACTTAAAATTATATTCATAATATAATAATAATGCTACTAAAACTACTACTATTACTACTACTAATAATAATAATTTATTGGTGGAAATGGTAAATCGTCTCCTTGAAGCAGCCTGGAAGCTTGAGCTGTGACAGGAAGGAAGTATTCTGCACTGATCTTAACAGAAAATGCACTCTACTTTTAAATTTCTGTGCCACCATTTTTCTTTTTATTTTTTTAAGATCTGGACAGGAAGAAATGCTTAGTTATATTTTCTCTTTGCTTTGCATTCTGTATCTTCATGGTGGTGCATTAAAATAACAGTGTGATCTGCAGCAATCCCAGGAGCAGCACTAACGTTACTAGAAACAAAATGTTCTAAGGATATTATTGAGACAGTTTCTGCAGGGAGAATTAATATCCTTTATCATACCAGCTCATATAACTGGGAAAATTATGTACAGATTGAGAACAAAACTGCTAAAATGAATGGAACACCATCGTGTTAATTGGTCATTCAGTTTGAGGGGAAATGGTGCCTGTTACTGTCACGCCTGGAGAGGAGACCTTAGCAATGGAAAATGCAGCATTTTCCCCATTTGTTATGGGACAAGGACATCTTTATTGCCCATGGAAGGTCGAGGTGGGTGTGGAAGTGTTCCCTAGGATGTTTCCCAGCAGATGAAGGCGCAATCAGAGGAGCATGGCCACAGTTTGTTACCTACTCCAAGGAAGTGTGAATAGAAAACAGAGTACATGTGCCTCATATTAGGCATAATGTGAAGGACAATTTACTTGTTTAGGAGGAAAGAGTAAGTGCATGAAAATTCCCCAGTATCATGCAGAGCCCTGACAAAATCTGATCCTTGGGAGGCAAGTGGAGGTGATGATGCTGCTTGAATATAAATGAAACACACTCCTGCTCCCCAGAACCTTGTTGGAGGAATTATCCCTCTCATTTCTTCTACCATTGTAATACCACAAAACTGAGTGAGTAGGAGGTTTCCCAAATTGCCAAGGGTTTAACTCCAAGAAAAACAGATCAGATGATTTGGTTGGTTGGTTGGTTGGTTTGTTGGGGGTTTTTAATGGCATTTTAAACCAAATCCAACTACATGGTCCATGGTTAGCAGTCACTGATCTTCCTGGCTTGAATGGCTGCTCTGGGGAGTAGCTTGGCAGGGCTTTGTCTGTAAGCCCCTTAAAGAACAAGTCTGAGTGGGACCTTTTTTACAGTCCATCACTGCTCTGAATATATGGGCTAAAGTGTGTAAAAAGCAGAGTATAAAGCTAACTATCCACATCTTCACCATCTTTCCACTTTCCTCCACAAAAACAAACAAACAAACAAACAAACAAACAAAACCAAAAAAACCCCAGTTGACACTGATCAAGTAAATTGCTGGTTTTCAGTCTTACCCATTTTATTATTTTTAGATGAACACAGCACCAGAGGTACCTGTTTGCTTCTGTTTTGACAAGTATTAATTATAATAGCCAAGGTTAAAAGATTTAGACAACTTCCTTCTCTTCTGCAGTCAACACTATATAAGAAAGAAAAAACAGTGACTGAATAGAAAAATATTTTGATTCATCTTAAAGACACAAACCAATATCAAAAGTCTGTGACAAATACTTGTTTAGATTTGATTTAATGAAACTCTATGCATTTTAATAACATTGTTTTTTAAATTAGAAAATCCAGCATTTAAGATTGTTCTTCCACAGTGAAAAAGTATGTGCAAGAAGCAGCTGGGCTTCACAAAAAGAGATACTATACATAATGTGAAGATCCGACTTTTCTTTCCAAACTCAGTCATTTTATACAAAATCAGAATCAAATTTCACCAGTCCCAGGAAGTATTTGAGAGATCCTTCCATATTCCAACTTATCACCAAAAGTTCCCTCAAGGCAATCCTTTCCTCTTTACTATATCCTGTAACTGTCTTGAAGCATGCAGAAACTGAATTGCTGTAAAACTGCATTACCCTGTCACAGGTTTGAAATCCTTAGGAAAATTGTGATAGCTTTACACCTTAAATTATTTAAAGTATTTAAAGTTTAAAAGGTTTTTTTTTACAATATAAAGAAATCCCATATCAAATTACTCATAAAACGGTAACAAAGACTATAAAAATGTCAGCATTAACAAACAATTAGTATATACACACAATTAGTATATACACAAAATGTCAGCATTAACAAACAATTAGTATATACACACATATATTAGTATATACTGTGTGTATACTAATTGTCTCATTTAAAGATAGGGAAATTCTGTATGTTACAACACAGACTACTGGACTTCTAAGTGGCTTTTTTTAATGTAGTTCAGTGTCTTCAGGGAGTTCTCTAAAACACACATACCTTATAATAGGACAGCCAATATCTATAACTAAGGGTGGGTTAAAATTAATTGCCTGACACATGAACCAAACTGACTGAACAGTGATGTAAATCCCTCTGTGCTCCACTGTGCTGCACTGAACTACACTCCTGCCAGAATCCATAAAATACTGACTTAACACTGAATATGCAACCGTGAATCTTGACTCTCTTGACCCTTCCCCAACATATTTTTTCCTCAATTCTCTTCCCACGCATTCGTATCCCCAGCAGAAAGCATAAATTGTATTAGCATAGAGAAGCTCATAAAACATCCCAACATACCCCACAAAAACAGCCCCTCCGCCAAAAAAAAATCAAATCAAACCCTCCACATACTGCTTTGAATGTAGCTGAATTTTCCTGCCTGACTCTCTGGGGTTATTGATCAGAGGCTTGAACTTTTCACCCCTTTAGTAGCTCAGGCTTTCTGTGCTGACCACCGCAGTGCGAGGCTCGTCTGCCCGCAAAGGCTCCCGCTCGCGGCCGTGATAACAACTGATATTAATCATATCACTCCTTCCCCATTAACGCCTGCGTGCTCAGAAGGCTACTGTGATTACACAGCCTTTTTTTGATTCGCAATAATCCAATCAATCTGATTTATACGGGCAGTGCAGCATCCAGCCCGCCCCCAGGGCTGAGTTAAGGGGCCGGTGAGCGCCCGAGGCTCGGCTTCACCTCGGTGCGGGGCACAAAGCTCCGGGCTCGGAGCAGCAGCAGCGGTGTCCCGGTGTCCCTGCGGCACACGGGCACTAGGAAAGCTTATGCCCTGAAACAAGGGGGGCTGAGTCAGCCCAACGAGCCAGAAGGGTTGCACTAGCGACTGTGCTGGCTACAGAAGCGGCAACTACCCAGAAAGTTGCTCGGTGCCATTTTAAATTAAATCGGAAACCACGAAGCCAGGGGACCAGCAAAAGAAACGCTACAGGAAGGCAGAAAAGCCGGAATTTTGTGCATGCTTTGTGTGCGATATACACGGTACAGAAGGAGCGGTGAGGCAGCACAGCACACCCGAGGCAGGGTCGGGCTCCACGGCTCCTGCGCGGTGCCGGCTCGCCCGAGCAGAGCGTCCCGAGAGGGGGCCCGGCAGTGCAGCCCCCCGTGCCTGGCCCAGCCTGCTGGGCTGCTCGGGAGGCAGGGAACGGTTGGGTTGGAAGGGACAGCAAAGCTCATCCAGCTCCATTCCCTCTACACACCTTCCACTACTGAGGTTGCTCAAGTCTCTGTCCAACCTGGCTTTGAACACTTCCAGGGATGGGGCATCCACAGTTTCTCTGGGCAACCTGTTCCAGTGTCTCACCACCCTCTTAGTACAGAATTTAATCTTAATATCTAATCTAACCCTACGCTCTTTCCGTTTGAAGCCATTGCCCCTTGTCCTGTCATTCCAGGCTCTTGGAAAAGGTCCCTTTCCAGCTCCCCCCGGGCACTGAACCACCGCCGTGCTTAGACCACCGCGCACTCAGCGGATGCACAGCCAGCCCCTGCGGGGTCCGTGTCCGATCCGTGCCGGGGCTGCTCAGAGCCCGCAGGGACCGAGAGCCCCGAGCGGCCACCGGCGCTGCGCAGGGCATCGGAGACAGCGACGACAGCGGCATCGCAACCACCACAGCGGAAGTGGCTGCGCCGCCGGTGCCGGCGGACGTGACCTCACGGCACGGCCCCTTCCCGGCCCTCCTCGCCGCGTGTGGCAGCTCCCGGCCGGCGGCAGACGAGGAGGAGGAAGGCGGGCGGGATCCGGGATGCTGCCGGCGCAGCTCGGGCGCGCGCCGCGGCACCTGCTGGTGTGCGAGCGCGGCCACGCGCGCCACCCGCGCTCGCGGCACGCGGCGCACGTGCGGGACCACGCCTACAGCTGCCGCGTGAGTGGCGCGAGCGCGGGGCCCGGGCTTCGGCGGGACCCCCTCAGGAGGGAAGGGAAGGGAAGGGGAGGGAAGGATCGGAGCTGCCCACGCCGTCCGTCCCGGGCGTTCTGCCTGTCGGCCGCTCCAGGGCAGCGTTGCCGCTGCCGCGCTCGCGCCAGGCTCGGTGTTCTGTGGGGGCTCCTCCGTCCTTGCCCGCGCGCCTCATTTTTGGGAAGGGGGAAAAAAAAAGAAGGCAAATTAGTCCCTCTGTGTTTGTGGTCCCGCGCAGCATGGGGGAAACAAACTCTTTCCTTCCTCCAGGAGCGAAGGAGCGGGCGGGCAGGAGAAGCAGAAGGATGAGCCGCTGGCAGAGGCGATGGTGCCGATTTTAGGAGCTCTCTAAACACAGGCGCAGGGTCCAGTTTAGAAAGGAGACATCGTTTATTCCGGCAGGGCTCAAGGCGGAGGTTTCCACAAGTCAGGCACACCACCTATCAAAACTTTTCACTGTTTATACATTTTAGCAAACAAAGGAATTAGTGTTCATTGGCTACAAGTTACATAGTTCTCTTATTAATTAGTATTCTGTCTTCTGTTGGTTAATGAGTCTCCCATGCTAATTAATCCGCATGTTCAGTCTTTCTCTGCTTAGGAGTCTCGGGGTTTCTGTGGTCGGTGGTCCGTGTTCTCCACCTGCTGGAATTGCCTTTTATCCTCTCAGAGCTGATTCAGCAGGGCTGCTGGGTTTATTAAGTTTCTTACTTATTTTGTGAGTTCTGCCAAATGTCTTTGTGGCCTGTAAATTCTGTGTTCTCTCTGCCCGCTGTCAGTGGTACATCCTTCTCCCCAAGCTTTATTAAGCTCACCCTAGGTCTGAGATCGCTGAAACATGTCCAGCCCTAAATGTTAACAAAGAGACCTGGACTTCACTTAAAGCTTGTTAGCTGTACCCTTGTTTCATGGATTAAATCTCCTTTCTTGTTGATTAGGCTTGAAAGTGTACAAAGGCCAAACATCAAAGAACATCCTTCCTTAAGAAAATGTGTAGGTATTCCACATTTTGCAGCAATCAGGCAGGACCCTGTCTCATAAACCCCTTCTCATACCCTGTAACTCTCTGGGCTAATTGTTAGCTGTTTCTGACTTCTGAGACATTTTTAGCAGCTAATCAGAAACTTTCTACCGGTGTGGAAGGCAGCTCGTTTGTCAGTCCTTATTTCTCTTGAACACATGTGCCCAGGGACATACACACCTGTTCTCCAAGAGTTTTGGGAAAGAAGTTTTTTGGGGAGTGAAAGGGGGAGCAAGGAGACTTTGTGCTGCCTGAGAAGCTTCGTACTTGCCCATGTATTACTTGCTGGATATTACCTTGTTTTCCCTGGAATGCCAGACTTCAGGGTTTTCTTGGTCTATGGAAAATGTATGGGGAAGGTTTTAAGCAAAAGGTAAAATGAAGATTTTACTTTGGTCTTTGCTTTTCCACTAAGATTTCAGAAATGCTTAGCCTACATTTTTAGTTAAAGCTGCTTCAACAAGTACTCCAGCAAGGGCTGTCCTTGTGTCCCAGTGCAACACCAAGCTGAAATGTGTTATGATGTGAAATGAGATCTTCTGTTAACTCATGCTGTGTAAGATCATGTCTTTCCATAATACATCAAATGCTATTGTATAGTAAAAAAAAAGGGGGAAAACCCCCCACAAAACAAAAAAAACAACACCCAAATGGCCAAATAATGTATTTAGTGTACCTAGAGACTATGAAACTTGATACATTTTGAAGACAGTAGCCCGATATTACTTTTTTTCCATCTCATTTTAACATAATATACTGATACATCTTTGAAAAGTAGAGGTTTTCTTTTGTATTTCTTGTTGTTTTGTCTAGTTGGGATTTTTCTTCAGAACAGGTTTTAGGATAGGATTTACATTACAAATATGTTCCTAATAGGTGTCTTTTTTGATCCTGGAATGTGGCGTGCTACCTGAAGTGCTGAAAAGCACAATTGCAGATATTGGAGAGTACTACCTGGTGAGGAATTTACCCATTCATGAATTGGTCGCTCATGAATTCATTGATGCTTTTGTGAAGAAAGGTAAGGAGGAAATCAGAACAGAACAAATGCAGTCATAATGTACTTTTTTTATAGCAAAATTTTCAATAGTCTTATTAGTATTTATTCTGAAAAGTGTTTTAAAGGAAGGAAAGGAAAAGTACTAAGCAAATTCTGCATTTATTTGTTTATATGCTTTTTTCTGCTTTGTCATGTGTGACGTTTGTTTACACCCGCTAGGTCCAAAACTCGTGTGATTCTTGTAAATTTCTTTCTATTCCACCTCAATTCTGAAAGCCAGCTATCAAGAGGGCTTCCATGTATTCTCACACCTGTTTTTTCTACATTTCACTTTTATGCAGATTCTTGTAGAAGTCTTCCTTCTCCCTTTTTTTGTTCCTTCTTACTTCAACACAGAGCTGTGCAGATCTGTGTTCCACAGCAGGCAAGAGAAAAATATGAATATGCTTCCTTATTTTTTATATTTCACTAAGAGAACTGTGGCAGCTCATCCTTACCCAGTAAGAGCAAAGAGGATGCAAAGAAAGATACAACCTCTGCCCAGCCATCTTGTCTTTGTGTGAACTGGTAATAAAAATATGTCTGGGAAAAAATTGGGTTTTCTATTTGATGACTGGGGAGAGTCACAGGTCACAAAAGGAAAGAAAATGTTTTCATGTTGGGACATATTATTAACATTATCCCTATTATAGGTCCTTTAAAATATTGCCAGAATAGGGTTTATAAAAATAATAACAATGCCATTTTGCTTGAGAAGGTGGAAGAAAGTTGATGAAAACACGAGAGTGATTCAGATGGTGTTTGTCATGTTTGGTTGTCTTGCAATGACTTGTTTACCTTGTCATGTCTGTCTTTACAGACTGTGTAATCTCATTTTTTTCTGCTTTACTGTTAAAGGTTCATGCTACGCACTGACCTATAAGACAAAAATTGATCAAGATAATGCTGCAGCTCTGCTACCAAATGGTATGGGGGATTGATTTTGGTTTCAGTAGTACACGTCAGTTGTGGTCTGAGATGTTTCTAGTCGTTTTTTTTTATTTGGAATGATGTAAACTGGAAAATAATGCTTACTGTACTTGCCAACTTTGTTAGAAATATATGTGAATTGGAAAAAATACTAATTTTAGGTCTTTTTTTTTCATTCATGATGTTAAATTATTTGTTTCATCTGAAGGAAGTTAAAAAACAAGAATGAGCTTCGCTTATGTATAGTCAGATTGTCAATGCTTCAACCATAATTGCAATTGCTACGTAATTGCTTTGCAATCTTTACGAAGATTGCAATCTTTGTAAAAACATTGCATTTCAACTTCGTGTTTCCTGCTGGTCTTTAAGACAGAATTTATACCAAAAAGGAAAGTTATCAGCACTGCTTAGGAGTACTTATAAGATTTAAAGCGTTTATTCTCATGAGACCCCACCTTGGGTACTTCATTCAACTCTGGATCCCCAGCACAGGAAGGACACGGACCTGCTGGAACAAGTCCAGAGGAGGTCACAAAGATGCTTACAGAGCTGGATCACCTCTCCTATGAATACAGGCTGAGAGAGCTTGTTTAGCCTGGAGAAGAGAAGGCTCTGGGGAGAATCAGAGCACTTGCCTGTACCTAAAGGGAAGAGAACCACAGAGGAAATTTTTCACGGGTCATGTAGTAGTAGGATGTGGGGGAATGGATTCAAACTGGAGGAGGGAAGGAAGGTTTAGACTGGATATTAGGAAAAAAGTTCTTACTGTGAGGGTGGTGAGGCCCTGGAACAGGTTACTCATAAAGTTGTGGTGTTCCATCCCTGGAAGTGTTCAAGACCAGATTGTATGGGGCTTTGAGCAACCTGGAAGGTGTGTTTGCCCACGGTAGAGGGGATGGAATTGGATGATCTTTACTGTCTCTTCTAACCCAAACTGATTCTGTGAGGATTCTGTGATTCCCTGAGAACTATGTAATATGTTAAAAGTCTATTTCAATTGCATCACGGTTTTATGAGAAGACGTCATAAAATGTCCCACATCTCAGGTGAGAAAATGAAGCTATTTTGAGCTTCAATTACATTGTCTCATTTCTGTTTAACAGTATATAAGATATAATAGAATACAAACTGGTCTATCTGCCCTCCAACCTGAGAAGCTGTAATATGACAGGTGCCCATGAGGGCATGAGTAAATTCAGATTGTCCAGAATAATTCTTTTATATGTCTGTTAGCACAGTCCTGGCAAAATGGATACTTGATAGCGATGAAGTTTGCGTGATACAAATGTTACAAGCTGTGTCTTTGCAGCCTTACTTGTTTGTGTTCTGTGCTGTGCTGTTACTTGTGCAGTGGAACCCAAGGACTGTGTTGGAGAGCGAGCTCTTGTGTGAAGCTCTGTACCAAGCAGCAGCAGCCAGATCTAGTTTATGAGCACAGAAGCAGAATGTATCAGCTCCTCGCTAGCAGGCGTAGTTTACTCAGTGTGAGTAGTCCCACTGGACTTGGAGGAACTGCTTTTGTTTATTTAGTTGAGCAGTGCATGTTGAACATGAATGTTTACTA
This sequence comes from Camarhynchus parvulus, assembly GCF_901933205.1. Taxonomy (NCBI): domain Eukaryota; kingdom Metazoa; phylum Chordata; class Aves; order Passeriformes; family Thraupidae; genus Camarhynchus; species Camarhynchus parvulus. Next base: position 67,398,895 of record NC_044572.1, read on the forward strand.
AATCAGGCCCTTGTGCAATGTAGTGCTCAGCTAATGACACAGCAAGTGCTAGAGGATGAGTGGATGAAAGATGGAGACAATGAACTCAGTAGTACAGTAAAAAAGCTATGACTATCTCAGGAATAATATTATGCTTTTCTTACTCTAGTTCACAAAACCTCTTTGATAAAAAAAGAAAAATTGAATTATAACCTTTTTTTTTTTAAGGATTAATCTGGTAATCTATTTAACTAGAACTAAGGAGTCTGCATTACATTAGTAATACCATTGATCCAAAGCTAACGTTGTAAAAGGTGTACAGTTCTCAAAAGACTTCAAAGGGAACCAAGTAGACAATTATTTCTATTAAAATTTGGTTTTTTTATAGGTAAACTAATTCTGTCAGTGGATAAGGATACCTATGAGGAACTTGGACTGCAAGGTCGCCCTTCTCGGTACTCAGGCAAAAAAGTCATGCGATATAGTAAGTATTTAGATAAACAGGGCTTATTTAAGAAGCAACTTGTTGGCTGTTGAAACTTCCCTTTCACTACAATTAGTTGTTGTCTAGATTGTAATTTTCCAGATGCAGATACAAGGACTGCCTGAAGAGAGAAAGTACTCTTTCTCCAAGTAATAAAGCAGCTTTAAGGAGACAGATACATCACCTTTTCAGTACTCTATAAAATTTTTAATTTCAAGGGTTCTCATTGTGCTGTTTCTTCTGGAGTGATGTAGTACTTAAGAATTTTTGCATACTCTGCATGGTGTCTATACCTTCTGATTTAAGTTAGAAAATTTTAAACTGATTAAGGAGGTGTTTAAAATGTGTACACTGTACAAAATCAGTGAAAAGCCTCAGCCAAGGCTGCATGCTTGAAAGGCAGAATTGTTCTACGTTTCACACATCTAAAATGGTAATCTCTATATACCAAGTACTTGAAAAACATAATTTTTTAACAGCTGCAGAGGAGACATCTTGAGTGTGAATTTTATTAATTTGTCTTTTTAGGAAATAAAAAAACCCAAACATGAATACTGTGCCATCTCAAATGTATTGGAACTTGCAGCAGTTGATAGGTATAGTTACATAAAAACTTTAGAAGGGGAAACTTGTCATCTCTAGTAAGTATTTTGGCAAAATGGTACATCATTTTACTATTCTGATCAATAAAATATATAATGAAATTTCCATTTGAAAAATAAATATAATTTATGCATGGGACAATTCACCTAGGAAAAAACCAACCTATTGAAAAAGTGTCATTCTGTATACATGACTTTTGTTGTTAGAAATTGTAGGGGTTTTTTTACAGCTAATAGCTTGCCTGCTTAGCAAGATATTTTTAAGGCACTGTTCAGGGACTTCTGTCAGTGCCATTTCAAGAGGAATCTGTCCCTCTAGTCACGAGGAAGCAGTTCCAGATTATATCAAAATAAGGACTGCAGGAGGTGAATATCTATTTACGTAATGGGGAGTCATATTTGCATAATCAAATACTTTGTAAAGATTCTGCAAATGTAAAGAGGAAGTTTAATGGCCTTTGCTTTCTTTGTGCTCTTCTAATTTAATAATAAATTGTATTTTAATTGGTTACCAGTAGCTATTGTGTATTCTCTGCAGTTATCACTATTGACTTGACTGATGCTGGCTTTCACCCTGAGAGCAAGAAACATAACAGAGTGCTTTGGGCCTTGAAAGAAAAGAAACCTTTAGAATTTGACTTCCTACTGGCTTGGTATAATACAGGTAAATAAGAACCAAAAGCAAAACTAAAATGCAACTGACATGAAGTCCAAATATTTTTAGTTTACTGTTTTTTTTTTTTCCTAGTGATTGTACAAATGCATTTTCAGTGGAGGGAAAAGTTAGATTAAAATGTGTATGGGTGGGATTTTTTGTTTGTTTTGTTTATTTGTTTGGGGTGGGGAGGGTGTTACTTCCTGTGCACAGAACATCTCAGTTCAGGAGCACAACAGTGATTCATAGGAGATACATAAGTTGCTTCATTTCCTTTCTCTGTGTTGCCCAGGCTTTCTGGCAAAACTTTGCCTATGTGATGGTGCTGCCTCTTCTTTATAAATCTGTGACATACATAACCATTATCAATACTCTTTTTTTGGTTTGTATCTTTTTTATTAATACACATAAGTTATGTATCTAGTTACATACTTAGGATGGGGAACTCTGATTTCCTCAGTAGTTAGAGCACATGTACAGATTCCCTGTTTACATCATGTGCCATGCACCCAAATACACAGAGTGCTGTTTGATCACTTTATTCTCAAGCTTGTTTGAGATTGGAGCCAAGTAAAAGGTTGCTATAAGAAATTGTACTGTTTCAAAAATCTTCTACTATTTGTTTATCTACTGTTTTCTAATTACACTATTTTTTCTTCTCGACTCAAGTATTTTTCCTCCTCTGAGGGAAATTTTTTTAAGTCCCCAGTTGTTTGTATTACCTCAGAACAGGCTGTATGTAGGGATATGTAGCATTTACATAAAACTGATGAAAACTGCAAGTGTCATGGTTTTCTTCATCACAGATGTGTAGCTTTTGATATTGTTTTGCTTTGAGTCTCCACACTGGGGAGAAAGGATATTAGAAATGTTCCTGAGAATGCTTTCCCATCTCCTCTTTGTATTGTTCATTTTTCCTAGCTCTTTAAAGCCAAGTCTGAGAAGAGTTAACTCATCTGAGAAACAGAAGCTGTTTACAATCTCCTTTAGGAGTGTCCCATGTTTCGCTTTATTTCTTCATGCTTCCCCTCCCCCATTCTAAGTACTAATCATATGACAAGGATGCTTCCTTGTTTGTCATACAGAAATTGTTTAAAGGCTTGCAATTCCCGTCCTTGTAATCTTCACGAAAGAGTCACAGTGAAGGCTGTTGCTACCATAAATGGTGACATAAATCCAACTGAGGTGGCAGATCTTCACGCTCAGCTTGCTTGGATTTATTGACCCCGGACAGAGAGCAAAATGCCTCTAGGGCCACTATTTTTCATATGTTTGCTGCTGCCTGTGCTAACAGCATTCAGGAAGAATAGCAATTTTTTTTTCCCCTTACTTTCTTACATCCCCAAAACAGGTCAGGTCAATCATTTCCTAAATATGGAGTTAAATCTGAATGCCTTTCTGTGCAAGAATCTTGTACTCATAACAGACAAAAGACTATTAGTTCCTTAGTACTGACAAAAATAAAACTTTTATAGGTTTTTATTAATAGATATGAGACATTGTGTAGATTCTGCTGGAAGGGAAAAAGTGGGCTGTGTTTTGTCAAGAGAATCTATGTCCTCTGTGAATGTTCTGCTTTCAACCTTCCTGCTGATATCTGGTGATTCTTGCTATGGCCAGTACGGCAGGATTTTTGGTTTTCATACCCAGTTTTCCCACATTGTGGGTTTGGCACCAAGAACAGGAAAAGGGAATATAGAGCACCTCATGTCTTTAATGAGAGAGGCAATACAATCTTTTTTCTATTACCGTAATTTCTATCACAATTTTACATGTTTATTGGATGAAATTCAATGGCCTCTGGAAAGCTTTGATGGTGTGCCTGGTTGCTGTTAACATAGAAAGCTGTGCTGTAGCTAGAGGAATTGTTCTGTTAGGGTCTGACTGTAGTCTTTGAGATTTCCTGCATTTAGGGCTGTAGCTGAGGCTCCCATATGCAGCAGACATGTAAAATGTATGCTGCTCTGCATTTTACTAGGAATTCTAGGGCAAAATTATACATTATTTCAACCTTTTAGGCTAACAAGTGCTAATAGAATGTAAGGAAGATCATCTCTTCTGGCACTCCTCAGACTTACATATATCTTTATAAAAACGCTAAATTAAGAAGAATTCAGTGACTATCTTTGTCACTGTGTCCTTTGGAACAGCCTTTTCTGAAGAATGAGTAAAAAAAAATTGAGCTTAACTCTCCTTTTCCTACTCCCCCAAATGATTGTCCTTGATGATGTAAATATGGCTGCTGGACTTTAGGCAGTCCTTATTTTCTGATAGGAAATTTTAGATATAGTATTCCACAGTGAGCTCTACCCTATCCCTCAATTTCTGCTGTTTACACATGCCTTTTCTGTGGTATCTAGATGTTGCTCTGCACTTTAGACTTTTCATGAGTAAGGCATTATTTCTTGGTTTCGTAGACACCCATTGTTACTTCTTGAAAACAGCGCATATTATCTGGAATTTGAAATTTAGGAGAATTTGTTCCATGTCAATTACCTTCCTGCTTCAAAAGCAAGTTGGTAATATCTCTGAATTTAAAATATGCCAGCTTAGGTTAGTTTTTTAGTCTAGGTGCTTGCTGTTTTGGATCTCTTGCTAGTGCTTTCCCACAAGGCCGTCAAGATACATTTAATTCTTACAGCCGTACTGCATTGGAGCGGTATCAGGGAGAGGGGAGCAGGGGTGAATTTATTCTTCTAGTAAAGCAATGTTGGTGATGTATTTTGATTTCTTTACCCTCTCCTCTTTCTTCTCTCTTCAGTCCTTATGCTCCAGATTATTCTGGAATTTCTCTTGACATCATTGATAAATCTGTTCTTAAACCTCTAATCACATGTTCACTTTTACATTATTCAGGGAAAATGCTGTTCTGAGACAACGTTCCTGCTCCATTTTATCTGTTCCTTTTCAAGAACACTCTGAGTTCATCTTTTTAACAAGCTCATTTTATTACTCACGCAGTTAATTCTGCTTGAATTTTCTATTGGCAAATCTACACTTCGTAGTGAGATAGCAAATTTACTGAGCTGTGTTAAGTTGCTGAATCTTGCACTAACTTTTATTTCCAAGAAGATAAGGAAGCTGAAGATTCTAAGGATCTGGCATGGATTGAAAGCACACAAGCAGTTTCACACTGCATTTTTTTTTGTTTATATACAAATGTTTCATGTATTCACTGCTTCTTTTGTTTAGTAGTTTCATAACAGCTGTTTGTGGTACTGTGTTGTTAAGGTGCAGAGGGATCAACATTGATGTCATACTTTTCAAAAAACCAAATACAGGCCCTGAAGCCAAAAATAACATTCAGCACCTTAAGAGACTTGCAGTGTCCAGTGTTACAAAGTAATGATCTACAAGGAAAACCGGAGGAGTCCTGCAGTACAGAGGAGCTCTTTGAATGGCTGGGTGCTGTCTTGAATCAAGTTAGCTTGTAAGTACTTGAATTTGTTTGATCTTTAAAATGTTTTAAGTAAGGAAAACCACAATTTATTTTAAGAAATAGTCGAATAAAAATTAAGACAGACACTGTTTTATAAGTGAGAGTCTTTTATGTAGTTAAATGCTTATGTAAGTCTTGAATGATATCTGTGTTTTTAGGGGTACCCATACATACTGGATTGGGCTGGAATAGAGTTAATTTTCTTCACAGTGACTGGTGTGGTGCCGTGCTTTGGATCTGTGACTAAGAGTGTTGGTAACAGGGGATGTTTTAGCTCTTGATGGGTAGGGCTTGCTCAGTCTGAATGCCTCTTTCTCTCTCTCCTATGGCCCTGCCAGTAAGGAGGCTGGGGGTGGGCAGAAGGCTGGGAGAGAAGCCAGCCAGGACAGCAGACCCCAGCTGAACAGAGGGATATCCTACACCATAGGATATGGTGACATGCTCAACAGCAAAAGCTGGGGCAAGGATGGGTGGGAAATGCTCTGAATTCCAGTATTTGTCTTCCCAAGTCAGTTAGAAGCCCTGCCTTCCTGGAGATGGCTGCACATCTGCTTGCCCATGGGAAGTAGTAAATGAATTCCTTTGCATGGTTTGCTTTTGTGTGGAACTTTTCCTCTGCTTATTAAATTGTCTTTATCTCAACCCATGCATTTTCTCCCATCACCCTTTTGGTTCCCAGTGGGAGTGGGTGAGGGAGCAGCTGTGTGGTGTTTCGATGCTTTCAGGGTTAACCCACACCACCATGAGATCTTTTGTATTGATTGTTTGGTCATTAATTACTTTGCTTTAATTCAGATGATATACATAGATCCTGCTTGTTTGTTATAAGTTCTGATTACTAAGACATCCTATAGAATATTTAAAGCATATTTATTTCAGTTACTTCATTGTTTTTTCTTCCAGAGACAACAAATCCTCTAGCTTCTTATCAACCTATTGCTGCCCCGAGCCCAACACAGTGGTGGAAAAAGCTTTTTTGTGCACAATCACAGGCTTTATAATTCCTGAGAAGATTATTCAGTTATTGGAACAGCTGTGGTAAGGACTGACAGAAACACATTACTAGAGCACTTGTACTCAAACACTTTTCGTTTTAAAACACTTTTAAATACTTTTCTGTTAGAAATAAATAGCAAAATACATAAATGTAGACTTTTGTTTTAATTAGGAAATTAACTGGAAGCTTGACATCAGTATAAAATGGAAAAGACAATTTTGAATGCCTTAAATTTGAAGAAGCCATGTAGTCATGGCTACATTGGTTTTTATCTGAATTTCTAAGAAACTGGCTGTATGGTATTCCTACATTTTTAAAATGCAGAGTAGATAGTATCTGGCTTTGATTATTCATAATCTATTTCCTCTCTGGTGGTAAAAGTATTTGTGTCAAGCATAGCCTTAGACTACTTTACTTCCTCCAATGTCTTTTTTCTTCCTTGATAGCAATTGTTTTCATTAAATTTTCAATTTTCTGAAAGACAGTGCATGCTGTAGGAAAGTCAGAACTTCTACTTTACAACTTAGAACTTTTTCTAATTGCTACAACTTGCAGATTTGCCATGTATAAAACTATGATAGGAGTCAATCTTACTTTGTTCCCTAATATATTCTGAATATTTTCTTTCATGTTTATTTATTATGGACTAAACTTTTTAACTGTTAATAATTTTTCACTGAAGTGTGTCTTTGATTGTTTTACCTTATACTGTAGACTTGAATGTGCTGCCTATTCCATTATAATCACTGATTATCTTGTCTTCTTGCCTGCAGTTGCTATTTTGGTGAACCAAAACTGGCACATTGGCTGACCTTAACTGTGCATGGCTTTGCAGACAGCCCTGTTTCCTGGAGAGAAAGTGAACATGGTTTCCACAAAGGAGGAGAGAACTTGTACAACTTTGTCATTTTTAGAAATCTGGACTACTGGCTTCACATGGCTGTAGGAGCTCATGATGATTGTCCTCCATAAAGTTATGTCCACAGAAGTTGTTCTTTAATAATCCCTTGTTACTGACAGAAAACTAATAAAATATTTTTTGTACAGGTAGTTATGTAACAGATTAAGTACTAAGAGTCTGATAATATTTTTGTTATTTGTCACCAATGGAAGGAATGATTTTTGTTTCTTCACCGTTACACAACGCCTTCTGAAAAACTTCACAAAACTTCACAGCTTTTAGGAAAAGTTAAGTTTTTTCTCAGGAATCCTCTTTTCCAGGAGCAAATTTAGAATTTGAAAGTTAGCTTTACAGACTGCTAGCTAAAATATTTGTCAGGAAAGCTCATTTTGGGTTTAAGTGTTTTATTTCTTTACATTAAAGATCTGCAAAACCTTCATATCCCTGTTAAAGGTATTTCAGCCTACATGCTAGCAAAAAACCCAAAGGGGTGGATGTGTTCTCCTTGATTTGGTAGGGGGTAGGAGAATAAAGGTGAGGAGAAGGTGTGTGGCACTGGGAGGAGCACCCATTAAACATGGAAAAAGTGAAAGCTTACTGACCTGCCCGCCTGATTATGCAGATCACAGTTGATTATCAGAAGTATGTTTCTGACAGTGAGGCAAAAGTCTGCTGCTTCCTTTCTTAACTGACCTACACACAGGCACACTCACAAACAAAATCTCTACTTTCAAAGGGAGGGTGTGGTTCTTGCTTCCAGGCCAACCCATGGAGCTGCGACGTTATTGTAGACACGTTTCTGGGAAGGAAGCTGTGGATGTGCCCTCACACAATCCACTTGATGTGAAGCAGGTTTCATTGACAGTAAGCAGTCATGCTGAGAGCATAGGCAGCTATAAAGAATCCACACTACTCCTGTTGAAATCCATGGAAAGGTGGGTGGTGGTTTGGGGAAGGTGGGATTTGGGGTTTGTTTGAGGAGTGGGTATGTATCATTAAAATACCAATGCAGTGCTAAAATTGAAGTTGTTCACTTGATGGAATGAGAGATTGGTACTGGAAACTGGGGAAAAGCTGTAGTGGAAATGTCAGGGTGAGTGGCGCAGAAAAGCAGAAAGACTGTGGGAAGCAGCTAAGCTCTACTTTTATCTGTTTATTGTTTCTCTCAGTGAGGAGAATCATGCTGGATGATTTACCAGGTGGTGTTTTTCTAGCACACCCATCCACTACCCATAACCCTCTTTTGCTCAAGCTCTGCTATATGTCCTACAAACACAAATCCAAAGAATCAGCACTTTTCTAAATCATGACGTTACTTCTCAAAATTGTGCTGCCATGAGATGTTTCTAGTAGGCTGCCAGGAGCAGAAATTACATGTACAGACATAGACTCACACAATCACAAACTGAATAGACAATGGTACAAGAGTCTGGGAAAATTCTTGCCTTGGCACATGACTAGGGAATACTTAACATGGTTGTTTCATTAGTGTGCATCAGTGTGAAGGGCTTGAGTGTTGACTGAAGTCTGCTTTTGAAAGTGTCTGTTGAGGCATAATGGACTTACTTCTTGTTACTAGTTTCTTTTATGTATCTTCCTTTTTCCTCTTGACCAGAAGTTTTTACTTGAGCCTTCCTGGAAGTTATACCTGTAGCAAAAATTCTAATACAAAATTAAAAATCCTAAACTTTTATGAAAAATTGAAGTTTGTAGCTTCAGAGCTACTAACTGCAGGCCCTGTGAATGTGATCATCTTTCTACCAGATTCTAGTAAAACCTTTTCCTCAACAGTGTACATGGACATAAAACCAAGTGTAATATATTCTGCTTGAGGGGGAAAAAAGCCCACCCAGAAGAATCTTCTGTGGGTGATTTTGCTTCCCATAGTGGTTCCAGAAGCAGCTGTGGGACTTAACTCTGAAGTGGCAGCAGTAGGACCAGGTGAAGTGATTTTTCTAATGGTTGCATGAGCAGGTTGGGCTCCTTGGTGGAGAAGGAGCTGTAGAAGTGCTGGTGGGTGCACAGCAATTGCCTCAGTGAGGCCATTCTGGAAGGCAAGTTGAGAAAAAGGATTTCCGCTCCCAGTTCTCTTCAGCATGCGAGTATTGAGGTTTTCTTTTTATTTTTTTTTTTTTTTGTGGATGTCTAGGGAAATCTCAGGAGACTGGTCAGTAGTTACCTTCACCTCCTGTGTACACAGGCCATGGACTGCAAGCATTTCTCAAAGCTCAGTGTTGTGATGGCTGTGCTGCATCCTACAGTCTGCAGTTGTCTGTTGATGGTGGCTTTTCCAGCTAGGGAAGGGATTAAAATACTGTCTATGAATCCTGTAACTTGAGGTGCTGGGTTGTTTCTAGCTTTCTCCTGTTTTCTTTTAACAGGTGTATAGTAAAATTGAGAAACCTTGTGCTGCTTAATAGGCACTGCAGTTGGTCTAATCTGAGGCTCCATGAGGTGATACTGTGCTAACCAGATCCATGCTTCCTAGCAAGGTCCAACGTTGCACTCACCTCTAAGGAGAGAGGCTTTCCTGTGCTTGCTGGATTTTGTAGTTGCAGAGAAGAAAAACTGGGGTGGAATTTATTCCTAGCTTACTTCAAAACAACAAAAAAAAAGGCCCAAGGTAATATTTTTTTCCTGGGGTGTGGTACAACAGCCTTCCCTTTACCATCCATATAGAGTACTGTGTCTCTCCAGGAGACTCCCAAGCACGGAGGAGACCTTTGCTGAGAAGAGGCACAGGAAGGTTTTGCTCACATGTTTGGGGATCCCGTTAGGAGGGAAGATCTGATCCAAGACCCAGCCAGGTGGGCAGTAGTTCAAGGAGGAATTGGGCAGGGCACGTGAGGTGGAAATAAAAGCTTTTGCCTGAGAATGAAAGATGGTTGCTGGTGATATTCTTGCCCTTTGTGCCTGCCTGTAAGGGAGGACAGGAAAATGCAAAATGTTCCTGAGAGCTGCAAAAGTAATGGGAAGCAGCTGTGCACCAGCTGCTTCTGAGATCAAAGGCAACTAAGTGCTTACTAAAAAATTTTGCCTCAGGGGAGTGTTTTATCTAGCAGGGGGAAGGAGAGCCAAATATCTGAATGCAGAGACAAGCCTGAGGCAAGCTGCTTGTGTGAGAAGTAGAGGTTTTGTTGTCCTGGAATGCAGACAGTGATAAGCCACTCATTGAGAGCTAGGGAATTACTCTGCTTTAACCTCAGCCTCTCTAGTGAGCTGTGCAGTCCTGCCTCTCTGCTGGTGGATGGAGAGGGAATTTTGTTGAGAGGTTACTGAGGGGCAGCAGAACCCTCTGGAAATGGGCCACAAAGACCATGTGCTCTTCCAGGCACACTATCTTTGACTAAGTGTTTACGGGTGTTCATAAGTTGGTTGGTGTAGAACAAATAGAGGACAAACTTGCATGTTGACAGAGGAAGATGAAAGCTGAGGTGGTTGGATAACATGTGTTGCACAGAATCACTCTAAATAGAACATATCTGCCTTTTTGGTTTGCAAATGCTGCCTGAATCAGAAACCTGTCTGGAGAAATAAAGGTATGCATCCCATAAAGGTGTGCATCCCTTTAGGAAGAGTGGGACACTAACGGTGGTGATGGTACCACCATTGATGGTTGTGTGAGAAAAGGAATACCAGCATGAGAGGACTCTGAGAAAAGTGAGAGATAAGGATGTGAAAGAGGAATTTCTTTCTCAGATTCCAGAGATGCAGGGGGAAAACAGGAAGACTTGGCACAGGCAGAGTTTGGGGAATGCAGGAGAGACAAGAACCTGTGCTAATCTAAGGCAGCTTGAAAGGGAGGTGAAAGAGCTTAATGAAAGAGAAACATCAGCTCTCCTCTGGTTGCATCATGCTCTCATTTACTGGGAAATATCCATTTTCGAGAGGCTAGTCAATATGTAAAGTCGGATGACTGGAAAAAAGGCCAAGTTCATATCTCATCAGCCTGGGGTTTGAATAGCAATTGTGGGAGCACGGAAGGTTTCACAAAGATGGACCATAATGTTCTTGTTGGAAGCAATTTGTGTGCTTTTCTTATTCCTTGCTCCAGGCTGCCTCTCTTTGGTTTATAGAGAATTTATAGAAATGCCAAAAATGTACAACCATCTTGAGATAGGTCAGAGTCTGTTGATGTTGCTGTTAATTGCAATCAGCAGCTGGGCTGTTCACCCAACGCTGCAGAGCCACGGTGGAGTTTTGCTCATGCAAGGAGTGTCCCTGCTGCAGCTACTACAAAAAGTAATGGTAAGGCAGACAAAAGATTTAAAGGAAAAGGAGAACTTAGAGGGGTGTTTCTCTTCCCCCTCTCATGGGAGGTGCATTGCAAATCAGTGGCTGATCTGGGTTAGAATGAAAACTGTCTGTAGCTAGTCCAGTACTCTAGCTGCTAGATTACAGTTCCTCTGATGCTGTTAATTGAAGATTAATGCATGCAATTGACTCTGTCTTAATGTGGCAGCTATGCTGGAACATGCTTGAACTGATTCTCTTTATAATTTTTATTCACAGAGTGCAGGTTAAAGACCAAAACTGGAGACTAATTGAATTCGTGGGCTATTAAATAACCACCACCTTCTGAATAGTAACAAGAATTTCAGAAATATCTACTATAAACTAAGGCAACTTCTCATAAAGCAGCGGCCTCTGTTTCACCCTTGGAAGTAGCTTCCAGCACTGCTGAACAGAACTTATTTTAATGCAGCTGTATACAGGAGCAAAAAGGGGGAGCTAAAGTGACTTTGAGCAGTTTTCAGCTTTCCAGAAAGCAAAGAGCAGGGAGCCTTGGCTAAGGCAAGTTTCTTTTAGTTGGCTTTCTTAGAACAATTCAGTTATTAGAATATGGATGTGTTTGAAGAACACATGGTAATTGAAGAATATCCTAAGCACTGGAATTACTTGGGTAATTGAAGAATATCCTAAGCACTGGAACTGGCTCTTCTGCACCCTCCCTACCCCACTGTAAAATATAGATAAATATTGTTATTAATATTATTGCTGTTAATGCCTAGGGGAGGTGTCCAGGTTCTATAGATACTGTTGGCCTTTCTGCATCACCTTCCAGTAGGGGTACAGAGAGTGCAAAGGGACTAAGTTTTATTGTGTGGTTACAGTTGAGTAACAGCACATTTATTGATTTATCATGCAGACAAGTATTTCTAATTTTGTCACTGCTGAAGTTTTTAGCCCTATTCAGTGCTGCCAGGAGTATGCATTTTTAAAAGGCTTTCTCTTGAGACTCTACAGGAAGCTAGTGCTATAACATGGCAATTTTAACAAGTTTTTGTAGTTTGGCATGGAATAAAATCCTTAACGAACAGGGCACTACTCTACTAACCCTAACCCTGATTCCTATTTATGAAGAGAGTTTTCTTCTTTGTTATTGATGGAAATGAAGAATTTAAATGGTCAGCTTTGGCAGAGCAGATGCAAAACCCAGCAGTGGTACATTGGTCTTTATGCCTGTTTTTTGGTCAGATACTAAATCCATCTTTAGCTCTCCTGGCGTCAGAACAAGGTGTTGTAGCCCCATAAAATGATTTAAATATGCTCACATATTTTTGACCTTTGTGATCATTTGGTATAATTTGCTTTCCTATGATTGACTTAAATGCCATATCATGTACTTGTGACTGATCTGACAGGAAGGTGTGGTGTGCTTCTGGTGTCACTGATGTCTGTGCTGCTGTTCAGGATGGCATGACTTGCATCTCTCATTTTAAATACTTCAGAGCCACAGCCTGAGACTCATGGAACCTCTGTGCCTGCACTGATCTTAAAGGTCAGTAGGAATAGCTGGCATTTAGCAATTCAGCGTATGGGTTTGCAAGCTCCATTAATTAAGTGCCAAAAATTATATAAGCACCTTCAGATTACATCTGTAAAAAGCAGCAGTCCCCACAAAGTGCATTTCCTTTTCTTCTCAGAGCAGAGGTGCAGAAAAGTGTGTGTGCTGAGTAGTGAGCTACCTACACTAGCTGGGGGATGGTGTGAAGGATAACAGTGCTCTTTGGGCTTCTACTGCAGCCTGCACTGGCGGAAGTGGAAATTTGGTGGAGGTGTTTTGGTTGGGGTTTTTGGTTTTTTTTCTGTGGGGATGGGATGGGACAATAGGGACAGACAGTTTGAGATAGAAAGTGAAGGGTGCCTGGTGTGCAGTGATAGAGACCTCCAGGTTTTACTTGTAGCCCTGGTAACAAATTGCTGGCTGACCTTCTACAAATAGCTCAGCAGTTCTGAGCTGCTCTGACACTTTCCCATTCAATGCAACCGCCTCAGAGATGCTCCTTGCTTTGCAAAGCACTCTGAGAGAGCCATAGCTTACCATTTAGCAGTCACAGAATTTACCTCAGAACCTGCAATTGCTGCTTGGCACATCCATTTTCCTCTGAAGACTGCTAATCAGAGCTGGGGTGATTCTGGCCAGGGCTTCAGGGCAAAACAAGTCCTATCTTTCCTCTGCCTGCCTGGAGGGTGATGTAAGTGAAGGAAGTGGGACGGGGTTTACTCTGCTTAAGGCAAGTCTGCAATGTGCTGGAAAAACATGGCTCCATTTAGTCAGCAGCATTGCAGAGAACAGAGGGATGAAGGGTAACTAAGGGTAACACGGAGCATTTGGGATATTTATAAAAATGTGAGATGGCTTTTCTTATTAAAAGAATGGTTGTGCATCATTAAAGGCATCAAATTGAAGTGGGAACACGCTTTGTGAATCAGCAGGAAGAGCAGTCCTTAGCAGTTGCTAATCTATTTGTGTTCCAGTCATGCTCAGAGTGTGGCTTTGAGGTCTGCAGCTCTTGTAATTGCCTGGTATATGTCACTCTGCAGCAAGATTCATTGTTCTGCTCTCCCTGAGAGGAAGGCTGGGACTTCTAGCTGTAGGACTTTGCTTTCAGTCGAGCAGAGAGACATTCCCGTGCATTGTTTTGCTGAAACGCTATTAATTATGGCTCCCATTATAAGCATGTCAGTTCTATGCGATCTAGACAAAAATTGATGCATTTGGTGGGAAGCAGCCAAACCTTTATTTGAGGGATTATACATGAGGTTTAGGAGCCAAGTTTTGATCTCTGTTGATAGAAGTCCCTTAAACTTTGCAGAATCAGTAGGATGCTTTTTTGGTTCCCTGATTTCTCAAAGGGTCAGAGACTTTATTTTTTTCTTTCCTTTTTCTCTGCTTCTTGCTGCCAGGCTTTCTTTGCTATTCCCCAAGCAACGCTCAAAACATTTAGACATTAAGCTTCTCATTAAATTAGAGTGAAATCAGAGCTCTGTGCCTTGCAACAAAGATTTAGAGGGGCAAGATTCAGCAGGGATTGGACACGTTTTCGGGAAGCGATATAAGATGTGGCTTCAAAAGGGCTTCCAGCCCAACCTCACCCCTGGTACTCTGCATGGGAATCTCTCTCCTCTCTGCCTTCCCTTGAAGAGAAGTGAGTGCTGTTTTAAATAATGAAGAACTCCTCTAGTTTTCTTTCAAGTCCCCAAGGTATTGTTGGCCGTGGGAACCTCTCGTACAGCTCCTATGGAAGTGGGAGCTTGGAGCGTGGCCATGACACCTCCATGTAAGAAAACACACAAGCTCAAGGAAAAGCTCTTCACTGTTGTTGGCAGACCAGGTGGAAAAGCCAATGTTTTATTCTACAGATTTGTTTCTTTTGTGAATGATAAGCTATGCTGACTTTTCCTCTCTGGGGGCTCGGAGTGGAGTTGCTGCTCAGTTTCAACTAAATGTGAGATTTTTTTAGATGCAGATGCTCTTCCCTCTGCTTCTTCTCTAATGCATGGCTGGACCAAATGAATTATGTGATGAAGGACCTCTTGAATGGTGAGCTGTGAAGAAAATTGTTAGCATGGCTGCCAGAAGGTAGGCTTGCCCCATGCAGGGCTGCTTTGGTGCTTCATAATTTGGAGCAGCTCTTTTGTGTCTTATTCCAGAGTATGCACTGCTGAGTTGGCTCAGGAAGTTCAAGTCCTCCTGGATTCACTGACATCTGTTTCTCAAAGTTGAAAACTGCAGTGGTTACACACGATGGATATTTGGCTGAAGCTTTTTCAGTAACACAGAAATGGCTTCCTGAACCAGACTTTGTCCGAAATGCCATAGATGCTTGTCCCTGTAACTCGTGAGGACATGGAAGAAGCACCGTGGGTTTTTAAGGTGTGCAGCTCATACAACTAATACTCTAAAAGGGTTGTGAGTGGCCTCCTTTTTACCTCCAAATTCAATTTCAGCAAAAAAAAAACCCAAAAGGATAAAGATGAAACGGATTTAGAAATTGGTCTTGGACATGGACCAAATATTTTGCCTAGAATTTTTTTGATAACAGTCTAGAAAGATATACAGTATTTTCCAGACAAAAGATGAGGTTCTGATGTGTTTCTCTCCAAATAATCTGAGTCTCATGGTCACAAGAGAACAGAATGTTTAGATAGTTGATTGCAGAGTGCATAAAGAACTTTCAGGTTCTTCCACAGTGTCCTGGATTTGGTAAGAACCTGTCTTTTATTCTTCCTAATGGACAAATAGGTTCCAATGCCAAATACCTCTGAGCATGTTAAGTTTATTCCATTTACAATCAAATGAGATGAGATACTGCTCTGTCCTAAGAGAAAAACCTACAAATACAAGAATCTGTGCAAAAGAAATGAAGAAGCTGATCAGTCTTGTGCAAACTCTTTTGGTTTCTTGACCTTGTACAACTATGGCAAGAAAAAAAGCCTCTTGATAATTGCCCATGAAAGGCATTTGAAGGTTTTTGTTGCAAGCATGCAGGCTTATAAATAAGTACTGCTGTGGGTGACATCATCTGGTGACAGCAGGCCCTAGAGCTGAGTCCTCTCATCAACTGAGTTCTTCTGTGTGACTCTGAGTTGGGTCATATTTTTCTGGAATCAGTTTTGTCAAAGAATCCTGTTTCCATTCAGAAGTAGAAATAAGTAGCAGCTTCTTGTGGACTTCAGTTTCTCTTGACTTCACTCATCTTCAGTTTGCCTTTTTGTTGTTGTTGTTTTTTTACCTCTACAGATTTTTCCCTGTGTCTGTAATTTGAAATTACTACAGTTGGTTTTATTGCAGAGGGTATAAACTTTATTCCTGCTATCTAAACCCTTCCTGCATGAACTTTCTGGATGTTCTCAGGGAGGGATTCACTATGGGTAGTAGCACATTAAGAGTGAAATGGTGCAGCTTCTGAGCACTTTGCACAATTTCTAATCAGTTCTCATGCTGAGCATGAAATACCATAGCCTGCTAGCAGCATCATGTCAAGTGCAGCACTAATGTGTAAAAACAGACGGTCTTTAGTGCTTCCTTTAGACAGTCTGGTACTTCCTTTAAAAAAAGTCATGGAGAAGAGTAGCAAAGCTCCACAAAAGTTTTTGCTCTTACTACAAAGGGGAGGCTGCAGAAGAGGGAAGTGCACTGCAGAGTGTTTCACCCAATCCAATGTTTTTAAACCTGTTTGGCCTTCTTAAAGAAGGATCAGAAATGTCCTTGCCTCATGGTGCTGCGGTTGGACATGGTGCTGCTGTTGAATTCTGTCCCTGTAGCTGCTCCAAGGGTGTCGCTGCCAGCAGGATAATGCCCTCTTTACCAGGTGCTGGGGAATTGCCACAGGGATCCATCACTCCTGGTTTTCCTTCTCTTTCAATGGCATCTGGCTTGCCTTGGTGATGGAAAAGGTTAGTACATGGGAAAATCCTGAAACAGGCTGTCAAGAGCAGTAACAGTGTGAGACAGTGAAAACCAGTTTTGAGATACTGTCAAGAGCCTGGGGAAGTTTTCTGGGAAAGGAATTGAAGCTGACCCAAGAGAAGTCTGGACTATTAAGTTAATTATCCTGTCATGAGGTTTTTGAAAGCAAGGATGGAGCTCTATTAGCATGTTGGCTTCATGGCAAGTGAGAGCTGGCTGGAGCCTGTTCATCTGAATGTATTTTTGGGATGAATTAGAGTCTAAAAGCCTGCGGGTTTTGCTGAAAAATGACATTTTGAAAGAAGCAAGTTGGCTGCTAGGATTCAGAATCACAACAGAGCCAAAATAAGCTTCATATTTCTTAACCTCCATGTCACTGTGAGGTCCAGATTATCCCAGGTGATATGCAAATGCACAAGGATGGAGCACGGTGAACTGCCAGGTTTTCATGGGAAGGGGGCAAAGAAAAACAAACCACAGTTGTCCATTATGTAAATGTATGGCAGGTATGAAAAAGACTGAGCTATTCAAACCTGATAATGTTTGTGAGGAAAGGCAATAAGAATGGGAAAAAGAGGTAGGGATATGAGTTCACTGAAAACTCAGACTGTGACTTCAGCATTTGGCACAAGTCAGCAGAATAAATAAAGCACAGAGATGCTGGGGGGCAGGGAAAGAGACGTGTCCAGAGCAGCATAAACAGCGAGTCCTGAGCCAGGGTACTGTGCATTGTGCTAGCAGGCATCAAGTTGGGTTTGTGGGAAAGCTGGATAACAGCAAAACAGACTGAAGGATTTGAATACAAGCAAACAGAAGATTGTGCTCCAGTCATTTTTGTACTCTGGTAGGAATCGGATGCAGCTCCAGGGGACTTCAAGGATGAATACTGACATAATGCTAGGAGAGAAATGGAGTTTCTTTTTGTTAGAAAAGATGCAGATTAGATGAAATTGTGATTTATGTCATTCTGAGCATATGGGGAGCTGGCATCAAGGGTTGAGAAACCAGTGTATTACAAAGGCTCAAGGAAAAAGGAACGGGATCCTGAGGGACTGCTTATGCTCTCCTGATACAAAATAATCATTAGGAAAGATAAATGTATTAAAATTAGGTAGTAAATGTAATTTTTGGGCAGATTGTAGCCAACAGTGCTCAAGGCCAGTGTGAGCCCTTCATGTCAGTGTGAATGGGCAATTAAGAGCCTAAATGTCTCTGTTTCTCTAATGTTGTACAGCAGCAGCTCCAGGTATCTCAAACCAGAAAAGTGCCAAGTTTCCTCCAGTACCCGTGTTCCTTTCCCAGCTATTGCTGGCCTCTTCAGCTGGGAAAGGTTTTACATATCCTTGTCAAAAGCTGCTCTGAGTGTTGATGAAGTTCTGCTTCAAGGCTGGTTGAGCGAAGGCAAGGCAGCAGAGAGGGATGAAGGGGGTTAAACACACGGGCAGATTCTGTACTGATCCAAAAGATGAGGGAGAATACAGTGCTCAGCCTTACAGGGGCTCCTCTTTCATGTGGCTCCTGCCTCTTCCCTCAGTAATCCTGAGGGACACCATTTCTTATAATTCTTCATTTTGTATGATTCAATCAGGGGTGTGTAGTTCCTGCTAAAGAAAGAAAACTACTTCATGGATTAACTCTTTCTAGGCAGGAAAACCCCGTGCAGATCAAATAACAGTCCAAAATCTTTTCACTGTTCCACTTTCTCTTTAAAAAAGAAATTAAGTTTTTTGTTTTACACAGAGGACATCAAGAAGGATGCCTGATATCCACTTCTAGAGTGCCTGGAATTCCTTGCGAAAGTTTCCCTATCCTATATAATCTTGCACAAAGAACCTTTAAAGTAAAGCTTCTGAAGCCGTGCCAGGATGCCTTGGTCTGCAGTTTTGTGAACATTCCTTACTTTCACAAGTGTTGAATTCAGAAATTGTACTGCTGCAATGGTAGGTCATTGTGGCAGGGGGATGAACCTGAGTTTGAAGTTGTCATAATGCAACGTGTCTTGTTAGTGAACAAAAAAAAAAGAACATTAGAGACAAAAATGAAGCTAAAATTCTTATGATGGGCAAAACCCTGTAAACTTATTGGATAAGTTATCCATGCAGGATATATATTTGACTACTGAATATTATGCACTGGATGTGTGAGTTGGCTTATTATGTATCATATTTTAAATAAGGGACTTAAAAATTTAAGCAAGATTTGTTTCTTGTTTGTTTTTACTGACAGTTGTGTGTCCAACTCTCATGCTTACTGTCAGAAATATAAAACTTCATGACTGTTTTAAAGCCGAGGTTCCTTAATTTGCTCAAATATAAAAAGGTAGATACGAGGGAAAATCTATAACTGAGATTTTTGAGAATTTGGAGGTCATTTTGCTTTGCTGCAGGGCTGTGCAAATGGTTATATGCTTGTCAGTTAAACAGGTTTGGGGTTTTTTTACGCATTCTGGGCACCCAGCCAGCTGACTTACAAAACTGCAATTATCATGATTGTTAGGAACAGTTCCACTTCTTCCCTTGCATATCTTCTGCTTTGCTTCTTTTCTTCTTTGAGGAAATCTTAAATTTTCCTGTCAGTTTTGAGGAGACCCTGATTTTCCTCTTAGGGGCTCCCACAGAGACACAGAGTCGCAGAGGCCCTCCAGCTCCCTGATAAATGTAATCCTATCAGAGGCAGCCGCAAGCCAGAGTGTCACTCCACAGGATCAAATCCCCAACCTACAAAGCCAGGTCTTGCTCCTGGGAAGCCCACAATGCTCTGGGTTTTTAAATTTTACCATTCACAACCGAATTTCCAAATATATTTTGAATTTGAAGGCTGAGAGGCTTTGGCATTTGCACCATTCCTCATTTACAACCATTCTGTTTCTGTGGCAGGTGGTCAGTGAGCCCCTCCAAGGTATTTCGATGCCTTTCCCCAGAACATGAATCAAAGAGGAAACACCAACTGATTAGTACACCAATTTGACCAGGTCTTACTTTTGTTGCCATAAATTTGAGCTCTGGTCCAATTGCTGAATTCTTCCATTGAGTCTAAGGGAATTCCAATTAAACAGGTGTGAAACGGATCCGAAGGTGTCGCTAGTGGTCAGCAGAAATATTCTTGCCCTGTTCTGTCTGCTGGCAGCAGATGTTGGGCACCCAGCAGCCTCTGGGCTGCAAGGGCCGTGCTCTGAGGGTGCCTGGGGTAGGGCCCCACATTCTCCAGAAGGAATGAGCCACTTCTTCTGTCGGGCTCCTGGATAGCTCCTATCCATGTCTAAGGGGTAGGTGTGGATGGCTTCAGTTATCAGGGAGAGCCCCCTGGAAGAGGCAGCTTGGCGGTGCTGCTGTGAGCTGGGATCGAGCTGTGAGGTGCTGATAGTGCCTTGCTCGGGGGGGAGAGTCTGGAGCCTGAGCAGTGCTGCCCCTGCTCTTTCACCATCAGGGATGTGCAGGGTCCGGGCACGGCCCCTCTGCAGCTCCTCAGAGCTCCTGCTGTGCCCGATAGGAGCAGCGATGCAGGAGCTCCTTAATCCCGGCCGTGCCTCTTTCCTGCGGCGCCCGTGGGTTTGTGGGGGATGCTCTGATTCTCCTCTGTCCTCCCGTGGGCTCAGCTTGAGGCGGCGCCCGGAGAGAGAATCCAGCGCTTATCTCACCCATGCCCTGCCGTGCCGGGCTGCTGTGCTCAGCGATAATGCACCTCTGGCTGCTGGTGCTGCAGCTCTTCTCAGGTTACAGCTGCTCTCCTAGGTCAGGATGAGCTCACGGGAGCTCTAGGAAAGCCAGAGATGGGCAAATAATGATGGTGTGTCAGGTTGTAGTGCAGTGCTGGCCAGATACTGTCTGTCAGGGAACCTCCCGTGTTCAAAGCACCTTCCTGGGATACAAGAGACTCCTCAGGATTCCTGAAGTTTCACTTATTTTCAGCCAACCAAACCCTGTCAGGAACTTCTGGGCAACTTTTATATGACTCAATTAATTATTTTATATATATTAGCACTACAGACTGCTGTATCGCTTAGAATCACAGAGCATCCTGAGTTAGAAGGATCACGAAGTTCAACTCCTGGCCCTGTGTAGGACAACCCAAGAGTCACACCATGTGCCTGAGAGCATTGTCCAAATGCTTCTTGAGCTCTGTCAGGCTTGGTGCTGTGACCACTGCCCTGGGCAGCCTGTTCCAGTGTCCAACCACCCTCTGGGGAAAGAACTTTTTTCTAATATCCAACCTAAACCTCCCCTGACACAACCGCAGGCCATTGCCTCAGGTCCTGTCCCAGCTCAGTGGCAAACTGTGGTTTAAATGCCTGAGTGTCCAGAACTGTCTAGAAGGAGATGTGCCACATCTCTTGCTCAGTGAGCTTCATTCCCAAAGCATTAATTTACCATGTGAGCATTGGGTGGAAGCATCCTGCTGTTAGGAGGTGCAGTGAGGGAGTTGAATGGCATTTTAAATGGAGGCTAACCACAGATTTCCAGAAATGCCTCACTTAGTTTCAGGTTTCGAGGTACCTCATTAATGTAATTCTTGCACACCTACAGTCACCCCGGTTTTTTAAGATTTTCTAAGCCTTCTGATGTTCACATTCTTGTCGTGAACTTTCTCACACACTTCCTGTAAATAACTCATTGTTTTGCATTCCTTTATGGAGGAGGAGAGAGTTGATGGACTGTTGGTTTGACCAGTGTCATGGGAGAGGTGTCACTGTCACCCTCCAATCCGCTGTCAGTTTTGGAAAACTATAAATGTTGGAGTCAGAAAATAAACTGCCCTTTTTTCTTCGCCTCAAGAACAGCGGTGTGAGCTTGTGTTCTTTTGTGTCCTATAGTGACACACCTACTGCTTTTTCTTTTCCTCATTGAAAACCGTTTTCAACCAATTATGTTTAAAATGTTTAATGTCTGTGAAAAATCTGTTTGCTGATCTAACCTGCTAAACCTGTAACTGAATGTAAAAGAATTGAATGAATGTGAAAAGTAGATTTGCCTTCATCTGAATGTGACCACGGGGGTATCCATTGTAGGGGAACCTGAACTGCAGACCTTGGGGCTGTATTTTTTTCAGGTATTAAATGCAGTAACCTATCTTCCTGTGCCAGCCAGGACCTTTCAGAATCATCAGCAATCTGAATTATTTTTTATTTTTAGGAGTTTATTCTGACAGAGGGTTGTGAGAGATTTCCAAATTTCCTGCTTTACATCATTAGGATTAACAATTTGCAAAGACCTTTTGAAGGTATTGGAACCAATTCTCCTGCCCACAGACTAATATCAATTATTTCAGATGTTCATGATTCTAGGGCAAACTAAAGCAGTTCTTATGAGCTGAAAGAAGCTATCCAAAATGTCCAAAAAAAAAAAAAAAAAAGGAATTGTTGCCCCTGGTTCCTCCACCAGAATGGCTGGTGTGTATTATTTTTCTTCAAGAAAATTGATGTCAAGACCTGACCTTTTTCTTTCTCTTCCCCTGGATTTGTGGACTTGTTTCATCTCCATCCAGAATGCAATTTTCTGCCAACAAGTAATTTCTTCAGAAACATTAACAAACAAAAGTGTGACTTCAATTATTCTTAGATATGGCATAATACTGTCTTCAGAAATCCTTCTGTGGGTGTTACAGCCCAGCACTTTAGAGAACTGTTAAAATTGCAGAGCCTTATTTTGACATGATTGGCCTTGAGAAGCCCACCAAAACCAAGCAGAAAAACTTCTCGCGGCCACAGTGGCTTCCCTTTGTTTTCTTATTTTGGTCCCCTTGGTACAAGGAAGGGGTCATTCAGTTTAAGAACTCCCAGATTTACAGAGTTTTAATTTTGTTAACTGTCATTAAGAATCCAAAATAATGCTTCCAGCATGCCCATTCTGGGTTTATCAAGTTTCCAGCTTAAATCCCCACCCATCTTTCTGAACATAAGGGCAGGAGAGGTGGATGGATATGTGTGTACAGTGGCTAGAAGCAAAGAAATATGGGGCCATTACATTTTTTTGACATTTGAACATGGAAAGAAAATGATACCATTCTGTCATTTTTACTTGACATCACATAGTGCAAGCATGATATTTTTAAAGTGTTTGTTTTGGTTATTCCTGCCATAGCAGGTGGTTTTAGGTTTGTTTTGGTTTTTTTAGTAATATTGTTTGGTTAAAGATCTCCGCCCACCTTGGCAAGATCAGTGAATTCCAAGAACTTGGTATTTTTAAGGAACAGCATCTTATTTCACAAAAGTTGCTGCTGTCAGCAGCCTGTTTACTCATCATGTGATTTTGGGGGTGGCCTCAGTGAGTGCCTTTTCCTACTGAAACAAATAATATAGTTTTGTCTGGCAGTCAGAATATTTTGCTGGAGATGGTTATGAGTCTTGGAAAGCACCATCTTGGAAATACTGGTTTATTAATGTGGTGGTGTTCACAGGGGTCCCAGGATGAGGGAAGAGATGAGAATCTTTACTCCATGTTTCAGAAGGCTGATTTATTATTTTATTATATATATTACATTAAAAGAAAATTATATACTAAAAGTATACTAAAAGAATAGAAGAAAGGATTTCATCAGAAGGCTAGCAAGGAAAGACATGGAATGATAATAAAATCTTGTGACTGACCAGAGTCTGAGACAGCTGGACTGTGATTGGCCATTAATTAAAAACAGCCACATGAGACCAACCAAAGGTGCACCTGTTGCATTCCACAGCAGCAGATAATTATTGATTACATTTCATTTCTGAGGCCTCTCAGCTTCTCAGGAGAAATCCTAGCAAAAGGACTTTTCATAAAATATGTCCATGACATATTAGACCATTATGAGTTGATTTCTCACCCTGCAGAGTTGCACAGTTGCTGCTCTGTAGTGAGTGTTTAGTTAGTTGTACCCAGACCATGTGGAACAGACGAGTTACAGTGGCTCTAAAGGCTCACACTACCCACTCCTTGGGTAGTCCACGTGGTTCTGCTTCAGACTGATGAACCCAGACTGCCTGGCTGGGTTCACCTTCATTGATTGAGGCAGAATTTGGAACACAATGTAAAATTTCAAGGAGCTGCTGAGGCCAAAGCAATGTGCCAGGTGTAAGGCATGGATTTGTTTCGGTTAAGTATTGAAATCCTGTTTATCCTAGAGGAAATAAATTTCTTTTTCTTTGCATTGATAACTTTTCTTTTTGTTTTTTTTCAAGGTAGGGTAAAGATGACCCCTGTTTTACTGAAATGAGTTGAGCTCACTCCTGTGAGTTGAGCTGTACTTGTGTGTGCTGTGGGTGAGCTGGTATCATCCAGCAGAAGTTGGGTTCTCAAAGACTAAAACCTGCGGTGATCCAGAGCCTGATG
This sequence comes from Camarhynchus parvulus, assembly GCF_901933205.1. Lineage (NCBI taxonomy): Eukaryota > Metazoa > Chordata > Aves > Passeriformes > Thraupidae > Camarhynchus > Camarhynchus parvulus. The sequence continues at coordinate 67,422,953 of NC_044572.1, forward strand.
ACCCTGCAGTCCAAGCCAAAGAGGAAGTTTGTGATCATGACTGGAGAACTGGAAAATGAATTCAAGTTGGGGTTTGTTTCTTTTTGCAGCACAGCAGAAGCTGGAAGGAACCTCTGGCCATCATCTGGTCCCACCCACCCCTGCTCCAGCTGGCCCACTATGAGCTGTGTACCCAGGACCGTGCCCAGGAGTTTGAGTACCTCCAACACTGGAGACTCCACAGCCTCTCTGGGCAACCTGTGCCAGTGCTCACATCAGCTTGACATAAAGGAAGTGTTCCCTGCTGTTCAGAGGGAGCCTCCTGTGCTTCAGTGTGTGCCCACCGCTCTAGCGCTGTCACTGGGCACCACTGGAAAGAGCCTGGCTCCATCCTCTTTGCACTGCCTGAGCCTTCCCTTCTCTGTGTTGTCCTTCCAGGAGATATCAGGGTGGTCGAAGTCCCCTATGAGGACGTGAGACTCAAAATCTGAGATTACACAGGTACTGATAATGTTCTCCAGACTGTGTGGAACAGGTATACGTCCACCTGATGTTCTTGTCAACAGTAGCTCTTCCAGAATTGAGGGTTTCAGGGAGAACAGCTGCCACTCCTCTACTTCTTTCTGTAGCTCCTTTTACGTCCTACACACTGTTTTTTGGTGGTTTCTAATTCTGCTTATTTGTTGTATTTTTTCCTGTGCAGAAGGGATGAGGAGGACCAGAATTTTATCACCATCTTCTCATTTTCCATCACACTTCGGTATCTTCGCCCATCAAACTGCTTTTCATCCTGTGAGTACCTCAAGAGATAATTATATTTAGGGTTTGCTTGTTAGTAAGCTTGGTGCATGACTTCAGTCATATCCCCGAGTAAGGAAAGAAAATGCAGAGGGCTGTGAGTATTTTCTAGAAAAATCTGAGGGGCAGTACAAGGCAGGACCATGATGTACCATACAGATGCTAACAGATACTTCTTTCCTTGGAAAGGCAAACCCACCAGTGTCCCATCTCCAGTAGACCTGAGCTCCATGACTGAAGGTTGCCAACTCTGACTCTGCTGCAAGTTCTGGTAACAGCCTGTGTTGACAGCTAGTGGCAGTTCTTTCTGATGGAAAATCATGTGGCAAGCTATGAGTGAGTTGGGGCATTTCCTCCCTTCTACTCTCCTCATACTCTCTGAAGCACACTTGTCATGTCCCAGTGTGAAAGTGACTGAACTTCCAGCAACAAACCCAGGTAGAGCATTGGCTCCATTTATTGAAGTAAGTTTTACCTGTCCACTTGGCAGAAATGTTTTGTTCACTGCCTCATTCCCTAACTGGTTGAAGTCCTGTTTTATCCACTGTTTGGGTAAAGTTAAGCAATTTAAAGCTCAGTATTATGTGTTTTTTTCTATTCTTTCAAAGTATCCCTGACTTTAGGAAAAGAATCCCACCTAAATAGGTAATTTAATTCACCTGAGCATTTTTCCATAATAATAATGGTACAGCTTCTGAATTACAGGAAAGCGTCTCTTAGCAATGTTATCAATCCAGTAGAGGACTTGCTCAGAGGAACGGTTTCAAATCCCGAATTCATGCAAATTAGGGAGTGCAAACACAGGAAAAAATCTACAGGTAGGTGGATCTGCAGATTATCCCAAAATATTGTAGGTTACTTGACAAGGTTAAGACCTTGCTCTGATTTCTGCTGGAAGTAAAGCATCAGCAGAAGGTGGGATTAAGTGCACACAGGTGGCTTTCAAACAACTCCAAGTACCTTCAGCCCATGGGTCTCTGCTACTATTTACTATCTGGAGAAAAGTTCTCTTATTTACTTCCAAAAACAAATTTGAATGTGATAGAACTTCCATGGGGAAAGTGGTTAGTGCAGTCCAGTGGCCAATGCTCATCAGTTTGCTGTTTTGGGTAGTGCCTGGGCTGTTATTGCCTATTTCAGAAAGAGAAATCAAACTTCATGGAGGGGACTCCTACACTGCATTATCAAGGCTCCTGTGCTACTTTTAAATTTCAGCACCAACACAGCCAGTTGCCTCACAGATTGTCTCTATGTTCCATAACTCATTAAGCAAATCGTGTAGTAGTGATTACAATCAGGGTAATGGATAGTCTTGACAGGAGATGCGGGGGTCAGGAATGACCAAGGCTATAAAACTAGCTGAATTTTATATTCCAATACCATTATTCCTAATCCTGCTAGCCTTTGACTAGACACTGGCACATAAAGAGGAGATTTGTCTTCATACCTGAAGGAGGAAACCAGGAAACTTTCTGTTAAAAGAAAAATCTCCTATGGAAGTTCTCTTGGCAGTCATTTAGAAAGATATTGTTTCTAAGTTCTTGTATTACACATGGGTTTAACAATTTGTGCTGCTCCAAAATCCTCCAAATTTACACCAGAATTAACACAGAAGACCCGTTTTGAAGTACTTCTGGGAAGCTGTGACCCCAAATCTGGAGCTTTACAAGAAATGCTGGTGCAGAGTTCACATGTCTGGGAGAACATGTGTGACTATGGCTGGATTCAGTCATCAAAGTCTAAATCTGATGCTTCAGGTTAGGTAATGTATGCAGTACTGCAAATTCATGGAAAACAGTACAAGCATCAGCAATGAATCAGGCTCTAAAGACCTGTCTCTTCTGTGAAGAAAAGCCTTGAAAACACTCTTTAAAAAAATGTCTTAAGCCAGTTTCTATGATCTCTCAGGTTTTCTTGCTTGTTGTTTGAAGTCTATAATGTTCCTGTTGTTGTTGTTCTATTATGGCTTTGCAGAGACTGAACTAGACTTGACTGCAACCTTCACACACATCAAAAGCATGGGACAGTATTTTCCTGAAGAAACATTACTCCCATAGTCCAGTGTATGGACAACAAAAGGTGTGTACTATTTATGCGTGACAACATGATTTGTTAATAGTGTCAAGTTAGTTACTGACGGTGTATAGGAAGCGGCCTGAGTTACGTTTTCCAGTCAGGAATTTAAAACAGTCAATAAATTATTCCCATTTTATCATGCAAACTGTAGGCAGCATAACAGCCTGACTGATAGCAACACAAAAAAATGAATTAAGTAGAATTATTTTTTCAGGTGAACTGCCTGTACCTTCAACTGATTTAATTCTAAATGTCTTCACTGTAACAATTCTTTCATGTTTAAGGAAAGCATAAATAATCCCTCCCAGCTAATACAGATATATATGAATGAATACATATATATATATATGAACGCTATGGCCTGAGAGGTATTAGAAAAGCAATCTTCATACAAATTGAACTCTAAAAGGTTTGACACTACAGAACTCATAGGTAAAGGTGTCTTTTATTCTTCTTTTCACTAAAATCAAATTCAACCAAGGAATTCTAACTTAACCCCCACTATTGTAAGGAAAACAGTCTTTTTTAAGAGATTGCAAAAAAGCATTTACTGAACATTAGTTTGAACACTAACAAAATAATTAAAAGCAGAATGACTCCCTATGTCCTCTTTTCCCATCTGCCTCCTGTTAGAGAAAACTTACATAAAATTTACATCAATAAATTAATATTCAAGTTTTAATTTGAAAGAATTAAGAGCTTTTTAAACAAAATAAAACAAATATTAAAGCCTCTAAGTTACAAGATTTGTTTCAGCAACTTCAAAACTAGAATGGAAGTGTCTTTCAAAAAGACAACTCTGTGAGAGAACCACATTTAAAATGTGTTAAGAAATATTAGTTTTATTTAACCAGTTTTCACAGCTGAATATTTATTCTATAAAAACTTTACAGATTGTACAGTTTATATATAGTTCAAACTACTAGAACAAAGAAGTAGGTCCCACAGATGCAAAAATACTGTACCAATTCAAGGTAAAGGCAGATTTACACACTGTACAGCTCTCCACTGGGAAGGGGAGGTGGGTCAGTTCCAAGTAAAAAGTTCAAAACTGTACAAAAATAAGGTTTGATTTAATTTTCATTCTTCATAATACATTCAATAAGATTGCAAGCACAGATACCCAAGTAATAATAGATATCTGCAGTCAGGAATCAATAACCACTCCTGAAAGGAATGCAAAATAGGTCTATTTACACAGGGCACTCTTTTACACCATACTGCATATAGTGTATATTTCAAATAATAAAAAAGCATAGACAAAGAACATTAAACATCTAATATAAGGTAGTTTTTTTTTTAAGAGGTTTTTTTTTTACTTAATAGTGTGCCAAAAGAATTTTAACTTATTAAATAATATATTCTAAGTGAACCTAAAATTTATGAACATAAAATGCATTTTTGGTGTAATACATCAATTAAACCAGCAAATAGGAAAAAAGAACCAAAAACAAAACCCAAACTGTATATAAAGTAGTATTTTCACCCAGCAACAGGAGCACTTATGTAGTTATTAAAAAACCAAAATAAACAAATAAAACCCCCCAAACAAACAAACAAAAAAACAATCCAGAGAGGCTTTTTAAAAACCCACTAAAACTAACTTATAACTTAGGTAATTCATACATAAGATATTCAGTGATTCACTAATACTGCAAAACAAGCTTTTTTGTGTTGGTTTTTTTTTTTTTTTTTGTTTTCCTTCCTTCCCCCTTCCATTTCCCTCTGGCTCTCCCTCATTCCCTTTCCCTAAGAGACAGTGGTTTCTTCATGCTGTCTGGGTAAGAATCAGACATACTCCTGCCCCTTTCTCCCACCCCTCCATACCTCCCCCCCAAAAAATAACAGAGTGTTTCCTTAGCATTAATCCTGAGCACACTCTCTTTTTGGGGATATGTGTGATTTAAGCATAATAGGGTTTATTTACCCCAAAGTTTCAGAATGTTCCATTACTTGAGGTATTTCAACCTTCTTCTGAGACAAAACCTTTCTCTAAGCTGACTCATTGGGCAGAGAAAGCAAGGGCTGGCTAATACCCGTTTCAATTCTGTATTCTCATGAAAAAGAAAAGCATTACTCCAGACTTCCCTGCCACACAGAAAATAATGCAACACCATTCACTTTTTAATTAATTCTCTATTTGATACAGTACTAGCCAAAGATAACAAAAACTAGAGCTTTTAAAGAGATGTTTGGTAGTGCACTCTATCATTTTTAACCTAGTGTGTGTGTGTGTGTGTCTACATACACACTCTCACACATATTACATTTATATCTATATATATATATAAATATATATATATATATAAAAGACATATATAGATATATGCACACACATACACTTGTGTGTGTATACATCTGCATGTAACAATCAGGGAGAAAGGAGTTTTGTTCAAATTTAAGAGATACAGTACTTTTAAACCCCTTGACAATAAAAGGGGAGGGGGGCTGTGTGTCCACTCCTGTTCCCAAGCTGAGCAAGGGGTTAGTTTATATAAGGGGTTTTTTAAATGGGCTTATTTTGCTTGCCCTGATGTCCAAGAAATACAATTCCAGTGTCACGGGCATCTCATCAGAATTCATCAATTCTGTTCTGCAGATATTTTAACATTGAGTCCATCCCTTGTGCTGAGCCCCAGATTTTCTTCAAAACTTCACACTCCTTTTCATTTGCTTGTTCCAAGTCCACCTTCATGATGTTCCGTACTAAAGCTTTGGATTCTTCAAGTACCTGGGCCAAAATGAAAAAAAGGGGAGTTGGGTTAGTATTGCCTGAGAACTGAGCACCCCAGGTGCTTCTATGGGCACAGAAAAGGTTTATGTGGACAAATGCTGGAGCTGATTATCAACTTAAGCTTATCAATTCATTACTATGACTGTAAGAAATGTTTCTCATAATCATCTTCCTTGTGGCATCCCACAAAATTTCTTTTACCTTATACCAGCACAATTTAAAAGTGCACAAAAGTGTGAAAATAATGAAAATCATAAAATAACTAGGAAAAAATATATATGGTTTTGCAACTACAGGAAAGTGCAAGGCCATAGTAGTGAAGGATAATCATAACACTCTTATCCCAAACTGCTCTAATAAGTGGCCAGATCTTGATTTCTTGAGCACTTAAAATACTGAAAAAAGATCTAATTTGTCTTTTCTGTTTAGAAAATTAATAATTTGCTTTTAAAATTCAGAATTTCTAATGCACAGAACAATTAATTTGTACGACACCTTCCTTGGAAGAAAGTTAAAATTACCACTATTTGATGCCATCTTGTGCAACTGCCAGTAGCACACATAACCACTACATTTACTCATAAAACAAAGTCCAGCACAACATATTTATTTCCTTGGTAATTTAAATGAAAACTCAACCTAACTCAAGATTTCTGTGTTTCTGTGCAGATATTAGGGCAACTGTTTATACTGTTCATTAGAGTAAGCTGGACTTCAGCAACTATGTTAATACCAAATTACATTATAAAATCCAATGCTGGTTTAATTTATGTTCCTTATCAAATGCCACAGTACACTGTAGTTAAGAAGAATCAGATAAAAACTTTAAAAATAATCCTTAAAAAACCCAAACCCAAGAGATACATAAAAATCTGTCAAAAAACATTGCTGTATTATAATGCAGTCCTTGTTTCATGAGAAGAATTTTTTTTTCCCCAGGACATGAAGATGCAGTCCAGTACTACTTAGATTAATTCTTACTCATCTAATCATAAAAATACAAGAAGATAAAGGAAACTTACAACTGAATTACATGTGACAAGTTCTTTAATTCGAACCATTACTTCCTGTGTGAATGTTCCTGGCCAGAACACTTGGGAGACGAGTCCTTTGGCACAAGCTTCCTGCGCCGTCAGCTTCCTTCCACTGAACAACATTTCATTGGCCTGAAGGGATAAAAAGTTACTTCTGGTATGAAATGTAATGAGACAAAACTCATCAAAGGAAAAATGTTCAAAACAAATAAGAAAAATGCCTGCACTGTTTGAAATAGTTTTATTGCAGCTCTTCCAAGTTTTAATTAAAAAAAGAAAAATACTGGCCTACAGCTGGCTGGTCTGTGTTGTTGACCAGTACTAGGTCAGTAGTTATTGAAATGTGGATGTCTATGATTAATGGTTAAATGTGAAAATGTCTTCTGTCATCGCCTGGCTGTGAATGTTTGTTAGCTCTGGCTTTCTTGCAGTATTGCTGACTTGGTTATCTGTGTATGTGGGAATAGGTTGTAAAGCCTGGCAAATCTGTAAAACAGCAATGAATACATCAGCTTGCCCTTTATAATGATGTATTCCAATTTCTGACCAAATTCATAGAAAATAAACATTTACATTTTCTTCAAAAGTCCAATACTGAAACGATAAATCCTTTAAGTATCTGATATAGCAGTCTTATTAAAAAACCCCAGTATTTAAAAGATCTTGCACGTGGTTTCAGGTACAGAATCGAGTACTACCTTCTATGCAACAAGATGCTCTCTCTAGTTCTGTAAATGTTTTTGATTTGTAATTATAATGCACTTTACTATTTACCAATTTCCCCATTAAAGTTTTGTCCTAGCCACTTTAATTCTAGCTTTAGTGAAGCTTTTTATACAGTTTGCAGTGACATTTACATGGAAACAGGCAGTGGAAATTAAAAGGTCAGAGTAATAGTCGACCTCAAAAAAAAAAGTCAGTGTTATTGTTTCATAATGACTTATTTCCACTGAAAAATATGACAAACCCATTACCGAATTCTTGAAATATAGGAAATAAGGCTGTTCTAAAATACAAACCTGACAGGTGTAACACTTCTGAGGGAAAAATATGAGGTTTTTAATGCTTTCTGATAGTGGAACTTCTGGTAATTGCTTTAGGAACTTTCAGTTAAGGATCTCAAATAATTAATAATTAACTTAATAAATAATTATTTACTTGCTATGATACCATGTTCCTAGTACTGCATTTTATACATGAAGCAATTTGGAGATTCTGCAGTCTCTTATTTGTTCCATTCTAATAAAATACAAAGTCTGGGCTCTACTGGCATTTTACTTCCTGACTGCCAATCCATTAGGAATGCAAGAAAAATACCCAGCCAGTTTCCTAGCATATTTCACTTTGATTTTACCATCAGCACATCTCTCACAGTTACTATAGAAAGCTGTGTTTCACATATATTAGTTGATAACAACCCAAATCTCTTGCACTAGGATCGAGTTCTATACCCTATAGTTCTACCTTCTGTGAACACAATATCAAATATACAAGGTTCATTAACCATTCCTTCTCATTTTCCAGAATGTATGTGAATAGTAATAACCTGAAATACTAGATAAAAATCAGAGATGTATACATGGTTGTCTAAAAAAGGAATCCTTTTTCCTACACAGTTGGGAAAAAATTAGTCTTCCAAAATAATTTAAAAACCACTTAACAGTTCTATGAAAGATCAAAATGTGAAGTCAATCTAACTAATACTTATGACAGGCAAGCATTTAAGCCAGGTGGTCAGGTCTACATATTCCTCACATGTATCTTTGCAAGGATAAAAACCAATGCTAGAAAGCCTTTTTTTCTCCTAAAACTTAGTTGCAACTGCTGAGTTCTCCTGAACATGAAACACCCTATGTGAGAATGGTGCAGTTATCTTATTTCTGCCAGATGTAACACAGTATTAGCATAAAATCTCACAAGAAATGAGCATTCCCATTGATGTTCTCCCTTGACAGGTTTTGAGGGGAAATCTCTTGCTCTGGCATCTTCACTTTTGATCTATACACAACATCTGCTGGAGACCAACTGCTAAACAAGCTTTAATCCTAATCATGCCTTGTACCTGCTGTAAAAATTAACTCGCTCGGTGGTTACTTTCCAAGAAATATACTACAGCCATAGAAATGAATGTGACAAAAATATTTCACTAACATTCTCATTAGCAACCTTCATTTTCTACTCTGAGCAGAAAATGTCTCCTTCCACAGAGGAACTTCACTTGGACCTCTGGACTCCTCTTCCAAGTGAGGGCTTTGAGGCTCACCAGGGTCCTTTTCTGCAAGGCCACAGGCACCATGGAGCAGCTCAGCTCTCTTGCACAACGATCAGGAGGCAGCTGGCCTCTGAACCACCCCAGACCCTGGCTCTGACAGGACTCCAGGCACTGTGGAACTGCGTTTCCCTCCTGACTGACAGAAAAGCTGAGACATCCTGCCAAACGTGCTGGGGCCTGGCAGGGAGACCCAGTGTGTGAAGCCCAGCTCCTGGCCTTCATATCTAGGACCTGACAACCAGAGCAAGAGCTCCATGGCAGATTCATAATAACACCTCCCCAATACAGACATCACCTTCATGTCTATTACAGATTATTTTCAAAACTCAAAAGCCAAGTTTAGGGACACATCTAAAATTCTTCGTAATTCCAAGACGGTATCAGTTTTAAAGCCTAAGGTTTGGGCTTCAAATTTCCTGGAATAAACCCATGGTTGAAAATGGGGGGGAAAGAAACCCCCCATCCATGACAGACATGCTCACCCACAGAAGGTGACTGACCCCACATGGAAGATATTTCCAGGAATCTTGCAATGGATCATTTTTACACAGCTGCAGCTAACAACATTGCATTTTAAAACTGACTTACAGGAGTTAGGGGTGGCACTACTCCTGCTGAATTGATACATTTGTAGAAAATGTTATGATGCATAGAGAGGCCTTAATTTTTTGCTTTGCATATTTTTTCCCCTGAATGTTAGGCATTTCACTCATAACATCTTCCTGCTGACTTCTCTCTCTCTTTTACAGACAAAAAACATGCTTCCATATCAAAGTCTTCAGTATGGATTCTGAACATATTTCATGAAATGCGCTGAGTAAAGTTCAGCTTTGTCCCATAGAGACACTGCTTTGCTGCAGAGAGTCAAGGATAGTATAAAAACAGTGGATTTTTTCCCCTTTTTTGCACTGATCATTTTGGAATTGTTACCACTGGAAATTTTCAATTAAAATCTTTATATTTAAGAATGAGAGCATTCACAAACACACATGAAAGAGTGCACCAGGGAAGAGCTTGTGTTTTTGTACAACTTCTAAAGAAAAGAAAAGTAACAACCACAAGTCTTTAAAGGACGAGTATGTATGGAATGGATGGATGAATGGATGGATGGCCAAATAAAAAGGGAAAGGAACAATCAGTAATTTGAAATATGCTAAGATATTAAATATACTCATATAATTGTTAATCTATTTCAGTTACCTTTTCAGTTCTCTTCTAATAACTAAATCCAAATATGACACAATTAGCTTTTAGAACTGGTGTTTTAATATATATATTTTAAATCAATAAATACCTACAGGGAAAAAATGGCTTTTATACCAAACAGTGATTTTGGAAAACAGGTGTAGCCACAAGCACTTGTTTCATACTGTCCAAACTGGAATAGGACGTAGGTCTAAGTTTTCAAAGAACACAGCATGAAAGAACACTAAGCAACATGAAAATAACATAGGTTGGAGATTCTTAAATAGCTTTTTGTTAGGAGTGCATGGAAGCTGAAATAGTTATTTTGCATAGTGGTGTAAGACTGCTCCTGGCTGGTGTCACAGTGCCCTGCTGTGCAGTGACACCGAGTGCCGCACTGGTGCTGTGCTGAATGCAACACACCCATGGCTGGTCCCCACGAGGCAGCAGCAGGGAAGGTGTGTCTGGGTACACAGGACATGACCCTTCTGACACACCATCAGGGTCAAAGGTGGGATTAAATCCTGTGCCTGCTTTCTGTTCTGTGCATGCAGGTGAAGAGTAAGTTGTAAGAACATGGAGCAGAAAAGCTATAAAGGGCGGCTTCTCATGAAAGGTTTTCATGAGAGAAAGAAAAAAATTAAGAAAAAGACAACACAGGAAGGCAAAAAGTCTTGAAATCACACTGGATAAATTATCCCAACTGCATTGTGAAGCTGTCAGCCCCTACCCTGCAAGCTACTTACAGAAGCCAGGCCCATAATCCGAGGGAATGTAAGGGATGAACATCCATCTGGACTTTGTCCAAAAGTAGTGTATGGTGTTTGAAACCAGGCCTTCTCGTTGGCCCAGACCACGTCACACAGAGGCAATATAGATGCTCCAAGTCCAATGGCTGGGCCATTTACTGCTACAATGATAGGCTTCTTAAACTGAATAAAAGTATTCACAAAATTCCTGAAGAGAAACAGAAACATGTGCTCACTACATATATTGAGAGTGTAAAATATAACAGCCCTTGAAAACTGCATAATAATTCATCTCCCCAGTAACATCACTTTCAAACCCAACCTGATAACCTACCTTCCACAATGAGGTGGTTATTTGATGGATGAGGGGAGAGAGGTGGACATTGTCTACACAGAGCTCAGAGTGAGAATTTCAGCACTGTCTCACATAAGAGTTTTAAAGTCACGCTGTTGATGTATGAGCTGGATGAGCAGACAGTGAGGTGGACTGGAAAATGTGGGAATGGTTGGCCCAGAGGGTGGTGACTCATGGCACAGGCCAGTGATTTAGTGCTGCACCCCACGGGGTCAGTGATGGGTCCAGCCCTGTTCAACAGCTTTGCTGATGATTTGGTTGATGGGGAAGAGCTTATCCTGAGTGAGTTTGCTCAGGATACAAAACCAGGCTGATACACCAGAGGATTGTGCTGCCATCCAGAGGGACGTCAACAGGTTGGAAAAATGAGCTGACAGGAACCTCCTAAAGCTCAACAAAGGAAGTGCAAAGCATTGTGCCTGGGGAGGAACAACCCCAGGCATCAATGCATTCTGGAAGACAAGCTGGAAAGCAGCTTGGCAGAAACTGAGCTAGGGTTCCCAGTGGATACCAAGCAGAACTTGAACCAGCAGCGTGCCAGTGCTATCCTGCACTGCTTTAGGAGGAATGTTGTCTGGAGTGTGCAGGAATTGATCCTGCCCCTCTACTCAGCCCCAGTGTCATTATGGACTTCTCAGTGAAAGGGAGACTCCAGATGATCTAGCAAAGGGGCATCAAGGTGACCCAGGGACTCAGTGAGCTGGGCATGTTCAAGCTGGAGAAGAGAAGGCTCAGGGTCTATCAACAAAGTGTAAAAAAGTACCTGAAAGGGGATGCAAAGAGGACAGAGCCACGCTCTTGTCAATGGTGCCCATTGAGGCAGTGGGCACAAACTGAAACATGGGAGGTTCCCTCTGAACAGCAGGAAACACTTTCTTACTGTGAAGGCAACCAAACAGGCAGCCAACAAGGTCATGCACTCACAGTCTTGGGAGATTTAAAAAAACCCAGGAAATGGTCCTGACCAACCTGCTCTAGGTGACCTTGCTTGAGCAGGTTGGACAAGATGACCTGCAAATGTGCCTTCCAACCTCAACCATTTTTTGGTTCTGTAAAAGCCTACCATTGCTCCTAGCCGAACCCATCACAGTAGCTGGGCAGGTGCAGATTTAACACCCCTCTACAAGCATCAGCTGATACAGCACTTTGATACATCCATGTGTCCCACAGTACCCAGATAAAGCTGCAGCCTTTCCACACCTCTGGGTGCCACAGCTGTGGCACAGCCCTGCTTGGTCCTCACTGTATTCATGTATGGCATCGGCACAAGGTATTTACCTGTGTTTTTAAGTGACAGTAATAAGGTACAAATGAAGATGGCCAAAGCATTATTGGTCTTCATTGAGGAGCTCTTCTCAACAAATAAATCTGCTTTTTAAAATTATGACCATTAATAGTAGAACTCTATTATCCCATATCACACATCTGTAAACTTCCCCATCTCCATTCTTTTGGTCAGTAATAATGGTCTGGGTACTACACTATTAGGAGACATATGCATATTCTCATCCTCATTGACAACAAAAAATAACAATTCATTCCAGTACCCACAAAATACGGATGCTTCTCTGTTCTCAAGCAGTAATGGCTCCAAAAGGTTCTTAGGAAAAAACAGTCATGCGTGTATGAATACATACACAGATAATTTTGAAGTTTTCTCCCTATCTGTATTACATATTTTTGTATTTCTGCAAAACAGAACAATTTTACTATATTGCATTCAGCAGTAAAGGTTATCACACTCCTTCTTAACTCATTCTAGTGAACTGAAACAGCTACATGCAAAAAAAACCAAATCCAAACCTGGAACCATCTCATTCAAGTCATCATACAAATATCCCATCCAGACACAAGATAATTGTAATCATGTCTGAATATCCCAAAGAGGACCATCTCTAGAATATACATGAAAAGTACCTTATTTGAAAGGGAGGGTGTGTGTTCATAAGTCTTTTAAGTCACCTTTGCCCATTTTATTAACAATGACTATTAGGTGAAAAAACAGGTTTCTGAAAGGGCCCAAATTTAAATAGTGATAGAAGCTCAGTGCTAAGAGCTTCTGGCCATATCTGAAGTCACTGCATAAGCAACTTTTATGTGAAATGACTTAAGAATTTCCTTTGATAAAAGTAACTATAATCATCTTTACGAACCAACTGTGCCTCCAATGAAACAGGCTTTACATGGCCATGGCATTTTTTTTAGAAATATGACCACCGATAACAACAACAGAAGAAAGGCTCTGAAAGAATATAGATACTCTGGAAGAATGCAAGAGACCAGGATCTCAAAACCAGTGCTCAAATGTACTTGTTTGTATTATTATAATGTGTCTCCAAGATTCATGCTTTTTGCTATACATTTTCTTCTACTTGGTAATAGTTCAGATCAATTTGTTTAAATGTTAGGTTTGGTACTTGGCATTGGGCTGATGATCACCAGTATTAATCTACTCCTCTGAAATATCCATCATTCCACTTCTCTGAATGTACTATATCAATTTACTCATTCAATACATGTCTTGAATTATGGTGTATTACATTTGTTTTCTGGAAACCCTGTGGCTATTTAAGTATTTTAATATTGGTTTTAACTGGAGAAGTATTGCAATACTCCCAGTTTTCACAGTTAAAATTTAAAATTAAAAATGCATGAAATGACAACCCAAATAGAAAAGGACAAGAAGCATAAAGAAGTGGTGCACACTATAATGTAACTGGTGAATGTCTGAGATATTTTTGAATAAGAGACTTCTGAAATAAAGATAGAAGAAGTCAGGCCATATGATGAACAATACCCATCAGATGACTGAAGATAGCCATACATACCTAATAGCTTCTGCCATCTTAGTGCTTTCCTTTTTTCTATCATCCGTTAAACGTCGTATAAAATAAATAAAATCAAGACCACAGCAGAAAATGCTACCAACTGCACTGAACAGCACAAGTTTACTGTCATCTGCAGCTGCTGTGTTCAGTGCACTTTGGACTTCCTTCATTACCTGGAAAATAAAAATTTCATAAGAATCATTTTAATCCATCATTAACAAAGTGGCATGTTGCTCTCTTCCCTTCCTCCCCCTATGAGACTCTTCAACAACTTTAATTTTTCCTTAGGATACACTCAACCATCTTATTAGAAAAGTTAACTTCCTTCATTATCCAAAAAAAAAAGGAAGTTAATGTATTAGAAGCTTTGCATTTCAAAAGTGTAATTAGACAAAGATAATTAAATCATTAAGGAAAGATCTATTAGGTGTTATCTGTAACTAAAATAGTAATTCAGCATTTCTGTAATTTGGACAGCAGATGGCATATGCAACCAGTACAGGAAAAAAAAAGAACCTTAATTGAGGCTGAAGGTTTTTTCAAGTTGCACTTTGTAAATCACTGTACATCTTATAAAAGACAGTACACATCAACATGGTCAGGTAACAGAATTTTTAGATGCGAGTTACACATAGAGTCAAGTGTACACATAACATCTTGCAAGTAAGAACCTGTATTGTGTTTTGTGTACATTTGTGCCTGAATAACAAGCAGAAATGAGGCAAGGACTTCAAATTCCCTTCCCTTCCCCTCCCCTCCCCAAAGCAGAATTGTTCTGACCTCTGGATTTAATGAATTATTTTCAGACGATTTTGTTGATAGCAAAATGTGTGTGAATCCATCCTGTTTCCTGACAACAATGTCTCTGTACCGGTACGCGCTCTCCGTTTGCCTCACGCTGAAGCGTAGCCTTTTATCGAAGGGCGGTTCTCTCCTGTCATCAATAAACCTTCGCTTGCTGGCTGTCACTCCTGTTACGGATGTCTGGATGTTGGTTGTACCATTGGCTGCTAATGCTTCCATAAAGGTGGGTGTACCTGGAAAGAGTTTAAACAAGTACAATTACATTTGAGTAGCTCACCCATCTCAAAATCCCTATTACCATGAAAACATGCAACTCATTAAGAACATACAGTAAATATGAAATTCAGTCTCCTAGAACTTATTGAAAAAGACCCTGTGAACACAGCAAAATTGAAGTGACAAATGTATTCAAGAAATTAATTTTACCATTTTGAGGATATACAATTAGAATAAGTCAAACAGATCAATTGTCATACATCTCTTTTTAAAAGGGTGGAACTGTGAATTTAACCTAATACCAATGCACTTCAGTAGGTTAATGGTCTGCTTTCTCCCTTTCCAACATTTTAAAGTCATTTAACAGCATCAACATTGCTAAGAGAAAGCAAAAGCCTTTTGTTTCAATTGGAAATTATTATAAAGAAAAAGACACTTAGAATAAACCAAAGAATTTGATTGACAAGATCATAAAAAGCAGAATAGTTTTAAAAGAAAAATGGAAATGAAGAAATGCAGACTATACTTTGAGAGGAGCACAAGACCCATGAAGTGATGGATATTTTAATGGATTCATAGACAATGAGATCTTTCTCATGTTAAACATTTTTTGCTACTGGAATTGGCAAATAGACAATTAAGTTTTGCTGGTCTTGTTCCCAGTCCCTTACACAGAGGGAGTTTGAAGGCATGCAAGTAAACAGGCCATTCCTCATGTCACAGAAGGGACAGGTTTTTCTGCAGTGCTCATTAGAAACATAATACCAAATAATTACCATTCATTAGGGATAAAATAAGAGAACCTACCGGATCTGTATGTTTAAGTCTCCATGACCTAAACATTAGAACATAATGCCTCTGTATGTTTAGGTCTCCATGTAAAATCTCCCCCAGATTTGTCATACTAAAGTAATGGAGTGTGCATAGGACAGGGGGGTTAAAAATATTGGGAAAGTGTGTTAGAGTCCAAGACAGTGAAGTTTTGAAAGACTTTTCCTGAGAATTGAGCTCTGAGACTAAAATCTTCTGGAAAGCCACTACCTCTATCTCACTAACAGGTACTTCAGAACATCATGCATATGATGTCTTAGGAAGTAGAGTTAAACCACGTATAAGTAAATTATTAATTAAATGTTATTGTAATTTGTCATTATCTTTCTGAATAAGTTATATTTTTAAATTAAATTATTTCAAATTTTGTTTTAACTACAACATACTTCAGACACTTGTGCATCCAATGAAGACATTAAAGAGGCTCACTTAAGTAACTGGAATGTCCAATATCTTGATATTTCCATTGTATTCAAGTGCTGCTTACCTTGACTCATATGAAGTATGAGAGAGATAATAAGAAAAGAGACTAAATTTAATTAAAATTTAGAACATTATACCTTTTCCTACTTATACTGCAGAAATTGTCTCTGGATATAAATGAAATTTTTATATCAAGTATTTTAAAAATAAATATTTTATTATAAATATATTATGATTAATTAGGCAAGTTGTCTATTTAAGGATCTATACAATAATAAGATTTATTCTATTTTTAAGGTCTTTCTTGTTGTATTAGTGATTTAATCCTCTTACCATCTCACTTTTTGTGAAGAAGTTAAAGACAATTCAGAATTTTTTAGTTGTTTAAAGTGAAGAGTAAGAAACTGGATTCAGTTTGAGATCAGTTTTAGATACAGAGATGAACAAAATTAAATGGAAGACCAGTATTTTGTATTGACACAAAAATTTCACATTTATTCTCAAATTTCCCATGGCTTATAAAATTCCTTTCGATTTCATTTCAGCAGAATAAATAAAAATTTGTTGTATACTAAATATTAATTTGATGAGGAATGCTTTCAACTTTTTTTGAAACCACATTATGCCAATTACATTCCTTTAAAAGAATTCTCTTGAAAGGGAATTTGCAGGAACATCAACGTTGCCCCATATTTCATTAGGAACACAAGAAAAAATGGTATCACTGGCTTGGTTTTCCATAGGAAATGTAAATTAAAACAACTGAAATCACTTCTGATTTTTAAACCCCAATCAAAGTTTTTTAAGTCTTGTGTCCTAGCCATAGTGAAAACCATGGAGAATTGGGAAAGCAGGATAGACTAGACTAAGCCAAAACAAGGAGTCAGTAAACTTGTGCAAAACCTCTGAGCCTGTATTTTCCCACAACTCATTCTTCCAAAGATATACTCAAATACCAGAAAATTACTTTTGAGATGCAAGAGACAATGATTATATACTTTGGGAGACAAAACTTCTGGCAAGGAAGATCAAGATGTAAACACCACAGGTCAATTTTCATGCTTATTGAACTGGCAAGAGACCTCCTGATTTTTTATATAAACCCTGTCTACACTTATCAATAGTTGGGAGTTTCAAACCACAAGCAAGGGACAGCTGCAATTCTGGAAGAGGAAGAAGTCTCCTCTTTCCAATCATATAAAAACACTTCCAGGATACTTGGAGTGGAATAAAAAAATCTGTCAGCTTCAGAAACTGTAATTCTGCACAGGAAGACTCGGCCAGCCAGTACAGATCAGAATATGGCACAGAAAGGTTTAAAACATGTCTGTCATTACTGATGGAAGTTTGGGACCCTGTATACCTGACAGCACAGGGGGCTCTTTCTCTTGGTGTTTGGTCCTTGGAAGCAAAGGGACAACTCAGAGAACATAAAGCAGTATTTCATTTTCTAAGTACACAGGCAAAGGTGGTTTTGCTGCTCAGTCTTGAGCACACGGTACAGCAAATAGGGATGAAAATAAAAAAGTTCAATTGAGAGTTAACTGTATTGCCAGAGATTTCCTTACATGAAAACTTTACATTAAGGTGGCTTATCTTCAGGATTATTACAGATGTATTTTAGTATTTTAAAACAGAGTTTTGTAACAAACCAAAAGCAGTTCTGTATTTTAAGACATTAATAGAGATAGCATAATAAAGATAAAACACCACAGCCCTCTCCTTTCAAACTGAGCTTCCAAAAATAAGTAAGGACTTGGAAAGAAAGGCAGTTTACCCTGGATATGAAGAACTGATGAAGAACTGTTTCTTTAAAACATAAACAAACAGCTTATAGTTATATAAAAACCTTTCCACCTGCAGATCGTTAACTATGTGATCTCAGAGCTGAAGACAGTAGTACTACTGGGCAAAGCCAAAGCTTCTCTACACAGATGCAAAAGGAAGTTAAGGAGTACTTTGTTCTGCAGCTGTTGACCAAACCCTGGTGACAGTCAGCAATTTCAGGCAACTGCCCTTGGAGGGAAAAAAACCTAAAGCTATGAGCAACAGATAAGAAGGGAACTGGTCTTATCCAAAGGAAGACAGACACAAAATACCAGTTTTGGGAAAGGGGCAGAACAAAGGTGTTTTTGTTAAAAACACAAGTTATGCTCACTTTACAACAAAGCAAAATTAAAATCCCAAGTGCCTCTCTAAGATATTCATGCCTCACTGCTACTGAGAAGTTAAGTTTAGCTTACATATCAAGCCTTGAATACAAATACTCCCCTCCCTGTAACAATACTGGGGATACATCCAAAGAGATGGTCTAAAACCAGCCAAGCTTCTTCTGCACACTTCTTTTTGGGTACATATGTGTTGGTTATCTTAATTCAAGGTTTTACTGACAGAATGTGCTGTCTTTGAAAGCTTAGCATAGATGCCTAAGGAACAAGCACAAGAACATGAGAGGTGTGAACAATACTGTCTGAGTATTTTCTTTAACTCCAGCCACCAGAAACTTAGCAATTACTAAATTTGCATGCCCAGAATCATAGGCTGCACCAAACCCCATGTATTTAAATTCATCTTCTCCACGGGATTGTCCAATTTATTTCTGAAACCACTATGGGTTTGTGTTCCAAAGAATCTCTTGGCAGCAAGTTCTGGAACATACATGTTAAGTTTCTTCATTCCTTTCATCAGAGCCCTTCTCCAGATTGAGTAGCCCCAGTCTTATTTCCCTTTTCTTCTTCCAGAAGCCAGTCCAAGCCTGCCATTCTTCTTCCATGCTTCTTCCTCTTCTATTTACTCTTGGAACAGGGCCCAAAATGGGACACAATATTCAATATGGGTTTTGTTCTTTTTTTTAAACTACCACCAAACAGATGCTTGCAGAAAACTATCCAAAACAAACCCAATGCCATTTCCCTGAGCAGCAACACATAGCCAGGAACCAGTCACTGTTTTATGTTTTGCTATAGGCACAGTTTGGTATGTAAGCCTGTTTTGTCCCCTCCTCAATGCCTGGCATTCATCTGTACTGAAAGTCAGCTCTCATTTTACTCATGAAATCATTCAGTATTTTCAGAGAAGCCTGATGTGTTCACAAGGAGCTTTTGGAAGTCCCATGTCTTTCCTGTACCCTCCTGGCACCACTTATGTCCTTCCCTACACTAAGTGATGAAGGGGTTAATGAGAAACATCCCATTTGAATAAGCAAATGAACAAACACCACCAGCAGCAACGTCTTAAAGTGTTAACTGCAGAAATAAAACTGTAACTGCAACTGATTACAACTCAAGTACCAGACAGGGAACAATATGATCTGGAAAACTGATTAGTAAAAACAACTTGAATTTTCGATAGAAAAAGAAATTAAAATCCGGTGCTAGAAGTAAGTTACATTTTTTTCCTTAAATCCTTTCTGTACTTTTACTTCTTCATTGTACCCTGAATATATAATCCACAAGAGCTCAAAATTAGTTGTCCAGTGCAGGTTGCCTCACATTTAATTTTTTGCCTACAAACAGAGGTGTTTTGTTACATGTTCCTATGTATTAGCAATCTCTAACTGTAAACACTGTTAAGCTTTTCCAGTCTTAACTCTGCACTACATCAAATATTTCACAGGAGACAGGAATTCCAGACAGTGATACCACAATGCAAACATAATACAGAAGAGCTTCCAGTATTTTTTCCACTTCTTCAGTGATTACACAGAAAACATCTTAGAATTGTAGTGTATTAGCACAGACTAGAGAAACTAAAAATGAAGGTTCTAAACCTCCTATGCATGTGCTTATTTTTTGTCTGAGTAAGCATATTAATAGCACTTAAGTTTTTGAACCAAAAGTCCCACTTTGAAATGTCACAATAAATATTTGCAAGAAAAAGTCTCAATTGTACATTTCACCTAAAATGCTGATTTGCTCTGTGTTTCTGAAAGAGCATTCAAAATGTGCTGGTCCCTTATATAAGAAAGATGCAACTTCATTTAATTCCTTCCAGAATATGGTGTTACCTAGATACAAAGCAGGAACTAACCAGCAATAAATTGTGCACACCCCAGCATCAGAACAGGCATCCCTAGAGATGCCTTGGAGGAGAGGGGGTAGGAAAAGGACAATATTCCTTCAAATCATAGGTTGATCATGACTGCAATACTGTGCTGCTGATACCCTCATCAAGACCCTTACTGTGGAGAGGGAGGGAGTGTTTGTGCCCTGTAGTACTCTCCTTGCTAAATGAAGTGAACCACTTCTGATTCTGTTTCAATGAAATAGGTACACAGGCAACCAGCAGATGTTCTTCAGCCATCTTCTGTTTTTTTTTGCAAATATGCCACATTTCAGTGCAAGGACTACAGGTTTTAAGAACAGATTAACTGGCAAATTACGATAGAACTTGTTGGAACATCAGCAGCAGGAAACTACAACTCAGCAGCAAGCAGTCATGCAGTGAGGCTGGCAGGCTTGATTGTCAATGTCTACCTTCAACCCCTAAAAAGTCCTTTTCTCATGCTGTTTAATTACAATTCTTTTCCATATATTTTGTATAGGTGTTAATCATAAATGTAACTTGGAAACACTGCTCCTATTAAACCTACATTTCTTACAGGACACTGCTGTTGTGGACAAAATTAATACGAGAAGAGAAAAACACACATGTGGCACAGTAATATTTCTCTACTCAACTTTTGAACTTTTTCTATCTTACACTAGCTTTTAATCCTGGCTACCATGTCACATTTAGAGTAATATTGTCTACAATTACTGGTCGCATTGGACTTTAATAGGTTATAGGCTATTAATTATTTTTGCTTTTGGATGCCTTTCCTTTTCAGAACATAAGCATCCATGTGAAGATAAACTCGTAATGCCAACCAAAAATGCAACTAATCAGAACATAAAATTCTATTACTGGAAGTGGGTAACCAATACAAGAGAAAATGGCATTTCTTCACCCTTGAGTTAAATAGGTTTACATTAGCCTGACTACTTTATATTGTATAAGTGGAAATAATAATTTTAAAAAATTACATATGTTAAAAGATGGGAATAACAAAATGCTAGACCTAAGATTTGCTAAGACCATGCTCACAAGAGCAACAAGGATAACATTATTAATAGATAAATTGGCAATATATCTTTTAAGGAGTATGGTTTAAGTTTTACTGTCTTTGAAGAGGAACTGTGCACTTTTATGCATAATGTATTAAGCAAACTTTCTAGTCTCACAGTGGAAAGAAAATGTCCCACTCCTAACAAGTCCAAAATGTTTTCCAAATACATCTCCCATTCTTATTATTTCACCAAAAATAGAAAAACAAACACTCCTCAGGTAGCAAAATCTTTTTCTCCTTTATCATGGATCAAGATAAATAAGAACTGTTTTCTATGCCACTTCCACTGCAGTTTTAGCCTGTTTCTGGAGTGATTTGTCTTCCACTGAATCTAGTCAAGATGCTACTGACAAATAGAAAACAGTACATGACTGTTCTCACCATTTTAGATGGCTGTAAAGAAAAAATATAGATAAAAATTCCTATGTGCCTCCAGTATTACTCCAGTCAAGAAATCCCAACCATACTTCACAATAGCATGCACTAAAGTATTTGATGTGGGAGGCAAAGAGTTAGTTTCATTTCTTTTTTTCATGAGTAAGTCAAATCAGAAAAGCCTTTCCCAGGTTACAGACTCCTTTTTGAGATATTTTAATACTGGGAACATTTCATAAGGGAAAACTCTTCTACCTCAGTATTTTTGGAGCTGCGGGTTATGTTACCACAGCATTCATTCAAAATGCTCTAAAATTTGAGAGTTAAGCAAGGACATCTCTCGGGGCTCATCTACAGAGGGAAGCTATTGCAAAATAGGCTAAGGTTTAAACTTGAAGTATACCCAGCTATTTCACACTAACTCCTAAGGTGAAGACATTCTATATTAAGAGCACTTCACCGCAATTTAATCCAGTCCCCTGAGTGATGTGAAAAATGGCTCTCTTTTTGTAGGATATCAGTGTCCCAATGTAAGGCTTCTCTAAAACAGATACTGGCAAAGGACATCCCAGTAGTTTCACTTATAGACAAAAACATATACATGCCACAGTACACATTATATAATGCTTGTAAGGACATTAAAACATTCTAAAACACCTTAGCTAGATTATGAATGAAATTTAAATAGATGGCTATAATACTATACTGGCAGAACACCTACATTTACCTTCTTTTTGAAAACAAATATGAATACTAATTGACAGGTTCATTCTTATCATATAGACAAGGCTTTCAATACCAGACTTTCCAAGAGCTCCATTCACAACTGTCCTGAAAACCATTTGGCATTTCAATGCAGGAAAGCAGTAGACAGGGAAGGCTCAGGACTTCAACAGGTTCAAGACACTGATGTGCATGTGTTAAATTTTCCAGGGAACCCCGAGATCAGAGTGCTGGAGTGAGCATCCCTGCTGGAAAAAAGGCACCTCTATTTTTATCTATCCACCTCAAAAAGGTACATGTGCTTTTCCAGCCATTATGTGATGCCTGCTATTCATAGAAGCTGTCTCAACTTCCTGTGGGATGTTCAACAAGAGGTTCATTAAGAGGTGGCAAATGAACCTGAAGCCATCTTCCAGTACACCAAGGGCACACAGCTGTGTGCCCTAACACCACCAGCTACACTTTATACATGAGAAACCTGCAATACATAATGTATACACAGGCAGACTGTTCTGCAGCAGCACCCTCTTATCAGAAATTACTGACCTTGGAAGAAATAACTGGCTTGGGTGGGAAGGGGAAGAGCAAGAGAGGTCCCTGACTTTTCTAAGAGGTTCCCAAAATCCTCAAGTGAAAAACTAAACATTGCAGTGCTTGGGTATTTAGTCCTGATCCTTGCGCTTATGCAAGAGAAGTGCCAGCTCCTTGACCACTTCTGCTGCCTGAAATGGCCTAGAGCAAAAATCAAGAGCTGGGCATTTGCACCAATAGGAGAAAATAGGGTGAAAAGAAGATTACAGGTCTTGGGAAAATGTAAACACAGCTTTAGGGAACTCTGAGGAATGGGTGATGAAAAGTATCTTTAGGTGTCCCATGCAACAGGTGCTGGATAGTCAGATGCTCTGGACTGAAAAATTAATTCAGAACAGTATCACATTCACCTTGCCCAATATTCCCTTTTAAACTATTGCACAGGATACCATCTACTGGCAACAGCTGAAAGGAGGCATGATGGAGAGGAGTGACAACCTGTGCTTTCAAGCTGAATCTGGTCTCCGTTTTTTGATTATACTAGCTCAGATCAGCACATATACGAGGACCTGCATCAACTGGAGAACTTGTGAAGCATATCCAATAATACCCTAATAGTAATAATCATCATCATCATCAAAAAAAAAAAAAAAAAAACTCCACCAAAACAATAAAATTAAAAAAAAACACTCAGAGAAAGTCCTTAAGTCGACAGTAGAAGACTACCAAGACTAAGACTCAGATCAGATGCTTTGCATGAAGAAAAATATGACATGCTCCCTCAATTAGGCTTTCTCCTGTATCACTGCAGGAAATCACTAGAAAGGCCAGGAGGCATTTGTCTTCACATCATTTTGCCCTGACCACAGTACAAGTGGTGTAGCTCTCCACACCTGGGATTTGCAGAGAAAAGATCTTGAACATGTTGCACGGTGTAAGAAGGACACAGATCTGCTGGAACAAATCTAGAGGCACTGGAACAGGTTGCCCAGAGAAGCTGCGGATGCTCCGCCCCTGGAAGTGTTCAAGGCCAGGCTGGATGGGGCTTGGAACAATGGGGTCTAATTGAAGGTGTCCCTGCCTCTGGCAGAGGGGTGGGAACTGGATGATCTCTAAGGTCCCTTCCATCCCAAACCATTCTACAATGATGGCCACAAGTCTTGGGAAAATGCCCATCACAAGTTTTCATTGCATTTTGCAACAAAGTGGTAAACAAACAAACAAACAAATAAATAACACTCCCCCCCAAAAATGTCCATGATACAGCCCAGGGAAATAACCACAGCTGCAAGCAGTGAGCAGAGAAGGCATCTCAGCCAGCAGCTGAAGGGCTGGAGGCAGTGAACTGCCCTTACTCAGCAGGATGGATTACATGCATGGGTTCTATTTGGGTGCGTGCTCTCCATACTGCTGAGGAAAGCAATAGGCATCTGTGGAAGACCTAAAGCTTTCCATTGCATTGGCTGTTGTCATATTTATAAACAAATTATCAAAGGAAAAATCTTACAAACAAAAAACCTGAACTGATAAGTCCATAAACTACTAATTAAGTAGTTAACTGGCTGCCATACATAGAAAATGGTTCAGAGCTGCCAAAGTGGCTTCCCTCAGGCTACAAAGCAAGGAATATAGAAGCCAGGATTATTAGTTACAGGTGGTCTCTATCCCCAAAAGCTATTTTTTCCTGTAAGAATCTGCTTTTATGAAACACTGGATTTTTTTCTTTACAGAAATTATTAGTATCTAGATTAAAATACAAGTACCAACAAAGATACTATTGCTATACAGAAGAGACAGCTAAAGAAGCAACAGAGGTAGCATGGTGATATTTAATTGGGACATACTATTTCAGCAGCACCAGTGTATAAATATGAAACTACAGCCTCTGAATTATCACAAAGACTACTACTAGGAGGCTGACATTTTGAAGGGGCAGAAAAAAATCAAGAAATTAGCAAGTTACATCTGTGGCAGAGAAAACAACCAACCAACAGAAAAACATAGGGTTTAAAGCAAATTTCCAAACAAGTTTCGTAAGAGACAAACCAGTTAAGGCCTGTCTCAGAGACCAGGATATAGCAACTACCATCAACCCTACCAAAACCAAGAGAGGTTTAGTTAGGTACCATAATGGTTGCTGCTACACAAAAACCAAGAACAAAGCGTATCATGCCTGATACTTTAAATCAAAGTGTGCAGTGAGAGAGAATATTACAGTTTGTGCAGCTGGCAATAGGAAAGTAAGGTTTATTTGACTATTTAGCGATGTGGGCAGGGGCACACCTTTAAATGGGAGTCATATTGATGTGTTCACCGTTCAAGAGCAAATTCATAGATTTTTAAATAATAAACATTGCAAATTCATGGAAGGACTTAGATCTACAACTTGTTAATTTTAAAAAGCAGGGAAAAGGAAAAAAAGAAATCTCCATTTGAAGTTTGGGCTAGCAGGTTGTTACAACTCCCACTGCTGCAATTCCAAAGTCCAGTACGGCAGCCTTGTGTTCAGCAGGAAGTTCATAAAGATGTGCTCAGACGGATATTTACTAAGAAATGGTTCATGGGTAACAGGATCTGAACATTTTTAGGTACAGTAGATGCTTACAATGCTAAATCTTGCCTTAGGGAACAATCTATTAAGAACACACAGAGAAACCAAAAATATCAAGGGGATTCACTACACAAAAGACAGAAGAATTCTACTGAGTAAAGCAAAGATTGAGTACACAAGAATAATGGGACTAGTACATAAGCAGCCACAATTGTGAGCTCAATTTCAACTTGGAAACCATTTAAACATGTCATAGATAAGACAGAATGATAGATGAATTACATGACTGGTTGTTTCCTGAAACCTGCCAAGGACCCACCTGTTCATGTCAGATTCCAACCACTAAACAAACAGAATGGAATTGAAATTTAATTTCTACTAAGATGAATGCTGTGCAATTTTAGATAGCTGTGTTATGTAAAAAGAGATTGCATTAAATACTTTTCAGACAAATAACAAGATAGCCCAGACATAAGGAGAGGGTGTAAAAATGAAACTGAACTTATACAGTAATTGAATTATTTTCTTCAGGAGTGAGATGTAGCTTCAATTAATGCCACATGGTTAAACAGGTCAATAGAAACTAAGGGGAAAAATAGAATATGCTATACTTACAAGAAAATAGGAAGTAAAGAACACTGGGAAGAATACAGGGAGATGCTAAAACAGATAAAGAACGGGTATTAGAAACGCAAAGTAAAACTCTGAAGTTCTCATAGTTACAGACGCTAAACACAAATTATTTTTCCAGTGATAAAGAAAAAAAGAGAGGAGAATTAGACCAAAATCAAAAGTAAAATGTAGTGTAAGCTATAAAGTCAATTAAAATACTTGTGGTGAAACCAGCATGCCATAAGAAATCAGGAAAAATACTTATAATGGGCATGAATATATTGTACATACAACAAATGACAGACTAAAAGGATTGACCATAGCAAGACTGCTTACTGACAGTAAAAAAAGAGAAACAGACAAACGTGATAGCTTATATGGGAAATGTATCATAAGTGAAATACCTCCAAGACTTGCTTGCTTAAAGACTAGCAAATTTGGAAGGTACCTTGGTTAATAAAATTTGTAGTGATGTAGTTTCAGATATATGTACAAGAAACACTTTTTTAAAAAAGCAGCCTTAAACCTCTTCAGTTTATTTCTGTTTATAAACAAGGCAGCTCTCAAAGTCAAGTTTCAAAAGTGTCCTTCCAGTTAAAACCTACTGGAGATCCAAAGCAACACTCAGGAGAGCCACACTGGGTATCAGAAAAATTTAATCTTTTTACAAGAGGTCACTCCTTGCTTGGAATATATTTTACCAATATTTTGCAGTTTCACACCATTACATATTATGAATCAGAAGTTTCCCTATAATATATACTTACATGTGAATGTCAGGATTTAAAAATAATAACCTCATCACAGCAGCAACCCTATTTTTCTCAGCATTGAAACTGTATACATAGAATTATTCTCAGTTCTGCCAAGCGAGAAATATGTTTAAAACTAAAAATTTTCTATCTAAAATGACTTTTGCTGCCTAAAAATCCTAAAATGGGACACTCTAAAGTGGAAACTTGTAGTAACAAAGATTTCAGGGTTATTAGAGAAGGATGTTCTGCGGACATTCTCTGTCACTGGCAGTTTGATATACAGAGTTATAAGAAACTCTGCATCTCCATTTGATCTCAGAATATGCCTCCACATCACTAATGTGTTGCCTAAGATTAACAGCTGACTGGAACAAAAGTTATTGCTTATAGTTTTCCATTTAGTTTTTATCTATACTTCAACATATTTGTGTTTTGCAATCATAAACACCTTGTCTTTTCTTAGTTATGATACCTGATGACTTTTCCATGCCAGCTACATCACAAAAGATACCACACCATTAGATATTTCCCCCTACAGCTCGGTCAAAATGCTATCAATCTCAAAGATTTTTAAGCTGCTCTTTTGAATCATCACAATTAAGAAAAATGTTGCAGTGGGATCATCCTTTTCATTAATTTTTAAACAAAATTATAAACTTATTGAAATTTCTAGAAGAAGTAATGTGGGGTTTGTTTTTCAAAGAGGAATTACTCCCCTCCTGACCCCACCTCTCACCCCACAAAATCAGGTAAGAGACTACAAGCAAGAAGCAGCATGATCATATCTTTGCTCATATCAGACCAACACTGTAAACAGAGCAACCAAGTTCATTCCTGATACAAGGAGGAAGTCTGCTGCACGCATGTCCTCGGGCTTGATTGCTCTTGCTGCAAACTGGCATTCTGTTTAGCTGAAGAAATTCAGGAAGATCATTCCTTCCATAAGCCTCAGTATACTCCTGTGACATGGGCAAGCAGCACATACTGAATTACTTTGAGGTACTTAAGTATCAATCTAGTTTACATAACATCAAAATTAAGATTTGTTTCCTTTCACTGCTCTGTTTCTTCCTTGTATAGCCTGCCACATCAGAAACAAGTCACTCATAGCAGGTATTTCTGCCTGACCCAGAAAAAATGCAGCTGGGTTCCTTAACACCATCCCTGCATCCACTGATGCATCTGCAGAACCATTCCAGAATTCAACCAAATGCCAGTTTTAAAACTATCATCTGTACTTTTACCTCCTTTGTTTTCCCCTTTCCCAGTCTCGAGTAAGACCAATGGAATCCTAAACCAAATCTACAAAAAACATTAAATACAGTTCAACTATCTCCAAGTATCTGGGCAGAAGCATTAGTGTTTTCCTTCTCTAGGTTCATTATTTAAACAGAAATATCAACTTCTGACTAAGTGTCAAGAAATGAGTAATAAACTGACATAAAGAAATGAAGACGTGCCAGAACCCCAACAAAACCTGACAAAAATCAATATAACAGCAGGAACAAGCCAAACATCTTTGTGGGCTGCATTGGGTAAACTTTCAGCCTGATCAATTCCCATGTGTAGCCAGTGACCAGGAACTCATCTGGAAGAGGTAGGGGGAAAGAGGACTGGATAATAGAGTAACATGAAAAGCACCATATCTAAAGATAACATCAACACATTCTTCTCCAGTTTAGTGCCTAGCAAATAGCAATTAGCATTTTAAAATCCACTTCCTGCCATGAATCTATCTTCTAATATTTCAGTTCCTGCAATTGGGAACTACTTTTTCAAACACAGCATAACTTGTACTTTAGACAACATCTGTGGACTAGTTTATTTTCACTGTAAAAAACTGCCTGTGATGTAAACTCCTGAAACTCCCCCCAAAAAATAATGAGAAAAACCGTTGCAGGTATCTGCAAGAGAAATACAGTGTAATTTCATTGCTGCCATCAATTTGTAGTTTATCAATGCTTAGTTAGAGAAAAAAAGGAACGAGAAAAGTTGTCCCAGGAAAGAACCTGCAAACAGGATGTCCTGCTGAGACACAAAGTACAGTGGGAGCATCTGCTGAGGCTGCCACAGTCTGCAGTGGGATGAAGCATGAACAGGGACGGTTGTCGGAGACATCTTTTGTGACAAATTTTCTTTTTAAGATTTTTCTTGCTGAAGCTGAGAAGTTCAGCAACAAGATGTAAACAATAAGTTATCTGCTGCTGTAGAATGCAACAAGTCTGTCTAAATTAGCCCAGCTTAGATGTTTACAGCTGATAGCTAATCTGGGGAGAGAACTCTCTCAGACAGAGTCGGAAAGAGTTGCCTTGTTATCATTCTTTACTTTTCTATTCTTAGCTTAGCAAGCTTCTGAAAAGCTCTCCTGTTTTTTCTTTGTAGTATAGTTATAGCATATGTATATATCATAAAATAATAAATCAAGCCTTCTGATAATAAAGTTAACCTTCTCGTCTCTTCCTTCACCCAAGAACCCTTGTGACAACCATCACAGTCAGAGAAGTGTGACTATTCATCACCTCCTCTTCACAAACAGGGATTTCCCTTCCTGCTAGGTCCAGGCAGCAAGAGTTTTAACTACAATAAATGCTAGAGTAGACTACAAGGAGAGGAAAAAGGACTAAAGTTCAAGCTAAGGCTTCACAAATCTGTCTAACAAATGCTCCAGTAAGCCCCCAGAAAACATTGTTAGAGAGCACCCTGACATCTCTGAGAATTATATTAGTGCAATGTGTACTCAAAAAGCCGATGTGGGATTATTTAGTTGCCAACTTTGTCAGTCTTCTGAAGGACAGAGAAAACAGTGCAAAGGATACAGACTCTAAAGCTGATAGGAAAGGTTTTATTCCTAAACTAATGGCTATTGTAAATAGTAGATTTCACTGCAGAACACATTCCTTTCACATGCCCTAACACATTGCGCGTGCAGATGTGGTACGTAGGGACATGGCTTAATTATGGACTTGCCTGTGCTGGGTTAAGATGAACTTAAGGCTCTTTCCAACCTAAATGATTCTATGATTACCAGCCCATCAAACAATTTTGTTTCCAGAGAGAGACTCACACTGTTCCACCTTGGGTGGTTCTCTCACAACTGCTTCTCCCCAAGATAAATCTTACATTTTGCATACTAGCCAGGATGAAAAACCTTTCCCCTTCCTTTTAGGATGATTAAGGCTTAAAGTTCAAAACTTCCCTTTCTTTTTCATCTAGCTTATATATATTCTTTGTAAAATATGAAAACCCAGTATGATGACCATGAAGTAGGAATTAGTCAAATGCAGAAGCGGGCAAATACTGGATTTTGGCTCACAGGGTAAACCAGAAAGACAACAAACCTAAACAGGTGATTCTTTTGTTTTGAGATTTACTTCTTTTATGGATCAGTTTTCAAACTGTTCTGAAGTAAAAATACTGCTTCAAAACAGGGTCAGATGTGTATTTAATAAATTGCAGTAACTTGTAAATAGGATTCTATGTCTGCCTGGTCAAAGCTTTACTTCTCCTGAAATTTCTATTGTTAAAAGGAATGTTACCTGTATCCATTCAGGAATAATATAATTTTAGCATTTACTACTGGAGTTACTGTAGTAGTTTTAATTCTTTTGGAATATGAACATGAATCCACAGTCTTCATGTTACTTGTAGCAAATATAAACATGAAACAATAAAATTTGCTAACACTAATAACAGCAGTTGAGGAAGGTTAAAATTGAAACAGAAGGAACCCAGGAAAGGAAATATGCTACATTTAAAATTGATTGTAGCTTTAGTCCCACATGTGCTTAGCTAAAAGACAGAAATTATTTAATTGAAAATATGTTTTCTTTATGTTGTAAAGTAAAATCAGTGGCTTGGATTCAGGCCTGTGCTGCTTCTAGATCACTCTTTGAAAGGGTCTGTCAGTGATTTTGCTCTGCTTTGGTAACTTAAACTGTGTGACCATGTCAGTGGTCATAAAGCAACTGGAAACAACAACTTTTAACAATTATTTTCCTTCAAAAAACACCCCCTCTACCGGTAGGATTCCATTAGAAAAGCCTAAGCATTTACCCCACACAGGCTCTCTACTGAGTTAGCTCTACAGAGTGACTGCCCTGCACAGTCATACTACACAATGAAGCAAATAACCAGGAATCATAAGTAAAGGAAGTGAAGTACATTTAAAATAATGGATATCCACTGCTGTGTTGCATTTCACCTTATTATATGCCCAAGAGGTGCCTTACAATGTCCTGATACAACCAAACACTTCAACAAGCAAACTCAAGTCAAACACTGAAAACAAAAATTCCCCCCATTTTGTAGTTCTCACAGACAAAAAACCATTCAACAGCAACCCAAGCATCTCCAGAGGCATGCACATTATTTTCAATGAAAAATTTGCTCATAAAACTCTTTTCCACTACATCCTTGACCAGCTAGAGTTATCAACACTGCTGATGTCCTGAGGGCATCTACAAAAACAGATGGCATTCCAACTCCATCACATTGCCTAAACCACCTTCTGCTCCACCAGATGACCCTCAGAGAAAATGTACCTCCATTTTGCAGTTCCTTGCTTTTATTCCTGCACACTGACACAATAGGTACTAGCTGGCACATGCTGTGACTCCAGAGCTACAGGTGTTTCTCAGTGTCCCTGATGGATTCCTCTGCATGTGAAAACTGATTGAACCAACAACTGCATCTGCAGAGCAGTCTGGGGAGAAGGAGGATGGATAAGATGACAAAGGTCTTTTCCGGCCCTATTTTCTAGTATTCTGTGATGCATCTGTGATCACACTGTGTAACACTTGTGCCTTTCTTTCCCCACTACCTAAAGGCAGTTGCCTTTCAACCAGCTGGAATACAAAGACAAGGTACCTGGATCCACGGTATCAGGTGCAGATTAGCAAACTGCGGACAGTGACAATTGGATTCTCAGCTAACTGCTGCTTTCAGTTGTGATGGGGAGAGCTCTGCCTGTGTCCTTCAATCAACCCTGGAGGGAAAGAATCCTCTTCTGTGGAGAGACCTGAATATTTGTCTGGGAAGCCACAACCACAGCTCCAATATATGTATCTGTACCTCTGCCATAAAGCTTAGCGTCTCATGCTATGTAAGGTCTTTGTAAAAATGTTGCTATGGATTATAGTCTCCACTCTGAAATGATAATTCCTGCACTGATCTCAGTGCTACAAAAACTACTCTTGGGGTACACATTATTTGCAAAATACTTCCAAATCAGAAGACTGGATCTATGACTGGGTATAAGAAATGATAGCCTTCTAACAGTTTAAAAATAATGATGAGAAAGACAGCCTGGGGTAAGAGGAAACTTCCCGATGATCAGATTAAAAATGACAATTCCATTTTTCTTCAAGGGTAAGGAACAAGAACAGCCATTCATCAAGGGAAACTGCTAATCTCCTTAGTTTCAGCACAACCAAAATACTGTCTAAATTAAATATGGGTGATGTTATTGGATAAACTTTCTGCAATACCTTTTGAGCTGCCCAAGGGAGTTTATGGCTAACTCTAGGAATCATTCTCTGAGATGACCTTCTGCAATGCTTGGTGTTAAACTAGAATTTGGCAGGGTTACAGAGAGAAAAGTAAAGCCAGTCTGATTCCCCTAATATATTGGCATTTAAGTGTGGACCATGATAAAATCACTTTTCCCCTGACATTGGGGGAGTCTGGACTATCTGATGAAACAATAGCAAGAGTAGACATATATAGTTCAAGAGTGCCATGCTTCCCTGGCTTACTGCATTTATCAAGGTGGGATGACAACAGTTAATTTCTGAGGGTATTTTTTCCCAGTTTTTTGACTTATAGTAGTTCTGCTACTCCCTGCTTTGTCCAGCATTGCCCAGTGTTACTACTCACGAATGCTGGAAGTTAACTGATAAACAAAGCCTATGGGGGAGGGAAGGGGGAAATTAGTTTTCCGTGAGTCTCAGCCAAAGCAGAGCCAGTTCTCTCTTGAGGGGCCTTCAGGTTCCTCCTTTTTTTCCTGCACTAAATCAAGGAATACTTTGTCAGGGAAACATTCTCACGAGCCACAAGAGTGCTCAGTAGCTGAACAGGAGTTGCAGGAGGGGGTTTCAGGCTGGCAGTGCTTCTGTCCCTCTGCCACCTCACAGCTGCTGGCCCAGGCTGGCAGGCAGGAGGTGATGGGCTCCCAGCAGGACAGGCATGGACAGGACACAGCAAGGGCACAGAGACACCCCTGTACAGCAAAGCACAGGGTCATGTCAGAGAAAGGTAAAAAAGCCTGATGAAACTAATCAAGGAGGAAGGAGGTGGATGGGAAAGGAGCTGAAGCAGAAAGAGCACTTAGCTGTCTGCCAGCAGAGGCAGC
This sequence comes from Camarhynchus parvulus, assembly GCF_901933205.1. Taxonomy (NCBI): domain Eukaryota; kingdom Metazoa; phylum Chordata; class Aves; order Passeriformes; family Thraupidae; genus Camarhynchus; species Camarhynchus parvulus. The sequence goes on from NC_044572.1 coordinate 67,456,240, forward strand.
CACAGCTGGCTGCAATTTGGTGAGCAGCCTGCTTCCCCACCTGGTCCGCCCAGAGATAGCCTCAGCTGCCCCAGGTCCAGTCACCCCATAGCAAAAGGAGCTGCTTACAAAACTCTGTCACTTCAAAGCTAAATAAAATACACCCACAAACCAAACAAAAACAGTTTTTAATGACATCTATTTCTATGCTGAGGAGATCTGTTTGCTGAAAAGGAGACTGCTTCCTCTGCTGTTAGCATCGTGTTAGTAGGAAACATCTGCAGGCATCGTTACATTCATTTCCAAGCCAGACTGTGCTCAGTGTAGGCGATCTTCAGGCAACGTAATGGATAAAAAACAAAGAGGGTTTTGCTGAGTGTGCACACAGCCAAACATTTTTAGAAAGACTTAGAAGGTGGCCAAGTCTGAACGGATTATAAATGATAATGATAGCAAAAGCACATCTCTGATACACACGGCAAAGCTCTGTTAAATTGCAAATCATTGCACAAAGGCCTGTATGAGGAAGAGATTATCAGCTCCACTGCCTTTGACAGCAAAGATATTCAGAAAGCAAACTGCGGAGCAACACATGGCATTCTCAGGATATGGGAATTCCTGACATCCCATACATTTCTACCATATAATTCCCTCTGATACAAGCCCAATAGTCATTGCAGAACCATCTACTATTGACATTTTCCTTTCCTTTATCCTCTAGTAATTTAAGTTTGGATAATAGGTAAAGACCCTGAGGTTTTTGCCCCTCCTCTTCTTAGAAGACTAAAATCTCAAGCCAATAAAATTTCTTCACTTTCACAAAGTTTAAATACTGCAAGTAAGATGGCTAAAAACAAATCCAGCCCTAAAAAATGCGACATATAGCAATGACTCCCCCTTACACTTTCAATGAAGAACTAACCATCAGGCATTGCACTGGAAGTTCACCTGTGTGAATGCACACACACATGAAGTTCTTTGTAAACCTTTTTTTGTTTGTTTTTTCTTTTGTTTTAAAAATTTCTTCCTGAAAAATATATTCCTTAGTATTAGTCTATAATACTAAGAGATGTTAATTTGCAGTGAAAAGTGTTCCTTCTCATCTGCTTAGCAAAGCTGCATTTATGATTCAAAACCATCATTTATTGTTAAATTCAGTTGCTGTAGAGGGGTTTTTTTGCCAGTGTAATTGATTCTTTTACTATGTGGATTTTAGTATTAAACATAATTAAAGTAATTTAACATTGTATCATCTAATTTACATTTATAACCTATATTTCAAAAATAGCTCTTATTATCAATTAGTAAAGACTCATTTCTTCATTAATTTAACAATATGACCACTTAAAGATGTATTTTCTTTCACAAAATATTACAAAGTACATATTCATAAGTCATACTATAAAAAAGCAAAAGTGACATATCAATAAATATGAACAATCAGAAGCACACAGGCATTTTTCAGTGTATATATATGTTCATCCCAAACTTGATACATTTTGAAAATTAGTCATTCAAATTGAGTATTCACATTCCTATGGAAAGTTCCAAGTGCTGAAATTTCATAAATAAACAAACAAAACATTTAAGAGTAGTCCATGAGCATATATACATGAGATTTAGAGCAAAGAAGGCCAGTGCAACTTGAAACACTTGCCAGACCATAACCTCAAGAGAGAGTAAGAATAGCAACATTATGGCAGCACTAAGGTTAGCAAAGTCCTAACCACTAAGGCATTGAAGGATAGAATATTACTTCTGCTGTGCTGGTAACAACTGCAATAAAATAAATGTAACAGAATCCTGGGTATTTCAGGCAAACCCATCTGGTAAAACAGAGTGTTTGCCTACTGAATTCCTTTGGTTTGTAACAATGTACAATGTTTTGAGAGAAAGATACACAGACAAAGAAAATAAATACCCTCCAAACTTTAAAATATTTGTGTTTTAGATGTTCATCTGTTTCTCAATTTAAAATGTCTAACAATGGTTGCAAGAGCAAAAAAAAAAACCAAATATAGACCAACCACAAATACTGACATCCTACAGAAATCTAAATATTTTAAAGACGGAACCAAGACAAAACAAAGAACATCTTTCTGTAGGCCTTCACAATAAAACTGACTGGCAGAAAAAGGGGGCTGTGGAACAGCAAGCATCAGATGAAGCAGAGTGTCTTCTGCCCAGAAAAATTCGGCAGGTTTGAGGGAATAAGCTTTCAAAGTAGGAAATGTTTTACAGAAATCTGCACTCAGTGAAGCCTGAGGTGCTCTTATATAGCATTCCTTGCTGTCTTACAGATTTTTACTGCTTAAATCCTCTCAAGTAATCTGGAAATCCAAGAGTAACATTCTCTGCAGGTTTCATTTCTATCCCATTACCATTCCCTGTGACTTTTCACTTCACAGCAAGTGAAAAACTGTTACACAGTAAGGACCAAAAACATGGGAAAAAAACCCACAAAAAACCCCACCACCACAAAAAAAACCCAAAAAACAAACAAACAAAAAACAACAACAAAAAACCCAAACAAAAACCCCCAAAAACAAACCACCCCCAAAAAAAAAACCAAACCAAAAAACCACTATTGGTATCAAAACCCAAACCCATGCTATGGGGATTGTATTGAAAAGCCAAAACAGTAGGGCGAAAAAGTGAAGATAATATACAGACAGAGAAATAAGAAGTATAAATCTGAACTTAGTTCTGAGGTATAATTTTTTTTTATTGAGTACCAACAAACAGAATAGTATTTGCCTCTATTGTAAAAGAACAAACTGACTTTGAAGGAAGAAAGACACACAAGTGTTCCAAAAGCCCCCTAAAACACATCCACCTCATCACAAGTAAAATTCAACTTCTTATTAAAAATACAAAATAGAGGTTTGAAAAAGTATTAGCTCTTTTATGGAAAGATCGAAATATGGTAAATTATCTCCATTATTATAAAGCAATTAACTACCAGAAGTATGCAACTATAATTATGAGAAAAATCACACATGCCAGTGACCTTAATGAAAATTCATACTGGAAATGAGCAAAGAATCTCTGTAAGAAAGAACATATCCATATGCTCCAAAACATAAGATAGCACTCTTTCAGTGCCAGACAGCCTATGTCCTTGGCACTCGTTTATTTTAAGCCAAAAACTGAAACCTCAGGAACACAACAATTCATTACCCATTACAGCAGGTTACCAGAAGAAGTTTATAATATGTTAAGTAAACAAAATGGCCTCTACCTCCTAGCTGGAGCCATCTATTTTATTTATATTATGCACTGAAACGAGGCTCAGAAAAGTAATTTCAGAAGCATAATGAGAAAGCACTGATGAGATGCTCTCAAAAAATAGTGGACAAAATCTCTTTTTCTCCTTTTTGAAACACTCAGATTTGTAGGTCACAAATCATTCAGTGATTTGCTATTGAGCCTTTCTCCCACCAGACTGGGTTTTTCAATAATCACCTGAGAAAAATCATGACAAGACCAAAAGAAACAGAAGAGGCAGCAAATGTCCTTCATTTTCATGAATGAAACTACTCTTCACAGCATATTAACTGTCTTCATAAAACTTAGGGATTTAGATCAGGCTGATTGATGCTTCTGTAGCACTTACAACCAACCTGAAGAGCTTTCTTAATGACCTCATGTTGATCTTAGATCCCTGGCATGACCAGGCAGCAGAATAGCTGAGAAGTAGGGATTTTCTATATACTTAACAGACACAGATTTAGGATATCCTATTTTCCTGACCTTTAGTAACATGCCAAAAGAAAAACCAAACAAAAAAGATCTCAACCAAATAATAAAACACCTCACCAAATGTATCAAATTATATAGCTTTAAGTTTACAGTAGAGATATGGAGATTATTCCTGTTTAGATTTACTCATGTTATTAATTCACAGCAGCAGACTCAGGCAATGAAATATGATTTCTCCCCAAGTCATGCAAAAAAACCCCCAAACACTTGATTCTATGGTCTGTCCAGCAAATTTTGCAGACAAAAGCCTATTATACTGACAGTAAAAACCAAACAGTGTTGATTAAAGCATATTTCATTTAACTGAGATATAATAACACACATCCCCTTATTACTTATTCAGTCATGACGTTTGGAAGGAACCTCAGGAGATCATCTAATCCAAACCCCCTGCCAAAGCAGGGTGACCTGGAGCAGGTGACACAGGAACACATGAGGTGGGTTTGGAATGTCTCCAGAGAGGCAGACTCCACAACCTCCCTGAGCAGCCTGTTCCAGTTCTCTGCCATCCTCAATTTAAAGAAGTTCTTTCTTGTGTTGAGTTGAAATTCTTGTGTTTTAGTTTATGGCCAACACTGAAACAAGTCTGGCACCATCCTGTTGACACCCACCCACTTTTGAGATATTTATATGCGTTGTTGAGACCTCTCAATTTTCCTTTCTCCAGACTAAACAGGCCCAGCTCCCACAGTCTGTCCCCACAAGAGATGCTCCAAACCCTAAATCATCTTTGTGGTTGTTGACTGGACCCCCTGCAGCAGCTCCTTGTCTTTCCTGTACTAAGGAGCCCAAAAATGCACACAGCACTCCAGATGTGGCCACACAAGGGCTGAGCAGAGGAGGAGGATCACCTCCCTTTTCCTGCTGGCCACTCTTCCTGATGCACCCCAGGATATCATTGGTGCTCCTGGCCACAAGGACACACTGCTGGCTCATTGTCAACTTGTCACCCACCAAGACTCTGAGGTCCTTCTCTACAGAGCTGCTCTCTAGGGGGTCAGCCCCCAGCCTACACTGCTACTTGGGGTTATTCCTCCCCAGGTGCAGGACCCCACACTTACCCTTGCTGAACCTCATTGGGTTCCTCTCTGCCCAACTCTCCAGCCTTTTAAGGTCCTGCTGAATGGTGGAACAGCCTTCAGGTGTGTCAGCCACTCCCCCCAGTTTAGTCAGGGAAGTTACTGAGGATACATTCCATCCCTTCATCCAGGTCATTCACAAACAAGTTGGGTAAGACTGCAGCCAGAACTGCTCCCTGGGGAACACCACTGACTGCAGGCCTCCTGCTGGTTTCTACCTGTATCATTACCTCTAGACCACAAAAGCTGCCAATTAGCTTGGATATGTATTACATCAATAGCCATCCTCTTCTGTGGAATTTACAAGGCAGGAGTCTCTGAAGCAGTCATTCCAAAACTGGGTATCAGTTTCTGGAATTTTATGGGGCAGGTAATAAATTAGACAAAGTGAATGTTAAGACACAATTAAGTTCATTTTCCATGCAATCTCAAATGTATTTCTACTGGTATGTGTACACATCACCACAAATTCCACTATCAAATCAATATACAAATATTTCACCTTAGAAAATCCATGTTTAAGAATTCTGTTGTGCTACTTCCCTCTCAGGTGCACTAGAAGGAAGCTACCCCACTGCAGCTTCCACACAGCAGTAGTTATGATTTGCCACTGACAGAAGAAAAAGCAAACCTGCAATTGCATGCAACCACAAGAGGCCCTAAATTAAGTATTTCTGCTCAACCTGTAAATGAAGACAATTTTCTCATTTGCACAGTGAGCCAGGATACCTTTTCTGTCACTGACCAGTGTCAAAAGTATCACTTTACACTCCAAACCTTCTGGACTAGTACCTCTTATTAAGTATATTGTTCTTGAGGGCATTTTTCCTCTTTCTTCTAGCAAACTGTTCCTCTTACAGAACTATAAAAATTCTTGTAAACATCCTGTGATAGCCCATAAACTGCAGACTATATTTAAATGTTGAAACATGCATTTTTATTTGTCAAACTCTTGCACAAACACTTGAAATTAGGTGGTCTTTCCTGGTATCTTGAAAAGAAAATATAAGGGACAACAACTACCAATATTTTTATTAAGCACACAGACAATTTTCCTTTAAATTTAACAACGAAGCATTCCAATCCATTCCAGTGGTGACCCTATGAAGTTGGTTCTTTAAAAGCCTGAGGTCATATTTACCTTGCAAACAAGAAAAACCCAACACAGACTAGATTTGTCAGCTTTCTAGGATATGTTTAAAACCAGCAAGAGTCAAAGGTTTTCAGGAAAGTCTCAGGTAATGCTTCACTGCTTATGTCATTAAATAGGTCAAAAAATAATTTGAACAGTCTTAAAGTGAAAAGCATGCATGGCACAAGGACAAGTGGGTTATTAGAATACACATGCTGTTTCTTTAAGCCTGAGACAGGAAGCCAGATCCTGGACAGGAAAAGTTTGTAGCAGAATTCACTTAACTGAAAGTCTGCCAGTTTATAATTAGTAACCTCACTCATTATGTTTTGTTTTTTCTTTTTAAATCTTAGCCAGGCATTTGTTTGACCAAAAACACTGTCCATCATTCTGTACAGCTATCAAACAAAATGAAACTAGAAGATGACTTTCTTGTATGATGTCAAGCTAGAAGTGATAAGATTAATGTGGAAAGTCATTATTTCAATACATATCCTAGTAGTATATAAATCTGTGATATTCTGAGAATGTGTATTTCCCTCCACCATCTGAGTAACAGCCTTAATACAGATGAGCTCAGGCCCAGTAACAAGGCTACTAGTTCACATACCTACAGCCCAAGTGATTTATAAATCATTTACCTTCACACAGAAAAAGATTAAAATAACTATGGCACCATGTTAAAAGAAAGGATGAGGATCACTGGGAATGTATGGGAGAAGAAAGGATTGCCACTGTGGAATGAGGAGGAACAAGCACAGAACTCAGATTATTCAAATGTAGTGCATAATTTTTTGGAAAGTCTGGAGGTAAAAATGAAACAGAAAGTGCAACTGATTCAGCAGGGTCAACTACTGAAACTGCAGGTCACTGTGCAATAAAAGTCAGTACACTACAAACACTGGGAATTGCATGTGTGGAGAAAAAAAAATAGTAAAAGTAAGAAAGAAATGAGTTTGTTGCATCCTGCAAATATCTGCAGAGAACATCACCTGACCAGACTGAGCAAGCAATGCATAGCACAGACAGCTGCAGATCTTGGGCTGCTGATCTTTAAAAGTGGAGCAATCTTTAAAATCTGATAGGCAAAACATGTAGAATTTTCAACTGATTTGGGAACAGCACACACTTGATTTAAATTTAAACTTGATCAAAATTTGAGGCACACATAAATTAAAGCAGCCCAAGGTTGCCCTTGATAGTGGGATGGACAAACCTCATGTGGGGCAGTTCAGGGGGCTGCCATCACCCAGAAGGCAAGCAGAGTGGGAGGAGAGTGGGTCACAACTTCCAAGTAGGTCACAAGGCTATTCCCTCCCTTCTATAGAGGAGGAAGGTAGGGCAGTGAGAACAGCCCAGTCCTGCATGGAGACAGCAAAATGCTGTGCCTTTCTGGTGCCAGTCAAAAAACCATAACCATAACCCAGGACACTCACTGAAGGAAAAGAAAAAAAAGGGGAAAACCAAAAATAAAAAAGAAATACATTTTCTTGCCATAATGGAATATATATTGGTGCAATGGGAGCAAATAAGGTATTATGCTGTGCTGAGAACCATGTGAGTTGTCTTTAGCACCCTTCTAGCTTTACAAGGATAAAATTAGGAAGTCTTCAGACTCTAGAAAGTCTCACAGGTGCCAATGTCACCCCTAAGTTTGAGAAAAAACAAAGCAAGGTTAGGAAATCTCAGAAGGTCACGGCTGCTGGATTAGACAAGCCTGGCCAAAAAGCTGTGCTGGGACAGCTCAGGAGTGTCACTGGAACACTGGCTATAGGAACTGGGGGGACGACACTGGTACAACCCTTCCCAATGGAATTATTACGTTTCCCCCTGTAAATACCCTTGGACCACCGCTGTTATTTTTTCAATAAAATTTTGGATCCTACTCTTGGCCACCCAATTTTGAAGAGACACATCTCCAGCCCTCAAAAAAACCACAACACAAAGCCACCACCAGCACAACCACCCCACACACCTACAACCAACCTCTACAGGTTGCTTGAAATCAAGTAAGAAACCTAATGATAAGGGGTAATGGGGAAAGAGAATAGATGTTTTTGAGACTGGTGGCAAAACAAGGAATTATTCACAAAGGGTAACAACCACTGGAAGATGAGAGAAGCAAGGTATATGAATAATTGAAAAATACATGAAGAAATTCACACACTATCAAACTAAAATTACTCTTCAAGTCAAAGGTCTGCCTTGGGCCCAATTCTAGTCAGTACTTTTTAATCAAGACTCAGATAATGGAAGAGAAACTATACTCATGAAATGAACAGATTACATCAAATTAGAAGGACTGCAAATGTTTAGAAGGGGAGTATTGTATTTCTAAATTATAGTGCTGAATTTGAAAGACAGCTTGAAAAGAGATTTTTTATTTGTATGGAAGAAAAATAAAACATGCATTAAAAATATGAAATAACAGACTATGGAGCAGAACATAGGAAAGTTTATTGAGATATATAGTCAATCATGAAATCTACACCCTTTAACAATGTTAATATATAAAAGAAGGCAACATCCAATTCAATGGCACATTGATAAGAAAACTTTATATGTGCAAATGACAATACATTCTACTAATTATCTGCTGAAACAATCCAGTTTTGAGAAATGTACCTCAAAAGAGATACTTTGGACTGTTCATGGCTGATCAACTAAGTCAAGAGATTTAAATACAATGCATAAAATGAAAGATTAACAGATTAGGGTCTTTTTAGTCCCCATAAGGAACAAGTATCAAGATCTGACACCGTTCTACAGCATGTGCAAGTCAGATATTAATTGTTTGTTGGAAGAATCACTACTGAATGGCTTTGGCTGGACCTGTACCAATTAGAATATACCGAGGAAAGAAAAGAAGTGGACTTTTCAAATAAAAGCAGTATGAAAGGAGAGTTAGAGATGGTTTAATTCCCATTATACATGTATTTTAGGAACCAATCATGCAACCTCTGTTAGGGAAAACAAATGCTCAATTCTGCCTTGGTACAAGAATGGACTAAGATGATCAGCATCTCCTAGAGTCCAAGCTGTAGCCCCTACAAAATCCCTGAGGTTTAAAAATAAATTCCGCTTTCCACACACATAGTTCCAGTTTCAATGCTATCGTATTTTGAACGAAGGCCAATATTTATTGCTTCAGTGACATGTTGTTCTACACAGCTCTCAAACTTAAGATGTTTGGTATTTCTAACTGGAGAAAACGTGTTGGAGTAACAGGTTTACTATAAACAGATGCCATCTTGCTAGTTTGAAGCCATTGGTAGACATCAGCATCACTAAAGACCGAGCCAATATGAGCATTAACTCCCTAAACCTACTAAATCTACTAGAATCTACTAAATCTACTACTAAATCTACTGCTAGACCTAAACCTACTTGAGAGCATACACCACAGGATTCCCATCTGGTAACAATACCTCCTTGAAAATTCCTAATTGACCTCTCCAATTCTTAAAATTTCTAACAAAGACTGGAAGGCTACATGTCCAAATAATAAAATGATTCAAGCATTAATAACACTTAACAAAGTCTGGATACAGTTTATGAGCTCGATTTGACTATTTGCTGAGGTAGATGGGAAATTCTCAGAATGAAGTCCCTCTTTTCCCTCTGAAATCAAATTTCCAGTGTTGAAACTTAACAAGTAAAAACTATACTGATTTTGGTTCCTGCAGTTTATGTAGGATGGCATGACACATTAGAAAAAGCACTTAACGAGAGCTGATGATCATGTTTTATTTAACTACCAAACACACATCACTGCAGAAGCACAACTAGATTATTCCTGGAGGTGCACATTAAGATATGTGGGGCAATAGAGGGTTGTAACCAGTGAAATTCTGACATTAGGCTTAAAAAATTTTAGAGTTCACAAAGAGGTTAAGTCAAGTACTGGAACAAGTGTCCTTGCAAATATTTTAAACAAGCCCTGAGCAACCTTCACAAGGACATCAAAATGTATGATGAAAAGCAAAACAAAAACCCAGAACCTGAGGCACAAGACTGAATCACATAATTTTTTTCAATAACCAAATACAACCCAATGTATCCTGTTCATTGGACTAACTGCTAGATCTTGGGAATTATTCTTACTATAGAGCTGAGTAAAGAATAGTGACATATTAACCTGTTAAATACTGCCTTTCAAAACTTGTTTAGCCTCTATCTCTCTATGACCTGCTATCACATTATTCAAAATTAAGTCAAAAGGCAACTTCCTTCATCAGTTCCAAAAAGTTACACAGACTAAAGGCTCAGGCCACATTTTGCTGGGTCTGAATTACAAACTTATAAGGGTTTGAGCGAGGTACCTTCGCTCTTATAATTCACATGGACATAGCTACCGGTGCAAAGAATGAAAATGGCTAAACTAAATTGTCATTAAAAAGGCCCTGTATTAGCCGAGTTGAGACATAAAGCTATCCTTCCACTGCTGTAAGAATTCAGAGGTTTCTATGTTTCTATGTTCATATATTACATATTGCCAGTACTTGAAGAAGCTGCATAGTGACAGTGATCACATCTATGGCGGGGTGGGTAGCAGATTGGTCTATTGCATCAGGTTATGGGCAACTAAGAGATTGTTAATTGGAGGGCCTCAGTCATATCTCTGTCTCTACTCATTGTAATAAGGGCTTTTGCTCAATGAAGAAATCACCTTTGGAAACTCTCCCCACCACTCTACCAGCTATTTTTAGGAGGAAAAAAAGAAAAACTAAACCTTTTCAAAATACACCTAGGGCATGCTTCAGTAAGCAGCACTGCGAGTTTCAAGGTCCTGCTTTGCCCAGTTGCCTGCTGGTTTCAGCCCGTGCTCAGTCCCTTTAAATAGCCTGTCACAAATTAAAGGATATGAACAAGAACAAGCAGCCAAAACCATGGAGTGATAAGCAGGACAGATAGAAGGAAAAAATACATTGTGCAAGCAAGTGTAGGGAAGCACTTCTACTTAATGTTTAACCACAGAACTTAACAGGGGGGAAAGTATGGCTTGGGCTAGGTTGCCTAATAGAAACCTGTGGCTGTATTTCTCCTTCTCTTCAAGAAAGAATGAAGATTTCGAAGAGGCTGCATGCTGAAGAAGACATTTAAACTGAACTGATAGTTACTGAAGAAGATACTTAAAATTTTCCTTACTTTTTCAGAACTTCACAGCCTACACAATGCAAGGGAAAAAAAAAAGAAAAGCAGTGTGTTTGTGAGACCTTTTATCTTAAAATCTATTCACACTGGATCTCCCTGCAGGTATCTTTCCAGACTACAGCTCAGCCTGACACATTTAAAATTAAAAAGTCTCTCCGGTGAAATGCTAGTCTCTAGACAATTGCAACAAAAAAAAAATCATAAAAGATCACAACAAAACAAAACAACCCCAATCCTCTTTTTGTTAAAGGGTGGAAACACAATTTAAAAAATCCTCACTCTTTTCTTGTATTCATCAGGCTCCTTATGCCAAATGAGCTTTCACATCCAAGACAAAGTCCGGAGTTTGAGCCGCAGAGGTCTACCAAAGTATCATGTAAGTCCACCTCTACTCTGGTCCTCAGCTGAGATGGAGGCTAAAGGAAGAAATTACAAATGGCAAAGGCAAGCCCTTTATTAGAATGACCTCAGCTGAAGTTTTAATAACCAGCCTACACAGTTGCTCCTTGTCAGCACACTCAGGCATTCAGGGAGGCGTAACAGTCTGCACGGCTCTTGGTGGGAAGAGCAGAGGTTGCCAGAAGGAAGTGTTTGGAGGGCACATAACCAAAGCTGGGCTATGTGTACACAACTGAAACATAAGCTGCTTTTCTGCAAGCAAGCTCTTTTAATAGGAATCCAGTTTATTTATTTATTCAGAAGCAGATGGCATCCTCTCAAGATGTTATGCAGAACATGACACACAAAACAAGTATATTCATCTGAGCATATTTTTTCTAATCAACTCCCTGCTATTCATCATTAAGTGACAAACAAAAATTTAGTCTCCAGAGTCTGATAATACTCTAGGCTAACTGAAGTTAACTCAGGATACAGCAGTAAGTGATGAAATGTAATGACTTGTAATGCACTGGAGCACAGACTAGATGATGTCAGTGTCTTTTGACTTAAAAGGTTCTACAAAAAAAAAGCATTCCAACTACAGGAAAAAAAATATTACAAATTGCAGCCTCCGTACTGATGAGCACATTTGATAGACAAGCCCCATGACCTATGGTTACTCAGAAGTGCCTAACAGAATTTTTTGTATTTCTACAAAGAGAACAAAAGGTAAGAAATCTTGTCAATGTGTTAGTAATACTGCCATGCAATCACTGTGTTGTAGGATTCTGTGTGGCATTGCTGATAGCTTTCATACAAAGATTTTATGTAATTCCTGCTGAATCATGACCTTTAATCTCCATTCATTGCAAAGCCTAAGTAACCACCACAAAGACTTGTAGAAGGATATCATGTCAAAGAAAATGTTATCCCTTCATGCAGACAAAACACAATTTAAAGGAAGTCAAGTACTATCAAATACTCCCCCCTGTCCCAACCCTTCTCACTCCATACCTCAACTCAGAGACCACTGTGCGCCATCTTTGATAGATGCACCATGTTTTCCTTTTAATAGGGAAGTCATACATATCTAAGTGTATTGATGTATTGAGGCTAATTTGCCACACAATGGTACAATGCAGTACACCAAAAGTGAGTCATCCTCTCATTATGGCCTCATACAACACATAATTAAAATATAAGGGACTCCCACAAACTAAAGTAATTTTAGAATTTTCTGCATGAAGAATATGCACAGTCCTAATATTTTCTAACAATTTAACAATTTACTGGTTTTATTTTAAAATAAGATCACATTGAAAGAATAGTAATATCAACTCAAGGAATTTGTAAGTTATGCACTTTACCAAGGTGGTTCAAATTCAGCAGTCACTGAAATCACATTAAACTTCTAAGGTCCCTTTCTTTTTCTGACAGCGTTTTTCCAGTTTCTTTTCATTGCCTCCCCTGCACTCCTACCTGGGATCATCAGCTTCCACTCTCTGTGAAAGGAGGTCCTTCCCACTCCTCTCCCCTATGCCTTTCATTTCTTCCATTGACAAGGCAGGGGAAGGGAAGGACTTGAGGATTTGGACTGCACTTGGTCCCATCTCCTTGGGAAAGGGCAGAAGACTGCAAGAATGGATCCTCTGGGACCAAATCAGCCTGTGACCTGACTGTTGGGATGAACTACTATATGGAGTTAAAGATTATAAGAAAAAAAAAAAAAAAAGTTGTATCTTTTCTCAAACTTACTGCATCACAAGATAACTTGTACCCGAAGTTCTCATGATCAAGAATGATAAAATTTACAAAACTGTAGTAGTATTATGAAGAAATTTTGTCACCCTATTTCTCTTATATTTGTAAGGGTAAATTGAGTAGGTAAATCTAAGCTAGTTTCAGTGTGAACATTCCATTTCTTATTAATTACTTATTCTCACTTTACTTTGTTGTGCCTGAACACGGGTGAGAGAATAAAAGCTTGGTTTTATTTACATGTGTGTAATTCTTATTTTTAAGAGTTTGAGCCATTGTTATCTGGATGATTTTGCCCAACTCAAGTGCCCTCTGAAGATTAGCATGCATCATTACTTTCCCATTCTGCTATATCCAGAATGCTGAAGAGACTTAGCAGGTACCTAAATATCTTTGGAGGTTGGAAAGGAACACTTAAAATTCAATTTTTCGTACTGGTACTGTTTTTCTTCTATAGTTTTTCATACTGAAGACTATTTCCAAGCATTGCCAGCTGGGCTTTTGTGTTCTCTGTCCCCTTTTGGGAAAGAGACAACAGTTGAGATCGTGACTGAGCTCCAATAGCTCCATATGAAGGAGCTACCAAGCTTCAGTTTCCCTCCATGGTCTACCTCTCCCACAACTAATCCTATGGAAATGCAGCCAACTAGCAGCTCAACACTAGTGAAAACCTAGCAAACCAGCTGGTAAGGGCTATTCAAACCCATCTGCACTTCTTAACTATTTCATAAAAAAAACACAAAAAACAAACAAACAAAAAACCCCCACAAAACCACAACAAACCCGAAACAATTTTTGAATGTTCATCTCATGAGATACTAGGATAAAAAGAAAATGAAGACCTGGGGCTCTGGGCCTCCTGCCCTTAAGTTAGTAGTAAAACACACTTGCTGGGCCAGAGATTTCCTGAGTTTTCAGAGATTATCTTGGTTACTGTTTGTGAGTGTGAAAAAAGATACAGTTGGAGAAATGAATAGTTACAGCAAATTTAGTAACTTATATATAAATATGTAATGAATGAGAAAATAATTCCTTCAGGGAACTGGAATAATGCTGCTGTTCTTTCCAATACTGTAACTGAAAAAGACAATAACAAAAAGCATTTCCCCCCTCATGTACTATAACTGAGAAATACTGATATCAAGATAGTCACTTTTTGATCCCTGATGAGAATAAAAACCAGTTGGGATCCCTGTGCTAACTAGGGATATTACAATTTAGTGTGGTTATGAAAATTCAGAAGTGAAGAAGGGCATTACATCCTCCATGAAGGGAAGGCTAGAGTACAATCCCATTTTCATCTGTTCCTCTAATGGGCTTTACCCTAACTTTAGACCTTTTTTCCATGAATGTAGATATTCTGCCAACAAAATTTCAATTGCATATTTTTCTTCATAAATCTTCAGCTTCCTACACTACATTTTAAATACACAAATTAATTTTAAACAAATCAACTAAATGTCTAAGTATTAGAAACTTCATCACTGAAACAGTACCACAAAGTCACAGAACACCAGGTTGGAAGGGACTTCAAGGATCTTCTTGTACAATCTTTCTTGCAAAAGCATGGTCTAGACAAGAAGACCTAGCACCCTGTCCAGCTGATTCTTGAAAGTGTCCAACTCTGGGGAATGCACGACTTGCCTGGGGAGATTATTTGAGTGGGTGATTGTTCACATTGTGAAAAATTCTCCTCTTGTGACCCATCTCGCCAGCAGCAACTTGCATCCACCCCATTACTCCTCATCTTTTCCATATGACTCCTTGTCAAAAGGGAGTCTCCATGTTCTTTGTAGCCACCCTATCTATAAATACTGGGGCATGGTAATAAGGTCTTCTCTGAGTCTTCTTTTCTCAAAGCTGAACAAATAAATTTCTCTCTCAGCCTCTCCTCACGCATCAGCCTGTCCAGGCCTTTGATCACCTTTGTGGCCCTTCTCTGGACCCTCCCCAGCCTGTCCAGACCTTTTTCCATTGTGGTGACCAAAGCTGAACACAGCATTCCAGGTGCAGCCTGACAAGCAATGATTAGAGAGGGACAATGACTTCTCCATCTCTGCTGGTGGTGCCCTTGTTGATGCAGCACAGCATCCTGCTGGCTTTCTTTGCTGCAGCAGCACACTGCTCACTCAGATTGAACTCTTTGTCCACCAGGACTGACTCCAAGTCCCTTTCCAGAGCTGCCCCTCAGCTGGGTGGACCCCAGCCTATGACACACTCCTGGATTATATTTTCCTTGCATGGGATACCAGGCCAGACTGTCACACATTAGTTTTTTTAAGAAGAGGCTGTAGGACACCATTTTGGAAACCCTGGAGAGTTTCAGGTAGACAACGTCACTGCTCATCCCCCACATCCACCGAGCAGGTTACTTTGTCATAAAAGGTGGTCAGATTTGTCAAGCAACATTTGCCCTTGGTGAGCCTCTGCTGGCTCTTCCAAATGACAAGCTTCATCTGTGCTGCGATGGCTCCCAGAAGGACTCACTCCATCACTTCCCCAGGGACTGAAGTTAGACTGACTGGGCTATAATTTCCTAGATTCTCCCCTAAGCCTTTCTCTTAGATGGGGGTAACATCAGCCTTCTTCCACTTTTCTGGGACATCCCTGATCTCCACAACTTCTTGACTCCTCTAAAATTTTGGAGAGTGGCCTTGTGGTGATGGCAGCATTCTCCTAACACCTCTGGTGTTAGGGCCCATCAGTGTGTATGGGTCTAATTCCTGTGACAGGTCACACACCAACTCTTCCTTCACTGATGGAGGGTCTGTGTTTGCATCCGCCTGGATTTTTGTTCTCAAGGCCAGGGACCCAGCAGTGAGGGTAAAGATGGTGGTGAAGAAACTGTTGAGAACCTCTGTGCCCTTCCAGCACTGCTGGTGAGTGTTCACTTCTCCTGTTTAACAGTAAGGCAGTATTTTCCTTCTGTTTCTGCTTGTTGTTTTCTTACCTAAAGAACCCTTTCTTGTAGTTTTTCACGTCTGGCCAATTTCAATTTGAGCTTTTGCTTGTCCAACTGCATCTCTGCACACCCTGGCAATGTTCTTGTAGTTCTCACTGGGTGTCTGTCTGCTTTTCCATCTATGGTGCACTTCTCCTGGCGTTGAGCAGACTCAAAAGCTTGCAGTTAAACCAAGGAGGTTTCTCCCTACTTCCCTCACCTTTAAAGGGCATGAATGGTTTTTGAACTTCCAGGAGAGTGTTCTTGAGACCTTCCAGCACTTGCTGTCTCCTTTACCCTCCATGGAAGCTTCCCACAGAATCCGTGCTAACCAAGCTCTGAGCAAGCTGAAGTTTTCTCTTCTAAAATTTAAAATAATTGTCTTAATATTAACCTTCAGTGTGTTCAGCAGGATTCCAAACTGCAATATTGTGACCAGCGCAGCCCAGGCTATCAGTAGCAGAGATATTACAAAGCAGTACTGCATTTAATTTGTTGATTTGCTCAAAACACTCATGTCACAGTATCTAACAGATGAAAATGAGACTGATCACAGGTACAACAAACAATGGGCAGAGCAGTTCTAGGATTTCAAAGCAATTTCTGAAAAATCTAAATTGAAAGAAACTTAAATAATATAAGCCTATATTTGCCAGTATAAGCCTATAAGCCAATCTGCCTATCTTACTTCATCCTCTACAAAAACATTTTAGTCATAAATGAGCCACAATACAATTAGAGCAGAATTACAAGAGTATCTGTGAAAACTGGACACATACCAAGGAATTTACTGACCTATAAACAAGGTCTGTAAAAGCACACAAAGATCATATAACAGTTCATATCATCCTGCAACCAACAGAAATCCTCCTAAACTGCTGAGGATTGTCAGGGATGCTGGAGTATCTCAGTTTTCCAAAGGTTTCAACAGCCTCCCCAGGGGCCTTCCCTAACCCTGACACAGTGCTGCCCAACTTACTTCTGTGCAGGAGAACCCAAAATTGCCTCAGAATACTGAACTTTTCTTTTTAGTCTTCAAAGAGTATGAGGCCTGTCCAAAGAGTGTATGTAGCAGTTACAGGAGAAGGATAAGATAATATTTAAGCATATTTAACAACCCCCAACACATAAAAGATTGAAATGTTTGAAAATGTGGTCACTGAATCTGACTGAGTTGTTAGAAGATCATGGTATAGCTAATGCTGACACTGGCTAAGTACGAAAACATTACACAAAATTACAAAAGGAAAAGTATGGAGATGTTAGTATCAGGCCAACTACAGACCCACCGACTTTTACACAGGTTTATCCTGAATAAATGTTATTTATTACTATTCCCACCCTTTTTAACCTGAACATATGTATTTGCCCTATCTGTAGTACCGTAGCCTATAAGTTTGTAATTTATCATACACAATAGTGTGCTGAAAATGCCCGCATATCACACTTTAACTGAAACGACTCTAGAGTTTATTACTGTTTTTAAAAACTGTGTATTACTGGCATGCCTAAAACATTTAACAGAGAAGGGACTACTCCTTGACACATTATGCACCAATCACTACTCTACTAATATACTTTATTTAACTACAAAATGACATTTCAAACTGGACTATGCCAACAAAATAGTAGCAGGGAACCCTCAACTATTACAAGATATAAGAGAAGAACAATGATTCCTTGAAGATGACCACTATGCCATACTAAAACTTAATTCTAGAAAGAAGAAAGGACTTCAGAGCAAAATATCTTAACATATTGTAACAAGTCCATTTTCTTCCTCAAAGCTTCACAGGAAGCTGAAAAATAAGGATCAGTGGGCAATACTAATTGTGTTGGCTTGTATTACTTTTTCAGAACACTGCTCTTTAGTGCTTAGTGCTTAATGCTACTCAGTGCTTTAATGTTAGCTAGTTACATCTGTATTTGGAAATGCAAAAAGAAGTCTGAATGCAAAACATTCAAAGCAAAGAAATGTTTAAATTTTGTTTTTTTCTCCATCTCACCTATTTAGAAAGGTTTTTCCACTGCTCCATTGTCTGCACTCAGAAAGATCATTTGTAAAAACCCTTCCTGAACCTGACTGACTATACAGGACCAAATAAAGCTAATGGAACAAAAAGCACTATCAATGTGAAAAGAACCAAGAAAACAAAATGGCCCACTAGCTTTCAATAACAGCAAAGATGCAACTTGTGTTTTTGTATAAACTTTTAAATATTTAAAATAGGTTTTCAAGCTAATTGCCTATCCATGCACAGAAGGTAAAAATAGATGATTCTCTAAAGAATGCAGAATAATCCATCATCCTTTCTACTCAGAAATTGAAACAGAAAATCACAAACCACATAGTAAGTTGTTTGAAATAGCCATTATTACCATATTGAGTTTGCCTGCTTGTACTAATGTAAGAAAAAACCCACTACTTTTGAATTCTTTGGTGAAAGGATGCACTGCCACAAATACATCTTCACACACTTATCAAGTTTGAGAGAAGCCCTGGCAGAATATTCTTTCTGTTTGCAGAAAATTTGTTTTTAAATTAGCTCTGTCAATAAAATGTTATGTCTGGTAAAATAAGCTTTGCATTTACCGTTGCTTTCAACTCATTCCTGTATTTCTCAAAAGTGCCCTCTGAATTTGAAATCCATCCAGAAAACCAAATGATGAGGGGAGAATACAACACAATAATTCTGTTTACACTGAATGGGATTTTGAGCTGACTATACTAAATCAAAGGAGAACAGATGACAATCAGTGTTCTTTATCTAAAGCATTTGAACTTTGAAGAATTTTTTTTCTAATATGATTGTTTTATACATTACTATAAGTGAGTTTTGTAAAGTAAGAGTGCTTCACATAAGGACCTCGTCAGGAACCAGACCAGAGCTCTATCTTCTCATTGCTTTTCCAATGCCTATCCTGATACCCTAACAGTTCAATGATTAGCATCTCTGAACATCTGCATAGTAAAAAGCTAATTATATGAGAAACAGTTAAGAGAATAATTCCATAAATAATACTAGCTAACAATGTAGAAAAACATATAAAAATAACTGAATTAAAATTTTCAGAAATGTCACAAAACATTTCCTTACTTCTGAAGAAAGAGAACTTACATTGTTTGTAAAACAATATCAGGCCTATAAATATGGTATATTCCCATTATCCCCATAAATGCCTATTTTTTTAAAATGGCCATTACCTCCCTCTCTTGGACTCAAACAAATTTTAGCAAAGAGTTCTCAGGACCAAATGGAAGCACCAATTAAAGCTATAACTAATCTTTCTCTTTTGAATTTGACACCCTTTGATTTCCCTAGATATCCCCTTGTATTATTCATCCAATTCCAGAATAGAAATTTCCAACTACATTAATCATTATTTCATCATGTCTATAATTTGTTTCTTCTCCAAAATATTTACTGTATTCCCTTTAGATATGGGATTTTAAAACAAATTATTTAATATCCTCTTTGTTCCTGTTGTACCAGCTTTCATCAATGGCTTGGCCTAGATTCCCCAGCTGTGTATGCACTGGAAGTACATTGGGACACCTCTCATAGGGACCTTGCCAGCCACTCATTCTGTTCCCTCTCATTCCAGCCCATCTTTCAAGCAACAAAGGAATTCAAGATGAAATCCAAACGACAGCAGTGCTAAGGCATGGAAGACACTGTGCCAGTCAACATGTTATCTACAGATTCATTATACACCACATGTGACTGAATAGTAACAACAAATGTGTGAGACAAACAAGAGAAACCTTCAGAGCTTCTTTAGTCCAATACTAGGCCAAGTCTTCTTGGAGTTGCCCTTCGCAGCACTCAGGCATTCCTATCTGCATCCCAAACTAAAAATTCTGTTTAGGAGCTAAATTCTGTTGAGATGATCAGCTCAAGTTATCTTTCTGCTGTCCATCACTTCATTTAGCTCCTGCTTCAGGTATGTCCCTCTGAAATTTCTGTTCTCTTGTACCTTAAGTAATAAAGTGTTTCTTTGCAAGTTTTGTACCTTTGCTGCTCACTGCAACACTTCCTTTAAAAAGAGATCACTAAATACAAATAAGCACAGATTCCACTGCCAACCTTGTGACACAACTACAATGAACACCTAAGCCTACTGTTTTCCTTCTTTCCAGTCAGTTTCAGAGCAGCCCTTTGAAGCACAACTTCTTACTATCTTTCATTGCCTCTTTCAAGGAATATTTTCAAAGAAAATAGATGACAGTCTGTATTTCTTTATCCACACTTCAATAGATGTTTAAAGAACTCTTAATACAATAGTACAAAGCTTTCCTCCACTTCTTCCACATTAAATTTTAAGACTTCCCAGTTTTCAGATGCATTTAAATTTACGATATTATAGCTCAAAGTGCCAATGTTTATGACTTGCCTTTGTTTCTTAAAGGTATCTAAAACATAATAAACTTTAAAGCATTTTAAATTACACTTACTTACTAAAGACAAAAGCTTTTTTATGTGTTCTAAGATTGCAAAATTAAGACAATCGTTACTAAAGAAGAAAACAGTTATTAAAGAAGAATTAACTGTTTGATAATTTGTGGCCTAAATGCATTTCAGTGTATGTTCTTAAATAAGTTCACCATATAAGAGGTACATAGAGCAGGTAATATAGATATTTTTGTTTGAAAAAAAATGCATACAGTGTTACAAACATACAGATTCTGTATTTATTTTCTTTTAAATAACAGTAGTTCACTGTATTATATCAGTAACTCACAGCAGCAGCTCCACATCATGGTTATACCACCTTGTGTACTGAAATTTCTCTGGCTGGGTAGAAAGTAGAGTTATTCCAGGGCAACATAATATATATGCACGTATACATAAAAATAAAAGGTGTTTTTATGAACACCTATAACATTCAAGACTGTATCCAGCTGTTATCCCAACAGCTAGCCTTAAAAAACCTTGGTTTTGAATCTTAAGTTTTGCTAAATCTAACTATATTCTCTCTTCCACAAGCATTGGTGCAAACACAGTATTTCAGAGTTTTGTCACAATTGCATGATATTTTATCCCACCTGTAACAGTCTCCCTGTGAGGATGTTTTGTTGACTTTACTTTATGTAGACAATGTGATCTAGGCAAATCTTCCACAAACCAAATTACAGTTGTTTTAGTTGAGTTTTTTAATGGATTTTTGCATCAAACTATTAAGATTAATCTTCTTTTCAAGAGAATACAGATTTATAATGACAGTTGCCTTGGCAAACGTGTTCCATCCACTTCGCAGCTTTAACAGAGATGGGAGATGAAACTTCTTCAACAATTGAAACAGCAAGAGACAAAAAAAGTGGCTGGTTACTTTACCAGGCACAACTGCAAAAGGCACCACATGAGTGTTTCTGATTGCACTTCACATTTCTAAAGCTGTTCTGAAAGTCTACAATTTTGACAATGTTGGATAAAAAAAAAAAGTACCTAGCTCAACATTTTTGTTCTATCATTCAGTCTGATCTTCAACACACTTTCTCTGTGCTAATGTATGCAAAGTAGATTGAAATGGTGTCTTGTAAACAGAGGCTCTGCTTCATTTTTCCTAAGTTTTGGCACAGCAGGTGTGACAAACCTGTCCTCAGAATTTACTTTTGTCTCAGGTTAGCACATGTGCTGTAGGAGAATGCAATGGTACATCATTACTGACCCCACCTGATCTGTCAGTCAAGAGAAATGGAGACTCCAGATCCCCAGCTCATGTAAACTGATGTAACATTAGATGAACTGCACACTTATGAGCTTTATGTTTACCAGGGGCTACAGCTGTAATACAAATTCCAGTGAGAACAACACAGGAGTTTTTCTAGCAACTTAGGCTGAGGTTTTTATGTCCAAACTGAGAATTTATTGGGAAATTTCTTACCTTTTTCTTAAAAGAACCCAAACAAACAACAACAACAAAAACCAAACAAAAAACAACCAAAACTGTTCAATTCAGGGTTTCCTTTAAGGGTTTTTCAGGAATGGAATTAAGAAAAGAAAAAATTTTGTGTCCATCTCCCTCCCCCGGGACACATCCTCTACCTCATTGTCACTTCCAGAAGGCTGATAAAAATAAGCCTGCCCTTAAAGAAGCAGTTGGTTTGGCCATTTATATATGATTAATCATATATAAAAATATATCTCCCATACCTGGGACTGGGGAAAGGAAAGGGATCACTCTTTTCAAAGTAACTACATTTTACACTAGCTCAGCTGCATTCAAAGTCTACACCAATGTAACACCCAACTGAGACATCTCCATTTTGGGTACTGAAGCATGGCAGAAAAGGAAAGAAACAAGTCACTTATGCCTTATGTTTCTCAAAAATGAAAGCAAACTGTGCACTTAGATCCTGATTACTATTATTATGATAATCTGTTGACATAAACCAATACAGTTCTAAAGATAAGAGATGAAATTCACAGCAAGTTCTCAGCCCTGGAGTTTAATGTAAAGTACCAATAATGTGTCCTATAAACTGCACAAGCAACAGGGCAGAGGGAAGACAAAAAACCAGAACAGCAACAAACCAATTTTCCACATGACACAGACCACGTACTCTACCATATTGCTTAAAACTTTAGCATTTACACTAAGCCAGAAAAGATAGATAAACAAGAAATTGGCAACAATTCAGATTAATTTTAGTTAAGAGTTAAACAGCTGAAGAACATGACTTTGTAAGACACAAGGAAAAATTGATGTTAGGTTAAAATGTTGCAATATAGTGCATAAGGGACATAATAATGTGAATTCTTAAGAAATAAAATCAAAAGTCAACTTCTGGAGAAAAAAACCAAACCCAAACGTCTCTTTAAGCTTGATTAAATGAAAACTGCTTTACTATTTAGTGATTTGCTAAAAAGATGCACAATCAAAGATAGAAAATTACACACTTGTGCATTTGAAAAAGAAGTTTAACCAGTAATTTTAGAAGTTAAGAGGGCTTTGCAAAGGACTTTAACCCATTTAATAGGCTTTTGTTTGCACTAATAAAATATTTGGTTGCTTTCCAGATCACTCAGCAGAGATCAAGCCACCATTCAAGTGCAACGTACAAAACACACTGAAAAAGGAAGTTCTTCTCTTAAGGCTTTTTTTTGAAATCACAATTTACTACTTAACCAACAAAATCTCCCAACTAAGAAAAAGGAGGACTCAAATCTGCTTCTGTCCTTTCGGGATGCTAAAAAGAAATCCAAAAAGACTGTAACACATCATCCCCAACTTTCCTCTTGTTTTACTCTAAATTCACAGCAATGAACTTCTTCAACTTTTCTCTTAATTCTGCTTTCTCAGAGGGTTTATATGCATGGCTTGTGGTCCATCTAGACAACTCTGTGGTTCACAGCTCTGTCAGCTGCTGTGCTCTTCCCATGGGACTCTCAAGCTTGGCCAGTTATGCTGCTGACAGCAGACCATTCCTCATGAAGAGTTCAACACCCAGGCAGAGGTGAAAAAGTAACCAGGAGAATTTGGGAGGGAAGTGTGTGAGCTTCCCTCACCCTAATGAACAGGGAGGGACTGAACTCCTTTCAGCTGGGCTTGGTATTGCATTGAGAACAGATGTTTCTCCTCAGTTCCAGTGGCCTCCATAATCCCTTCCACGCTTGCTTGATTCCTTTTGAGACTAAAGCTATCAGACACTTAACCAAACAGACACTATTTTCCTTTGGTGTTTGAGTGGATTTTTATTTTTCCAAATCTATGGGTTTTAATCCCATAAGCTGCTTTGGGGAAAGCCGAGAACAGGTAACAAACAAAACTCAAGTTCAGTCTTTTCTTCTAATTTTTTTTCGGATGCCACTTTTCATTTGCTGACAGTATCCCTGTTTTGAGATGAAAACAGCACCATTATCCAACTAAAAAATCGGCAGACATCCTTGTTCCTTGTAGGGTGCTACACTGCAAGCATCTTTGTATTGTCAGCCTGCTGCTCTTGCAAGTTGTTAATCTGAACTAATATGTCCAAGGAGGGAGCTGCTAATGCCACTGTGCACACTGGTGGTGCTTGTATGACTAACAAGTGATGTAATTTACTGCAGTTCTTGTATTTCTTCTCTTTCTGGGTGCTGGCACCATCCAGCCTTATTCTAATTTTGACAACATATGCAGCTAGATGTGCTTTTCTTCCTCATTTTAGATTTTGAGCTTTGCATGCTTTTCTGCCTGAAATTTCCCTTCTCGTGGCATTTATTCTCAATTACATCCACATGTTGGATATCGCTAGCTGGATAAAAACTGTAGCAAATATAGGGTTACCCAGAATAAAAATTACTAGAATTTGCCAAGAAACGGTATTACCCTGACTTACGGTCCTTTCTAAAATTTCAAGACAACTCTCTAGCCCTGTGTGACTGACAGATCAGATTCCCTTTACAGCTTCTCTTCTTGTGCACTCTATTAAATACAACATCCCTGGTTATTATGACCATACTATGCTGAAACCATTTGCAATAAGATTTCAAAGCTACTTTTTAATACTACTTTGATGAAGGAAACTTTCAGAAACTTTTAAGGTATCAGAACTTGTTAGACACAAAACCACTTTTTGCCTCGCCTAGTTTTAAGTAATATGCCTTACTTGTAGGTGCCACTAACCTTCTCCACAACATTTCATTTCTTTGTTGTTGTCTTTCTACTTTGTTCATCCATTCCAGGATTGCTTTTACTAACTTTTAGTAACAGCTGATGATCACCACATATTTCAAAATACCAGAGCTATAGCAATGTTCAATTCAGTGATCTGTCCTCACTTCTTCCATACATCACCCTAATTCTTAGCCTTGTATATATATATTACTCCATTGACTCAGTTTTCAATGCCAAGCCTTTAAAATATGAACATTCAACACAATGCTATTCTTTTGACAGCAGCTTGATTTCAGTGTGCTGAGACTCCCAGAGTAAATATGACAGATATTTTATTCCCCAGAAACCCTGTATATTTAAACAGATATTTGCTGATTGCCTTTTCTGAGACTGGAAGATTTTGGAACATGAACTGCACCACTGAAGTTTGTCTCAGAAAAAGCAGGATTAGGTGCTACAATAACACTAATATTTTCTAGTAATTACTGTCATGGCATTTTCATATGCAAACATGTTTCTGGGATTTTTGGTTTGCACTTCTCTTATAAATTAAACAAAAAAAAGGGTAAAAACAAGGCTGGGGAAAACAAACAACAGACTAAACACTGAGTAGTTTCACCATCCTGAGCAAGGACTTAAAGATCAACCTGAGTCACACTACTAAACAGTCCTAGCAGCATACTCAAAATCAGGAACACTGTTTTCATATTAAACTTTGAATTATTTTTCCAGTATTACTTTAAAATAATGTAATTCAGTTTAATTTTAAAAGTAGACTAAAATTTTTTTGAAGTGTAATCTGTATTTTTCTAGAATCTTTCAAAATTATGCTTTATGACTAGTGATTTCTGTTTTAACTAATTCAGTTTACCAAGAAAAAGGTCTTGATAAAAAATTCCTAAACCAGCTCAAGTAAGAAGTTATTTTTCAAAACATGCTTTTGTCTTCCTGACAGCATCCTCCAAGTGGTAGTAGGAATTCTTAAAATTAACAGAAGGTGTATGTGGAGGAGGTGGGAAGTTTGGAAAGAGTGCTCCAAATGCCAGATCTATCATCTGTATCATTAATATGTCAGAACTGGCACACATGAAGGTGCATTTCTGTGCAATGAATACCCCTCATGATATATGATTCCCGAGGTCGTGCTGAAAATGTGATGAGGTGTCCATTTAAGACTGAAGGAATGTCCTGAGTAAGGAGCAAAACAGGATCCTGAACTGCAGCAGCCCCATGCAGGGGAGGGAAGCACCTATTTACTACACTTTTAATGAGTTGCAGGGTGAAGTTAAAAATAAAAACAGCAAGGAGAAGAATGCATCTTCAAGGAGTGAAAAGACAGCAAATGTGTCAGCTCAGGAAGCTCCAAGGCCAGGAGAGCTCTAGAAGACAGGGCTGTTGCTTTGCTTCTCCCTGAATAAATCCACTCAGGCCATGCATAATGGCTGAGTTGGAGCCTGGGCTTCCATGAGAAAGATATGTCAAAGAAATCCTGAAAAGTTAGGAAGAGAGACTGATGTCAGATAAGTGCAAAGTATTTTGGAACATTTTTTCCAAGTTTTATAATCACAGAAATACTGCATTGATCGGAAGGTTACCCCCAAAAGTGTCGCAGGTGAACAAAATAAAACCCCAATAAATAAGGATATTTAGCATCCATTTCCCAGCAGATAGACACAGCTCAGCTAGGGGATGGGAGTGGTGCATCAGGGCAGACAGGGAAAGTCTCAGTTAATGCACTGATATGCCTCCAGCAGCAGACAGAAGGTGGAACATATTGTGTATGTTTCATCAACCACATATTGTGACTATCTCCTTGGCTCTCCTTTTTTGATCTACACCTTTAGGATCTGGTGAACACGTAAGTGTGAGAAAACTCTGGTATTGTCATCATCCCTAGAGCCAGTCAACAGCTTTCCTTGTTAGCTGCCCAGACAAATGCCTGCAAGAGTTGAAGGAGGTCGTGGCAGTTGAGGAAATTTTCACACAGCAGTGAAACAGGAACAAATCTCACCCAACACCTTCTCTGTCACTCCCCTTCCCCTGCAGGCCTTTCTGCTTCCATCTGATGCCCTGTAACTGGGCCCTTGCCATACCACTATTACCAAAGTGAGAGGTTGGTGGGAAAGATTTAATCTGATCTACCCAAAAAGATCCTTCATGCCCCAGGTATTTTTCTTGGATGCCATGAGGCAAAAAAATGAGATGCCAAAGGCAGAACTTACCAATCACTTCACTAGGAACCCTGCCATACTCCAAGATGCCTATTAACTATCATAAAACCATCCCATGCAAAAACACACTCCTCTACCTCACCTACTCAGAGAACTCTCATCCTGGCATCTCTTGCATCTTCCCCTTCAGCTTTGTTTACATCCTCTGAGATTTGCATTCCTTCTTTAGCCCATGCAAAGCAAGAGATATTCCTGGCATCTGTGTGTGCATTGCCATGGTTACCTAGTTCATCTGCAGCAAAATGGGTTGGTCCATGACCTGACACCGCAGTTCCAGGAACACATTCCTCCCTTGTCCACCACTTCTCAACCTCTCTGGCTGCAGGTGTTCTTTTGGAAAATCTCAATGCAAGCAACAGTGGGGTACCCAACACAAACTCTCTCAAAGTCTCTAGCGCATTTTTTCCCTATCCAGTGTCTCTAAGTGTGTTTCTTGGCAGGTCCAGTCCTTGAAAAATTCCAGACAATTTTTCCAGCAAGCTGCCATCAATAGCACACCTGCACATTTGACCTGCTGCATTTTATTTGAGGGTGCAGTCTTTACTTCAAAATTTGGACTTGGAAATTGAGCCTCCAAAGCCTGCTTATGAGAACACTTGTGACCACACAGCCGAGTCTGTCTGGGAAGAACAAACGTTTGGGGCACAACAATAATGACCAAGAATTCTTAAACAATGCTCTCAGCTGGATGGGGGACAAGGAGCTCCCTCCTAGAAGAGCAGTTTGGGTTACTTTGGTGTCACAAATTTTACAGTACAAATTGAATTAACTGTGACCTACTTAGATATTATCAAGCCAGACATCACTCCTAAAAAAGTGTTCAATACCGAATGAGGTATAAACAACAAAATATTGATAAAATATAATGAAAATAAATTTCAATCCAGGCAGAAGGCATATATGTATTTCCACAACTGCCTCAAATTTTCACAGAAACAAAGCTTATTAACTTTGTTTTTTAAGCAACATCACTCTCATGGGTTTTTTCCCCAGGCAATATTTACAACAAAATAAATATATAAACTGTTATGAAGAATCCTTGCTCACACCATTCACCTCTTCCCCTAATTAATGTTTCTAATATTCATACCAAATTTGACCAATTTATACAAACTTAAAGCAATGATGTAATATCTGGAAATGGTACACTAAATATGTGTACCACACAATGTCGAGGCAAACATGGATGTATCTGATGGTGATTCCGAAAACACAAGTACCAAGGAAACCAAAAGCTGTAAAATTAGAAATGGATTTGTAGTTATATAGTTACGTAAAACAAAGTGAAGTTCTCCAAAGCTGATTTAGCGTGGCTGAAACAGTGGGTAATTTGTCTGCATCTCAACTGCAAAAAAATTCCAGTCAAATGAAAAATCACCACCAAAATGATGACTTGTACACCTACCTTTTCCATTTATTGTTAATGCTGATGCAATTGTGGCTGTTACTGGCACTGGCAATTGTGGCACTAATGGATGTATCCTTGGTCGGCTCCCCATCCTAGCACGCTCTGCACCAGGTCCTAACAATGCTCCCACAGGTTTTTCTGCTGCTACTTCCGGTGCTACAGAGTCATCCTGATCTTGCTCTATATGGTCTATTTTATCTGGGCTTTCATTCTGGAAGCCATCAACTGTTGTCCGGCTCTTAATTGGACTTTTGGGCACTAGGATTTTAATACCTGATTTTGCAAGGTCCATATTTTTACGTCCAGAAAGCGATGGTGAATTGTTTTTCCGGAACTTCTGTGTGGCAGAAAAAAGTTGACTATTTTTTGACTCGTGTTCTTTAGTCATAACTAAAGTTTTAGAAGATGTCTTTGAAAAAGAACTATTGGTAGACCTAGAAATTTGTTTTCTGGCATTATTTGGAGAGGTCCTGTTTGTCCTGGTTAATGTGCTTTCTTTCTGCTTTTCATTGTGGCGTCTGTTAAATTCATGTATATATTCCTCACAATTGACAAGGTGCTGTTCTGGCTCCCAAGTATCATCTTCGCTGTCGTATCCTTTCCATCGCACCAAATACTCTGTTTTTCCTTTCTTGTTTTTCCTCTTGTCAACAATTCTCTCTACCTGTTAAAAATCAAAAATAAGCATTAGGCATGGGGAGATATACAACTCAAGAGAGTGCCCTGCATGCAAGTAATTTTTTAAGTCTAGACAGATTATAAAATAGTCTTCTAGTTTTGTAATCTGTACTATAGTTCTATAGTATTACAGTCTTTCACTGCTGACTGGAAATCCCTCGCTTTAAACTTTAAATTATTACTTTTATCTCAAAAACATGTTCTAGAATATCAAAATTGTTCTTCACTAAGTATTTTGCATGCACAAGAATCTGAATATGACATCTTAAAACTGACAATCAGCACTGGTCTCAGAGAAGCTCTTGCACCAACTTCAATGTGAACATGATTTCCCTCTCTCAACATAGAAGTCATGTTTAAATATGCTGTATAAATACAGTGTGTTTACCTTACCAAACTTATCAATTTGATATTGTTTGAATAATTTGCTTGCTTAGCACAAGGCATATGTGAGAATCCCTCACTTACAATGAACTAACCTTTAGCTACTAGGGACAATATGGAACAGCTTAGGAACTGGGGCAAATTCAGGTGATTGTTTTAGAGATTTCTTGTGAAAACAGACTTTGTTTTTGCCAGAGCCTTTGATACACATACTTGAACAAATTACCATGCCTCACTTATCTGCAAACAGAGATGATATTTATGTCACAAGTATTAAGCATGCACATTCTACAACTGCATGTGGAACCCATGGGCTGGAAGAATTCAGGCACTGGGGTGAAGCAGGCAGGGCAGACAGCAGCAGCTACAGGGACAGAGACTCATGCCTCTGACTAAAACTTATGCCAATCATGCTAATCCTGTGGAAAGGGAATTCTTTTACTGAAAAAGATATAAGTGCAAAGCTAGTCTTAGGGTTTCCCCTTCTAATTTAATTTTTTTCTACCCAGGCTGATTCTTCTGGTAAATCCTCCATCCCACTTCATTCAGTTATGGGACTGATACAGCTTTCTTACTCATCTCTCTCTTCTTTTTGGCAATAAAAGAAGGCAGGTGTTTGGGACCGTTATTTATTAATTTAACTCCCAGCCCTTCATGAAAAAAACCATGCATAGAAGCTGAGATCACACCTACCTAGAAGAATCTCTGAAGAAAGAGTGACATTTACAGGAGTGGCGTTAACCCAATGGAATGTCTACAGAACAGTTTAGAAAGATGTATGGTGCACATATAAACAGTGTACATATATCACACGACTGCTGACAACAGATCCTCTTAAGAGTGCATCTCAATTTTACACATGGCATGCCATCATAATGTACTCCCTGGTTTTCAACAGTAAGGTTAAATGATTACTATTATTATAATCTCAGCAGCAACATAAGAACATACCCTACAACTGCATGTGATACCCTGCAGGTGTTGTACTGTGTCATCAGGATGTTGCTCAGCTCTGTCTGCATAGGTCTTAAAAAAACGCAACCAAATCAACACCACAAAAATAAGAATCAAATACAAACAAGCTCCACTTTTGCCTCGTTAATCTGCTCAATGCATTCTAGAGAAAGATATGCAATATAAATTGTCCAAATTTTATTTAAAATCTTAAAATACATTAAAACTATTTTTATTATGAATATTTAATTTTCTAGTAGTTGCTGGGATTAAAAAACCATGCAGCTAGAAAAATGAAACCTGTTTTTCCACAAAACTATTTAAAGACAGCTTAAAAGAAAATGCAATTCCCAGAATTGGAGAAAGTCACGGCAGAGAAACATGCCTTCAATTTTTTCTTAGTAGAGACTGAGTAAAAAGACCTTCAAATATTAAGTCAGAAATGTTAATTTAAAAACTAAGAACAAAATCATGAATCAAACTTCCTATCTTGTCAAAAAAGCAGTTACTGCTAGTCTTGCTTATTCTCTCTGCCTCTCTTGACCTTCTAAAATAGACCTTAAGAGCACGATTCTCAGAGAAATATCTCTACTACTACCAAGGTATTTTTATTCTCTAATACAAAATCTTTATAATGAACAACATCAATTACTGAGCACAAAGTCCTACCACTGTCTTTCAGTACTGAAAGGCCACTCAGTAAGGACATGCCCTTTTCAAGTAGGATGCTATCCCTGTCATCCAAAAAACCAGATACCTTGCAGAGATAATAGATGAAGTCTAGAACAAGAGACACAAAAATCCATTCTTAACCTGATGATTTATGGAGCAAGCAGAAATGTATAAAGAAAACAGTTATATTTAGCTGTATTGTCCAAGCCTGCAACAAAGCCTACTTTGATTGCTCTTTTTGATTAAAAGGATTTTTTTGTAACCCTTCATTTTTTTCTTGAATACATCTTTTGTTTTATTTACAGCACAAAAATTACAACAATTAACCTGTGATACACAATTTATCATGCAGATTCAGAGCTTTGTAAGGGACTTCTTTTTTTGCATTGACTCGGTTTGGTTAGTCTGACTCCCTTAAAAGCACTTGACAAACTGCTCAGGAATATTCTGCCTCAATACTTCTGCTGATGGTAACAGCTACGTAAGTGTTTCTCACCCAGAGCTGGGAGCAAGATACATTCTTTGCCATAATCACACTAGAAATGCTGACTAATACTTTGTGACAACTACCATTTTTACAGTGTCCCATGCCCTGTCCCATACCATGGGCTAGTACGTATTTTTAGAGATTAAAAGGTTCTGCATTGCAGGATTAACCATTAATGGTTAGTTTTCAAGTGTTGTAGAAGAATCACAAGAAAAGACAAAATAACATAAAAAAAGATAAAACAGGTGTGAGGGAAAGTTAACAGGCAAACCACCTGGGTGGCAAAAAAAATAACATCTCCCAGTTTATTTTAGCATGCTAAGTTATCACTTTCCCCACCTGGGGGGTACTGATCAATGACACTCAAAAACTCAGGCAGCAGAAGAACTGACAGAAAAACAATGAGCCATTCAGAGGTATGAACAGCTCAGTAAATCCAACACTGAAATGCACAAATTTTAATCCCACCCACCACAACTATACCTGAGATTTCCCATCAGTAAAATGTTAAATTTCCCTTCCTTCCATGAATGTGGTAAAATTGGTTTATGCTTGATCTCCCTCCCTGAGGATTTTAATTGCTTTTATTAAAAAATTATACAGAATTTACACTCAAAAAAATTCCCAACAAACAAACAAACAAACAAACAAACAAACAAACGTTTGCATGGTTGCAGGCTGAAGTGCTGTCTGGCTACAGCTGCACCAGGTGAAAATGACAACACTGCAACTCCTCCCTGTCCTGTGCTCAGAGACAACAGCTCCTCCCCATCTCTCAGCACAACTTCTTCTGCAATTATTCCCTAACGTAGTTCTGTCAAAGTGACCTGGTTTAGATATTAAGAATACCTGAGTAAATGTAGGCATCCTGAAATAACTGGTTTGGAGAGCAGCCATATATGCAATATTTCCTGACACATCTAAGAGGACTGCAACTTTCAACAGAGGACAACAAACACCTATAGGCTGGACTGGTCCAGTAACCTGATTGTCAGGAAAAGGACATGCATTCTTAAACCCTGATGAAAGCTCCTTAGTTCAGGTCACTAAAAGTAAGCATGAAATTCAAAAGAATATTCTCAATCTAAAGCACTATCATTTGGGTACATTTGTAAACTCAATATAAGGCATGCTCTCAGTCATTGTACATATATGTATATAAAAGATCATACTTTGAACATTTGAAGAAACCAAACTAAAGGTACATCTGTCGGGGGGTGGGAAGGCAACAAAAACCAGAAAGACCAAAGTAAACAAATGTGGGCAGGTAAATATTCCATGAGTACTGCCTTGTTTATAATAAATCCATTGTACATTCCCATCATGTTCCTTTCTGTCCTCACACTTGTGTCAGGCTAAATTAATTTCAAGTTTACAGAATAGAATCTATTGGACTTCATACTCTACCTGTTGTCTGTAAAATATAGGAGAAGGCCTTGTTTGGTTAGCTGAAGGCTATGTTTACATTACTGTTTTTGTTCAGAGCAGTAGCGCAATTTGGAAGCAAATCTTTCCCTCCTCTGCACTATTCCCACTTACTGTGGAATGGTTTTATTCACAGATCAGTTTTGGCATACAGGATGTGGATTCTTTATGGAGAAATATAAAGTGGAAATGGGAATGTACCAATGCAGCTGTCACACTTCAACCCCTAAGGGGGCACACAGATCCAAGCAAGTAACACCTCCAAACAGTTTCAATACATGTAGTGGCACGGATATTTGATCCTCGGGGGCATCACTAAATCTAGTCCAAAATAAAAGTGCTGCACAGCAGAATATGTAGAGGTGGGGGCCACAGCACCAACTGCTTCACTCTACTGATTTTCTCCACTTGAGCCAAATCACTTCTGGAGATATTCCCCAAGTCAGAGACAGAAAGCTAGAATAA
Source organism: Camarhynchus parvulus (assembly GCF_901933205.1). Lineage (NCBI taxonomy): Eukaryota > Metazoa > Chordata > Aves > Passeriformes > Thraupidae > Camarhynchus > Camarhynchus parvulus. The sequence goes on from NC_044572.1 coordinate 67,489,728, forward strand.
ATGCTAGTCTTACATGACATATGTATGCACTGCAAGTGAACAGTCACCCTTTCTTAACTTGGAAACTAGTTCATACACAAATGGGACCTAAATGACTGCCCATAAGCAATCAGCAATGTTTACAAGTGGTTGTATCTTCCATTTATTAAAATCTTGCAGAAGTCAACGATAAACAGTATTCAAATACTTCTTATTGCAAATAAAATAAATGCATTCTACATGAAAAAAATCAACTAATAAATAGCAGCATACCACACAAAAACCATTAAGTGCCACGTTTTGCTTAAAGTAGTTTTGGGGAAACAGTTATTCAAAAAGGTATTTGATGAGGGTGTCAAAACACACCTGAAGGTCTGTAAAATGAGCACTAAAATCTTATTTTACACATTTTAATAGAAAATACATAATTTCCCATAGGATGACTTAAGACCAAGTCAGAGTATTGCTCACTGCAGTTAGCACCAGCAGGGAAATTTGAAAAACAGCTTAACACATACACATAGAATATCAAAATCTGTATAGAAAAGAATGTAAAAAACCAATATTGTATGGCTTAAGATCAAATAGCATCATTAAGAAATTACACTAGGATATCATATAAATCCAAGAGTTCACCTTCACTGCAGCTTCACGTTGCTCCATTGACAGGAGCCTGGGAGAGCACACACAAGGCTGCTGCCACATGCTCCGGAGCTGACTGATTTGATTAGCAGAACAGACTGATTGGATTAGCAGCCGATGAATTGCTGTAAACTGAGCTGCTGCATCCTTACAGCATGATTGACCCGAGTGTCTGTGCAGCACAGGACTGGCCGTGGTGAGGCTGTATTACATATATATGGTTCTGCAAGCCAGAGCTGTACAAAGTAAATGTGAATCAGATGCGGGCAGATTACTGCCTTTCTGTCAAATTAGCTTCAGCAGATGACGCAGCTTTTGTGTTGCTTTTGTGACAGCTCTGCAATGAGGGGTGATACCTGATCTGGCCCAAGGCCTGACAATACAGAGTCCACCAACTCGACTGTCTTCCGGCAGTCGGTACCAGCAGGATGAGTTCACACAGGATCATCACTCCCCAACCCACAGCCACTCCCCACCACCTTTGGAGGCAGCACCGTGTGCAGAGGTTGGAACACATTCATGTCTATGAGCAGGAGCATGTCTATTAGTCCCTTAAGGGACTAATGCATTTCTTGTGGTCCTTCATGCCAGCAGTGCAATAAAGAGAACCACATAGCTCAACCCTTCTTTCAAAAAATTAACAGCTGTGCCAAAACAAATATTAAGATTTCTCTTTTTCCCAAGCTCTATTTCAATGAAATTCTGATATTCAATGAAAGGCTGTCAATTCCTTTAGGATTCCTGGACACAAGTCATGCAAGAGCTAACTCTGTAACATTCAATTAATATAGTGGCCTGCGGCCACATTATATATATATTATATATATATATAATATATACCCTCTATATAAATTTCTAATTGAGTTGCCTATAAAATTTCAATTGTCCCAGTGAAGCTCATTATTTATCATCAGCTTTAAGTTTTACATCCGTTCAGGGTCTTAGCAAAGACAATAGACAAAATAGTTTAATTACTACACTCTCATCAATGCCAGTGATTCCAGGGAATCACAGCTATGGTGCATGCCATGCCTGGCTGCACAGCCACCTCCTAAAAAAAACATTTCAGGAAGTTTTATACCTCATACATACATTAAACAAACTAATCACTGTATGCACAACTCCTTTATGATGTATTCAAAAGTGCAGATCACAATCACAAAGCAGATATTTGTAAGAAGCCTTTTCTGTACAGGACATCAGGGAAACGGGTGTGGAGGGAGAACCTGTGACAAAGTCACTTTGCTTTAGAGAATTAACTCCCTGGATAAACAGTTTGCCTGAGACTTACTTCCTCACAAGTCATCACTGATGATTGATGCTAAACTACCAGCATCACAGATCTTTCCAGATATAATTTACAGAGAAATAGTTACAACAGTTGCGATGCAAGTTACAGCCTACTGCAGAATTCATCAACTGCTTTACCCTAATTATAGTCACCTAGCTATTGCAAGAATGGTTAGAAAATCTTAATCTCATTTCATCAACTCACTGTTCACAACTGTTCTAACCTTTTACTTACACCAAGGTAAGACAGACATACACTTTCTACTTTGCATAAAAGCAGAATGAAAATCCATGCAAAACTGATAATATCTGTACAAACATAATATAAACCATTAGCTGCAACAATGGATTCTTAGCAAACACACACAGTTTTCCTCCTTTGGAAATAAGAACAAGTAGCATCAAATAGGCTTATCATCTTGAATGGAAAAGGTCCTAATCAGAAGAAACTATTAAAAACCACTAGCATTGAATTTAGGATACACATTTTTGGCAGGCAAAGCTATTACGATGTTTACGTAAGTAATACGTAAGTATTACGATGTTTATTAAGTTACTAAAAATTTTATCATTACTAGAAGATTTCAGCATCACCCTCATATAGAACGCCAAAGAAAATTCTTCCTATCTTCAATTCATTTGTAAAAACTACATGTTAGGAGGCAAATCCTGAATGTTTTTTTCCCAGAGGTAAATATTCTGTCTGCACTTGTCAAATTCTCTTGCTTATATCTCTCCAGTGCAGTACAAAAAGTGAAGGTCCAAAACTTGGTGCTACCAATGGTTTGCTAAATAAAAAAAAAAAATAGAAAACTGAATGTATACTTATTATTGGCAACTCTGGCAACATGAAAAACTCTCAGCCAAAGATACCCATATTTTGGGTGTGATAATTTGTGAAAATGTAGAAATAATCTAAAGCTACCTCACAGCTTCCACAGCTTGACAACTATTTACTTAAAGGATAAGGCCAACAGAATTATTGTCACTTTGTCCTTCAGAGAGAATAATAAAGACTTTGTCAATATTAAGCATCAGGACCACAGACTTGCTTTCAAAGCAGGAGGAACTGGACCTTCAACAGTGCTCAAGTACAAATGACTGCTAAAGATTCAAAATATTTTATCTAAAAAGAGTGTCTTAGAGAGTAGGTCACAGCAAAACTGCACTCCAAGTGTCAGAGAACACCCTGTCACAGCTAAGCAAACTCCAGAAATGGAAATTGTAACAGGAAAGAGGAGCAGAAAAAAGAAAATCATAGGAGAGTTGAAGAGTGAACTTGGTATGCTGTAGTCAATTTATCAAATTTCATTTAATTCTACAACAGTTTCATCTGCCAACACCAAACAAGGCTTTTCAGCAGCCTACTGCTTACAGAAGCACCAGTGACAAGTCTGCTACTGTACAGCTGACCAAACCTCAGTAAGAAGGGACAGCTCTGAAGTCAACAAACCTCAGCTCTTAGAAGCTTATTCAGTAGCAGTCTCTTCCTTTTTCCTCTTAGAGGTCTGGGGATGCTAGTTCTAAGTATAGTAGCAAGAGCTTTCTCTGGAATCACTTCATCCAAGAAGGCACAATACACACTCAGAGCCTCCTACCTGGCTCCTCTCACTCTTGCTTCAAAAGCTTATTTCCATAAGAAATAAAGCTCCTGGATACAAGACCATGACTGAATTTTTGTTTTCAAAAACAAAGATGCTAAAAAATTCTTAATCATAGTTAAGAACAACATTATTTGCTGGCTCCTTCTGTATTCCTTACCTCAATGCCAACATGTCTTAGAGGAATGTGTGTCCCTGGTCACTCCACCTGCAATAGGACTTCTCTCAATACTTGATCTAGGAAAGCTGGTGATACAGAACTTTCCCCTAATTAATCAACTTCAGTGCTTGCACAGCTGCCTCTTAGTTGTGACATTCTATTTCTTTAAGAGATTTATTAGCAGATGAACCATTTTTTCCAGATGGAAAAAGGTGTTTCTCTGTTTGAGTCTCAAGTCTCCGTCTTTAGTCTGAATCTAAACTCATTTCTTATTTAATATCACTGCAGCTTCCATGACTACACCCTCCCATTCACTTTTGTAACCAGGCTGTGGGGTTCAAATAAAGCAGTGAGATTGCTGGTAACTGTGCTTGGCAAAGATTCTTCCAAATTTCAGGGTTTTAAAGTTTATTCATAAAACCAAGTTCTACAGTGTTCGTCCACTGTGTACCTTCCTAACAACAACAACAGCAACAAAGACTCAGAGTACATACAAATATGTTCATGATCTTCACACATAATTAGCTCTTTACTAGGCCTGCACATTGCACATGAGTAGTACAAGTTCTGCAGTAAGGTTGTATTCAAATTACTTTCTTGTTTCATCAGTACTTGTAACTTCCTAAGCTTTATTCTTCAAACATGTCAATCAGAAATAAACTACCCTACACTGCATCACTGGTTTTAACACACATATACCTCCTGCTAGTGTAATTTGCATGAAAACACATTCCCAATAATTACTATTTTCCTGAAATGCATCTAATGCTTACATACATTTTAACATCGAATCACTAATTACTCAACCTAACACATTACACTGATATTAAAACTTCTGAATCAAAGGGATTGATGATTAAGATTGGTTTCTGTTGTCTTTTGAAAATATGTGCTGTCTTAAGCTCTGTTACTTACTGACTGATCCTCTCCACCATCAGTTCATATATGAATACTAAAGTAACAGACACCAGGTATTAATCTGATTACTCTGGTGTTGGTCAATAAAACACCTCCTATTTCAAAATCCCTCATGCTTTGGAAAGAAGAACAAAACAGAAGAAGCAAAGTGTTTTAGACTTGGAAAATGTCAGCTTCATCAACAGCAGCTTTTGTTGAGGTAATTAAATTCATCTGTCAATAATTCAGATTTTTTTTTAGAAAAGCTGGGTAGCAGCAACTTCTCTATTACATGGTTAACATGAATTTCTGAAGCAACATACATATAAAAACCTTCTCTGTAAGCATCTTCTATTTCCTGTAATCTGGAATGAAGCAGGATAAGGAAAAACACATCTAGTTTCTTAGAACTGGGTAATAAAATATCTTTAAAGGTTATTTTTTACTCAAACTTCTTGAACATTATTTTTCTACAGAAAGCATCATCTCAACGGTGGCTGTATAAAACACTTAAAAATTGTGCTCTTTAAGGTCACAACACAGATACTAAAGCAACCTGAACTATTTGTACTGCAGATTTTGCCACTGCTCTTTAAAGTCTATGAATAAGCAGAGCGTCTTCCCAAAAAAGGACCACAACTGAAGTCTCCACTTAGGCAGAAATGATACAGCACTACAACTTGCTAAAGTCCCTCCTCAAGAGCAAAGGAACCAAGAGTTACCTTCTACAAGCACAAATATCATTCTCTGTCTGCATTCCAGTCTTTCCCTCTGCACAGATGTCATATATATAAAATAATCTGCCAACTTCCTAATGTAACTACAAAAATATGGTAAACAAACTATCACCTGCTTTTTGCAGAGGAAGAACATATTGTTCTGTATTTTCCTCCAGCTATGGATACTATATTGGCTTTTGGTGTATCCTTACCCACCTGCTGGACTTCTTTTATTCTTTGGAAAACAATAAAATCATCTCTCATGCTGTCTCCTTCACTTTCAGTTGCTTTACATTCCTTTCCCTCTGTCCCTGTGTGAATCTGATATTGCTATTTGCAGTGCTTCTCCTAATCCCACATCACAGTTTGCTCTCCAGGATATGCCTTGAGGATTGCTTTCCTCATAATTTTACAAGGTAATGGTGTATGAAACCCTTACTTATTTCTCCAGATTCAACACTGAAGTAATTTGCAAAACACTCTGCAAAATAACACTTATTTTAAAAAAATTAAAAATCATCATGTTCACTTCAATCTAAGCAGTTCTTTGTAGTACAGCAACTGTTCACAAAAATCAGGTTTTATTATACAGAAGGTATTTCAATTTAGACCCAAAATTTTCTTTTTGTCTTAGTCATTTCAATGATAAATCTAAAATTATTTCTATAGTGTAGAGAATAAACAACTGCCTCACCTCCTTCTTTAGGAAACAGACAAATTCACTAACTTGAGGTGTGCATGGAGAATCAAGACTTAGGCATGTAATACACTGGCATCTATCTTCCCCTCCACTGTGTCTTTTCATACTAAAGTCAGTTTAAATACACACTATAATTGTGAACACTTTTTTACTTAAGAGCTGTTTTTTATATATAACACCCTAGCCATACTGCTCTTTCTCCATCCAAAAAACCCTGATATCCAAAGTAATACCACAAAGAGAATGCGAAAATTTATAGAACATTATCTTCACATTGCAATATAAGCATTATTTACAGTTGTCTGCACTGAGAAATAGTCATCAGTCAACAGTGTCACCAGTGGGGAGCTACCCTTCAGAGACAGCTACAAAACCTCTTTGCTACAGAAGCAATTCCAGTTGGTTTCTTTGCACAAAGAAGTCCTCAAATTCATGGTAGCTCAGCCAAGGTTGAGCCAGTTGGCCTTCCAAACTTCTAACCTTGGTAATCTCTGCCTCCATAAAATAGAGACAATTCACTTAGAAGCAAGTTTCCAAATTACAGGAATAAGGCATCATAGTTATTTTTTCATAACCCAGTTACAGTAACATTGAAATATAAAAGCATATTTTAATTTCTTTAAAATTTTCCCGGAAAGACAGGTGAGAACCCCTTTTTTTTCTATACATCCGTCTTAATGCTTAGCATTACTAGTGTATCCAAAGAATTTGTACTGCAAATCCTTGTCAAGTGTTTGTCTGTTTATAGAAATAGTCACATTTTAAAAACATTTGGAATTCAGAATCTTCATTAAAACAGATACTCTCCCTTTTATCAGGTGCTGCTAATTGATCTAGTCATTTGTTGTCATTGCCCAGTACCATCCGTAAATTCAAAATAGCTAGTGATTAACTTAAATACATTTTAAAGAGTAACTTTAAAAAACATTCTTGTATAAAAGAAGTCTTCTGTGATCATTTTGGATAGCATTTTTAATACTTTAGCACCATAGTATACTCAGCCCAGGATTTCATCTTATCTCTATAGTTACTAAAAATTAAACTAAATTAATTCATATTGTTACTGTTACAGGAGTGGCACAGAGAACAGAATTTAGTCTCTAAAACAAATGCACAAATTCAGAAGCAACCCAAAGCACTAATGCGTGTATAAATGGATTTCCTGAAAACCGTGTCCAGACTACTGTACTTTATCATGTAGCTCATGAGACTGCATCTTCCACACCTTGCTACTTGAGTAACCCAAAAATTCAGACTTTTCCTGGCTGTTTTTATAATTACTAATCAGTCACCAAGATATGGATAATGGCCAGACCATTCAGTGGATAAAGCATTGGCAGGATGGCCACATGCAAAGAGTTGCAGTCAATGGCCCGATGTCCATGAGGAGACCAGTGACAAGTGGTGTCCCTGAGGGGTCTGTCCTGGGGCCAATGCTGGTCAATATCTTTGTCAGTGACATGGACAGTGGGACCAAGGGCACCCTCAACAAGTTTGCTGATGACACTGAGCTGTGTGGGGCGGTTGGTATGCAGGAGAGAAAGGGATGGCATCCAGAGGGACCTGCACAGGCTGGAGAGCTGGGCTTGTGCAAACTTCATGAGGTTTAACAAAATCAAGGGCATGGTCCTACACATGGGTCAGGGCAATTCCAGGAACACCCACAGGTTGGGCAGAGAAGTGACTGGGAGCAGCCCTGAGGAGAACAACTTGGTGGGGGGGGCTGACAAAAAACTCAACATGAGCTGACTGTGGTGTCACAGCCCAGAAAGAAAGTGGTGCCCTGGGCTGCATCCAAAGGAGACTGGCTAAAAGGCTGGTGGAGGTGATTCTTCCACTCTATGCTTCTCTCATGAGACACCGCCTGGAACACTGCGTACAGTGCTGGGGCCCTCAACATAAGGAGATGGAATTGTTGGAACAAGTTCAGAGGAAGGTCACAAAGTTGATAAGTGGACTGGAGAAGGTCAGAGAACAGGCTGAGGAGGTTATCATAGAATATCCTCAGCTGGAAGGGTCATCAACTCCAATTCCTGGCTGTGCACAGCACCAACCCCAAGGCTCACACCAAGTACCTGAGAGCACTGTCAGTACATTTCTTGAACTCTGCCAGGCTTGGGGCTGTGACCACTTCCCTGGGGAGCCTGCTCCAGTGCTCAACCGCCCTCTGAGTGAAGAAAATTTTTGTAATATCCAACCTAAACCTCCCCTGATAGACCTCCAGGCCATTCCTGTCACTAGGCACCACAGGGAAAAGATCAGTGTCTGGCCCTTCTCTTCCCTTGTAATGAAGCTGTAGACTGCTGTGAGATCACCGCTCAGTTTCCTCTTCTCCAGGATGAACAGACCAAGTGGCCTGAGCCACTCTTCATATGGCTTTCCCTCTAGATCCTTTAAAATTTTGATTGAGGAGAGCTCAGCCTGGAGAAGAGAAGGTTGCATGGAGATCTCGTAGCAGCCTTCCAGCATCTGAAAGGGCCCTACAGGGAGGCTGGAGAGGGACTCCTCATCAGCAGCTGTAGACAGGACAAGGAGTAATGGGTACAAACTGAAAGAAGAGAAATTTGGGTTAGATATAAGGAAGAAATTCTTTACTGCGAGGGTGGTGAGGCAATGAAACAGGTTGCCCAGAGAAGTTTCAGATCCCCAGTCCCTGGTTCATGACCAGGCTGGATAGGGCTTTGAGCAGCCTGGGCTAGTGAAAGGAAGGAAGGAACCCCCACAGCTACAGGGTTACAACTACATGATGTTTAAAGGTTCTCCAAAAGGAAACGATTCTATGATTCTTCATATATCACTGATTAATTTAGATTTTCATTTTAAACCTATGCTTTTTATAATATTAAGTGACATTAGTCATGCCATCGATGGGAAATAGATTTTTTTAGCTCAAATAAAACAGTTGAGTATTAGATAAAGTTAAATACCCTTTAATAGCACTTTCAACTTTTTTCTTTAAAAAAGTGTTTTTCTCTTCATTTTTTCTTTAAGGCATAGTAGTAATGCATCAACATAATTTCTGGAGGAATGTAATATTTATTTAGGGCTTTTTCCCCTGAACAGACAAGGTCTTTAAAAACCCCACCTTCCTAATTTTCATAAATATAATCCATGAAAACAAACATCTTTGTTTCATATTCTGTTGAATCCGGAACAACTTGGCTCTGTTACTGTGAGGAACATAGCTGATTCCTTCCTTTTCCAAAAAGTAGCAATGTTACAAATTAAACTGGTGAATGAATCTCCCTAAAGTTAAATACATCCAAATTGTTTTGGCTTTCAGCTGGTTTATTGTGTAATCATCCCCTTATGTGATGCAAGTAAGACAGAGCAGAGAAAAAGGAAGTGGAGATACAGAAGTGATAAGTTTTTTTGGAATAACAGAATGTGGAATTATGGTGAAAACTGATGCAGTTCCATAGCAGGATGGTTTATATGGGTTTATCATGAACAGAAAGGAAATTTAACCCCAGGTGCCTTAACCTGAAAAAAAATCCCAGAGGTGAGAGAATTTTTTGAAGGAATGCATTATTTTTGGAGATCACTTTTAAGAATGAATACTGAATTTATATGCATGAAAATAATTACAAATTGTATACAAGTATCATATATAATTAAATGCATAATCAAGAATTCTTAAAGACTAATTAACTACATTTTTAAAGTACTGGGAATGTATGAATTAAAACCTCTCAATTTGTTGCCTGCATGTTTGTCTTTTACTTCTTGTTTTTAAAATGTCTTCAATTACATGAGGATATCAGAGTTTTGAAAAATCACTCACCTTCAAAAACTTTTCTACTCAAAGTCTTTAATTATTTGTTTTATGATGTGAATCTTTTCACAGAAATCAAGTACAATGTGGTGTCAAAACAAAGGATTAGGACTTTATTTCTCGTTCCATTTATTTCTTCTGTATTCCTTATACAGACTATTGCATGTTTAAATAAGCCTTTCTTTCTAACAAATAAAGCAGAGAATAAGTAAAAATGAAACCATTCCCATCCAGAAAACAAATAAAACAAAAAATTGCAAGGAACTTACATTAGTTTTTGCCATAAGCACGAGAAGGGTTAAGTAAAAGGTTTTAGTTTTGGCCTATAGACACAATTTCATTTTAACTTGCCATCTCACATTTAGAAATAATTATTCAAGGGCCAAAGTGGAATCTTCCTTCAGAGTTCTGTTTCACAAAGAAAAACAATGCATGACTGCTTCCAAACTAGAAAAGCATTTAAGCCAAGCTTTTAAAAAATTTTTAAATCAAGATAGTCAGATGCCAATTTATGAAATAAATTATTCTTCTGACACTTCTATAAGTCTGTGACATCTCACAGAAGGCAGGAAAAAGGGAAGTGAAACAGACAATTCCTTAATTCTAAAGCTACTGATGGATGTGAAATTTCATTTCGGTTTCAACCATACATAAACACTCAGTGTCACTCTGAAAAAGACATCTGGGGGAAATGGTTTATTTCCAGAAAGGATTCTGTACACATTGGTATGTGCCTTAGAGAATCCTGCTACCAGCACCTGAACTTGAAATGGGCTGCTTTTCCCCTGTACACTAGTCCTGTACACAGGATATGAAAGAGATACACTGTCACAGACCAACGACTGCTAAAGCACATTTATTTTGCCTTTTCTTTTTTTAGCTTAACATTTTGAGAGCAACAGCCCTTTTGCTGAGTAATGTGTGTATTAGAAGCATTCTAAGCTTTCCTCTACTCCCAGCCATAAAGTTACAGCTTCAATCTGCCTCCTTACATCCAAAATCACTGCTGCATACGTCATGCTGATTCTCTAACATCTTCACAGCTTTCCACATTAAAGTGCTGTGATTCTCTCTCTGAAAGAATCTGGAGCTAGTTCTGAAGAATGAAAGTGGTGACATTCAGAATTAAAGTGAAAATCTTCAAGACTTTGCTAAACTGACAACTGAAATTAAGTTTCTGCTGGCAGTATTTAAAATTTACATGTCTATGGAATGGAAATGCCTATGTTTTATACTGGTGGGACTGGACTGACATGACAACTTTACACTCTAACTTCCTAGAACAGAGGGTACTCTGAGGGGCTTCTTTTTGAAACTTCTGACACTTGCAACGAATGGCAAGATGAGCTACACTATGCTATGTGTAAAACTGAATCCTCTGCCAAAACAAGACTGAAATCTCCAAGCCTCTAAACAGATCGTTATGAGGACCAGTCGCCTTCTGAGTGTGCTTTTCTCTTATGTTTTGTCCAAACTTATTTCAGTTTTCCCCATCTTCTCCTCAAGGAAACCTAATGTACTATCTTTTTTTGTGCTACCTGTTTGCCATGGGGTTCATCTTGTTTAAACCACTCATCACAAACAGGAAAATGCTGAAATCTGGGACCAGACCTTTTTCCAACTTGGAAAACCCCAATGCACAATTAAAGAAATGTTTGAAGTTTGCCTCAATTTCTCAAGAACTGCATGGTGTAAACTCAAATGCCATCCACATCACATGTGCAGTTGTCTTTCCATCTTTTTTTTTGAGAACAGATGATCTCAAGTTGCAAGAACAATCAGTTTCCAAATAAGGAAAATCAAAACAGACTGACTCTTCAGTTAAGAGGTGTGTAATATGATGAACTGGAAAATGAATAGGAAATGTTTCCTATACTTCCCATAACAACAACAAAAAAGCCGGGAATACTTAGTGGAAAAAAAAAAACCCCAACCAATTAAAACACAGCCAAGTTGCAGAATTTATTGTCTCGTTGCATAGTGGAGCAACTAGACAAATTCAGGATCTACAGATCCATTATAGATTAGTAAACACTAAGTGCAGACCATAACTCAGGAAGCTCTTAAATTACTGTTCCCCAGTGACAAGAAGGGTATGCCAAAGGAAGACTCTGTGCTCTCTTATTATTCTTTATCCATTCATTACGACCTAGGTGGATTTTTGGGCTAGTCCAGTAGAGCATTTCTTATATCAAAAGCTACTTGGCATTTTTAAGAAGTATAAAGATAAGGATTAACACTTCACTGACAGTAGGGAAAGAAGCTTTATGGAAAAGCTAAGGCCACCAGCAGATTAATCAAGTGCTTGAACCAGAGTAGTAGCCCTTATTTTCAGTTTCATTCAGACCAGTGCCATTTCAGTCTGAGTTACAGAGACAGTCTGGAAAGTGTAGGCAACATAAAGACAACTAGTTATTAAATTTAACTGTTTCAGGAATTTTTCTAATTAAATGGTTTTTTTATCAGTGAGGCTGTTTTCATTAAATCAATTTTATCATGAGGAATTTCAATTTTCCACAGATTTTATTTTCTCTGATCAATAAAATCATAAGACACTTTTTCATTCTTTGGCTGATACAAGTTGTAACATCTCAACATGACATTTAAAGCAACTTAATGTACTCTGCCTTAATGTAATTCAAAACCAATTTAACTTCCTTTTCCTAGAAAAGTTGACATGATGGTCTCTCTTTGGAGCTCCTAAAGCCCCACCTTTCATAGAATCATAAGTCCTTCCTCAGAAAACTATGCATTTCCTCACATTATGAAGGCAATAATCCCCACCTGCCCGTCCAGGAAGCACAAATGACACAAAACTCTCTGCATGTTCTGGGAGAAGTAACTTGGCCAAAATTCCTAATGCTTTTGCGTAAATAATACACTACGGTTCCTAAACAACAGCACCTTGAAGGATATGCCACAGAGGCGAAATGCAGATTGAAGGATCATAACTCAGCTCAATGTGAACATTCCCAAAAAATATGAGAATTTCTACTATTAAGAAATTAATTTCAACTGACTTCCACCCAGAAAAATGCCCCCAACCGATCTCTACGGCTCCTCCCAAACCTTTCAAAAAAACCAAATCGTGTTTGTCAGAAATTCCATGTTGAAAATTCTAAGTATTAGCTAGCTCTTCATAGAAATGCTTTCATGAGTACCTTGATGTTTGAAGGTTAATTAGCTTCCTATGAGGCAGAAGACCTGAAAACAATACTTTTAGGAGCAGAAAACCACCACACAGATCCAGATTACCCGACCCCAAAAGTGAGGTGTTCCACCCAGTCTCAGCACTTCACACCCTCAAAGGAATTCAATCAGACCCTAACACAAGGTGATATTCAGGCAATTACATACCTGGGATACCAATGCCAGAGACCTGTGGCAAGGCAAAAGCCTTGCCTTCTAAATTAAAACACAACCACCCCTCTACACTTTCATAAGAATATGTTAAAAGTATCACCATAACCGAGACAATGGTATCTAATACAATTTTCCTTTTGGAATGGCTGCTGGTGCTCCTTAGAGCACCCCCCAACACTAGCACAGGGTTTTTTAGCTACACAACCAACTAGTTGGGGAAACAGATTCAGGTTTAAAATGTCACAACAGACAAAAAAATATTTTACACTTAACTTTGTTTCTAGTATTATGTTGTACCACTGTTGATCAAAATCTCTGCCATGCAGAGGGGCAGGAAGGAGTAGCCAGGTGCAGGAAAAGTGGCACCAGTGCTAACTTATGCCAACAAAACATTAATCTTAGCTGTTTCATTTAGGGCTGATGGAACAGAAAGAAGGTCTAAAGATGCTTACAGGTAAGCTGTTGTGTTGCAAGTAAATTATAAACAATAACCAAAACACACCATCATAATTTCACTGTTACTTTTTCCCAACACTCATATCAATTATAAGGATATTACAGCTCCTGAAAAATCACTCTAATTACTTTAATCAGTGGAAAGCTAGTCATTATGAGAAATAACTGGGTTATTTTCCTTTAATTATTTTTTCTGCCAGCTAAGATGCATCACAAAGTTTTTTTGTTTTACTTTGAAACGAAGAACTTTGCCAGTAACTAGAAGAGAAAACCAAAACAGAGAAAAAGGTTTTTAAAAAGGACAGCTGGGTGCAGCTCAGAGACCTTGTTGTTTGGTTTGATGGCCTTTGCAGGCATCAGATATAGCTCCCACTGAAGGCAGCTCTTCCCTGGAATTACAATTTCTCCCTTCTCCTTGGTGTCATTTCACAGTGCTTATGATCTTGAGAAACGGCACCACTGAGCGATCAATTACAATTGTTTTTGTGCAAATACCTTTGGAACATTTTGTCTCGCTGTTCCAATATGTCTTACAGCCTGATTTTATCTTCCCTATCTTCTTTTCCTCTCTTCCTCCCCACAATCAACTGCCCCCTACTAACTAAGCCCATAGAATATTAAATACATTTTTAAGTGTTGCAAAGTTCCTACCGATTCAGCAAATCAAGTCAAAGCTTAAAGAAGGTAATTTCACCACACCACATCACTATTTCTCCGGTTCTCCTATAAGGGAAGGTTCCTGACAAGTAAACTATTTCACAGTCCTACTGTTCCCACCCCGAGGGTGTCCCAGACCCTTCCCTTAGGAGTAGCACGGGAGTTCATCTGATCTCAGAAGGAGGACATAGGAATTTTCTACCCTCCCCATACTCGCATACTTCTTAAAAATGCTATAAAACTCACCAGCTCTCCGAAGTGCCTCATGACTTCACAGCAGCTCATACAAGGCAGGAAACTGGAGCTTGGGATGGGTCAAAAGGGAGACCTCAAAAAGTCCCCATTCAGCTCAGACTCAAAGGGGCAGTTAAAATGCACCTGGAATTCACTCAGCTCCATCCTCTATTGTTTGGATACCCGGGTCCAGCGCCCTGTAATTGAGGACATTTTCAATCCAAGAGTCTCCTGACTCATGAGTCATCCCAGGCTTTGATGAGTAGTTAACGCCACATTTACTTTCTCAATTAAGTTCGAATTGAGTTTGGTGGGGTTTTACTAGTGGGGTTATCAGAAAAAAAAACACCCCATAACCCAACAACTGCAGACAGAATTAGAAATAAACTAAACCACACCAAACAGAAAGCCAACTTTAAAGGAGAAACTAAAGTAGAATTCAGGTACTGCAAATGGGCTAGAACAAAGTTCAGCTAGCTCTTGCTCAACCTGCCTTTTAAATTTACTTTTCCCACTCTATCCTTTTCTTCATCTAGCCACTAATCAAATTTACTTTAACTCAATTTTGTTCCCACCTTCTTTCCTATTCCTTTTAACTCCCCAGGACACACACACACAATGGAAATGAATCAAATCAATTTAGCGAGAGCTGCTTCTCTGGTTCAGTTCAATAATCTTTTTACTCCTCTTCAACCATATCTGCAGCTTCCAAAGATTCGAGATCCAGTTTTGTTTCTCTTTCATTACATTTTGGGAACAAATCCTTTATGATTCAGTTTGTTCAGTTCTTCTTTACAGGTATACCCTTCCCTGCTGCACCAGATAGGCGCTTTAATAAGAAAGAATAAATTCAGAGGCATGGGAGCAGCAGAATAGATTCACTGGAATTAAAAAAAAAAAAACCCAAACCAACACAAACAACCAATTTAAAACCACCACAGATGTAATCCTGGTTTCAATCAAGGTTTTCTGCTGGTTTGAATCTTACATTTTAACAGCAGCTACATCCTACATTTTAAGGAAAGGCCCACTTTTGATGGTGTTGTATAATCAAAATGATAAATCCCATCTTTTAAGCATAGTTGGCAGGTTCTTCTGAACAGGACAACACAGTGTGATGTTAAAGGTGTGAAAATATTAAACTGCCTTTTTATTTAGTCAGGAAATGCATCATTCTTAGACCTTAAAGAATTAAGGAAACTCAGGGTTTTATTTATATTTTTAAAAAGGATATCAACTAAAATTTTGCTACAATGAATGAAGCTTACATTTCTGATTGTTTATTTTAGTATTATTTAAGTAAATAAATAAGTTATTTAACTAAAAAATAGATTATGCACTTAAATACTTGATTTTTCCCTTTAATTAACATTACTTCATTATAAATCATTTTAAGAACATAATCAGTAGTAGAGAGCTAAACTTGGATTTGCATCTATGCTTCAAGATTCTGGAAGTAAAATATCTGAACTCATTCTTTTATTTAGACAGGAATATCTCAGACATTGATTTCTGCAATGAAAAATGTTTTCCAAGCTTTTATTAAGTTATTCTATTAACAGCTGAATAATCTGGAAGGAAGGTATGCATCTAGAAAAGGTTTGCCACTACTGCTAAGAATGGATTTGGTACCTAAATTTACCTGCCCACGACTCATGCAGTGATGTAGGTTCTATGGTAGAAAGATACACAGTATTTTATATTTTTCTGCTGTCTCCTGTACCTTGGTAAGTTATAGAGAGTTCCCACTTTAACGGATGTATCATATTTTAAGTAAGTTTTTCAATGAAGTTAAATACTTATTTAAAATACACCTAATCATATCATCACATATTTAGATTTTTATATTAATCTGCATAGTTTTGCTTATTTAGCATAATATCCTTACTTTAATGTTCTGTTAAGAATAATTCTTTTTAATTCCTCAGATTCAGTTTTCTTACAGCTACATAAAAGTTACTATATCTGTTAAATGTTATTACTTCACTGCCTGAGCCTCTCTGCAGAGGAAGAGAAGTTTTAGTAGTAAACATTGCCTAAATTAAACTCAGAACAAATTCTAAATTTAAAGAACAGTTTCAGCCAATTTTTTAGGCTAGCAGTGAGGATCTGCTAATGCACAACAGCTGGGGAGAGCTATTTAAACCTAGGAAACGAACAGGGAAGTATGTCAAGGAACATCAGGAGCCCCAAGCAGAGTATATGAGGATCTGTTCAGATAACCATTTTCAGATCCTTCAATCAACATAAGTTTCTTTTATATATCATTATGAAGTGTATCCAATACATGTACACCTTTGTAACTTCTTCTGGCCTAAACATTATGTACAGGTTTCACATGTGAGAAAACAAACAATTTTTTTAATATATCTTAAAATTGTTGGGGAAAAAAATAAATACCCAGTCTAAACAATGGTTGGTTTGCTTGAGTATGCATTTTCCACATAAGTAAAAGTTGCAGGATTGGCTCTGTATTCTTTTAGAAAACAGAAATGGACATCCTACTACTTAGCAAGACACCAGCATTTACTTTATTCTGAATTGTTTCAATTTTAAATACCTAGTTTTATACTTAGTGTTGTGATTCAATCACACCAATGCAGTTTGAGATTTTGCTGACTACCAACAACACTAATGCATCAAACTCAGAAGAACCAGATCGTACTGTGACACCAGAGGGAATCTAAAAAAATGCTCAGCTTGGCACCTGACAAACAACTTGAAATCCTGCTGGTAAGCACTCAGTTACATCGTTGATCCAAAAAGATTGAAAATACAGTAAGAGAAAGAAAAGAGTAAAGAGTACAAGAGGGTCAGCAGAAAGGAAAAATACTGTACATTCAGAAAAAGAGCATAAAAGACAACTCCAAATCTCCTGCTGTGTTCAGTTCTTAACGTGGAAGAATAGATGGTATGTTTTTTTAATAATGGCTTAAAGAAATATTGTTTGAGAATAAGGATTCAAGCAGAAGAGAAGAGGGAACAGTGTCTGTGAAAGAAGCCAAGAAAAAAGAAGGTGAGGATTGGGATAGCACAAAGGGTATGAAGGTTGCAATGTAGACAGCAGTACAGTAGTAGTGTCATCAAAGAGACAAGCAGGTGACTTTTTAGCACTGCATGCAATAACAGATTTACAAATGACTTGGAGGAGAAGATGGGAGCGAAATGGCCAAATGGAAAAGCTGGAAAAACACTGTGCATGAAGAAGTGGGCTACAGCCCCCTGAGCATAGCAGTTGCCTGGCTGGTGCTCCACAGCACAGTGGTTTGAGACACAAGTTCCTGGCTACACTCAGTATTCACAAAGGATCAAATATGTACTTAAAAGTTCCAGTGAAGATTGTGGTCTAGCAAATGGGCTCAGACTACAAGTCACACTCAAATTTCACTGCAGTCTACACAAAACTCATCTGCTCAAGATGTGTGTAAATATAATTTAAGTAATTCTGGAAAAAAATTAGGAAAAGGGTAATTTCGAGAGACAGAAATACACCACTACTTAGTTCTTCTCTCAGGTTAAACAAGAATTATTTCTGCACAGTGGAACTGGACAGCATTGAATGTATCATCTTCTTTAAGTATTGCCTTCCAGAAAGGTGTTGTTCTTTTCTCAAGAAAAGCTTTTGGATATTTTGAGGTATCTTAATGGTTGTGCAATATATTTGGAACACCTCCTTCCCCCCTAGCAGCCATTTAAGGTCTGAATTGGAATTCTCAACACAAAAGAATGGTTTTCATTATTTGTCTTGCAGTGCAATTCTTACTGTGATTCCAAGTTTAAGGATCTAGTGTGGGTATAAACAGGTAGATGGACAATTACATTTCATCATTCATAACCTGGCACTGACAGAGATTTGGATACCTTCCATCCATCTTCTGTGCCTTCTATATTATGAAGCTTTTTTGAGCAATATTCCTTCACAGCACTGAGTGCATTTTGAGAACACGGTATTCTACAGAAGGTTTCTCTGATTCCAAGAATCAGAGAATCAAGCTTCCACTTTAGAAGCTTATAAACAAACAAATTCTTAAAGCAATTACTTGAAGAAATGAAGTTTTCTTGGGAAGGAAATGGAGGAGTAAGGTTCAAAAGCCCTATAAATTGTCTGAGCTACCAGGACAAAACAATTATTTATAACACTGGAAAACAGAGCCTTCCAGGCAGTGTTTTGCCGCCTCTCCATGTACATCTGCTACCACTGGGACACAGACAGTATTTCTTTCAGAGGATGTTTAAACTCAAGGGCAGAATTTAAGGAGGTACTAAGTGCTAGCAGTGAGGATGTAATCTAGTACTCTGACTTGCTCTTAGAGGAGGTCACTGACCTGCCTTGGAGAACAACACAATTACAAAGCATTTTGAGGCCAATGTATTCCTTTTGAAAGCAGATGAGGAAAGTGTGAAAGACTTTCTTCAACACTTTGTTTTCTTTTCTATGAAAAAACTTTGAAAAATACGTGACAAGAGGACAAGACAAGGACCATTTACAGCCAGATGCTCAAGCTGAGACTTCATTCTACTGGGAATGAACAGAAGCCCCTGAAGGGCAACTTGCAGAAAAGCATTCCCCACTGGGTGACCTGCTAGCTGCTCTTCCTTGCTTCCTTCCTTTTAGGGACTCTTTTTTTTAAATTTAAAAAATAAATTAAAAAAAAGGAAAAAAGGACACTGGCATAGTGATTGAACAGATGCATACTGTACACATTCATAGAACTAAGTCTGCTGAGAAGGATATTTATATTTTAGCTGAATTTCTGGACCTGATTCACATCCAGCCATAAAAACAGCTTAGCCCACACAGTGGAAGCAGCACTGGAATACAATCTCCAAAAAACAAATGCCATCTCCTCCCTCCATCTCCACTGGGGTATTGACTTCATACATACAAAAACTATGGCCTAACAGGCAGGACAAACACTAGTTTTACATCAAGGGAGTAGAGAAATACAGGGAGACTAAAGACTGACATCACCCCAGTCCTCATACAAACCCCCAAAGAACCTGATCATCATCATCCTCTGCAGACTTCCAAAGAGCAAGTCAAAAGATCACCAGGCTTCTTTTCAGGACTGCCAGCTTGTCCCCCACATAGACAGCAATCAACATCCCAAGAAGACTGGACTCCTCACAATAAATCCTGTCCCACATGGTTCCTTGTCCCTCTGCTTTAGACTAAGCATCCTAAGCCTTAGCCAAGCAGGCTGTTGTGCTGGACAATGTCTCCAGAGATACACCCAGGCAAGCCTCAAATGCAGGATTAGGCTGTGCTCTAAGACTGTATCAGACAGGTGACCTGATACAGGGGGGCTGCCTTCAGCTTACCATTTCTAAGCATCATGTTGGGCAGTCCAAACTAGTTCTTTTAAGTTGCTTTGTTTCTCATACCAGGGAAGGGTTTAGACACACGTTGGTTTACAACAAAGGATGAAAAAAATCATGTGTTTGAAACATTAACAATAATTCCTCCAGAACTGTATTCCTAAAAAATTGTCTGAGGCATTTTTAGAGCAGGCTTGTACCAGGAAATAGCAACTTGCTGGACTGAGTCGTACACATCACTTGTATTTGAGAAACCCCTGCTGACAGCAGGCCTTGTCAAAGTATCCTGTGTGTCAGCAAGGTACAACCGAAGGTACCAAGTCCAAACGGCATGGAGTTCTTTTGATGTATGGCATAACCAGGATCTTTCTGAGAAATATTTGTGCTGTGTGTTCTTGGGAATATGAATGGGAAAATTTACACACAGATAGCCCTGAGTGGTAGGACTGATAATGCAAAATGTGGTTCTCTGAAAGGGGCAGAGGCCCTGAAGTGGAAGGTGATGTAAATGGAAAAATTCTTCCCACCGTGATGACGTCACTTTTTAGTATTTTGTTGGGGATGTGTGGTGGTGTGCTCCTCTCAATGTTCCAACGTCTGAGCCTTTCCAACAGTGGGGTAAGTGTTTTAAATTAGATTAAAATCCATCAAAGCAGAAAATTCTGGTTGCATCAGAAAGATCAATGTTTGTATGGTCAACTAATTTCCAAAAATGTACAGCTAAAAGGAACTGTTAAGAAAGTGATGAAAATTTTCTGGTTTTATTTTCATATATGCACCTACATCCAGATATTCATTACCCATATATCCACATACTAACAAACAAACCTCCCAAAAGGAAGATTTTGCTGTTAGAAGAGGTGCAGAGGACAAGCACTGCTGCAGCTGACAGTGACTACAGAGTTCTGACTGTATGTGCAGATTAGCACTATGTACCACAAGAAAAAAACCAGTCTACTGTCTAACGTTACTGTCAGTGCTCTCAGAACTGCTATTACCAGGACAACAAAGAGACTTTTCTCTTTTCATACAGTTGGTTTTCAATTGCTCAGCCCAATTATAAAATCTTGTGCTTTTACAAAGTAGGCACCAGAGGGAGACCTGCACTTTAGTTCAACTATGAAATAATGCTGGCAGGAGTCATTCAAAAGTGGACAATCAAAGCCTCTTGGCCAATATGCTTTAGGTGGTTCTGGGTGAAATTGTGGCTAATGGGAGCACTCAGACAGGAACCAGCACAGGCACACTTCCTTTTTAATGGCTCAAAAAACTTCAGAGTGCTCCATGAAGAAAAGCCAGGTTCCCAAATTTCAGGCTGTAGATGAGTACACATCAACCAGTTTGAGCATAGCTGGGAAAGACCTGCTCTTTGCCACCCACTGGCCCAGCTTATCTTCAGATCCTCCCGATGGTTACCACTTCTCAAATCTTCTGGCTGAGCTGCATATATAAGAACTCCCTAAACATGTCAGTCAAAATAAGCTAGATCAGCTTAAGTAATTTAAATAACAAATCTTTCCTAACATGGCTCAATTTGACTGAATTGGATTAAGAAGAGCTCCCATGAGCAGCTCAGCCAGCAGACCAGAGAGGGCACTAACCCCAGGTAGAGGGCAGTGATGAATGCTCTGGGGTGGACTTGCTCTTCCATCGACAAAGCTACTGCTGAAGAAGGATGTAAATATATATATTGTAGGCAGGTTGCTGCTGTTTTGTAAGCCTGGTAAGAGACATCAAGAAAAGCTATATGGACAGCAAATATATTACTGTCTTAAAAACAGGTACTCTTAAGTTCAAGTGGCGAAAGGCAAGGAGCAATGGCTTCTAGGAAGCAGGTAAGAGCCCACAAAATTGATCACATGAAGTTGAGCACACTAACTGGAATCCATGTAGACAAAGTAAAATAAAATCATTACTATGAATTATAGGCATGATAGTATGGAAAAAACTCCCAACTCCTTACCAATACACCTGGATCACAACATTGATTGCTTAAAACATAGCAATGCTACTTAGAAGTCCCTCTGCTCCATAATTTTTCTCACTATGCAAAGGGAAAAAAATCAACAAAATCATCAGACCCTTCCAATTTAAGAAAATTACTGAAAAACAAAGAGTAAAGAGCAAATCCTATAAGAGAAGCAAACTTCGACTCTGCTCTCTTGTGATAAAACAACGGGCAGTCTTAAGTCAAATTTCTAGGAAGTTTCCTTAACTTCAAAATTGAGAACTTAGGCTTTGCATTTTTGTTTTAAGTAGATACAGCTCCAGTTTTTAATTAACAAGTTCACTCTAGATGCTTGCAATCAATACAAAAAGTTGCTATTTCTATCACAAAGTTATTGTACCTTTAAGGTAATTCTCGTGCCACTTTAAAGATATTTCATTATAAGTGAGTGGGTAGTGAAAAAATGGCAAATATTAAGTTTCTTTACAATGGCAGTCTCGTTTAGCAGTTATATCACCTCCAAAGTTGTCAGTAGCTTCTGAAACTCAGCAGATTAACAGTCCAGGGATGCTTTTTCACAGTTGTTTAAAGTAATACCCAGGGGACTGCCAAAATTTAAACTGAACCTCTTTGTGGAAGAAAATCTGACCTCAAACTATCTACTAAGTAAACCAGAAGGGAGAAAAAGAAAAAACAATTGAGGGTTATGAGGGAGACTTTTCAGCAGGATAAACTCCCTAAGATGTCTCTGTATAGAGTCCTGACTAGACATGTTGGTAAAGGGAATACCCAACTGAGGAGAAGAGGAAAGGGCAGGATGCCCATATATATTACCTCAGAAATATGTGGGAATCCCTAGTCCTTGAGAATAAGGACAAACAGGAGAATTTAAGCATGGCAGGTTTTTGCTCATGGCTTATGCTTCTCCTCTGGGAGCACCAAAGGGGAAGAACCTGTTCCCACTGAATTCATCTGAAAGGGTAGATTAGCTGTGCACCTTCTACTTCTGTCAATTATGACTGCAAATGGTTTCATTCCCTGACCACAAGATCTATGATCCAGTCTGAGCGTAAATTAGATATAAAGAGAATTAAGGCAACTGTTAATCTGGCATTTCCTGAATCAAAAGTGTTTCAATTTGTGATGTAAATAGTAGTATTTTTACAATGAGGTACAAAAATCCATAAAGAAAAAAAAAAGATGCTTAGGCATAGTTCTTGAGTTTTATTAGATTTATCTAGTATATATTAACAAGGGGCTAACCTAAATTTCATTTGTTTATATTGTCTTCATCAGGCAAGCAAGAGCAAGCTGCTCATAATTTGGCGGAAGCTGAATCTGAAGTTTCTTTTTTTTTGCTTGTTGTTTTTTTTTTTTTTGTGGTAACACTTATGCATTGCCAATTAACTGTATCACAGAGCCGACTCAGTATAATTTCACTTACAGTGTATCACTTTTTTTTGGTCAGTCAAATGGTCTTTTTCAAAGTAGTTCTTTAAAAAGTTTCGGTGAGCTATTAAAATGTGCCCTAGCATCAGGAATGTTTGTGTGTGTGGTTACACTTTCTAGTTCATTTCCATGAATAATAGTCAAAGGTAGTCTAGCCTGTCCTCAGCTTGCCACCAAATCATCAAATTATCACAAAATGTAGTACATTGTAACTGCTTTCTGTTGTCCCACAAACATTAGCATTGTAGTGGGGAACTGGTGGAAAGGCAAAGGAAAAGATTAGGCCTGACCCAATTTCACCATTTTGATAGATACAGTGAGTAAACTCACTAACAGCAAAAGCAAAAAGAAACAAAATTCATAGGGCTTTGCATTCTGTACAATTCATAGTTGTTTCTCCTCTTTGGGTCACATTTTCTTACATGTTTTCCACATTGCAAGGAATGATAAGTAAAGAGGTAAGATGCTTGTTTTCTTCCCAAAAGATGCAGTACACACTCATGTATATACACAGATTGAGCACAAAATCTGCAACATGTCCCAAAGAAATCATAAAGAATCTAAATACACAATACACAGTCTCAAGAGTTACATCACAAAATAACATTCAGGGATTGCCACAAAAACTACCTGTATAGATACATAAGCTTGTCAGTGATGTCCACTACTGCAGTTAAAGTCTATTTATCTGGATGTATAATCTCCAGTCTAATGTCTTTGAAAAAATGAGATCTCTTAAATCTATGATACATGTAGGTCTTGTAGGATTTCATTACTACAAATATTTCTCAATAAGATATTCATTATATTACATACATATCTTGTGAAGAACCTTAACCTGCAGACATAATTTAGGCAAGAACTTTACTGCTGGAAAGCACTGAAGTAATTCAGAGACCTTTATCATAGTAAAAAAAAAATTTAAAAAATTCAGCATTTAAAACAGAAACACCTAGAATTCAGGAAATCAAATTAAAGATTTTCTGATAAAGATTTTAGATGCTCAAGTCAAGCATCCAAAAGATTCTAGTCAGGCTCAAAAGTTACATATCAAACTCAAATTCTGCTGTACAACGGCCACAAAGCAAAACTGGAATAAAACTTTTTAAACCACAGAAGTGTTCAAGCACAAACTTTTGAAAAACTCAGTGTAATTTAGAAGGAAGAAGGAAGTAGGATTTTACACAAAGCTTCCACTTTTTCCCCCTAGACCATAACAACCTTCATTGCACATGCAACTTCATCTTTTGCCCACAGTTACTCCAGTGCAAGTGTTTCTGGTGTTCAGCAAAACAGAATGCAGCAGGTAGTGACAACAAGTGACAAAAATCTACATCCAGACTGTGAAAACCAAAGCAGAAATTGCACAAAATAAACAAAAACTGCAAAAAGGGCAGATTCTGACATACTCACCTCTACATTCATCAAAAAGAAAGACCTACTTCGTCTTTTTTACACTGTTTATGAACTAAATTGAAGTCTAAGCTCAATAGCTGTGACATGGTTAAAAATAGCCGTACAGCTTTAGCACAGCAACTCATACTGCTCCACAGGAAGAATTATTCTCCTGGTCAAAATATTTGCCTTTTCAATGAGCTGAACTTTCAGGTCATCTGTTAACAATGTAGATTCTTTCCTGTCTAGAAGAACTTTATTGTCTCTCCTTTAACAAATAGCAGGGTATTGTTCCGAGCCAGTTGCTAATTCACACAATTAGCATGCAAAAATCTTTCTAAATGCTATATGGAAGATGTATGTGTTGCCTGGATGATCACATATTTTGATTTAATAAATCCCATACTTAGCTCCTCTTTATGTGTAAAATAAAATTTAAACCCATCTTTATTATATCCTCTCATTACATCCCTAACCTTCTCTTTCCCCTACATTTTTCAGCCTTCCCAACAAAAACACAGGTGCACATTACAACAGAGCACCATGTGCCCTTGATGCCAAAAGCACTTTTCAGATCAGATTTTTTAGACTACCTGTGTAAGTAACAATTACTTAGTCTGCCTTCCTGTATAAGAGATAATTTCGCTCCATAATTCCTGCATCAGATCATCATATTGTGCTAGAACTAAAGGTATCTTTTTGGAAAAATGTACAACTTTTTTTTCCCGCTGACATAAGAACAATCTTAAAAATAAGCTGTTCTGATAGATAACTGACTTCAATTTTAAATTTATTATATTTCTAGAAGTAATACACCTGAGTTCAGCTCTGAGTTCCTGAATTTTGTCATCCAAAACCTAGTGTACCTAAAGGACTACTTTGTCTGCAATCTTTGCCCCATATAACTGCTTACAGGCCATCAGTCACCTTTGCTAAATACTACACAGAGTGAACTTCTCCAGGCTCCTGCTGTACACCAGGGTTTGTTGACTTATTTGCTTTTAATATTTGCAATTGTCCTCGACATGTTTTTCTGAATCTTTGTAAGTTCACCTTGGTTTTGGGACTTTTTTCACTTTAAGCTCAAATGAGATACAATTTCCTAACATCTCGCTAAAAGCTACATAGCACGGTAACAGCACACAACTCCACTTGAGATCCCCAATATCCATACCAAGAGACTGCAATGTGCGCTTTAGCGTCTGTATTGTATCACCAAATTACTCCTTCCCAAAGCACCGCTCTGCATTCTGCAGGTATGGCCCTGCTGTCAAGACAAGTGTCTTCAGCTCCATTAATGTATCCTCATGAACGATCCCCATTAACTCAGCACCGACCATCCCTCACACTTATAAATACATCCATTTTTGCACATATGCATTTTACCAGAGATTACATTCTATTTTCCTCTAGATCATTATCCAAATCCTCAAAGCAATGGGCTGTGAAAAACTTCTATAAAATCCAACATGAATGTCCTTAATCTATTACTGCTTTATGATCTGTCGGTCAACCAGTTTAAAATTAATTTGATACGGACCATGTTGACTTAGCAAGGAGATAGATTTCTGAAATCAGAATACCATGCAGTACTGCTTTATCAGGTGCTTTACAAATTATTACTATACCTACAGGAGTATCTTTTTCAATAAAAACTTTTAGCCTCAGAGTAAAGAAGTAAGTACAGATCAGTTCAGATTGTCATGAACACTTGGGCAAGCAGTAACTGCTTACTTTAATTTTCTGCTAAGCAGTTCTCATTTCAACCTTTTACAGCTCTTTTTGCAATCAACATCAACCTGTCCAGTTGAGTACTTATGTTACATCCTGGCCTAGCCTATCTAATTTATACTTCTAAACAATTAAAACTAACACATAACAAAATACAAACCACAATACTTTAGATACCTTCAGTTGGTTGGGGTTTTTTGTTTGTTTGTTTTAAATCCTGTCTCCTGTAGACTAAAGAAAAACAGATTTGTTTGCTTCTATAAGAATAAAGAAATATTTATTTGTAAGTCACAGTAAATCGAGAACAAAACACCCAGATTTTGGCCCCAAAACAACAGTAGTCTGACTCACAGCATGTTTTTTAAGAAATCATAGAATAATATTTTTTTCAGTATTTCTGTCTCAACTATTAGTGTTCCTATCTAGTAGACATGTGTCGTTACTGGCATTTTTTTGCTCTCAATAGATAAGAGAATCTTCATACTGTTCTTAACCCCATGGATAGAAGGTTTATGATTAAAGTCTATATAATCTACTATAAATGGTCTTTTTGTTGTGACAGCTAATAGCCACTAGTGTTCATGGCATTTTCACTGAATCTTCACACATTTGAATATTCACCTCTGCCTTCCTGCACTATGACAGTTTCCTATCTATCCTTAATGACTTTTCATTGTAGGAATTAAAAAACACCTCAATAACTTTTATCTGAAAGTAATATAACTTTGAGACAAAACTGCTTTCTTTATATTTTCATTAAAATCTGTATGACTTTTTAAATTAGATATTTACATTTATTTTATTACATTATTCTTCTTAAGAGTGATTATGTATTATTGGCAAAGCCAGTATTGGCAGAACATTGAAATAAGCAATGATAACTATCAGTGCTGATAATTTTCATGGAAGTGATCTTATATATCATTTCATTTTTGTCAGAATAGTAAAATTGAAGAGAACACAATTGCTTTTTCTTAGAAAAATATGATGAATGACCAACACATATTAGTAATTCCAAGAAAATGTTAATAATCATCAGCTAATGTAATCACTCTGAAGTAACAGTGCATGGTTTCTTTGCATCTAGACATTTAGAGGAAGATTACTATGTCACATAAATCTATGGAAAACGTGCCTTGCTTCTAAAAATAGAAAATGTAGACCTTACAGAACTTTCTGAGGTAATTTTCTATCCCTAAGTGTATACTTTATTTATTTACTTTTATCTTGTGAAAAATCAAAACCAGAATTTTATTCTTTGTTTTCTGTGTGTAAAGAACCCAGTGTCTAGGCCAGACTGGCTGTTAAAACTATGTTGGAACTGAGGATCAGTGGAAGGGCCAATAATAATGGACAATTTTATAATCTGATTCTGCTCTTACTGAAGTGTGGCACTCAATAAAAATTGGCACATTGAAAGTGTATTTGACTTAGTTATTTTCATGTAAGTAGTCTAAAGTGTTCGCCATTTGTTTTCAATAATTTGTTGGCAAGCAAATAAATTTGAATATATTGGACTGAGGTGCTAGACAATGATCAATAGACTTTTTTTCCTGACTGTAATCTTGTTTTCCACTTTTAAATTATTTATTTAATAATTTGTTGATTTGGGTTTTTTTAACTAAATGATGGACCAATGTCAATGGCTGGCAATACTATTAAATTGTACTGGTTTAGAAGCTAAGTATAGCTTTAACACTTATTGCTACATGCACCTGTTAAAACAATGAGTCATCTGAATGTACATTCAGGCAATTTTAATTTTTGCGTGCTACACCCCTGGATAACCAATATTTTAAGCTATTTTATGTTTTCAAACTGCATACAAATGCAGAATTTGTAATAAGTATATTAAATATTTTCAAAAAAATTGTCTTTAAAATGCTGATTAAATAGTCTAGTATTTTATAATAATATTTACCATACAGAAATAATAAATGTCTTTATTATTACCTATACCTAAATAATTGAGAGAATATTTATACTTAATATAAGCAAAATAAGGGACTTACACACAAAGAACTGAGAACATTGGATTTGGGGCATTTAAAGCACTCAGCTACTTTCTAAAGTCTCACTCAGTTACTACCTTTATGTTAGAAATACTTCCATAAGACAGCACTGGCCTTGTAGTCATTAGTATTAATAGGTATTTTTCCTTCCTAACCATTTTTTATTTATATATTGGAAGGACTTAGATACAACGCAGTTTACTTTCCTTATCAGTTTTTCCACCTTCACGTAAACACACTCAAAACGAAAATAATTTGCTCCTGCTGGTGCAACTGAAACCAAAAGTAATTAAAGCCTAGGTTTTTCTACCCAAAAGATATTGACAGTGATTATACTCTGAAGTTTAATTCCATTGGAGGGGCTAAAAATAATCTTTATGAATATCAGCATTTTAAATGAAATGAAGCTTAAAGCAAGTTCAACTACAAGGAGACATCCTGTTTCATCCCACTCCCTGCCCACTGCCCACTCAGTGAATAACCAGAACATTTAGAAAAAAATTATACTTTTTAACTACACTTGTATGTCACCTGCATCTTCAAACTGGGTTTGCACAACAGCCTCAGAGCAAGTTACAGTATAATCCAGGTGGACAAGGAAAATACAACCTTACACTGCGGCAGAATTTTCATTACTTGCACAGCACACTAAAGCCAGTAAGTTTCACCAAGCTTTGCAACTGCGATGGTGAAAGTAAATTCGGGGAATTGTAGAAGTTTTGCAACACGGAGAAGTAAGTGGAATCCCAAATTCTTGCAAGCTCGAGTTTGCCATTTCCACAAGAAATGGAAGAGTAACCAGTCGCTAAAACACGCAGCACAGCACCTTCTGCTGTGCCGTGCTTGCCTGCCAGGGCTGCAGCCCTTTTCGCCGGGGGCGCTGCTCTGCAGCCCATCCCGCACGGGCTGCGTGACCTCAAGGTGGAGTCCGGGACACGGCTCTGAGTCAGCTCAAGCCATGGGCAAGAAGCTGTGCAGTCGCAGTGCAAGTCTGTCCAGCGAGTTGTTCCAGCTGAAAATTAAGCTTGCAATTTGACAGATTCTTTTTTTTTTTTTTTTTTAACAGAGCCAAGTCATTGCTGCAACCATCCCCCCACATCTAACCCATTTTCTCCTGTCTCTCTTCAAACATGACATGCCATATACTCTGGTTCTTCCCTTGAAGTGGCACCTCTTGGATTTCAACCTTGGCCAGTCAAAAAACTGCCAGAAAACTATTTCTGTAAAAGCAGTGGGCAACCTTCAGCTAGGCAAGCTTCCTTAATGAGCGCTCACCTCACCCAGCGACAGAAATCGGTGCGGGTGCAAAGGAAGGAGGAAGACACTGGCGGCAAGCAAGGCTTGTGGCATTTAGATTTGTTTAAGATTAAATTTGTTTTTGTAGAGGAAAGAGCCCTAGTACTCACAGCTGGAAGTGGACAGTCTCCTAAATGTTAAATATCACACTGTTCAAAGAAATGTTAAGTGAAAAACCAACACAAACACTGTCAGCATACACAGAGTTTTTCCCTGGTCTCAGGACTTGCTCACTAAGGCTGTTTATTTGTGGCCATCACTCAGAAGCTCAACAGCTTCAATAACCTTCCATACCTGCTTTGTCATCCTGGCAAGTACATGTACAGCCACGCACAAAAACAGGCTGAGGAACTGCTTCAACCAAACAAACATTTATGAGCCAGAGTTTTTTGTTTGGTTGTTTTTAATGATGCCAGATCAATTTTCCAATCCTCTTAAAACATGGCCAAGCTGCTGTTGTGGCTCAAACAGAAGGAACAGCTGAGCAATCCAAGCAAAGACAACTGAAGTCAATCATAAAGCGTAAGCCACCCAAATACCTTCAGAGATTTAATATAAAAGGAAGTAAAATATAACAATTATTTAAAAACGTAACTTGATCAGTTATTGTCACTCAGATAACAAGCCTTAGCTTACACCATATGCCTAAACTCTTTATGCTTCAACAGTACAATCCCTTAGCAACATTCACCTACTAACACAGTTCACAGCCCCAAGGGAAAGCCTATAATGAATGAAAAGTTGGGTATTATCCTGCATTAGGATCAGAAGACTGTAGAAAAAGGAAACAAAACCTTACTGCTTAGGAGGCCACATTTAAGTATATTTAACTTAACTGACTAAATTAACCCAATTCACTTTTGTGTATTTTTTTACAGAGGAAGGGGATAAAGTCCATGACCTTTTAGAGAAATTTCACTTAAATGGTCTAAAGGGCCTTCTGGCCTGAAGTCCTCACTGACTGCAGAGGACACCAAAAAACCACTGCATGCAAGCTGAATACCTCTCTGCAGTTAGCCCCATGAAAACCAAACCAAACCCCAACATAAAAGGGGACAGGTCTGTATGTAGCTTGTACTTGCAGCATAGCTTCTCTTTATCAGACCAAATTAGCCTGCTCTACTTTATTCTAAGATGTTCTGACAATATTTACCTGGGGGAAAAAAAGAAAAACATAAAAGAAAATGGCTTTATTCTGCTTGTGGTTTGGCTCAGGGATTCAAACTTTGTCAGGGAGATGAGCAATCATCTCTGAAATCCCGAGTCTGAGTGATATGCTCGATGCTAGACTGTGACAGAGAAAAGGGAGAATTACACTTTTTGAGACAGCACTCAGGTGACCTAATGATGAGAGCCTCCATTTTCACTCAACAACCCCTGGCTACCCCTCTTTCTACAAAAGATAAAGAAATTTTAACACATAGACCTTTCTTCCAATATATAACCAATTTCCAGATTCTTCCAGAAAAACAGAAAACATCCTTATTTTACAATCAATAGGTAACTACTTGCACACTGAAAGTGCCCTTTTCTGAGCAAGTTGGATGGAAAAAGAATTTTCTGGTGGTTTGATTGAAAATGAGAGAGGCAGGTATTGAAAAGACATTGGGTAGGTAGAACTCAAATACTGGACAAAAGGGACAAATTAATAGAAAGGGAGCATTAATTTAGTGACAAGCACAAGATAAAATTCCACTGGTTCTACAGCCAAGCACTATTTTCTTCTTCCTCTTCTCATAATTTACTGTCTCAGTATACTTTAAGTCATTATTTATCATGTAGAGATATAAAATCCCTTTCTCCAAATTAATCACCTTTAGTCACATACTTTTAGTTCCAGCTTCATCAATATAAACAAGTTCACATAAAAAATAAAGGGCCAAATAAAGCATTATATTATTAATAGAAGTAATAAACCCATATACAGAGATATATAGGGTAGAATGATGACTCTCATTAATTCCCATAATTTTTGCTTGACAGTAAGAATGATAAAGAAATTACTTCGTGTGCATGCAAGGAATCAGTTTTGTTACATTTCTTAGCTTTGAGTAGATATATATATATATGCTCAGACGTGAAGGATTGAATTTTTTAGGATAAACTGGTTTGTAATTACTTTAAAGAGGAATTTAAGAGTTGGATAATTCAAGTAATACTGAATGTATTCAAATAACACACAACAATAAAGAACCTCACATTTTCCAGACCAATACCAGCATTATGTTTAACTAAAGTGTTCACTTGTACTGAAAAAATACATCTCACACTCTAAGTATAACTTAACTGATAGCTGTCCATCAGTGCTTTAGTGTCATAAGTATCTGAAGGTAGGAAGAATAGAGCATAGCAAGTGATTTTATTTGGATAAATGTAGGAAAATAATATGGGTATAGCTATAAATTAGTAACAGTAAAGTTTCATGTGTCACTATGAGTGGCTCAAAACCTAATGCTCACGTGAGCAGAAACAATATCACGTCCCAGCGCTCATTTTATCTCCCCACTAAATCCATGTTTTGTAGCATGCATAGATAACCCCCAAAACACCATCTTATTCAATATACTTCTGCATCACACCAGTTTCAGGAAAGCTGAACTTAAAACCTAAATCAATCTTTGTACAGAATTGTTTTTTAAAGATAAGGTGTTTTAAGAGAAGGTGATTTTCCTCAATAAGCATTTAAAACAAAAATCCAATGAAAGACAAAAACCATGTTATTAAATCTTTACTGTTAAGGAAGTAGAAAAGTATGGTACAGGTTGCCTACACCTGTGGTGTGTATCCTACTGACGAAAAAATGAAGATTATCCCATCTTTGTATAGTTTTAAAGTTTTGTGAAGTCATAACCCTTTATATCCATTGGGTTTCCAATATCCATTGTAGTCATGGACTTAGGCTGTCAAATCAACACCTGCTTGATCCACCAGCTTCCATGTTTTAGCAGTCCTACACTATCTCATCTCAAAGAAGCATCCTCAAATACAGTGACTTCCATCTTCTCATTCAGAACCTAATATTTTATTCTTAGCTAGTTTAAATAAATAAGCACAAACCTCAGGAGAGCTGAGTACAATGTGGGAGGGAGGAAAAACAAATCAATTAAGGAGCTGCCCTGATAGAAGAGAGATGCCTCTAACAGGAGTAAAATAGAATCTGAAACACTGATGGATCTTTGGAAACGGGAAGTTAACCTACTTGCCTTTGGCATTCGGAAAAAAATTCTTTGTTATTATTGATCATTCCTTGATGACCTGGGTAAAAATACAGCTCATGCCAATGTTAATTCTCTGGAAGCCAATGCCTTCAAAAGTCATATAATGATAAACTTGTCCTAGACTTCCATAGTATATTGTCTTATGAAAGTTTTTTCCAGATTAAAATCAAATAGAGATCAAGCGTCCTTTTTTCCTCCCACTCCACACACTCCCTTTTGTACAATCAAATCAAAACTCAAAGCACATAACACTAAGCACATGAACCAGACAAAGAGGAGAAAAAATTTCAAATCTGGGGTTTAACCTTCTCTACATACGTATATTACAAAAAAACCTGATGTGCACCAACAGTTTAAATTTGCTCTTTCAAACTTCTGACTTTGCTACATCACAAGTTAAAATTGATTGACTGCCCTGAAACTGCACTCCATTATATCTTCTGTTCCACTTGGGAATGCTTGGACATCTAGTTAGTTATTCCTTCAGCTGCAAAAGAGGGTGGTAAACTGAGGTCGAAGCATCATTTTCAGGAAACATTAGAAATTGTTTTGCTGGAAATGCTCACTCAACTGACAAGTTGCTGTGAATATATCTATTTAGCATAATTATATTTACAAACTAATTCCACAGAAAAATACACTAAGAACAAAAGCTCAAGATTCTGTCTGACGTAAACATCACTGCTCTTACTTTATGTTTCTTTGTTCTTTGAAAGCACTGCTATTCAAGATCAAGTTTGGTCCTTATCTATAAACTAAACAAGTGAGAAAAAATGTGCTAGTCTTGAAAACATGACTAGCCACCTAAGAGTTAAGTTATAAAGTAACTACATGGCAAAAAGCCTACAGAGGAGAAAAAAATGCTGTTTTTTCCCGTTTTCAAAAAAGTTTTCCAGCAGTGTTCGTAACCTTTATATATTATACTTCAGTACAATCTACTATGGTTTATACTTACAAAACAGTAGTAACTTCAAATAATGAAAATAATTCCTAGAGTTATTATTACAAGTGCTATTACAATTTGTTTTATTTTGTGGGCACATTCCTCTCTCCAAATTTTCTAGGCTGAGTGTACTTACACACAGCTGCCAACTAGACCTTATTTTGGGATACAGTCCTTCAGCAAATCAAGTCTGTGCTGAAGATTCCGTAGGTATCTAGAGCATATATCCTCAAGCTGATGACTTGAAGTTTTACACAAAGTTAATGTTTGTTTTGTTTGATCACATACACTAACAACCTCTTCTTGAAAAATCTGAGTTCAAGTTAACACAGAATTCAGGAACAACAATGTATTTGTGGCCTGCAGCCACAAGCCCCTGGCAGATGAGCGCAGGTAATGAACGTGGGCTCGGAACATCTGGGCAGCTGAGGTTATGCTGCCAGTATTTTATAACCAAGGCTGAAATCTGCCTTGTCCCAACAAAGCCAGCCATCAAAGCTCCCAATGACTATTGCTGTGCCACATTTCCCATTTTTTCGCTCTACAGTGAGACATTATGGACTTGTGATAGGAATTAGGGTGTTGAACTGGATGGATCCTTTGTGTCAGCACACAGAGCCTTACATTCCCATTATTTCTTACAGACACAATCCCAGGTCTGTTGGTTTTAACTCTGTAAGTGACCTCGACACAAAAGTGAAATGGAATTGTCACACTGTGCTGTCACAAGCTGTGTTTTATACATACAGAGAACTGGGGAAAATCAGGTGCTGAAATCAAAACACAGCAAATGAGCATGATTTAGTGACTAGCCAAACTATACTCCAGTCAACTCTCACAAACTTACTTTGAATTGTTTTCTATCCTTCATACGTGATGGGTAACAAAAATGTTATCAATATCCTGATGATGCCTCATTGAAGAACAGCATTTAATGGAAGGAACTTCATAAATTATCCACTTCTGAATATCCACTGAATACAACAGTCAATACATCATAGTCTTGAAAGTATTTTTGAAGTTGATATATATCCATTTCAACACTCTTAAGAATATACCTCAATGGTTCCCCTACATATGTATTTACAAAATGTACATGTAATATTTTTCTGTGATAAATACATCAGAATATACTTCCCACAACTTGCTTTAAACTGTGGCATCACCAAAATAAAGCCAAAATTTTTCCCTAAACCAAGCAAATTTCCATAATCCAGTATTTTACAGGAAGTGAAGATGCTTAGAGAAGTATTTAAATGTCTCTGCAAAATGAAAATCACAAAGTCATTTAAACAAAAAACCAACCCAAACAGAGAAGAGAGAGGAAGAGGAAGAGGAAGAGGAAGAGGAAGAGGAAGAGGAAGAGGAAGAGGAAGAGCTCCTTTCTTTTCAATCCAGGATATCAAAGAAATAACAGTTTTGATTTTTCATTTGCTACTATGACAATCAGCAAAGAATGAACATTAATACTTAATTTCCTTAAAAGGCGTAACAAACTGTGGGGGCAGAAGAGTTAGAGAAGCACAACTACAAATGTGGTTAAGCCACTTGAATATATACTTTATCTTTCCCCACAAAAGAAATGAAACAAACCCTCAGACTTAACATGGCCAAGAAGAAAGATTTGATCTGAGCTTTACTAATTCATTGTATGTACTGTGATAATAAAATGTGAAGCCTCACTGAAGAACCACAACAAAACTGAGTTACATAGTTCCACTATTCAATACAACTAATTTACAGTTAAAAGATACTTTAAAAATAGTTGCTTTATTTTACAATTAATCCTACCTATGTGGCTTTAAAGTAACTTAAAAATGTAAATCTATGATTAAAACATGCTTTTAAATCCACATCCATCCTGTGTATTCATACATATGAATAGATGCCTTGAAAAATATCTGCCACAGGTCACCACTAAGGGACACATGTAAATCTTCTGAGAATGTTTATGAAAACAGTAAATATTTTTGCCTTTACAGTGTACTAAGCCAGTAACATGCCAGTTTTCTTTTCCTCTAAGTAATATGGAGAGAAGTTCAAAGAAATAATTTCAAAGAGCACAAAATTCTTGTGTGTAAATATTAAAAGCTCATCAGAAATCAGAAAAACAAAAGCTCTTCTTAGAGAGATACTACAGCTCTGGAAAATACATCTGATAATATAAAATACTGAACTTTTAAGGTATTTTCTGGACTAGCAGCATACTGTTGGAGAAACCACATGGTAGGTTGATTATAAATATAAATATTTTATTCTAAGATTAAAAAAATAATCAACCCTGTATTTATTGACCTATAATATCTATCACGTGATATCCAGCCATTCAAAACCTCAAAGGCATAGAAGAGAACAGGAGAGACTTGTGTATCCCTTTTTACCCGGCAAATACAGTTTGTGGAGCTTGTGCTTCCAACAGACACACAAAAATAATACACTCCCCATTAACAGCAGATTTGGAATTTATTACAGAAGAATAAGAGTGGCATTATAGGGCTGCTTATCTGTTATATCCAACAGATCTGCACATCCAGTTATCATATAGTCTGGCTGAATAAGATGAAAGCATAACTGTTAGTAACTTGGTTTTTTCTACTGCTTTGGCACAAATCAGAAATGCTGCAGTAGTCAGGAAGAAACGAAGCTGCACCTACTGAGAAGTCTAAAAGGGACACAGCATCACTGATGCTGTTCCAGCTACGCCAACCTTCCTGAAGAACAAGGGGCCGTGGCATGTCTCATTAAGTTCTTTGTGTCCGATAATTTATCCTCATTCAAGAGGTACTGAACATCAGCATAGTGGAAGCAACCTTCTGTGATAGTAGAGTCTTGCAAGTTGGAAGTAATTGTTCTGTAACTCTAAACGTGACTGGCACCACAGTAATAAATCTCTGATTGACCAAAAAACTCAATAAATTAAATCACAGTAAAAGACAGACTGTGAAGGTTAAGAATTATCAGAGCCTCACAGGCTTTATGGATGAGGCATTTTTTTCCCACTTTCCCTCCTTTCCATTTTTTTTTTGGTCTGTGATGGACATGAGCAATTCAAAATAAGTAATACAAGAAAAAATGAAACCATTTTTTTTCACTATACTGATTTTGTACATGTACATACGAAGGAGTTTTGTGCATAAAATCTACTAAGACATCTCCATATCTGTGAACCATTTGTGTTCCACACGGGACACAGAGGTTCACTCCTCTCCTTGCATGTCTTTGAGCTCCCCTGGGAGCAGCCCTGAGCCTTGCCAGGCCAGCGGCACCACGGAGGGCAGGGCACACTGGAGAAAACCTCAGGGGCAGCTCAAGCACTTCCCCTGCAGCAGCACCAGAAGACAGGGCACTAGTTCTCAATTTTGTCCAGAGTTCTGGGGCTAATCAGGCTGGTTAAAAGCAGCTTGGCAAGGGACATGGAAAAGTCAAGTTTTTTACACTAAATGTGATGGCTCCACTCCTGCAGTGCTCTTGCATTTGTGCTCTAGTTTAAAGCAGTGAAAGTCACCCATGGAGGATGACCAGCTAATCCTCAACTCTATTTTAAGTCAGATGTGTAGTTCCTAAGGAGCGGAAGCAACACAAACACATCTGATGTAAATTCCTAGTCTTACTTAGTTGGGTAGGGTCAGCCAAGCAAATTTGTGTCTTTTACCTCTCCTGAAACAAGCAATTCCACCAGTTGTCAAAATAAACTCATAAAAACTTAGGCATTACACCTCAATGACTTTAAGTTCCTCCTTAGGAACAAGATCTCTAACCAAGGTCTTGGGAATCAGCACATCAGAAACAAGCAACAGAAGACAGATCCCAAGAAAATCTGGAATTCCTGCAAGACAGGTTGAATGAAAACAACCCCTTTTAATGAGGAAAAAATGGCTATTGCCTAAATATACAGCCAATTCTGATTTGTTGCTAATAGTAATTTTTCATCAAATAGCCATTAAAAACTACAACTCCAAGCTTCATACTGCAGATAATGGATTTACCCTTTCAGTTAACTTAAGCAAAACAAATGCTTAAACTTTCCAGTAAATGCACACAAAATATGATGAAGATTCGATCGCTGCAGTGTTACTAGGGCCGTGAGAGAAACTTTGGGTTTAAGTGAGTAATTCCTATGCAGTGTCAAATTTTCGACAAAATGACAGCATTTCTCCAACAGTTTTCTACACTCTATAATTTAAAAGACTAGCACACTCAATGAAGAACAGCCCACAGGATCACTTTTTTTGACTCGTGGCTACTACTCTACATACAAAGCTTAAATTTTCTTGGAATACGTGTCTTTGGGCTTTCTTATTAGGTGATTAAACTGACACATGGCTTAATGCCAGGTCATAGAACTTCAGCCAGTTGCTCCTGAAATTTGTTTCAGTTTGTAATTTCACTGTATCTGTATAATTTAATGTCAAAGGCTT
Source organism: Camarhynchus parvulus (assembly GCF_901933205.1). Taxonomy (NCBI): domain Eukaryota; kingdom Metazoa; phylum Chordata; class Aves; order Passeriformes; family Thraupidae; genus Camarhynchus; species Camarhynchus parvulus. Next base: position 67,527,930 of record NC_044572.1, read on the forward strand.
TAGTTCTAAAAATAAAACCAAAAGTACTGAATCATCATTGGAAGTGAAGTATCACCTTGAGAATATTAGACATCAGTATGAAAAATGCATGTTTTTTGCAAGGCAATGGAAGAATTAAAAAAAAATATTTTCCATTCTATAAAACATACAAAAATGTATAATTTTGAAGTACAGGACTTTCAGTATATTAATCTGTAATATTTTAATGGAAATTGGTTAAGACACCTTAAAACACTAGGTTTATGACCAATGCCAATGTGAAACACAGAGTAAAGAGAAGGCATCAAGGCATAGGTACACCAGCAAAGTTCACACAAACTGTTTTGCTTACTTATCAGTAAAACCCAGTAAAAATGTTTTGACATGAGCAGCAATCATGGCCCAAGCCCTAGCTAGAGTTACACAAATGGATCCAGTGGGCCATGTATATTACGGGTATCAGCTGTACCAGTAGTCCCCTGAGGAAAGGCAGAAACACTCAGTAATTTGACTAGACACAATGTCCAAGAGCAGAGAACTTCAATGCATTTCCACCTCACCTAATACAAAAACAAATTAATAAATTTCATGAGAAAGAGACTCTTCCAAACTCAGCACAGATTAGTAGTAGTAGTCTAGTAGTAGTAGTTAGTAGTAGTCCACTGACCACAACTTGGTACCTCTGACCTGCTGGCTAGCACACAGCTCTCCCACAGAAAAAAAATAGTGGGTAGTCATCACCACAACCTCTACAATGCATGGGAACAAATGACATTGAGGATACACAGCCAGCCTCAGTCACACTGCCAATCCATTCGTAGATTTCAAGGTCTTGATCTTTGAATTCAAGAATCACTGGCCTACATAGACATCAGCTCCCTGTCTTCAGGGATGAGATCCAGAGTAAAAAGAATCCCACAAATAAGTGAATACATTAAGATTTTTTTTTAAAAAGGAAAACGAACTTACCTTCATTTTTTCTAAGAGGATTTTTCATTTGTGTTTTGGAAGAACCATGACACATATCAGCAGAAATAGTTGGCATTCATACTTAAGCTAACAATTGCAAATAGCTTACACAACATTTTTTTGATCAAGACACCAGATCAAGATCCAGAAGGAAAAATGGAAGTATAACAAATGGCAGCAGATTTCAAACACCAGATTCAAACAATATTGTATGACATGACCTATAAATAAGACAACCACAAAACAGAAGTAAACCGACCATCAATAACACAGGCAGTTCACAAAACAGTTTAAATTACTTAAAAATTAATATTTCAGGTCTACCCACAGCTATGTCCTTCCCAAATTAGTGCTCACTCTATTTAAATAATTTATTATTTTATGTCTTTTCAGACACAGCTAGAAAATTCATTATAAGACAAAACTTGTCAAAAATGAGCAACAATTTAGAAAAAAAAGAGACAGCTTGACCACACGTGAATCCAAAAGCATTAACAATTTTGGCATTTTAACTAAACTTTGCACTTGCAGGATTAAAGAATATGTCTGATTTTTAAAATTTAAAAGTATCCCTTCAGGTGTTTTTCAAGAGCAGCATTTGCGCAATGGCCACCACGCGCCACCTGCCCAGAGCATGACTGTGCCCCACAGACTACTGAGCCAACAAGTCAACATTCTAAACACAAGACAGCCAAGAAGAGTCATGTACAATGGTCATTCTTAGCCTCAGTCCAATGCCCAGCAAACAGAATTTTCCTGGTCATTTATTAGTGCCCATCAAAACCAATATCTCACTATCCATCTTTGATCAAACACGGCAACACACGAAGAGCAAGAACTGGCCACAGCACAGTCTACAGGCCCAACTCCACAAACCCGACAGAACTTTCGCAAAGTCAAAGTAAGTTTTTGGCAATTCCTTGAGACACAGAGTGGTTCCTAAATTTCCCTCCTACTTTCAGGGATCTCCCTTCAAGACTGGCTTAAGCTACACTGTGAGGATGGGGAAACTTGCCAGAGCAATTAACCATGATTTATCTGTCTTGGGAATACAGGCCTTTGGTCTTCTTTCTAGTCTATCAGTTCAGCACCTCTGCTGACAGCCAACTTGCTTAAAATACACGCCCACCCAGGGCACCTTCTACTGACTTCTACAGGGTCTGTTCACCGATGGCATCACAGATGTAACTCAATTAATGAGAGATACATGTGCACCGGCTGTATGGTAAGACATCTTCTGTCAAGTGTCCTGAAGGCTATCTGCCTCCTCTTAACCTTAAGAGTTCCAGCCTCTGGATATATATTTTTAATAGATCACTGTCTGGATGCATATTAACTATCAGATAAGAGCATTTTTGGTTTTGGGAAGCCACTTCTCTACCCAAAAGGCAAGAACAGCTCCAAAACAACAATGGCTTTTTAGTCCCGGGGATAACTTCTTGCAAAAATAAAAACAAGGAAGTTCAATCCAAGAGAACCATGATGCTTTTCAGTTAAGGGCAAGGATGTGAAATTGCCAGACATAAGATAGGAAATTCAAAATTCGGCTGTCACCTTGTTCCCTTCTTCACCCCAAGACCTCCCTCTCCCGTCAGCACACGCTTTGACCACCTCCCGAGTGACGAGTGAAGGATGGCGTGTCAAAGCCTTAACTTTCAATCTTTTTGGCGTCTCTCGCAACCTCAACCCTATCGTTGGAGCACGAAGAGCCGAGGAGTTTAAAATTTAGTATTCTGCACCGCCGCAGCTTGCTGCACGGCAAGGCACACGATGGTGGCACAGGACTTTGGTATGGACACAAATCCAAGAGGAAAGCCCCTCTGCCCTCCTCCTCCTCCTCCCACCCCCCCCCTCCCCGGCCCGGGCAGAGGCAATAACTCGGCTTTGCTCACATTTTTGCACAGCGCCGGGCTCGCACTTCGACGTGCTCGCTGCCGGGGCTGTCAGCGCTGCTCGCCCCATCAGCACCCCCCCTTCTCCTCCCGGAGTCAAAGTGTTGTGTGAACGTGGGGAAAGGACTGGGGGGGAGCGCAGGCCACGGTAACACTTTGCCGTCTCCTCCGTTCAGTCACATTTCCGTCCTCCTCCAGCAAAACTGGGGAGGGAAGGGGGGGCGGGGGGCCAGGCTGGGCACACACGCAGGCGCTGGGCCCAGCGGGAAGGGGCAGCAGCCGCGGCAAGAGTGGGTGACAAGCCCGGCGGCGCTCCCGGGGAGCAACAAAAACGCTCTCGGGTGCGGTGGGGTGGGGTGCGGTGGCCGGCGGGGCCGGGGGCAGGGCCGGCGGGGCTCGGGGGCTCTTACCTCGTAGAGTTCCTCGGAAGCCATGCTGTGGGAGCCTCACAAGGTGGAGTTGGGTGCTGGTTTGGAAATACTTTTGTTTCAGTTGGTGTCCGTTTGGCCTCCTCCTCCTCTTCTCCCTCCTCGTCTTCTTCTTCTTCTTCTTCTTCTTCTTTTTCTTCTTTTTCTCCTCCTCCTCCTCTTCCCCTCCTCCTTCTCCTCTTCCCGTCCTCCTCCTCCTCTTCTTCTTCCTCCTCCTCCCTGCGCGTCTCTCTCCAGCGCAACTAGCAGCTCCGCTCGTTAAATGCCAGTGAGGTGCTCCTGTTCCTGCCCCTGCTGCTGCTGCTGCTGGCGCTGGCGGCGGCGGCGGCGGCGGCGGCGGCGGCGGGGGGGGTGCGCGCACGGCAGCTGCGCAACTCGCTCGCTCTCCCGGCTCGCCCTCGCACAGCCCGGCGCGCGCGTACCCGAGCGCGCGCCCGAGCGCGCGCCCGCGGGAGCACGCAGCCGCGCGCACCCGCGCACACAGAACTCACACGCGTGCTCGCCCCCCCCGCACCCCTCCGTCCGGCGGCGGCTACACTCGCTCGCTCCCTCCCCAGGAACACTAATCGAGCGCAGAGAGGCAGCGCCGCACGCGAACCACCGCTCTCCGCCCCGCCGGCTCCACCAGCCGCTCCCCCCCGCCGCCGCCCGGCACCATCCTCCTCCTCCTGTTCCTTCTCCTCCTCCTCCCCCCACCCCATCCCGGCTTTGATCTCCCATTGTCTGCTCAGCTGAGCCCGGCGGCGCGCGGGGGGCGGCAGGGGCGCGCGCCAGGGGCCGCGCCCGGGAAACCGCGGGTGATGGGAGCGGGGGGATGGGGGAGTGCGGGGGTGTGGGATGTGCCCGCCGGACGGACGCGGAGTTGGGAGCGGGGCGGCGGGGGGAGGACTCGGTGTCCCGCGCACGTGCGGGGCTCACGTCACGACCCCGAGCCCCCGCCCGTGCCCGTCCGCAGCCCCCCGTGGCCGCCCCTCCGCCACCCTCCGAGCTCCGCTCCCCGCGGGCTCCACCATCGCCCCGTCCATCGCCCTGCGGTGGTGCCATGTGTAACGCGTCTGCACGCGCTTCTTCCCCGTCCAAACTTCCTTGGTTCGATGCCTTCGCCGTAAAAGAAACTAAACAGCCCTCGACGGTGGCTGCCAGCACCGGATATGTGCCTTCCATCTCCCGGCTGACCGTGTTTGCCAAGCCGGGAAGGCCCCGCCAAGGCCTCCGTGGGATGATGGGCCAACAGAAAGTAGCTGAACTGTTGACCTGCTTATGAGTCCATGGCTAGTTACACCCTGCAACCTGTTCTTGTCACCTCGCAACCTGTTCTTGTCACCTCGTGTTGACTAGGAGTGCCTCACATGAGGTGCTGTGTAGCTAGCTGTTATGAATATGAACGAGACCTTCGTGAATTAGGGTTTTTCCCTTTGAGTTGACAAATCCTCTCTCTGCCCAGATCTTCCCAAAAGTATGTACTACCCCATAGGCATATTTAGAGTCAGTGAATATGGTACCACTTCTTTGACCAAGCCATTTTAGCCCTTTTAATAATGCATATGATTCACAGCATTGTGCAGACCAACTATTGGGAAGCTTTCCTTTTTCTATGACTGTCATCGTATGCCCATTTACAATAGCATACCCTGATATTCGCTTACCATCTACTACCCGTGATGAACCATCTATAAACAGTATATCTCCTTCAGGTAAAGGTAGTTCTGATAAATCTTCTCTAACTTTTATCTGCAAATCTATGGTTTCAAGGTAGTGATGTTCCAATTCTTCTTTTGGTTCTCCATATAAAAATTGTGCAGGATTTTGGATCCTTGTTGTTGTCAATTCTATATTTTCACTTTTGTTTAATATCAATTCATATTTTAGAAGTCTGCTATCTGAAATCCATTGACAGGCTTTCTTACTTAGTATACTTTTTATATCATGGGGAGTATACACCTTGATCTTGTTTCCTAGTGTCAACTTGTAACCTTCCTCCACAAGAGTTACAGTTCCAGCCACTGCCTGGAGACAAGTGGGCCAGCCTCTAACTACCGGATCCAGCAATTTGGAGAGATAAGCAATGGGTTTTCACACCCCACACCATTCTTGTACAATGACTCCATAAGCTATTCCCTCTTCTACACTGACGAATAGTTCAAACAGTCTATTTAAATCTGGTCAACTTAGAACTGGAGCATTTGCCAACCTTTCTTTTAGGTCTTCTAACGTTTTCTCATCATTTTCATCCCAACGTATGGGCTCTTTTTCAACTAATTTATCATACAGAAACTTAACTAATTTTGTGTGTCCATCTATCCATAATTTACAATACCCAATTAATCCTAGTAATTTTCTCACATCTGTTTTTGTTTTTGGAGCTGGCAATGATAGTATTCCCTGAATTCGGTCAGCATCTAATCTCTTATATCCTTTCCCAATGATATGACTTAGATACTTTACTTCTGGTCCCACAAATTGTAACTTTCTTTTAGATACTTTTAACCCCTTTTCCCCTAGGAAGTTCAGTAAATTAACAGTTGTTGTTTGTACCTCTTCTTTCTGTTCCCCGGAAATTAAGAGATCATCTACATACTGTAGGATTTGAGATCCTTCTTCAGGTATAAACTGTTTCATGAGTTCTTCTGGAGTTTGGCCGAATAGGTTTGGTGACTCCGTGAATCCCTGATGAAACCTTGTCCATTGTAATTGTTGTTTTCTCCCAGTTTCCTCATCTTCCCATTCAAACACTGAACCATTTTCTACTTTCTTTCTCAAGCGGACAGGACCAAAAAGCATCTTTTAAATCTGTAACACTAAACCATGCATGTCTCGATGGTACTTTGCTCAATAAATTATACGGGTTGGCTACTACTGGATATCGAGTAACAGTTTGCTTATTTACTTCTCGTAAATCTTGGACTAATCGGTATGTACCATCGGGTTTCTTTATGGGTAATATTGGGGTGTTATGTGGAGACATGCATGGTTCTAAAATTCCTTCTTTAATTAAGTCTTTAATTACAGGTGTTAATCCTCGTTTCCCTTCTATGGAAATTGGATATTTTTTAACTCTTATTAGGGGAATGTCAGGTTTCATTTTGATTTCTATGGGTGGAATTTCCAACAGTCCATGACCCCCTCCTTCTGCCCACACTCTTGGATCTATTTCTCTCTCATCTTCTTTTAAAACCATCATTTTCACTACCATACGTTTTCCTTCAGGGACTACCCCTATTCTTAACTGCACTTGTAAATCCTGGCCTAAGAGGTTAGAGTCTAATTCAGGCATATACAGCAGGTCAGCACAGCCTTCTCTGAAACTTCCTTTTATAGGTACTTCTTCAATAATGGGTACTTCAAAAGGGTTATTCTCAGCACCTTTAACTTTACAGGTTTGGTTACTTAGTTTGCATCCCTTGGGAATCTTTGAAATACTTGAACGATCTGCTCCAGTATCCACTAAAAATTCCATTTCCTCGCTCTGAGGGCCAATTTCTAGGTTTACCAGGGGCTCCTTTTGATGTCCAATATCATCCCTCAGAGCGTAGAGCCCCTGACACCCCTAGTCCTCTACTTCCAGCCTTCTCCCCAAGGTGTCTTGCTCCTGAGCAATAGTCTCATCCATCTTTCTTTTTCTGCAGAAATTTCTGGTATGTCCTTTCTTACCACAATAAAAGCATATGACTTCTGCCCAGGGTGGTCTTCTCTCGGGCCAAGGTGACTTATTATCTCTGTCTGGCTCATACCTTCTACTTGGCTGATCTTTAAACCCACTTATTCTTGGACCCGTGTACTCACTTTTTCCACCACCTCGTGACTCACTATTCCCAAATCTAGCACTCTCTCTAGCTACTGCTACCATCACTTTTGCTTTTGTCTTGGTCTTCTCCTCATCCCTCCTTAGATATACTTTTTGCGCCTCTCTTAATAACTCGTTCATTCCTCTTTCCTGCCAGTCATCTAACTTGTCCAATTTCCTTCGTATATCCATCCAGGCCTTAGTTACAAATTGAATTTTAACTCAAGCTTGTCCTTCTGGACTATCTGGATCCACACTTGAGTATAACTGAAAGTTTCATTTTAATCTTTCTAACCAGGCGCTTGCTGATCCATCTCGCTCCTGGCGACTATCAAATGCCAATCTTGCGTTATTTGTTCTTGGGACTGCCTCTCTTATCCCTCTTACAATTAGTGTCCTATATTGCCTCATGCTCTCTCTTCCCTCTTCCTGGTTTGGATCCCAATTAGGTGGGTTAATAGGCATTTTATCTTCTCCTCTAGGACCCCCTCTATTTTCTCTTTCCCAAATCCTCATACCCACAGTACGAATCATTTGTATTTCTTCGGAAGAGAACAGTATTTCTAGGATAGAATTTAATTCCTCCCACGTAAAGATGTTAGGCCCTAAGAATTGGTCTAATTGTTGGGAGATGCCTATTGGGTCTTCTAATAAAGTCTTAATTTCTTTCTTAAAATTTCTAACTTCAGAGGCGGTTAACGGGGCCTTCGCAAAACCAATACTGCCTCTGCCCCCCCCCCCACAGGCACTTCCCTTAGTGGAAACAACTTTTCAGTTCTCCCACATTCATCTTGAATTTTCTTTGCTTGGAACCTTGTATTATATTGATGGCTTGCTACATGCTCATCTGGTTCAATTAACTTATTTTCCTCTATATCTTTACAACAACAGGCCTTTTTCACCCCCTGACCTTTTGTTTGCAAACTTTCCTCCTGCACGTGACTCTCGGTATGCTGGGGTACAGGGGATAAATAAAAAGGAATGTTTTGTGATGTTCCAGGAATAAGAATAGGGGAAGAGGTACTTTGGGTTATGGGTTGAAGTATGGGGGAAAAATAAAGAGGGGTATTTTGGAAAGTTTTGGGAGCCAAGATTGGGGTATGGACACTCTGAGTGGTACTAGAGACCAGTGTCTGGGTACTTGAGGAACTGAAGGGAATCTGCAAAACTGAAGGAGTACTAGAATGGGCAGGTTCTGGTATATTTGGAAAGAGAGGTGATACAGAAGTGGGGATGCTGGGATCAGGACAACTTGAATTAAAAGGTTGAGGTGATTTTAAAACTCCTGTGGGAGTAGATATTGAAATTGCATCCACCTTGTGAGATGGTACCAAGCGGTACAAGGGTTGGAGGGGGAGGAGAAGGTGGTCTATAGGAGGAGGGTGGAGGAGGAGGTAACGGGAGGTAATCTAAGGGATTAGGAGGGGAAGGCGGAGGAAGATTATCTAAAGGATCCCACCTCTTTTCTGGTAGCTTAGTTTCTTCTTTTTCTTCTTCTCTGGATACTTTATATAATTTTATTTCCTCTTCCTGTTTCTCCCTTTTTAACCAACACTTAGCATATCTAATCTCTTCGTCACAAGGTTCTATGCGGGTATTGACATATCTAATTAAAGCTATACATAGCCATCTTTCTTTTGTCCCATACCAGGGCCAATAAATAGGTCCTTCAGCAATACTCTCTTTAGGCCATATTTCTGTACAGTATCTTATCATTTTTATCTTATCTAGATCCTTCATTCCCTCATTAGTATCCCAATTTATTAAAAGTTCACCTAAAGGACTACTAGGAGGTATTTTCTTAAAAATGTCCTTCCCTTTTCTCTTCCTGCTGGCACTTTTTCCAGCACACTGTCCCATCTTTAACTGGCAATTGGTATCCAAATACAATTTTTTTTTCCTAATAAGGGATATGTATTAGTTATAAATGAGGAAGAGAAAATAAATATTATTTATTGTGGAAAATGTAATAATAATGGTTACTTTAAAAAGTTCCTTATCATAAGAGATAAGACAAAGATGGCAACTTTAAAGAAATGTTTGACATGGGAAACGAAATAAATATGGCGGCTTTGGTGGGAAACAAAACAAAAAAAAAGGGTAACTTAAATATTTAGCATGGGAAACAAAACAAATATGGCAATTTAACAAGGGTTTCGGAATGTCAATTCAAATGAATTTTTATAACCTAAGAATAATGAAATGTTGAAATTAATTCCAAAAAGAAATATAATATCTATAGTTTTAGCAGGGAAACTAAACAATAATGATGGCTATTTCAAGAAATGAAACAACTTACAACCACCTGCTCAACTAAATACAAAATAGATGCAGTAAGCCACTTACTCTGCACACCACACTCAACCACGTACAAAACGGCCTCAATGAGCCGCTTACTCAAAATGGCCACTGCACACCACACATGAAATCAAAATGGCCGCTTCTCGGCCCACTGTATGGAAAACTCCAAATGGCCGCTTCTCGGCCCGCCTCACCAAACTCAAAATGGCTGCTTCTCAGCTCACCTCACAGCAAACTCAAAATGGCCGCTTCTCAGCCCGCCTCACCGAACTCAAAATGGCTGCTTCTTGGCCCGCCTCACAGCAAACTCAAAAATTCCTAAGGAGTGGTCAAAGGACTTTTGGCCTGCCCTCACCTCTGAACCTCATTCCTTAGGGGCCCCGACTCTTAACATACAAGAAAAAAAAAAAGGAAAAATTCTCCCTAACGTAAGCTGGTTCTAACCTCCCCTTCAGCCCTAGTGACTGAAAGGGCCCTTCCACAACTGGCGGCCCACCTCCCCCCTGCAGGTCACCATCCCTGTGAAGTATATTTTCAGTCACCCCTACGACCCCCTTTAGCTGGGATCCTAGCTGAGGGTGAGCCTACTTCCCCTCTATGACCCCCTTCCCACTGGGGTCCTAGTTCGAGGCTACCCTACTCCCCTTGGGTTGGGCATCCTCCCTTTCCCCGGCTTCAGAAAAGGGGCACTCCCCTACACAGTGGCCACTTTATTCAGTGGTCTCCGTATAGGAGTATTTTCTCCCACCCCCAAGGTCCTAGTTCCTCAGGGACTAGACTTCCCCCGGTCTATCCCTGAGGAACAGCCCTTCACGTGGTTTGAGCTAGTGGTCAGAGCTCTACCCCTCACTGGGCAACTCCGCCCTACTAACCCCCCTTGAGTATCCCTATGACCCCCCAATGGGATCCTAGTTCAGGATACCGAGTGTGTCCCCCTCTATGACCCCCCAATGGGACCCGGACGAGTCCCCAAAAAGGTGTTATGAATATGAACGAGGCCAAACTTTCTCTGGAGAAAGAGGTTCTCGTTTATTAAAATAGCTACAAAGAATGGAGTACCTGGGATAAACCCAGGCACCCACACAGCAAGCCAAAAACCAACCAGTATCCAAGAAGAAGAAGAACCCCAACCTAACCGAATTTCCCCCATTTATAGCCCCCTTTGAGTCCAGGATTGGTCTATTTTGGATCCACATGATGATTGGTCCATTTCCAGGCTTCTCATTGGTCTTTAACGCCGTTCATTCTGGACCAATCGTTTCTGCAGAGCTTCGAATGATTGGTCAGGTCTTCCATCCAATCCCTCTTCAACCTCGCCTTGCCCCGCCAGACCACTGTTCCACCAAATCCTGGACTCTGCTCCTAGAACCTTCTAATAAGCCCCCCCAATACAATTAATATAACATAATTAATACAATATAATTGAACTATACCCTAATTTAACTTAACTTTTACCTATAACACTAGCCATGAACCTCATGAATGGAAGGCTTCTTTATGAAAAGGTAGATGTAATGAGTTACTTCTTTGAGAGAAAATACTTCAAGGCATAGTTTCTGATCTCAAAAGGGCTGAAGAGTGGGACAAAACCAGTGTCAGGACAGGAATGCCAAACTGTGTGCTCTGTCACACCATAGTGTTTCTTCCAGCGAGTGTTTGCTATTCCATGCCACAGCAGGGAGCAATTCTATGCCACAGAACACCACAGGTTGGCACAGAGTTCATCACATTTGTGTAATCAACAACTCATTTTTAACCAAAGTTTTGGGTTTTATTCCAAAGTCTTTCAGAGGTCTTTGTAAAAAAATGTTTTCAAATGTTCTACTTTGATTGACAAGTTTTGGACCATTGTCCAGTAGAGAGTCATTCAGAAAGCGTTGGTCCATTAATGGGCTTTGGATGATTTATGTAGAAAGAGCTGGAGATTCTTTTCTCAGACTTGATTAATCTGCCATTCTTTATGACAAATATGTCCATGTCTCCAAGGTCAACATCCTGCGTCTCAACAATTGAAATTCTGTATTGGTCTTTGAGATGGACATCATTAGTGCAGATAAAACATCTAAGAACTTTCATACTTTTCATACTTTCCTAATCTTCTAACTAGTCTACAAAAAGGTTTTTAATCCACTCCTTGATATATTTAAGGGCTAGGCTTAATCTAGGGTGGCGAAAGAGGGGGTCGTTCAGTGACAGGAGCAGGATCCTTGGTGGAAGGATGGGCCTACATTCAAAATTAAGATGGTTAAGATGTAGTGAACTCTGTGGCTGCCTCCTGGAGATGAGCAGTAAATCACCATTCCTACAAGGTGGGCCAAATCCTTTTTGAGCTGTACACAGAGTAATGTCACGGTTGTAGCCTCCCTTTGAAGGACAGTCTTTGAAGGTAATCAGTATTCACATGATAGCAAAGAGATGATGGCAGTAGTTGCTGAAGATGTTACTTTGCTTTGCAAAGGCAAAAAAAATGGAGCATCCTAATCTGTACTAAGGGTCTCAGCGTTGCAGTAAATCAGGTCTTAAGCATTTTGATTTTCTGGATGATTCAAAAGAAGTACTGTTGATCAGTACTTTTACATTTTTCGTATTTCAAAGAAAGAGCCAAAGCTCAGTTAACACTAGTTTTTACTGTTCTAACCATGCTCCACAATTCATCTTCAGTGAAAGAATTTCTTCTTTTACACATATTCGTTGCTTGCATTGCCATTAATTCTTTTTTGCCTTCCATTCTAACCTTTTGTCCTTGTTGCTTGGTAAGACTTTTCAGGACAATCAATCACACTATTCGAAAATACTGTGTGATAGTGCTATGGTACAAGTATCTGAGAGGTACCAGGTTTTTGTGATGGCTTTTTGCAGTTGTATTTTGCTGCACAAAGTTCCATGTTAGCTTGCTCTCATCTTGCTTTCTCTAGAAAAAAAAATCAAGTTGTCCAAATGTTGCATGATGAATTGTCGAAATAATTGTTTCTTTCTTATTAAGGTGTTTCTTGTGTTCCTCACTGGAGGCAGGATGCATCAAATTTCAATAATGTCTTGTTTGTTGAAGCCAGCCTTACTGACAACTTCCTAAATGGCTTTCCTAACATTGCATATAAATATTTCCAGAAGAGAAGTTGTATGGAATGCAGTAATGGAGCAGTCTAGGAAGACTGGAAAGCCAGGCCAGTTTGAGTTCTGACAGTGGCAGCAAATGTTTTCAGAGGTGGTTAAGCAGCCTTGGTTAATCCACCTTGGCAAAGAAGCAGACAATGTCAGCCAGGCAGGAAGTTTTGCAATGTGCATTCAGAGCTTCCCGTTTGAAGTGGACAGTTGTCTTAGTGGCACTCCTGGTAAGGTCAGGAGGACAACTGTTCTGTTTAACTGAATAAAGAATGTTCTAATTTGTGGGTGAAATACAGATAATGGAATCAAGTTCCTTTGAAAGATCAACTCAATTTTGACCTATTTGTGTGCCACTGTAATGTCTACAAAGATCTTCATAGATGGTGGAACAGCTGAATTTGAAATAGTTGTGGTGGTAGTTCACAGCTAGCTGAAAGTTTACAGTATTGAAAATATAATGGAGATCTGTATTGTATGGGAATGGGTCTACATCTCTAGGATTTGCTCTAGCCAAGGGATCACAGACATATTTAATATGCAGAGATTTATGCCCAAGATCATAACTCTCGATAATAAAGTGACTATCAGTAACTTCTGTTTGGTTATATTAAGGTGATTATCTGCCTTTTAGTATTTGGGAGTAAGGCTTAGGAAGGAAGCATTTAGTCATGGAGATACAGCCAGTGATTAGCTGAAGGATTTCAAAAGGCAGGATTGATATGGCTAAATGGGATGGTCTGGTCTGTGCTGTAGGCATTAACACCTCATCCAATCATCCTATGCACTTTTTCACAGTCAAAGGAAAGATAATCAGCATCGTTGGTGGAATTCCCAGCATGCTTCATCTCATCCTAATGCAGATGCCTATGTCTGGTCAGCTGAATAAAAGTCTCAATTTGATTTATTTTGTTGACTTTTTTTTACTGATCAGAATTATGTCACCTATTCTGCAACTGCTTAGAGAAACTTGAAATTAATCCTACTCATGTTTCTATAACCCAGTCTTTCTTGATCTAAGACAACTGAATGGTTTAAATCTCTGTAATGGCCAGGTTATGTTGACAGTTTAGGTCTGAAATGCATAATATCCCTTTGCACCTAATATTTTTTTCTCTCCTATTTTGATCCTATGCTCATTTGCCCACAACTTCTGGGGTGCTGCTCATTATTGTAATTTGTTATTCTCTGTCCCTCTGAGTTTCCTCACCTCTTCCTCATTTCCATCTCAGTCTGTTCTCTCCTAAGTGGTCTGACATGTTTAAGTTAAAATGGAGAAACAGAAATGATAGAAAAAATATTTCTTGCAATGTGTACTTCCAATAATCCAGAGCTGAGAGTTTTGTTTCCCATTTTGTAGTGGGTGCAGTTCCAAGAGAGGCCATTTCAGGCAGATAAAAGTTTGATAGTTTTCAACACTTGGAGGAAAGTGGGATCATTTGAAGGATCAACTGTTGAACAAGATTCTTTACATGAAAGTCTGGGAGAGAGGACCTCCTATTTCTCTAAACTACTGAGACATTCCTTCCATTGATCTGAAAAACATTGATTCTAGATTAGATTAAGACAGTAACACAATACAGTTTAAATAACTGGAGAAAGGAATGGCAATATTTAGAGTAATATATTCTTGGTAATTTTTTGACTGACATTATTGTATTTAGTTCTTTATTGATAAGGGCAGTTTCCCCAAATTTTTGCTTTGAAAGAATGTTATCAATACACTACTGTTTCCTTGTGGAGTTCAATGATAGACTCAATGTAGCCATTTTTTTGAAAAACTAATAATTTTTCATTACAATATGCCCATTAAATAAGGTTGTTTTTTTTATCCGTTCTCTACCCATGTAGAACTAAGACATGAAATTACAACAAATATTGTCAGAGTTGTCCACTGACTTCTGCCATTCAATTAAAGAGGCCTAGATTTAAAAACCTAATAAAAGATAGTATCTTTTATTTTTAAAGTAGCATTTTTATTGATATTTCTTACAGGTGTAAATACTAGATGCTTTTGTACCTCTAGCTAAATACCCAATATCTTGAATTGGCTTTCCAAAGTTCTATGTAGAATCCATGCTTGACTATGTTTTAATGGCTTGCTTAGTATCAAACAGAAGTTTTACAACAGAATTAGGACTAAATTACATGGACAGAATGCAAGTTTTATCTGCAGGACTTGCTTTTCTCTTTGTGCATTTTCTTGACACTTTCACCACCTGCCTTTCCAGTTCTGCAACATTTGAAACTGGAATCTTACATGCAACAACGTCCATCTGTAACAGATGTAGGTAGCCCCGACTATGGACACTGTGAAGCCAGTGCTGACAGAGATGAGATCAATATCTTTACATCCCTGGTTAGTCTACATACGTTCTACACATTTCTGATTTATTCCTAGGAGAGGATTTCTGCTTTGAATGAGGCGAAAACACCATGGAAAAGGCAATTTGAACAGCTGATTGGAGAATACACATAGAAAGTGCAGATGTACCAATACTACCTAACTGAAAATGATTTTATGTTTAAAATCCTCAAACTGGAAATCTAAAATAAAAACAATCTTGTGCAATGGAGTTGCTCACCCTTTCAGCTCACCCTGTTGGTCACCAGGAGAGTGTAGTTGTTTACATCCACATCAGAGATAAAAACTTATAGCTACCTTCTTGAGCTCCTTGGCTCTATTCAAAGTGGTACTGTCTTACCACTGGAATGTAGCTTCCCTTGCCTTGGTGAGGATGAGAACAGGTTTATAAAAGGACTAAGAAAACAAAATCCTAGCTTAATAGTTGGGTTGGGATGGGAGCATCGAAGGATAATTTTATCCTTATAGAACACTTTAAATGTCTGATCAGCCATAACAATTTGCTCGTTCTCATAGTCAATGTAATGATTGTTATGAAGAGTGCATTACCTGAACATTAAATTAGGGAATGTCCTCTTCAGTTTTGAAAGGAGGTGTCATAATCTAAGAAAGCTGTAGGTTGAGGACTGATGCAAATGTAGGTACTGTATCTGAAAGACAGACATTCTTTGCTTTTCTCTTTGAATTTGTAATTTGTGTTCTCATGACTAAGTACACTTTAGGATGAGTAAGTACATGGAGAATAGGGACATCTGAAATTCTGTGGTTTTACAGAGAATGCAGAGAGCCTTACAGATTTTTAATGAAGTACATATTCTGCTACAGCTCATGCAGGATATTTTTTCATAGAGAACTTTGGGGTTTTTTTCTGGTTATGGGTATAGCATTTACAGGTTGATCTTCAAGAGTGCAAATATATCCAGCATTTTTTTTTCTCAACATGGCCTATCAAGTCTTTTCCAAATCCTAAAACCAGTGTTTTCCAATGAAGAGAATGTTGGTTTGGGTGGTAAACTGTTAGCTGTTTTCCTTTAGGAAAACAAGGACATTTGTAAACATTGAGAAAGAACAGGATGTTTCTTCTGATAATTAGAGAAAGACTAAAAAACATCAATTTTTTTCCATTCAGATGAGAAAAATAAAAAAGCCTCACAATCTTCTTAAATAGCTGAAAAAGGGAAAACTGAACAATGTAGAGGAAAGTTATCTTCTAAAGCAATAGAAATGCCTTTTTATGAATAAACAATATGAAATTAAGATCCAAGGGGTTTTTTTCAGTTTGAAGATTCAGCACCAATATATTGGAAGCAGCCATGAGATAGGAAAACAAATGCTACAATCAATAATACTAATGACAGGGGGTACAAAACCCAAACTATTCCCATGGAAACTCCCTGACAATAGACAATAGCCAACCGCTCCCTCTGCCACGCTATGCCGACTCAGAAGGGAGCCCTTCCCCATCCCTGGAAAACGATCTGAGGTGGTGCAGAATAACCTCTGGATCCTAGCCACGCCCCTCCTGGCTACTGCAAAAATTACCCCTGTCCTGGCAAGAACCAGGACAATTTAGTCTTCTTGTAATCATCATAATGTAGATTTTTTCAGTACACTGCGGTGCAGCCTAATTCTACCAGCACTTCTTACCAGAAGCTTGACTCATATAAGAATATTATGCTAATGTCAGGCTTAGTGCTTGAAAAACTTTTCACAAAACTGTGCAAGCTGCCTTTCAGCATAGAGAAGGGAAAGTAAAATGTATACTTGATTCATCATTGGCCTGCAGATTTCACTCTGGATTCAATGTAGCCTGAACAAAAATATTAATATATTCTGTAAAGGAAGAGGTGAAAAAGGTAAGGAATCTTTAGTGGCTCATCTTAGAGATGATTCACAAACAGTTACTTTTTGGAGAAGCATGTTCGTGTCAGTATATAGCTTGGTAAAATTGTGACAAAGTGGAAGAGGAAGTGGTCTGAATGCCTTCCATTTTGTTTCCTTTCTGTTGTCTAAAGAACTTACTGATTTGAGGTAAGGTTCTGTAGATGAATTCAAGACCTTTTGCAATAAATGTGGCAATACGAAAGATCAAAACTATGCTACAGCTTCTTGAGACTTATCTAGCACTAGCACTAGAAATTAATTGATTTCCTAGGGATAGACTATGACAGTATGACCCTTTAACATCGAAGCTTAAGTCAACCGTCTGCTCCTCCTGGGTCAGTTTACAGATGGAGGTTTTGCAGCTGAGAATTGATGGAACTGAAATTGCAGATTCATGCAATTTTAATCTTTTCAGGTAGCCCCCAGTAACAAAGGCTGGCACATGCAGTCAATAGCCTTGTTGTTTAGACTGGCGGCACTGGAACAAAAGGCCTTGTTCCAGAAGTTTGCCTGTATTAGGATAGGCTGAATTCTACTGGATTTGCTCTGTTATATTTTAGCAGCTGCTCACTGGCGATCATTTGGTATCATAATACAAGTTTTGCTATCAATAGACAAGGGTAAATTCACTAGTAAACACTTTACTAGGTTTTCCCATCAAGCCTCTATGTCATCTTGGACTGTGTTTATTGTCCTCACACAAGGAGATTGTGTTTTAGAAGGGCATGGATATGTTTCTATCAGTCTTTCTACAGGAATGTAATGGGGAATGAGTTTTCCTCTAGAAAGTCAAACATACAAAGTCACAATTACTATCTTTCATTTTGGTATTAAGTATTTTGTGTTGCAGCACATGCATTATTTTTAAAAGCAACAAAATAAACTTAATAAATCAAAATGATCTCAACTTATGCCTAATCAAACAGAGAAATTAACTAAATGCCTGTGGCAGTTTTGGTTGATGTTACTGTATTTTTGTCATCTTGGTTCACTGAAGTGAGTGTAGTTTGAACAAGGTTTGTAAGGAACTCCTGCCTTTTAAAGTTCCTTACATCTACCTTTTGTAATCTTACCTAAGATCACTAGGCAGCAACAAGGAAAAGAACTGAGCAAAGGAGATACCAAGACACTCCAGCGAGTGCTTTCTCAAGGAGTCGATCCACTGTCAGGTTGTATTGTTGGCACATCCCAATAATGAAAACTACAAAAGCTATTCAAAGAGTAACATTTTTTTTAACATTGTTCTGGGAAAAAAAGAAAGAAAGAAATGAACAAGCAAACAAAAAAACCCCAAACCCGGCCACCAACTGAATCTTTTTAGATGAAGTATTCCTTCAAAAAATTCATCAAGGGTTATATATTGAAAAGTTGCAATCCAAATGGTTTAAACTCAGCAAAGATAGCAATGTAAAATGTCTTATATTGAAAGCGTCAAGCAGCATTAACCATAGGCATTGCTGTATGTATTGGCTATAATAAAACAGTGTAACAGTCCTCAAAAATACAATCTTAGATTATCACAGGCATGCATATGCACTACATATTATAAGGTTCTTTAAAATAAATATGGGATGATGCCATTACTCACAAATAGCATAGTCATGAATTAGTCATGCAGGTCAGCCCAAATGAGTGCAGAAGATAGTATCTTTATATATAAACATCCTAGTGTTACATTTTTTCCCATATAATACATGTATCAGAGAGGAACTATTTGAAAGGTATTTGAAAATTTGTAAAAACAGTATTGTAATTGTTGTCTAAATCTTTTGGACCTGTAAAGGCTGCTCTAATTAACTTGACTGCAATAGTTCAAGGTCCAGACAAGATGAAGTCTTGAAAGGAATATCTGCAAAAGACCTCAGAACTACTTGAAATTGTTTCTGTATGTGGAAGTGATTCTAAAGTGCAATGAAGGATTTTCTACACCTACAGTCTGGAACACTGGGATTTCCCAAAGGAATAGACATTTTGCTCAAATTTCTGCAGAAGGGCAAGGGAAAAAAACCCTGTCAACCATTAAAAATGTATCAGAAATCATTTCTATTTCTTTAAAACTAAGTCCAGAGCAGAGAACAGTAACTGTTCATCTTCCTGGCTCTATTCTGAGACTCTGTCATGTGGAACATGTCAAAGAAACTGGAGATGGCATCACAGAAGAAATTTCCCTGCTTCTGCAGGAAACTAGAGAAGCCAAGGGCTCAGGGCTTATTTCAAATTCTATTCTTTTTATTAGTTTTTCTTGAGCCTACTTGAAACATGCCAAAGAAAATCATCAGCAAGTGGCATTTAGTAAGACAAAACAGATTTTTATGCTTTATGGACATACTCCATTAGTCAGGTGATAATACTCTCATTAACTTCAAAGGTCAAAGTTTTATAAAGCAACTTCCAGAGTCAGCAAATACAATTTTGCTGAAGATAAGTATTCATTCACAGGCAGAGAATGTATATGTATTCAAGGAGTAATAAACTCAAAAGTGTTGTAGGTTTTTTTTTTTTTGCAGAGAGTTGTAACTGTAAGAGTAGGCAATGGAGTCAGTATCAGCCTTTTCCAGAGTCTTAACATGTCATTTCCAATGTTACAGGAGTGACTTCACCTCTGGCTCCTCTCTGACTTGTCTGATGCTGAGTTTGTATTTGTGTGCCATCTCGCTCTTCTTTTATTTTCACCCAGGAGGCAAGTGCTATCCTGTATATACCAATGTCTATCATGCTGCAGATCTGACTGGTTTCAGGCACCTGTTTTTCTTTCGATATTGACAAACAACTCCTTAAAAGAAGACATCTTTATTTAGCAGTTGGAATAAAGCATGAGAGAAAAGGAGATTTTAGAAACACCAAAGTGCCTAAGCACGTATTTAGTTCAATTTTGGTAAAGGTCCAGCTGGAACCAATCCACTGCATAGGGATATGCAGAAATAACATAGTCATGCTGAGAGTCATCAAATGGCTTCTCACAATTCCTTCACCACCAAGAACAGGCAACCTCTAACAACTGACACAGTCAGCTCTGAAAAGGTATATTGGCTCAGATAACCTGACTTACAGGAGTGAGTTTAAAAATCAGTGGGGATATGAATGATAGTACTGCTCCATTGCAGGAATACTCTCAACCACAGAAGGTTAACCCAGGTGTTCTGTTCACATGTCTGTGTCTGTCACCTGGCTGGAAGTGAAAATTCACATCAAGATCTGAAAGTCATGCGTCCAGTGCCTTATGTATTGTACAAAAACCTCATATTAAAGACAGATCCAAATTCAGCATGAAAAATTATTGAAAGACACACCCGTACTTGTCACTGTCGCATTCCTATTACATTGTGTAAGAAGAAAACAGTATCCGACAAAAATAAAATAAAGACAGACACATGAATGAAAGAACTGACTACAATACTTTTGCATTTATCTGATATTCTAAGGTCAGATAAGCAAAACATATGTTCAGTGTTATTATGGAAATGTGACATAAGGAAATATAATAGTAGTTTTCTTAAAGAAAGCTGAAGAGAAGAACAGCTGTAGGTATGTTCTCAACAGAGATGAAACAACATAGTAGTTATTGAAGAGAAATATAAATATTTTCAAATTCCACTTTCTACCTTCCTGTTTATTCTGGCCACAGAAGTCCTTGCCATCTTCCAACATAGGTACCTTCTCAGTACCATGAAAGACAATTACATTGCTGCTGATGAAAATGTAGCAGTGTACAAGGTAAGTAGGTTCATTTTCTGTCCAACTGGTTAAGGAGAATTTTTGACCCTGTCAGCTAATTTAGAATCTCAGGGTGTGGGGGGAATTTATGAAGCTGAAGATTAATAACCACACTCTATGCAATTCTTGACACACAGAAAAATATTTAAAACAGTGTTTGCATGGCTGTTAGGATCTTTGAGTTTTGAAGAACAACCCAAGGTAAAAATTTGTTTTGCATTCTAGGATATAAAGAGAAGAATTTTTGGTTTCAGTAGAATATAAACCTTAAAGCAAGACACCTATGCACATACACAGATTTTCCCCTTCACTATAAATAGTCTTCAACATGTAGACTGATGTCCTGCTGATTCAGGCTTGCTGAAGAAATGCAATTTCTATTTAAATCTCGTTGGGGAATTATAAATTTTTTGGGGGAAGTAATTGGCAAAAAATTAAAAGTCTCTACATGGATATTAGTTCAGAAAATAATCATATGCCTGGAAAGAGGGAAAACATTTCCATTCCTTTGTGGAATTTCAGGTTCAGGCTTTTAAGAGTCTACTAAGGTAAAAGTTGATGAGAAATTTAAATTTTTGGGTTATTGACAAATGGTAATCAAGCATCAACATAATTAATTTCTAAGTCTTCAACTAACACACAAAATCTGAAAGATCGGATAGTAGTTTCTTGGGGTGTTTTGGGGTTTTTTTTTAATCACCTTGTCTTCTGTCGTCATAATCTGGAAACAAATCCTGTAATGTAAACCCACGTGAGCTTTGCTTAAATTTGTTCTCATTTCTTCTGTTCTGCATGCAACAAAATCAAGTGAATGTATGTCTACAGTTTTTCTCTTACAGACAGTAGTAATTAGAGATATGGAATCATAGAGTCATAGAGTATCCTGAGCTGGAAGCGACCCAGAAGGATCATCAAGTCCAACTCCTGGCCATGTTCAGGACCACTCCCAAGAGTCACATCATGTGCCTGACAGCATTTTCCAAACACTCCTTGAACTCCGTCAGGCTTGGTGCTCTGACCAGTTCCCTGGGGAGCCTGTTGCAATGTCCAACCACCCTTTGGATGAAGAACCTTTCTCTGATATTGAACCTAAGCCTCCCCTGACAACTCCAGGCCATTCCCTTGGGTCCTGTCACTGGTCACCACAGAGAAGAGATCAGTGCCCACCCCTCCTCTTCCCATCACAAGGAAGCTGTAACTGCAATGAGGTGTCCCCTCAGTCTCCTCTTCTCCAGTCTGGACAGACCAAGTGACCTCAGTCACTCCTCATACGGCTTCCCCTCAAGGCCCTTCACCGTCTCTGTAGCCCTCTTTTAGATGCTGTCTAACACCTCCATGTCTTTCTTATATTGTAGCTCCCCAGACTGCCCCCAGCACTGGAGGTGAGGCTGCCCCAGCTCAGAGCAGAGCAGGACAATCCCCTCCCTTGCCCACCAGGCCATGCTGTGCCTGATGCCCCCCAGGACAGAGCTGGCCCTCCTGGCTGCCAGGGCACTGCTGGCTCATGTTAGCTTGCCACTGACCAGGACCCCCAGATCCCTTTCCGCAGGGCTGCTTTCCAGCCTCTCATTCCCCAGTCTGTCTGTGTGTTCATGTTGCCCCATCCCAGGTGCAGAATCTGTCACTTTTCCCTTGTTGAACTTCATACGGTTGGGGATTGCTCAGCCCTCTAATTTATCAAGTTCTCTCTGAAGGGCCTCTTTGCCTTCAAGGGAGTCAACAGTCCCTCCAAATTTAGTGTCACTGGCAAACTTAGTATTCCTTCAAGTCCTGCACTCAGTTTGTGAAGATATCGATGAGCACTAGGTCTACAATGGATCCCTAAGAGGAACCTTGGTCTAAAAGACTAAGGCTGATCAGCTTTGACTTTCATTGAGAGATGAACATTCTCATTCAGATTTCACTGTGAATAGATTTTTCAGGCACTTCTAAGTTTGAGGACCTCATTGACTCTTTAAGACTCCTTTTTTTTCCCTGGCTTTTGAAAGAGGCTGTTATTCTCCTTTACATGACATGGAAGTCATTCTTTTCAATATCTTTTAAATATCTTTTCAAGATATTTTCAATCTGAAGAGAAAAAGTATTATAATTTATAATAGTGATTATCATTATTGTTATACACACAAAAAGGTTTTTTTTTTCAAATTGTGATTTGAGGAATAAAGTTCCATATAATTTTCCTATTCTTCTTAGACTGTGCCGTCTTAAGCAGTAGATGGTATATCTTCTGATGTCAAGAACTTAGTCTATTAAACTCTACAGTTGTACAGTTGCACTTCAGTATTCACTAACAGTATTGTGGAAGCCCACATTGCCACCACAGTAAGTGATTTTGCTCAGAAAGCATATTTTAATTTAGTTTCATATATATAGGCCCTTGAGTTAGAATACGTAAGTTTCATTATTGTTGCAACCCTAACAAAACAATTAACTGTAAAAAAAAACAACCAAAACCTTTCAAATTTAGTCTGATACACATAATTTTTTACTCAGACTCTTCACACTGGCTTTTTTATGCTTTTGCTATGTATAGAATGAATTGAGAAATATGTAATAGAGATTTCCATCACTGTCCATACTACCAAGCTGCTGTACACTTGTGGCAAATAGCTTTGACATTTCTGGTTTTCAAAGTGTGAATAATGTGAAATTTGCTCTGTAGAGATTTTGTGTTGATCTTTTCAGACATAATCTTCAAGTGCAGGTGGGCATGACATACCTGGTGACACATTCAAACTATTTTACCAGATAATGCAATGTGTTCATAGAAAATAATGACACTTGGCAAAAAAGCCTGTACAGTTTGTTCTGACACTCCCTGAAGCCTTTTCTAACTCATTCTGTGATACAGTAGTATCCACTGAATTTGCTTTCAAGTTGCAGCTCAACAAACCTTTCAAATGTGTAAGTCTTATGTTTTTTACTTCTAATTAAGTGGGCTTTTACTCACTTGGAACAACTACTGTAGTGGTGGAACCATTTTCTAAAACTTACTAATATTCACAGGTATTTCAGAGAGGCTGCAGTATTGCTGACAATCCATGAAAATTGGTGTAAATATTTTCCTCCTCATCCTCAAGTGAGTCTACCTTTTGCTCAACCAATTTCCAGCTTCCACAAAATCATTTTGGTTGTGTTTTTGTTGTAAGTTTCTGTAATAATGATTTAGAGGGGATTCTTTTGATCAATATCCATTCAGTTACAGTTATCCTCCAATGTGTCATCTGGTGCAAGATAAGTATATTAATTTTGCATCACATAAATCATATATATAACATATAACAGCTTTAAAACACAGAAAAATGAATATGTTCCACAATTAAATCAGTAGGACAAGTCTCCAATGAAATGAGCTGCTAACTCAGTCTCACTAAGTCCTACAATGTGTCTCTTCTGCTATGTGCCAGAGCTAGCAAAAAAGGCAGAAGTGAATTAACCCTATTGCTCTGTCTTAAAAACAAAATAACTAAATCCTAGACCCTTCCACTTCCATTTCATGCAGTTAATATTTTGTTCTGAAAATTGATACTAAACCTTGTTAGTTATCATTATAAATTACTTTTTTCCTTCTATAGTATCCTTTGAGAACATGAATACCGTTGTCCTTTATTTGGAGAAAAGTGGGAATAATTATTGTTCAAACAGCACAAAAACCTTCCATCATGCATATGCTCAACCTCACAAGTGCAAGTAGAAGTCCTCCTACTCATCAATCTGCTTGGCTTTGGTGATATGAAGAGTAGCAAAGGGAAGGCCTCTTCTTCTCTGGTCCAGTCTAAAGACAATCATTCCTATAGAGACCAACTTATTTGAGCAACTAGCTGGTTCAGTATTCTGCTCTGAGCCAGGCTGTGACCAACATGACAGCCTGGTCATCATCTGTCATCCCCTTGGTGACAAGCCTGATAATTCTCCCAAGTCCGCTCTGCAAATGCAGCTCCAGCCTGCACCAGTCAAACTCATTTTATGCAGGTACACAATCTCCAAGTAGATACGCCGGTACAAAGGAAATGTTTCCTCCATGAGTTTATTGATAATGAATTTAGTTACCAAACCAAAGTCCACTTCCTATAAAGGCAGAGTGATTCTGCTGACTTAGAGCCATCTTTTGCAAACTTTACACATTTTCTCTAATCAATGATTAAAATTTTATTAAAATTTATATAATTCAATCAAATTCTAAGCACAGCAAAATGAATTCTGTAAATAGAATTTCAAGTAATTAATGTAATAGTTGTTTTAAAAATTTGACTGGTACAGACTATTCTTCTCCCTCTGAGTGAAAAAGCAAGTACTTTTGCATTATTTGTAGTGGTACAGAGACATTATAATTAATGCAATACAGAGAGTTCTTTTTGCTTTGCAGGTGCCAATAAGCAACCTCAAGGGAATATTCAAGAATCCTTGGTGTGTTTAGAGCTTTATTGCAGGAAAGCTGTATGATGTAAGTGCCTTTCATTTCACTCTCTTTCAGCTATGGTGCCTTTTGTTGCTTGCTTATACCTATAAAACACACATACCTCTTTCTCCTTGTTTTTCAGTCTTTCTAAAATATTTAATCAGAGATTCAAATGAGGTTGTGTTCTACTACACATGCACAGGAAACTTTAAAAGAGCATTATGAAAGTTGAAAAATCAAAAACTCTGGAGCTGTTTTGAGGGAGCTCTATTTTATAGCTGTTATGATACTGAGTTATACAATTATATTTTGGTTTTCCACTAGGCAACTTCAATTCTTTATCTCAGAATGCTTATCTTACAAGTTTCATAGCCTTCTAACTCCGATATTTTTAAAATTTTAAGTTTTTTCTGCACAATTAAAGAAACAAATGAAACTCAAGATCTGCTTGCGTGGCACCATGCAGATTGCAGCATTGCCATCCATTAGCAGGGTTCAAATTTTTAGTTACAGAAAGGAGGTTCCTACAATTCAATTAGTGAGTAAAAGTATCAGTAAGCCATTCCCTCCATAAAGTCCATAAATGACAGAGAAAGAGGGTGTCATTTCAGGGTTGGTATAAGTGAATGTAGGGCCAGAGAGTCCAAAAGAATCGAGAGTGGAGACATTCCCTGCATTCACATCTGTCTCTGCTGCAGCTTCTGCCATTTTAACTTTTGTCAACATAAGCACTTGAGTGGCAACACAGTAAATCAGATCAGCTTGCTGGTCTCACTGAAAGACATCTCTGCAAAATAGTGTCCCATGTCTAATTGGCTCTATGAGCTGCATCTCCTCTTCCTGTGGGTCTACACTCAATACTGAAGCAAGGAAGGGGCAGCCAGAGACAAGAGAGAATGCACGTTCATTCTTTTTTGTGGGGGTGTAATCTCAAATCCACTGAAGACCAAATACTGACTTACTCAAACCTTAGTAACTTTCACAAGTGTTTGCTGACAGCAGAAGAATGTGAACAGTCAAGAAACCTGGGCTCAGGTCTAAGTGCTGCCAGGGTGTGATCTACTAGAGGACTTTGTCAGCCACAGGTAATGGTTGACACAGGAGTGTCCCCATGCACTCAGATCTATCTTGCTGATCCTTTTTTTTTCCTTTTATTTTTCTTTCTTTTTTTTTTTTTCTCTCTTTAGAATCTGGACATAGTCTCTCTGTCATTCACTTACTGCCAAAGTAGTGCGACTGCAGTTGGAGGATTCTTCTTGCAGCTCCAGACCCCCAAGCTCCATTGTGTGTTTTTGGCTGTGGCTCACCGCCAGGTTCCTGGTCTAGTCAGAGTGCTTAGCCATTTGCAGGATTAAGAGCCCTGACTCCCTGCTCCCTATTCTGTATAACTCACTTCAAACACACACACACACGCACACATACACACAAGATCACAGCCTCTTCTCTCAGTCCTCCTACAGTTTTCCATGAGCATTGTTATCCTTGCCACTTCCAACTTCTCTGTCTTTCATTCCTTCAGCTCTTGCTCCAGTTTCTTTATTTAGTCTCAGGATTCCCTTCAACTTCCCATTCTGTTTCAGCCTGCTCATCCTCTAGCTATCTTAGTCCCAAACTCGCGTTCCTGAAGCTGATACCCTATTCTCAATTCACCACTAACAGTAACCAGTTGTCTTGTCCCCAAAGTCCATCCAAACTCCTCCAGTCCAAGCGATTGCTACATTTTGGCATTTCAGACAGATTTCCTATTTTTTTCAATGTATTTCATTCAGGTTCTTTCTCTGGTACTGACCTGTCAGTGCAAGAATACCAAGACCACAGCCAGGAGTCTTCCTGTTTCCAGCTCTGCTGCCAACTCCTGCAGCGTTCCACAGCAACCTGGAGCAGCAGCGACAGGGATTGTCCAGCTCAGCACCTCAGCACAGAAAGACTCTTAAGGGACTGTAGCTGTCAAATTGTGGTGAGGCACTGCTGGGCATGAGCAAAGAGTGGCTTATCATTGTGGCAGTTCTTCAGGGAGATTACAAAAGGCTCATCCCTGACACAGGAGCTATTTTGCTGCCAAATTTTGAGTCACTCACCCACATAAGAAATACATAAGAGAATCTCATATAAATAATTTTAGTATTTTAAGCAGGTCACAACAATTCAAAATAAATGCATTGAAAAGAAGGCATCACTTATCAACTGGTAATGTATTTATTCCTCAGAGGAAAGTTAAGAAAAGAATACATAATACATTATTTTCCAGCAAGGTTTAGAAAAAAGCTGCTTAGTAATCATCTAACATTTTTCACTATAATGGTGAGAGGGAGACATTCCGTTAGTCACTAATGAATAGTTATTTTACAGTGGAAATATAGTATAAGTTTTTGTCACAACAGTTTTATTTCTATTTTAAAATAGTTACATGCTAACTTATTTTATTTGCATAGCAGAAAATATCAGCTACTATCAGCTACTGCATTTTATCTGAAAGCTGGTTTTCTAAGTATCCTGGCTTAGTCCAGGTCTTTTCCACTGGAGTCTTGCTACCTGATTAAATCCTAACTGATTTTCTACATGGAAGAAAATTGCTCTTTATGTTATTTATATAGCTGTGTATGATAAGGCACTTTCTTATAAGGAAATTCCTCACTTCGAAAATGAAAGAATGTTTATATTTGGTAGCTTGATAAATTACAGCTTATGTGATATATTTTATGACATCTAATGACCTATAAATCTGTTAAATATTTTCAAATTAAATTAACAGAAGGCTAAAGATCTCAGAGTTCTCTAAAATGTAGTGAAAATCAGCAGCAAGGTATCTAATCCTGTCATGTTGCCTCCTGGTGAAGGACTGTGATGTGGATGTTTAGGGACAAAGGACTGAAGCAAATAGAAAAGCAAGCTTCCTGAGTACTCCCCCTGCTCACTAAAGAATTTATTTCTACATAGCTTAACCCCCATCTCAAGGTAGGCAATTTAAGAAGTAATTTTTTCTTACAGAGAGCCTCAGTAGTTGCTCGACATGTTCACTTAAGTGTTTATTTTAACTTTCCCCTTATTTTTTAAAAAACTTAAAAGTCATCTGGACTCAAATTTGGACTCACCCTTTTCCAGAAGGTTTGTTTCAGTTTGAGATTCTGGGGGAAATTTCTTCTGAAACAAAATATAAAACCTTCGCATATTTTTCTCTCTATGTTACATTCCAGTAATTTTGGACAAAGAATTGATTTTGGCAAAGTTATGACTCTTGAAAAATTCACTCAGTAATTATTAGCCTTTCTTTGGAAAAGCCTAGAGAGCATTGCTAGCTAAGTACGATAACACTCTTCTCTGTCATATACTGCTGCTTCATACAACTTCCTCTTTGTCTCAGCCCATTCTTGCTGAAAGTTTTAGGAAATCTAAACACTAAATAAAGCTCCTGCTCCTTGCTATGTGTGTATTATATATGTCTACACATAGAAACACTGATAGGAGGAAAACAATCACTCCTTTGCTGTCAGTGTTTCCCTAGCATTTCTTCAATCCCCTATTTTTTGGTCCCTTCAAATCTAAGGTCTTTATTAGTATTATAGACTTTCAGTGACTTTAAGTGTATGTGCAGCTCACATTTGGGAATGATGTAAAGAGCCACTGTTTAGGCTGAACTTTAGTAGGTAAGTTTTGTGGCAATCAGTTTCCCTTCTTTTCAGTAAAGTGTTGCCAATGAGGATGCACATCTGGGACTTAGACATGGGATGCCACATGAAAGCTTCATGACAGACAGGGGATGGTTAGCTGAGTAAACTGACTGAATGAACTTTTTGTATGTGATAACTTTTCCATCTGGACAATTCCTGGAAAGCTGGCCGGATGACAATTGCTCCAGCGAAACCTGAATGTCACAACTGCTGTTATTTATACTGTTATGTATGCTGTTATACTGTTGTTATTGACATGCAGCTTTCCTACCATTTAAAATGTATACCCATTTCATCCAGTTTCAAAGAAAAACTGTATAAGCATGAGGATGAGGAGCGAAGAAGAAGCATACAGACATGCATCTCATTGAGGAAAGGTGAAATGCATCACTCATAGGGTTCAGAAGATGTATGTGCCCGCACAACATTACTTCAGAACATAAATTCAGGCTCTGCTACTCAGATCTCCAATCATACTTCAGTTCTGCTTATTGCCAGAAACTTGGATTAGGGTGAAAAAACCCATTAATTTTTAACCTCTGATTAAGTTGCTGGTCCATGTTATAACACAGCCTCACAGTCTTATTGCTTACAGCATAACAAAACTGGGCAGTGAACTCCTATGAAAAATGCAGAAATGAATGGCTCGGGGTGGGGTAGGATAAAAACTCTTCCAGCTGGTTTTGCCACCATGAGAAAGATTTGTGGGCTGAAGTCTAAGATATGCTACAGCAAAGACTGCACATAGGAAAATGATAGGCCATGAGGCAAATGTCCCTGATCATTACAGTAAGAATAATGACTGTATGGGAGAGACCTAGATCCTTTACTTGAATATTGAATGGGTAATATTTAAGAAAGGGACCTTAGCCCCTCTGGAGTAAATATGGAATAGCTCATACATACCAGTGGAAAATGTATTGAGAGGAGTCAATAGAAATGAACAGAGATTTTTCACCTGAGTTCTTGGGCAGTAAGACAACCTGTCCACCTAATGTGTTCACCTATCTTTGTTCCAAGTCTGACAGTTTTCCAAACAACTGCACTGTCAACATGGAATTTAAAGCACTCTTGATAATAAAATCAGCTATTTCCTGAGGAGAGCTACATCTGAGGCATGCTTGGACTAAATGTCTTGAGATTTTCCTGCTGAAGAAAATGATTCATTGTCTGGACACATCAGCATTCAGTTATTTATATAGACTTCAGAAAACATTTAAAGTTGAAAGGTGTTGTACTGTGGGCATTGCATATTGGAAGTGCCTTATTCAAAAGATCTTAAGTTTCTACCAGTAGTTCTAATTCAGCTGCTACTATTGCTATTTTCAAGACAGTGTGCTTATATATGTAAATCAAGCATCTTGTTTATGAAAATTAGTCCCTTTAAGCAGCAAGGCAACTGAAGCAAATTACCTTAAACTTACACTTTTAATTCTTTCCTAGGCACATAAATTTTCAGAATAATGTGGATATGCACATTGGTTAGAAAACATTTTGAAATATTGGCTCTTAAATCTGAATTATTGTTTTCAGCACAAATGTTCCTGAAAGAGCTCCTTCAGAATGCAAACTACACATATAAAAATTCTTAACCATGGCAAGACTTGAATTCATACTATCCAAGTCCTGTTTGGGTTTGATGACTTCAGCATGTTACCATAAGTCACCTATTTATTCTGTACTAGCGTGTCTTGCAAACAGGCTCGTAACTGGACTCCTACTCCTATTGTACGAACTGTTTTATTTGTGTCATTACCTAAACTTGACTCCCTTCTTATCTCTTCTCAGAATCTTTTAACCTACTACTTTCCCTGTGGAATTTGACAAGATTTGAAACATAAAATTATTCTAAGAAGGGTCAGCATTAAAATTTGGACAAAAAATGTCTGATAATATGCAAGTATCTATGCTGTTTGAAGTTATATGAGTGTTTTTAGAGGAACTGTGTTTTCATGGAGTCTTGTTCAGTCTCAGGTTTTTATCATAAACTTTAGCAGCATCCTTTGTAGGTTAGAACTGTAGTATACTAACACAGAACACAACAGATACATAATCACCAACATCCAGATTTGTGATACTCATTGGATCCAACCACATTAGGTACTAATGTAATTTGTGATGCTACATTGCATACATAGCATAAAACTTGGCGTGAGAATAAGGATATGGAGAACCTTATTAACTGTTGTCTGATAGGACAGTTTTCACTGACATGCCTCTTCCTGGGGAATAATGTAATGGTCTACACTGTTTTTGTGATGCAATAATGAGGTGAGAGCTCGGGTCTCTCAGTGTAGTGCTGTTTTATTCCAATATTCCTTTAATACTAAATATCTTTCAGGTAAGAATAAAATTATCTAACTTTGAATGTGTTCTGGGTCTTAGCAGCCTTTAGTAGAGTTACCATCCTTCTGTTTTCAGCCTATCCCATATGCTGTCTTATGTCTAGAGAATATCCCCAAATATCAGCAGCACCTTTGCAGCGTCTCACACCTTTCTGCAATAGGCTTCCATTGCAGAAGCAGCGAAATGCTTCTGTCTCTGAATATACAGATAGCAGATTCTGCAAATCTTTGTCCCTTGGATCCAGAACAATTGTGGAAAAGATAGATCAAGAGCCAATCAGAAAAAAATACTTTAGGGGCTTGAGTTGCCCAGCAGACTATGCCAAGAAGTGTACATCTGGAAGAGGAACGTGCATAGGAGCGCACAAACTGGCTAGACCCTGCATATGGCTCTTCAAGCATGAGTTATATACAGCTGAGTGGGATGGATGGCTGTTTTTGCCTGTTTGTCTCTGACCAGATGAGCACAAACACCAGTGCCAGTGATTAGCCTTTTGCCCTTGTCTAGCAATTTTCCCAGAGTAGCATCACAACACATGCAGCCTTCTGACCAGCCACATGATTTGTTTGGGATGATTAGATTTACAGTCTCTCCTGAATAGTATGTGACTAAGGCCAAGCACAAAGATAGCTACATTCTCTACACCACACACAGTTTTGGCAAAGCATCTGTTTCTGAACCATATCACGTTTCTTTCCTGGTGTTTCTTCAGTGCCACAACTTCTAACCCATGTTTACTTCTCCTTCTCTATTGCTCAAAACTTAAAGGTACTTGAAAAGAGCCTTATATGGAATGATCTGTGTTTGCATAGAACAGGGTTATTTTGAACTAATATATAAGCCATTCTAGTAAGTAGAGCTTTGCAAATTTCACAATGATGACACATCTGGGAGGACAAAGCAGAAGTTAAGGCATAAGCCTGGGATAGTCGCCAACACACGCATAAGTATCAGGTATGTATCATTAATAGTTTCCATATTCACTGAGTCAGCTTCCATACCCTTTGATGTAGGTTTCTACATCCTTAGGTAAGTCATCCACACATTCCATGGCTGTGGGTAGCATACAACTTAACGGGAAACTTCCCTATTCTTATACTAAAAACATTTAAGATTGGAACGTTGATAAAATTCATTGCATGTCACAGGAAGACCTTGGAAACAAATACACAACAAGCTGTTCTCAGTGCAGTCATAACTCTAGAGGCACTGAGGAAGTATGGGTTCTTTATGTCATGGTCATGATGTCATCGTGAAAAAAAAAAGGGGGAAACAGAAGAAGAAGAAAAGGGTTGAAGTCAAACCAGGACTGATGGCCTTGAGCCCTGTGTTCAAATTTGCTCTGACACACTTAAAAATTTACTGCCGAACTACATGTGTTTGGGTTATATTCCCTAACTACCTTTCCTTCTTGTCTCCCATCCTATTTTGTGATGTCTTCTATCTTTCTCACCTTTTGAATCACAAACAGAATTTGTTTGTTTTCTTCCTCTCCAGTCTCTTCACTTCCTTTGCTGGCAGTAAATATCCTCCTCCCCAACCTGACCTAACTGATCTAACTGACCTAACTACTTTACTCTCTCTTGTTTCCTATCCACAGTTTTCCAATACTCTAATCTTTGAAGAATAATTGTTTAATTAGCACAGTCACCTTTTCTTGTCAAGTTAACCTAATGAATAACTTGTATATCTATGTTTTTTCCAACCCGTGAATTACTTTAAAGGTGTAGTGGAGTTTCTGGTCAAAGACAATACTTCTCCTGAAAGTGAATGAGGAAATGGCAATAAACACCTTTTGACTGCACTAGTAACTTCCTGATTTTATTTAGCAATGATGTATGAAATTTAAAATGGGAGTAGACGTCCTCTGAATTGTCAATATTAGTGACCCAATTATGTAGCTCCTTTGGCACCTAGCTGGCCTAAGCAAAAAACATTTATATGTCCTTCAATCCCTCTTCAGGAAAAAAAATCAGAAGTGGAAATGGAGGATAGAGAAGTGCACAAAAGGGAAGTGCTAAGTCTGGGGGAGATCCTACCTACTTCATTAGTCCACAGGGCTCTTGGATAGAGCTTAGGCAGTTCCTAACCTGTACAGTAGGGACTATGTCTAGAAGTTAATTAGGAGGATATTCTTGGTAGTGGTCAATATTCTATTCACTGCAGGGGGAAAAGGAAAGAAGCAGGGTGAGAACGTGGCAGTAAGTCGACTTCATTGATTAAACAGAGCTTGTTTCTTATGATCTACTTCTTCAGCAGTCTGCTCGAGGTCACAGAGCTTTAAACACGACTGCTTTAAAGCTCTAATTTTGCAAGCTCATCTGGTGGGTCAATTCTTGACAACACATGAAGCCCCATTAACATCAATGGGATTTTGTGTAGGTCTAAGAGTAATCTCTAGAGAATCTGCACAGTATTCATTGTTGAAACAAATTATTTTTTGGCAACCAAGTATGTAATTTTCCTATACATAGTAAAATTTTCTTCATTCTTTGGAGAATTCCAATCCATCCATGTTGATTCCTAATACCAGTTATACAAGCTAAACCACTGATATCACAAACAATTATAGAGATGAACTGAAATGCAGTTGTAAAAAAAGCTAATGGGTCATGGGTGTGCCATTTTAGTAGTGCTGGGAGATAAAATATGTTTGTACTATTTCAACCTTTAATTAAGGGGAATATGACTTTCCTGCAAGCCAGATTCATTGTGAAGATTGAATTCTATTCTCAGACTTTCCACTTTCCACATGGAGACTGTGCTTTTGAAAGTGGATAGGAGCTTCCTCCCCTCCCCCAGCTTAATAATTTTCTCTGACTTTGCAGAATTGTGACTTGTGCAATGTCACAGAGAGCCAATGTCAGAGCTGCAAATAGTTCTTCCATCCTCCTGTCCTGACTATTAGATCACTGTTCTAACAGTGCACTGGATCAAAGGTAGGTGTTTTTTTAGGACCCTCCCTTATCACACCTTTAATTTCATGTTGCAACTAAATTGGCATGATCCAAGAGCAAGACTCCTTTGAGAACGCTCTAAACAAGCCAAGGGAAAGCTGCTTATTAAAAATTCACTGAATGATTCACAAGTGTTTCTCTTATCATTCCCCAACATTTTAGATAAAATGTCTCTAGCTAAAGATAGTAGGATATATTTCAGAAAGTTTTTTTCTTCTGAAAATAGTATTTAAGATTCATGCATGATAATTATACTCTATTTTCTGCCTCAAACAGATGAACTCAAGATACTCTATAGGTTGCTCAGTGAAATTTTCTCAACGCTGTCTACAATAAGCATGGTGATATGATAAGTCTGTGGAGGTTTTCCTAATATCCAGATGGCCGTTCTAATTTGACTTTTTATAATACTACCACATACTACCAAAATGTTTTCATCCTATTTATCTTTGGCCAAAGGCTGGTAGCCATTACAAGTTAACAGTTACTTCACGAGTAAGATAAAATTTGATCCAGCTTAATTTCTTGTTCCTCTAGCCATCTAAAAGTTATTTATTTGCTCTGAGCTAGTCAGGTAGATATCCTTTAATCAATGAATAGAGTTAGAAACTTCAAAAAGGACTCAGCTAATATCCTTTAGACATTTATTCTACATTTCAGTTGATCATATTTGGGAAGTGCCAGTCTCTCTCTGTGTTGACTATAGAGGGAGCCTTGACAACTCACTTAGATAAGAAGAGTCCAGATTCTATATAATTAATATTAGTGAGATGAATCCCACCCTTAGTGAGATCAAAAAGACAGCAGCCTGATGCTTTTTAACGCTTTCTCTTCTAATCCTTTGATGAAGGTCACATGAGCATATTAGAACCATAGAATCATAGAATGTTAAGGATTGGAAGGGACCTTAAGGATTATTTAGTTCCAACCTCCCTGCCATGGGCAGGGTCACCTTCCACTAGACCAGGATGCTCAAGGCTTTAAACACTGCCAGGGTTGGGGCATCCACAGCCTCCCTGGGAAACCTGCTGCAGTATCTCACCACCCTCACAGTAAAGATATTCTTCCTAATTCAACCTAATTTTCCCCTTTCTGTTTGTAGCCATTACTCCTTGTCCTATCTCTGCAGTTCCTCATGCAGAGTCCCTCTTTGGCTTTCTGTTCCCCTTCAGATCCTGGAAGGCTGCTGTGAGGTCTCCATGCAGCCTTCTCTTCTTCAGGCTTAACAGCTCCAACATTCTCAGCCTGTCTTTGTAGGGGAAATACATCAGTCCTCTTATCAATTTTGTGGCCCTCCTTGGGATTTGCTCCAACAGTTCCATGTCCTTCTTATGCATTCCAAGTGTATAACTTTAAAAAATAAATATAGCATTAAAATATACATAACCAGAAACCTTACTGCTTTGACAGATGCATTTTGTCAGACAAGTAACCAAAATTCTAGGGCTTTTTGATTTAGTCCTCAGTATTCTCATGACCTCCAGGTAATTTTGAAGTCCTTAAAAAGAGCTTTTGTAAGAATATCAAATGACAGAGATGATTCCAGTTTTGCCTTCAAGAGTTATGTTGGAAGAATATTAACTGTACATGTGAACAATATGTAGAACACACCACTTCATATCTCTCTGGATGTTTACTGGAATATCTATTTTTCTCAACCATTCTGTACATCTGAAAACTATCAAACACAGCTGATCCACTCATCTCTGAAAATGGTGACACAGAGATGCTTAAACTTTGGTTCATGAAGATGTGAAAACTTTGGTTTATGAACCCTGTTAAGAGGCCTTATTATTCCATATATTTATATATATAAAACATTGTAGAATAAGAGTATATAAAAGGTCCACCATGCCAATAGATTGTGCTTGGATCTTATGTGTTAAGAGTGAAACATTTGACTTTTATAATTGATGTAACTGTAAAAGTATAAATGGAAGAAGAGGTAGGATTTCTCTGACCAGAAGTAGATGGCAACAGTGTCTATCTTTTGAACTTTTTGTCTAGACTTCTTTTATAATCAATGAGAGAGAAAATGACACTCCTAGACATGATTTGCTTAAGCATAAGGTAGATATCTAAAATAGGTCGAATGAATAATTCCCTATAAATTCTCTTTTTTGACTTGAGTGATCTCAGTATGAGTAGCTCAAGTAGAAAGACTTATAAGGTAGAATTAGGTGAGATTGATCATAAGCCTTGCTGAAGCATTACTATTTCATTATTAAAGGTGAGATTTTTAGAGAAGCTGATCAGCTTTAAGGCAATGGGAGAAACATTAACTCTTGTTAGTCCCTGACAAGCAAAATCAATCACTCAGCACTAAAGTGGCAGCTCTCTGGAGCAGACAACTAATATCAGAAGCTCTTGATGAGGTGCTGACATGTAGAGAGGAAAGATTTCCGAGTGGTAAAACACCCACCAATTGTTTGCTCTATTCACCTTCTGAGCAGACATTTGTATTTTATATGATTTTCATATTATCTATAGACCTCTCTATAGATCTCACAAGAACTGTTGGTTATGGACAAAGGAGGAGCTTGTCACAGATTGGATGATGATAGTGAGTCATGAAACAGGGAATAGTGTGGGATTGAACAGATTTTGTTTTGTTTACCCACAGACATGGAAGCATTGGTCACTAGAAAGAGATTCAACATATTTTATTCTGTGTTGTTTTATCTTAAATTTAACGTGGCAAAGAATTTGCAAAGAGGATGAATTTTGTCTGTTTTGTCCAGTTGAAGAGGAGAAGTGATAGACCAACTTGGTGGGCACTTGGCATCTGGCTGAGCTTAATCCACCACAAGAAGTTAATGAAGGACATGGCTTTGTCTTCTTTTCCCATTTGACTTCTTAACTAAGAAACCCTGAAAGTTTAAATGTTCCATTAAAAATTGTGTGGCAGTACCACTGTTTTAGAGCTGAAGAACACTTCATATTAATTACCTAAAATTATATCTTATGTATGATATGGACTGAACAGTTCCACTGCTGTAAAATCAGATGTCTGGAACAGGAATATTAGCATTATAGCATTGTACATTTAGAAAAGTCTGTTGGCTTCAAGTCACATATTTTTTCTTTCCAATGTTAATGGGCAAATATAAAAAAGAAATGAGCATTTCAGCGACCTAATGTTTGAATTTGTATTTTGATGTTTTGATAATGTAAATCAAAATGTCTCATCTTGTAATTTCTTCACCAAGACCTCAGTGTTTCTTTGAGACTCATAGAGAAAGACATTGAACTTAGCTCACAAGTGACAAAGATCAAACATATCTTTCTAACTTGTTAATTTACAATCAGTTAAAAATAAAAAAGAGCATACCTTCTCCTACCTGAAATTATAGACTCAAACTCTAGATTTCTATTTACTCATTCAGCGTACAGTTTTATTTGTAAAAATGGAAGTTTGAACATATTTTTGCTGTTTACAGATCCCTGACTGGGGGGTGTTCAAAAGAGGAATCTGTGCTCTTGGAGGGACACTGTAAAAGGGCAAGATACTATGAAAATGATCAGACACTGGAACAGATGTCCAGAGGGGACAAGGTGGTCCCTTCCCACCTTGGATGGATGCAAGACCCATCCAGACACAGTCCTGGGAATCCTGCTCCACCTGTGCTTGCTTTGAGCATGGGGCTGGACTAGAGATTATTGTTAGTCTGTTCCAGCCAATGTGATGTGCTGATTCAGTGGTACATATCTGATCTTGATTTAGTGGGTTAAAAATTCAAGCTGTACACATTATTCATTACTATTTCCACTGTGGGAGCACCAGGGAATCCTAAACTTAGCACACTCACTAGAGCAGGACGTCTGGTCATTTGCAGGGCTATCCTTTCAAACCTATGAAGCAGTAAAGGAAAACTCAAAAAAACTCCTGTAGGTGATCAGTTGCAGACAAAAACTGACATACAGAGAATGGACAAGACAGCTAGAAAAGTGGAAATATGCCTGGAAGACATTCTTTATAAAAACCCCAACAAGACTCACTTAATTCTTTATGTGATAGCAAAAAGAAAAAAAAAAAAGGAGCTAGAGGAGAGTCAAAAAGTGAAGCCTAGAAAAATGGCCTTTGCAGGAATAGTGTGAATGCTGTTTCTGTTAAGAGCAGCAAGAAAAGGTTTTGGGGTTTGAAGGCAAAGATTATAAAAATTTGGTAAAAACTTTTAATGTTTCAGTTCCAGAAACAAGATTCAAAATGGAATTTGATCTGGATTTTGGACCTAAAAACTTGTTTGCATCACCTGCCTGTCTGACAAGTCTGGTGATCCCATCATTCACAGCAGTTGTAAATGAGGGAAGTTCTAAGGACTGACTAGGGAAGAGAGGAGTGTGTGACGTGCTTGAGTCATACTGCATTTGAACTGATAGCTATCAGAGGAGGCTGAAGTTGAGAGGCAAGCCAAGATATTTTGGATGAAGCAGAGGTACAAGTTTGCGCCTCTCCATGGGAATGGCAGTTGTGTTAGTGGATGAGATTACTGAGACACATGCAGACGCAAAGGAGTTTCGGAAAGGAGCTAAAATCAGAATTCCATACAATCATGTGTGAACATGCATGGTCCTTGAAAGTACAGATTAACAGAGTGGTTGGCAAGAGAAACGTGAAAGGGCAAAGCTCCTGAAGTCACTGAAGCTAGGGGAAGAAAATAATTCAAAAGAGGAGTTTGGCTCTTGTGATAAGGGCGAACGACAAGTGAACATGGTGAGGAGAGGGGACTGATTTTGAGCCTCAAGGAGATGTGGATCAATATAGTAATACTTACTGTAGGTTCAATTGAATAAAAGGGTGAACAGAAAGGTTCTGAAACCTCAGATGAACAGAAAAGATGGTTGAATCAGGGCATAACACACCTGACAGAAATTACAGTGTGATCTTTGAGATTGGAAACAGTGGGGAAAGACTGGATTTTTTTTTTATGGAAGAAAATAAAACATAATCTTTATTGTGAAATAAAGGATGAAGAAAGAAAAGTGATGAGAAAAGCAAGGAGATACTATAAATGGATAAGAATGCATCCTGATCTGCAAGGAGTCACTAACAGGGTCAGAGGAGGTCATCAGATGAGAAATCTGATTATGAAGGGGATGAGCAAGCAGAGGAAGAACAGACTAGCCAAAATGAGGTAAGAGTACCCCATAGTTTGTACATTTTCTCTTGGATTAAACCAGTGACTTCCATCTCAGACAAACAAGGAAAAACACCCAAAGAAAGGTTTATGAAGCAAGCTATAGGCAAAAAGACATCTAGAATATGGGAGTGGAAGTCTGTTGAACTGGACAAGTAGAGTTGTTCCAGTTGAAGACAGCATAACTGAAAGGGAGAAAATACATTTTTACTACAGGAAATTGAGCTCTTCACAGAACTTTATACTGAAGATACCATACAGCATGAGCAGAGGAAGCAGAGAGAGTCCGGCCAAGGAGCTGCCATGCTGTGGCAGTTCATGCCTTCTGTGACACTTCCAGAAAAATTTCATATTTCCTTCAGGTCTTTATAAAAAAAAAAATACTGCCCATTATGGGACTCAATGTAGCTCCTTGATGAACATACAAGTTATCCCCACAATAGGGTGGCAGCTCATGATTTACTCTTACCTCAGGTTGTAAGGAACCTCAAAAATCATACATGTTTTTAATCTTACTTATTGTAAGATTCTTCACATTTTTTTGTTTTGAACACAAGTTGCTTCAATGAGAATGCTATGCATGACTCAGTTAAATTCCCTGCAGAAATCTCAACACAGAATATTATCACTGTACCATTGTCAGCAAAGTCTGTAATCCATAAGAAAAGTTACTTTTTAAAACAAGATGTATATTCTACAAGTCATGTTCACTTTCTATTAATAAATGTAGTGACTTCTAAAAATTGTTTGGACAGACTCTTCTGGCAGTCGTTTCCACTGACTTGCCTATTGACCACAGGATTTTGAAGTACTTTCTGAAGACTGATCAGTCAAACACTTGATCTCCTTTGGAGTGTGGGTGTGAAACTCCCTCTGGCTTTGTTGGAATGTGAAGAGGCTGGGTTTCTAACAAGGGAGATGTTTTCTGCCTTTTTGTTAATCCACTGTTACCTCCTACATTAGGAACAGAAAAGGACAGCAGGTGGAAATATTATGTGGAATGTGCCTGCTATTCTGCTGGAAAACTGGGCACTACCTAGCCACTCTGAAGACAAAAACAATCATTTTCATTTATATTAAAATAAGTAATCAGATCCAATTAATAATAAGATCCAATTTTTTTAGGACAGCAGGTAGACTGTGTCTTAATTACAGGTGGAGTTACAAGGCAGGCAGATAACAATGTTCTCCTGTTACTTCTCTTTTCCATTTTTGTAAACATAAGCAGCCATTCATGTTTACAACACTCCTTCAGCTATAAGTGCTGATTGTGAACCAATAGCAAGTCAAGGAATGATGTCTAACACCTTAATTGACAAACATGAACATTATTTTTATAGCTGGAGAAACCATAGTGGCAGATTCTGCTCATTCAAAATCCTATTTTAAGATTTGCATCTTCCATGAAAACTGCAGGAGTTGAGTCAATATGTTTTTTAAAAACTCACAGCTGTTGAGTTATCAAGTTCTCTAAATGCTTGAATAGAGTAACCATGTGGCATTATTGTCATAATTCTTGAACTGCATCCTCTTTGTTCCACTTTTTATATTTCCTTGATGTAGCCAGAATTTAACATATACAAGTACCGCAGACTACTGTTTGCAAATGGCCACGAGACTGGCATAAGGTCTGACATGACAGAATGTTGACAAGGGTAGTTTCATGGGCTGCTATTTATGTTACCTTCTTATCACAGTACTACATGCTGTGTCATCAGCCAGACTTTGAAACCTTCCTGCAAAATTAGAAATCACTAAAGATTCACAAAATGGCCATCAACTGTTCCTTGTTGCCCTTTGTGTATACTCAGTGTTGTCAAGTCCATAAACTTTCCATCACTGAGAAATATTTGCAGGACTTTTTCTTTTAAACTCTTGTGTTTCTTCCTCCATCTTCTCAGTGACAATGTTATGGCATATGCTTTGGCTTCATCCTTAACCTGTACTCTAAATATATCTGTTTTCCTTTCTGGATAACTTTGGAAAGATGGGTCTGCCAAACTTTCTGATGAATGTAATACCTAGCCCTCTATTCAGTCATTTGACTTTTTTAGAGAATTAGATGTTTGTTTTTACCTGTTTTCGTTTTCTAGCTTTCATGACTTGTGGCAGTTTCAACTAGAAACTGCTAGGTAGCTCCTTAGGCTCTAGGTTCTTGATAACCAAATCTTGTTTAAGTTTATAAATATGATAACATTTCAAACCATCCTTTTGGATGTTCTCTTGTCTTGAATGGACATATTACCTCAATGCTTAATAAGAGTAAAGAAAGTAATTAGAATATTATGAATTGTTAGGGAAACACCAGAGAATGCAACATAAGATATTGTATGACTCTATGATTCACTTGTTTCCAGGACACTGTGTGAAGACCTGCTGACCCCTTTGACTGAAACACCTCCCTCCAAAACTTGGAGAGTAAAATTGGAAAAGGTTTAGAGAACTTGAGAATAGCTTATACAGAAGCAGCAAATAGGTAGATTAGTGCTCTTCAACCTGGAAAAGATGTTTGAGGAGGAAATGTCAGAGTCTGATAAAATCCTGAGCAGTATGGACAAGATAGGAAGTTATTAATTACATTATCTCTTCATATATAAGAACTAGAAGGCAGCAAAGGTAGGTGTCAGAGTCAGTCCAAGGAAGAAGTGATTCTTCAGTGAGCATGTCGTTAATTTGCAGAGATGTGAAAGAGTGAGAATTACTGTTTACATTGAACCAGCCTCAGCTGCAAATTGGGAGTACAGAAATATCACATGGGTTGGGAGCAACCCCTTCTAGTCCAGCACCCTGCAGATAGAGAAAGTTGTTCAGGGCTGTGTCCAGATGGGTCTCACATGTCTCCAAGGAGGAGATTTCACAGCTGCTCTGGGATCTGCTTCACTGTCTGACCACCTTCATAGTAACCTGTACTGAGTGAGAAACCTCCAGGTTTCATGCTGTCTCTTCCACTGTGTACCTCCGAGAAGAAAGTCCCTGCCTGGTCTAGCTTGAAGGTGAGGTCATCTCCAGCTGTTAGTCAGTTGGCTCCTTGTAGTGGTGCATGGGGTTATTCCATTCTTGGTGCAGTCTTGGTGCAGAGCTTTGCCTTTGTTGAGCTTCATGAGGTTCCTCCTAGCGCATTTTTTCTAGCCTGTATAAGGAGGAGGAGCCAAACATCCTATTCACTATCCCCAGTCTTCTATCATCTGCGAAATTGCTAAGAGTATACTCTAGACCATCATCCAGCTTGTTAAAAAAGGTGTTGAATGTTCTTGCTACTGGTATTTGCCTCTGAGAGATAATCATTAGCAACTGACAGTCTGTTCAGGTTTCTTACTTCTGATCACTGTACTTCAAGCCCCATGGTCCAGCTAAATTTTTACCCACCTTATCCGTTCATATTTTACTCATTGTCTAAATGTTGCTCTGGGAATGCCATGTCAAAGATCTGCTAAAGTCAAAGTTTAGGACATTTCCAGCTGTACCACTATGCACACAGCCTGCCATCTCACTGTAATAAATGAGTTGGTCAGACATGAATTGCCCTTGGTAAATTCATCCTGGCTGGTCCAGTCACCACTTCTCCTTCTTGTATCTGGAAATAGTTCTCAAGAGGATTTGCTCCTTTATCTTCCCAGGGACTAAGGTGATGCTGACCAGTCTGTGCTCTCTTGTGGTTGCTGCCCTCCTTAAAGATGAGTATGATGTTTGGCTTTTCTCAATACCATTCCATGCACTCCCACTCTCTCACTTATTAGGCAGTGGGAACTGGGCTGTCAGAGGGGAGATCTAACCAGCGAAAACTAGAGCAAAAGAACTATCTCAGCCTTTTCCATATCCTTTTTCACTAAATATCCTCCCTCATTAAGCACCAGTCTTTCATTTTCTTTGGCCTTGGTTTTCTGCCAGCATGGTTGTGGAAGTACTTATTCCTTGCCTTCCATATCCCTTGCTACTTTCAACTCCAGTTGAGCTTTGGTTTTCCTAATTTTTTTCAACTTTCTGCTGATTGGAGTAGACCTGTCTTGCATTTCAGGAAGTTCTGCTAAAAGATGAATGGTTGACATTGGTCCCTTTGCCCTCTAAGGTAGTCTTCTCTGGGATTCTACTTAGCAAATCACTGACTAAAGCTTGCTCTTCTGAAGTTCAGGGTTGTGATCCTTCTATTTATCTATCTCCTCTCAGGATTTTTAGCTGTATGAGTCATGGCATAAGTCAGCTCATGAGTTAAGTCATCTCATCTTTATGAGTGACTTGCTCATGAGTATGAGGTCCAGGAGAATACCTTCTCCAAGCAGCTCCATTATAAACTGTGTCAAAAAATGGTCATTGATATGTTCCAGAAACATCTTGGGTTGCTTGCTCAGCATTATTGTCCTTCCATCAGGCATTAGGGTGGCTGAGTACCTAGATGTGCAATTCATGAGGTTTCTGAATGTCTAAAGAAAGCATATTTTATTTCCTCTTCTTGATGAGGCAGTCTTTAGCATGTTTACCACAGCATCACCTGTGTTGCTCTGTCTTCTGGTTATTAGTCATAAGGTCTCAGCTGGGTCTTCACCTAGTCCAAGGCAAAGCTCCATGCACTTTAGCCACTTCTTTGCATAGAGTATAAACCCTCCTCCTTGCTGTCTCAGCCTGTCTTTCCTGAAAAGCCTGTATCCATTTACTGCAGCATTCCCAACCCATGAGCTATGCCACCATGTCTCTGTAATCCCAATGAGGTCACAGGTCTACAACTGCATGAACTGCTAACTCTAATTGCTTGCTCCCAGGCTCTGTGCACTTATGTACAGGCACTGAGACAGACCCCTAGTCATGCTGCTTTCCCAGAGGGAGTGTGATAGCCTCCCCACTCATGTTGTCTCCCAGATGCTTCCTCAAATTGCTGATTGCTGGGAGAGTATTTGAAAAGTCATCATATGCTTGTTCCATTTTTGTACTCTTCACCAGCCATCTGCTTTTGATTGCCGACCTTGGTGTGTACCTAAAGAACTGCCACCAGTAGGAGGGACTACGTCTGTTAAATTCAGATGTCAAGAGCAGGACATGAACTCAAGTCTCCACAAGAAAGCCACAAAATGTGCTGCAGAAAAACTATCTTTGAGCCTCAGACCTCCACCTGCTCTTGGCAACCGTCCGAAAGTGGATACTGGGTTGCACAGACCCTGTACTACCATGCACATGCTCTTGGGCTGGTGCCCAGAGCAGATATGAAAACTGAATTACTTCTTTTGTTCCTTTGCCTTTTAAGACAATACTTGATTTGTAACTGCTGAAATTATTGCTAGGTGTTTTTCATAATTGTTTCGTAACTCAATCTTTTTGATGCTGAGTCCTCCTATCTTTGCTTGCATGCTAATTAAGCTGTCCTCTAGAGAATCTGTGTTGCCAGCAATATCCAAGTCTCCTAATGCACTCTGGTTGAGCTAGGCAATGTGTATGTGCTGCAGCAAATCCTGTCTTTTTTTCAAAATGAATGAATGACAAACCCAACAGAAAATATGAAACAACAGTTTCCTATTAACAGAGTCTACGTTAAAGCTATTAACATGGGCTCACCTTGATTCTAACTTAGGCTGAACCTATAATGATATTTTATTTCTACATACTGAGGATTTTTTTTAATCACCATGCTCAATTTCATGACTGCTTTTAGGCTGAAAAAGTTTGGTTAACACATGACTTTCTGAATCAAGCCTTGCATGATCATCCTTTTGCTTTGTTTCTTTCATGTCAGGATGATATTTTTTGAGATTTGTTATGTACATAATACACATCAAATGCTACAAAGTCATAGGTAATTTTTTTGGTATTATTCACATCGGATTGGTATGTTGTTTCCTTATGGTTCTGCAAGCAAAATAAGATTGATGGGGCAAACCAAAAGTAAATGTCAGAACCTCTCCAAACAAGTGTTGATTAAGAAATTACATTATGAAAGTGCTAACAATATGTCATGAAGCACAGACTTGTAAATGTTTACTAGGGTTAATAAAAAGTAACAGACAATATCAAGT
Source organism: Camarhynchus parvulus (assembly GCF_901933205.1). NCBI lineage: Eukaryota > Metazoa > Chordata > Aves > Passeriformes > Thraupidae > Camarhynchus > Camarhynchus parvulus. Next base: position 67,572,855 of record NC_044572.1, read on the forward strand.
GTATTTTTAAATACATTTACGGTTTAAAATTTATGGACTCTGGCTGTCAAAGTAATGACTTTTGGAGACAGTCCAAATGTCTGCATTATTAATAAAAGATGTCCTCAGATCTGTCTCACTAGATCTATCTCTTTCCTTCATTATTTTGAGCATGCAAACTGGGCTTCAAATCCATCCAGTTCATCACTTTTTGATCCTCCCAAAGCTTCTGCTCAGCACTTCAAAACAAAGGGTGTTTTTCTCATAAAATTCACACTGTTGAACTTATTCTAAGCACTCTCCAGAAAGGGAGGTGGAAGCTCCTCACCTGATAATGAAGGAGCTGCCCTCAGCACCTCTTGTACAGCGTACCTGGGCAGGTCTTTCTTGCAATTGTACCTCATGAACAATGAGTGGAATGAAGAAGAGTGCAGCAATGGCTACAGAAGTACCAGAGCTGTGCTTGCCCTGCTTACATCATGATCCATAAGTCCTGGAACCTGTAAAGAGTGGTTACTTTTCAGCTCCAACTCTTCCACTCTACATATCCACACTACTTGCTCATGTAGAAACAGCATTAGTAGTCCCCCTTTTACAGGTACCTTTCTCATCTCCCACCTCTTTTAACTGGCAGCTCCATCAAATCTTCTGCACTCTGCACAGAAAACATGCACTGAACTCAAATAGATATTTTCTCATCTTCACTTGATCAGACAGTTACTTAAAACTCAAGCCCTGTACTTAGAATAATATAAAGACAGTTGAAGACATCTGAGTCTTACATGAATGGGATACATTCAGGGAAGGGAGAAAAAAGCCGAAGCTTTAAAAGATAGAATAACATGAAACCAAAATAGTTTTAATTAATAAAGACAGTTCAAGGTACACTGTCAAAATTCAGTTGTCAATTGTTTTTGGAAGATATATAAATCAACACAAATGACCTAAATAAAAAGGTCATACAGCCAGCGGGTAATCTGTGCACAAAGTAGATGAGAAATACCTTGACTTAATTATTTTGCATCTCAATAGCAGACTGAGCTGTGTGTCTTCCTGCGTTGCAGACTGTTAGTGCAACAAGAACAATGTCTGAGAGGACGTATTTCAGTTTCATTTCTTTTCCCACGGTTTCCAGACTCCTGACAAATATAAATTGCACACATTTTATGTGACAAGGGGAATATTGTATAAGATATTGCAACCTGATTATTTACCTACTATTTATTTAACTTTTAATATTTTCATCTCTGAGAATCACTGTTATTCGTCAGAGTCTAGGAAATGGATTTTTAATTAGATACCCAGAAAATTATTGTGGATGATGGATGTGAAGGTGATTTTAGTATTCTGTGTGACTCCTGGCCAATGATTTTTGCACTGTATTCTAAGCTAGGAATTAAACTCATGTACAGTCAGTCCTCTGTCACTGCTCTGTCTAATCTGGCTCTGATCACAGGAGAGAAGACAAGGAAGAGTGAGGTGAGTGGGGACAGTAATTTCCATGGGAGCTTGCTTGGGAAGTTCTATTTCTTCTTTCTGGAAGGCCAGCAGGACTGAAACAACAACTAGGCATTTCTACTCAACTAGCATTGAGAAATTTCTTTCACAACTGAGAGAGATGGAGGACTCTAGAGTTGAGTTCAGTTTTCCTTCATTTCTAAAGTGTTCATTAATTTGAACTGAATATTTCGTGGATGACTGAGAAGAAGCATGGTGATAGGGAGAATTGTATTTGGGTCTCAAGAGTTGTTTCTTCCCACCTTGCCTGGGGAGGCAGAGCCCTGGAATCAACAGACAATTTTGCTCCTCAGCTGGTAGAAGAAGCTGGTATGGAGGCAAGAGATGTTACTTTGGTTGCAATGACATTTTACTTCCATCAGTTCCCTAAAGATACATAGCACGTATGAGCCTGAGCCCTAACTTGTCTCAAAGAACTGGGTTTTACAGGTTGGCAGGTTTGGGGGAATGATGTAGGGGACAGTCAAGCTTAGATGCAACAATGTGAATGTAAATTGAGTTACAGTTGGGTTAGAGAACTGGATCAAAAGTAAAATGTAATGAAAGTATGAAAAATTAAGTGATACGAAAGCTAAATTAAGAGCCTCCTCTTAATCCTATTCAGATAAGTCTGCACAAGTGTTGCTTACACCTGAATTAACCAGCTATAGAGGTTGCATGTTGAGTAGCTGTGATTACTGCAGTCCTGTCTTTGATGTAAAATGCTGTTGAACAGCAGGATATAGCAAAGTGGGCTTAACATCAGGCTTAAAATGCTACATAGCATCTCCAGCATAAAGGATATGCATAGGAGGCACGTGCATCTGGAAAATACTGTGTGGTATACCATTAGCTGAACATCCTTAAGGAGGTTGAAAGCAGCAACATGCAGGAGCTCACACAGATTAGAACTTGAATAACACAAGTCCCAGAAAAACAAGACAGATGAAATGTATATTTACAAAAATAAAGCCAAGGACTATTGCCTCTTTTAGGTCATGTAACATCTACAGTGCTGTTTTGAAGAAAAAATATCTAGTGCTAAAGTGGAAGATGATCTAAATATGGCAAATAAATATCACAAATTAACCATGTGGGAAGGAGTAAGGAAGAGGAAAGGAATCAGAAACCTTTCTTCACGTGGTTATATGAGAGGACACTTTAGTGAAGAAGGGACAGTCAATTAGTAGAGAGGTTGCAAAATACACTCCTTTGAGAAAGTTACAGGTGAGAAGAAACAATGATACTAATTTAAAGTCTTTTCTTTCTATTACTGCTTTTTAACTGCCAGGGTGCACACTAGCATTGTTTTATAAATGTGAGGTAGTCTGTGCTTCAGTGAAAGAGGTAAATTACATTGCTTTGTGCTATACAATGTATAAATGAAATAATGATATACGAATCTGCCATTTTCACTGTTGTCATACAAGTTATCACCCTTGCTTACCTTGTAGTATCTGATCATTGTAACCAAACTCTGGAAAGTATTGAAGTAAACCATTGGAATTTGGGTTATGGTTATTGAGATGCTACTAAAATGGGGTATTAGTGGATTTCCTCTAAAATTTTGCAAGGTTCTACTCTTGTTGCCCTCAAAGCTCTTCATTCTAGGCTTTTCATTGTCAGAAATGTGAAGACAAACAGAATCCTTAACTATTGCTAAATATTTTAATGATTATATGGGGATTTTTTCCTTTCTTTTTTAATTCTCTCACCTGGAAAGGCAAGGACCCTGTTATGATTACCATCTGTCAGACTGTACAGAAAGGAAAAAGAAATAAACATTTTCATTACTGGGCTATTTTTTATATATATAGAGGCAGACTGATCCTACTGATTTCAGTGGTATTATTTCTGTATTACACCAGCAAAAGCAAGATGAAATTTTATGACAGCCTATCTCTATACCACTAAAAATGATCTAAACCCCTTTTCTGGATAAAGTCTGTATGTTACAGTCTTAAAAGGACGCTTGTCTTTACAGTTGACATTAGAGTGTCTTTTCCTTTCAGTCTGAGTTGTCTATTCCTCCACAACCTAGCTGGAAATATTTCTTTTCCAGGGAAGCATATGGTCTGGTTTTGAGATTGATAAACCTCATGGGGTAGCTCCTTTCTGGTTAAAAGGTTTTTAGAATGTTAATCCTGAGAATCTGCATGTAAGGGAGAGATATGGGAACTATAAACTGAGCTCTCATTCACTTTTTGAAGTTTCTATGCTCTGCTGGCTTGAGGGAGCCATGTTTTCAGAAAGCAGGAGGCATTGGGCATTTGAAAATTGGAATTGTTTTAAGGCATCACAAAAATGATAATTAAGTTATTGGTCATTAAAATGATCCAAACAAACTATTGCCAGGTATGCTTAAAAATATTTCTGAACCTCAGATACAGTTCAACTAACATGTTGTCCTTATTTTTAAAAGTTGAACATAATGCTGCACATTTTACTCTGGTACTACTGAATTACAAACAGTTTTCAAACAGTAACATATTATGTCAGTTTATCTCTTTTTAGAGGTAAGAAGGATAGAAGAGATGATAAATAATTTTGTGAAACTGACCTACTTATTATATCTTTCTGTGTTAGGATTAGGAATGTTTGCTCTAAGGGATTCTAGCTTATTCCACCAACACAAAGTCACAATTATCCTCTGAATTGTGTATCACATCCTGCATTCAAAATACCTTACAAAATACCTTATACTGTCAAAAAAATATGGCAAAAAATATCTGTTCCCTGTATTCTGGCAAGAGAAAAGAATTGGGGGAAAAACACTGTGGGTTTGGATTTTTTAGCTTGCAATTTTGTGCATGTTGCCCACTTCGATCTGAAGTGCCCTTCATGTTTAACAGTGCTACAGTGAGCACAGTTGCATTTAGGGCTTACTCCAATTCAAAGTAAACCAATCCTAAAACTCAGAAAATTCTCTAAGCATAGGATAAAACTTTCAGACAGTCATGATTTGAATTTGGGACTTATCTAAATCAAAGGAGTGTAAAACAACTGGCATTGGTTTAAGTAAGTTGAATGTTTTAAAATACACTAAAATCATCTGTCCTTTTAGAGGACAATGTAGTGTTGATTAAACACATACACAGACATACCTACATCTTTGAATTTACTTAAGAAATTCAGGCACAGTCCTACGTCTTATGACTGTCAAATGAAAATGTATTTGCAATGCTGGCAAAGAGAAACAGACCCAATACAATAGTCAGTCATACTATTGTGCTGCTTACCTTGATTTCTGTCTCAAACATTTATCCACTTGTTTTGTTAGTCTGCATTCAAAGCTTTGTCTTGAGGCCTTTGCTTCATTTTTTCCCATAAACCCAAATGTAAAAATGTAACCCTCCTATTGCAGAGCTGCATCTTCTGCCCTGTGCTACCTAGGGGGTACAACCTTCTTTCTGCAAAAGCAACTATATTAGCAGAGTCCTATCTTCCTATTGAAGGCCAATATCCACCTGAAAAAGTGTCTTGGGATTTTCAATAACAACAACAACAACAACAACAACAACAACATTTATGACAGCAATAACACATAATTAGGAACTCTTTCTTATTTTGCATCACTTGCAAATGAATGCTATTGGTATCAAAGCAATCCATAGAGTCAGTGCTGCCATAAACATTGACACTGAAAAATGCAGAAGCATCATTTGTTGTTACTCTTAAGTTCTTGTTACTCCTAAGTTCTGTACTCTTAAGTGAACTTTGGTTCACTTTGCTGAACTCTGCTCACTTTGTGAGAGCTGACAAGATCCCTTACCTAACTGGTGTGGCCACAGGCAAATGAAAGAAAACACAAATATAAATCTGGGAGATTTCTCTTTGCAACCGTAATGCTTTAAGCAGAAGCACTAAGCTGCACTTATCCCATTTGAATTTTCCTTTTCCAGTCTCTCCTAATAAGGATCACTCATATGAGCTAAGTATTGCCCTCAGTAACCATCCTTGCATTATTAATAACCTACTCAATTTTGCTTGCTAGAACAAGAGTCCCCCTTTAATATGAAAAGTTAGGCTCAAGTAACAGTCCTTCATGAATGCATATATTATCAGTTTTTTCCACTAATTGGTCTCAGTCTGTCATCAATCTCATCACCAAATCAACATTTGGAGATTTGTGCTCCTACTGAAATGCTAAAATTTAGGTAAAGGCCTGGGCAGACAAGCAGGAGAAAAAGCTGAGACAACAGAATTTTGTATTATCCATGCTGCACATCCCAAACAGCAAGAACAAGGAGAGACAAAGCTGTCTAATTATCTTAGAAGAATAAAAACACTACAAAGAATCACAGAATTGTTAAGGTTGAAACAGACCTCTAAGATCACCGACTCACACCATTAACCCAGCACCACTGTATTCACTTGCATGTAAAAGAATATCAGAAGCTGAAATCAGCGATGGAGGCCCGTAACTCTGGATATAGTCCTTCAGCTCTTAACCCATTTTGTGCAAACAGTCTATTGGCAGAGCTAAATTCTGAAGGATGTGTGTTCACCCTGAATTTTTCTGCTAATTTTTAGATTATCAAAAGTTAGACACATGTGGTACAGAAAGAGATATTTCTGATTATAAGAGGATCATTTTGGTAGCCAGCACTATAGTAAATTTACTTTTTCTTCATTTAATATACCTAGAAAAATAGCCATTATCTCTAAAGAGAAACTCTATACAGCCAATAATAGAAAGAACAGGGTGGAGAAAATCTGTGCTTACTTCAGACTGGTTTGTTTATGTGAGCTCTGAAGCATTCTCAGCTTTATTATCTATGTGACTAACTTAAACTATTTTTTGCCTGCACAACAATTGGTTTTTTTATGATATCAAAGTTGATCTCAGTTCTGATGAACAGTGTAACTGGACACATGTGTCTGCCAAACTATGGTCACTCACTTGCGTTAGAGAAATTTCCTTCTCATGAAATTCAGTTTCCTCGCTGCACAAATCTAATTTTTCCTATGTCATGGAGAATTGTTTTATTGACCCGCCCTTGGGACAGGGTTTTCTCTCAATAGCACAAACATTCTGTCAGTAGCTCTGGCAGATGTAAAGTGTGTATATTTTCTAGAAGTAGCGCACTTACTGGCTACCATTTACTCTTCAACAAGAGAAAAGTCTTATAGGGCTTTAACACAAGAACAAGCAATATTTAATACCTACATCAAGCATTGCTTCCTGCTCCTTGGACACCAGTGGCACTTTGGGTATCCTCTGGCATGCCCAGCATGATCTCCTCCTACAGAGCTGAATCAGGCTATGTCTTGTGAGCTGTGAGCTGTGCACCTCCAGAACCTTCAGGGACCACACCCCAATCTCTTTGGCAGAGAGCTGGAGCCTACAGGACAGATCCAGGTGCCCCATTCCTTAGGTGTGTTGACCCTGCTGGGCAGTCAGACACGATACACTTGCAGGTGAAGCATGTGAGGCTGAAAGCCTTGGGTCAGGCCAATCCTTCACCTCCCAGCCTGGAGGAGGACTACCTGCTTACCCAGCCACTTTGTGACCCCAGCCTGCCACGGCAGGGGAGGCAAGGCAGTGCCTGCAGGGTGAGCGAGAGTGGGACTGTGGGGTGCAGCCCTAAGGGAGTAGCCAAGGACCACTTCCCTCCCAAAGCCTCCGGCACGTGTGACCGCAGGTGCTTGGGCTGCACAAGCAGAAACATGTGAGGGTGCAGCCTGGAGAGCTTCATTTTCAGCTGACTAACCTCTTTCCTTGGCAAGAAACAATGTTTCCTTGTAATTTTTTTTTTAAAGAGTGAGAGTGCATGAGAGTGCATGAGAGTGCAAACTATTTTCCTCCTTAGCATCTATTCTGAAGCCTGTAGAAGGCTCTAAAACCTGTCTGCATGTGCAATAGCCTGTTAGGATGAGAGTATTTGTTTTGTGGTAGAAACAAAGAGCTTGAGGCTTTTGATCAGGCATTTAAGAGGTGGGTTATCACTTTTTCTGGCGGAAATGCATAGCAAGAATACCCAGTCTACTTCTTCCTCCCTGCTCCTCCCAGCTCATCTTTGGTCCCTGGGAAACACTTGAATCAGCAGTACCAGCAACTCCCCTGCTCTTTGTCTATCTAGGATGATCAGAGACAGCTTTTGTTTAAAATTTCAGGATTTAAGATCCTTCTTTTTCTTCAGCAAATGAGATGTAATTTGTAATTTGTATCCTGACAAATCCTCAATCCTCCAAGACTTTTCTCCTACTGTGAGAAGGATTTTCCTGGTTTTCCACTCTCTTTTTTAACCAAGTGCATCGAACAAATTTAACACTGCTTCTCAGAGAGTTAAAATGGATTTGTCCAGATGGACACTGTTACAGGCCTCCTTTATAGGTGGGATTAATTTTATTAAAATATAATCCTCCCATGCTCTCATTATCCCCTTCAGACATTCTCTTTTAATCTTTTGCAAAGTAGCATTAAAACACTTTCTGGGATTCATTAGGAATTACATTAAAATACACACACACCTTTTAGGCTACAACTGCTGAGAAAAAGCAGAACTGAGATTTCCTATACTTGGAGACCTTCTCTGAGCCAATTAGATGGGAATGGGCAAGATGCATTTGCCCCAGTTCCAGCAAAATGCCAATTAGAGGAGCACAAAGTAGTCCTATGACCACTCAGCTGCTTTCCTTCTGGGACAGGGATGCAGTTTATTTTCTTCTTCTCAGTCCTGGAAATCAACTTGTGTTGCCCCACTGCCTTGATTTGAAGGAAGGTCTACAGATGCTTCTGTGATTTTCCATTTCACCCCCATGTAGCACAAGGCCTGTGCAGCACAAGGCCTATGCACCACTTAAATCCTCATCAGAATAGGGCTTAGGTAATACCCTTGGCAGAAGGGCAAGTTCCACCCACATTCCTCTGTGCTCATCTGGGCTGGAGAATCAGAATTGGAAAGCTGCATGTGTGTGGTTTTTTTACCACTTGGAACTAAATACTTACTGTGCACCTATTTCAGATTTGCTTCTGGCTCTGGTCCTTCTGCAAAGCCAGAAACTACAACAGTGAAATCTGTTTATGTTCTAAATTCAGAATTCCAAGTTAGTTTTGAAAGAACAAAAATGAGAAATCCTTGCCATTCATTAGTCCTTTACTGAGAGTAAGCTGAGAGAATTCTCAAGTACAGTATTCACCCCAAAAGAGATTCTGAAGTTTCCCAAACCCTGTCAGTGTGTTATGAAACATACAAATGCTGCAAAAAGGTAAGTAAATCTCTTTTGATTGGCTGCCAAATTTTTGGTAAAGCCCTACAATATATGTACTTTATTATTAAAGATAGCATATTAAAGTCCACCTGTAAGAGAGAAATAAAGGAGAATTAAATGAATAAAGTAAAAGGACTGCTAAAAATTCAAAATAGAAGAACGTAAGTGCAAAGAGAAAAGCAGTGTGCTTGGAATTATTTAATCTTTTAACTAAAATATAAAACCTTGTCAATAATATTATATGTTTCAACATGTATTAAGCCCTGAAGAAAATAAGATACTTGATCTGATTTTGGAGAAGTCGTATTGCCTAATGTTGTAGTACCTCTGATACTGATACACCTCACATGATCTGCAGAAAACATAACATTTTCAGTACAAAAAGCAAGGTAGCCACAGGTAGCTAGGAGATCTGAGGAAAATCTGAAAAAACAGACACTGGAAAGGGGAAATGTTAAATAAGAGAGGGTGCAGCAGCCGTGTCTTAACACAGAAATAGAAGAGTTCATGGCATGGGTCCCTTGTTCTCTTTTTTACCTTCTGCTACTGATAAAGGCAGATTTTCAAAATGCTTGTAATGTCGTATTATCAATGCGATTAACTCATAGTAAGTTCTCACTTAGTAATATTACTTTATAGTTTGTAGTTGTTGCTTAAGAGATTAGTTCTAAAACTGGAAAGCTTTTCAGTTACTTTCTTCAATCTGTCATTTTGACGGGAGTGAATTCATAAAGGTCTCTGAAATTATCCTATCTACCACTATTTGCCTACCTAAGTTTTCAGCTATCCCATGTGAGCTTGGACTCAGGCCTTAACATGCTATAAGCACTGTGTTAGCAGTTCTGCTCTTGGACAGGTCCATACTAGTGCTGGAAATTAAAATCTGCTCCATCTTCCTCCCATAATAAATATCACATCTGTAAAAGAAGACTAGGAATCTCTATGACAATCTTGTTGATTGAAACATGAACCTACTCCTTGCGCCTAGTATCAGCTGTTGATCTGAAGAAATCTGTCCAGCTCCCTGCTCATCATTCTTCACTGAGGAGATCACTGAGATCATCCAGACCAAAACTACTGCTGCATTGGATCAGCCCATCCCGCTCTCCCTTGCATCATGTAACACCTTGCAGTCATGTAGCTGTGCAGCCTCCTTCAGACAAGGACCACAGCAATCTGGTAGGTGCCTTACACGATGTTATCTTGGCAGGATGGAGCTGAAATTCCCAAGTTTGCCCAGCTCCTGGCATCTTCAGCCAAGAGGATCTTGGGTTGCCACAGCTACGCTCTTACTAGAATCTCAGCTAACTAATTTAAAATCAGTCAAAGAGATTCTCGGCTCCTTTGCTTCACCACTTCACATTCTAGAAATAATTGCATATCTGTAATACAACATAAAAGATACTTTAGCTGCCTTCAGAATGTTCTCTCTGCTGGCTGGGTTATATTTACACTGTTACCCTGAATTCCCTGTGCACTGTTATCATTAAAGCATGTTGTCACCATGTGACTCTTCCTGGACATCTTTCTATGGCCCTGGAGATGCAGTCACAACTGCACACCACTGCTCTGGCTACTGAAGGGTAAGTATTTCCAGGTCAGATAGTATGGCAAAGTTCTTGTAGGTAGATTTTGCCAAATCTTCCATCAGTTTGAAAAGTTATGGTTTTTATTTGTCTACTCCCATCTTCCTCTTTATTGTTACTACACCTGTGCAAGCAGAAACAGAATGGGACAGGGCAGACCAACTGCATTTCAGAATTCTGGCACAAATTTAACTTGGTATTCCTTTCTATGTTTATGTTCTGCCTTGGTTTTGATGGATCAATAATGTTAAACAAATTTCTTATAATGCATGCTGGTCCATATCATCAAAGGCTGCCAAAGAGGCTGCCTTTTTCTCCAGCAGCTGCTACTGCTGAAAAACTGTTTCATCCTGAGATCAAAAAGTCTGCCTTACCTTATTGTCTATAGCAAAGATTTACCAGCTGTCTTTGTCATCTGCTTGCACTAGGAATTTACTGTCATTATTTGGAAAATGCATTTCCATAGTGATATATATGTATTACAGATACACTTTCTTTCCCAATTGTGAGATATATGTGTGTATATAAGTATATATGTCTATATTAATATGTTTACTACAAAATATGTGTCTAAATAATCCAATAACCTACAAGAAAATTCTCCTGTATCTTTTTTTTACACTCTCACTGCAAAATCACTATGTGCCACAACAGTCAGCAGTAACAACACCACCCCTTTGCCTTGCACAGTTCCTACAGATAACACTTTAAGGAGAACCAGCCCATCAGTTTGGGAGAGGATGAACACACTGTGGTAAGCTCTAAGCTGTGCACATGCAGACTGTCAATGATTGACTTTGGACAAGTTCTAAAGTTATTGGGGGGAGAAAGGGAGGAAGAAAGTAAGGATTGATAGAGGGTATAATTGCATACAGTTAGAAAGTCTTAGAAAACAAGGATAAATACAGGGCATGGGGAATGAAATATAAGACATCCAATGAAAGCGGTAGGAGAGAGCTGAGAGAAGCTCCAACAGGTGGAGACATCAAGGTAAGTGATAAGATGTTAAACATTATCATAAATGGAGGACTTGCGCTGCAGGTTAATCTGCTGGTGTTTAACTCTCAGCTATTAAGAGGATAAGGGATGAACAGATAAGGCTTTAGAAATAAAAATTACATTTTCACATCTCTGCTGGTGAGGACATCAGTGATATTTCTGGGCTGCTGTTATGCTTTTAAAGGTAATCAAGTCATGATATTAAAGGTAGTGATTTCTAGCAATCCTATTCATCAGCATAACTAAAATAAGTTGGAAAAGAGGAACTCCCCAGAAGCAATGCTATTCACATTGCAATTGAGAAGAAGTTAGAGAAAAAAGTATATTAAATAATTAGATTTAAACACTAAATCTTATAAAATACTGTTAAACAAAAATGAACTGTAACACAAAATTAGCATTTCAAAGAACATATTTTTCTTATTTTTAATTATTCCCTCAACCAGCTTTAGATATTTTTATTACTGCCTCAAGTAAGAGATGCACAGCATCTGCAGGAACAGAATGGTCCCAAACTATCTGGAGGTGATTCTTTGTATCCGAATCTGTGCAGGGTGCTTTCTGGTGCAGGATGGTGATGATGCTAGGCCAGCCCTATGGACCTGAAGGGCGCTCTGGAGGCGTACTACAAGAACAGGTCCTGTCCTGTCCTGTCCTGTCCTGTCCTGTCCTGTCCTGTCCTGTCCTGTCCTGTCCTGTCCTCTCCTCTCCTCTCCTCTCCTCTCCTCTCCTCTCCTCTCCTCTCCTCTCCTCTCCTCTCCTCTCCTCTCCTCTCCTCTCTCCTCTCCTCCTGTGTGTAACATTTGCTCTAGGTCAATGGGAGGCAGCCAAATGCTGTGTTTTTAGCTCCAGTGGATGGGTGGATGTTTTACTCCATACTTCCCAGTCCCTTGATACAATGGTAACGTGGATTCACTGTGTTGGCAGAGCCAGCCTCCAGGAACAGAGATGTGTTTCCTGTGGGAGCAGAGACTGGCTAGAGGCAGCTAAAGGAATTGGCTCTCAGTATCTGTAAGACAAAAAGACATCTTTCTCAGAGCTTTCCTATTGAGTTGGAGGACCAGGCAGCAATCCTGATGGGATGCATCAGGAAATGCATGACTTTTCAGTGGGCTCAACTAAGAGTGTAGCAAACTGTTTAAGAGTAGAGGAATTACAGAATGTTTTGCTGGAAGCTTAGGTGTAGGTTTGGAAGAAAAGTTTTGCACTGGGGCTTCTGTTTTACTAGAGGCTGAGGGGCAAACAATTTTTAAGAGCAGGGAGTGGGTAGCATAGTGAAATCTTTCAAGACTTGACTGCAATGAAAGACAGTCCTGAACTGAAAAGATTGAGAGCTTCTGTTTTGAAGAGCTATTGTTGGTTATAAGTATTGTATAATACTTATAATACTTATATATATATATATTGTATAATATATATAAGTATTATAATCATTGGTTATAAGTATTTTGGTTCTACTTACTTTGGGGAGGTGGCAACTGAGCTACCATAAAGCAGTGTAATCTCATTTCATTAATGATGGAACAGGTTCAGGGGAAGAAAAAAGTCATTTGGCTGATTCATCCTGGACATCAGAATCTGATTGCAGACAAGAAAAGGAGTTTCTGAGGTAAGGAACTAGCCTACAATGAGAATGATTTGGATTCAATTCTTCAACCTTCATTTACTGGTTTCAGCCATTCACCCTGTTCTCTCACAGCCTGTGGGCGACTTAAAGTGTTCAATTTCTCTGTGTCTTCACTACTGATGGAACATAACAATGAGATTCAACATAGTTTCTCTAGATCTTCATTCTTAATGCAACATAATGAGGCTATTAGGAAAATAACTGCTTCATCCATGTTGTGAAGTGATGAGAGAAACCAATAAAACATGCAATGCAAATTCCAAGGGTAAAGATGACTGAGTAACACCAAACTATATAATCCTCTAAACAGCTTCATTTATGACTGTCCTAGTGCTGAATATGCACTAGCTCACAAAAGCAAAATTTATAAAAAAATAATGCAATAGTTTTACCAGAATTTCTAAATTCAGTTACTATTACATTGTGTCACAGCTTGGAAGCCCTCTGTCAGGTAATGTATTGAGTGATTACTTCACTGCTATCAGATAAAGACATACTTGAAGTATCTCTCAAATTAAAATATTTTACTTGTATTCCTGCTGAAATATAAAGAACTGGGCTTCTGTCTTGACATTGCTGGATTCTTTCCTCTAACCCTGGAGCCTTCTCTTCTCTAGGCTGAGCAACCTCAATTCTCTTAGTCCATCTTCACAGGAGAGGTGTTCCAGCCCCGTGACCACCTTGGTAGCCCTGCTTTGGACTTGCTCCAACAGATCCACAGGTCTTTCCTCTGCTGGGGCCCCAGAGCTGCATGCAGCACTCCCAGTGGGGTGTAACAGGAGCAGAGGGGAAGAATCACCTCCCTTGCCCTGTTGGCCACACTACTTTGGATGCAGTCTAGGATAGGATTGGCTTTCTGGGCTGCAAGTGCATATTGCTGAGTCATGTGGAGCTTCTCATCAACCAACACCCCCAAAAATAATCTCCAACAACCAGAGAGAGTACTTGTAAAATAACAAAATAAGGACAATTAGGACAACCAGAGGTATCACTACTAAAATAATGTCTCTCCAGAGGTACAATATTTGTTTCATTAGCATCAGAGCTCCTCTATACCGCATCTCTTGTTTAAAAGCTAGAAAATACCTTTTTTTGCAGTTCATTAGCTTTCCCTTTTCAAGGAGGGCAAATTTAAACAAGGTACTTTTGTCCTTCTAGTTTAAATGCTAGAAAATACTCGGTATCTGTGTACATAATCAAGCTTCACTGCTTAGATCAAGTCAGTTTAAAACCAATTTAATTGAGTGCAAACTACTGCAGGGACACTTTATTTCAGTCAGGTGTATGCCAGTTTCAAGTGGTTTAAAATAAGCTGAAACAACAGGAGATTAAGCTAGCATTTACACAAATGTTGCATTACCTTAATTTAAATTAGAGTCACTTTCTTGGCAAGTTGTCCCTAAAACATTGCTTTTTTTCTCAGGGTAAGCCTGACTATATTAAGTAATAGAAATATGTAATGTAATGAACTGCCACCCTTCAGTTGGAGGTTACTGCCTGTTTAGTTGAAATGTGATAATTGGAGTAAAAACCCTACCACAAACATGGCATAGAGAAGATTAAATGAAAACACATCATTGATGGGGACATGGCTTCTACCTGAAGGCTTCCATCTAGTCCTACTATATAAGAGTGAGGGAAAGAGCAAGGGAAAGAAGAAGCAATTAATTTTCTGTTTGAAGCTATTGATAGTTCATGGGGAATTACTGATAATAAGCTATTCCATAAGCAGAGGAGCTAACAAAGCTGGCTTTCTTATGCAATGGTGTCCTTTAATAATTACAGACAGAAATCCTAGCTGTCTTACTGAGTTCTGACTCTCCTAAATTCTCCCCCTACATCCCACAGTATCCCTAGCTTTCTCCTAAATGAGAAGAAACAGCATGTGCAATGGCTGAGATGCAGCTCCATATGTGTAGGTAGGTCAGATATGATGTACACAGCAGCTGCAGGATCAGGAGGACAAGCAGAACTTGTAACTGTTGGGATCACACTGTACCATTTCCCTGAAAGGGCAGTGAGGAGAAGGTGGGAGTGCCCATTTGGCCCTCTTTCTGCTTATTCGACAATTTTCAGGAAATTTTGGTAACTTGAAAGCTACAAGTGTTCCTAGTCTCCTTCTAATTTAGTTTAAAATTACTGATTGACTAAAAAAAAAATCATGAAATGAAAGACATCTCAGCCATAGGCAAAGGAATACTTCGCACAAGTTTTACATATATGTTTTGGTGTTCCAGTCATTTTCATACGTATGTGGTTATCATGATGTTTTGCAGGTGGGCACATTAAGGAATGGACACAGTGTGTTTCTTGCCAAATAGAGCTTAACTAAGACAGCCCTGTGAGGATAAAATGTAGTTTCACTTCCAGTCTTGTACCCTAACCACTGGATAAGTTTGGTCTTTGGCATTCACTTCCATGGAGAGATCAATGAGCTCACTTGCACTGGGGAGATGGAAAGACTGGTCATAGTAGCGTTCTTGTAGTTTTATTTTAGAAAGCGACTTAACATGACAAATAGGTTTCCAATTTCCAGTTGTCTTAGCTGCAGCAACAAGGGAAGCACTGACCCAAGGATAAAATGTCAACAAAATTCCTAGTTACAGAACAAGGCCTTTCTGGGAGACCAAACTTTATACTATATTTGAATTTATCAGAACTTGAGAGCCCATTTTTATCAAAAATATCAAAACATTTCTGTTCTTGGATAAGAAATATTTGAAATGGAGTAATTTTGCAGTTTTTTAAGCATTTTTAATTAAACATAATGGAAAGAAGTATCCAAAGTTGTCAAGTTTTGCAAACTCAAATGAATTAATATGTTTCCAAAAGGGTTTGGAAACTAAATTTAAAAATGTCTTCATGAGAAAATTATTTGTTTACCAGTACTAATAAGCGACATTTGCAAAGGCAACATTTTTGATGAAACTTTCCATTATTCCATTAAAGGCTCTAATGACCACTTGATGTAATGGAAACCACACAGGGAATTTCCTACTGCTGGCGTGAATTCCATCAGAATTGTCAGCGAGCAATATCCAAAATCTTTGCTGCTTTCAATGCCATTGATTAGGGAGGAGGTTTTGCAGACCTGGCAGTCATCTGCAAACCCTCACTGGGATGAAGGGTTATACTTTGAGATGGTTTTGATCATTCCTCACACAACGGCAGCTACTCCTTTGACTCATGACCTTTCACCATTCCTATTCAAGAGCACTTCAGCAAAACTTCTGGGAAAGAATGTGCAATGCCCTGAGCTACAATGCCAGCAATACGCTGACAGCACCCAGCTCTGCGCCTCAAGGCTGGCTTCCTCCCAGCTGTTCTACTGTTTGTAGGAAATTAGAAGCCTGCTGAATGAAAGGCAGATGGTGTGATGGACAACCTCTGATCCCTATCAGCAAGTTACACAGTGTAGACTGGTAGATCTTTTCAGTACATGATAAAATGAATTGTGCTTTCGCTGTCACCAAATTAATTCTTGGTCGTAGTGCCTGCAGACCTTTGGAACTGAAGATGGTTTTCTTGTCCTGTCTAAAGAACTGGGAAGTAGTCATGCTGTCAGACTGATTCAACTTCCTCATGCTTCATTTTTGCATGAAAAAAATTGTTAGCCAGAGGAAAAAAGGCTCCCATAAGTATGGTGAAAAAATATGCAGGCACTTATTTTTATAGTCTAATATTAGGTTAAAGATATATATACAAAAATAGCAAAGGAAAATGGAAAGTAACTTTGAAAATAAAGCCAAGATAAATTTCCTGAAAGTAAGAACACAGGAGTTTATTAATCAGTAAACTAAATAAAAATAAATAGCTTCTTAAATTAAAGAAACCCAGAACCATTGTCCATGAAATGTGTAGAATTGTAAGCTAAGACACCAGTTATTCTTAATACTGTAATTGAAATCTATTCCTATATATATAAAGTAGTTTATCTTCTCTTTACATGCTAGTCTTGGTGAAGTGAGGAACCCTTAGCATCAAATCCATTTACTTATATTCCTTGTCTGGAAAAGTACAGTTGCATCTTTAGTCTTTATTTTAGTACAGTCTCTAGATGAGTCCAAGATTTTGCATTTATTACCTGAAAAAAAAGGTCTTTCCCTTATATTTCTTCTGTGAGAATTGCTAGAAGCTCTACCCTTGCAGTTTGAGAATAAATAAAGTGCTACATGATTAGACCCCATACTTGACAATACACTTGAGTAAACTCAAGTATTTTTAATAGGCAGCTGGGAGGCAACAAACACCTTCTGTTCCACCAAAATTGCCTAATGGAATGCCTCTTGCCTCATATTCAATTACCAGTGTCAGAGTTTAATGCAACCTTGATGTTTGACCCACCACAAATGGTGTGCATTTGTACAGGTACATGCTTGTAGTGGGCCAAGGTTGCAGCTCCCAGGCTTGGCCAGTGCTGTACAGGGAGTACACAGAGACAGACCATGTCTCTCATCAGCAGGGAGACCTCATGTCATTTTTCAGAGCAGGGGATGTGATGCCAATTGTTTATCTCGTTGTCAGAAAGAGTGTGGCAGGTGAGACGCATGTGGGAAGAATCTCTTTCAATTTTTTACTCAAGGTCTAGTGCTGGGAGTCTTTGGTTTCCAAATGGGGTGTGTCTTCAGCTGCTGTTTCTTTTCTGGCCAGGAGGGTCAGAGAAGATAAATAAAATGGAAAAGCATTCCAAGCGCTTGTTGAGGCTATGGTTGCTAGGTGGCTTTCATTCACAAACTGGGTATCTACCTTGTTTCTGTGGCTCGCAGAAGGGACAATGAAGATGAATAACAAGGTAAAGTGCATTATAGCTTTCATTCAGGCTTTAATGTGCCTGTTCTGCTACAAGATTCCTCAACATCTGAGGAAAAGGAGGAAAGTCATAGTATATCAAACTGTGTGTTAAAGAGGGTAAGATTTCTTATAAATGTTGGGTTTTTTCCATGTGCAGAGACATGTTTGGATGTCATTAGCCTTCAAGGCTTGGTCCCAAAATGCTGTTATTTAGATTAATGGTTTAAGGATCTATCGTCAGTTCCTTTCCTGGACTAAAGAAGAAGGGAATTAGTTAGAAAGGAGTGCTTCAGAGGTGAAGAACATTCAGCTCTGCTACAGCCAGCTGAGGAGAGCATCAGGGGAGACAGGCTGGGGTATAAGGAAGAAATCCTGCTGAGAGGTGCCAGTGGGAGCAGCATGTTCTTTTTTCTCATTTCTGGTATGAGATATCCAAGGTCAGTGGAAACTGTAGAACTGGCTCTGAAGCTTCCTGGTATTTCAAGACTTTCAAAGTAATCAGTAGAGAACAGCTCATAGCTGAGAATCAGACTACTGCCTATTCCAAGGACAGAAGTACTTCTTCTTTCTTCATGTGTGTATATTTTCAAGTAGACTTGCATACATGCACACATTGTGGTGTTACACCTGAATTGCTTCATTGCAGCTTTATTCTTTACTTGTCTTATACTTGTAAAAAATTGCCTCCTTTACTTGCCAGCTTTAAATGAAGACATGGTGACTGAGGCAGGGGAGCTAGACATTCTGCTTTAATTATCAGAGAAATAGTTTTTGGGGATAATATTAAGGGACTTGACTTTCCTTCAGCCACAGCAATAGCCTAAGTATGCCCCGCTTCTGCTTGCTACCTTGCACTGCTCAAGGTAGCTCACTAGTGTTAATACCACTTTTGGTGCAGTAACATGATGCCACTTGACAAAAACAAACCAACAAAAGCATTGGAGAAACAAGAATGCTGTTTTAAATTGGAATAAACTTCAAGTCTATCTTGCAAATCACTTTGTATCTGCAGAAGCAGTTATAGTGGTACAGTTGAAAAGCCAACAAGGACTGCTCAGGATGGCTCCAATGGCCAAAAGAAACATATTGCTATGCTGAAGTAGATAAGTACACTCAAATTGTTTGACTTTGGCATCTTAGCTTACAAGCATTTATATTCAATGATGGACCTAAAAGAAGACAAATGAATAGCCAGGAAGGAGGACTCCCCATTTCAGCAGTGGTAGGCACTCTACTAGTTCAAGATGTATGTGAAACTCACCCTTCACTGTTAAAGAGTTGGTGAAAACAATTTTTCTGCCAGGACAGGGATTATCTTTTTGATGCATTTGTAAAATACCTGACACAGGAAGGGTGGGGTCTTCCTCTGATAGAAATGGCATGAAGAATAGAGCACTTCAGGAAATCTCACGCTCAGCCAGAGAAGCTTAATCTCATTAAAGGGACATGAGGATGATACACTGTGTAAGCTGATTAACATTTACGCAGAGAACACTACTACTTGTATGAGGTTTTGAAAAAGGATGCCTATTTATAGTGTGAGGAAACTGAGAAAAATAGCTTCTATTAAAAAAACCCCAACAAACCAAACCCAAACCAGACAATAAAAGGTGTAAGAAAAAGCATGTTTACACTATTGCAGAAGAGTTCTACAGTAATGCAAAACAGACCTCCCTCTTTGCCTTCACATACTGAATTTTTCTTTCTGGGTATTTTTCATAGATTGAGTGGTTTAATAGAATAGAAAACAAAAAGATAAACAGTCAAATTACTTCAGACATACTTAATTGAAACTTAATTAATGCTTCTGAAAGGCACTGGATTTGCAACATCAGAAATTGAATTATTCATCTGCAGAACAAGAACTTTCTGTGCAGTACTGATGACATCTTTTCATCTAATCATATGAACAGAACTGCACACAGAACAGCAGAAAATGTTTAGACGAGAAGTAGAGTTTTTTACTTCTCTGGTATAACAGCAGCTGGCACTTTTTTATTTGGGGCTGGTAATAATTGTTTACTAGGATCTGAACTGAAATGAGAAGCTTGTTTTTTATTTGGTTCTACAACATCCTTTGATCAACCCAAGTTCCTAAGGGCTCCTGTTACTGAGTTATGGTGAGTTTCAGCTGGTGACCTACAGTATAAAGGACCTAGTTCCCATTACTGACTCCCTTGGCAGTTTGCAAACCAGTGTTTTGCAAAATTAACCTTTGCTTCTGATATCAGAAATTATCCACAGTTGGGATATCCCTGTAATTTTATAGATGAGATCAGATATAATCTCACAGAAATGTGTAGTTGTATAATCAACCTGGCTTAGTTTTTAACAGTACCTTCAAAGACTTTTTAATGGGCAGCACTTCATTTTAAGGTTAGTTGTGCACTTCAAAAAGGGGGAGTTAGGGCATGGTCAGACAAGCTCTGGCAAATATCACTTTTGCTTTTGCAGTTTGAGAAATTAATGCCCCCAGTTCTCTGTTCAGGTTCCCTCCCTAAAGTTGTCATCCCTACACCAGGTTTTGTGGGAAATTGCCTGAGACAAGAAAATCCATTTCGTTCACTGACTTAGTAATGTGTGTAATAACCTCCAGGACACCTGGTGCAGCTTCAGCCAAACCTGCCATTGTGGAAACAGAAATGTGAGGCTTATGTGCCTCAGCTTGGCCACTGTGTACAGTGGGGCATCTGGAGAAAACCAAATCAATTATGACAAAGCAAAAGCCAGGGACACTCTTGCCAGCATGAGTGGAGGTCATGTCTCTATTGGCTTTTGTATGATCACCTTTTTTGCCATAAAGATCTATGCCTATAATCTGTATTTAATTTGTTTTCTTCTACATGATTGTCTGGTATAAATTAGCCTGTATTTTCCATCCTTTGGCTATTTCCACCAAGTGGAGGAGGTCCCTGTTGCTGTCACCTACATACTTTGTAACTCTGATTGGTAAATAAAATTAATCTCTGATAGTTTTCTACTTTGACTAAACCAAATGAACAGAGTTGATGCCACCTTTATGATTGTGCTTCAAGGTTTTCATGAAAACATCCAAGCAAGAAGGATACTATGGACGGGGATAATTTACATATAAATGACTGGGCTTTTGTTCATAACAAAATTTAAGCATACCACAAGATTTAGGCAAGGTAAAATAGTCTGTTAGGAGTAAGAACAGTCACACAGCTTATTGAAGCACACAAACATTTAGATAGGTAATTAAATTGTTTACCTTAATCAGGAAAAGCCTTGTGAAGCTTTGAGAATACCATATTTTGTAGTCAAGATATAAAATGTTTTTTAATGAGAGTGAAGTTTATGAGGGGAAAAATATTTCCTCTGTGAAAGGATATTTGTGCGAGGAATTTCAATTGAGAGCAATACATTAACAAGTTCTCTAAGCATCCCTTTCTGTAGCATTTTACCATGGGTGAAGGTAGTTCTGAAAAAAATACCAGGAAAATTAATAGGAATATATGATCAATTCACTGAAATATGTGAATTGAGTGAAACCTGAAACATGCTTAGTGCTCATGGTTCAAGCTTGCCTGCTTTCAAATGTTCCATAGGGTCAAATTAACTACTGTGGTTTGCTGTCAATGGCTGGCAGCAAGCATATTGCTCAGTAGATCCAAATATGACATTTCAAACTGTTGTTTAATCTATACAGAAAGGAGTGATTGTCACATCTTGATATATTTAGTATGGGGAGATTGATAAAAGTTCACTCTGCTGCTTTCAGAAATAATAGAATGTTATTGAATCAAGAGAGGCTCATGCAGGGTGTGCTATTGCTGCTGTAAATTAGAATTATAACCCATATGGTGACAGGTCCATGGTGGAATGGTCTCTCTAATCTCACATTGTCTTTACTAAGCTGCTTTCCAGGACAGGTATGCATATTATAAAATATTTCTGTTCCTTGTACTTAATGTATGAGTAGAGTACATGCTAGCGCTCTCTGGGAGGCTCTAGAATCCATAAAGATGTAAAATATATGCTGGATTGTAGTTTTATTAGACTGCCCAATACATGTTGAATAACAATTTATAAAACAGTAATTTTTTTCTTTTCATTGTTAACATTTTAGTCTTTTTTAAAATTCCAAATTAAAAAAAAAAAAGGAAAAGGAAAATTATTGTCATGACAGTTTTCCCCTCCTTCTTTTTATAAGAATATATATTTTATGATATTGAACTTTTTGTCACAGTCTGTATCAGTGCTTCTTGTTCCAGAATAATTTAGACCCTGTTGACAAATTTAATTTGAGGGGTTTTTTGCAAGGGGTATTTCATAGATATTAAGTTGCTACAAAGTTTATTAAAAGATTTTACCAAGTAGAACAGACAGATTGTTGTGACAGAGAACTTATAAATCCCTCCATAGCAGGAAAGGTGCAATATAAGCTCAAACCTTGGAAGACTAGACAGGATTCACACGCAAGATCGATCTTGAAATTCAAATGCAAAGAAAATCTCATTTGTATCTGCTATTCACAGAGCTACCTGTTCGTTCATCAGCCTTTGCTCTCCCTTTCCCCACTAAAAATGTCTCCCTTTCTGTGGTGCCTCAAATCAAATAGCCCAATAATACATCTGGGCAAATCCAATGATTCACTGCTATGGAAAGGGGGAGAGCTACTTCCTTTTCCCTCCCCTCCCACACCTGTAGCCTTGCCATCCTGTCGTGTTCCCTCATGTGTGCTGCAGGTTCAGCTCACCAATCCTAGAAAAAACCCCTTTGCTTCTCTGGAGTTTTTTTTCCTGGGTTACCGAGTGGCAATAGTTCAGTACGTGTCTTGTGAGTGCCAGGGATCTCACAAGGGGGTGGTGAGTGTGTTTTAACAGCAGCAGGGTAGCAGCAGTGAGCTGCTAGATTGGCTCAATTTGATTGTTAAATTTTATTTGAAGGCTACTCTGCTTCTTGCGGAGATTATGCATACATGAGGTTTTGCATTTCTCCTAACTGATACTGTATCTTCAGGTAATTTGACTTGGTTTTCCTAGGAGCGTCTATTTCAATAGGAGACCTTGCAGCTGATAAAAAGCTAGCCACAGATAAGATGTAGAAAATGCAAGCTTTGTCTAGAAAAGAGAGAATGCTGGAAATTCATGAGGTGAAAAATCATGCCACAACCATTTAGTATGTGCTTTGATAGAGAGGGTGAACTAGTGCATGTAGCTACACCAGAGAGGCAGCCAATGTCCCCATATCCACATCACTTTCCTGCTGGAAATCCTTGCACCCAAAGATGTCAGAGGGCAAAGGCGGCACAGCTGCCATTTGTCACTCATGGCCATGACTCTGGCCGGCAATTAGCCCTGGGCCTGTTCTGAGAGAGTGTTATTACCCTGGAGATGTGTCCATTTAGATTTTTAAAATGATCCTATTGTGGACAAAAAGCTGGGAACACTATTACTGGAAAGACATTTCTTAGAAATTGAAAGAAAACAATGAGGATGGAAGACTTGCCACAATTAAATGTGAAGCAATCACAATTGTAAGGCATAATTAAAAACCCACAGAGTTCTAGCTAATATTTAAACTGATTACAACAGCTGAAAATTATGATTCTTCTACAGGAAAACTAAATATTTCCAGTATTGGTAAAAATATTTCTGTGTGAAACACTTTAGGCATGGACATTTTAGGCACTTGGGGATTATGCTGTGTATTTAGTTAATGCTTGGCTTTGATGTGTATAAAATAATGATGACAATCCTTTGCAGTCTTGAGCAAACTGGACTTTAAGGAGTGGAGAGTTCATTGCTGGTTTTAGCCTTTCTTAATGAGAGAGGTTCCCAGATCCCATACATGTACATGTGAATGTGTCTATCCATCTCTTGCTCTCAGTTACGTTGACTGATTTCAACAAAAGACATCAGAAGGGCAATTGCACAGAAATTAAGACCTTTTTATGAAAACGGTCATATATAAAATGCACTTGCTAGGTGCAAACAGAAAATTAGTTCAGCTGTTACTATCAGCTGTTACTATCCCTATTCAGAATTCATATATCCAAGAGAAACAGGCTTTATTCTTAGGTAATTTGAGGTCATACATTTTAGACACCATAAAGTCCAACCATGATGCACAAAGCTGTAGGAAATAAGGCTTCTGCTTTTCATGTAATCAGTTGCTATATTACTGTAAAGACACAAAACTGTATTTTTCGCTTTTCATACAGCACCTTCTGCAATATTTGCATATTTCTGTGTGTTGGGAGTTAACCATGCTAGGCAGCTAAGCCAGAGTCAGTGCAGTCTATTGAGAATACTTTGTTTCAAATTTGTTAATGAAAATTCCTGTCATAGCCATTTTCGTAGCTGAAGACTATGACTAAGAGAAGCAGCATCCAAGTCTGCCACACCACACAGTAGAGGAACATATGAATGTGTCTGCCCCATAAAAACATAATTTATACAGAACAAAGGAACCTTTATAGGCTACAAAGCATGATATAAAAATTGGAGCTGCATCAGCTGCCTTTGGATTCCAGCACTGCAAATTGTCTAAACTGCATTTTGTAATTAAGCACCATTATCAAGCCACTGTTAAAGAAGATACATTGAAGGTCAGAAGCAAACACAGCAGCATGGAGCTCCTGAGAGCTGAATTTCCCTGCTAAGGAGCAGCGTGAATTGACCTGCATTGCTACAACCAAAATTATTACTGTATTCAAACTTGCTAATTTAACACTCTTTTGAGTATTTCTGTGTTGTACCATAATTTGTCACATAAACACTCTTGACTGAGTCCTGGTAAATAAATATAAGCAGGTAGTACAGCCTATTTCAGGTATCAATTCAGTATCTTAACATTCCTGGATATACTGTGGATTAGAAAGGCTGGAACAGAAAACCAGTAGAGATTTCTGATCTCCAGCAAATCAAGAAATGTAAACATGCTGTGGTGCTCTGGACAAAAGAGGTGATTACATTCTTTTTAATCTGTAAGGGTCTTTTCACTGAGGGAAATCTTCCTGCAGAAAGCTTATCCAAATTTCACATTGTGTAGAACCACTGATTTCTTTTTTACATTTAGAAAAGGTACAATCGGATAAAAGGTCTTCTTTTTATTTGTTCACAACTAGTTTCACTTTAATGCATTTAAAACTTATAAACTGCAAACTTACTAATGCAGGTGTTTTGATGAAGTTTACTATAAAGACAATGTATTCAATTTAATATTACTTCAATTAAGTATTTGCATTTCCTCCATAACTTTTCATTTATAGTGCGTTTATCGAGGAAAATATTTCATTGTGGATAATCAAAGAAATTTAAAGCATTTTGTTGTAGTGAAACCAACACAAAATGTATTTAGCAGCAGTCAGGATTTACAGAACAGGAGAGTATAACAGAGCCATGTTTATAAATATAAGTTTCATGTTGTGGAAACATTTCCTAGTACCTAAGGCTTGCCTGAAGCCCCAGCCCCTCCTGACATCTGACAGAGTGTTCACTACTCATTTCTACCCTGTAAGGAAAAATGGCAAGTCCTCTTAGTCAAGTGTCTAGTCAAGTTCCCAATTTGCATCAATTTAGGTAATTCTAACGAATCTTTATTGACACAGAAGAAAGAATATGCCAGTGATTATATCCACAGGCTATTTCTTTGATCTTCAGTGGTCACTTAAAGGCAGAATTACTAAAAAAAGTAGTAGTCAGTCAGTAGGATTTCCAGGGCCTCTTTGTCATAGACAACAGTATAAATTAGGCACCTGGTGCTTTCAAAAATCTTGTCTACATGTCTTTGGCCAAGTTGAAACTGCAGAGGAGCTGCACTCCAGGGTTCTATATCTTGTGTGCACAGATTTTCGTCCCATGGAAACCAAGGTGTAGGGTGGAGAGAGGGAGATGTTCCCTCTCTTAACTCAGAGGTTGCACTTGGATACAGCTGACGCACTGGGAAGCTCTCTTGCAGCATTTGATGCATCTGCAAATATCTGCACAGTTTAAAGCTTCCAAACAAAGTGTTAAAGTATGCTAAAAAATCAAGCTCCTTATTGCTCTGGGACTTGTTTCCCCATCAGTAAGACAGAGAAAATAATGATTTTCTCACATGGCCATTATAAAGAAAAATACATAAACGACTTTGCAGAGCTCAGAAGCCATACAAACACCAACCAAGAGGCATGTGACTCCATCTGTGCAGGGACTGTATTACTGACAAGGGAAGAGAAGGTACTGTTAGTCCTGCTATTAATGCAGCTTTATGCAGAATGTAAGTCCCCATTCACAGGGCAGTAATATTCTTCTCTGAGATCTGAGGAATAGGTAGAATCTTCCTGCTCTGGTCTCACTAACAGGCTGCCTCCAACATCTTTTCCATCCCCAATGGCTGTATAAATTCTCACCAACAACTGCATACAAACATTTGATCTTGGATTTTCATTTTTCCAAAATAACATCCAACTTACTCCCATTAAGCACTGTGGCTAAACTCCACTTTTCCCCTGAACTGTGGGAGTTATTTATAGTGATAAATGAGAGGATTTTTGAGAATACAGTCTCTATAGAAACTGGTGGTGGACTAGACCAAAGAGGTTTCTTAGAGGAAATTCCCGGCTCTTCTGTCTTTGTAGATGGTGCCAGAAAGAGCTTGAGCTCCTTGTTGGCTGGGAGGGCAGGATGCATTTGGCATATTTGGTATTATTAACTTCTCTTCCATGAGTCAAAATGTAAACATTTGCAATTGACTGTATTTATTTACATAAAAAGTATTTTTCTCAATTGTATTTCAGCTGGTTCCATTTGTTCACATTACTTAAATTCCAAAAACACAAGGGAAGTTCCAGCACACACACAAAATTGCACTAAGATGGCGCTAGGGTTGCTGACTCTGATGCCTAAATAATACAAAACCTAAAAGTACAGGAAATCCTGAGTTAAGGCTCTTTTACAAACTTTAGACATAATTTCCTTTTTCATACATAATACTTCCTTCAGTGCTGGTGGAATCAATTTGTGGCTGGCTGTTCTGGCATTGGGACAATGATGTGGCAGCAGAATACAGCAAATCTGTGCAGACCCATTTCATTTCCACTTATATGTGTGGTATTACTATAAAACCAAAGCTTTTAAAAGCAAGTAGGGATTTTGAGTACTTAAAGCTGAGATGTCTGAAGTGCTTTCATTTTTGGAGACTGCTGCCAGAAGGAAAACTGTAAATCATTTTAAAAAATTGGAAAATCCTACATGGAGTACGAATCCTGATAGGAGATGCAGTCTCAGGTATTGCCAGTCATGGTCAAATTGCTTGCTGTATAGAGATTTTAACAACTTTCCAATGCCTATATAATTAGCTTTTCTTAAGGCAGCTCATGAAATCCAAGTCTTACAATAAATATCAGTCTTTCCCTGAAGGGAACTCCTGCTGTGAAAGATAATAGTAAATTGCATTAGCATGTTTCCTGTAGCCAAAAGGGTATGCTCTATGGGTGCAACCATTAAAAGCCCCTCACCTACTGAGGTGCTATCAGTTTGGGAGGCAGGTTCCATGCTTTGAGACCTTGCCAGTGAATTGAGCTTGCTGCTGGGAAAGGAAGCAATAAATGTTTAGATGCTGTAGCAGCATTCCTCACTATTTTAGAACAGGAAGTTAATGAGCAACTTGTAGCTAGAACAGCAAGTAGTGTCCCAGTAGTCATTCTGGATTTGGTTACTGCTTGGAGCTTGCCCAGCATAGCAAGGACAGTGATGCAACATGGAAGAGCCACCATCTTGTGTTTTTTCACTCTCACCTCCCAAATCTCCCCCACCCCCCCAAAACCCCTCCTTTGGCACCGCTCTGGCACCAAGAAACCTGACAGCAGAGCTATAAAAGATATCCATTACTTTGGCATCTTGAGGTGTTTTAAAATATATTTAACTGTATCTTCTAGTCTCAAATAGCACAAAGTTTTCAAGGCTTTCCTTAACAATAAAACCTCATTTACAGAATGGCAAAACCAAACCTGATTAACTAGATAACTATAAAAATTATATATACACTGAAAGCATTCTGTTCACACAGAGTAACAACTTCCTTGATGAGATGAGCAGTCCATAATGAAGTTATTTTCATTTCATATTTCACCTAAGATGATGCAGCACTGCAGCTGAAGGGGTGGAACAAGTGGTACACCCCAGTCAGTCAGTGGCACGTACCCACTCTGGTTCCTTCATATCATACCTAACAAAAACACAGCTGCAAGGTAAGTCAGTTCAACTGGCTGATCCAGTGAAAAACTAACTCTGAAAATAAAAGGAATAGCTTCTCAGTGGATCAGAACCCTGCATCAGGTGTCTCTGAGGCTGCATAGATCTGGTAATGATGGCTGAGGGAAACAAGGGCAAAGCAGGGCCATATTTTCCACCAGCTGCCATCAGTAGAATCCCCTACCTATAGCATGAAAACTCACCCTCAGACTAACTGGAGAGGATTGTGCAGTTTGGTGTAGGAACGGCTGGCATCCTCCTCTCTGTGCACAAGTGAAAGCAGTGGACCACAAGGCAAACAGAATAGAGTGCCACCATGCCCTTACCTGTCACGCTGAAAGCAGGCTGAGACAGACTGTGGCAGACTGCTGAGAAGAGCTGGTCTCAGGCTGGCAGGCCTTAATTAAGTCAGCAGCAGGAAACAGCTACAACAAGGCCTAAACACCTGAGGGATTTAAAAATAGGCATTGTCACTTCACATTGTCTCAAGAAGCATATTTAAAATTAGGATGGAATTTAGAAAAGCAGTGTCAGGAGCCATCCTGTTCAGGAGCTGAGCAGAAGTGCTGAAATTCCTGTCATGTGTAGTTTCATTCATCATAGATCTTTTCAGCAGTTTGGCTTATATGTGAAGAAGAAACCTGTACTGACGTCCACCCTTGAAAAAAAAGTGAGGAAGGCATTTCACCTATGTCATCGCAGGTTGGCTACTTGTCCTAGACAGTCATTAGAGGCCCCACTGAGAAATACCTCATGTCATTCTTTTTCCTTACTTTGCACATCTACATTCAATGAAATGGATTGTGCTCCACAAGACACTAACTTCTTCCTTTTGACAGTAAAGGGAGCTTAGGATGATTAGCTCAGGTGCAGATGTCAGTTTCTGACAGCAGAAGTTAAGTGAGATCCATCTCATGTGAGAAGCTGTCACATTCTGTCCAGCTGTAGATGATGACATAACATGGTACTATGATCCAAATATTCGGGAGTTAAATGTAGTGTGACTCAGAATTACTTGGTTATGCTACTTCTGTCACCCTATTTCCTTAGAGGCCGTCCCTACCTAGTTAACCTCATATCAATCTCAATGTGTCAAAGCAAAGCTACAGGAAATTCGTATCTGCCTTAAATCAGCACTTTAAAGGAAGAGATGGACTTTATTTTCTGGATTTCAGTTACAAAATTTTGGCAATAAAAGACCTTGGCAATTAATTTCAGTAACCCTTCTCAGCTTGCTTTTTTCAATTTAGTTCTCAAAGTCTGAAGAAGTTGAATGGCTAGTTTTCCTAGGCATCTTGGTGAATCTCATCATCAGGGAATCGTTACCCTAATATTTATATGGAATGGCCTCTCATATAGTTTAAATCTGCACATTCTTGTTGCAGCTCCCTTTCCAGCACTAAAAAATCTTCCCCTTTCTTGGTACTTCGATACTCCGAAGATTTTATGCCATTACTGTACCATGCTTGGTACTTGGTGATTTAGGTGCATCTGTGTGGATCTCTTTGCAAGACAAGCCAATATGCAAAAAAAGTACTACCTTGAAAAATCTTCCCTAAAAAAATTGACTTAGGAGAAATCTCTTTTTAATTTGCAATCATAGATGCTTTGACCTATGCAGAACTTATCAGTAACTCCTGGAGCTTTTACAATTAGTCTGGGTTTGGAATCTTTTCTTCATACCAGACATTGGTAAAGGAGAACAGCTCAGATGCTGCTTCAGATTTGCCCTGTGCTGAGCCTTCAACATTCTTCCTCAGTTTTCAAGTGTATACAAGATACACTCTGTCTTAAAAATTTTTTAAAGCAGTATGAAGAAATACAGAAGTCAAACTCAGCTGATAAGTCAATGGAAACAAAAAAAGGGCTCAAATACACAAGAGACTTGCTTCATCTTGACAAGCAGAAGCTGTGCGTCAGCTGAGCACTCAATATCCAGACTCTTAGACCGTAATAAATGCAATGGAAAAAGCAGTGGCATGGAGTTCTGAGTCTGAGGTCTTGACAACAGACAGTAAATTTGATATTTGTCTTAAAATCTCTGCCACTGGTTTAAATTCAGTATCTAGTTTAGATAACATGTAAGTGAAGTGAATTGCCTTTATAGTTACAGAAAAATACTTTAATATATTGCAAAATAACTCCAAAGCTCAGAAACTGGAAGAAAAATCTCCACTTTCCCCCAGCTGTCTTTCAATCTCACAAATTTTTTCATCACTTTCTTGATTTTGGGAGACCCAGTTTGAGATCTCTGAATGGCTGAAGTTATCCATGTGGCAGTAAGTAAGGCTGTTTTATCATAAATAAAATAATGTCCTTTTTAATGAAAACAACAAAGTAGCTTAATTTCACCTTCTTACAACAGCTCTGGTATGAAACTTGACACTGCAATGACAGCAAACCCATGAGTTTTTCCCTGACGACTATAAAAAGAACAGTTTCTCCCAATTTTAATGGACATTATAAAATAGACAGGAATAAATGCACACATGTCTAGCGAGGTTGTCCAGCATTTCCCATTATGAGACTCTGTTTCTAGTTATTTGTAACTTT
The DNA here is from genome assembly GCF_901933205.1 of Camarhynchus parvulus. NCBI lineage: Eukaryota > Metazoa > Chordata > Aves > Passeriformes > Thraupidae > Camarhynchus > Camarhynchus parvulus. The sequence continues at coordinate 67,603,304 of NC_044572.1, forward strand.
GCCAAAGTTTAATTATTTGCACTGAATTTTTCCTCACTGAGCATCTGCACAAGGCTGAATTTGACAAACAACTCAGTCATTTCTGAGATAAAGACTAAGGGAAGATATAGTTTTGGTTTTTTTTGTAAAAAACACAACAGCATTCTGGGGAACCTTTTTGGGGCTACTACCACTTGTAGAGTGGCTTAAAATTGGGTGAAATTTTGCCTTTGTGTCAAAGATGTATTTCTCTCCATCTCTTAACAGAATTTATTAAGTTTGGCTAAATCCTAATCCTTCAGGGAAAAGGAGGAAAGAAAAAGGGCAGTTCACACATGCTTAGTACAAAAGTCTCAGGTGTCAGCAGTTGCATTTCTCAAAGATTCTGTAATTATGTAACATGTTCCAGGCTGAGGCTGAGCAGGATTTTCCTTGCAACTACAGCTCTATGTCATACTGGGCTGCAGTCCAATTCGGAGCGCAGAAGCTCTATTTCTTCCACCTACTCCAAACAGGAAGTGAGAAGGAGGAAGCTGCACTATTTAAAAGCAGAGCTTGCAAAATGCTGATCTGCCTGGAGATGAGGAGCAGACAGGAACCAGGACACCAGAACGCTGAGACAGAGTGAAAGAGGTGGGAACTGAGACATTTATGGTAATAGAGACAGTAAACTGCACATGGAAATGAAGACGAGATTCAAAGCCAGCAAGAATGAAAAAAGTTAAGAGAAGTTGCTAAAACATTGGCAGCTGTGAGAATGACTGAAGAAACCACTGGATGAAAGAGTGGTGCTAGGCAATCTACAGAGAAATTTATGATTGAGAAGGAAAGTGGTCAGGAGAGACAGAATACATTAAAAATTAGAAAAGAAAGAGTGGAAGGAACCAAATGTGCTGAGAAATGGAAATGGAGATGGAATGAGGACTGAGGTTAATGAGAAAATAAGACTGAGGCAGTGACTGGTAAAGGCACAAATGGTTACACTTTGAAGGAATAAATTCAAGCATGTGTGTCCTGTGGATGAGTATTCAATCTGGACCTTGTAGTAGAGCCCTAGAACCTTCACTTCAACAATTCAGTCATTGTTCAAAATTAGCTTAGAAACTGTCCATTCAATTTTTTCTTTTTTTTGGCACCCATATAGGACAGAAAATTCCTAGTTATTCTGTCTAAATGTCAGGAGATTATGCAAGGCATCTACATTTTCCTAATCCATTGATAAAATCTGCACATTTAGTCATGACAGCTGGGAAATGTGGGAGAATTTTTTCCTAGCATGAAACAACAAAAAAAGAAATTTACCTACATATGGAAAAGCAACAATCTTTTTAAGACACCAAAGCAAGGATTTACAATTTAGAAAATGGAACAACTAAAGCTGTACAGTCATGGACACTCTATGTTTGCTCTTTTGTGTTTAGGTGGACACAATTGCACAATGACTTATCTGTTTAATTTATTTTACCATGGTACTATACACCTTCTTCCTCAAAATCCCTGTGTAGTTCTTTGCAAGCCATCTCTACCAAAAGCTTTTCATAGGTGGTGCCTCTCTTTCTGGGTGCCTCACTCACCTGGCTTACAATGATCTGGCTTACAGAAGTGTCGTGCACTTGAGGAGTCAACTTGATAAATTACAACTAAAATAAATACACTGCTATGTTATGGCTCAAGATCATGCACCTTGAAGAGAACACCCTAAACTACAAAACAGTTTTAACCTCACCTCTGCAGAAATCAGGAGTAGCAATATCACTTTAAGTCCTAGAAATGTAGCATAATATTATATATTCTCATATTTGTGAGGCCCTCAGACAGTACAGTGACAAGAACTACTGGAAATATCAGGAGGCAATTAATCATTCTGTTGTTATATGAGATTTTAATACAATGAAATAAACAAGGCAAAGAGTCTCATACTGAGCAAGGATGAGAAATTAAAAAAAAACAGATATTTTCTTAAAATACCTGCCACCCCTGCATGCTGATTGATGCTTGGTCCTTGAAGACAAAAGCCCTATATGAGTATGTGACTAAAGGGAGATGAGTAAAGTTTGCATACAACCTGACTTCTGGCATTTCCTACATTTTGATTACTTGACTTTGAAGTTTTAATATCATTCTGAAAGTCTGTAATTCAATAACTCTTATACAAACATACACATCCTTAGAAATCCTCCATATTATAATCGCCAGTATCACCAAACCCTCAAGATGGCATTGTTAGTTTTGTTTTACAAAAGTGTTTGAAAACAAACATACTTTTTTTTTTTTTCTGAAATGCTGTATGCAGTTAAAATGCTTCAAAACCTTTCTCTACCCTCCTTTCTGCTTTCACCTCCCTCCTTCATGTTTTTACAAATGCCTTCTTCAAAAACTGCAGGACTAGCTCTGGCTCAAACAGCTGCAGAAACAGCTTGGCTTCAGACATTTACCACAGCAGATTTGCTTAATCAAACTACCATCAGAGCAGCTTTGTTCCAAGCAGTTGCCAAAAGCCTGTCATGCTACAACTTCAAAAAGCTGCTCCAGCAGCTTTGCTGCTCACCAGAGATGCTCATCATGAATGAAGGTGACATCATACATTTCTAAGTAGGAAATCCAGTGATACTAATGTTCAGTATATTGGTACAGTTTTATCCATCTAATTAAGGTATTTTTAGGAATTAATGCATTACTTTAGAGTCCATGGCCACTTTATCTAGTTAATATCTTTCACAACAGAGGTGTTACTTTGTCCTAGATACTTTCTGTGGTTGGCCTCTGTCCAAACACGAGTTATTTCAGAGTTTGAAGAAAACTCTTCCAGCAACTTTAAACACAAACCCACCAGAATCAAAGACTAGGAATCCTGCTGTATGGTTATTGCATTCAGGTCCTCACCAGCAACTGCCAAATTTTTGTGGTTTCAATAGATTTTTTTGTTTCACCTGAATTAAAGCCTTAAGTGAAAGCGACTCTGTGATTTCCTGAGGCAAACCTACTCCAGAGGGTCAGTACCCAAACAATGAACATTTCTCTCTAAAACACTTGTCTCCAGAAATTTTCTCTCCTTTAGAGACACAACAACAGTTCTTTGACTCTAGGTTCACCAAATATGTTGGGTTTTTGCTTTGCAGTTATTGTCACTGCTGTTCTCACTTGTCCTGAGTGGTTGACTCCTTTCTTGAAGAGCAATGCCCAGAGCTGGACACTGTAGTCCATCTGAGACCGTGACAGCTGTGAGAAGAGTGGAGGGATCACCCTCTCTGATATGTAGGCTGTGGTCTTAAAAGGTCTCTGCACACAGAGCAAGAGAGGAAAAGTACTGTACCCTAAATGTCACAGGGACCTAAATCTCACTCAGTAAATATGGAGGATTATATTGACAGCTAATATTATTGAATTTTGAACATACAAGGAGTTCTGGTAAGTAGAAATATTTGTAGCTTTAAAAAATGTACACAACAATTTCTCTTGGTAGCATAACTATCTGAGAAATGAAGCACTGATCTGTTCTTGTGAACCTACTCATTTTGGAAGTTTAGAAATTGCAGCTAAACCATAACAGCTAAATCTTCAGGTTTAATTCAAAGAGGTCTGTGTTTACTTTGCTAAAATACTCATTTTTTCTCAATTTTCTGTCATGCTTTTTGCAAATACATTAGATGCCTTAGCTTTCATGACAGGTATCTTGTTTGGGCATATCTGTCATGCTGGACATTTTGTTTCATGCTGCTTTCCTCTAGACAGACTTTGTTGGGTATTAGCTGTTTGTACTCATGCTTTGAGAAGAGGATAGACTAGGATACAGTATTACTGTTTAGTTGTTGTATCCCTTGAGAGATGCAATTCTCTGTTTATAAGATTGGAAAACTATCCCTTGAAAACTGTGAAGCTTGTTCTAATGGCCATCCAACTAGACCAAGTCACCAAATCTCTTTTGGTAGTAGCACTTCTTGAGTGCAAAATACCATCCCAAAATGGATAACACTTCTGCTCACTTCAGACTTTCCTTCTGCTTGCTCCTGCCTTTCATTATTCCTCCTTCCCTTCATTATTTAAAATACAGTCTTGGCAGAAAATTCTCTTCAGGCCTCTATTTTTCACTTAACGTATGGATGACCACATTTCTATGTGTTTTGTGTTTCACTTGGGAACTAAATCACTTTGGAATAAGATACGATAGAACCATGGAACCATCAAAGTTGGAAGACTCTCAAGGTTACCCAGTCCAGCCAAGCACCCAGCACTGTCACTGTGACCCCTAAAGAAACTCATCCAGCTCCACATTGAGATACCTCTTAGACATCTCTTAGACACCTCCAGAGGTGGTCACTCCACCACCTCCTGAGCAACATAGGTTGACCATCGTGACAGTGAAAAGTTGTTTCCCAATATCTAATCTGAATCTCCCCTGTCTCAGCTTAAGGCAATTTCCTCTGGTCCTCTCACTGCAGGCACGGCAGAAAAGGCTGGTCCCCACTGCATTAGAACCTCCTTTCAGGCAGTTACAGAGAGCGATGAGATCCTCCTTGAGTCTCCTCCAGGCTAAACACCCCCAGCTCCCTCAGCAGCTCCTCATAGGACACTTTTTCTAGACCCTTCATGAGCCTTGTTGCTCCTCTCTGGACAATGCAAGGTATTGGTACAGTATTATTATAGTGAAGTGCTGCATGTTAGAACTGAAATACAAGTCTGTTCCTCACTTGTTGTCTGTATTTGTAGCATTACAAAATTGTAGCATGAGATTTTTGCTGGTCTCTAATTACTGTGCTCTTTTACAAGTAGGAAAAGAATAAATAGTAAGATTTAAGTAAGATCTTGCAGTGAATCATGTAGATGGTGGAAAACATTAAAACTACATCTTATTATTATAATTTAAGTACTACTGTAGTGAGAAGGATCCTGTTGTGCAAGAATTGTGCAAACACACAGTAAAAAGCCAACCTTATTCTGAAAAATAACAGCATAGCTGGATACAGTCTTTTTCCTTCTTTCTATCATTATTTCCATTTTAACAGAGGAAGAAGTCACAGCATGAAAACAAGTTACTTGCAGATCAATGTGCAAGAGACAGATTTTGAATCCTGAACCACTGAGTCAAGTCCAGCTCTTTAACTGAAATTCACCTGCACAATGTACAGCAACAGCAAAACAAGATTTAAAATCTCAGACCTTCCATTTTTATAATTCTATAACTTCCCTATCAAATACCATCCCTAAACTAACATGAAGAGTAAAGAGCAAAGACAGAGTAAGAGTATAATAAAATATATTCCAATTTTACTGAAGTCCTAGCAGTCCACCCTGGCCTGGGAAAAGCCTTATCTCAGAACAATGAGTTATAAACCAAACTTTAAACCAATAGATAAATTAGTCTTTCTATGGTATTACATCTGCAGGAATCACCATGACTGTGTGTGTCTGGTAAACTTCATATCAGCTGTGCTGATTAATTTCAACAGAAATAAATCAAATGGAGTTTAACTGAGAAATAATAATGAAAATTGGATTGCATGGCAACAGACTGGGATCTGAAACTTGATAAAGCATACTGAAGTACAGCTACTACAGAACAGTCAGTGGCTAGGATTCTGCTCAATCTGCAGCTCATGATTCATGGCCTCTAGCCCATGTTGTTAGCCAAAGTCAGTGTTTTGATCTTCTGCAGTTTTTCCACACCAATTGATTCCCAGAAGATGTATTCCTTGCCAAAATACCACATCTGTGGAGTTCAGCCAGTTATGAAAGGATTGTGTCAAGTTGACATCTGAGAATACTGAAAAATGGTGGTTATCTTCTGGGTAAAGTGCCTTCTTTTGACAAGCTGCCTTTTTCCTGTCTTTTGGTCCCTGAGAAATTGAAAATTACTGTTAGGTAGGAAAACTACACTCACATAATGATGTTTTCAGGTTTGTTCCTGAGAAAAACTCAAGTTTGATGCCTTTTCCCACAGCATGCTTCCTCCCTTTAAGGAGATAGTGTCTGATGTCAAAATCCCAGCTATGCGTCTCCCAGAGGAACAGATAATCTAAAGATTTACCCCTTCCTCTGAGTCCGCTCACGTTGGCTCCAGCCCTCTGAGCCAGCCACCACCTGCTGTGGTTGGAAAGGACCAGCAGCAGGGTCTCTGACTGGCATGCTAATTGCACAGCAGAGCCACACTAGTTTAGAGCAACTGAGGATGTCAGTAAGCTGGATGCAGGTCTCAAAGGGCCATCAGCTGAGGGGACCTGTAAGCAGTGGACAGAGGGGGAAGATGAGGGAAATGTGTCTGCCTTACAAGCAAACACATCTCCCAGCAAAATTACTCAGATGTGAATTTTCAGGCACTAAGGGACAGAAGCAAGAAAATCCACGTAAGTTAATGGCCCAAAGGTTCTGTTCCCTCTCAGTTTTATTTTTCTCATTTAATGCTGTCTACTTCAAATGCATATGACACTATTATATCCTCTATGGTTTTTTTAAGGTGTGTGGATACTATGAGCTAGATCCCTGAGGAATAGTTAGGGATCTGACTTTCAAATGTCATATACTAGCCCTGAGATAGTTGCCTACAATACCCAAGGACCCAGAGCATTCTGAGCAGAAAGCCAACAAGGTCAATAAAAGATAGTAAGTGTATGGAGACCAATGTCTCTGAAGGATTTAAATACTTAATCCCAGCCTACAGCAAGAAACTTCCTTCTCTTGGTATTTACAAACTACCTTGAATCATGGTTGGGCTCACACTTTTCAAACAGGGGCCTAGCCAGGTTCTCAGTTTTATCCAATAGCTCAGTGGTTATTTTGAGGACAGATAAAGAGCCATAATTCCTCTTGTTGGAGCTGCTTTACTTCACTGACAATAATTAAATATTCATTAGGCAAAAGAGAGAGCAATACTTTATTGCCTAACATTTGAGGCACTCAGCTACAAGAAAGAGGCCTCAGTGCCTGTGTCGATGAAATTTTAAGTATCCCATATTAAGTAATCATGAGGGTAGGGACTGGGATTCAGTCCTCTCTTTACTTAGGTGGGAGAGCTAACCACTGAGCAGTATTATAACACTAGGTTTTATATTCCTTTGGTTTTTTCCTTGCGCTTTCTCTGTTTTAGCAAATATTTTGCTGCAATATGTGCATTGGAAAGGTACAGTAAGAACGGATGTTGAATGCCCTTGCTCTGGAAAGCAGATTATGCCTAAAGTTAAAAGGATCTTGGAAAATGTGAAAAACCTGTTAAAAATATAGAAGCATGAACAAAAGAGATAGTGTCTTCCATATCTCAGTTCAACTTTTCAGCTGATAAGTAAAGAGACAGGAAGAGTAATGGCAGATCCCTGGCCATGTTTCCTTTTTTAGCCCTTCCAATATGTATGTACTCAGAGTGTTTTCTAGATTGGATTTTGAATGCAAGCTAAGGTATAGAGTATCTTCCTCAAGAAATACAATGCTCAGACATCAACTCTCCCAGTTTCATTAATTTAGCCACTTAGCAAATATCATCTATTAAAGCCCATGGACTTAGAGATTTTATATGCCTCCAGGCAAAGAGGGATCCAAGTGAGGACTTTGAGTGCCTATATTTGGGGTTCAAACACCTAAATATTCCTGGGGATCCACTATATACACAAGATTTGATCATAAATGTCTAGTGGATACAGTTTTGCTTGCTTGACTTAGTATATTTTCTTTGCTTGACTTTAATATATTTATCTTTCAAAGCTGTCTGGTTTTGTCAGATCATTTCCGGGAGCCAAAGACTGAATAGGTGTTTTTAATTCAGTGACTAGGTAAAAAAATAGCTTGAGGAAAATGATAGGTTGTCCTGCTTAGTACTTGGAGTGTTGACTTAGCAATATGATTTCGCTTGTTATTATTTTGACAATCTTTGCTCAGTAGCATGTGTATATCACCTTCTGTAATGGTCTCCCAGCCTAGAAATTCTGAGTTACTGTGATAATGTATTTCATAAAGGAAGAGACATTTTCAGCTTGAACAGGGTGATTGTACAATGTTGGAAGCACTGTAGAAAATCAGTGTCCTTCTAATTTCATCAGAGCTATTTTCATTGGGCTTTTTAAAAAATGGATGCTTTATTTTAAGGATGAGCTAGTCCATACCCTAACTCTGTTTTGATTAGAAATAGATTTGGACAGTGCATTGGACTATCTATCATTCAACTGCCCTTGTGTTTGCACCAATCAGCTCAGCTCTTGTACAAAGAGCCCATTGTTCAAGTGAGAAAACAGGGCATCAGGGACATTCACAGATACAAAATAAGCTGATATAACTGGTTTTATGTGAATATAAGGATCTGCCTACATGGTTAAGTGGAACCAAAATAACAAAATGGCTCACATATTATACTCACAGTTATAGTAGTTCAGATCTTCACGAGTGCTATAATTTTAGAACAACAGTTCTCAATTTTGAAATAACTTAGACTTTAAAAGTGCATTTTTTAGAAAGAGGGCAATCTTTTTCTGAATAAAAGCACTCACAGACAGTCAAAGTCCAGCATTTAAAGAAGGCCAAATTAGTTTCTCATATATTTGGCATTAGCTGTTTATATGAATTTAAACAGACCCATTGAGTACAGTACTCAGAAAAGGCTGCTAATGAAAGCTCTCCAGCAGTCCCCTGCCTTTGGACTGACAGTGTCTATACTCTAAAGTGTAAAGTGGTCCTCTACCTGGAATGTTTGAAAAGTGAAATGGACCAAAAAAAAAAAGTTCAGATAACACTAAAATATCACTGATAGTAAAGTGGGAAGATGCAAGCAGGTCTTTAATAGCAAAACATGATGTGTTGGTGGGTAAGCCAAAAACCCCAAAATAATTGAGCTATTTTTAATTTTGTGATAAAATAGAAACTTTAAAAATATCTGTATTTTAAAACCACTTTATTTCTGCTTGCTGTGTAATTAGACAGATTTCAAATAAATCTTACTTGGTTTTGAAAAATTTCTTGGGTGGCTGAGATGAAATGGGTGTGGACTTTGGCCATTAATCATAGAATTCAATTTTTCACCAGAGCATCTTCTCATACAAATATTTGAGCTGAATAAGCATGTGAAGCAAAAGGAATTTGAAGCTGACTAAAATTATTTCCTCTTTCAATGAAGTGCATTCCTCTTGCCCAGTTGCTCATACTACAAAATGAATCACCATTTTTTAGGGCAATTGAGAGCAGACTTTCTCCTTTAAATATGCAAAAAAAAAAAAGTGTCCCAAATATTCTCCTGTAGAATGCCTCTTTTGTGGCAGGAGGGAAATCATCATCCTATATACACCACAGAGCAGCAACAGAGAGATACAACCTGGGTTCATTAACCTCAGCAAACACTGCCTTGCCTGAGCTTGCACCAGCAGCCATATCAAGTTACTCAGGAAAATACGTTTTTAACTTTACAAATGTGCATATTTTCCACTGTCTGCTGCAGAACTTGAGTATATGTTAATGAGCTTCTTTGCACAGGGATGATTTCCTGAAATGGGACCAAAATCTGTTATCAGGAGTTACAAGTTCCACCAGTTCCAGCTCTGCGCAACCTTGAAAGTGTTGCAAGAGGCACTTGTGACAATCCCCAGGCTGCTTCTTCTTTCATTAATCAAACAGACCCTTTGGCTCAGAAAAGTGAGGAGACTGCACAGTTGAAGAAACTACCTTCCAGGGGGGGGGGAAAGAGGCTGGATGCTTCAGATAATTCAAGGTATGACAGCAACTCTTGTAAAAATGGTGTGTGTGGTTAACCCTATACTATTTGTCAAATTCCAGCATAGTCAAGTACAAGAATTACAGCATAGTCAAGGCTCAACCAGTAATTTGCAACCTGTCCTTGGTCTTAGATTCAGTTGTGTCATTTTCTATAATAAGTGGGGACAACCCTACCTAGAGCAGTGAATGCTTTTATTAATAGGGATACAAGTGCTTTTGTAGCAAACTGTGTTAGGAACATCTCCAAGGAAACAATGGGTTTGGTTCCTATTTGCACAGCATATCTTAGAGCTGAGTCTGTTTGGTGACTGATAACAGTTATAACAACTATCAGCTGTAGAGAGGGATTGGGACATCCTTCCTGCTCCATTTAGCAGCTCAAGAGAATGACAATGCTCCTGGACTGTGCTGCCAGCCATAGGGAGAACCATGAACACGGGTTCACTGCTTCATGAGGAACTTTATTCACATATCTGCTGGAAGTCCTGCTTGCTGAAAAGTCAGAGTGACCATACAATGTTTAGTGTAATGAATAAATTAAGACCCTGCAATAATCTGCAGGCCCTGCCTGGAGACATGGAAAGGAAGAAGCCCTAGGTGCTCTTCTCCCTTTCCTATCAAATGGTGGAACAACTCTGCAGAGGCACCTGCATGGGCTGTACAACTTGCTGATGTATGAGGGAGCTGTATTACCAAGTTAGGACTTCACCTGGCAGTATTTTATCACAGAGAAAATCCCTACATGGACCCTGGTATATAAGAGAGCATGTAGAAATATCACCGAATTTACATGGTTCCTTCCATGTCAAGCATATACTTCTTGAATTTGGCTTATTTTCACCTAGAAATATTTATCTTGGTGCATTTTAAACTATACATAGACAGGATTTAAACATAACACCAACATATAGTAATAATCTATGTTTGTTTTGGGGTTTTTGGGAAGCTATTGCTGTTTGCTAGCTTAAAATTTTCTCTTCTTTTAGTAGATGTTGAGGTAATTCTTTATACTGCCATGCCAATTTCCATTTTGGGACACTGAAAGTTGTGGTTCATAGTAATGTTTTGAAACTTTCAATTAGATTTTCAGATATAACTAGGCCTAGGGGTGAACTCAGGAAGAGGCATGTATTAAAGACCTCCTCACCCCAGGATTGCAATATTTTGTGATAATTCAGGTTTTTAAAAACTGATATAAACCCAAAAAAATAGACTTGAATGCATCTAATATAGAGAACTAAGCAGCATTAGCGCTGCCAGCTGAGAGACTCAAGTATAAAAGTGATATGAGACCTCAGGCCCCAAGCCAGGGGAAGCTGAAAAGATTTGCAGATGTGGTGTGGTCATTCTCTGTTGATGTTGGTGGTCAGGCTATTATCACAGCACTGCTCCCACAGCTGTCATTGGACTGATGCTGGCAAAGCCTTTGCTGGGAGACATCTGCCTTGCTCTTCTAACTGGAGCTCAAATGCCATGATGACAGCTGAACAGAAAGTGAAGAAAAAGGGAAGACAATAGAAATCCCAAAGAAGTATTGAAGATATAAATGGAAGCAACTATGGTAACTACTGTAAAGATTCAGACCAGAATTTCAGAGAAGTTAGGAAATGCAGCTACAGAGATGCCATTTTTTAAAATTTCAGTAACAGTTCTGTAAACCTGGGATTAGGTTAAGTAACTCTGTATTTATACCAATGCAATCACAATCTGACTTGGATGCCTAAAGCAAATTCAATTCACTGTCCTGGTCTATTTATGCTGCCATTGCTCTTCACAACAGCATGCCATGATCACACAACCTACACATGACATTTTATGTCAATGCTACAGAAGAAGTTGACCACTTTTTATGAATGTCAAGAGAAGAGAAAAGAGGTTGCTTTGATGTCAGTGCACCATTTTTCATTGAAAGTATAGCAACAATGCATGGATTTTTATCTCTAAGAAACATCCACTCTTCTGGCAGTTAAAAAAGAAACTATTACAACATACAAAAAAAAGGTATTGAGAGCATCAGGTCTATTTCTTCCCATTGTTACATATGTTAAGCCTTACTTTCATGTAACTTAGTCCCGATAGACAAGATGTTGTAACTGGCATGTATTTGTTCTAAGGACTTGAAACATAACAAATCCTTTAAGAGCACATACATAAGCTAGATGAACTCAGAGAAATACCAACCGTTCTTCTAGACTGCCAAAATCATGAACAGACTGAGGCATTGCTCAAATATGACAACTGACAACACTTCACATGCCAAACTGAACAGCCACCCTCCACATACATAATTTTCAGGTGCAAGAGACGAAGTTGCAGCCCAAAGCTCAGCTTTCTGCTGCAAGTGAATTGAGGTCTAATGCAACAAAAGCTCAGCTCTCTCCTCTGCCCTTACAGCTCAGCTATTAATCTGTACACAGGGGCATCCTTCCCTCTGTGCTTGCTGCAGACTGGATGGTGCTGGAAAAGTGGAAATTTGAGGGACACACAACTTGAATTTGCATGACTTAGAACAGATGGAGGATAAGAACAGCCTGCTGTGCATGCGACATTACCTTACCTAACAGTATGTGGCAACATGCCAAATGTGTGGGTGTCCTGGCCCTCAAATAGGAGGGGAATGATTGCTACCTTTACAGGCATAATACCTTGCTGTATTTTCATGTAAGGAAGGCATTTGATTTACTTCCTTTTTTGGGACTTGGGCTTGGAAATATACACGATGGTACACACACCATGACAAAAAACAGTTGCAGTCCCTCACAAAAGATTTTTTTTTTCTAGTATGCCATAGTAGCTGTGGCTGAATACTTGCACAAAACAAACTATTCCATCACAAAGTGGAAGTATGTGAAAGTATGCAAAAACATAGGGGAGAACATGAGAGAGTTTGCATAGATTTCCCTGTGTTAAAAAAAGAATGTAGAGTTTCCTGCAACAAAGTAATAATTAATAAACAAAATAGTGAAATGATAGAACTGTCATAAATCATAATCTCTGTACCAAATTAGGCAAGAGTCAGTCCTTATGGTTATCCCATTTTGGAGACAAACATCTGATAATTTTTTTTCTGTTTTTGAGCATCCACATCTTCCTACTGAGATCTGACTTGGATTATTTCCAGAAAATCCTTTACAGTTTCTGTTCCTGAAAAACAGTGGTTTTGTTGTTCCTCTGTTTCTTGAGAGTACAGAGGACTGTGCTTGTGTTTTCTAGCCCAGTTTCCTCACATCCAGGAGTTCACTCTGAAGAGCTGTGATAACCAAACTCAGGCGAAAGAAGAAGAGGATCCTGTTCCCTAGACATGAAAGTTCTTGCTGTTTTCTGGCTGCTCTTGACATACAGCCCTAATTGTGTCAAAAAATGAAACAATGAAGATGCTGCAATTTTCTCAGAATGATGCTTTGGTGCCTTAAATGTGGATTATTATTTGTGAACAGCTTCCCACAATAACTCCATATTCACTTACGTTCTTCCAGAGACAGAGCGCCTGGGCTTCAGGTCAAGCCTTCATGACTAAGCTCATGCTTATCTTCAGTTTGTTTATCAGCAGGGAACAGCAACAACAACAACAGTATCAAGCAAGAAGAAAAGCAGAAGTCCTCAGCAAAGGTGAGAGGTCTTGACAGTATTTATTGAGAAATGAAACACTGAGTAAGAAACACTACATATACTGTAGCAATGACTAATCATTAGGGGATGATTCAAGACCCCTGAACACTGCATCAGAGGTGTTATTGAACTGCTAGATGCAAGGTCAGTCTTCCACAGAAAAGAAGAAAAAAAGGAGTTATCTTGAGAGAAAAATTCTTGTGAGCAATGAGACCATTTCTTTTTGAAAGGAAAATTCTGTGCTTTCCCTTCTGGTTGGCCTGCTGCAGTGGATATGCTTTTGGAGTACAGCATGTACAGTGCATAAGCAACTATTGCCATTCATGGTTGGCTTCCAAATCAGCAGTGCTTAAAAATATGAAGTGCAAACTTGGCTCTCTCTTCTATCTTGGGTTTTGTTATTGTTTTTTGTCATTGTTGCTCTGAAAGAATATTTGCTCACTTAAAAAAAAAAAGAAAGATCTAATTTTAACTAAGTGGATGTATTTCTCCTTTGTTCAGTCAAAATGCTTTTCCTTTCCTTCTGATGTCAGCAGCAGACAGTAGGCAGTTTCCTGTAAAGAAACAGCACTGTAGCTGACTGTGTCTTCTCCTCAGCATATTAAATATAATCTCAGACCACCCTTGGAGAAATACCAGAAGAAACAGCTTCACTAGCACAAATACAGTAACTATTCTGCCCAGGCTCTGTGTGAAACCTGCTCTAGAAAACATAATTAAACTGAGTGACAAGCAAGGATCAGCCTGAGAACTTCACATTTATCATGAGCAATCATCAATCTTAATTAGCAAAATATTTCATTATCCACACTTTCTTCCCAAAACAGAGTAGCTTGTTGAAATTTAAAGACATGGTTGTAGATATTGTTTATATTATATCAGTATCTACATGCGCTGGTGGAAGAATGAGACACTCAAGAGGGACAGCAGTAGAAACTTTCAGTGTGAATGAAGATGATCATTACTCAGAGCCAAGCAGCAGGTCAGTATGCCCTTGGACATGGATAATGTTAACAATGTGGAAATATTCACAAATGGTCAGAACAGCTGTGAAAGTGTGAGGAAATCGCTCTCAGAAAACACAGGGACAGGATGACAGCAGGGAAGCCCAGGGGAAGACCTCTTCACATTCAAATCCAGCCTGTCTCTCTAGTTGTACTCTCCTGTGCCAACAGATTCACACATAATGGCTGCAGTTTAGGTGAGTCATACACACTGAAGGAGAGGAGGACAGACTAAGGGTTTTCAACCTTTATGCCTGTATAATTATAAATGTATGTCTATACAGCAACATTTTGGATTGTTTTAGTTATTCAGTATTCATGAAGAAGTTTAGAATAATTGAAGCAGATTTAAGAACCCAGTGCAATATATCAGAAGGAAGTGTGTGTGTCAAGCTCACTTCATGAACATATAAAAGCCCATACAGTCTCCTGTTAGCAACAAAGACAGAAAGCCCACAGTCTCATTTATTTCTTCAGAACTAACTTCATTTGACTTCTGGGCACCTGACCCAATGAATACCCCTCAATCACTCACTCTTGCAGGCATGACCTCTTGCTAGTAAAAATAATCACATCATGGAAACAAAACCTTTCCTAGTATCTTACCCTATGTATTTAAGAAGGGTGGACAACCAGTGTTCTCTGCTTTGTCAAAAGCCTTTAGAAGAAAAGAGAATACTTATAGGACATGTCAGATCACTGGCCAAACCCTAGCTCATACCAGCCTGGCCTTCACTTGGATGAGACCAGTGGAGGCTTGCCAATGAAAGCCCTCTTGCCATCTTAGGTTTGGGAAAATGTATTGCAATAGGAAACGTGTCAATGATGTTAAACACAGTTTTGCTCATACTGCAGGAAAGTACAGTAATGCTTAAAACTGTGTCTGCTAGTCAGAGTTACCCTGTGAACTGGCTGAAGAGATGTATGAATAAAAGCACTATTCCCCTTTCTGTTCCTGCTTGAAACTTGACTATAGCATGGCTGAAAACACATATGTTCTTTCTCACAGTGGGGAAAATGCCTCATGTCTAAAATGTTCAGACAACAGTCTCTTGTCTGTTCCATATTTATTAGTTGCTTGACTCTAATAAGGTTGTTATTAAAACAACCCAGTTAAATGTCTTTCATGTTGTATTGACTTCATGTCAAATAATGTTTATATAAATAATCTTTGAGGCATGGGAAACTTGCAGGATGTTTTCACAAAGTCCTTGTAGTGTTTGTCTCAGGAATTGTGAAGACACATGATGACTACAATGAGTTCTAAATAAAATGCAAATTCATGAAAAAGAGAGTTTGGGGTCCTTCAGAAATATTTTGCACTTTATTTGTAACAGGATTTGAACACACTTCATCCATTCCTATCTTTAATCAGAAATCCTGTGCTCCTGGATACCAGGATTTCTTCAGTTTTCATTATTAACAATTCTACTCACAAGAGATTTTCCTATTTTCTTCAGAATTTCTCATTTTTCTTACTTTCCAAAGTTCTTACTGAAAGCCTTCAACAAATCAAATACTTGTCAGCAACTTCTTTTATCTTCATTTTAAAAACCTGTCACCTCTGTTTCTGTAGAAAGATATTTTAAACTAGTCTAGAAGAGTGATTTATAAGCTTAGAGACTGCTTTATTTGACCTCCTTCACCTTGAAAGGACATGTAAAAGGAAACAGAGATTCATCTTCTGCCATTTCATGAGCTCCCAAGATCCTTTTCATTGAGAACAGGACATGATCATTTATCCTGAGTAAATTATTGCAGGTTGCACATGCTCTACTACCTCTATAATATATTGTGTTTTAAGTTGTGTTTTTCTCAAAATGCATTAATGTTAGATGCAGTATCTGGTAAAAACCTTAATTTTTTTCTTCTTTAGTGACTTTCCAAAGCATCAATACTTGCTTCTGCCTTAATGATATTTTACTTTGTCACTCACATGGCCAAATAAGCTAAAATAAAGGTACCTAGTTTTTTCTTTCAACCTGACAATCTAGATGGAAATTATGCAATGGTGGAAAGGCAGTTCAGAAGTTTTGAAAAAATATATCTCTAATATCTCATGGCATCAGTAGCAACAGCAGTCAGATGTAATGAGTCATGTTGTGTTAGTTACCATGGAATATGTGAAACTTCAGCCGCAGGTGTTAATATGTTCTCCCCAATGTAAAGTGTTAAACCATTTAACATGGTCTGTGGTTTAAAGTACAGAAAGTTTACCCTACTTAATCACATGGCAGCTGCATAGAAATTCATTCCAGATCTGGAAAGTATATTGATTAGTATGTACAAAAACAAAACACAAAGCATTTGGAAATTGAAATCAAGTGGTTAAACAAGACCAACCTAATCAAAATCTGTCCTAGATTTTCTAGACACAAGTTATTAATTTGGAATCCATTATGCTATCCAGAAGTCCTTCTTAGCACAGCAAAAAGGACTTAATTTTCTTATTTATCTCTGGGGTCACAACTGTAGGAGTAAAGATTGATTTCCTGCTTTTGATAATAAATATAGACAGGATAAGCAGAAAGGATAGGAGAGTGGAAAGCAAGGGTAGTGTGGCTTTTGCTGAGCTTTTATGGCTACAGAATAACTGTGTAGTCTTGGAAAACAGTTTGGAGTAGCCAGTCACCCCTGGTAACTGCTGGCCAGAGCACAATTCCCACTGGTATGGGATATCCCCTGCCTGGCCAAGTCAGGTCTCCTTCCTTCCACTCGTCATCCTGCATTGGTAGAGCAACACAGGCTGACTCAAAGGGTGGTTGGAAGCTGAATGGCAAATTGGGAGATCAAAAAATATAACTAGGGGAAAGAAAGAGATTCCAAGAACATGGAAAGTCAGGCAGGACATCCTTTTTTTTTTTTGTTTAGCCAGTTTGTTGGGAAGGCCCAACAGTCTTGTTTGATGGTCTGGGTCTGGTGGAAATTGTCCAGTGGGGGAAAAATTAACCAGTGTCCTTTCCTCAGGAAGTTATTCTGAAACCTCTTCCACCATAATGGTTCCTGCTATTTTGCTTTTAGAAGGTTCAACAGGTGATGTGAGATCAAACAAGCCATCCCTTCTGTTCTTCATCCACCTGTCCGGGTCCACTAATTTGTCACTTCACTCTTTTCTGACCTGACACATCATCATATCACCCTTGATCCATAGAGGAAGACCGCTCTGAACGAATTATTGTTTTTCCAATTTCTTAACCCCTTTGCCACTTTTAACTCCTAGAGCTAATTGCAGCACTGTGTGAACTCCTACTGATTTCTCAGAGATGATTTCACAATTACAGTAGGCATGCAGTCTCCTATTATCACACAGGGGAGGAGAAGTCAACAAGTAACAAATTGTGTTTCATTTCAACCATGGATGCTTACTGGAATGTGAGGTTCCACTAGAGAAATTAATCCCCTAATAAGGCAGAGAGGAAACAAAGGATTGTGGTCTAGCTGTCATGGCTAAATCTGTTTACATTTCAAGAACAGACTTCAAAATTTTCACCAACCACTATAAAGTTCAAAATATTTCAGCCAGCCCTTTAGGTGGGTGAGTCCTTCTCCATGGTAAATGTGTCCAGTGTTGCATAACACATTCTCTCAGAGATGGCAGCTAGCCACTTGGAAGTCAGTCTTATGAAAGGTTTTCTTCTCTTTAATTATAAAAATATTCACACAAATTCATCCCTTGCCTATCATGCTCTTTCCACAATCCAGTTCAAACTGATTTATGAATGAGAAACTGAAAACATTCTTACAATAGTTAATATAGCTATAGTTGATTGTATAATATCAAGAGCTGCATTTTTGCAGTTAAGGTACCAGAATAATTAATTTGATCTGATTTACACTGATGACATTTAGGGCTGTCACTCCTCTGATATAGAAACTTGTCATTGCCAGCTATTTAATTTTGAAAAGACATTAGACAAAATTTATTAGTAATGGATCTTAAATGGAAATTCAGTCTCAAATTATGGGGGCAGCGAACACCCTTGGAAGAGGCTTACATTTATGTCTCAGACCTTGCGCTTGGGCAAACGAGGAACACTCACAGGGAGAGCTGTAGCTGTTCAGCTGAGCTTTGCAGCTCCTTCCTTCGACTACAACCAGCAGATGGAAATACGAAAATTTCCATAACATAAAAAAATGAAAAGGACTGGATCTAGAAACAAGGCTGGGTTTTCCTCTTGCTTTAATGCATGGGTTTACATAGACACAGATCAGTGCTTGCTGTTACCTGCAAGATTTTTGCTATTGACTTCAGTAGCTGTATGACTGGTCTTCTCTACACTAGGGGGTGATTGACTAGTTATTTAATTAACTAGTTTAAGCAGCATTAACAATAATCTCAGCAGTACCCAATGGATTTTCTGCTTTAAATATACTGTGCACTTCTCTATTTATAGTAAACACCAGCAGTGGGATTCATCTGTCCAAAAATAGATTCTGCATGGTAGGTGTCTGAGTTAACTGTCTAGGCTCCCTTTATAGTCAAGGGAACAGGCCTTCTGAGGGCAGAGCTCCTCTCATCCCATTTCCGATGTCTAAAATAGATTAAATGAATCACCTCCATTTAGGAGATAGAGTAGGAAGGCCTATTTCTGTTCATTCACTGTGGAGGGACTCTTGACAACTGGCAATGGTATAGATACCTACCCTGTGGAGGCTACAACACAGAAGGATACTTCCTGTCCTGAAGTGGTACCAAGAAGACTGTGGCCATCCAGCAGTCCCTATGTTCCCTCAGATGAATAATTTATCACCTTGCTGCCTTTCCATAATGTTAGCCTCTATCTCCTACATGATTCATTGGGAAGCAGGGTATGTTCAAGAATGGTATTTCAGACCCACCCTTCTTACTGGCTTTCACTCTTCTTCCCAGAGTTTCAACTCCATGGACTCCTTTTACTGACAAGGAGGTAATGAGCTATTGAAATTAAACAGTGCTGCTGTGTAGCTGGTTGGGGAGATCATTGTTGAGCAATGTAACATGCTCTTATCCTTTGTCCCAGAGGACTGAGAAAACGTTTTGTGAGGCAATCCCATTTACTGCTGATGCCAATGCCAGGAAATGAACAATCTGTGTTAGCTTTTGACTTTTAAAAACAATGGGCTGGATGCAATGCCCTCTGAAGTTATTAGGAGTCTTGTTCTTCCTTTGTTTTCAAAGGGCATGGGGTCAGGCTCAACACTAGGAGTTTATTTTGCTTTGTTTTTACACTTAATGAGAAATAAAAGTTAAAAGCAGGTGTCATTATGATTATGAGTAGCTGGTCTGTACAGCCAAAGGAGAATGTGATTTTTAAACAAATGACAATCAACTTTCCTATTTAAAATGTTTTTGTGCTAATTTGATATGGAATATTTTATCACACACCCCCTAGTTAAAGGTTTATATAGATTATTGATCTCTGCATTATAAAATTTAGACACACAACAGTTTTGTTATGAAGTTCTTTTACGCTTTTAAAGAGGAATTTCCAAAACATTGTATTGGTGATCATTCATTTGTATAGCAGTACTTTACAATGTTTCATGTAAATGCTGATAAGGCTTCTAACGTTCATGTTCCCCTTTCCTCAATTTTCCTTCTCCCTCCGCGAAACCTCCCTCTGAAGACTATGCATAACCCACAGTATATTTATGTATGGGTTGTAATGCACAGGCTTCTGCTCTCACTCAGAGTCTGAAGAAACTGCTGCTACCCAAATCCAATCACCAATATTTGTAAAATGTTAGTTACCCTCAAAAGATGTTGATGTAGTACAGCAGTGTTACTTTCTTTAGTTTACAGGCAAGAAATTAAATTGTAAAAGAACATAATTGACTTGTTCATGATTGTATGGACCCAAGAACTGTCTTCTCTGAGGCTATGTCCCATTCCCTTAGGCAGAGAACTTTATACCCTCTGCACTATGCACATCTATATCAATTTATGGTTATGTTCATTGGCAACACTCTCCACCTGTGATATGGCTGACTTGCAGGAAGGACTGGTTTGCAGGGGCTCTAATCCATAGTGACAAGAACCTCTTCAGCCATTTAGATGGTCATGGCAGCACTGAGGCTGAGCACAGAGCGGCAGCTGTGCACCTTTTGTGCAGATGGCAGATGGCACAACTGCCTGCTAGGGCTTGGACTGTGCCTGCCACACGACTCACGCGTTTGTTCACCAAACATAATGTCCTGAGGAAGTGGCTGGGTCTAACTGGCAGTAAGCTCTCCTTCAAGAGGCTTTCTTATGTATGAAAACTTGTATAACATTTTAATAATCTAACATCATTCTTAGTATCTTTCAACACCTTTATAGTAACCTGGAGGGGATATGGAGTAAACTCTCATCAAGTTTGCAGATGACACTGAACAGGGGGAACCAGTTGATGCACTTCAGGACAGGGCTGCCAAGCAGACTGACCTAGATAGGTTGGAGGAGCAGGTCAACCATAACCTTGTGAAATTTAGCAAGGGGAAAAGGAAAGTCCTGCACCTGAGAAGGAATAACCCTGGCAATGATACAGGCTGGGTACTGGCTAGCTGCAGAGCAGCTAGTTAAGGACCTGGGAATCATGGGGCCAGTCAGGATTAACCAGTAATCTGCCTGGCAGCAGGGAAAGCCAACAGCATCCTGTGCTGTTTCAGCAGAAGCACAGTCAGGAAAGTGATAATCTCCCTTTACTCAGTATTTGTTAGACAACATCTAAAATACTGTGTACAGATTTGTATTCCCCAATGCAAGAAATATACAATCATGTTGGAGCATATTCAGTAAAGGGCTACCAAGATGTTCTAGGCTTTGGAGCATTTGTCTGGTAGTGAGAGAGTAGAGGAAATGGTGATTGTTCAGCCTGGAGAAGAAAGAGATCTTGATACATCTAACTAGCAGCCTGCCAGTATATACAAGAAGATGGCTCCAGGATCTTCACTGCAGTGCATGGTGGGAGGATGACAGACAATGGGCATAAACTGAGACAAGAAATGTTCAGGGTGAATGTAAGGAAGAACATTTCCCTGTGTCAGACAGAAGAACAGCTTAGCAGAGAGACAGAGCAGTCCCCATCCTTGGAGCTTTCCAGGACCTAAACTCCAGAGTAACCTTGGTCTTAACTTACAGGTAGCCTCCCTGAGAAGGAGGTAGGACAAGAGACATGAGGCTACTTCCAACTTGAATTATCCTACAGTCTTATGGAACAGAGTTATCAGCAAAAGATTATGTCTGTGAAAACCCAAATAATATTTCCAAGTCACGAACCTCAGAAAGGAGTGTAAGTACATACTTATCTTACATCAGGCGCATTAAACATCCTGCACAAAGCAGTTACTTCCTTTGTGTAACAATCTTTGCATTGGTCCTATCTTTAATTCCTTTATTATCACCAGTCACCACTAACACAAGGAGTGGGACTGGAGTATGGACAGCCATACTGCTTATAATGGCTTTTGGATGTACTGCAGAGCACACAAAATTACCATGTTTATGGAGAGACATTCTGGCCTCTGCCTCACTACAAAAACATGTGCTTTGCTTTTGCAAAATCCTCACATGTATGAAGTTATTGAGGTTGCTGTATTTCTATCTAGTATTTCACAATCAGGAATGTGTGAGCGTGCACAGTGTGACATACCATGCTGAATCTGACACACTGAGAGGTATCTGAGATGCAACTGAGTTATTGTGCAAGCATGTACCATCTGTGCAGTAAAAGGGAAGGCCTCCATATGGCTATTTATCCATGTTGTATTAACCAGGCCAGAGGCCTGGAAATCTTAGCCAAATTGCCATATTTATCTTTTTCCATTTGGACAATAAAATAGAAAAATTGTCACAAAGACAAAGGGGATGGAGCAATGCAGATGTAGGGTATCTCTAGAACAAATGTGCAAGGTCACGTCTTTCCATGATAGCCCTTACAATTTTAAAATACGCCACTTCTGCTTCCCATGCTGAACAAGTGTAACTACTGTCTTATCCAAGGATAAAAGTAAGTTACAGAGCTACAGCTTTCATTTTCTGTTCTTTTTCATCCTGGAATGGAACAACAGTGGGGATGAATTGAACCCATGTTGGTGGGATGTGCCAATTTGAAATGCAGTCTCGGGACTATTTCCTGTCCTGGCTTTCCTGTATCAGCTTCTGCTGCCTGCTGCCAGGTGTCTTCCTCTTTTTGAGGTAGCTGTTGTTCTTCAGGGCTGGTGGGAAGCATCACTGTAGAGCAGATTAATTTTCAGGTCCCAGAGCAGACTCAGCATCTTACACTTAAAAGGTTTTCTTGGGCTTTCAGGACAGCATTCTCCCACAGAGAATGCTGTCAATACTCTGTTGGTTCAAAAAGTGAAAAGAGCAGTGATAAAGCTGATGAGTGGTTTGCAGCTTGTTTTCTTTCTTCAAGTCTTCCTTCCTGACTCCCAGAAGCCTTTATTTAGTTGTGAACTAGAAGCCTCATCCCACCAGAAGGACCAATGAAATAAATTAGGAGCAAAATGTAAAAGCAAGGAAGCTCTCACTGAGTTCTCTAAAATGCTTTGGGCTTGTCTGTGTATGGGATTTTGTGCTGATCTAACAAAAATTAATTGGGGTTGCATAAATTTAATTAAACCACTGCAAAAGCTGTGTAATCAAATCCTTTGTTTTGGTTAACACCTATGCAACTCAAACATCTGAGCAACAGCTACATAAAGAGCTCAAAGACATAAAAAACTATTCAAGCTCCAGTGTACTGATCTCAGTTTCAATTAAAGCCTAAGAAAGTATGAACTTCATGACCTATACTTCCCTGTAAAGCAAAGAGAAACAGAGAAAGTAGTGGATATTCTCAAATTAAAGAAACTATTGCCTGATAGGGAAAGGCTAAACCAAGTCAAATAACTTTCAGATCTTCTTCCTTCATAATGTAGCACTAAATGGCAAAATCTTTATATACATGTATGTATTGCAAGCCACCTTTAAGAACAGAAGGAAAGAGCCTCCTTGACTATATTGTATGAGTCTCTTGAGGATTTTGCAGCACTCCATTTTAGTAATCTGGAATAATTTATTGATACCTAGTCATCCCTTTCAGAAATTTCCAGAGAAATTAACCCACTATTACTCACATTGTGCACCCCTAGGGAGCAGTTCGGTTGATGCTTTTGTGTATAGTGACTCCTGCCATGCTCAGCAGTGCCAGACTCATGTAGACCATCAAAGATTTCTGCATAATCAGCAAAAAGGGATTGTTTTCTGATTTTGCCAGTTGGCAGCTGACAGTGGCTCTAATGGTAAGCTGGCCACTCCTCCCTTTTTCATTTACCTTTGAGGATACGGAAAAGGAAAGTTCAAAGAACCCATGACCACTAAATTAGCTGGGGTGGAGGTTATCTGTTGATTTCTGATTGCAGCAAAAACAGACTGAATACGAGCGTAGTTAACTCACTAAAAATCAACAAATGATGGCTTCTGTTGATCTGCGATGGAAATGAGGAGGGGGATCAGGAGCCTTTCTCTCTTAAATACAGACTAACCAGAAACTCTCTTTGCGCTCCCCTGAGAACAAAACTGGGTCTGGAAATTCGAGTATCTGGGACTGGCTCCAGCAAGAATATATATTGCCCTTCTTCACAGTTCTGTAGCTGTTGCTTTGTCTGCACAAGCCCCAGCTGGGCTGGAATCATGCTGATCATCTCACCTCATTGAAAGCTGATTATTGCTGAGGTTGGGGGCATCCCTCCTTAGCTTGCCACTGCCTTCTGCTGCTGCAGCCCAGGACAGAGGAGGTCAGCAGCCTGAAGAGATAGCTTTGCTCCACACTCACTAAACACAGAGCTGGTCAGCTAGCTGGGCAATGGATGAATAATTCCCTCCTGGCCCAGCTGCGCTCCCACTGCAAACAGCAGCACCAGCTACAGCACGCAGTGCTTTCTCTGTTAACCCAGCAGTTCACAAGACAACACTAAATTCTTCAAAGCCTTATTCAACAATCTTCATTACCATCAATTCCATTGCTTTCAAGTTCACAAAGTATTTTTTTGACTCTTTCCTTGTGTCCAAATGTTTGCTTGGTCACATCTGTGATATCTTTTTAGGTATGATGGAGTTACTGAGGAATAAGTGTATTCATAACTGGCCTCTCTTCCCATTATTTTGTTCTGACACGCATCAGTTAACAAAGGTTGTGCAGTTTCCTGGCCCAGATCTCTTCTTCTGTCCTTGTTTTTGTTATTGCTGGGAGACATGATATATGTATAAAAGTAGCCTTGTTTCCACCTAAACCTTTAAATTTTTCTTTTGCCAAATAAGCGTTTCTTCGATGTGTAACACCAATAATGTTTCAGCAACTTTAGTTACTTACACATTACAATCACAAGCACTTTTTGTTCTCTGGTTAGCACATACACTCCCCTTAAAACCTTTGCACATATGTGCAAGCAGGCACACATGCAGATCTACATTGCCCTTCCAGTGGAAAGAAATTATCTCTGTTGAGAAAAATCCTCTGTGTTTACTGAACAGGCATCTTTAGGCTCAGTTATTACAATGCTCCATTATTTCTTTTGTTGCAGAATGGTAGGGCTGGCAGAGACTTAGGTAAGCCTCATTAAGCATTGTGATGGAAGTTATAGGAGTGTTTATGACATTCTTATATGAATCAATTAAATATGTGACTTAAAATGACTCACTATGGTTCTGCAGCATTCACTTCCCATCTGTTTGACCTTTGTTCCCTGCACAACCATGCTGGGTCTCCTTCCCACAAAATTCTGGACCAGGTATATAACTGACAAGAATTTCATATGACTTAGATTCATCACAAAGTGAGAGTGTGCCTCACAAAGTGAGCAAGGTGTGTCACTGTGCTTTCCAAAACACACTCACAAATCATCTCTCGAAACCATACAGAACATTATCCTTGGAAGTACTAGCATTAGTTATTCATCAAAACAGCTACCACCAAAAGCTTATGTGTCTTCACAGCTCACTGGCTTTATCTACTCATAGAGGAATATCTCATACAAAGCTCCTCTGCCATCCTGCCCATTGGTGCACGTACCATTGCACACAATAACGTGCGCAAACACTCCTCACTCTATGGAGTTGTCACCTGCATCTCCGGACGAGCAAGCCATATTCTTAGTCACGACTAGAAATGGTGGGAGAGGCAGTGCTTCCATTCATTATGAATCCCTTCCCCCAGTGACCATCAAGGAAACCATGACTCACGGCCTACGCAAGCAGCACGGCATACTGTTTTCACAGCAGGAGCATTAATTCATGCCCTTCCTTCTCTATCTGGAATGTGAAGAGTGGTGATCCACTGCAGACACAAATAAAGCCAGATTCAGCTGAGCAAGGTCAAATTGAGTTATTTTAGCTATGACTAAGGGCTTGAAGAACAAGCAGAAATGCGTTGCTGACTGCACTTGTACAACACAGCAGGACCGTGGAAGGAAGCTCTAAAGAGAGTCTGTGTGCTGCCAGTGTAATAATTAATTCCCTAAACTGCACTGTAATTCTGAGACAGTTGAGTAAGCATCTTAATATTTCTTATTGAAAGCAGAACAAATTTCCCAAGAACTTCTATGAGAAGTTTCCCCATTTCCAGTACTTTTAAGGTACAAAAAAATAAATACCACCACAGTGTGGTAGAAAAACAAAACAAAACACATTGGAACATTTTATGCCTCCATAACACTGGTAGTAATTATTACTACATTGATAAGCCACAATCCTACATTCAATAACACCAGTTGCCTTATAAATTAGGTAAAAAATTCATAGAGAATAATCTACCACCATTATAAAAACCCCTACTTCTAAATAAAAGGGACTGCTAACTCAAGTAATGACTATGAACACTCCATAATTATCATCATTTTGAGAATGCATGAGTTTAGCATTTTTAATATCACCCCTTCACATTCTGACACTCACACTCTCTATATGCACAGTAGTAATGGTGAGGATGTTACAGTCCTACCTCCCACTTTAGGAGGAATAGAAAATACTCCGATTCCATGCCGCTAAGAGCCAAGTGCCACATTTGAAAACAATATTGGCTAAAAATAAATTAAGGAAAAAAACTCAGAAAAAAACCAAAAATAACTTTTTCAGTTGTATGAGTTCCTTCATCTGTTTTTTAGCACAGACCCCATATGCAGTTGTTCTAGCATAAATGAGGGATTAGCCAGGGGATGGACAAGATGCCAGTGACAGAGATACCAGGAGTTGTTTATATGAGCACTGCTGCTGGGAATATGTATGTGCAACTACAGATAAATTCAGATTGTATTATTTATATATGAACTGGAGTTCTTGAAATGAAGTGGCTACAGAACACACATTACTCATCTTGTCTCTCACTGGTATAACACTAATACTTATTTCACAGACAGCAATTCCACTTTAGGACAGGCAGCACCCGGGCACTGCTCACAAAACAAAGGCTAAAACAAGTTGACTTGAAGGTCACACACTTTCATCTGCGCCAAAACTTGCATGAGAAAGTCAGTAGTAACACAATGTATATCCTAGAGTCTGAACATTTCCTAGCTCCTTCAGAAAGAGGCACTCTGAAAACATCTATAGCATTTTCTCTGCTGGTGCATGTTGTAGCTATCAACCAAGGAAGAAACTGCCAGCATGCTGTGTTATCAGAATATGTCTGAATAGCTGTGCTCCTTCCTTATTGCTGCTTCTGCAGATTTCATCATCACTTTCAAGTGTATGATTAAAAATGCATTATATTGGGGCTGCAAATTAATCATTAAGTTTGAACTGCAGTCAGAAAACCCCTCCTAGTTTACAGTTGCCTAACAACTCGTTCTGCCCGGTATTTATTTCTTATATCGTTGAAGCTGTCTTTCAATGTCATCTAGGAATGCCTTCAGAAAAAAAAAGATAAATATGCAGGGCCACTTGGAACTGTAGTTCCATGATGACAATTATGAATGAGTGTTTTGGCAGACATGAATCCAAGACTACTTTTCCCAAAGGAAGCAAACACTGAAAACATGCACTTTGCCTGGCGCCCCTATGTATAAGTCAACAACTTCCTGTGATGATTCACTAAGACTTACATCATCATCATCACTGTTGTTATTTACACTGAGAGTCCTTCAGAGGAAGAATTACCTCTTGGTGTACACATGCACAGCATCTACAATGGCTGCCCCATCAGAACAAGAGATTGTATTAATTCTTAGTTAATATGCCTTTCCTATGGCACATTTCTGTGCTTATATGGGAAAAACAAGGGATGAGAGAGCAGGTACATGAATTCCATCAACAGCTCTTGAGAAACACATGAAAAAAATTTGAATGTTTCTTCAGCATGACATGATTTTCACACATACTTGCACATCAGCAGGTCAGTACTTGCCTAGTGCTGAAGTGGTCTCCATCTGAACACCTTCATTGGGACCAGCCAATATCTGTTGGGAATCTGCCACTGATTAGTGCTTTTCATTTTACAACACAAATGTCTCCTTCCTATTCCCAGGGAGAACATTCTCCATGTAACTTCTGACTTGGAACATGCTTGTCTGACCAGTCAGTGCTTTGAGCCAGGCCAAAAAGCCACAGATGTCACCATCCCCATACTGATTGAACTATTTTTCAGCTGAGCTCACATGGGTCTGAGTCAATGCTTCCAGAACAGCCTACATTAGTTTGATGTTCCAGCTGACAGTACAGAAACTCCAGCAGATACCACTTTTTGTTCTTCACCATGCACAGAGTAAAAGCTGAGCATTTTTCCCTGGCATCTTTTCAATAAAAGAAGTTGGCAATGGTGATGAAAATTTTCCTAGCAACTCAGCAGGAAATAATCTTTCCTCTCAGAGTTCCACAAGGCTCTGAAGGACTCTTCAAATTTTTCTGTAGCCTCAGAGATAAGTGCCCAAGGAGCAAAATTCTGCAGTTCTGCACAACAGAAGGGCAGGCTAGGAACAGCAGTAAAGTGAGACAGTCAGAATGGACATAATGCATCATTAGCACTCACACATGTGCTTTACTGATCAGCCAGTTACACAGAGTACAGAGATCAAGTGAACCATTAATTCTTCACAGCACTTAGATGTCACCTGCATTTTAAAGCACCATTTTAGTGAGAGATATCTAACAATATAAGAGCAAAATAAATACTGTATTATTAGTGGTTGCAGTCTCCATTAGATTAAGCAATTTAGTAATCTACTGAAGTATACTCCCACTCTTTTTACTCTACATAGGAAAGAGTTACAAACATAAATACTGGGACAGAGAGATATGTACATAAAATATAACTTACTGGCACTGTACTTAGATAATAATATCATGCCATAAATACAGCTTAATGTATATTATTACTAGCAACAGGAATTTGGAACTGTGGAAAATGTCCTGATTACACAAATTTATGACACCTGTGTACCACAAAGTTGACTGCACCATACTCTACCATTTTATAGGTTTTCATTTCTTTTTCTATTAAGATTGTCTTACCTTAAACAGCTTTCCTTCTACAGCTAGTCTCATAAATCCAGTTTCCACCCTACCAGTGAGTTCACAGCAGAGACATTTCCACAGTACCAACGGGAACTAGAACTGGCTTGTTCATCTTAATGGTGTGTTAACTTGCCCAAGTTTGTCCATTGTAATGTTTATTTTGCTGTTCTTTTTGCTATAGTAAGACAAAGCAGCATGTATGCATAAAGAAAACAGACATAAAATACAATATTCTGCTAGCAGCAAAATAACATTAAGTACATGTCAAAATCACAATTAAGAAAGTCAAAGTCAAGTAGAGAAAGCATGCTATCCTCATAGCAAACCAAGATTCCATTTGCACTTAGATTAGACATTTACACTTTTTGTCCTGAGATTCCAAGTGCCTTAAGACAGAAGGAAGTTTAATGATTCATTTATATCTATGAAGAAGAATAAGCTTTATTCTGCTATTTATAACTATTATAGTCAATCCCACTTGACAGTGGATAAGGCTGTATGAAGTTCAGTGCTCCACTCTCATACAGATGAGATCAGGCTGTCACACTGGATCTAATTCACCTCAGAGCAGCAGCCACCATTGATTTTTGGATAGTTTCCTCATGACTTTGAAAGAGAAAATGATAATGCAAAATTTGGAAAGAGAGTCATAGAATCATGGAATAGTCTGGGTTGGAAGGGATCTTAGGCACCCTACACCTAAACCCATGGAGGATCCCACACCAGAGCAGGTGGATATGTCCTAAAGGAAGCTGCATGATAGACCACGTTGGAGCAGGGTCCTGGCATGACCTGCAGCCTGTAAAGAGCATGTCTTTCCTGAGGGACTACAGCATGTGCAGATCCCACACTGGAGCAGGCAATCAAGTGTGAGGAGGAAGGAGCAGCAGAGAGGATCTCTCATGGACTGACTACAGCCTACCATTCGCCATGGCCCTGCACTGCCCAGGGGGTTGGAGGCAGAGGACCTGGGACTGAAGGTGTGAAGTTGAACTTAGGAAGAAGAGGGGTGAGGGTATGTATTTTGGTTTTTATCTTTGTTCTTCACCCATTTACTGTAATGTACTTATCATCAAATTAAAACAATCTCCCCCAAGTCAAGTCTGTTTTGTCTGATGGTAATTGGTAAGTGATCTCCCTGTCTTTATCTTGACCCATTAACTTTTCCATCTTATTTCCTCCCCTGTCCCATTCAAGAGAGAACAGAACAAGCAGCTGGGCAGGCAATTGGTGCTGGTTCAGGTAAATTCAGCACAATGAATAAGAACTTTGCAGTCCTGGAAGATACAACACCGATAAAGTTAAAAAAAAGACGTGGGAAACAGCGTAAGTACATTAAACACTGTGTTAAGTAATAAAGAGATTACCTTTCTGCCCATAATATATGAGGAAGTGGTCTCTTCACAACAGGTGACCTATTCTGTACAGTAGAAATCCTTTAATAAAGCATATTTTGAACATTTCCCATGGTAAATTTCTGCCTGGGATACTTGCTGAATATTCCCACTACTGGTCATAAAGTTGGGGGAATTTGGCCTTATTCTAAAAGCCACTACTTCTTGGGGTTATCCATCAAGGTTAGTAAATAACTGAATATTTTACAGTGAAGCTTCTTGTGTTAAATTCAAAAAGTCAAAATACTACACAGCAAAACAATGTTTCCAATTGTTCTACAGAATACTCCTGATAGAACATGCAGCACTGGACTTCTCAGTATCACTCAATTTGATCTTGGTTGAAGAGCCAGCCTGCCAACTGAAGTTGAGGAACATGAATACAAGTGAAGTTTAGGTGTATGATAGAACACACTTATTATGATTAAAAATGACATGTAATTCATACCAAGATTCAATTTCTGGTACAGTTGTCACAGCCTACATGTTGATTAGGTGTAGCCAAAGACTAGGATTAATAATTCTGACCTCGAGGTAATACCTCAAGGACTATCAAAAAATGATCAAAAAATGTTGCAAAAAACAAAGCAAACATTCATTGATTTTTAAATTTAAACTCCGTGTATTTATGCTAGTCTCATGACCTTTGGCTGGCATAAATGTTCACAAGAAACCAGACTGAAAATGTTGACTCCAATGAGGTCCTGGGAGTAGAATATTAAACTCAGGCACAGTGTTACTGCTCATATACTTCCATATTTGCAAACCAGAAGAATGGAACAATGGTATGGGATTTTTTAAATCCGTTTATACTCAGATATGAAAAATATCCCTGGAAGACTGTTTGCGTTCCAGCCTCAGAGTCAAAGACATCTGCAATAATATTCATCAAATGGAATAATGGGAACAAGCAGTGAAATCACAGCCTATTCACTGTCAGCCACCAAGCAGAAAGAAACGCTAAATTTCTTGTCATTGTTGGTGAGTGCCAGCAAAACACATTTGGAGAGCAGGGAAAAATGTCCCATGATGCAATTGATCATGAACATTAAAACCAAAAAGACCTAGTTAAATGTTTGAGGATTAATGGCATCTGTCACAGCCCCAACTTCAGCACCGTAGCTTGCAACATGTCAGTATGACATTTATAGTAATGACTGAGAATAAGTGTAGCATGACCTTTACTCATCAGCTAAGAGTAGAATAATGAACACTGTTACGGACAGCAGAGTTATAAATCAATTATGCCCAGATCAAAAGTAAGATAGTCATAATAGAAAAGGTCATTTTTTAAAAAGGAAGAGTTCTGAATTTCTTTATTTCTGTTGTTTTCCATTCGTAACATGTGTTTTGAAATTATCATTACATTATAAAAGTGTTAAATTTTTACTACATAGAAAAGGAAGGTAATTAAGCCAGAAATAATTTTCTGTTATGCAATGTCCCTTTCTATAAATTGTCTGTGGTTGATTTTATTATCAGTGTGAGGATTACAAAAATACTGAGGAAATGTAAGGCCATGTCAAAAATTCACAGGCAGTCTTAAGGGATCTGTCAACATTACTGTTATAATCTCTATTTCTATTACTTCTTTCTGTGAATATCTTATGAAAAGCCTGTATATTTCAATGCATCTGCAAGCACTGGAATTTGGTGTCATTGGAAAAATCAAATACTCAACACTCCTGTGATTTTGCTAGAAGTGCAAGAGTGTAAGACTGGGAGCAAAAAATGATGAATAAGCATTTCCACTTTATTTAGGAGAATTATAAACAGCTATTCTAAATCGCTGCTACCAGTAAAGTAGAGTGATACTCTACCCCTGCTAGAGGCAGGAGACAAGTGGGCGGTCAAATTATGACAGGGGCCTGCTGTTATTGTATTAATACTATAGTAATTATGGATGTTTCCTTTCAAGCTCACATTTTTATGCAGTCTACAGGCCTTTATTCCTTATCTCCAGAAATTACTATCGAGTTTCCCTTGACAATATGATTGGAGTGCCAAACACAGCCTTTTCCCTGCTCATAGTTCCTGATTTATTCTTTCACTCCCAGCATTATCTCCAGTGCTTTCCTTAGGTTAATAAGTGTGCCATGTAGCTGTATTAGAGCATTCTAAAGGAACAAGTAGGAGACAACTGTCACCATGGTACCAAACTGCACCTTCCTTTTCTTGAAGAAAAACATTAATAGAATAGTACAGAATAGGTGGGAGGAGAAGAGTTAGCAACAAGAGTAAAATACATTGTCTGACATCCTGAACTTAAACAAAGAAATTTTTTTGAGAACCCAAGACTCAAAGAAGCATCTAACCACCCATTCCTGCTTGTATTCACTTATTGTCCACAAAGTCTTAAACACATCTACTGGAAAGAAAACAATTGAAGGGCTCATAGCAGCTATGCAGCTGTGACCTGTAGTAAGAAACTAAGGCACAAATACTCTTAATTCATGCAGTCATATATTTTCCCTGCTCTATTATGAGTCTCCATGCTCTCTTTTGGTATTTAAATGAGTTTGCCCTGCTGTGTGCTAGACCTAAAACTGTATACTTTTCTTCAGAGAAGAAATTTGGCCAGGGAATCAAGACCCAGCCTTCACCCTCTTGCTGAACAAAGGAACGAATCAGGGAACTTATAAGCCTGATGTGGAAACACTTGATAACTTTCTCAGAACAAATACCCAGACTCTGAGGGAAACACCCAATCAACTTCCTTTATTAACAGGTATTGACTAAAGCAAGCTTCTAACAGCAAATATTCTTTAGGTGTAAGATACTTAAAACCTGAAATTACATCTAGATCCCATTTTTTTCCAGTCTTCAACATATACAGAATATCATCCTTCGTGATAGTGGTGAATATCATATGAATATACAAATAGCTTTTTAAGGTTTTCTTGTGGTGTCTATCACTGTGGTGTGTCATGCAGCAGTCCTGTCTAGAAAGTAAGGCAGTGACTTCTGCAGAATTGAGTCCATAAGTGAAGTGGAAAAATTACAAAAATAGACAAAAGCAGATAATTCTGTAAATATTATCCTCTCTGCCTTGTAAAATTTGGAGAAAAACTGCAGATATACTGCAAGTTGTAACAATCCAGTAGTTTTTACTCTACAAATTCATGAACTGAGAGCACTTTGGTGTCTGATATCTGTGACTTCTCACACAACATTTTTCATGTGGATTGATAGGAAAAACATGGACTTTATAATTAGTTAAGGGTAACAGAGGCTTTCATACGTTAACATGGCAAAGTAGTGAGATACATGGAGAAAAGAGCACCTTTCAGAATAAGGCAACAAAAAACTTCATCTTGAAAGTATTTATAATAGAAATTGACTTCACTCTCTTTGAAATTGATGTGGAAGATGCAAATATTCATGGGGAAAACTAATAATTTCTAAAAGGCAAAGAAGTTAAAACATTCAAAGTGTCTGATTTCATTTTTGATGATACTTAGGACAATTTATCAGAAACTGCAAGAGGAAATTCCAGGGCACTTCTGAGTGACCAGAGATGATGCTTTCAGTTCAGTGATGCTGACTTTTCACATCCTGTGGTTTTCATTCTGTGGTTGGTAGAAGGGAATAGATTCCAGCCTATCTCAAACTCTTATATTAGGGTGAGTCAGGTTGAACTTTGAAGATGTTGAAGTAAGCTTAAATGATTAAGTCAGACTAAATTCCTAGCTTATTATCTCCTAAAATCGAAGAAAACAGATCTCATGCTAAGAATGGTTCAGCAGTTCTGCTGATGAACATCCTCTTCCAATCAGCGCTCAGAGAATATCCAAGCTCTAGGAGACAACACTTGTGCTTAAAATAAAAATGTTGCTCCAATGTTCTGATCACAGCAATTCAAAGATGTGGTGTGGGATATCATGATTGTTTTCTAGGTCCTTCCCAACTCATCCATGCATTTTTAAACAAACTAATTTGGTGAGAGCAAATATGAATACATAATGCCAAAACCAAGTTAAATGTTCTTAAATTGCAGTGTCTCATCTTGGCCATTCAAGATTTCTAGAATTCTTCCTATTGTTAATTTTTAGATCAGATTAATATGAATTACATCAGACTGCTTAATAAAACCATTTAATCATTTTTTTATCCCCAGAGTATTTTCTTTTGCATCACTACTCTGGAAGTGCTGCTGGTGCTCTAAACATCTTTGTACATCTTATTTCCACAAATGTTGTTTTTAATTATGGTTGCTTTTTAATAATTACTTAAATTTTTTTTCTCTTGTGCAAAAAGGACAATTTTGAAAACAGCCTCAGTCCTAGCACTGCCATTGTTATAGTATTTACCATTTGAAGTGCCTGACTGTCAGTGCAACTTAACAGCTGCCTTCATAGGCCTCTCACTTCAATGGTCCTTTACATAACGGAAATATGGTAAAGCTCCCTCATTTGCCAAATGACATTTCAAGTGGAATGTGTGTCATTTCAAGGTGAAGTACTGGGTCTTCTACAAAATTTGGTTTCAGTGCAAGGAATTTAGGGCAATTATGGCCTATATTAAAAGTCCTATTGGAGTTTTCATACAGAACTGTCACAGAATATCAGGATGTGATATTAGTCCACAGCCACTGGGAGTACAGTCCTGCAAAGGGAAGACCTCCCTCTATCTGTCCACAGTTTACAAATTAGCTTCCTGATCAGATCACCCAGACAACAGCATAGAAGAATAATGGATCCGGCTGGTGTACAGAAAGTTTTACCAAACAACCTGTTAGAATATTCTGTAACTGGACCACCCACATGACAGGGTGCTATGAACTAGCATCTGGAGTGCATTGTATTTTAAAAATATTCATGAGGAAGGAATGTGTCTCCAATCCAAACAATTACACAGATAAAATATTGTAAGTATCAGTAAAAGGCACAGCTTCAGTAAACTTTCCTGAGTCTAGATCTCAGGGACTTAATGTCTCCAGTATTCCTGTATTTCTCAGACTTCCTCTCATTCCTTGAGAAGCAGGTGCATAGCACTTCTGCAGGCTTCCTGACTACACAGAGCTGGAACTGGCTTCCCATATCTCTGAAAATCCATGGATTCTGTGCAAGGACATGGAATGAAGCAATCTCATTCTGAAAAAACAGCTATTTGCTCACTCTTGCATAAAGGGTCTTTGGGGAAGGAGTCCTTCATGATCAGTTGACAAATGGCTGGTTTATGAGATGACAGATTTTCTCCCAAATTCTGACTTTGGCTCTGGGTAGTGCAGCTCCAAACACCCTGTTTTTATCCTCTGTGGAGCTCTGTCAATCTCTGTGCAGCTTTTGTGGCTGAAGCATATGTTCTGTGAACTTCATTCTTGGTAATCAACACTCATCCAGGTCATTGGATGCGTGTAGAAGCGACTGGTTTATTAGGTTACCGCTGCGCCATCTCAACACTTTATGCATTTTCTTTTCTCTAGATACAACCATTTTATCTTCAAGACATTTACTGGGAATTCAAGGCAAGTATATCAATTTTCTAAGAAAGCCAAGAACCCCTTATCAATTCAAGTATGTTTGCCAATTATACGACATAATCTACATGAGCTAGGAAGCTTAACTCTCTATCCCAGGACCTCAAACAACAGAAAGTTTGTGGACTGGACCCAGCCTGTCAGAACAGTTTTAATCAGGTGGTCACCTGCTGTCCACTTATCATAGGCCCTTCAGACACAGTTTGGCAGAACCCATCACAATGTCCTGAGTTTGTTACTCTCTAACCTCTTCTCTCAAATTCTTTCAAGACTGAAGCAAATGGATTATCCTTGCCACAAGGCAACAGTGTAAATTTTTTTTGCATCACATGATTGGCATAACCTGTGACAAAAGCACACACGAACGTCAGGGGAAAGAACAGGGAGTAGTTTTATGAACATCCATGCAGCTGGAGACTCATAGAAATCAGGTCCACAGTGATGTCTCCATTTTGGTCATATCACAGACCTGCCAGCAGATGCAGAGCAGAGGAAGCACTGAAGTGTGCAGTCCAAATAAAATGGAATAAAGTCTTTTCTAGTAGAATGTTTGAGAAACACTGGTCATCCAGTGCTGCACACTGGACTTCATCATGGCTAGATAAAGAGAGTGATGAAGAGGAACAGCATGTCTATGGACCTTTCTGTTCTATCAGCCTTTGGAATGAACCTCTTACTCATTTGCCCATCAGATCTTACGAGACTGCAAAAGTCATTATAGACACTTTTTAGCATTGTTGTTACCTTATCTAGGGCCCCAATTAGTCTGTTTGAATCACTGTTCATAGTGCTCTCTTTTGAGCTGTACCTAATATCATTGCAAGTTTTATGTGAAAAAGAATTAGCTTTTTTTTAAATAAGGCTTTAATCCATATTCTTACCTTTTTCCAGGTCTCTGTTAAAACACAATATTCAACCAATACAGTTTTAGCTAGGCCATACTGCACTGTTCTTCATCTCTTTCTTTTAAAAGTGGCCATAATCTGTTCACAAGTGCTTTTAAAATTATTTTTCTAATACTGTAGAAAAATTTTATTTATATAATTATTTGGATTAACAAAACATTCTTTCCTCTGAATGCTTTCTAAATACCTTGAATTTTAGGAGCTTATTCCAGATGTTTCTGGTGCCTTAGTGGTAATGTCATGTGTTCCAGCAGATTTTACACTTTTATTTGCCTCAGTCTTGGCTCTGTTTTTTCTATGGATGAAGGAAGATTCAGTGCTGAGATACTTTGCTGTGCTGAGAGCAATACCATCTTGCCTGGCAAGCTGTCTTCTCTCTACTACATGCCCAGAATGCATGTGTCATCAGCTACAGGGAACATGTGTTTTCAAAGCAATCCCTCTACCTGCAGCATCTCTTTATGACTTGTCAGGTTGCTGTGAGCCATCCTAGCATAAGAGGTATTGGCTCAGTTTCTTTTCCTGTTTAATTCAACCACCAAGCAGAATGCTTTTCTAGATAGTCTGTGGTATTTTCAAGTTGCTGAGCTTCTCTCTTCCAAATCTTTGGCTGTGTTGTCTTTGTGATCTCTTCACTATTTTCATCATGCTCTTGCTTTGCCAGCAGACTTAGCCTGTTTATGCTTTTCTTGTAACATTATATTTTGTTGCCTTTCCAGCTTATCTTGTTTATGACTTCCAATAACTTCCTCTGAAGTATTTAGTATCACTTTCTCAAATATTTCCCATACAGGCTATAGTGAGATTTCTTCATCATCCCAAAGTAATAGCCTGAAATGCACTCTTAGCTTCACCTTGCATGACTCCTTTGCCAAGCAATCTTAGCACTTAGAAAGGATCAGAGAGATGGCAACACCCAATCATCTTCTGGGCTGTATCTTCCTCTTTCCCAGAACAGAAGAGAACAGAACAGTTCATGCTCACAACCACACTGTACTTCTATAGACTTTAGCATTGCACCATGACAGTCCATATCTTTGGCTAAAAATAATGTGTTTAATGTGGTTTTTGGTCTCACAGCTTCATGCATATATATGTGAGAGAGCCAAAGTGAAACTGTGTGTGACATTGACAACCTGGCCATTCATTGACTTTCTGTTTTTTTAATTCAGCCCTTACATTTATACCATCAGTTAACAGATTCTGGAAGCTTGTCTAGACTGTGGTTTTATTTACCCTTCTTCTCTGAGCCTTCTGCTGTGTTGGTTGGTGTCTGCACCAGAATATCATACACAGTTCAGAGTACCAGCTGTAAATATGCAGCACCAATTTACCTAAGTATCAGTTTCCAGTGGCTCACTGAGGAAATTGTAATGATTCCTACTCTGTAGCAATGCTGTTGACATATTTTTCTTGCCCACTTGTCTATCTGAAATTGGAAAATTGTAATTTCATATTGTCTCTCCTATGTTTTGTTTTGATAATTCCTGGATTCTCAAAATCCTGTTGTATATTGGCTTGTTATTGTAATGTAAAACAATATACAACTGATTGCAATGTTTCCAGCTTTAAGCTAAATATTTTGAACCTCTTAAGTGCTGGATTTTTTTTGGTTCTAAATTTCATTTTGCAAAAACTGTTAAACTGTTCTGTTTCCACTATGAGTCACACCAGAGAAAATCAGGAAATGACATAATCTCCCAAAAGAAATAAAATGCAGGGTTTTGACCAGATCTACTAAGTCATTAACACAGACAAAATTATACCCTTGTGGTTCATAAATTTATATGCAAGCTACACCTTGATGGGTAGTGAAGCTGGGACGGGGCTGCTGTCTGAATGTGATTCTAATGTTTATGGTCAAGAAGCCAGAGATGTAGCAACTTCCTGAGATGCCAGTCTGGTGACAGGAGGCTCAGTACTGCCAGATTTATTACACAAAATCCTATGGATTTCCATGGGCTCACACTCAAGTGAGCGTCTGAAGAATAATAAAGATATGCAGAAAATTTGAGAAGCCATCATGAGGTCTCCCTGACAAGATAATTCTGCTTACTCTAGTTTTTCTTCCTGTTCTAGAAGGAAGAAGAGACAAGGGGGATACCACAGTCTTGCATCCAATGAAGTACAAACGGAGCCTTACAATTTTTTTAGCAGAAGCACTGTGTTTCTGCACTAGGGAAATAAAGACACTTGCCTGTATGTAGACTAAGCATCAGAAGTATGATAGAGCATGTGCTGGAGTCCTGATGCTCTAATTTTCCACAATGGAGACTTGGCTGGGTTGAATGCTCCATTCTAGCCTTTTACAGTCATCTTCCCTTCCCACTTCCATTGGGAAATGGATCAATAGTTTACACAGTTTACTATCTAGATCAATAATTGACATACATTCTAAAATAAGGCCAAGATGCAGCCAATACATGTAACTGGACTTGAGATTTATGACTCAGACTTTAAAAAAAAAGTGTCTGAAGCATTTTTGTCATTCCGAAAACGTGGTGAGACTCCTATTTCTATTGATCTCTCAGCATTCCCTGGAGGGCAGTGGGAAGACTGAGCTGTTTGTGCAAGATACCATCAACCATGTGAGGCCCTTTGGGGAATGAGGTATTGAGCAGTCTGAAGAACCAACCTGACAGCAAGGAGTGTTTGAAGAGTTGTCACTTACTTCAATATCAGAGAGTAGAGAGTTATATATGAACCAGCAGAAGTTTGTATTCAGCCTAAGGATTTGATTCTCCTCTCACTTCAGTGAAAGTGCAGAGAAACTGCTAAGAAGCCAATGGTGTATAAAAAGTATAAAGACGAAAAACAGAGTAGAGGTATTCTGTAGTTTGTGGGCTCTGATTATCAAGTCCACAGTACTACAGCATGACAATTCATTCAATTCAACAAATCAGCATGAACAAAACAGCAGAGAACCGGATCTAATAATGAGCAGACAGTGACCCAGGTCAAACTGTGTTTTGTTGACAGCAGTGAAAAGCCAAGCAGAATGCCATGCATTTCAGAACTTGGTCATAAGTCCCAGAACCAAGAGACAGTGAGTCTGTCTCACATGCCATGTGCTATTTGCCATGTGCAGAAACAGCACATGTGCTGGAGTGTTCTTGCTGAAAAAGGACACAGTACTTTCAGGTGTTGAGATACAGCAGCAGTGCCTGCATCTGACACATGCAGCAGTAGTAATATGAAGAGGAGTTGCAGGCATTTTCTTCCAGAAAGGGTCACACTCTTTATACTTAAATCTGGGCAAAATGGCTAAAAAGTCTGTTTTTTAAAAAATCAGACTGAATTTAGCCACTGACATTTTTCAAAACTGAAAGTGTTTTGTGTCATTCACATCCCAGATTTTAATTCTGCAATTTTTTTTCATACTGGGCCAATGAAGCTGGAGGAAAATCACTTTAAATAAACTTGCCAGATTCCAAGGCAATGCAGCCTAGCCAGGGTTCTGAGGATCCTGCTGCTGACAGGCTTGCTGCTAGAAAATCGGTGGGCAGAAACACTGCCTAGAAAGATGCTCACACTTTGTCTGAAAGGAAGTTCAAAGAGTAAAAAATCTGTCCCCAGAACATTGCTGCAGGAACGTTTGGCAATAAGTAGGTTTCCACTAGAGAATCCTTTATTTTTGAAGTCTGTAATAGGAGTTCAGTACTATGCACAACTTATCTTCAGAATAAACCTGAAATAAATTTCTTGGTGAAGCATAGGCCTGCCAATCCAAAGCATTCAGCACTAATTAATTAGATTGGAAAATAATGTTACTTAGGAACTTATTTCTGGTTATGGATGTCTCTTTATTGCATATTAAAACCAGGCAATCCCAGATTGATGTAACAACTGACACTCCAAAATGCAGGTGTAGTCTACTCTTCACATAAGGGAGATCTTATAAACAAGCAGATGACTGGCATTATGACAGCAGGGCTTGCTGTAAGCAAGATAATATTATGCAGCTTTTTCATAATGGCATACCAGGCCAGGTATAAGTTGTGGTTCTTGAGAGCAACATCAGCTTGGCTTCTGCTCTTAGCTGGTGTGTCTCCCATCATGAGCGTTTGTGTCTCCCATCCCATGAGTGAGATCAAGCTGTAACCTTCTTTTTTTATAAGACATACTTGGGATGATCACACTGGTGAACAAACTAGAAGTGTGATGCAAGATCATTTCATGAGGTAACAGGTCCTTTCTTACTGAGAATAGGCTGGAAAGCAAGAAGCAGTGCTGGGGGAGAAAGCACAGGACTTGGTCTGCACCATCCTCAAAGAGGGACCTCCAGAACTGGTGTTTCTGAAGAGAAAGTCCTGGGCTGTGCATTGAACAGTGTCTGTAACTTGAACCAAGCTGTCTCATTATTTATTAATTTAACACTTCTGTTTCAGTATATACTGGGAACCCATCTTCCATCCCATATTTTACAACAGTCACTTCAAGTCCCCTCGATTCCCTTTTCTTCAGTAATAAACACTAGTTTATCCTTAGATCCATGGTAGTGCTATTATATAGTAGAGCTACACAAGGAAAAAAATAGCTTCCATCCTTTTTTCAGGCATCCCTCCTGTGATGTCTGTATGAACCACAGAATGAAAACAGGCTCTGAATTCAGGCTATTCTCTTCAAGTACCACATGTCAGTGAAATGATAACAACTTAGTGGATTTACCACAAGAACTAAGGGACTGAAAAAGAATAATACTATTTTGAGTCACTGCTGTCTGAAAATGTATGTAATAAAGAATCTGAGAACACTGGAAGATGTTTTCCTTTATTCAGAAGTATTGACTAGAGTAGCCTCAGATAATATGTTCACAACAGAAACTTCCATTGTCAGGATGGCATATTTGTGCAAAGTGAATTTTGAAAAAAAATCTTCCCTGATACTTTTCACAAAATCGACTTACTCTGGTTTTACAACTATTTACAGTGACATTTTTATAAGTGAAAGGCATCTTCTGAGATTATGTTTCACCATAATCAATTGTCCCAAACTTTTCCTGCCTTCCATGACCTCGGCAATGAATACAATGACAGGGAGAATTCCTTCATGACAGTTTTATATCTTAGGATTCACAAGGCAGATTTTTGTAGTTAAATCACCTGAGAAGCAATGGATCACACAGACTGCAAATCCAAGCTATTTGTCAAAATTCAGAACAGGGAGTTTAATTTCATTTATTTCTGCTTTGGCCAACAATGAAAACAACTTGATCCAGGGCAGGAAATGGTAAGAAGATCCTCATTTTCTCTATTTTTTTTTTGTCCTCTAATTTGGTAATTAAGATCTCTACTATAATTTCAACAAAATGGATGACCCTTGCACCTAATGATTACTCCTGTTTCAAGGGAAGGCAGTGGTCTTGACCACTGTGAGAAGACAGTCAGCTGGCTCCTAGGTGGATCTAGATTCAAGTTTTCCTCTCCTGTCTTTTTTTTTCCTGAGTACTAAGGTATATTTTCCTTACAATAAGTCTTTATGAAGTAATCATTGGCCATAAACAAATTCTGATTTTGACTCATTTACCCAACAGGTCTGATTTCTATAAGAGGAAAAATGAATATTCCTCCTGGACTGTGACAACAAATGAATAAATTCAGAAAAGATGCATCTTCCTTCTAAACGTATCAGTAAGAGCAATTTACTTGATCTCACATTTATATTTCCAGATTCCAAAAGTTAAGTAGCAGGGGCATTCTAGCATGAAGAGACTTCTAACTCAGTAGCAGTTCCAGTTTTTATTTTCCAGGTATTTGTGAATTGAATTTTCAACAATGTCATGACATATATATTATAGATGCTAAATATATATATTCTTAGGGTAGTTTTGTCACCAACTCTGTGGAAAATGATGCTGGACATCATCATGGCTAAGCAAAAAAATACTCAGCTAAAATTTGGGAACTCAGACTTGACCCTTGGCTAAAATATCAATTTTTCATATCTCACATGCTCTCCTAGGCTCTTGATATGCATAGGGTTATGCATATCATCTATTAATGCTTATATAAGCCACCAGAAAGATTTGGCATTTAAAGCATATTTGCGATATTTGGAGCACAGAAGACTTAGATGTCAATTTTGCATTGATATAAAATCCTGTTCCATCTTATTGAAATCAACTGGGATTACACAGCTGTAAATTCTTACAGAATTTTTGCTGGTGATCACATCGTATCTAATTATCCCTCCTTATCCTAATTATCTTTAATCTGTCCTGCTTGGAGCAGCAGTTAAGAGGCACTAGAAATGGATTCCAAAGGCATTAAGTAAGAGTTTACACTGATATATGGCTTAAAGCTCAATTATAGTTTTTGTTCAAGAATTTACACTGCATTCTATAATACTCTTCTACCCTACACTTCTTAAAAATTCCAGTAAGGAAAACTGTTTTCTTGGACTAGGCTCTTTGCAATTTTAGGCTCACCCTGGTTGGTACAGGCTTGCACACCAGAAATAAAATCATCATGAGGCAGGAAGGAAAGGGGGCTTAGCAGACTGGCTGCCCATGGAAGAGAGAAAGGGAGAGCATGTAACTAGATACAGATATCCATGTTGGCCCTGGCTGGGAGGGCACCCAGGCCCCTCTGGGAGCAGGAGGAGTATTTGGTTTCCTCCTTCCTCTGCCTCTCAGATCCCCAGTGTTTGTACTGGGTGCTCTCTCTCTGGCTGTGTCGCTGGCTGGGGTCAGGTCGTTGCTGCAGAGCATCCTGCACTTGCCCAACCTGTGCGTGTCACTGACTCCCTCCCTTCCTATTCTGTCTCCTATTCACCAGTAGCTGCTTGCCTGGCACTTGGGGAGGAAACTCTCAGGCTGCAGGAGAGAAGGGTTTCCACCAAAACAGAGCCTGCAGACATGGTGAATGGCAGCGAAAAGCAGTGTACTTACTACTTCTCTCTTCCTGGGGGAAAGTAATGGGAGAAATATGAAGCCTGGCCACCTCGAGAGTTGGCTGGAATGGAGGAGGTGCCAGAAATAGGCATTTGCTGACTATTATAGAAAGATACACTCCTTTTGCCTCCCAAAAACAATGAATTTCAGTGTTAAAAGGCTTACTCACATTTTCCTTCTGAAGCATTAAATGATCCATTATTAAAGGAAAAGTATATGAGAC
The DNA here is from genome assembly GCF_901933205.1 of Camarhynchus parvulus. Classification (NCBI taxonomy): domain Eukaryota; kingdom Metazoa; phylum Chordata; class Aves; order Passeriformes; family Thraupidae; genus Camarhynchus; species Camarhynchus parvulus. The sequence goes on from NC_044572.1 coordinate 67,646,919, forward strand.
ACAAGTCCAACTCACCTAAGAAATTGCAGGGGAGTAATCAACAACAGCTGTCAGCTCAAGCCAAAGGAACAAAGGCAGCAAAATAAACCAGCAGGAAGAGAGACAACAATCCAGTTGTCTCTTTCCATAAGACTTATGGAAAGAGGTACAGAAAGAAGACTGAAACATGCCTGGAGACAAGGTTGTTATGGATCTTGAAAATAAGATTAATTTCATATCCCACTGCTGTAGCTGACAAAAATAAAAGGAAGAAAAAAGTATATAAGTAGTAGTTCACACCTCAAGTAGGAATACTCAGACTTGCTATGCAACAGAGACTTTATGTAGAACAAGTTTAAGGCATATTTTTGTACTGCAAATTGCATGTACTGGGCTGCTTTGCCAGCGACTGTAAGGTGAGATTAGTGACCTCTTTGACTGTGGCAAAGTTGTGGGGGCAGCTGGAACATGCTGTAATTGCATGCAAAAGCTGTCCCCTCAAACTGTAGCCACTTTTCTGGATGCTGGTGATGTGATACAGGCACAAGGAAAAGTCTCCCTGGAGCCTTGTCTTCTCCAGGCTGAACAATCCCAACTCTTTCAACTTGTCTTCATAGGAGAGGTGCTCTGGCCCTCTGACTGTCTTCCTGCCCCTCTGGAATTGCTCCAGCACATTCATGTCGTTCATATGCTGGGGACCCTAGAGCTGGATGCAGAACTCCAGGTGGAGTCTCATGAAAGCAGGGTAGAGGAGGAGAGTCACTTCCCTCACACTGCTGGTCATTCTTCTTTTGATGCAGCAAGCAATGCTGACTAACAGAAAAATGTAGCAAAAAGAAATAGCTATTAAAAGTAAAAAGGAAATACAAAGGACACGCCATTTCTGAGGATTGATAGCCCTGAAAAGCTTTCAGGTCTCCAAGGAAACCTCAGGTCACATTATGCAAAAATAATGCCCAAATAAATTTCCAGTTTAACAAGGCTCTGTAATAGAAAGGGGCAGAGTGCTTGGGAGCAGCCACTGCCACCTAATAGTGGAAATCTAAGAAAAAGAAGATTATAAGTATATGAGTAAAGCATATAGTAAAGAGTGATCCTCATAGCAATCCTCTGCCTTCTGACTATAAACCATTTAGGAAGTTTCTGTGCCAAATCTGCATTCAGATAACATATTCTTTGCCCTGTGAATGTGTCTAATCCTTTTTTAATCCAGTTCCACATTTTCAGTGGTTATGCTCTTTGGAGTGAGGGGATTTCAGTTTACCTTATGATGCTGACATGTAATGCAAATCACAAGCAATTAGAAAGCACCAGGAACTGATTTCAACTACAGCTCAAGATACTGAAACAACATGATAGTGATGTAAGGCTCTTGTACCATTTGTGTTTGGAGATGATGGAGCCAGCAATTCACTCATTGAAGATGAGTGAAAGTCCATAATCAAAATTAGCATCATGTTTTCATCAGGAAGTTTTTGGTTTTGTTATAGTTGTTCTGTTTTGCTTTTCTTTTTCTATAAGCAACAGCAAATGAGCCCTGTATGGAAAACCACTGCATGTATCAGATGATATGAGCAGAAGATATTTTTCAGAGCAGAACAGTGGTTCTAGAGAGTTAATGGTAGGCTTCATCCCCACACCTCAGTACGTTCATATTTGCAACAGAAAGCTCCAGCCAGTTCAGTGAAGCGCTGCCAAAGGTGGGGTATCAAACAGCAGAAAATGGTTTCAGAATCTTTTGCAAGAAAGGAATGATGGAGAAGGCTTCCTGTTAACAGAGAGAAACACATATTTCAAGCTGAGCTTTTGTTTAAAGGAAACCAAGCCCTGATCCTGGTTAATCAAAGGAGTATACCTACAGAATAGACTACTCTTAAGGACAGATTTAGAAGTGTATTTATTTATTTATAATATTATAAATATAAATATTGTAATATTTATAGTATTTATTACTGTTTAGTAATACCAATAGGCATGTAGTGTATTGTGCAGAAGAGCTTAAGCACTTAAAGACCACTGGCTTTAAGCATTTCTGGGAGGAGTGTGGTTTAAAAGGATAGTTACATCAGTCTACTGGCAAATAGAAATCCTCCACAGCAAATACCAGTAAGTTGGTTGCTCAGGCATACTTAATGTCTTACAAAGAGGAAGTAAAACTTCAGTTGACCACAGGCAACCCAAGAGGAAGCCTTACTTCTATATGCATAGTTATAACTGCAGTATATACTAAATGTCTAAGTTTCAAATTATGACTGTTCATGAGTAACATTTTTAAACTTTTGGCTTCTAGTGCAGTACCATTTTTAACCTTGGCTGTTGCTTCAGGAAGGGCTTTCTGGATGGTGCCATCTGGCTGTCATGAGCTACTGCTCAGTCATATGCAGTTGTGAGAATATATCTTAGGACAGGGGAATATTCTATTCCATCTAATTTTAAGTTTATGCTTCATAATACTGTAATATCTGATAATTTCTTCCTGTTTTCTCTGGTAGCTTATAGTTATTTTGATTAACTGCTTGATTTAAAATTACACTTGTAATTCTTTACCTGTAAATGATGTCTTTTTGCACGTTTTATCTTTTCAACTGCTACAAACAACAATACAATACATTTTATGTGACTGACCATGTTTAGAATTTTGCTTGTCATGAGTGGTACAGATTCAAAAGATACTGAATAATAGTATACATAAATCCCTTTAATATGCCAGCAGTCTGTTTCTAGCATTATCCATGGATGAATATCAGCAGTTCCTAAATCGCAAGTAGCTTTTTTCTCCTCTCAGGAGTGAATGTGTATCACAGCACAAAGATAAAAATTTATATGGCTTTGCCTGTATATTGTTTTTTGTCTAGATGAACCCCAGTTAATACAAATTTATTAGCACTATAATTTGCGAGAATCCTGCCAGATGTACAGCATCCCATTAATTTAAACAGCATGGCTGTACAAGCACTTCGCAAATGTACTTTCAGACTCACTACACAATATTATACTGTTTGTTTAAACTACAATTACCCACAGATTTGGTCTGAACTGAAGGAGTTTGCAAAAATACATGTGAGAGCTTAGCAGAGGAAATGACTCCATGCATTTTTATAGAATACTTAGGCCTGGACCACCATTTCAGCACACCCACATTTTTCCTGAGTCTTGGACTTGGATCTACAATTGGTAGGTCAGGCTGATCAATAAAATGAGAGATTTTCCCTACATAAATGTTCTACCAACTGAACCACAATCAATGATTTAATTTAGTGACAGTGGTGCAAATTCCTTTGTGCACATGACTGAAAACCTCAAACCCTGCAAGGAACTGCCTTAATTCTGATTAATTTGTGTTAGATTAAAACCAAATCAAGAATATCCCCATGGGATTTTTGTAAGAATTTAATTAAGTTTTAAAACATATATCTGGATAAACAGATGCAACTTTGTGAACAAGCGGGCCTAATATTACAAAATTATACTGAAGTAATTTTTCAACTCCTTCAGCCTGTTTTCAAGATCTGCAAATTTACCCTTAAATTCACTATAATTCTGATGAAACAGTTTTTGCTGCATGCTGATCAGCTGTTTGCATCAGACAGAGTAAGAGGAAAAAGCATGAATTAGATTTAAAACCATTTAGGATCTATTAGCTGTTATGCTTTCAGTTTTTCATAAGTTTTAATAATTAATGCCCTGAGAATAGCAGATGGTCCCAATTATTTTCAAAACACTTTAGTAAAAAGATGTATTTTTTTTTGTTTTACAATGTGACACCAAATGTAAGTGCTTCTGGCTCCAGCACTCTCCTTCTTTCTGACTTACATTCTCTGGTTTATTGCTATGCCTCTGTTTTAGCTGAGAGACAAGTTGAAAGCAATTGTCACTCCAGACAGAGCCACAGATAGGAAATTTCTGTTTAGTTTTAAACATGCAGACAAAAGGACTGCTGAGATCATTTGAATCCTTATATGCCCCAGAGTTTGGAAATTGCACCGATTCAAATTCCAGCGAGGAAGCCTTACCAGCATGTTATTTCTTGTTATTTCTTCCTCTAGTTTTTCTCTCCATGTAAGCATCCTTGTTCCCAAATCAGAATATCGCCCATGAACAAATAGTTCAGGGTCATACAGTCTAACTACAACTGTAGTAGCCATAGAATATATGTACATTTTATAAAACTCCACAGCAGTCACATTCTGTAAATACAACATACCACAGACACTTCTCAAAACCTTCTGACAAATGTAAGACTTGGACTAATTCACAGCTACAGTGTACTGCAGGAAAAAAATCAGCATTTTCATCACTGTGATGTGATCCTGCAATAGCAGAGTAGTTCCTAAACAAAACTTCTAATGTCTTGGAATGCAGTAAATGGCCCTCAAAAAAGAGAATAGCAAGAAACTTAAGTTAATAGTCCCTGCCAATCTCTCCTAAATTACATGTTGTTCTTTCACTTTAAATCTGCCTGGCTTATTGCTGAGCACATGAGGACAACACACAACTTTCTAATCTCTACAGGACACCAGGGGAAGCCAAAAGATAGATTATTTTACTGTCTAGGGATAGAGTAGACAAATAGCAAGATGCTTCTAAAACCAGTGATTTTTGGAGATACAAATATATTGGGTACTCAAGACATCTTAATTTCCCATCCTCAGAAATTTATTCTTACTATCATATAGTCTTTATAGACTGATGTTTATAGAAGTTCAGTATTTAAGACATCATAGGCTTCTTACCCTTGCTACTGTTGTTAGCAAGATCATTTCATCTTACGCCCTAGAAACATGTTAGGACTTTTTTCCTCATTTTTGACCTGAAGTTCTTTGATTTGATGACATTGTTGTTATTCAGGTTTTCTCCTTTCTGATGTACAACTATCTTTTAAAAGTCTTTTGGTCTTCCTTCCTCTGCAACTATTCCATTTTAGTCTGTTTTTGAACCTGTGAAAACTTGCATGCAATACTGCAAAAAAGGTCTTCTTGGTGCTTCATACAATGCAACTGCATTTCTATCTCTACTAGAAATACTTGAGTCAATGTGTCCTAATACCTCATTTCAAAGCTGCTTCAAAATGGTTGCCAACAGCCACCCTCCGATAACCAATACAGCAAGATATTTTTCTTCTACTTTATTCCCTATGATGGATGGTACTTTTAAGTAGTTTGTACTGCTCTGTTATATTACTTTAAGAAAGAAAGAACTGAGTCACACAGCCCTTATAGAGAGGAAGAGACTGTTCTTAACTTCAAGCAAATACCTGGAGGAGAAACACTTCTACGAAGGCAGGGAGTGGCAGGCAGAAGAAAAGGTAAGTTCTCCAGAGCAGCAGAGGGGTGGAGAGATTGCTTTCTAAGGAGCAGGGAGAATAGCCAAGGCTAGAGCTCTATACCTTCTTTTTACTCTCCGAGAGAGGACCACACAGAGGTGTGGCAACCCAGAAAGCCACTCAGTGGACTGAAATCACAACTAGAAGAAGGATCCAGATGATGAAGTTTCTGTGGGCAGGAGGCTGGTTGTTTATAAATTCATTCTTCTCTGCCAGCTCACCTAGCCACTGGACTTTGTGTAAAGCACAAACTGTTCTAGTGTACATACAAATTAAACCTGGTCTTTTGAGAATGAAAGTATCTTATTTTTTGACTTTGAAGAGCTCATTATAAGAAGTATGTTTAGGCAGACCCAATACAAAGTTCTGGCTGGGTTAAAAGCCCATGCATGCATGACCTCATGCTGCTCAATCCCTACCATTTCTGCCTCTTGTTCTTAACCCAAAAATTATTAAGGAGTGTAGGACAAGTCTCAAGACTGTTCTGTGAGGGAGTGTCAGCAGATTGCCATCTTTGTCTAGAGAACTTCTCTTTCATGCATTGAAGTCTCTGCTAGTCAGCACTCATCGACCTAATCAGCTCTTGCGGTGATCCTCGTAATTTCCAATTCAATAATAATTTGCCTAGGCACTATAATAAGTGCTGCTCTAATGTGTATGAAAATTCAGGCTATCTCATTGTCCCTCTGTAAAAGGTCAATTATCTTACCCAAAAAGATTACAGTCTGAGACCATCTTTATTTGGTAAAGCCAGGATTATCCCATTTTGCATTTCCCTTCAAGGCTTTAATTATTTTTTCTTTTAAATATTTTCTAACACTTTATACAATACTACATTCAAATTAAAAGACTCAGTTATTCATGTGATTTCTCTTTTCCCATTTTTGTAGAATGTAAAAATGAAGGGAGATGGAGAGTATATTGATTTGAATACATTTATTCTGTCAATAAGGCCTGAATGTGTACTCAGTTGAGAAGAGCCACCTTCTATCAATTTTTTGACTTCTTTTTTAGGTATAATAAATACACTGCAATCAAGGTTTCCAAGGTTGCCAAATCTTCACCTTTGCAAGAGCTGCCCACCTATATGCAAGGTTTACAACAAATATAAAAGATTTCATAAGGAACTTCATGAGGCTTTGCTGAAAGCCTCATTTTTCTAAAGAATACAGTGTCAAAAATATTAATCAGACCTAGCCATAGACTTCTTTTTTGATATAGTCTTTTCCATCATCTCTTCATGACAAGCTTAATTGGCTGAATTTAACTTGTTTGGGTTCTCATACTGTGCCCATAACCTCGCTTTCTAAGCTATTGCTTAATATTTTTTGTTTTGCATAGGTTAATGTCACTGGTACATTATGTAAGAAGCTTTTATGGGGTAGTATTTCATTAGAAGACAAATATTTAAGAATCTTACTGTCTATGAATTATTTTTATTTCAGTAATATTCACAGTGATTGATGAGTAATTTAAGATGTATTGTCATAATTTTATAAGCATGTTGTTTTCAAAGCACTCTTCAATATGCTCAGGTTCAAAGAGAATTAATGGTGAGTGCAGAAAAGCGGTTAGAGACCTCTTACTTTTTAGTTCAATGAATATATTTATCACACAATTCTAAATGTTTATCACATTGTGAATAGATCCATGTACAAATATAACTTCACAGATTTTAAGCACAGGAGGGAATACTGTAAGGCATGATATTGAACTACTGATTCCCTGTGCCACAAAAGGCTACAAGTCTCATAATTCTTGCTTCAAATCCAAGAGCATACTTCCTTTGAAAATTTCCAGTGACATGTCTCTCACAATTCTTTCTTAGATGTTTGGGTACTGATTTTTCTTATCCCAAGACATTTTTAGTTTATTTCTAGCTGTGACTTTCAACATCAGATCATCTTACATTTCATTTATCATGTTTAAGATCTGCCTTCTAGTGTATGTTTTTCACAGGCAGCAATCAAATCACCCGTGTACTTCTGCATTAGTGAGCTTTTCTCCTTTTCTCACTGTAAGTCACGCATCTCTTTCTTTAATCATCTGCATCTCTTACAAAGTGACTATTTAACATTTTTCTCAAGAGCATATTTTGGATAGAAAGCATTTTGGTTGACAGTGTACCAATGATTACACCAGTGCTAACTACATTAGCCATGGCATCAAACTACAGAGATTTTTTCAGTTTAGTATTATTTCTGCCAGGTAACTTTTTCAGTCATTACCTTCCATACTAGGGTCCCACCTTCTCAGAAGGGCTTATATCCCTTCTTAAGAGCCTATAACCCTCAAGATGTCTGTGCTGAAACATGTTTTGTTTGCTTGAAGCTGGTTACCAAACAATTCATGTCACTCTCTTGATGTTCTCTCTTTATTATAATTGAGCACTCCCCCACAGCTTATGAAATGTGCAGTTTTTATCAGTAACCACTTGATGATGATTTGCCTTTTATAGTAAATATTTTTAAATCCATTTATAACCTATAATATCAAATCTTACTTGGGTTGCATCTGCAGTTAATGAGCAATAAAAGTTCATACAATGAATCAACAAGATTGATCAAGACAGCAGCCTGTATGAAAATATGTTTTAAGTGAATTTGTACTTTGTATAACAAAATTTAGCAGGCTGCGACCAAATTCTCTAGTGCACTGCTTCTGCTCAGTGATTTCGGGCTGAATTTTAAAATTTGAGATGAATATTATGCTTTAAAAATGTATCCATATTTTCAGAGAAAGCAATCACTGCACTAAAAAAAGATTAGGCCATTTTCAGATTGTGAACATTTCTGCAGAGAGCAATAGCTGTACAAAAACTCTTACTTTCCCAACAATAAAAAACAGTGACTCGAAGGACCAAAATCCAGTGAGTTTGAAGATATTTCAACAGATAAAATCTCTGTTGGTATGTTTCTGAGGCGCAGAGAACCTGGAATGGGTGTGGTGGAGGTGAGAGCACCAGCCTCAGGAACCAGTAGAACCAGTTCTTCTCTATATAGCCTGGGAAATCCTGCCTTCAAAGACATGAGTTGACTGCTTTTACTAAAATATCCAGTTCACATTCAGGTAAAATTCAGACTATAAATCACTATCTACTGGGGCCTACCTGGATACAGGCCATATTCGTCCTACTCCTACCATATGACAACAGAATTTGACTAGCATGCTTTGGATATTTCTCAAAGTGTGAAGCCAAAGTGAGCCATAGCAAACCTTTTTTTCTTTCCTTCTTTTTATACTGTAGAGTTGTTGTTTTAACTGGGAATCATCTCCTACCAACATGTGTCTCATCCCAATCACAGTTCCATTGTTAAGTGCCCTGCTTATAATCTACTATCCAGGTCTTCCACTAACTGCTGATGTTGGAACCTCTGGCATTGATCCTACCATTTAGGTTCTCTCCATTTGTCCTTCAGAGAGAGAGTGATTTCACAATGTGTATGCTTTTTATATACAGTGGAATAAATACTCTTTTTCAAAAATTAATAGCCTCATAAATTAGGCTTATAAACAGTAGAGAGAAGAACCTCATTTTGAAGCTGTAGCATTTAAACATGTAGAATGCCAAATGAAACCAAATATGTGTTCTTTCTATTTGACTGGACTATGTAAGCTGCAATTAGGGTCCTGTATTCATTGCTAATGAAGGAGATATTAAAAGAAATAATGTCCAGCTTTACAATCTGAATTTCAGTGACAAGTCTTTTCTCTATGTCATTATAAATATGTAGATCAATTTGATACTGATAGCATAGTCAACATGTGCTTTATTTCATGTTTTATTTGGTTTACTATCTCTTATCTTTTTTATCTCATAAAAATAATTGCTGTGCTTAAAGAAGGTGCTTGAAAGGCAAAGAAAGGGAGCCATTAAACCCATTGATGACATAAAAAAGGAATAGTCCATAAGTCATTGCATATGATATTCAGGTCAGGATAGACTGACCTGAACAGCTAACCACTTATTAATTATGTATTCATTTCCAGCAGTCGTTGGATTATTGATGGATTCTCTCTTCATGCCTAAGTTTTTATAGTTATGTCTTGTATTCATCCATGCTGATGGCAGTCATTCACAAATAAGATATGGAGATCTATCCTACACTAACGTCCTCCATGGGGCTTCTTCAGATTGCTGTGATATTTAAAATGGCATGTTTTGTTTTAAATGACAGAGACAATTTGTCAGGGAAATCCTTAAAGATTGGTTGTTAAGATAATTCACAGAGCAACCAAATTAATCAATCTGATCCTGCATTGTAAGAGGGCAAAAAATTACTATAAAGGTAAATCTCAGATGTAGGAAAAAATTGCTGTATTATTTAAGACCTCAAAAAATTACTGAAAGAAAATATTCTCCACCCAAGATTGAAAACAGAGAAATAGGTCAGCTATAGACTGTAGGTTTGAAAGAGATGAGCTACAAAAGAAATTTAGGACAAGAGGCTATTGCATCAGACAGAGGAAGGAAAGGGCAGTTGATAAGCAGAGTCTGCAGTAGGGTGGCAGAAATATTAAGGACCGAGAAAATTCCCTTTCTTGTTTTTCATCAATTTGCTTCACACTTAAGTCGTCATCTACTGCATGGCTGGGAATGCATAAGTATGAGCTTACTTTCTTCTAAATTGTCAACAGAAAGAGACTTAAATGATGAATCTGAGTTCTCCTTTAAGGCACCTGAAAAACAGACCCATTATAGCTTGATTCATATGGAACAACTCACTAGGCTGACACCCACTCATTTCCTTTCAATCACAATGCAGGGGAGTTTCCTGTTTAATCGCTTCTCAGATGGTCATAATTTTGGTAGGTTCATCCTTTCATCTTCCTGATCACCATGAATTCAACATTAGAAAACATCTACCAATTAGAAGTTGCTGTATGGTGTATGCAGAAAACAGTTGGATCAACAAGAAGGCAGAAATTATAAACACATAGTGACAGAATATGGAGAAACTGCTCAGGTGAAAACAAAAAAGAAATCTCATCTTTACTGAATTAATAGACACAGAGGTAGCATATACACTGTAAGATGTTCACACAGGGAATCTGAAGACAGTAGAAGATTTCGAGTAAAGAAACTCAATACAATCAACATCTGCTGATGCTAAAGAAATGAAGATATATTGCCAATAGGGAATCCTTAAAAAAACCCGCCAAATCTGTTGAAAATAACCAAAATTAGGTGATAGAGTAACACTTTGCCTTACTAGTCCCTATAATTCAGTAACTGTTCTGGTTCCATGTAAGGAAATGGACATTCATTTATAAAAAAAAAAAAGAGATAGCATACTAATGTAAATTTAGAGACCTGTTTCAAATTATTGATGTCAATTATCACAAAATCACTGATGTGTCTAACACAGGTGGTAACATGTAGGATGACAGTTTTAGCCATAATAAGGCACATCCTGTACAAGGCTCCTCACAGTACAAAATTGTTTTTCCAGACAGCTTTCTATTCCACATAGAAAATATTTTCCATGAGTCATTTTGTTTAAATGTAAAAGAGAATTAATTTTGGTTGTTCTTATGTCCTTTTATGTTTGCTGTCTAAGAACATTTAGGTGATACAATGTCTGCAGAAAGCGAATTTTATAAGCAGTCTCCTCATGCTCTGTTCTTTGCTGTACATAAAACTCTCCAGTATCCTCCATGCCCACCTAGTTATTGTGTTGAAGATTAATATGATGCTCGGAAAGTGCATAGTAATTGACAGAAAGCAGGCAGTTACTGCAGAGCTCAAGGCTTGCCTTCTCTGTGTCCTAAAATCCATACAAATCCCTAGCTGAATCATATGTTAATAATCTCTCACCTACCAAATGCTTTTCTGCAGCACTAGCCTTTCCTGTTAAGAGTACTAAGGACATTCCTCATTTCCACAATCCAGCAAAGAAGAGAGGCTATTATTCAGACCCTTGTAATCAAGATAGCTGAACAAGGAGCATCTGACCCTCTCTTATTACTTCATGACAAAGATGACTTTGACAGAATATCTGAAGATGTCACTGAGGTAAAAAACTGTTAAATAAAGTGAGCATGCACGGCTGGTCACTGAGAACAAGGGAAGCTGAAAATAGACCCTCCTTCTGAAAAGAAGCATCACCGACTTCAGAAACAGCACCAGAAAGGGTACAATTGAGACAAAATGAAACTGGGGGAAGATCAGGGAGAAAGAGCTTGAGAATTGTGATCTTTCAGAGGGCATGCATAAAAAGGAGCGCTGTGGTGTTAGCTGGTGATTAGGGAGAGCTGTAACAACAGTAGTGAACGTTTAACATGTAGCCTGACATATAGCCTGACGAACTCTAGGAGACGGAGTTAGTGAGGGAGGGCAAGAGATCTTTTTGCCTTTTGTCAGGTTTCTCATTAGCTAATGCTACTGGCAACTAGCTTCAATCAAAATATTTCAAGGGTTTTACATTTCATCCAAGCCTATTAAAGGACCAGTTGCTCACATAAAGAGAGTCTTGAATGAGTTTTATCCACCAGCAACGTTTACAGTCTCTTTCCACCAGAATTTGGCATGAAAGTTGCACAATATTTCTAGAGCATATCTAATGGTTCATTGCATGACACTGCTGGATCTCTGGAGCTGAATCTGGCTGTCTTCTGACCTTGTGCTCAGCTCATCTACCTCATTAAAATGGGATAAAATGGAACTAGCAAAACCCAAAACAAAATTCTTTCTTGTTTAGGGAGATGAATTGGCTCAGTCTCCATCTGGAGGAATGCCAGAGCCACAGAAAAAGAGGGAATGAGACATGCAATAAAGAGTGTGTTGGAGAGAAAGGGGCAAGTGGGACTGATATATTTTGTGACAGATGTACTGTGAAAGTTCACCTTTAGAAAAGAGGACAGGTACTGTTCCTATGAACCAAATACCTTGATTTGGTTTTAAGATTTTAAACAGAGATAATTTAATCCTTAAAAAAACCTAGAAGATTCAGCTATGATATATAAAAGTGGTGGTAATTTTCCATGATGTGCTTTAAGAACTTGATGGAAAAGAGGACAAAATTCAACACATGAAAACCATCACTGAAGTCAGAAACTGGTTTACACTATTTTTGTTCTGGAAATTTTTAAACCTAAAAAGGACAACAGGATGTTTTCTTTTATGGAAAGGTTTGAAAGAATTCCAGTATAACTACAAGAGACAATCCCTCCCTGTAAAGACAAGGAAAACAAGATGACATCAAGTACTTTAAAGGAGGAGTTATTAAAATTCAGTTCTCAGCTAACTGCCAAAATGTAAAGGGTAAGCCCACCATTTTGTCTTCCTTTAAAAGTCTCTTTTTTCCTTTCTTTAGGTCGCCTTTACCAGCAGAGGGAGCAGGTGGAAGAACAAATGAAAAAGGAGCTGACTTCAATTAAACTTTGATCTTTGCTCTTTGTTCCAGACAGAGAAAACAAGGACCAGTTTCAACAGCTGCTGCTAGCGGGCCAGAGTATCCACAGCACAAATACACTTGTTTTGCCTGTGTTCTCCCTTCTTCCTCTTACAGTTCCTGGCAGTAAAGTGGTACTAGAAAGCCTGACAGTTCAACCAGTCCTGTCTTATTTTCAACCCCGTGGACTGGAAATATGTAGCAGAAAATTGAGGCAGAATTCTAGTGGATGACATTTTAAATTCAGGTGCACACTAGTCACAGCCTGTCCTATAGCTTGTAGCAATTTCATTGCATCTTAACCACTTTTCTAGAACTGGGCTCTGCTGTAAATCTGGAAACATCCAGACAATTTGTGTAAAATGAGAAGTCTTAAGGAAATTTATGTCTGAATAATGCAGTGCTTGTTTTCATCTATTGGAGAAGTTTTTCAGTTCGCCTGCATCACACTAGGGGATTTTGTAAGCTAAAGTCTTGTTCAAAACAGTGGTTTTAAGCCATTAAATATTTGTCTGAGAAGGTTCATGTTCTCTTACAAACATCTCATTTTCTTCGCACCTCTCATTTCTACCTATTCACAGTTAGCTTCCTCCGCATCATTTCTGAATACAAAATGGACTTTATACCTAATAATGAAATTAAGTCAAGTAAAATCTCTTACTGTGCATCAAAGATTCTGCAATTTTTTTTTCTGTTTCAGAAAAACTCAGCATTTAGAAGGAGGGAGACTATCACTCTTTCTTTTTGGGAGGTACATAGTCTGGCAACATGAGGTTTTTTCTTTAAAATACTAGTAAATGTATAGGACATGCAAAAGATACTTTAGAAGGATCAGGCACTGTTCTGCCCTCAATATGCAGAAGGAGGTCCAGTGGGATCAGGTCAGAGAGAAATTCCTAATAAAATCTTACAGAAGCGGTTTAGCACTGTGAAGAAGTATACAGGATTCTCTCGGTCCAACCTGAGATTTCTGCTTATTTTTTCTTCTTTTAAACTCAGTCCTGTGGGACTTTGAGCAAGAAATAATTATTCCATAGAGACTAAAGGTGAGAACCAAATAGGTCTGAAAATAATGCTGTTTCCAATAGATCAAAGGTGAGTTATTACTATAAAAAAGTAACCACTGATCAGTTTCTGAAATTCTGACTAGCACTTTACAAAAATGATTCACCACATGGCACAGAGGAAATGAATGGGTGGCTTTGTAACGACTCCCACAGCAGATCTATAGGTGTGGTTTATCTATCCTCAACCCAAAGCGATAAGCAGGGCTTTGAAGACAAAGTGCAGTGTCAAAGCCCTTACCTCCATTGCTGTACCTTAAGAAGCCCACAAAAATCATCAAGAAAACTCTCAGTTTTGAGCTGGTAAGCAGTTTTTTAGAGAAGGTACCAAGGCATTACAAACAACTGGAAGAAGAGTCTTTAAATCTGCCCTCAAAGTGGAAAAAGCTGTGCAGAGCTACAGCAGACATTTGCCTGTCTTCATCATAGAAAACTATTTCAGGCTATATTTGATAAGATGTTTGATGAGGTCATGAGGGATAGAGTTTATGCTAATCAGGTTAGATTTATTTTCTAAAATATAGAAATAAAGCCATTTACTGATTAATATTAACCTCCCATCTATGCTACAGAGTCCCTTTGAGGCCATTTTTCTCTTAACAGAAGGTTTTGATTGACAGACCTAGATGTACATTGAGAATATTACCTAGCCCAGTAGTTGACAAGTTTAGTCCAGTTTTTGGCTCATCAATAGTTTCTCATGGAAGTGAAGATCCCTGAAGAGCGAATTCAAATTGACTGACAACAGACTCAGCTTAGTTGCCTTTGTTGCACCACTGAGAAGTACCTGACCATGGGCTGAAAATCCCTAAAATATCCATGGTCATACACATCCACATGTGAAATAGTCACAAATATAATCCCCTTCAACCTTTTCTTACCCTCTTTCAAGGAACTATTCAGGAGTATCTCTTTACCCTCAGTCTGTCAGGACAATAGTTTTGAGGAATAAGTGGACTCAAGAGCTCAGAAGATAAAATTCCTTTTGCATGCAAATGGTATTCTCTTACTTGGTACAATCCCAGATCAGTCTAATCTTTAATCTTCTCTGTATTCTCTGTTTATAAAATAAATTAAAATAATCAGAAAGGACTGATCATCTCATTAAGTTGGAAGCACTCCCTCTCCAGTGCCATTCAGAGGGGAACAAAGGAACTTCAAACATATCGACATCCAGTTTCCAAAGGAAACTCACAGTCAAGGTTAAACTAGCCCTATTACTTATGCAGTCAGTAAGTGACTTAGATGATGAGTGCTACCTCTTTCATCTGGGAAAGATAATTTATATAAAATAATTTTTATATAATTTAAAAGAATGCTGGCTGCCTGATATTTTGTTTATTTTCAACTATCTCTCTGTCCATATTCCTGATATTTATTTTAATGAAACTAACACGTTGAGATTTTCCTGGTGGGACATTGGGAGCCAGAAATGCTCTACAAGCCCTGTAGAGGGCTCTAAGTGGATTGTCAGCAAGAGGCCACAGATAAACCTGGGATTACTGGTGTCTCCTCTAAATCACTGTTTAAGATCAATGTAATTAGACCATATGTTAATGCCACATACATCAATACTCAACAATGTGTCTTGGTGTGTAGATTAGAGAAAGCATGCAAGAGCTCAAAACCTGATACTTCTGCAGGGCAATTCCTCAAATATCTTGGTCCTTACACTCAGACCCCACTGCAAAAGCCAGGTGGCATCTCTGTAAGAGAGGTAATTACCATGCCATGATATTGCTTCTTTTTTTTACAAAGCATGAGGCTATCTCATCCTTCAATGGATCTTGTCCATCTTTCTATTGCAGAGATAGAGAATTTTCACTATGACTGGGATGTGTACAATCTTCCCTTGAGAGCCCACAGTAAAAACTAAGGAAAGAGGTAAAATGTGATGCTGTCCTGCAGCTGACTTCTACCTACCAACATAGCACAGCTCACTGGTTCCCCAGTGAAATGGCCTGAAACAGCTCACTCAAATCTAGTTAATTCTAGCTTATTTTTTCAACTACTGCTCAGAAGTCTTGATGAATGTTACTCAGCAAGTCTTAAACTCAAAGAACTACCTCCAGGCTATGAAATAGTGTCAGGTCTTTTAAACATGTACATCAATGATCTCCCTGAAACTTGATCTTGTAAGCAGTCTGAGTATTAATTCTTAGGAGTTTTCTGACCTTGAGCATAACTTGAAACATGATTCAGCAGAATACTGTCATAACTGGCAGTTGCAGTTGAATGCTTTGCTACTGTAATTTCTCCTGTACTTCAAGTTTTAGCCTCTCAGTGGAATACAGTCCACATCTGGTCTATCTCATAGTTTCCCTTAGTAGGTTTCTGACTTTCCCTGTCTGTCTGATAACACTTGCTGTCAAATGTCAAAACCTGCCCCAAGATATTGACAATTTTTTGGACCTACCATGCACAATCTTCAAACATTAGCTACCACTTTGCTACACAGAAAGGAGTGTAGTTTTCCAATTTTGACTTCTTCACCACATGTTACATTAGCCAATACACAGGTAATCACACCCAGTATTTTACTCACACTGACTAATAATATCTTACCACATCTCTATTCTGAAAAGTCTGGAGACAAGAGTCATAGCTATCAAAACCTTGCCTGACCTTCTGTTTTATTTGAACCTCTCTCTTTACCCCTCTGTTTAGTTTGACTTGCTTGATATTCTGACATCTCATATGGTCAGCCCTGTTACTCTGGCATTTCAACAGCAGAAAACACAGACCCTATTGGCAGCAACCTGATGAAAATCCTATCATTTGACAGACATTTTATGCTGGGATCTTCCTAAAACACTTCCAGGTTGCTTGAAGCTAGAATGTTGCAACCAGATTATGTTACAGCATAAGGAGAATCTGAACTGTGGGTGCAGGCTATGATTCATAACATACAACATAAATTTCCTAATCAGATGAGGTCTAAGTGCATCAGATTCCATCTCTGAAAATGCTGACATTTCATATTGATGAGATTTACATATACTACTATCTCTAGAATAATTTTTACATGACCACTCTATCGCTGAGCATGTTAAACAACTAGAAGAAGTCAGGAGAACAGATACTTTCAAGGGAGCCTAGCATATGTATTAGTGTTAGGAAATTATAATGGTTCAAAGATGAAAATTACTGTCCAGTTGGTCAACATCTCAGTCTCATTTGACACTGGCATTCAGATCATGCACCCTGATCTCTGACCAACAGGCAGGGCATTCTGTTGGATAGTCACATTTCTCACTCCATATTTTTAATAGATTTTCAAATCACAGATATTGAGCATATCTACCTCTTCAAAGAGCCACTTGGAGTCCTATATATACAAGGATGTTGCTGTAAAATATAGCTGTCACTTCAAGTTACAGTGTGCTAACTACTTCATAACCCTATCAATGCTCCTTCAAAATCAGGCAGGCATCAATTGCAGAGGTGGAAAGTGGAAGAAAGAGGCCTCAGTGCTGATATTTAATAGTATGTTGATTTAAGAAGCACACAAACCTTGTGTATAAATCCTTTGCTTTCACATGGCTACAGCACTATTTATAGTACAAGTGAAAAATAACTAAAAGTTGTAATTTAGCTCAAAGAGCTACAATGCAGCTATAGCTGTGCTGCAAATTGCACACATCTTTAACCTCAGCTGGATTGAGGCCAGCAGTGCCATAAGGAAGTAAGATAATGAATAAAGGCCTATCTTTACATTGCTAGACTCGTCTGATCACATCAGATATTTGTATTGATGCATATATGTACTTGTAATACTCTAGAGGGATATTCACTACAGAACCAGAAACTAAACTATGTCTTCATATTTCTGCTGTTCATAACCTTTAATCATGCTACTTATATTTAGGGAGAATTTCTCTGGAGTAGAGTTCAGCTGATAACTTCTTCCACATGAATCATCATAATGTCTGTTGCTATTTGCATAGCACTGGAAATTATCAAGATGAATTCAAATGACCCTTTTACTCATCAGGATGTAGTTAGTTCTGTTATTTTTTTCTGCAGGTAATTTGTACTCATTGGTAATTGCTGAAGCTTCCAAAGGAAGCAGAAGTCTGAGGAATAGAGGTATTTCTCGAAGTAAGAAGATTTGATTTTAAATCAAATCTTCACATTATTAAAGAAGACACTATAAAAAATAAAGTGCAAACAAATCCAGCAACACTTATCAAAGAACTATCAATTAGGGGCTGAACAATTTTATTGACTATTTTTTTCAGATGGGGGTTCAAGGGTTATTTTAATGAAACCTGTAATTTGGATTCAAAATAAAGTTTTTCATAGAGGGACTTTTTTTCTTCTTCACATCTGCCAGAACACAATTTATTTATGCATAAACTTGGTTTTTACTATGCAAATCTTTTATACCTAAGATTTTCTGGGAACTGGCAGCTATGAATACAAATTTTAAATCCTTTGGACAAGATGCTTAGACTCTTATGTTTAAACAGCACCTCGTTCTTGAAGTGACTCCTGTGGAGTGAGATACAGTATACTTTATCAGGATCTGGCAGTCAGTGGTTTGCTTCATTATTAACATCAATATATTTCAGTTCTGCCACCAGATGCTAAGCAGTTACAGGGTTTTTTTTAAACCAATTACAACAAAATCAAAGCAGAATCCACTGATAGGGTTTTGTTTACAAAAGCTGAAGTCTGATATTGTTATTTATGTGGCAACTGGTTCATATTTGATTCACAAGCTTCTCTACACATAATCTATCTCACAAGCCCTGAAACAGACCTAAGGATGCACTAACAGGATTTGCTTTTTATCTGTTATCTGAATATTCATTTAAGAAAAGGCTATAGATGGCTTATTATATGACATTAATTGCTAAGCTGGGAGTTGTGTGTACAATTTCTCTAAGTCCACAGTGAATTATTTGTGGCAGGGCAAATCTTTATGTGAGGATATGGAGAAGGGGAAAACCAAATATTCTTGACTGTAATTGACAATTAAAATGATTGAAAGTCAGTTGGCTTCTAGCCTGTAGGCGGCCATAGTTTTATTTCATTCTTCCCCTTTCCTAAAGACAGCAAGAAAGAGAAAATGTGATAATAGTGAAGAGACTACAGCTCTCTGGAAAGCTTAGGAATGCATTATGTGTGGAATGATTTCAGTGAGCTCAGGATGTCAGCTCACATGAAATAGGAGATTAAATGAGAGTGCCTGAAGTACTAACAGCTCCCGGCTGCCTGCTTTCTCTTTGCTGGAGGCTGCTGCTTCACATGCAAGGAGAGCAGCAAAGGCTGTGTAACCTCTCCCCCACCCTCATATTTACAATGGTTTATAGGTGAAGGTTAGGGTAAATTGAAACCAGAGCTGCTGACCTTGTCAGGCTCAAAGGCTCTTTTGCTGCCTATTCTCTATACCTGTTTCTGCTGTGTCTCCCTCAACAGAACCTGCTGAAGAAGGGCTGGTACGCAGTAATATGACCTAATTGCTGCCTCCCAGTACCTGAAGAGAGCCTACAAGAAAGACAGAGAGAGAGTTTTTGCAAGGGCATGTAGTGACTGGACAAGGGGAATAGCTTCGAACTGAGAGAGGAGGTTTAGATTACATATCAGGAAGGAATTCTTTATTGTGAGGGTGCTGAGACACTGGAACAGGTTGCCCAGAGAAGCTGTGGATGCCCCATTTCCAGAAGTGTTCAAGGCCAGGCTGGATGAGGCTCTGAGAAGACTGGTCTAGTGAAAGGTGTTCCTGCCTGTGGTGAGGGTAGGGCGGGAGGGGGGAGTGGGTTGTAACTAGATAACTTTTAATGTCCTTTCTAACCCAAATCTCTATGATATTGTGATTTATAGGGAGGTGGCAACAGCTTCTGGTCTTTTAGCTTAGTTTGACGCCACTGGTGAATCAACAGGAGTAGTGCACAAGCAACCTATTAGCAATTCTCCGCTGCTGGCATTAGTGAATTAGTGACTGAACAGCCTGTTCAGTCCAGATTTGGCTAACTGCTGAAGGACCTGAGAGCTTTGTGAAATTTCCATGGCCTAAGGAAGCAGAAGAAAATAACCTTGGGACAGTGGAGAAACTCCCATCTGATGTTCCTTGTCAAATACTCTGGAGCAAAGGTGACTTACAATGCTACCAGCACAGCAGATGGGTCCAGCACCATTTTTACATCTATGGTTGCACACACACACACACACACACACACATACACACACACACACACACATATATTTGCATTATTTCTGTGTAACACTAAAGTCTGTGTTACTGTTTGAAAGGATCTATTAAACTCTCAGCAAATAAAAGCTTCCCTTCCCCGTCATAGATTGGTTTTCCCCCCTTTCCCATTTAAATACTTATATTGCACTTTAGAATGGACAAAAACAGCAGGAAGAAGGAAAATACTGCCCCAGAAATTAGGAATATAAGAAACTGGTAATGGGAACAAAGTTAAGCTGAGTAAGGCAGCACAGCAAAATCTTCATTAAGAACTTTCAAATGAAATTCTTTGCATCTCAAAATCGCAGTGAATCAAAATCAATGACCATACCCTACCAAGGATAAAAGCCACACATTTCTAAATTATCTGACAGATGAATATGACTGCAGAGTCTAAAGGCCACTTAGTTCAATAGTTGTGACAGTAGCCAGTGGCAGATATTTCAGAAAGAATAAAAGAAACAGAGCAAAAAAAGGATTATATTTTTGTAGATATTTTTCCCCAGCTGCTATAAACTGGCAATGTGATATTGCATGGTTCTTCCGGAAGCATTTTGATATGACACCCTTCTATAAAAGCTCTATTATTTACCTATGTATCCTATAGCATAAATCCCATGATTTTGCATGGTATGGAGGTCAGAAGTACACATCCTTGAATCACAATGGGAGCTTTCCTTCCCAATGAAAGTAGGTTTAAACAAAAGAACTACATAGAAGCCAGAAACGATTGTGTAAATAGCTTTAAGTCATCTTAAGTACTTTAGGACAGTCAGGCAACAGTATCAAGCATTAGGAAATTTTTGCACTGGGAGGCAGATGGAGAATGTGTCATATCAGAAATTACTGGGAATTTATTGAAGTCACATTTTTCAGTGGAAAGCACTTTTTGTAAAGGAAATTTTTTTCAGTAACACAAGCTACAACCCTGCCAGGAACCCTACTGTGGCTCAGGGATGGTATCTTTCTTCCCCACCCCATCCCTACCTGACCATTGCTCTCTTTTGGTCCTTGCAGGCCTTCTCCCTTGCCCAGAGGGAAGGGCCTTTTCAAAGAGCAAAGAGCAGAGAGACCAAGTGAAGAGCTCACCCTTCTTTCAGGAAATTAGACATCCAAAGCCAGCATTTATTCTCAACAGGGACTATTTTAAAGATCCAAAAACATCACTGACAAAAAGCTTTCCCAATGTGCAGCCTAAATTTTCCTTTTTTAGCATGAGTCAGTGACTTCTCGTTATACAATCATCTGCTCTGAAGTCCTGTGAAATTTCTTTCTTTTTGTATCCCCAAAATACATTGATGCTGTCCTTTAATTCCCTTTTATGATATATTTGAAAAAGCATTACCTACATAGAGATGACATTTCAAGTCATGCTATCATTTGATTTTGTTCTGTAAGCACTTAGGGAGTGTAAGAAATCAGAGATAAAGTCAGATGACAGGCCTTCACACTGGTAAGATTCAGGGGAATTCCGGGAGTGTGCTAGATACTAGTGCAGGTGTCCTTTTATATTTTTATTTTTATCTCTCCAGTGGCCCACAGATGTCTAAAGGCCTCAGAAACTACTCCATGAGGTCCAGCCCAAGCCTTACAGAGGCAGTCATTTTCTAAGGGTCTCAGTCAATAGTTTAGACAATACTAATTACATTATTACATAGGTGAACAGTGCCATGAGAGGGCAAAGTCAGGGAAAAAGTGCTTGCTTAATTTAATAGTCACTATGACTGCAGTGTCACACATTCTAGTTCTCGGGTCAGAAGTCTTGATGGGTGTTTTGGAACAACACTACAGATGCATATGTATGCATACCTGTGCACAAAGATATTTCCAACTTCCTTCTTAACATGATCTTTCTAACTCCCCCATTGCAACAGCTGCCTTTTAACCTTTCCTCCTTCTTTTCAATCATGTGTTATGATGTTGGTCATAGTATAAAGTTTGTTAGCCTAATGCAGCGAGGTGTGAAAATCCAGATCCAAAAACTTTTAACAGTTTTCCCTATCACCATGCAGAGCAAGACTAGTATTTCTTTTTGGTAATTTGAGAAGTTTATATATAGACCCTATATAGCTTTGACTTTTGCTCCTGGTGTACTTTGCTAAGAAATAGTACATAGGGATTTTGTCCATTATCACTCTCTTCTTTTCTTTTGGTGCCAGTGCTTCCCCCCTCTCCTTTTCTTTCTCTGACATACACTGAAGTCCCTTTCATTCACATTTGGTGGCTTATTTTTCTCTGTGTCTATTCAGCTCTTCAAGCAACTCCTTTCTTTTGCTAGCTCTATCTAATATTCTCTCCTTTCTTTTCTCTTTCTACCCCTTAGGCTGGTTAAAGGCTTTTCCTTTTTTTTTTTTTTTTTTAAAGTACGAGTCTTCTGTAGGGCAGACAGGCATTCTTAGATAGGCTGTCATAGGATGCATTCAATCCAACAGCATGTTATTTCATTAAAATGACTGGTGCTGATGATGGGATGTTTGGACAGTACTTCCACCTTGTCCTTGCTTGCCCGAGTTCATGGCTTAATTATGTGAGTGGAGGGAGAAAAAAGGGGGCTGGGAAGACAAAAAAACTGTCCCCTGCAAATATTAGGGAGGTTGAAAATAGCAAAGAGAGCTAGAAACAACCGACCCTGAAACAGAAGTATTTTGATTTACAGACTGATGTGATTTTAGTATTTTTGTGACTGCCAGAGTGTGTGACCATTACCATAAACAAAGAAAATGGAAATTAGGCTTAAAATGGAAAGCTATGCAGAAGGTTCTTGTTATGTCACTCCTTCTGGCAGAAAAAGCAGGAAGAGTGTGCTCAGATTTCCCAAGATATTAGACATGTGGTGGTTGTTCCAAATGTTGCTAATACAGCTATGAAAATGCTTTCTGAAGAGTAAATACGCTCTTTTTTTCTGTGAATTGAAACTGTGGCTTCTTTCTTTCTTTTGCATTTTCACACCCCAAAAATATTTAGTTTGAAGACATTTTCCAGGCTCACCTTTTAAAATAATTTATTCAGAGTAGTCTGAGTTTCAGCACAGCTAAATGTATAGGAGAACTGGATGCAGTTACTTATATAAACCTTCCTGTAAGACTAAATATTTCCTGGATCAGGTCCTGTATTTGTTACGTTTTATTAGATAAAATAACAAACACTAGAACTTACCATAAAAATTGAAACATGTTTCACTTTACCAAAAAACCCCATTTTTACCTCCAATCATACTAGGGAAAGCAGGTGCCATTTAAAATCCAGAACATTGTCTGTGGTTTAAAAGAAGTCATTAAAAGGTCACACTGATCTCAGTTATAAAACATGGTACTGCCATCACCATTCTTAATTTCCCTTCAATAACTGTTCTCTTCCTGTTTGCTTTCCAAGTTTGCATCTTCCAAACAAAAATTTCTAAAACCAATCTTCCAGATCTGATCACTATAGCTACAACTCTGTCTTCAAAAAATTTATGCCAGACCTTCTACCTCTGTTTAATCAAGCAAGGAGATAAGGACTGTTTCAAAACTAAGTTGATTTTGGAAAAGTAGCAAAGAAAATTCAGGGGAAAAAAAGCAAGAAAGTGTTTAAATACATGTACTTCTTTGGATCACAAATATCTGTGAGCACTCCCATAGTGTGTCATACATTTGTTCCAGCTCTATTTTCTCACATCACAGGATTATCTGTTCTATCTCAGAGTTGTGACTCTTGGATCTATAATGCAACACTTGACATCAGTTTGGCTCATGGGATGTTATCTTTCTCATTATAAACTAATTAATCTTTTGAAAAAGTAGTGTCCTACTTTCAAATCAAATTCTTCTAAAAAAAAATCACATTTCCAAACATGAAACACATACCTTTTGTCTGCTTTTGCAAAAAATTAAATCTCTCTTATCCTGGAATAATTTTAGACAGTTGTCATATCACACTGAATTGTCTGCTTCAAGAGCTCTATTAAGGACAGGCAAACTTATTTGAATAATGCAAGAACTGGTCTAACCCTTAACATTAACCTCAAAATACCACCAGACTGAAGTTCAAAGAAATTCAGCCAGCCGTTGCATGTCTCCCTTACCCACAAATATTTTCACCTACCTCAATACATCTTCATTTTAGAGAAAACTGAGAAGTGATGTAAGCAATCATTTCTTTCTTTCAACTGAACTCAACAACAGAATAATTCCCATATTTTTCATCCCAATCAGTGGAAGAGGTGAAAAGACAATGCCTATGAAGTGTCAAAAACTACAGATAAATTTTAAAAAAACAAACAGCAAAATTCAAACTTCACTAGGCTCACCATCAGTGTATGATAGATGAGATGACATTACGTCTTAAAAAATTTCAGAGCAACAAGAATAAAAGAGAAAACAATTCAGCCAGCAGACGGAAAATGAAAGATTTATGACTTTTCCTAACTATATTAGAGACTATTATGTGAAAGACTTTATGCAAATACTTACTGGAAATTTATGTATAATATTATCCTCTGGCAGATTTTTTTTGCCTTCTGTGTGTAACAGTCAAACAGAGTTTACACGCCCATCTAGCAGAAATGGAAAATTAAAGGAATTTCCCTACACATTTCTTTTTATAACTGGAAATATACTTGCTTTTTTTTCAAGTTTTATAAGCACTATATCAAATTTTAGCTGTGAAGACAGTGGGAGTCTTTACTGCATTCTCTGTAAGGAGTGGGCCTATTGAAAATTCTGACTGGAAAAGAAAGAGTCCTACACAAAAGGCAGCAAAACAGAGAACTTATATTCAGCCATAAAACCACAAGACTGACTTTGTATTTTGTCTATGAATATGAGAAAAGCATCAGATGAAAACTTAGCAGGTTGCTCCATGGGAGGATTCCTGATAACTGGAAGCATCTGCCATTAAACTAGGAGTCCAATTCCCATCTGATGATCTCAGGCTACTGATACTCACAGGGCATTTGTTATGAGAAAATACAGCAATATGCTTATTATCCCTAATTTGGCTGTGTACATTTGTTTTTCACTCATCACCTCAAATTTCAGTCCAGTGGGCTTAGTAGGAGTACTTCTATATACTTTAAGTGCACTGAATATATGTCATATCTGTTGAATGGGCAGTAAAAAAAATATATATGGAGATTCACACAAGCAGTGTGAATCTAAGCTGCATACTAGATAGTAAGTCTTTAATCAAATTTAGTCGCACTCATTCTCTTGGCTTTGTTTTTCCTCTTCTAGATGACAGTTTCTAGTGAATAAACACACGTAACTGTAGGCAGGTCTCCTGCTCTTAACTGTTGGGATCAGTTTTCCTCAAATCCTTTACATTTTCATAATTTTTGATGTTTGAGGTGAGTCAGTGCTGCTCAGCAACAATGGGTGTCTCTCAGAATTCACACTCCATGAATCAAGTTCAAGATTTAGACAAAAAACAAATAAATTATTATCCAAAAGTGACCAATGTTGTTTACATGGAAGGTTGTTTTTGATGCTTTTGTTTTGAAGCTGCTTGATTGCAAGGCAAGTGATGCTTCTTTTGCTGGTCTCCTGTATCTAAGGGAACGACCTTGAAGAAAGGCCTTAACCCTTGGCAGCGTGACTGAATCCTGAACTCAAGCACTTTGCAGCGTTTCATAGGCACTGATAAGTGCACGAGTGTTACTGTTATCTTCCGTCCTCCAGAGGCACATACCTGACTGTGCTGGAATGGAGCTGGGGCGTGGGCACAGATAATGAATGTGTCTGGAGATGGAAAATGGTGAGTTCCTGTGTGATGGGTGAGAACAGAAGAATTTATTTGCTCAGATTCTGACTTTGCTCCTACTGCTCACCTGCCAGCGCAACTATTTTGGAGACTGTGCGTTTGATTTTCCTCTGTACTTCGGTGTCAGTACACAAGCCAGAACACTGCAGCTCTTAAGAGTGCTTTACAGCACAATGGCATATTTTAAAGATGACAGCATTGCGAACTGTTCCAGAGGAGCTATTTGGCTTTTAGGATGACTGCTCTAGAAAGAATTCTCGGGTTTAACAGCGCCAGGAAAGGGGGCAAGAGAAATACAGATGCTGCAATCTGGTTACGGAAATGACAAGCTCCTGTGCTGTAGTACTTAAACAGAGTCTCCAGCCGACACCATTTATGAGCTGTTACATACGGCTGCAATCACACACGGGCTCAGCGAGGCTTTCCATAGGGGTCACATTTGTTTTCACATTCACTTTGTAAATGAGTTTGTAATGTGGTGCAAATGGTAGCAAATGGACGTTAAATGAGGCTTGTATGTAGACTGAGCCTTTGTAAATATATAGGCTATTTTAAAAGCAAATAATAAGAAGGCAAGCTAAACAACAGCAGCCTCTGCGACAGAATCCAGTGAAAAAGGAGTTGTTTCACATATACAGCGTTTTGAAATGTGAATTTCCTGTTTAAACTGTCTTCAATCCAGCCTCAACTTCTCTCTCCATACTAAAGCTGCAACATATTTTACATTGCCATGGATACTTTGGACTGAAGACAGTGTGCACTAGCAATGAAATTTTCCACAGGAAACTATTCCAAGAACCTGTCCCACACTGCAGTGCTCATACAGAGTTTTTGCTCAAGCGTATACAATCTTTTTCTAAAGGCTATGACTAGCTGGGACTTCGGCTGCCTGTCTGCAAGTTTGGAACAGGCCCAAGGTATTACCACTCTCTGGGATAATTACTGCTAACTGCATTTTGCTATCACTTGCCCTTGCTAGCTGTTTACACCCCCCTAAGAAGGGTCTGATAGACTGCAGGAGGACACTCTTTAGAGTGCAAAGTAGAAATACAAGTTGACATTTTAAAAAGTCATTGGGAGACTAAAATACAAGCAAATTGTAATGGTGGCCAAACAGAAGTGAGTGCACAGGAATTACATGGAGTTAAAAGTATTAGAGGTTTAAAACGGAAATAGTAAGAAGAAATTAATGTGATACAAGCACCTTACATGGGAAAAAAAAAAACCAAAAATTTGGGGTGGGGGGTGTTCATTTTTAAATTTTTTTTTAATATTAAAACAAAAGGCTAGTTTAGGCAAATTGCATAATGAACTTTTACTTGCCTAGAAAGGTGAGGATCTGTTACTTCTCTTTATCTGTCTCTCTTCTTTTCTTCCTCCATAGGAATTCAACCTAACATCTTTTTTCCCATCCAGTAGTGAGCTCCCCTCAGGGCAGCATTCATTTATGGACTGCAAGGTTGAGTCCTTCATAATACTTCTTCCCATTAACAGTATCATAGTGATGCCAAGATTTTTGAATGAGATGTCAGTGGGGTTCTAGAGGTAATTGGAAAGGGTCTTCTTTCAGTAGAAGCCTCCATGCCTAGGTAGTCCAAGCTCAGCTGGTGGCTGAATGTGCAGTAAATACCTCCTCTCCACCAGCTGGGGCACAGAACAATCCTTTCCCCAGAAAAGCCTTTCCACTCTACCTTTCCCTTCTGGCTTCCAGTGGCTACATGCACGCAAGTTCTGCTCTGTGATGATGCTTTCCCAAGAGAATCAGGAGAGCCTCAAGGAGAGTGGCCCAGACAGTCTCCTTCCCCACTGTTAGAGTAGGCAGGTCACACATAGGAGTATCCCAGTCCTCAGGAGGACAACAGATGGATGGCCACAGTAAATCCAGGGCTGTGCAAGGCTGTCAACATGTCACAAAATTAGTCACAGAGATAATGATACTGAAGTGGTATTATGTATTTAATAACTGTTTATAATTGTCATCAGTTTGAATACCTCGAACTTAAGAAACTTAACACTATAGATTCTTCTTCCTGGATGTGAACAGTCTGCATTTGTGCCTCACCTCAATTACGTCTATTACCTCTGAGGGCAAAATTTCTCTTTGGAAGTTACAGAGTTCTTGCCTAAAGCAGAACATTTTCATCTGCTTCCCATGAAAACTTTTAAAATATATCTTCCATTTGATATTGGTACCCAGTTGATATCCAACTGATACTCTAATTTTCATTGATCCTCCCTTTTAACTGAGTGCACATTTTTTGGGTGTGCAGAGAAATGTTGAGTGTGCAGGGAAATGTTGCAACACAATATAGCTGTTTGAGATATTCATTTTGCTGTACACAGTTATTCTAAAACAATCTTAACAAGTAAGATTGCAAACACTTTATAGTTTGTACTATATATAGTATGTACTGCATAGTCACTTGTAGAGTACTCATTTCTCAATCTGAAAATATTCTGGCAGAAAACCTATAAAAATAGTTGCCATACACTCTCTTCTCTTTGCATGCTATATTTCTCCCTGTTTCCCTTCAAAGAGAAGCAACATTTCCTCCTGGTCTAATAATACGAAATGCCCATTTAATATAGGAGTAAGAAATCTATTTAAAGTTTTTGTAAATCTCAGCCTCAGTCAGTAGCCTGGACTACTTCCTCACTTATCTTAGATTTTTTAAGTAATCCATTCCTTTCTCTCCAAAACAGGTGTTTATTAAGTATTGTTCATCTTGGATTCTGGGTGAAAGCTTTATGGACAGCAATGCCTCTTTATTCTTTTTCTTACCAGCACACATTCCATTTTTTAAATGTGACTTTTACCATTGGCTTCTAAATATTCCTGAGACTCATTCTCTAGTTGTTCTACTTTTAATTGGTCACATAAAGGCACCACCTTTGCTCTCTGTGAATATCATCTTGGTTGAATGCAAAAAGCTTCCCAGATCAAATCTATCAGGAAGTACTTCAGACTATATGAGATGACTGCAATAAATTTAGTGGTCAGTTGATATAGCAAGACACTGAAGTATATGTATTATCCTTCAAGATATTATAAGATACATGTAGTATATAGTATGAAAGAGTAAATGGAGTTTCAAAAATTATGATTCATCACCCTCCAAGTCTTATTCTGATCCATTGCTCTTAACAAACTTGTAGCCTTTCTAAATATGCTGTTCTGGACAGTACTCATCTATCCTGAGCTCTTGTCAGGTGAACCTAGGACTTCATTAAAATTGCCCCAGGAAGTTAACTTCCTCTTTCCTGCAAGCTGTAAGAAAACTAGAGATTTACAAAGAAATGAAAGAGGAAATATTCAAGACAGGATTAAAAAAAATTTCCTTTAGGTAACATTTGAACAGAAGCACCTACCTCCTTCATCTAGCAACTCGATTTTTAAGAGACTCAATATATTGAGCCAGTAAAATTGCCACATCCCACTCCCACTCAAGAAAGCATAAATGCTCAATTTCAGTGTCTTTATATGTTTTGGGGGTTTTTTTCTTGTAATGGCAAAATGGCAGGAAACTACTACTCTACATTTTGGAAAGTTCTCTTTCATCCAGATCTTTGAAATTTTATAAAAATAGTTTTCCTTGGTTCTATCATTCCACCACTATTATTTTATTCTTTTTTAAAATTATATTTTCAAAGTATGACTCTTTTTCTCTCAGCTTAAGGGTTACAAATATTTATATAACATTGATTATCCAACAGTACAGATTTTATTTTAATAGATATTTCATTCTTTAAAAGAGCTAGTGAAGATCTGACTTTCCTCTAGGTCTTGACAATGTATTGTGATTTCACTCTTTTTGGTTTCAAAGCATTTTCTAGTGTATATTAGTGCCATAAAATTTCTGATGGAAGTCACAATTAACCTTAATTTAATTCTCTGTCAACACATCCTGACTGTTTAATCCATTCCCCTTGTCATCATCCAGGAATGCAAATATTCCTTACTGTAGAAAAGAGAATAAAAACTCAGTTTCCCTAGGCCTCCTCTAGAGAGGGGTTGCTAGCCTTTTCTCAAGGCACCAGTGGAAGGTTCTTGACTGAGAACATGGGTGAAGCTGTGGCTCTGTGATATATTTGTTGAAGACTGGCATCTTGCCTCACTTCTCTGATACAATTGCACCAGGGCTTTCCTCTCAGCCTCAGAAAATTCATTTTATTATATCCATTTCCAGGAGTTTTGTCTCTAGTATTTCCTGAGATGTTTCACCTTTCACTTGAAATTCTCTCCTTTATATTGTTCAGTGTTAATCAGATCCATTTGTGACTTTTTTCTTAAAATTTGTGGTCTTCTTATGCCTGTACTTAAATGTCATCTTTATTTCACCTATAAGATTGCTATGAAGTATCATGGTGCTGTCACTTGATGTCTACATCAGATTCAGATTGTATTTTTAGACTGTTTTCCAACCCAATTCAGTTCTTCAGGGACTTAATCTCTTCCTTTTTTTATGATGTGTCCTTGACATAAAATAAGGTATTTGAAAGGAAAATACTATATTTCATATTTGCTGTTTTACCACAGTCCATAATATTGCTCACTTCCTCTTGCTCCCTTAAAGCAGCCAAAGATGGACCCTGAAACATTTCTGGTTTATATCCTCTCTTCAAAAAGGCTACAGACTTCTTCAGAATCTTATCCTTCCGTTTGAAAGAGTGCAGTCTTCATATTATTAATTTCTTGGCAGGGTTACAGAGAGATTTTTGGGCTCAGCCTACAATGATTGCTGGATTTGTTTCCAGTTGCACAAAAAAGTGAAGATCTCGCCTGAAGTATTTAATAGGAACTCCCCTCTTTACACCTCCTGTGAACTTCCTCTTCTCACTCTTATATTAGTTTTTCCTCTATGTTTTTTCTCTACAAACTCCTGGTTTTACTCTTGATCTAATCTTGATTTATTTTGCAGCTTTGTTCCCTGCTGAAAGATTTTCCACACCTCTTACCTTTTCAGACCAGTGACCCTTTCTGCTAAATCCTTCCATCAGATTTAAACACTTAAATCCTTACCTCTTCGGGGGATTTTCAGAGATCTGATTTTCTGATATCTGCCTGCTGTTAACTCCTCAAAGTGTCTCTGGTAACTGGGCTTGGTTTTGTCACTTTCCTTTTTCTAGTCTCTATACTCTTTTTCTCTATAGTAACCATCTCTTGTAATTTGGGCATTGTGTGCTCTTCTGTGCTGAGGACTCCCGGGATTTTGGTTGGTTGGTTGATTTGGGTTTGGGGTTTTTTTTGTTTTGGTTTTTTGGGGGTTTTTTTTTGGGGGGTGTTTTGGTTTTTTTTTTTTTTGTCATGGGGCGAGAGAGTAGGAGGAGAAATAGGACCATTTTTCGTAGTGGTCCTCTAAATAGAAGAAGACAAGGAGCAATGATATTTCCAAATCACATCATCATCCCCTTGAAGCTCCAGTTTGAGCAGCCATCTGCTCCTGCATCCCCTGGTGGTCGCCTAACAAACCATTTGTAATGCATTCATGAGGTCAAAATTACTTCAGCTGAAGTCAGTGACATGGTTTAGCTATCCAGGGAATGTAAAAATGCATAATTCAGGCATTTTGTTGTGGGACTGCACAAACGGCGGTTACAGAAGCACACACAGAGGCAGTGACAAGCTAAGTTTGAGTTCTGCATAGAACAATTTAAATCACATTCCTTGCTTGTTCACAGCTATTTCACACCCCTGTACAGCTATAATTCCTCTGAAGCAAAGGAGCACTTAAGTGACAAGTCCCCGTGTTAAGGACACACAACAGGGATAAACAGCAGCTTTTTCCTCTCTGCATATCCCAGGCAGGATATGGAGTCTGCACAGCTCAAACCCATTATGAAGAATTAGGCAGTAACCTGTCTCTCTCCTCATGCCCTACACTTGGTTTTAGTAACACCTGTTATTAAAAGCAAAAAAACTATTCATTGACAAAGCTTGATGGGCATCTTCTGACTTCAGTTTTTAGTTTTAAAAGAGTATCTGAAATCACTTTCACTGTCCCCACTGTGACAACTAAGACTGTGCTCCTACTTGTGACAGGATGACACCTGTGGTAGAAACAAGAAGCCCTGATTCATTTGCTCTAGGATAGCATATGGTCCAGTGATTGGACTGCCGGCATGGGATGTGAGAGATAAAAGTTGGGATTTGCTGCCACAGCTCATTTTCATCAGGACAATACCTATCAAGAGTATACTGCTTAACTGTCTGTGCCATACGATGCTGCTAAATGCTGCCTGCAACCTGGTGGATATCCTAGGGCCATGCCATTAAAGGCACTGAGGAATGCAGAAAAGCAACAGATTGAGGAAATCAGAGGTCAGACTTCCTTGGTGAAACTCCTTTCACTTTGTAGAAGTCAATAAAAACCCAATATGGCTGTAGACATTCTTTAGGCCTTTACTTTAAAAATTTCAAAAGCTTTTGACTTTTATGGAATGGGGAATATTTTGAAACCTCAGAAAATTAACACTGGTATTTTTTTATTCCGTACATTTTTTTTCTTGACTACAAAGGAAAGCTGAACCTCTTGGCTGGCATTCAGAATGCCTAGATTCAATTCCTGCTTCTCCTGGGGCTTCCTATGTAAATTCTGCTATCTTGCTTTCTTCTAGTTGAAAAAATGGGAATATTTCCTTTATACTACTAGATATCAAATTTGCATCTTTGCCTGCTCACTTCTTTCTGTGTTTCTGTTATGGGGTCTTTCTTCAAGAGTTCTGAATTTGAATAAATCTTTTATCCTTTCTTAGAAGTATGCTGAGACCTTACGGAATTTCAGTAGTAGTAACAAGCAATCTGCTCAGGTCACATTTCAAACTTCATATTGGAACAGAAGCATTGCACTGTATCATAAACACAGGAGATCTCCTGAGCTAGCCCTCTTTGGGGGGGATCCAGATTTTTTCAATGATCTCAATCAATTTGCATTTTAGAAACTAGGAAATTTGGAGTTTTAAAAATTTATCAACTTCTCAAAGCTATTCTGATTCATTGTGGATGCACCAGAGAAGTCAGCTAAACCATATTTCTGGAACACTACCTAATCATGCTACTGCAGAATTTGATTCTAAACCCTCATTTAAGAAAACATTTAGACCTGTGTTTCAGTCCACCTTTTGGGATGTGATAACAAGCCTCATTTAATAAAACATTTAGACTTGTGTTTCAGTCCACCCAATATGATAACAAGCCCTCTCATGTGAGAATGTTCTCTGAAGCTGAAGCAGCATGTAGTAGCCTGATGTGAAAATGTGCTGAAGAGAGTATAAAATTGAGGAGAGTATAAAATTGACCTTAAGCTTGAGTATAATATGCCTTTATCTGATGTCATGTTATGATAGGTACTGATTGTGGTATAGCTGCAAGCTAGGTCTGAACTTGATTCCTCCCTAACTGGCAGGTCTGGTATTTTATCTGGGACCACTTCAAACAGCCCTCCTGGCCCGGCTGTGGGTTGCCAGCCCTACAGTTCCCCTGGTTCCTGTTCACAGCTGCAAGGGGAGTTGGCTTGGTTTGCTGCTCTCAGAAATATTAATCCTTCACAAAATAGCAGGGAAGAAAAAAATGCTAAAGAAAGATAAAGATTTGTCTTCCCTCAGATCAGAATGCTGAAGCATTTTGCCCTATGGCCACACAATCACTAGATTGAGAGGAAGGAAGAGTGTGGGAAGCTACAGCTGCAGTAATGGACAGGGACTGCTCATATTCTCAGCAGCCTGCAGTCACAGCGTATTAGGTGTAATGTGAAACTGCACCCTTGGTTGCTAAGAGAGAGCTCTGCTCGCTTCCTTTGAAATAGCGTGATAGCTGAACTGCTCCACAATACCAATGTACATCACACACGGGTGCTATTACAGCCCATCTCTGCCATTCAGACTTCACTAAGCTGAGAAACTCGGTTAGCAAAATGTTAACTGCTGCTTCCTCTGCTGCTTCTCTCTGCTTTGCCATCATGATCTCTTGTGTGTTTAGTTCATACCACTTTCAATAATCTTTTCTCTTCATTATGGAAAAATACTAAGGCTTTAGCTAACTCCCTGGAGAATATGTCTGAAAGAAATCTACTTAAACTAGCAATGACCACATTACAGACTTAGGAATTTTCACTAAATCTGAGTGATGAAAGGTCTCAAAAATCTTCCAGTTGGTATGGTTTCCCTATCACTATTAGAGAAGTCATAGACGTATGTTGAAAGACACATTGGAATTAAGACGTGAGAGGACATGATAACTACAAGTGATACCTTGATGGTTTCTTAAGTTGTTTCTTTTTTCCAGAATTATGAAAATAATGTCAATTCTGACATGAATGATCTCAGAGCATGAATATTTTTCACAGACAAATAATCTGCCAATCATTTTGGGTTTATTTGGTTAATCTATTTCAAAGTCAACATTTATGCATTTTCTTTACAGATGCTAATTTTTTCTTGTATGTTTTTCAAATGAAATTGGCAAGTGATTAGTCTTTATTAAAGGATCAAACTTTGCAGATGCAAAAGGGAATTTAAAATTTGCTGCATTTTGTGATATTGAGATCATCATGAAGACAAAATGCAAAGTTATTTCACCTACTTAATCTGATGCATAAGCCAGTTTTTGTGAAGTGTCCAAATGAATAAGCATTTTACCCACTTTGAAAAGTTAATTATAGCTGGTAACATCACTGACCACAGTGCTTCAGATTGCAAGATGGTTTCCATGTTATAACTCTACCTTAATGCATTCACAGCTTTCTGGAAACACTCACTTCTTGAAACAAAATTTCTTATTCTTAGATTCTGTCTGATGGTGGTCTGTCTTTATAGAGATTAATTATGAGGGAGTGTTCAAACGTGTGGAAAAAGGAAGCTATAATAAAACATATTTGTATTTGTGTCAGCCGCTCACTTCTGACATTTTCAGAATCCACAGCCTAAACCAAAGCCCATAGGAATGAATGGAAATAGCCGCAATAACTCCAGTGAGCTTTAGATCAGGTTCACTGTAGTTAATAGAATTATCCTTATTTGTTTTAAAAATAATGCTGGGGTTTGGATCAGAGACATGCTGGTCCAACAGCGAATACTATGGCAGGCCTTTTGTTTGTTAAACCCGGACATGTTGTTTGCAAAAAACTTGTCTAGACACAGAATATTGTTATTTACAGCAGTAAATGTCAAATTACTCTATTTCTACCAGAAAAAGAAAATGGAAAAGTCTTTCCCAAGCCCACAGCATTTTAAACTAATAGTCTGGTTGGTACACAAATTACATGCTCAACTCAGAATCATGGAACAGCTGAAAATCCTTATTTATTATGAATTAATGTTTCTCTCATTGAAGTTACTGAGTCTTTATCAGTAGGAGAAGGGCAAGACTAATAACTAATACTTCTGGAAAAAGCTTTTCCTTAGCTCACATTTTTACCAGAAGTATAGCACTGATTAGCTGAATAGCCATTAAACTTTCAAATTCTCTGTAAAAGAGAAAGAACCAGACCAGCAAGTTCTTCAAGCTGAAGAACTTCTGGATAAATCATTACCCAAATATCCAACATTAAGGGAAAAAACCCAAATCTACATGCACTTCTCCCACACACATGTCTAGTCTATTATTAAATCCTCAATGAAATTTGCATAGCTACAACCACAGGCAGTCTCAGGAAATGCTAAATGTCAGTGACACGAACAGCACTTAAGGCAGCCATCCTTAAGGCAGATCAGAACACAAATAAGGAAGAATGGGAATTTCTAACAGAAAAGACCAAGCACCACAGAATTTTCTCTGGAGCTTTAAATTAGGGATTTTCTGAGGGCTCTCCTCAACACCTTGAAAATTCTGGTATCTAGTATACAGAAGTCACCTAGATGCTTCTTTAAATCAGGAGAGACCAACACCTCCATAACATTTATTCCTGCCTGTCACAGGATGAATGCCTAAGCTACTGAAGCATGGTACAAGTTCAGACGACAAGTCCACAGAGACAGATAATTTTTAGATGCAAGAGGATTTCTCCTTCTTCCCCTCCTAAAGACTCCCTGCTTCTTGCTTTTTCAATGGTGAGATTATCCTTGACTACAAGTATAATAGCATGTCCCTACTACATAGGATTGATTTCATTGAATCATACATGTAAAGATGGAAATTTATGAAACAGGTAGTTACCTATAGAAGACAGAGAAACCCCACAGCTCTATCCTGATAGAGAAAGGCCTCTCTGTATGTTATTATATCTGTCCATTTAAGAGAGGAGGAAGAACTGGTTATGTAGTCAAGCATAAGCATCTGGCTACAGGATTAGATCATGTCACCAGCTCTTTTTCCTCTCTGTCTTTCAGGTATGTTTTGCTTACTACTGTTTTTAGTCTATTCCCTAAAACATATGACTACTGTTTAATGAATTTCTGATATTATGGGAAACACTCATTTTCAGACATGCCAATTAAATTATTTCATCCTGAATGTTCTATTAATATGGGTCTTTTCATTTAATAACAATGTGTTTCTACAACACACAGTTCAAACCAAAGAAGTTTTAAAGAGCATATTCAGTACTTGGCAAATACACCTTCTGAAACATACAAAGACAAGTCTTTTAATGGAAATCATTAGATTATTTCTGTAAGCAGATATTCAGGACAAGATACTGTATGCAACATTTTTGTTCCTGAAAACATTTGCCTTGCCTCTTCAATATCTAGGAAGCTGGTACAGATATTTTTAAAAGTTTGTGTGGCAGTTAGGATGAAGAACATCACCTTGGGACATTAATGATATATTAACATGTCCCCAGAGTAGTATTATAGAAATCTGGGGTTTTTAAAATGCATTATCAAATCTGTCAGTCCTTTCAAATTTTCTTGCAATGTTTTGTGGCTTAGAAAGTATGCCTGATTTTTTTGGCTATGTTTCACATAAGTCAACACATGCACCTGTTTAAAATACAGAAGGAATGTGATGGAAAAAAAAAAAGAGAAGCATTTGAGACATCCAGTGAAATGACTGAGGATATCTCAGTTTTTCCAATCTTCACATTTACAAAAAGCATTTGTATTCAAGACCCCAAGCGAAATTCTCAAACTGGAGATCTTTAAGTTAGTGGCTTAGCTTCAATTAGCAGTTAAATAACAAAGGCCAGATTTTCAGACATGAAATCAATAGAAACTCCAAATACTTAATTTCATAGGTCTGTAAATCAGTCCTGTGTGTTTAGATGGTTGAAGATAATGACCCATTTTCAGAAGAGCTTAATAGTGTCAATTAGAAATAAACAGAGTTACCATCTCTGAGAAGCACACTCTGTCATTATAAGGTATTAACCTACTCCTTTATGTTTGCCATCTTTTTTTCTTTAGGATAAAAAGAAACATTATTCCTGCAGCAGAACTGATCCATTCAGCACATAGAGAGTATTTCTAACCAGAGCTGAATTGCGCTTTTTGCACATTGATACAAAATAGGAATACATTTGCTGAAGTTAATGGAATGACTTCCATACTTTTTCAGGGGAAAAAAAATTCTCCAATTTCATAGGTTATAAATTTTATTTAATTTTCAACTCAAATGTAAACACGCATTTCTGGAATAGGATTGGTGTAACATTTCTGAAATACAAAGGGAAAGAAGAGACGGCAGCAGAGAAGGCTTCAGCTGGAACACGAAGTTTGCAGCTTCTCCTGCAACATCTTTATAAATAATTTTCATAATAAAGGGACCAACTTGATTTTACAGGCACTGAGTTCTTTCATGCTTTTATCAAGATGCTTGTACATGAAACAAGGCTAAAGACATTTTGCTACCTATTAAAAAGCATATCAGCTGTAAAGGAAGTTCCACCTAATTGATAATTAAATTTAGAAGAACCAACCAGTCCATTGATTTTGATTATCAGAGAAAGATATAGCCCCAGTTTTTTTAAAACACCACTCTTCATGCAATGTACTTGACTTTCCCCAATTTTACTGCGAAGAAGAAATGCTACGCCTTTTGTCAGTAAGTGGAGTGGTGCTGCTGTGTTCAGGACACCACAAATTTTGCTTCTAACAGAAAATGTTCCATGGAAACCACTGAACACTGATGAATATTTGACAATCATCTATTTTTACTCCTAACAAGTCTAAACACCACAAAGACAATTTTACCTTTTTTTCAGAATTTTTTTCTTTACAATTTGAAATAAAATGTGGTATTTTTAATTTATCAAATGGATTTTCACTGCCAATGTTAAAAATGTAAAAATCAAAGTTCTCAAGAATGTTAGGAATAGTGATTTGACATGGAGACATGGGATTTCTTTCAGTTCTGCACAACACTGGGCTACTGTCAGAATTACATAAATAAGTAATTGTAAACCATGCAATTAAAATTTGAAAACACATGTTCAGAAACAAG
Organism: Camarhynchus parvulus; assembly: GCF_901933205.1. Taxonomy (NCBI): domain Eukaryota; kingdom Metazoa; phylum Chordata; class Aves; order Passeriformes; family Thraupidae; genus Camarhynchus; species Camarhynchus parvulus. Next base: position 67,684,993 of record NC_044572.1, read on the forward strand.
AGGATATCTTATTCTCCAAACATTTCCAAAGGATTTTAATTCAGCATGCAAGCTGTACTAGTGAAATTAATCATTCACCTCCAACATTAAAGGTTAATCTCCTCCAACGAGAAGAATGTAGCATGTCCCTATTTCTCACTCCTTTGTATGGGACCATGTAAAGGTTGTCTCCCTTATTTTTTATAGAGCATTAAATCTCTGTACAGAGTAAAACAGCAGCATATGTTGCTATGCCATGGCCACCATAAAAGTCCTTCTGAGTTTTATAGTGGATGTATGTAAAATAATAAACTGTTCTAGAATGTTAATAGATTAAACAGATAGGAGCAGAGAACAGAAAGAGACATCTTAGATTCCCACAGCCATTTTAAAAAAGTGTATCTGATGCACAGAGATTTAAAAACTTTCAGCTTATAATGGAAATCTTATTAATATAATGAAAAGTTTATCTTTCTCCCAGTCCTTATAATTTCTTAAAATCCTAACCCTGTCACCAGTGAAGACAATGAGAATCTTTCCATTCACTTGAAAGTGCTCTGGATTCAGCCCCAACACCAAACATGCCTGCTCACTTCAAGCTAGAATTTTTCTGTGAATTTTGAACTTTGTATAATGCTTAGACCGGGTTCTCTTTCTATTTCCAAGCTAAAACATTGTTAGACTTCTCCAGAAGTCTTCAGTCTCAGATTAGTTTTCACAGTTATCTATGTTTCATAGGGCACTATGACTACTGGATGTAGGAGAGGTTCATCCTCTTTAATATTGCCTATAATAATAATTTCCATAGGGTTCCATACTTATCAAACTAAAGCAGTTGTTGTTTAATCCCAGCCAGCAGCCAAGCCCCAGGCAGCTGCTCCAACCAGTGGGACTGGGGAGAGAGTCAGAAGATTAAAAGCCAGAAAACTCATGAGATGAAGACAGTTTCACAGGGACAGCAAAAGCCATACACACAAGCAAAGCAAGAGATTAATTCACCTATTCCCATGGGCAGGCAGGTGTTCAGCCCTCTCCAGGAGAGAAGGGCCCCATCACATATAATGGTTACTGGGGAAGACAAACATCATCACTCCAAACATCCCCCCCTTCCTCCCTATTCCTCCCACTCCATATATTGTGCAGGATGTCATATGGTCTGGAATATCCCTTTGGTCAGCTGGGGTCACCTGTCCTGGCTGTGTCTCCTCCCAGCCTCCTGTGCATCCCCAGCCCCCCTGCCAGTGTGGCAGTACAAAAAGCGGAAAAGACCCTGGCTCTGTGCAAGCTCAGCTGAGCAATAATGAAAACATCTCTATATTATCAACCCTGTGTTCAGCACAAATCCAAAACACAGCCCCACACAGGTCACTGTGAAAAAAGTTGCCTCTACCCCAGCTAAAACCAACACACCAGTTCTTTAATAAAAGAACTATTAATAGAGCCATTACCATTGAATTTAGTTTGTGCACACATGCACATGAACAAAATTAACTCTGTGGTGCTTCTCCCAGGTTATTACTTCATGCAACCTGACCTTCTTAGAGTTTTGCACCAGTTCTGACATGTTTGTGCTTTTCCAAGGAGCAATGTTTTTAGAGTCCTTGTGGACAAGGAACTGGAGATTTTGGTTTTGGTTTGTTGGTTGGTTGCTTGTTTTTTGTTTAATTAAAGCATCTTTAAAATACTGCATAGTGTTGATGCATTTGTGTGGTTTTTTCTCTGTTGTCTTGGTCTAACACCATCTTCATTCTTTTTTTTTCTATTTGTTTTTTTATACTATTAATTTTGGCTTCCCAGTTCACAAATTTTTCAGGAGACACATTTTTTTTCCCCAGGGGAGTGCACTCTTGTATATATATGCATACCCTAGCCCAGCACGTGGTAATATTACTTCTCTAATGCAGAAGGGTTAGTAAGACCTGATCAGTCCAATCAGTTAAAAATGCATACCCACACACCTTGTGCTACAGACTACTTTGAAGACATTCAAATTAGTATGAGAGACTTTTACAATAGGTTTGCTCATCTATTGGTCACCTGCATAGATTTTTGAGTAACCATAACATTCTTCACACATATTTAGAAATCTCTGCAAAAAAATCCAATCTAAGACAACATCTAACCTTAGCTGTCCCTTCTCTTTCTATTCAGTTAATTGACTGATATTATGATAAACATAAAAGGTGATAGTTTTCCAATAGAATGGAAAAGGTGACAGTAGAGATATTTCACTGTTTTGCATCCAGTAGCATGTACAATTAAAGCATCAACTCATATCTGTCACATGATCTCATACTTCTTTTTAATAAATTAAATAACTCCAAGTAGTGTTACTGTGCCATGACTTTCAGGGGATTTGTTAAGAATGAGGCATCTCTGACTATTCACTTAGCAAAGGAGCCACACTGTGCTATTCCTGACAGTTTTGGAACAGGGGAATAAAAAAAAAACTTGCCTCTTTTAAATCATACTTGCATCCCTAGTAAAGCCCAAACCCTCTTTGGGCAGCTCCAGGGCTCAAAACCTACAGATTTGATAGAGCAATCTGCACACTGAAATATAAATATTCACTACAGTGTACTGTACACAGGAATTCTGAAGGAAAACAGGATGCTGAGCACCTTTATTAATCCATCATTACCCAGGGTTATCAGTCAGCTGTTTCAGAGAAATCCTTTTCAGTTCATTTGAATTCTGGAAGAAACAAAGCTTGGGCATTGCTTTGGAACAGGCAAAGTCCTTTTCTTGTCTCTTGTGGAGCACTAAAACTCATTTGAAGGTTTGATTTGAGAACAGATGAGTCAGTACCTCCATTAACAGATTTTAGACCTTCATAAAAAAGTTACAGGTTTGGTTTTATTGGGAGAAGTAACAGAGCCGTAGGCCCATTCCCTCCTCCTTTCCATTAGCACAGTCTCACATGCTACAGCTGAGTTGTGCAAAAGGTTTAAATCTGTTCCATTTGTATGACCAGACAATGCATATGAAGATGAAAGATGGGTAAGTGCCAATCTCTGAACACTGCTGATATCTGGGAGAAAAAAAATCACTGGTTTATACAAGACTCTTTTATTTTTAAAGAGTCCATTATAGATGATACTGGCAAAAGAGAGAATAGAATTTTGCTATAGCTTACTTCCTTGTGTTTCTTGCGCTTTTGGAAAAGAAAAACAAACAGACAAATCTATAGAAATTTAATTGTATGTTAGCACAAAAGGACTTAAAAACCAGTGCTTTGTTCTGTCAAAAAGGAGCATTCCTTTCAGACAAATAAAATTTTGTATCAGCATTAAGCATTTAAAAAAAAAAAAGAATGAAACTTTAAAAATGTAGTAAAATTCCAATAGAAGAATTATTACATCATGTTTTAAGGATGTTGAATTAAAACATTGCCTTACTTTCAAACAACAGTTGGGCAAATTTGTGAAACATTGGTGTTACTCCTACTATCTTCTCTGAAGGAAATCTTAGCTGCAGTAATGCACCCAGTTGGTTCTTCTGAAAAGTTTTTAAAGTAATGCAGTTTACAATCTTGTAATTTTTCTGCCAAAGGGAGACAATTGTAAATATAATAACATTGTGCAATTGTAAAAATGAGCCATTCTTCTTTCTTTACAATTTTTTAAGAAACATAAATACCTGTGAGATTTTTGAAAAAGATATCGTAATAAATTCTGAAAATCTTAACAGAACACTTGAACAGAGAAAACTATGGTCACATTATCTACTGTTACAAAATCACAACAAAGCCAAACCAGACTCTTTCAATATAACTGAAGTAGGTTATATTACTGTTTCTGAACTTGACTTGTTGATTCCTTTCTTTTAAAATTATGGCAAACTACCTTTCCTAGTGAACTCTACTTTTTCTCAACAGATTTTCTGCCTCCTTGTGTTCAGAATCCATTTAATTTTGAATGACAAGAAAGTTTTCACTGCTACTAATAGTTAAGATTCCACAATAGAGTTTTCCTGCTTGTGAACAATCAACAGGATCTTTTAAAGCATTCAAGAGATGGAATAGGTCAGCAGAAGTAAGAAGCAACACCATTTGACCTTCACAAGGGGCACCACTAAAAGCCATATGTATATTTTATAGAAAAGGCAGTTTACCTCCTGGTATTGTTCTTTGAGGAATCTGTGTCTCTGCAAGTCAAGAGCAAAGAGGCAATGGGAAAATATGTAAAACCAATGGAAAAACAAATTATCTGTGCTACAGCTATGTATCTTTAGACTTCTTGGTCCAGTGACCAGAATTCAGTTGAATGAACTGTGAAAGTGAAGAGTATGTTCTTGCAGAGCACAAAAGAAAATAAAATTTTGAAGAGTGGTGGCAGAATTGGTTTGAAAAAAAATTATATGGTAAAATCTTTTAAAGAAGAGAACATTTTTTAAAAGTAATTTTTAAAACTGTTCATAACTATGATAATCAAGTAATTAATCAGGAGCAAAACTTGTGATGGTCAATTTTGCTACAGGGCTGAATTGTCAAGAATTTCAATCTGGAACACACTGAAATGTGTACATGTGTGGTGCAATAAGTTTTAGGAAAGTTGCAATGTAAAATACCTGTTCCTACTCTAATGGGATGAATATATGCTGAGTTTCAACATGGTATGAAAAGCTCGTACTCCATCTAAGAGCAAATCCAGAAATTAATCTCATATCTGGGGATTTCAGAGAAGCCAGTGGTAGAATAGGAAAATTTTATGGTGATGGAGGAAGTACATGCACATAACATAGGTGTTGAAAAGAAAAATCTAAGAAAAGCCAGCTAAGAGAGATAAAGAACTATTAAACTTGTGAACAGAAAAAAAATCCCTTACTTGTCTGAATGTAGCATACTTATGAGGAAGAGTTTCCTGCTGTAAGCTTTAATGTTCAGAAGAATTAAATCCTCAGCCTTGAATAACATTTGCAGTAAATTAAAGCAGCAGTTATGCAATGTCTGGAGTACATTGGAACCACCCCATTATTACCATAGCCAGCCAAACCCTGTCCTCAAGCAGTCAAAACTTCTAACTAGGATCAAGGTTTTTATCCAGTGTTTAGTCTCTTTTGACCTAATTCATTTCACCACTCTTACATTGGAAGTAAGGGGAAAGTTTTGTTGCTATCAAAGCCAGTACAGATATCTGGGACAAAATTAAACCTGATGTAACTCAAATGATGTCACACCAGGGACAGATTTGGCCAAGAGTGTCTGGGGAAGTTAATGTTCTTCCTGAACTGGAAACCACTGCTAATTCATCTCAATTCTTTAGCTTTGCTGCAGCTACAACTGCAGGTCAGGGCAAGGAGCTACGTGATCTGTTGCAGAAAAGAGGGGACAACAAGTTTGCTGCTGCTGGGCCAGTATAACTTTTGTACCTTTACAATAGTGACAACCTGTTAATTTCTTTTCAAATATACAATTTCTTTACAAATGTGACAAAATCTCTCCTACCAGTCACTTTCTTTCTAGGTCCCTTCTGCACCAGGCACTGTTGATAAAACCTTTTGGTTGATAACACTTCAAGTCAGCAGAAGCTGCTGCAGCTCACAAACTGCACCTCAACATTTCCTCAGCAATGGATGCTGCCGTATCTCTTGCACTAATCACCTCCATAAAAACAGAGTGATAATGTGCCATCTTAAGGGCTGCATTCTGCCCTCTTACCCCAACTGATGAGTTGAAAATGGTATGGCAGCTTTATAGCTAGTATGAAAAATGCTATCTGTCTGGGAGTGCTCACCTCCTTCATTTCAAATGTTCCTTGTCTGAGCACAAGTTCCCATTTAAAGCTCCATGCATACACAGATGAGTAATAATGACTTCTTATTTAATGGCGTTTCCACCCAAGACAGTTATTAACAGTGAAAAGAATTTACTGCCAGTTTGACACATAAATTACAAGACAGATACAGAAAGCATCTGTATGTCCTGGTGACAATGCCACCACACCTTAGAAGGAAGCTCAGGCAGCAGTGTTACATGTCTCAATTGTAAGACAGATAGGAGAAGCTGCTGAATGCAGGGAATGCTCATCTCTGAAGTTCTTGACAAAGAAAATTAGAGGGCATTGACAAACATGCTGGAGGAAACATCTCATCTGTCTCTGACAGCCCTGTCCTCTCCCAAACCAGAAATCAGGAGGGCAGAGGAAACAAACAAAGTTGGTTTTTCATTGCCTTTCTGCTTGCATTGCCATGGGCTGGCTGAGGGGCTGCTTTATTCTGAGGCAAACACAAAGCATGGTCTGCCCTACACCTGCCATCCCTGGAGCACATAGTGGTGCTCTGTGCAGAGGGCAGCACAGCTTGTCATGTACCTCCAAGTGTGGTCCCCTAATGCTGGGGGTCTCCCAAGGAAGCTAGAAGAGAGGTAATGATGTGACCCACACACCAGCAGAGGACGTCCTGCTTCCTGATCCCTCTCCGACAGCAAGGTCAATCATCTCTACAGCCATGAATGAGCCTCACATTGCTTTTAGCCCAAGAAATACCTGGAAGAAAGCCCCACTACTAAATTGCACTTGGATAGGGACACCAGATTAACTCACAAATCCCAACAATATTGATAAATTCAAATCATCAGAACCCTATCCAGCATTTAAATCTTATCTTAATAGTATGGTTAATAAGTTAAGCTTCCAGTCAGCTGTGAAGTACGCAAGCTTTTAGTTTGCCACTGGAAAATGTCCCAGTTCTTGTTCACCGTGTCAGATAAACCATTAATACACCTATCCTTGCTTTTGCATTACACAGCCTTGTAATCAGTTTGATCCCCGCCCAATCTCACCACATAAAATGCTGTGACCTAGGCTAGTTGCTTTTCCTTCCAAATGAAACAGATCTTATGCTCCTCTTTTCCCTACTCCACACAAGTCTACATTTTCTTCCTATTCCCAGCTTTCAAGTGAAATTCATGGGCTGCAATGCCATTAATTCCACCTGCTTTTCCCATGTGTGTCTCTCCTGATCTGCAGTATTCCTCACTACAGGATGCGCTTCCAAATCCTGAGATAAGGGGCAGGAAGGGGGGAGTGGGGGTGTTGGGGTGTTGCTTTCTTCAGCCAGCAGTGAAAGTGCTCAAGCAATGAAAAAGAAGCTGATGTTTTCTTCCCATATTGCTTTATCTTTGGGAAGTAGAGATCAAGAGAAATTTTCTTCCTTTTTCCTCTGAGAATATTTCTTAGAAAATGTCATACAAATCCCAGCATTGGTCAGAAGGATAAACAGAAGTTTGAGAATTACCATAAAGGGTATAAAGAATGTAATAGAAAGAAGTTTCATGCTGTTATACGAATCCGTGGTGCACTCACAGCCTAAATAGTGAATGTATTTCTGATCATTCTAACCCATAAATATTATAGTAGGAATAGTAGGAATAGTAGATGACAGACAAGATTATAAAAGCATTGAAAAGCTTTGCTCAGGCAGAGACTGTGGCCCTTCAATCCAGAAAAAGTACAGTCCAAGGAGATTAGTAGATAACTAAAATATCTTGAGTGGTAAGCAGAAGAATTATTCCCTGTTTCTCAGAAAAAGAAGAAAGCAAGAGGCTCCCAGTGAAAATTACCAAGCCTCAGGATTCAAAAATCACAAAGGGAAGTGTTTTCCATGGGCTGCAGAATGAAGCAGTAGGACTCACTGGCACAGCATGTAATGGAGGTCAAAAGGAAAATGGTTAAAAAGGACTAGTTCACTTCATAGAAAGGTCTACTGAATTCTGATAAATGTGACAGGACGAATGTAAGACACAAATCTAAAAATCCCTCATCAGCTATTGTTAGAAGACGGAAAGGAAGACCATAGGAAGAGCATATTTTCCCTGTTTATTATGTTTCCCTAAACATCCATTACCAGACCTTCCAATCTCATCCACCCATGTTTGTGGGTCCGTCCTTCCTTCCTTCCTTCCTTCCTTCCTTCCTTCCTTCCTTCCTTCCTTCCTTCCTTCCTTCCTTCCTTCCTTCCTTCCTTCCTTCCTTCCTTCCTTCCTTCCTTCCTTCCTTCCTTCCTTCCTTCCTTCCTTCCTTCCTTCCTTCCTTCCTTCCTTCCTTCCTTCCTTCCTTCCTTCCTTCCTTCCTTCCTTCCTTCCTTCCTTCCTCTCCCTCCCTCTCTCCCTCCCTCTCTTCCTCTCTTCCTCCATCCCTCCCTGTGGGACACTTTGGAGCAGAGCCCTTGCTGTGAGATGCTAGCAAACACTCTGGCTCATGACATACAAATGATGAATCCCAGAATATGTAGGTTGCTGTCTCGGCTTTGCCCTTGGCCTGCTGCATGCCTCATCCAGTGATTATCCCAACAATTCATATATTTTGTGTAACAAATATATGAAAATACAAATTTCCTATCATGGGTGTCAGTATCTTGGGAGATTCCCAAGAGGAAGACTAATCCAGAGATTTAGTTTGATAACCTAGACACAGATGTTTTTGTTACTTTGGATTCACCCACTTCTGTTCCTAGGTCTTCAACCTAGAACAACAATAATTTTGGGGCGGGTGTTTTTTGTTATTGTTTTCTTTTCTTTCCTTTTGCTTTTTAATCCTGCAAAGGTTTTATGTGGCCAAATATTTCAGATGTTTTGATAGCAAAACCATAAAAATACCTGAACTTACACTACATGTCTACAAATGGAGCTGAAGTCCAGCTCTGACATTTCGAAATGGCTTTTGCTCTCCCCAATTTAATGCACATAGCCTTTTTAAAAATAAAAGTGAAATCTAGCATGGTTCACTAAGAGTACTTCTTTAGAAGCTAGAGGGTGGATTTGCCCCACTTCATATCAAACCATTTGTACCAGATGGTTGCAATGTCAATGTAAGGACAAAGTCAATGCAGATTTTAGAAAATAGCAATGTTGTGGAAAAAGTGCTCCCTCTGGTTATTTTGCTGGAGAATTATTTGCTTACAGCGGACCAGAAGTAGGGCAGAGGGCAGTTGGGTTTACCTGCATTGTTGTCACCATTACAGTCAGGACGAGGGTTGTTTGTCAAGCGGGGTTTTGCTCCCCCCCACGCCCCAAGGGCACACGTTTCTGACACGCTGTGTTAGTTTTCTGAGGAGATGAGGGCTCTTTCTCAGAGGCCGTGCATTTTCTGGATGCAGCAGGGAGGGGAAGGACACAGATTCCTTCCCAGTGTGGGTTTCAGTCATTCTTTTTACCTGCTACGCCATCCATGTTGTTTAGGAGCAGAGACCCAAAATGACTGAGGCAGCTGCTGGAGCCAGCAGAGCCTCCTTCAAACCCCCCTGCTCCGACACAGCAACAGTGCAGCGTGCTGGCAGCCCTGGAGGATTACACGGCTGGCTTGCTGTTAACCCTTTGGAGCTCACAGCCAGCCGGACTATGGCATGAGCTGGCAGGTGACAAACATCGACAGCGTCTGGCACCTGAAGGCAAAGCATCTCTCCAGAGACAGGACCAGCAGCACACTTGCGCAGTACTTATTGCTGGTGTGGCACAGTCAGCTCTACCTGCCTTAAAACAGTAACAAAGCAGAAACTTGTCTTCCAAAATTTTGCAAATGGAAAGAAAAAACACAAACAAGCCATGCCAAGACATTGTGAGGAGGTAACAGCAGTAACTTCAAGGTTATCACTTCAGGAGGAGAGTTAGCATAAATTATTTGTGCATCCACGCAGGGAAATAGCATGGGAATGTGCTGGGCAATGTCATTTACACCGAGGCAGCAGATATAAAATATTTGAGTGTATTGTGCTTGGTTGCTGAGGAGACTTCACAAACTAGTGGTTGCTGTGTTGAAAAAATAAAAAAGTAGTGTCCAAGAGACGTGCCAAATTGAAACCCCCAGAGATTAAGAATAATCTCAAAATACATCTTTTGGAGTGTGAGAGGTCTGGTGACTTCTGCATCACAACCATGTCATGATTCCAGGTTGCCCTTCCAAGCTAGTAGATACTAAGGGCTATCATTATGATCCCTCCTAGTTAATGGCAGTCACCTCTGACTGCAATACTTTTGCAGTCCCAAGCAAACACAGATTGGCAGTGCTATGTCTACATTTTGCAGGGGTTAACACACCTCCCTGTGATGACAGTTTCTTACAGGAATACTCTACTGGCAACCTGAGCAAGGACCAGGAAGATGGACTGTTGCCTGTAGCAAACCTGAGCTGCTTTTGACCTTGACAGGATAGGCTGTTTTTTCTCTTAAGACAGGTTAATCATTGTATCCCCTATGCTCTGCATAGTGCAGTAGTAAAATCATGGACTTTTGGTACAGGCTGCACCCATAACAATCTGCAATTCATGATCAGGAAAAAAATGGCTGTTTTCTGTGACAACCCATCACACGCTTACAGATAACCAACATGAAAAGTCAAGACTGTCCTACTGTCAGTCCTAGAACTTGTTTGGTTTCAGAACCTGTAATGTGATTTAACTGATACCTTTATTATTGCGTATTTGCTTGTTATCCTCTTGCTTCCTCTTTCAGCACATATATGTCTACATATCAGCTGGTCCTTTTAAGTTTGTCATTCAACATCTTACTCCTTCTTTCCCTTCTTTGAGAAATTGCCTCCTCTTCCCTCCTTATAGGGATGAGAACACAGTTCTCATTGCCCATGCCAGCTTTTTTGGTTTTTTTTTTCTTTCTTCTTTTTTCTTTTTTTTTTTCCTTTGGTCCCTCATCTGAAACTACTAGTGAAGATGACACAAATGATGTTGGGTAATGCTGGTTGAACAACATCACTGTACTAATTAGTCATTGGCCATCTGACATCCAAAACTCTTCTCTTCTTCTGTTTTTCTTACATTTTCATTTGAAAAAGAAGACCTTTTCCCCAACACCCAAATGCGCTAATCCATGATGCATTCCAACAATGAGAAAATTAATATTTAATTACTTTAATTCTATTGTCTTATTGAGTTTCAAGCTCATTTTATGTGTGGTTATATTGAGGCAGTTGGTTTCAGTCCCCAGGTCTTGTCACAAGTGCTGAAGCCAAGAATAGATCTGGGTGTAAGTTGGATTGTTCCAGTATATTGCAATTCTGATTGTGTCTAGTTAGCATTGTTCCTAACAAGTGAAAACCAAAGCTCATCCTGTCCCTCCTTAAAAAAAAAAAAAAAAAAAGTAAGAAAAGGCTTTGCATATTTTTGCTACAAACAAACTATATTGCAGTACATGCATAGCACAGCTACCGATTCTATATTTTGGCCAACCAAAATAGGTCAGTTAGGAAACGCTCCGAAGTTGCACAGAAGTTAGCATTTCTGATTATTCAGGATGAACGATTCCAGCGGGCCAGTTGTCAAGCACAATTTGCAAAGGCTCCTGGCACTCTGGCCAGGGGGGAGCTCCCCAATGTATGCTATAACACAGACAATAGCAGTAACATTTTAATCAGACAGTCAAGCCTGCAGAGAAGCTCTGTTATAATCTATTGCTATGCCCAAAAGAACTGCAGCTAGATATGGATGGGGAGTCTACAGCGGGCTGTGGTTCCTTAGTGCAGCCACCTTGGATGTCAATGCAAAATTAAAGAAAAATGTCTCCCCTCTCCCTTGACACACATGACAGCAAGTGACTGTAGTAAATTATTTCTTCTGCACACTAAGCTATTTTAGGAGCTATCTGCTCTGCAATTAGATCTGGGAATACCTTGTATGTAACAGGGGAAGTCACAATTAGGAAGCAGAGACAAAGGTCTTTATCTGGGGGACTCACAAGACATGAGTGAAAGACAGATCCCGAGAGCTCACTTTGGGCAATTAAATGCATGTTAAGCATGAATTCTTCATCTATACCAAACTTCTAAGATATGTTAGTCAACACATTTTTGCAGTCAAGACTTTAAAATCAAAAGTAAGTTTTCTGATTTGCTGTAATGTCAAAACTATTCTGTCTTTTAAAGATACTAGGAAATGGAAGAGCAGCAGTATCAGCCTTCATCTCATGGTCCACTTGAGGAGGCTTCAGTATAAAACCAAAAATACTTCAAGGAAAAGAGGGGAGGAGCAAGAAGAAAGAACCATAGGACTATGGATTTTGCATAAAAAGAAGTAGTGTATTTAAGAAAAAAACAACAAAACACTTTTCAAATGGAATTAAAAATATATAACCTTGACATTTAAATACTATAAATACAATAGTTCCTAAGTTTATGTTTTAATTACATGAACTAGTATCTTTCTTGAAGCAATTATAGTATCCGTAATTAAATTGTGGGTCTTTTACAGTAATATCAATTAGCTCTTTAAAAACCACATTATTAATTTATCAAGAAGACAACTTGATAACATAGTGAAGGCAATGAAATAGATCAGTCTGTAACATCCAATGCTAGAGGGAACAGACTTCATTCGAAAGTAAATGGACAGTGAATGTCCACTAACTTCTGAGGTGCACAGATTCACCCCTCTCGGAATGGGATTTGCATTTTTAACATCAAAACTTTATTCTTATCTATTTTTTCCTGTTTTCTATACATACAATCATTAAGAAAATCATATTGTTGCAGAGTATAATGTGTAATGAAGCTGTATCACACTGGGTTTTTCTTTGCTGTAAAATGCATCTTAGTGTGTCTGGGAAGAAGAAAAGGACATAAAATAAGTTTGGAGGCGGAATGAAAATTGAAATTAAAACAAACAAACCAAAACAAAATAAGAATTTCTTCATTGAAAGGTACTTTAGATACTGACAGCAAAGTTCCCAGGTGATCCAGAAAAGGAAAGAATATGAGAAATACCTCTGGAAAGTATTTCTGAACAGTAAAGAGATGGTTGGGATTGGTTGTGTGTGTTTGACAGCATCTACTCTTCAGAGTAATAAAGGAATACTAGACAACTGTTTGATCTGCTGGTGGGTTTGGATGGCAGAGATCCATCTGCACTCAATATGGCACTACTTTATGGGAAGGAAAATATACAAATCCTCTGAAGCAGAAGAACACAAACAAGCAGTGCAGAGGGAGAAGTATGAAAATCTTCCCCCAGTGCGACAGAATTATGCAGCTCCTTACTTACCAAGCTATTACACTGGCAACTGTGTTGAGATATAGATATAGAGATAGAGATGGAGATAGAGATAGAGATAGATAGATAGATAGATAGATAGATAGATAGATAGATAGATAGATAGATAGATAGATAGATAGATAGATATAAATGTTAGTATTTCTCTCAGTTCTGTTTGTTACATCTCACCAATTTCATTACTCCTTCCTGTTCCTTCTTTCAACCAAATTTCTAACGTCATTTCCTCTAAGCATTCTTCTAGAGACAATTTCTTCATCAGGGCCCCACAAATACCTTCCTGATTTGCGAAAGTGTCATCTGTATTTACATTCGTGTTTGTGGGTCAAATACCAAGCTCCCAATCACTTCAGCATGTGCCTGCAGTGACTTGCTGATGTCGACATGCACCCACTTTGGGCCGTGCACAGAAAGTGTAACGTAGAGCTCCATCTGCTGCTGGAGGGGTCACTTGCTTGGACCATCACCACACAGATTTCTGCAAATGTATGTAGGGAGGACACAAAGTCTGTGCCACTGAATGGTCTTTGGGAGTTCTACACAGTCAGCCATTCATGTAGACTTCCACATGAGACTTTCTGCTTTGTTCCTATGCCCAGGATGCTTGGGCAACATTAAAAACACTGGGTGAAACCAGTCTTTACTAAATGAAATGTTTGGAGTCACGGAGTTGGTATTTTCTACAGGAAAACAACTGCACCACTGGAAATTTCTCATTAATTTTAACAAAAAATTCAGGGTTTTTTGGTGACAAAAATCACCTGAATCTTCTGTAATATCATGTAGAAAAATGGGTCCCATTCTTCCAAATATCTTTGAAAGAAAGAGAGGTATGCAGGCTAAAGTTGAAGTGGTAACTAGATATTAGAGACCCAAAAATATTACTGCAGGAGCATGAATAATACTGTAAGACTAGAACAGACAGAAATTTAAAATATAATTTTCCTTTCTTAATTTTTCTCACAGAATATTGTCTTTCTTTACAAGGAATCATCTACTTCACAAGACTATTCCTATTCTATTACAGATATCTGAAGAGAAATGAAAATAAAGTTATAAAAGCTAAAAGTACATATTTGGGAGCAAGGTTTTTGTACTCTAATTGTTCAAAGCAATAGCATAGAGGAAACTAGATAAAAATTTTCAAGGAGAACCAACTTTTTGCAAGACTTATCATGAACTGTGCTTTCTAAATGATAGCATGCTTAGGTATAAAATTGTTTTCCTATTTTAAGTTTAAAAAATATTCACAATGTGGAATGACTTCGATATAGCTGATACAATTTGTTCATCCGCAACAGCATTCCAGATAATCAGATAAACTTAATAGATCCAGGTTTTGGTGAAAACTATCATTTATGGCAGGTTTGACCCTATACAGAATGTACAAAACTCTGCATCTTCAGCCCATATATTGAAAATTATGCATTTAAGCTATTTTGTTTTGCAGTTAAGTCCCCAAACGCGACCTCTCACGCAACAGGATCAGGAGGCTGTAAGACTGTGAAAGACCTCTTGGGCAGCACACAGCCAGCCTCTATCACAGAGCCGGGGATTGCAACAGAAACTTGTGCAATACACCAAAAAGGGTAATAAAAAGAGGAGAAAGACCTACTAAGCTGAAATAAATGGGATAAGTACATAAATCAAATGCTCATTGCCAAACCGTTTCTGACCAAATCCAGGAAAGACGGAAACAATTTTGCAAATGGCAAACCTCCAGAACAATGATACCTTACATATGGCTCAGGGAATGTTGCCTTTGAAGTTAAAAGGCAGCCAAGTGTGAAATCTGTGATCAATATAGGAAGCAGAAGGAAAAAGCTAACCAGACACAAATAAAAATTCCTGATAGCATTTTAATTCCACATGCATTAGACAGCTCCCAGGGAAAAGACCAATAACTGTATATACTTTAAATAAACTGCAGGTAAAATATGCAGTGTTCATCCTTAATAGTATACCTGCTTCCCTTATCAGTTAGGAACTCCTTCATTTCCATTTTCTTTTGATTCTCTAGGTTTTGAAAGGATGAGATTTTACAAAATTAAATAAATTTGTTCTTCTTTGCTAAGAAGTATTGTTGATATTTTTCAAGAACATTCAGGAGATTCATGTAGCTACAAATATTTGCTCTTTAAGCATTTAGCAACATTAGGAAGTATCATCAGCAATTAGAAGAAGAATGCATTAAATCTGAAATTAGATAAAACTTTATACTATTCCCACTGAAATTTCTTGTGGTGAAATATCAGCTGTATGATTTCAAGAAGGCCTGGCTCCCACTGATACAGATAATCCAGTTAGGAAAAGCTTCATGAATTGTCTGAAACTGCCTAAAACAAATTTTCCCTCTGCTATATCTTTCAGAAATGAAGTATTCCCAGCTTTGACTAGAGACAGTTCTAAGGAACAAAGCTGGGCTCCAAAGAACAATTTTCCTCAAAACACGGCAAACATTTATTTTCTGAAAATGAGATACAAAATTTTTTAATATGATATCTTTTAGCTAACACCTGTTATGTTTCCATTTAAAATAGGAGTGCTTCAGCACCTCAACTGAACTAGTATTTAACATCCTCTCCATTTTTAAACAGGTGAACAGTGTTATTGATCTCAATAGTATCTCATATATCTTTTAACAAGACAGAGAACAGAATAACTGGCCTCCCAGGGCAAACTCAAAAAATACACAGCAGTCATTTCCAATGTGCATTAAGCTGGGTAGGCATGGCAGGAGGCTGTTTTGGCAAATATCACTCCCCTTTGATGAAGAAAGATTTGGGAAGCTACAGGCTTGCCAGTCTTGTCTCAATACTCATTCAGTAAATACAGATATGAAAGTGGATGCCATTTGCCTTGGCTTTAGTAAGGCTCTTGACACAGTCTCCCAGAGGATTTTTTGTCCTATCTGGAAAGGTATGGCATGTGCATGGAAAACTAGTTGGACTGCCAGCCTCAAAGAGCTCAAAATCAAAGGGTAGTCAGTTACTAGCAATGCTTCTAAGTGTTGATCTTGGTACTGGTATTGCTTAACATCTGCCTTAAGAAACAAGGCACAACCAGTCACTGTCTGCTACCAACACGCTGCTGGCAGTAGGAATAATCTTGGCCACAGAGCCTCAAGGCTCCATGGGGATGGACACCATCTTAGTATAATGCTGTTGACTAGTGCCACTAGAAGGCATATACAATAATTGCATAAAGAAACATTACAGCACACATCCAATATGTAGAACTTACTTCATATTGACCTTGATTTATTTTCTTTTTATCTGCCTAGATACATCACAGCAGGGAACAAATCTACTTAGGTTTTTGAAAACTAGCAGCAGCGTCTGTTGTGACTGAGACCTCAGGGAGGTATCAGGAGCACATTGAAGTACTTACAGCCACAAATTAGGAATCCTTTCTCATTTTCATAAAATAGCCTCTTTGATTTAAGATTAAAAATCCAGGATGGGATTTTTTTATGGCTAGGCAGGCTCATCAAAAATGTTTCAGATCTCTCAAATTTATAATATGCCATTTAATATTCATGGATTTAATGAACTGCTTTGACATGTTTCTGTTGCAGAAGTAAACCCTGAATAAGCTAGATGAAAATCACAACTTTTCTTTTGTCTTCCTTTCTCTGTTCCAGTCATTTGGGTAACTATAGGTGTCCTGAACATTTTCTAAATATCAGTTGACACTGTGCTGTGCAAGTCAGGCATCATATTTAGTTTTTGTAACTTCTCTATTCTCAAGTGACCAAACATCTTTGACTAAGAATGTATAGTGTACCTATGAAAATATATATGAAAATATGAAGGATTTATCACCATTTTTCTGTTTATTTAAACATGTGAGTAGTATCCTAAGATATCCTGTCAAATGTTAATGGAAGCATTGGGAAGGAAATCTCTTTAGCAAAGTTCTTTTTTTAAAAACTAAAAAACAATTGGTCTGGGAATACTCTTCATTATTCTTTGGGAAGAAGAAAGCATTTATAAAAAAACAAAAAACCCCGAAAGAGACTTCATGCCTCCTGCTAGTGTCTGTCATGACTGAATAGAAGTTGTATGAGACGTTCCTGGTGTTGGCATTCCTCTTGACACATACCTCTTGAGCCTCTGACCACTGTAAGAGACCTACAAGGGCTTGTAGCCTATTATTTGTGTAGGTCTGTTTGGTGGTGCAGGAACACTGCAGGTTTTGTTTGTTCTCTTTGTATCGGCCCTAAGCCCTCACAAAAAACACACTGTGAGCATTGGATTAACACCTCTATGCAACAAGTATCCAGACAGCCTTGAGGTGTATGCAAGCCGTCCTAAAGACCTTCCATGCCAAATAAAGTCATCTACAATAATGCAACAAATAGCTTTTGAGACTGATGGGAGACTATTGTGGAGAGCACTGTGGATGAGAAGTATGGCATTCATATTCAGGTTTAGGTCTGCTTGCTGACTTTGTATCACAGGTATGCACTACCGCCCTTATTCTGCTGGGTTCTACTGGAATGGAACTCCCATAAACTATAAAACAACAACCCTCCTAATTTTCTTATCTTGTTTTAATTTGAATTCATTCTTTCAGGAAGGAATTGAGTCTGATCGTTGTTAATGCAAATAAAAGCCTCCTGCAACTTACCACTAACAGCAAAAGGCCAAAGCAGAAGTAAACTGCCCAGAAAAAGCAATTATACCACCCGTGTGGTGTACTGAGTAATACATATATTGTAAAGTACAGATTACCAAGCTTGTGCAATGAATTTCCAGATTCCTCCTAAGGACTGTCAAAAGCAGATGCTAATACCACTAACATCCATTGACTTCAGGAGAAGTGTAACCAGGACAAAAAGAAGCACATCTAAGCAAGTGTACATTGTCTTTTAACAGCATGACTACATATAGACCAGAAACAATGTACTGAACTTGTAATCAAAGGAAAAGAAAGTATAATTTGTTCCTTTTTTGTTCTTTTCTAAGTAAATATTAAGTAGAAATACAAATGGTTAAACAACAATATATATACAACTTCTATTAACAATTTTTGAGAGTTCCCCTCAAAATATAATGATGCATTTTTATCCGTGTAAACAATATCTTATGACAAAACTTACTAAGTGAGGTTCCTTCCAAAAGAACACCTAGACTTCAGCTGGCAGAGAAAAATTTCCAGTAAAACTGAGGAGCATCAAATTGTGGATCCTGTACAAGGCTGTGGATTTATCTTTACAAAATACTCAATGGACTGACTGAAGTCCCCTCCTTATTAATGAACATCAGGCTTTGCAGTTATAGGTGGGAGATTTTTTTCAGCCTCTGAAGTTTGTTTTCAGAGCAATGCCCTCTCACATTAGTCCTGCAGTTTACAAAACATTAGTACACTTGATTTTTGGTGACTGAATTTCATTGTGCTTTTCTTAAAGGCATTCACTGCCAACTAGTGACTGGGGAGACAAAATAACATGCATTTGAAATTTACCATACCTTAAACATGTTGCAGTTGAGTTAGGGGAAGGCACAAATGCTTAACATCTGCATTATTCCATTTCTTGCTTTCTCAAAAAGGATGCAAGGGCACAAATTGGTTTATGATTTGTTCATAAAACTTCATATAAAACACAGTTATTAGAGATTTCAATAGCTGAGCTGAGTACAAGCTGTTCTATTTAGTTGCATTTATATAATCTTTTTGGAGGTCAAGTCAAAGAACTGGGGGAGCCAAAGAATTTGGCCTTAAATTGGCTTCAAAAATATTAACACTCCTGGAAAGCTAAACAATAATTTGATTGCAACCATGGGACAATCTACTATAAAGTCTTCTGGCTCTCACAGTCTTGGCCCTGATTACATTTCTCCCAGCAGCAGTGATGTGTAATTCAACTGGAGGCAATGTAAAATGAGCAGGTGAGACCACAGTCATGTCTTTTGAGTCCAGTATCAACCTCTCCACACTTTTATTTGAAACAAATTTGATTCATATTACACTTTTCTTCCTAGATATATTGGCAGAAAACCAGTCTCTCTTTCTCTCTTACTTTTTTCCTCTTCAGAGGTATATGGAAATTACACAGAACATGAAGAAGCTGCCAAGGACAGTTCAGCTCTAAGTGTCATAACAAGCATCATATTTCATGTATTTCTTAACCAGCCTTGATGTTCTGCAGGAATGATCAAATGATCTTTGGCATGTGCAAGCAAAGGACAGATCAATATACCATGTCAAAGCTACAGCAGGAGGAAGCTGGTATGAATGCAAAGAGTTTACCTTCTGGGAAGTATTTCAGCCTTGAAACTCACCAAAAGGCCTCAGAAAAAGTTTCAAATCTTAGAAAACAAGACAGAGAGCAGAATATTTACATCTTTTGCTCCTCCTAGATCTCTCTGTGCATGGTGTCCCTTCCACCCTTAACCATGCAGTGATTCTGTGGGATTTACTTCCAAACTTGCACTGACTGGATTACTACCCCTCAGACTGACTCCTTGTTTCTGCCTCCTGCCTTCTCATGTACAGGCTGTAGAGTAGAACAAGAGCCCCCAGGAATCACTAGGCATGCAAAGAGGACCAGAGTGTAATAGAGGCCAGGCTGCTGGGATTCCAGGCAGGCATAACAGAGAACCATGGTCAGTAACAAAGGAAACAGGGAAAGTGCCTGTGACCTCTATTACAACACAGAGCATCTTCAGTCTCGGTAATGCTGCGTTACTGACTGGTAAAGTGAGCAAGAGTGTCTGGAGAAATACTGATTATAATAAAGTACAAATCATCTGAGCCTAGCCTTTTGCCTCATCACCACTCAGAAAGCTGGACTGGATCGCTTAATCCATTGTTTCCTTTGTGCCTGTCAGATGCAGCTCCATCATCAAACGGTACCTGATGTAATAATGGATGAATCCCACATTTAAGAACAGCATCAGTTTGCATCGGTGTGTTAAGGAGACCTCCTTGTCTTTCCGGGAAGTAGCAATTACTACTCTCATGAGAACAACCTCAACAATTTTACAGAAAATGTCAAAGGAGAGTGAATAAATTAAGAAAGGACATTTTTAACTTTGGTCTGTAAAAACCTGAGCCAAAACACACCCAAGACAGCAGGAAAACCTGGCACAGAACTTCTGCTGTTGCAGCTACACAGCTAATGTCTGTACTCTAGATGCAGCCTGCAGACAAGTGGCTCAAGGGACTAATTTGAAGATTGCTGTGTTGTTATCTGTGATATCAGCAAGCTACAGATCCAGATGGGTTTTGAAACAGCGTTTTTCTACCACAGTGGTAGTCAGTTGACAACAGCAGTTTTTTCCAGGAAACTTTAAAAGAATTCAGGAGAAAATAGGACTGTCCTTACATTGATCTATTTGCAACACATGTCCCACAGCTTTTTTAGCATCTCCTCCCACTATAGATCTTACTTATTCATGTATCCAGCCTCACTGTACTGCAGCTCAGATTCCTATAAAGTCTTTTGCATCTTCTTAACTTTCATAATTCTAAAAACAGCTTTCAGGAAAAATAAGGTTTTGGTCTGCTCACAAGGAGCTTCCTACATGAATTAAGATTTTTAAAGTACTTAAAGTCCTGCAAATTTTATTTAAATAAAACACTGAGTCACACCCATGAGTTCAGAGGTAGTCAGTTTCTGCAGTGACTTACTCCTTTGCACAATGGCTGAGATGGGTTGAGACAGAAAGGGCAAGTTCTTACTGTACCAGCTAGAGCAGCAGAGAGGCTTCCGGGCACATATGAGGGGAGGAAGGGAAGGAAGGAAGGAAATTAAGAGGGAGGAGCACTGTTTTTGAGATGGGAGGAAGATAATAAACTCTCATCTCCTTTAGCAGAGAAACACAGGACCAGATGGAACATCATAAATTAATGTGTTCAAGTGCCCTGCTAAGGCATTCCTGCCAACCTCAAGGTTATTCTATTGATGGCCATTTTATGCTCATTTGTTCATTGGGCAAGACTGGGAAGATGCATTGCCTCTCTCTTATTTAAAACTCAGTGATTGCTTGTTGATAACAAAGGCAAAAAAAAGATGTCTGTTTCATTCTTATTTAAGCAACCCTTTTATTTAATTAAATCCAGTTCATCTGCTTTCCTTCCTACCTCCCCCAAAATCTTTAGACAAAACCAATGTAGTCAGGACCTTCTTTTCACTTTCATTTTGTTAAAAATGTTGATTTGAAAAAAAAATAGAATTTCCTTCAAATGTCACTGAAAGTTAAAAATAGGAAGGTATCAGAAAAGCCTTTTATAGTGCAATCATAACAGTACCACATCACTGTTGAGCACCACAATTAAAATGATCCATTGTGACAGTGATGTGATACATCTCTGCATTTGGTCTTTCAGGAAGCAGAAAAAGAAATAGTGCAATTTTTGTTCTGTCTGTCAACCAATTTTTCAAATCAGGTACTCATATACTTTGAGATGTTAAAGTATTCTTTCCTTTAGATGTTGTGATATGGGTATTTTTTAAACACATTTTTTGGATGTTAAAGTAACATTATTATATAGCCACCAAATCTGCTAAGACAAGAAAAGGAAAACTAAGAATCTAGGGTATATAATGCTTAATACTTGGGTCCATAATACTGGATCCAAGAGCCACAGTTTGTTTGGAAGACTGTGGCCAGGAGAGTTATGTTGCCTTTTGCGAATTAGGTAAGAGTTGCAGGTGTGAAATTACTTTTGATATTTAGATAATTAAATTAATTTAGGAGACAAATTCATGGTGACATTTATAAACATGGATGCTGCTACAGTTCAGCCTGAAAATGAATTGTGAAAACCCTTTAAAGGTGAAGCATCTAAAGAGGCATTTCTGAACTATATGAATATTGTGTTTTCTTTACAGTGAAGGGCCATTAGAAGAGAACTGTTTTCTTCAAAAAATAATCCTGTTACATAATGCATAAATGTTTACAAGGGTCCACACTACAATTTAAGTAAGTTAATCTTAATTTATAATCAGCTTTAATAAGATATTCATGAATACTTTGTTACTTTATTCTATGTGAATTAAGATCAAGAAAAATTGCAAACTTAAAGGAATTTTTAGATGCATTTATTAAGTAGATAAAAGGAAAAAGATCTACCATTGCATCAAATCTTGAATATGCAAGGAATTGTAATAAATACAAACCTAAGTTTAAGCCCTTATAGGTATTTGAAATACTGTGTTACAAACTGTGGAGACTCCTGTGGGCAGCCTCTAAGACCATGCTCCTGAAGCTCCCCTCCAAGCTGACTTAGACACAGAAATCATCTTTTTGTGATATGAATGTTATATACTCCAAAATATTTGGTCATTACTTTGCAGAGAGAGCTTTGAGAAATTCCAGCTTCTTTTCTAATAGCTCTTTCTGCCAATACTGATGGCACAAACTTGCATTCGACAAGATCAAGGTGTCTACCTCAGGATGACATCAATGGAAAAACTGGTGTAGGGGAAAATTAACCTCAGGGGGTAAGAGTTTAATTACTGCTTAAGCAACACAGCAGTTCACAGAAGAGCATGCTACCAATGAGTTGTACAAATCAACACAGAGTGGAGCCAGAGTATATAAGAATGACATTTAACTCAGAAAGAAGGCAACAGGGGTTAAAAAAAAAAAACAACAAAAACCCCATGGCTATCCATAGTAAGGGAGACAAGGAGCGGGGAGGGATGACTTGCGGGGGCAGAGTAGGCTACTTCGTATCATTACATCTGAAATTGAACTTTTAGAGAAAAAAAAAATTCCTGATGATAATTGTAGAGGTAGAAATAAGGAATATGGGACAGTATAAAGGCCCTTTGCAGAAGGTGTACTACTGAAAACACCCAAACATTGACTGAAGAATGAACTGAAACCATTAGAATTTTCTGTTTTTCTACCACCTAGGCAGTAACATTGTGACCTGGACAGAAAAGTGCTGTGCAAGGCTTTGTCATCCTGCTGAAGTCAAAGCTGACAACATCCATTGCTCCTTCCTCATTCATAGATCTAGTAATTTCATTCTAACATGAATTGGGTTGGTCAAGCATATCACCCTCGACAAATCCACACTGTCTCCTCTCAGTGACCCTCTTCTCCTTCATGTGGTGAGGACTGGCTACCAAGGGGACTTGAGCCATAATTTCCAAAAGATGGAAGCAAGGTTGACCCATCTGGTCCCATGTATTTGAGATTTCTCAAGTGAAATTTGAGATTTTCTCAAGTGAACTCTCAATCGGCCATTCAACACTATCTCTCCTATTTGAACATGTCTCTGGGCACAAAGCTTGGGAAATGCTGATAAAAACCGAGGCATTTTTAAATCTTCTGCCACTAATTTACCCAGCAGTTTCAACCATGGGTCATTTTTCATAATTTATTCTTTTTGCTGCTAAATTAGCAGTAAGCATACCTTTGTTGTTTATTGTCTGTTTCAGGTCTAGCTGAACATTTTCCTCCCTGCTGCCACCGGTGCCATTATGGGCAGCCTCTATATTCTTTCTTTGTAGTGTGCTTCTGCCTCTTACATACATTCTTTTTGCCTTGGAACTGAGATACATGTTCCTTATTTTGTCAAGCCATGATACATGTACTCATTTTCCTGAGTCCTGGCATGGAAAACATTTTGCTCCTTATGAGTAATAACTTGAGCCTCTTTTGCTCTTCAGCGATGCCTTCTACAGGATCTCACCCAGCAGCTCCCCATGAACAGACCAACTTCACTTTGAAGTTGAATCTCTCCCTTGCTCTTTGCCTATCTCACGCCACTCAGGATCTTGAACATTGCTGCTCTACGGTCACTGGAGACAAAGCTACCCCTGACCATATCAAGAAACTACATCATCTCAGGTCATAGTATTCCAAGGGCTGAGATACTCAGTCCTACAACACTGGTAGTAAAGATTGCTCCTGTAAGGCTGAAGTCCCAGGGCTCAGAATACTTGCAGAGGAAGGTTCACTATGCAGCAGAAAATGTGTTGATTTTCTTTTCCTTCCTAAAAAAATAGAAGAAATAGCAAAGGCTGTAAGGATTTCATTATTTAGGGGAATTTATATCAGCTCTTGCAAGAAAGAATTATCAATTTTGGCATGTCACATAAATGTATTTATTCTTCATAGAAGAGGGCACTGGAGGATTTGAAGCCATGCTCTTATTCACTTCCCTTTAAATACCCAGCAATGACAACTGTACCAGTCTCCCATGAATTCACTGGCAGCTGTTTCCTTCTTTATGCCTCACTGTCTTTCTCCACCCTGTTGTCTCTCAAATTGTAAGCTCTTTGTGGCAGGAAAGGTCTTTGTTCATTGTTTTGGGGTGGATTTTCCTGGACAGCACGCACAACAACAAGGAATGAGGTTCCTAAGCTTTACCATAATACTAAGCAACACATGTTCATAATTTTTTCTATTTTTATATCTTTATAGGTGACATTTTAGACCCTTTTTACCCAGCTCAGCTAGGCTCCAGAAGCTGCTCCATTCACATCTTTACAAAGATAGTGGTTTCAGCTGCAGTAAGCAGAAGATTGATCCAAATAATCTTCTTCAAATATGTGTGATGCAAATAGTGCCCAATAATGTCATTTACAGATATAATCACCTTTCTGAAGAGACACAGAAGCACAAAAACATGACCATGTTATGGGCTGCTTTTGCCAGAGAAAGTAAACTGATCTTTGTTCAAAGATCAATTTCAAAAGTAAATGATTCAAAACTGAATCGTTTTGTTCAAAAATAACAGAAAAACAAATGAGAAAGAACATGATGTTGTTCTTCATGATAGAGGAAAATGGTTCTTAATAATCTCCACTAAAGAATTGACATACTTGTACTTCAGTTTTTACAGTAGGTGCTTGGACCCAGAGAAAGGTTACTTTTCATTTTTGAAAACTTTGGAACACCAGGATACCAGTGTTTCATCATGCCTTCAGTGGTACATAGTCATGTAGAACAAACTTCACCTTTAAAAAAAAATACACACTTTCTATAAGCGTAGGTGCACAACTTCATGGATGATGAAGAAAGTAAAAACAGTTTGTCTTTAAAGGCATCAGTTCCTCTTTTCACAGGTTTTCACAAACTAATTCTTTTACAATTATTTGGTATGTTGAGTCCCTTCCAGAGCTTGGCAAATGCTACTTAAAATGCCACTACATTAAGAGAAGTAACAAAATAATTATTGCAATGGAGATGAGACTACTCAGGCCACCAGAGAGGTGGTCCAACAGTACTGACAGTCCCTCTCATCCCAAATGCTTCAGTGTTTAAGAAAATGGTCTAGAGGTGTGTCATCTATTCAAGCATAATCAAAATAGCCCAGGATTACAAGAACACTGATGAATGACTCTACGTTCTCATCTGTGTCTACACGTCAGACCTGTTTTGTTGTGGGGGTACGTTGAACGGAATATCTTTTTGTTCCAGCAGTATTCTGAGAAAGATTTGAATAAATTAGTCTCTCCTTTCAGCTATGTGAATAAATTTGCCAACAATTTTAAGCATCTGCAAATAAATAATAAGAAAAACGACCTTTCATGAAGTCTGACTTGCATAATATTTTGTACTTCATGTGTATTTCTCTCGAGACAATCTCTAATGCTTTGAAATCTGGATGTGTTCCACATGACTCTATCAAAATTTAAACAATTTAGTCCCATATTAAATATGTGTGTAATACACTCCTGAAGAAAATCCACCACATTTACTTTACACCATGACATTCTATCAAAGATCTAAGAACTAAGAAACAGGTATTCTATCTGAAAAGCAGCTATAAAGTTCTTGTAGCTTGCACATGCAAAATATTTAAAGTGTGCCTCTTATAATTTATTTACATAATTTAGTATTTTGTTCCCAGGTCTGCTAGTTTTACTGAGATGCTCATAGAAAACACTTAAAGACATGACTTCTTTTAAATGCATGTGAAAAAGAAATAGCTAGATAATTTGAGTTCATTTTTAGAAGATTCTGCAAACACCAAAGGATTCTTGTGCATCATCTAACAAGGCTGGCTTTTTGTGTTTGTTTTGCACTGCAAACAGAGTCACTCACAACTCTACTACCTTGTAATACTCTAGATATTGCAGCTGAGGACTCACAAGGGGAAAGAGACTAATGGACCAACAATTTTCTACCTCACCCCATCAGTCCTGGCTGTACCAGGACATCATGTGAGACAGAAGACTGTGCTGCCTTTTCACAGCCAAGATCAAGTCCCTTAGAGTGACAAAAATCACCAGTTATGACAAGTCTATTTATAAGGGTGATCAGAGGCTTACGCTGTACAGAGTGGCTTTTCTGTATGAACAGCTTCTGTGAAATGGTCACCAAAACTGGTAAAGTCAGTGTTTCTCCTGCACCTACTAGTATTGCAATTATTTCCCTAACACTAACAATTGATGCTGTTTACAGTAGTACTGAATGCAGGTTTGTAGGGTAAGTGCCAAAGGTATGGAAATAGAAACAAAGGAACACCTAGTGCACGCCATTATAAATGAGAACGTGTAACATAAAATTCACACAGCTTCAGAAGATCCAGGTGTCCACCTAGTGTTCCTCCAAAGCATTAATTTATGGGACAGCCTCCGAAGAACTCACACAGCTTTAATTACATTGCAAATTCACATGTAGTGTGAACATCTGAAGTAGACTTAAATAAAACAGATTCAATAAAATGCGACACCCCTGTTCTCAGTGAAAAGAGGTTCAAATATCATTGTGTCAAAAGAGCAAGGCAGCTACAATTCCAGCTAAGAATAAATTTCTAGGAAGTGACAAATTTCATGTGAAACAACAACACAGAGACAGAATGTTTCTTTTGTCAGACAGGAAACAAAAGCTTAAAGGCATAAAGGAATCATGAAGGATTAATTACTTCACTGATACTGCCTTCCCAAAGTGGGTACTTCAGCGAATCAGCAGTACTTATGATGACATCTACCAAGAAAATTGTAATACCACTTTTCAGAATTATTCATTTTCTCAGACCATGTTTACTGAAGCATTCTTTGTTTACTCAAGAGATTGTGGGTAGGAAACCTAATATTTTTGATGTTTCTTCTTGCTCTAATGCCCATCATGACCGTATGAGTAGAGGCATTTAATAAAAGGAACTGGGTGCTACAAGTGTAATTACTGAGAGGGCCAGACAAGCTGAACTACCCAGGATATCTGTCTGTCTACAATGTACATATAATAAATTTGTCAGCTTGACATCCAGCTGCCTACATGCATTGAAATAAAAGATTTTGGTTCAGACTGCATTTCAAAGCCCTTTTGAAAGTACTCTCTTTGTCCAGGTGGTAAATAAGGTTTCTCAGACTTTAGTGGTTTTAAAAGGGTTTCGTTTCATAAAGAGGATAAGTATCCCAGAACTGCTGACCCCAGAGTATTTGTATATTAGACATTTGAATAAACACAAGGCAACTGGATAATTATTCTGAACTCTTGCAGATGACAGAGGTTTGGGATTCAAAGAGATCATGAGGATTTTGGGATCTTGCTCAAAATCTTCAAGAACAACTGGATGAATCCAGCAAGAAGTGATCTGGCAGTTGACAGCCCGCGATACTAGTCCTGCCATTTTTATTTGGAGAAAGGAGAAGACAGCTTCTAGATCTGCCTAGAAAGAAAAGAAAAATGTTGTAGTAAAACACCTACTAGAACTTTACAAGGGTTTGGATTTCATCTGAAAGAAAAGGAACTGTCAGGAAATAGTGTTATCCTCAAACAAGACAGATTTGTTTGGACCATGTTAAGTGTTGCTCTAATGTCCTTTTCATTGCTTCAAGAACTGCTTTCCTCCTCCCATAGTAGGCTCAATTTCTACAGACTGTGATTAAAGACCCAGAATGAAGAAGCCTCAGGAAAAGGAGCAGCAAAGAATGCAAGTTGTGCTAAACCCAGCCCCTCACCAGGTTGGTATTATTGCTGGCCTAAGTTTGAGCCAAAGAACAAATATTGTTAATAGTAAATTGCAGAGTTTGTAGAGAGGTCACTGGCAAATCAAAACAGCGCCAAAAGCCTAGAATTGATGTGGTAATCCATACTTGCTGGAACACAGCAATAAAATGTTCTGACAGGTACAACAGAGACTTACAAAAGTGTTTAAGAGCACATCTGCAGACCACAATATGATAGATAAATACACTTTTGCAGAGCTTCATCAATAAATTGCATTTCATTAAATGCTTGACCAAAAAGGATAATTAAAAAGATACTACAAGTATAAGCACAACAAAGGTATCTGTAACACTTCTATAATACTTAAAGCAGTTCCTGTGCTTTATGGTAGCCAAAGAACACTGTGAGGAAGCCTAACTCCTCTAATTATCTGTGGAAGAGACATGTATGCCAGGTAATTTGCTCTCAGTAGGTATAAAAAAATCAGTCACTTCTGACGACACTCCATCAAGAGGAGTATAGGAATGAAATCCCATATAGAATACCAGAAAAAAATGGAGCAAGGGAAAAACTAAACCAAACTTCAATCAGAAAATGTGCTTGCTTGTAATCAATACTTGCAAAGCAGGGACAAGCCTTTGCAGCATTCTTGTTTACAAATTGCATCAGTAGTGCAAGGGAAAAATGAAAACACTCCACTCTTGGCAAGCATGTGAATTTTTAAGCAGACCTCTTCTGGACTTAAGCAAATCTGGAGCTTCCTCAGTTTTGTCTCAAAATTTGCAGGAATTCTCATAGCATCTATATTGTTGGGTCATAGAATAGTTTAGGTTGGAAGGGGCCTTGGAGATCATCTACTTCCCAACCCCCTGCTGTGGGCAGGGACACCTCCCACTAGGCCAGATTGCTCAGAGCCCCTCCAACCTGGCCTTGAACACTTCCAGAGATGAGGCATCCACAACTTCTCTGAGCAACATTCCAGGGCCTCACACCCTCATAGTAAAGAATTCCTTCCTAAAGTGTAATGTCAATGCAGCCTTTTTCAATCTGAACCCATTTCACTACAAGTGCAACAACTGATATAAGTGAAAGCCATTAGCAATTCTTCTGCTCCAGAAATTTTCCAGTCCAATCCAGACAGCTCCTGCTTTGCAAAAGCCATCTATATCAGCTTGCACCCTTTGCAAAAGCAAAGCTGGACTTGTGTCATTTCTGCCGGTTTGGCCTATGGTAACAGCCTTAGGCAACTGGCTGGATTGCAGTAAATTACCCAGAACATAGAGCTGTATTAGCTATAAATTTACACTGTTCAAACAAACAGTGAAGTAAAGGGTGCTAAAAATAATTTTAAGGTTGACCAGTGGAAAGAAAATTAGTAGGTTGCCTCAAGTTTACATTTAATTCCTTATAATTAACTTAATGTACACCTAATGGCCTTACTCCAAGAAGACAAAACAATAGGTATGTGTTATATTTCTTAAATTGTGTTAAGAGTCTTAGGTTACTAAAGAAGCGTGGATTAAGCATTACAGCTTGTCTTTGTCTGTAGGGATAAGGGGAATGATATTACAAATACACATCTATGTTGCTATGTTCCACGTTACCAAAGACTACTAAACCCTGGGTGTAGAGTTAAGCATCATTAGAATTTATGCTTCAAATGTGAACGATTGCTAACGTTTCTGATCTTGCTTAATTTACTTGGATTGTACTGCACCTTGCAATCTGAAAACTATTCCATAGGAAAGCAAGCATCTACAACACTCTTGTTTATCTGTACTCAGCTTAATTATTCGACAGAGAATGAATCCTTTGATTAGGTTTGTTTTATTTGGGTTTTATATTGTATTTGATTATCTGGGCTGGTCAGTACGAAGGACGCCACCTTAATGTCTTCCTTGCCCTCGTTTTCCAGTGCTTTACCACTAGGAGGAGCTGTAGGGAACCTTGTAACGAGACAGAAAACTCCTGGAAAATTTATCTTTGAACACATCCTCAGCAAGCATTTGCTCCAGAATCGGCCACTGCTGGTACAAGTATTTCAGACAACTGCTTACAACAACTCTTATGATCAGGATAAAGGCTGCACTAGACTCTTGTCTCTGAAATTATCTAATGTAATTTCTATTAAAAAACAAATCCAACAATTTAAAGTTGCTAATAAATAAATTTAGGTATTTTTCTTAGCTTTTACTCTTTCTCCCAAATGCAGGATGAATGAAACTAATTTTTATTGCTGGGATTCATGCATAGTCACATGTGTGTGCATGCAAAGGTCCCTTCTGTGTGGGGGTGGGATTTTTTTCCAAACAGGAAAGTCTACCAGAAGTTGAAATCTATATTTGAACTGGCTGAGTTCTCTCCAGAGAAGAAGGAAAAAATGAATTAGCATGTATTACACTCCAGTGTCCTCTAAAAATTTAGTGTACACATTATTTATAAATCCCAATGGAGAAATTAGTAAAGAATTTAAT
This sequence comes from Camarhynchus parvulus, assembly GCF_901933205.1. Taxonomy (NCBI): domain Eukaryota; kingdom Metazoa; phylum Chordata; class Aves; order Passeriformes; family Thraupidae; genus Camarhynchus; species Camarhynchus parvulus. Next base: position 67,715,306 of record NC_044572.1, read on the forward strand.
TTGAAGGCTATAGAATTTTATGTTATTTCCTCCTCAGTTTTACAGCAGCTTTATTATTTAGTTATAGAGATGTAAAACACCAACAGCATACTGTGAACATGCTCTTCAAAGCAATAGTCATGACAAATATTTCACAAGCCAAACATGCTCTGAAATGTTTTAACTTTTATTCCTAACCCAAATTAATGGCACATTTCTTTATGAAGCAGAAATGTTTGAGAAAATTACCACAATTTTTTCACCTGTTAACAGGATATATATGTATATATCTATATATATATATACACACACACACATATAATCCTTCTTATTTTCATTTTATTTCTGTGTTTCATCATTTAGCCTTCTCTTTCATAGAAGGAGATTCTTCAGTAATTTCCTGATATCTCTTCTCTCCCTACCTTTTCTATCATTCTCTTTTTTCCAATATATGATCAGGAGAAATCAGCTCACTCTTCCATGTCTGTTCATCCTTTTGCTTCTCTGCTACCTGCTGCTGTCTACCAGCATAACAACTGGTGCCAGTGACTCGTATGATCTGGACACCTTCTTGCTAGGAATTAAAAATTAGCTTGGTGCCATTTCATTGCATGCCTCTTTAGGATTGCATTTAACTTTGAAAAACCAATTCCAATTTCCCAACTTAACATGTTCAAAAATACAATCCCAGCATATTCAGTCAAAGCTAAAGTTTTATTTTAATTGCAAGAACTTTATAATTTTTATTTCAGTGATATAGTAATTAGGATAATTTGGAGCACTGAGATGTTCCAGTAACAGCTTTCATAACTGAAAGCAATGAATCACTGTCATTGCTGAGAGTCTCTAGGCCATTGTAGGAATTGGAACCATACATAAAAAAGCTGCAGTCTCTCCATAAAATAACTCTCTATTTTCTTTGTGTACTGCCAAAACAGATCCAAAATCAACAACAGACATATTTAGAGTCTTGAAAGATGAACCAGTTTAAATCTTCAGAGAGGAAAACTACAGCTCTGCACCTTCCAAGTAATTGATATTTTAATGTTAAGGGAAATATCTGCAAAGCACTCTCCACACATGACTAAAAGCACTGGACAATTAAAGGGTACTCATTGCACACTGAAGGAAGAGGACCATTATCCTCTCCTCAACCAAGCAGTTCCACCACGAAAAGAGAATAAAATTCTATGGACTTACTGCAGCAGCACAAAATTCTTTGTCAGGCACAATTTGCCCCTTTAAGCATGCGGCAACGCTTGCGGCTCACAGGGCTTATAGCACTGTTGGGATGCACAGATTAAGTGCATATGTGCAGGAAGGAGACCTCATGTTTTACAACAAACTTTACCTTGTTCAAGAAACAATTTTACTTACTGGTACAAAATGGGTGCTGTTAGACTGAAGGATGATAGCAACTTCTACTCTTGGCTATGCCAATTCCATTTTAAGCAGCTTGGGTTTCTTTTTTTGAGCAGAAAGAGTCTTGACTTTCATTTCAGCTACAATTTAAGGCTATTTACTGGTTATGCTCAGGTTCTCTCCATAAGGAGAACATGCTTCCACAGGGCACTACAGGGCCCCAGGACTGCCCCCAGTTCATTCTGTAATCAAGCCAGAGCCCAAGTTCTCACTTCATTCATAGTTATAAGTTTCCTGATTTCCTTAGTGGTGATTCCATGCAGCAGAATTGGAAAATGCCATGGTCTCCATTACAGCTACATAATTTAAAGGTTTTCTCTGTGAGTTTAACAGCTAGGGACTTGCATGAATACAAAAACATTCTAAAATCTAATTGGGAAAAGGCATTTCTATAAACACTCTCCTCTAAGAGATGCATCTTAGCTATGTGGATTAATCTGTCTCAGATAAATATTGAATGAAATTATTTAAAGCAAACAGTAATACAGGAGGTAGTCTGAGGCTGGATTAGTGGGGAGCAGGGAAGAGGCAGGAGAATAGAGACTGAGGGGGTAATTTGAGAAAGAGAAATAAGAGGTAGATAAGAAAATCTTACCGGAAGAAAGGAGATAATTTACTTAAGAAAAAACAAGGGACACTACATTTTAAGAATAAGGATTTCAAAATTTTGACTAAGTATAATAAATAAGTTTTACTTAAATTGACTCTCAAGTTACAGGACTCCTTAAGGGATGTGTGGGGATGTGTATGGGGGTGATTTCCCCCAGGAAAGTACTCCTATTATTCTAATGATTGATAGATTCCTTTACATCACCTGCTTATCAATCCAATTTAAAACCAAAATTACTACTTTCAAGAAAATTAAATCAGTCAGGTTAGTTCACATCATTTCAAAGCAATATACCTCTAGTATCAAAGCATCTAGGTAGCAGGTTTACTTCCTTAACCTTATAAGATTTATATGATATAGAGGCATTTTAATCCAATTTATACAGATGTGGACAAAGATAGAAAGATTCAGCTCTGTTTTAATTGCTATTGAGCACAAAACTGATATTATCACGGAATTATTACAGCTCGATACCTCAGCAGATCATTAAAAATAGAATGGATATAATATAAAATTTTCTAGACCGAATTAATCTGACTTCTTATCATCCAATCACTCAATATCACAATGTCCTTATGCACACCTTTGCCATTGGCATGTATCATTCCTTCTGTGTTCCTACTGCTCCTAGTCCATCAAGAGTTGTTAGGCCAGTGGAAGAAGAAAGAGCAGTGCATGAAATACATTGTCCTGGTTTCAACTGGGATCGGGTCTATTTTCTTCCTTGGAACTGGCACAATGCTGTGGTTTGGATTGAGGTTGAGACAAATTTTTATTACACACTGATGTTTGTTGCTAAGTAGTGCTTATCCTAAGTTAAGGATTTTTCAGTTTCCCATGCCCTGCTTGGGAGGAGGTGCACAAGAAACTGGGAGGAAGCATGGCCAGGACAGCTGACCTGAGGTGAATGACCAAAGGGATATTCCATACTACAGAATCATGCTGAGTATATAAACTGGGGGAAATTGTCCTGGAGAGGCCAATTGCTGCTTGGGGCTGGGTACTGGTCAATGGGGGGTGAGCAAATGTATTCTTCTCTGGTTCATGGGTTTAACCTCTCTTTTTGTTTTCTCCCTTATCATCATCATCATCATTATTAGCTTCAGTTATTAAGCTGTTCTTACCTCAGCCCAAGGGTTTTACCTTTTTTCTTATTCTCCTCGCCATCCCATCAATTTCTCTGTGTGGGTGCTGGGCGAGAGGCCACGTGTTACCTAGTTGCCAGCTGGGGTTAAAGCAAGACATACATACTGACTAAAATTGACAACAGTTTCAAAACTTTACTTGCCTAAAGGCAGAAACAATGCAAATAAGAATTACAAAGGAAAAATGTAATATCAGGATAGCTTCCAAGAACATCATCAACACCCCACAGAATCACTAGCTCAAATTTAAAGAAGAATCACCATTCTCCGTCTGTGACCGTGCTCACAGGGGTCTTAGGATGAAGGAAGAGACGAGGATCTGACTCCATGTTTCAGAAGGCTTGATTTATTATTTTATTATATATATTACATTAAAACTATACTAAAAGAATAGAAGAAAGGATTTCATCAGAAGGCTAGCTAAGAATAGAAAAAGAAGGAATGATAACAAAGGCTTGTGTCTCGGACAGAAAGTCTGAGCCAACTGATTGTGATTGGCCATTAATTAGAAACAACCAACATGGGTCAATCACAGATGCACCTGTTGCATTCCACAGCAGCAGACAACCATTGTTTACATTTTGTTCCTGAGGCTTCTCAGCTTCTCAGGAGGAAAAATCATAAGGAAAGGATTTTTCATAAAAGATGTCTGTGACAGTCTCTGACACCTGAGTTGTGCAAGCAGTTCAAGCAAAGCTCTGAGATGGACCTACACCATACCCTTGTCAACAGATTTATGGTGTTCTGGAGTCTGCTGGGTCATCCAAGCCCTGGACTGTGGGAGGAAATGAACTAGCAGGACCCAGTCTTCAAATTACACTAGGTACAAGCAGAATGCCCTGCTGTACTTAACTCCAACCCAACTATGATTTACTGCTAAAACTCCTTTGCTGACACTGCTCACCACGTGAAAAGGTGAAATAATGAAGGAACTAAGTGTTACTAAACACGGTGATGCAGTCCAAATGTAAACGTTTCATCAATCATGCCATCTCAAAGAGTGACTGTGCTCCAAGCTGTGTCAGCTCCACTATTTTTGTAGAGAGAGTAAATCAAAATGGGAAACTGGTCCAGCTAATGGGTTTTCTTCTGTGGGTTATTTTTTAAGCGCATCTGTTCTCTGATCTGGTTCACTGAATGCCCACACAAATATTGGTGTCAGCACTGCACAGTGGGCTGCGCAAGGGTGATCACAAACAAGCAGAAGCAGAGAATGCTGCTGCTTACAATACCTCAAGGCCCAGAAAGTCTCACACATGAGAAAAATCTTTACTACAACAACTGTTTGATAGAGTACAAAGCTTGTGATGCAGTCTTTGCTTACTGGAACCATTAATAGTTTCACTTTCTTCTGTCAACAAAAAAAATGTGTAGGGATTTAATATCTTCCCCTAGCTCTCTGCCAAGTTTCATTTTAACATGCTAATTGATGCAGATTGCTGTCACTTTATAACATGTTTCCTCTAGAGGAGCGAGGTAACGGTCACATTTGTACCTACTTACAGGTAGAGTGTTTCCTGCAAAATAAAACATTTTAGGAATATAAACAGCCCAAGACAGAAAGCATATCAAATCCCTCAAGGCTGTGACAGAAACTGAAACAAATCCCCCAGAGGCAGTGCATTAATGCTTTAATATCATAAGATGATGTAACTGCTGATGAAAGAAGCAATCCCACTGCCTGTCAGGCCCCTCCTTGGCACCAGCATGAGCTTGCATTCATGACAAAAAGGATAAGTTGTTTGATCTGGGTCACAATTAACCATTATTCATTTACTTACTGGGTTTTACCTGGTTAATTGTAACTCAGATTGATTCCCTGAGCCGGGTCAATGCACAGCCATGAAAACAGCCCTGTCAGCAGAAAACAAGGCTTGGGAGTGAACTGGGAGGGGCAGAGGAAAATAGAAAACCTGCTCCTTTCAGTAGTGTGTTTGTGTATCCTGGCTGAAAGTTTAAACTCTGAAATGATAGCCCACAACACATTAATTTTTTTTTAATTTCAAGTGAAAGTACAAATAGAGGAACGCCAGTTATTTGGCAAAAGGGTCTGATGAGCCCACAACGAACACCTGCATCACTTAAGGACTCAGGAAACGAAAAGGGACTCCAGCTTAAGAAGATTTCAATTCCCCTAATTAACAACAATTCTGCCATTTTTTGATTCATATGTAAAATAAGGATCCTGTAACTACATCTGATTGAATTCCAGGCAATAATGTTTCTTTACCAGGTGCTTTTAGTGTGAAAAACTAGTGGAACCCAACATATCATTTTAGATGCATTCACAGGATTTTCTTATTTCCTACGTTTTCATATTAATTTCAATGGATATCTTGCCAAAGTACTGACAAATGAGATATGATATGTAACCTTTCACAAATACTTGTAGCATTTCAGAACAGGAGGATGAGAATGTACATGTTCCACAGGTTGTGAATAGGGGTTGCAAATCTATTATTTGAATAATATATTTGAAAACATACAGGTCTTGCAAAAGCTAAATACATAGATTTGCTGGTTACTATGTAAAGATCCACAAAATATCTTTGAGATTGCTTTCCATGTTATTTCCTTAAAAAAATTATTTGCAATTGCACTTTTGTTTCTGTTCTGGTTAAACATCTTTAGAATAATATTCATATGCAGTTTAAATGTTCATTGAATTAACCAAGCAAGATGAGGAAAGTGTAGCAATTTCTGAACACCAATACACTGGTTAGAGAGAGGCCTCAAAACAAGATTGCCAAGTAGTTTGTTTAAACCTGAAACTGTGATTTGTAAGAGTAGCTAAGTGCTGGTGATAAGAAGCACAAAAGTTATGATGATGATGACTACAGAATAAACAGCCTTCTCCAGTGTCTGAATGCTGCAAGTAAATAGTGGATGACCAAAGTAAATAGGAATCTGCCCACATTCTACCTACAGAAAATTGTACTAGACCCAGCACAACACAGGCACCTCCTGCAACTGTATTGTAAAGGGATCAGAAAGACTGCACAGTGAAATGCTGGAAGAAAATATTGAGAGCCATTACAGCACACAGGGAGAAGAACTAAGCAATAAATGACAATGTGACAGCTAACTTTATGGTACACTTGAGGTAAGTCCTTCAACAACAGTATAGTGCCTAACTAATTACAGTAATTTCCAGACAGGAGGCTTAGCCGCTCAGATACTCCTTTGTGAAAATATTTCAGTGAGATATGCCTAAACTTATAGTCCAGTACATAGGATCTTGATAAAAATTGTATGTATTGTCCAACTTTACTGAATGCTGAGAGTTCTGGAAAGATTCCTAATTCAAGATAGAAGAGATTATATTTTTATTAGATGAGGATAATCTGCAGCTATATGGGATACATTAATTTACATTCATGTGAAAGAACTGCAATGGTTTGAAGCAACAGGGATGTTTTTGAATGGAACATTAGGGCAAAGTGTAAGAAGATTATGGACCAAGAACTTGGTATTTTAGATCCAAAGTAAGCACAATGCTGCAAAAAGGCTATTCCTCCAGAAGTATGATTGCATGAAAATGAACCAGCAATCCAGCCAAGAAAAGTGGAGCATAATTTGTTAGTTCCTGATTAAGCCTCATGTTTACATTTCTCTGGTGGTAAAAAACTCTGCTTATGTAAATACGTCCAGGTCTAATTCCTTCTTGAGTGTCAGGAACTGAGCATGCCTTTCATGCTGAGAAGAAAACAGGGCCCACATAAACAGGAGGTTCCAAAGACATCAGTGATTAATGCCCTTTGCTAATATTGTAGTTTTTTACATTGCAGCAGCAAAGCTACAAAAATCCTTCTCCCACATGTCTGAAACAGGTTGTCATCATCAATGCAAAAACTATTCTAAAATCATCACAAAGTAAGTCTTGCAGGATTTATTGGACTTCTTTTCAAGGGGAAAACTATTTGTCATGGAAATCAAGTTCTGAATAATAAAGTACACAACACATCCGCTTTCTGGATAAACATTTCCATCAAAGAGAGAACAGCTGCCTTGTCATGGTAAAGAACTGCAAATATTCAACTCCTTAATACTGAGTTCAGTCCAGTAACATTACAAAAAGCTTATTCTAGAAAATTTATAGGAAAAACAATCAAACACCCAACACAAAGACTACAGAAATTATTGCAAAGGTGCAAGAATGATTATCACAAAAAAAGAAAAAGAAGAAAAAGATGATTGTGCTGGTCAGACTGTAGAATGTTGCACAACTGAAGAAGAAGAAATTGGTGATGCAAATTTCCTGAAGAAACTGGTGATACAAATGATAGAGTGATCACCTCAGTATATCAAAATCAGCTTTGATTGTGTCAACACCATTCCTCTCTTCCACCACGAAGTTGCGCAAAACACTTGTTCAGGCTTGTATCAACGCATCAGAGAACCTGCAATTATGCTGAAACACACAGCGTGTAAGTACAGATTACAACAGGCAACAATTCTGCAAACAAAACATCAGGATCTGAGGGTCTGAAAACTTAGTGCATGATTTGGTGTTTCATAAGAAGGGCCCAGTGTTTTTTCTAGCACATATATATGTGCCCATATATAAAGGGACAGAAGAAAAGTGCATAACATTAAGCCACGCTGAAAGCTGTAAGGTTTGTGACCTTGATTCCCCAAGATCACAATTCCAGGAATAAGAATTCCTCGCAAAGAAGAAACAGTTAAAAACACGGTAAGAAAATAAACCATATCACACATGTAAGGAAAAGATAACACCACCTATAAGACAGAGAGAGGTTTATGCGATGGGCTATTCATAAAAGGGGGGAGTGGTTATGTCTTAGCTCACCTGAGCACTGAGATGAACGCTAGGAAGTTGAGGGAAAAACTAGAGAAGGAAAAGAGAAAAGAAAAAAGGAAGGAGGACACATGGAGGTATAGGTTTCTAGAGACAGAGCAAACCACTCTTATAGACAAAATATATGGATTGTGATCTGTATCTTAGAGAGGTGATGAGAAAAAGAAGTCACTGAGGTTATGATTTCTCTATGCCACTCTCTGTAAGCACAGAATACTGCTGAAGTCTGTATTTAATCCTATAGTATGCAATCCATCTTGGAATGCAAAGATGCCTTTTTGCAGTCTTCAGGCAAACCTGAAAAATGTTCATGCATTTTCAAAGTTCCAATGTGACTTTATTAAAAAGCCTGGCCTACTTAAACTGACAAACATTCAACATAAAGAAATTAAGCAAAATTAAACTTCTAGGCAGTAGCAGAAAATATGAAGATGAGCTACAGGAAAGAACATGAGAATTTTACCCAAGGATAAAAGTGCAGCCAGGAAAAAAATCTTCATCTTACCATTAATAATAAAATGCTAGAGAGGGCATTGCCATGAGGGACTTGTTTGTCAAACAATAAATCTGAAGCAACCAACTAAATGAGTCCTCTAGGGAGCCCTCTCTAGATTCATTACTTTAGTGCTAGCAATACTACTACAGTAAACTTTCAATTGATATTCATTACACTGCATTTCTGTAGTGATTTTTCTGGCCTTTACAAATAACAACACTAAATTTTTTGTGCTCATAAGGTTTCAGTTTTAAAAAAAAAGTGTTCCTATAACTTGACAAAACAAATGCTAGCATTTTAGAGCCAAATTCTCCTCTTATTCACAGCATAAGCTTTGATGCTATATATCAGAGCAAAACTGAGTTCACAGTTTGTCTTTATGCGTTCAAAATACTGTCTCTAACAAGTTACATACTTTTAAGCCATGAGTTTTGCTTGATTAGGGGAAATAGGGATATAGATCAACAGAAGTATTTACTACAGCATCTTCAGGAGAGTGCTCTTAAAGCCTTCTGCAAATGTGAAATAATTTCATATCACAGTCTAGTGTAGCAGAGATGGAAATTGTTACTGAGAGGCTAAAACACAAATAAATACCTGCTTTAAGTAGGTCTGCTAGAACTGTAAACATATAAAGGTTGTTTCTGAAATTGAGAAATGCTAGGCTTTTGGATCTGTAATCATGAGTAAAAGTAATACATCAAGTTCAAAGAACATGCACACTTGAAACCCAAGGCTACATTAGAAAAAATCAGCTACATGTGATTTGACTCGGGTCACACATTATGACCTCCACAATATGAGGGAAAAAATATGCCATCCTCATTGCTAGTCTCTAACAGTTATGTACTATATGGAAAACTGTAATCAAACACTTAAGAAAGGAGAACTTTGCAGGTCATTAGCAGCTTCAAAACATTTATCCTTGAGGAGAGTCTTAAACACATTTACTTTTGGGGAGGAGGGGGGGGAAAGCCCCTGGTCTAAAAGGTGATTTTATTAGATGTCTTTTAAAAGCAAATTAACAGAGCTGAGTACCTGAATTGTGAGGATCTTCACAGCACCTAAGCAAATACAGAAACATCTTTCACAGAGCAAGTAACAGTAGCACGGGAAAATTAAATATACTTCAATAGCTGAAGATGAAAGAGCAAAAGCTAAGCAATAAACAGTGATATTTTTTAAATGAGATGGGGCAGACACAGTGTTTATTCTGCCCTTACACAGTGCCAGTGCCACTGACATACAGACACCAAGCCAACCAGCAGCCTGCCCGGTGATTTGCGTGTACAAACAAGAACACAAACATTTTAGGAGCTTCCTAAATAGAAACTTAGTACAACAAGTGCCTGTAATTAATGACGCAGTGCCCACTACAAGTTGCTATTGGAGAGAGTGAGACAAGCTTATGACTTTTGCCCATGAAAGGGTTCCGGTTTCACATCAATTTGTTTTCCATTGACTGCTCTGGTGACCTTGGCCGACCACCAGGTTTGCACCGCAGCTGGTTCCATTTCTGACCATGCAGAATTTGCAGTATGTGGAACTGCCTGGTCTTCTTGTTACCCTTGCTCTGGGTGAGTTTAGGGTCTTGAGCAGCTCCTAAAGCACCTTTAGACTCACAAAGCACCTTTATACTCAAGTTTAAGGGACCAGATAGGATTTTATCCAAGGGTACTGAGGGAGCTGGGGCACTAAGCTGCTCTCCATCACTTATTATCAGTACTTGGGCAGCTAAAGAGGAGGAGCTGGAGAGGAGGAGACTCAAGGGTGACCTTATCACTCTCTACAATTGCCTGAAAGGAGGTTGAAGCCAGGTGGGATCGGCCTTTTCTCCCAGGCAACCAGTGACAGAATGAGAGGACGTAGCCTCAACCTGCACCAGAGATGCTTCAGGCTGGATATTACAAAGAATTTCTTCACGGAAAAAGTGAAGACATTGGAATGGGCTGTCCAGGGAGGTAGTGCTATCACCATCCCTGGAGGCGTTCAACTGCACAAAGTTCAGCTAGTTCAGTTGATGCCATGGGTTAGCTGACAAGGCGCTGTTCGGTCATAGGTTGGACTCGGTGACCCCAGAGGTCTTTCCCGACCTCAATGATCCCATGATTCCCAAGCACCTCCTCAGGGCGCCGCCACACACAGCAGGGCCTACCCGCTTTTAGCGACAGGGCGGAGCCCGGGCCCGGCCCCGCCCTCAGACCACCCTCTGGCCGCCCTCTCCGCGGCCATGGAGGCGGCGATCCATGCCCGGGGCGGGGTTTGCCGTCTCCTCCCCTCCCGCCTTCATTTCCCCTGGTTATGGCGTCCGCGGCCCTGACCTTTGTCCGGCGGCTGTGCTGGCGGCTGCCCTGCGGGACCAGGTGGGTGCCGATCGCTGCGGGGCTGCCCGGCGGGGCCCCTCACGGGGCGGGCGGCAGCGGCGGGCCCGGGGTGTCGGTGCCGTGCCGCGGGCTGGGCAGTTCCCGCTGCCTCCCGCCGGGGCTCGGCGTGCGCAGCCGTCCGGGCTGCCCTGCCGTGCCCTGGCCGTGCCGCTGCATGGACCGGGCTGCATGGCCCCGGCGTTCCTGCACCGGGCCGGGCGCCGCTCTCATCCCAAAACCGGGGGAAATCGCTTTCTGCTAAAGTTGGGGGACCCCTCCGGCCGTACCAAGCGCCTTTAAGTGTTTGAACACAGCGTGGGAGTGGGAAAGCTGTGTTTGATGCCTTCCTGAGGCGAATATTTCACCACCAGAAAGACTGTTGGTTAGGCTGGGGGGTGACGTATCCAAAACCGTACTGAATTGTGGAAAAGAGTGTGTGTGTTTGGGCCTTTTCTTGTTTTCTACATTTTATTTTATCAGTCCCATAGACGATGTAATGATCCCATAAATGTTTTGGGTTAAAAGGGACCTTAAAGTTAATCTAATTCCAACTCGCCTGCCAGGGACGGGAACACCTTCCGCTGGACCCGGTTACTCAGACCCCCATCCAGCCTGGCCTTGACAAAACCAAGCTTAATTGTGTGTCCAGCTAATTAGGGCTTCTTGTTAAGACTGTTCTGGCTTTCCAGATAATCCCACAGTATCTTCTATGCCTTTATTTATTACATATTGCCTTTAAGCTGTTTCAAAATAAAGTGTCACATGCCGGAGTGTGCACGGCAGCAGCTGTGCGCCTTCAGAGTTAGCTGGGCAGTGGAAAGCAGAAGGGATGGCTTGAGTTGCAATTACACTTGGAATTGTGTGATATACATTTTTATTGAAAATGGCTGTATTAGAAATCCCTCTATGAAGTGGCTTGTATATGAATAAGAATCATGAAGTATGCCAATTCATCCGATTTCCTCTTCCAATCAAAAATAGCTTAATACTCAAGAAAAAGCAAGGTGTGTTAAGTATACTTAAAAGTAAACAAGTATATATATACTTGTAATAATAATATATATAGTTGTAATAATAATAATAATAAAGAATAAATAAATAAACAAGTTCCTGAATAGAATAGTGAAGCAGACATTGTCATACCAATAGATTTAAAGATGTGTGATATTCTGATTGGTAACAACATTCAGATTTGACTGTTATAATGCACACTTTCATAAATGAAATGCTTTTACTCAAGTATCCAAGTTTGTCTGTTAGTCATGAGCACATCTTAGCCAAAAGACTGTAAGACATTTGTGCATTAAGTTGTAATATTTTTCACCCAAAGCTTTGTAAGAACTTATTTGAAGTAAGTACATGAATATTCTAAGACAGAGGGAGAAACAAAGAGAATTGTGTGACTTCTGCCCTCATTTAAAAAAAAAGAACTCTCTAGGCAAGCTTTCTCAGCTAAATAATATTAATTTAATGCAGCTAAGTTGTTACAATGAAAGTGAGGGAAAGCAGTTCTAAGTTGGGAGAACATGAAAAAGACTGGCCTGCTGATCATCATTAGGCTGGTGGAGTCAGATGTATTTGAAATGACAAGATTCTATGTGAGACAGCAGTTCATAAATCATTATTAATAATGGGTTCATGTTTTTAGGATCTAATTAGATACAATAAAGAAAAATAGTGCAATTTTTCTAATGCTGGAGCACCAGAAAAGTGAGCCTTAGTTTCTGTCTTAGCAGTATGCAGGCAGAATTTTATCAAAGACACTGGCATTATTGCTGTGCCAGTGAATTTAGGAAGCATTTTTTGCAGTCTAAACTTGGAAAAAAAACTCTCATCCTTGGAACACTGAAAGAGAAAGACTTGTACAAATATAAAGGCAAAACACAAGAATTGCTCTTACTTTTTGGTATTTTGGTTTGTTTGTTTTTTTGAGCAAGACATTCATAATTCTTTCAGACATGGAACTGTGGGTTCCACAAGCTCTTCTTGTGCTGCCCTGTTGCAATATATAATATTTCAAGTTTAAATTCATCTGAGGAGGAGGGATACTGACAAAAATGCACATTCAGAAGTGTCTTACTGGGGCTGTATGCATTTGACAGTCTTTGCTCTCAGATCTTTGAGGTTGGGGGCCTCACAACACCACTGCTGTGAAGTCTTATCTCCACTTAGGGCAAGTCAGACACACCAGTGGGCACCAAATGCTTGGTGTTGGGAATCCTCCATCTGTGCTGTCCTTGTTTTGGGGGTTTCCTTTGGGCTAGTTGTAGTGCAATCCCAACACTGAATGCCTGTCAGTGGCTGGAGGACATCTCCCGTTTTTATGTAGTTTAGAAGGGGTCTGACTTGTATGTGCCAAGCACAACCTGGGGGAGTGGAGCTGGCAGCAGTGCAGAGACTTTATCCAAGAGCACTCTCCTGGTCAAACCCAGACAGTAACATAGTCACACCCAAACTTCCTAGTGTGTTCCTTGGTGTTTCAGCAACTTTAAAGGAGGTTTGATCTTGTCAAAGACCAATTTCCCATGAGCTATTCTTTTATTTCTCTGAAAAGCCTTTTTCATAGGAGCACTATTATATACACTGTTAAGTAAAGGGAATTGAAAGCCAGTTAATTTTCTCCTACCCTGTTGGCTTCTCCTTGCTTCTGTAGCCTTATTGGTCTCTCCCTGTGCCTGGAATACTTCCTGCTCACAGTAAATCTCCACTACACTATCTGGTTTTCAGCTTGGGAGGCAGCAGTCTTAAGAGTTCAAGTTCATTTCCATCTGTCTCTTGAGCAGCATTCCAAATCTCTTCTTGGCATCCATTTATCATCTCATGACAAAACATCTGGATGTTTACAGCCCACCCACATGGCAGGAGCTCAGATGTTCCAGCACAATGCACAACAGTCCTTATTCAGTCTCTGCAGCCTTTTTGTACTTCTACCTGTGTGTTAATTGGTCCTACTCCCTGAATTGCATACTCTTTACTTGGTAGTGCAGTTGCATTTGTTGGTCATTATCTCAAGCACCCTTTAATAGATTTATGGCAAAGCAGGACATTATAACCTTCCATCTTTACCTCTCTCTGATTGCAGACCTACAGACCCACAGGCTCTTTTCTGCCTTGCTTCCCACTAAGCCAGTGAGATATAAAGTCCTGGGTCTTCAGGGCCCAGAGGCTTTGCTTTGCCATGAAACTGTGCTTTATAAGGAAGTTGCTCTTCTGAGGGCAGAGGAAGAACTGATCTCTTGCCCCTGAGACTATATCTTGTTTCATTAAATGATTGCGCTCAGGGGCCTCCTTCTTAGAAGCAGTTCAGTATTCCAGGTCATTCCCTGAAAAAGCTTCTTGATTGCTGTTAATGATTTATCACCTACATCACAGGTTTTCGTTTGCTTCTTTTTAATATGTGAGGAGCACATAAATGCATTTTTCCACTGCATTTGAAGAGAACTGTGGATGCCAGCACACCCAGAGGACATGTGAGCCTTGCCTTGTGGAAAACCTCTTTGAGGCTACTGCCATCCTGGAGGTGACCAGTAAGTCTGGTCCCCTTTTCTGTTCTGTTTTTTTCCAAGTTTGGCCACAAGGACATAATGGGCCTCAGAGAGAGCCTGCCTTGTATCCCTGGTGGGAAATGTCTAGTCCTTTCCGTCAATCCTATTCAGATAGTTGTGGTTGGGTATAGACATAAAAATTTTAGGAGCTTTGTTCTGATGTTCTCATACTGGCTGAGCAAAAAGAGCACTATTGCCTCTTCACCCACTTTCCCCCCCACCAGGACCTATTTCTGTATTGTAGCAGCTTTCCTTTTCTTTCCTACTGTCTGCTGACATCCCTAATCCAATTCCCTTTACAAAGAGGAGGACTGGATTTTTGCAGTGTTGCTATCAAGTAATAAATCAGACTATATCCTTAAAAACCCTGTTTGCAGACACTCCCGAGTCTCCTGGGGGTCTGTACCAAAACCTCTGGTGCTGGGAATAGAAGTTGCTTTTATGCCTGAAACTTTTCCCCAGATGTGGATGAGTTGGATCTTGTTTCCCTCCTGATCTCAGTGAGGGAAAGAAGACCCAACTCAATCCGTGTAGGCAGCAGATGTCCTGCAGCCTCCCAAATATCTGCCTGCTGACTTCCCCACTCACTAGCAGTTGGATGGGAATGCATCCTGGCTCACTGACATGGGAAATGTGTCCACATACAAGGGTTGTGTCTCATCCACAAAACACAGACCCTGATCCTCCACCAGGAAAGTCCCATGGAGTATGGTTTTTACTCCCTGATGTTGTCTTACACAGGCTCTTGCATTTTGGTTTCTGACTCTGGAGTTGTGCTTGGTGCTGTATTTCAGGCTGCACTAGTGTGCCTTTCTCAGCTCTTTGATATTCCCTATCAACCAACATCTTTCTCTGTGACAGAGAGATTTATCAGCTCTCCTTGACTTGTGCTGGATTCTGTAGTGCTCAGGTACTCTGCTCTGTGCCTCCTGCTCAAGATAACCAGGCTTATCTTTGCAAACTTCCTTTTGGTAGGTCAGGTCTGTAGTTACAGTTGGTGTTTGTGATCTAAGTTATGTGGGTCACAGACCCTTGCCTGGCTACCAGAAAAGCAAGCAGAGCACACACCTGTTTTAAAATTTGAAATAGATTTAATAGATTTTAAACCTATTTTTTTCCATAAGCTTATTTCTGTCTTGGTGCAAGTCAATAGGAAGTTTAGGGAGCTCATCATACTTTTCTTACCTTTCAAATAGTAATTTTTTTTTGAAACCACCTTCTTTTCCTTCTTGAAACCTTGTGCCAATTTGACTTTTGCAGTGAATTTTTGCAAAATACTGGTAAAATCAACTTCCACTAGCATTTGCAAGGTAACTTTCAGAGTCTTTCAGAAAGGTTCTTCATACCACCAGTGGATGCTGAATTTCTCTTTTTCTTTAAGGGCCAGGATCCTGAAACACAGCCATTGGAATAAACTAATCCACTGTGCTTTAACTAGTCAAAGGGATGAACAACTAAATCTCTTAATGGGAGGCTTTCTGTGAAAATACTTGTGTTAATTGCAGGGGTTACTACATCTTGTTTGCTCATGCTGGTTTACCAATACAACTTAAAAGACAAAAGTAGTGGTGAGACGATTGGATAGTTTTCCAGAAAACTGTCTTAGTAAACTTCTGTCCTTATGTAAGCACACTCTTAAGCTGTTTTGAGTGGAAATACACACAGCAGTTAAAATCAACAAAATGTAATCCAGAGCAGGAAGCTGTATGTAAATGAGCTAGATTTCACAGCTCATAGCTAATATCAAGCCAAGGTGTCTGGAAATCCTGAGGATGGATTGTTGTGGAACACAGCTTTCTGAACAATCCCAGTTCTCTAGGACTCTCTTCATATGTGAGATGCTCCATCTTTGTGGTTCTTTTCTGGTTCTTTCCAGTATGACCATGATTCTTGTACTGTGGAACTCAGGACTGGATGCAGTAATCCAGGTGTGGTCTCAGCAGTGTTGAGTAGAAGAGGTTCCATTCTTAATTATGAATAAAAATTATGTATTGAGGATTAGAAATATTGTGTTGTATGGATTCTTTGCTGATTCTTTGGCCCTCCAAAAGAGTGGCTACTGTTTTTCTGGTAAGGTGTTCTGATAATATTTTTTCTGGTATAAAGTCTGGTGGAAGAGGTATGTAACTTATAGAATGGCCAATAATTCTTGAATAATTTGGTCCTTAGAAGCTAACCATTAAACAGGGTAAATTTTAAATTTCAAGTATGCTGTCATTTCATACCATGATACACATACTTGTAAAATTCTTACTGCTTCAAACATGTCAGTATAGTCAGCCTGTTTCTGAAACAAAAGAATCTGTTTGGTTTTGTTTTCTTGATTGCCAGTACAATGCCAGATGAAACACGCTTTTATTCAGAGGAAGGACTTCCAAGTTATATGGTTTGTCCTCCTCTTTCCCAGATCAATAATTCTTCATGATCTCTACAATGATAGCAGAAGCCAGTTTGACTCTGCCTGTGTTACATCCCCATTTAGAACAGGCACATTTCAACACAATCCTCTGACCTCTTTCTTGGGAGATGCTGCTTTAGGTGCAGCCTTCTAAATGCTATAACTTGAGCTTTTTACACTGTCTTAGTAAGACACGGCATGAAGTCTCTTGGTATGTATGTAATTTCAGATTACCAGATTTTTGTTGAATAAATTGCCCCAGGATTTTAAAGACAACCTGTTGGTCTGTTTGATTGTAGATGCTGGAAATACTGACAAAACCAAGAGCAGTGTGCTACTTTGTGTTTAGACCTAAAGTGTTTAATTCTAAGCTGAAAGAGATCTAGATTTGGGCAGGATAAGCCATTGGCAAATACTGCTTTGTTACTGTTTTGTTCAGTATTCTTTTAGTCCACCTTTACTGTATCTAGGTGTCATGGGTTCAGGAGAGAAAGTAAGCCTCAGACAAAATTTTTGTTTCCTTTCTCTGATTCAGCTGCACTGTGAGGAGTGTCAGTGGGTGTTCTGATGTGGGTGGAAGCTGCAGGAGCTGGTTGTATCCTTGTCAAGAAACCTACCTATGTTGGCCATAAGCCATTAATATTAAAGTATACATTTTCTTGCTCTCCATACAGCCAACAAGATTTGTCCCTGCAAGCCAAATCAAAATGGCATTTTCCTTTCTCCATTGATTTTGAGTATTCTTCATAACTTTTTTTGTTAAGTCACCTTGGATAATGATGTGTAAGGAATGCATTTAAGTTTTCTGCTCTCCAAATGCTGCAATAAACTGAGTGATTCTCAGCAAATGGCACATGTATGAGTATTGCAGCTCTATATTTTTTCTGCTAATATTCTTATTTTTAGCTTTGAAGTGTATTTCTGTCTGTAAGTCTTCCTGCTTTTAGAGATGTCTTACACGGACTGAGCATATACAGGAGGTTCTCTCATGATTCAGTCATTCATCATGTCCGGTCAACTTAAGTCTGCTGGAAAGAGAGAGTTCTTGTGGAGATTTCAGGAGATGACCCTAGTGTCCCTCCCAGCAGCTGTGATGAAAGCATAAATAAAATAAAACAAAACTGTGTATGTATAGAGCACAAAGATCAGATCACTTCATATCTCAGTGAATGGTAATCTAGAGCCTTCATTCTTAGCTATTCTTTAATATTGAAAAAGAAACTATCAAGCAGAGCTGAGCCACTTGCACTAAACAACAGTGTTTCAGCACTTCAATTTGCCAACAGACACATAATTATCATCTAGTTTTTATATGTCAAAACAGTGTAGGAGTGTAAAATAGTAAAAGCTGATAAGGATTTATACACCAAACTTTTTTTTAGAACAATGCTTGAAGCATTCTAATGTAAAGGGGAAAATAATTTGGTTTTCATTTTTTTTTGTTAAAGTAGCGGTAAGGAAATTGTTTATAGAGTATTTGAACTGATGTTTTCTACTAGTAAAATACATTATGAGAACACTAGAAAATATGAGAACATTAGAAACATTCTTATTGCCTAATAGCAATAAATTATAGTTACTCTATGCTGCAGTATAGTGGGGTACTGCCAGGGATTATGCTGGTGAAACAGGAAGGGATGGTTGTTTCTTTACGTCTTGGGGATTTTTTAGGAAGGCTGGAGTTCTGTCTACTGAGTCATCAACTCCTTCATGGTGTTGCCATGGATATTTCCCCAAATGAACCAAATGCATTGATTTCTAGAGAATAACTGATGCTGATAAGACCCCGTGGACAGAACAGGGACTGTGAGCACACCTGCAAGAGCTCTGAGCAAATGTAACAGCATTGTAACCAGCAACTATTAAGCTAATTTATTAAATGCTTTTAACAAATTTGTTCTAACATGCCATGGTCAGATCTGATGTTATCTCAACCCTTTGTGCCCCACACTGGGCATCAAAAAGGACTGTTGTTGTTTAACCCCAGCTGGAGTACTATGCAGCCACTCGCTCACCACCTTCCTTCTCCTAGTGTTTACTCTACGTTTCCCAGTATAAGAGAAGCAACTTGAAAGGACAGACCTAGAAATAAAAGCCTGAAGCTATTTGCCTTTATTAGTGTAAAAATTGTCAAGCTGAGGTTTCTTTTAACATTATACACAACTCCTGTTTGTAAGAAAATCTGTCTGTACAACTTAAAGGAAGGGTGCTTTGCAGCTGAAAGTCTAACAGCAGCAGCAGGCATTGTTGATTTGATAGGCACACATGATAAAGTAATTCAGGAGCAAGAAAAGAAAAAAACAATCTGAAAAGAGTATATAGAGAGAAATGTGTATAGTTAAGTGATATGAATTTCTTTGGGAACAGCTTGTAATAAGATGGCATAAAGAAAGAAAGGTTTGCCTTTCTTCTACGGCCAGAGGAAACTATCCAGAATTTATCTGTAGATACACCATCTACACTCTCCATAGCTCTCCTTTATTTTTCCAACAGTAAAGGAGCAATGAGTGTTCCAAACATGCCACAGGATGCTCATTTTGCTTTAGCGTTTTCAGGTGCCTCTTCTTTTTCCCAGCTCAGGTATAGGTAGCTTGTAGAGGGAGAGTAACTGGAAAGATATGGCAGAAATCAGCCCTCTCCACTTTAAGCAGTATGGGAAAAGCTCTTATATTGCTATATAAGTGCTTGGGCTATGTAAAAAAATTTTATGAGTCCTTAATGTTACATTATTATCTGTTTGGTTTCAGTAGAATATAATCAATGGCATGATGAATGATAATTTGGGGAACCTGCAGATTAAAATTTTCTAGTCATTTTTATGTTAACAGCGTAGACAATAGTTTCCTCTTGTCAGCAAAATAAAGTGAAGTACAACCTTAAATTTACTGCATGCAGAAAATGCTGCAAGTGAATATGGAAAATGATAAATAT
This sequence comes from Camarhynchus parvulus, assembly GCF_901933205.1. Classification (NCBI taxonomy): domain Eukaryota; kingdom Metazoa; phylum Chordata; class Aves; order Passeriformes; family Thraupidae; genus Camarhynchus; species Camarhynchus parvulus. Next base: position 67,735,014 of record NC_044572.1, read on the forward strand.
TTTCCTGGTTACCAAGGAAGCATGGTGCTGCTAATGCTTTGCTCATTGTCATGATTATTTGGTAATTAAACTTTCTTTTTTAAAATCTTGTTAGAGATTAGGATATTGAAGGCTTGGTGGGGGAATGAGAGAAGTTGGTGTTTTAGGTCAGACTTTATTCTTTTTCAGATGGTTCACTCACTTTCTCATGGTTACAGTTTAAATGCAGGTTTCTTTTCCCCTGACGCTCCTCATTTCCTAACAGTTGCTACAATTGCCAGTGGTGACAAGGTTTCCCACCACCTCTGCTCCTGCGCTCTGTGATATAGCTGAACTAATGATCCAAAGTTGCTATGCCATCTCCAGATCCCTTTTGCCCTCCAGGAAGAAAAATCAGGATAATTTTAAGGGAGGATCAAAGTGAGAGGAGTGCTGCTGAAAGAAGGGGAATAAAGCCTGAAGCTGGTTGGAGTGGGACTGTCCAGGCACCAGCAGGCAAGGACTGCCCCAGTGACCTTGGCAGGGAGCACGTGTGGTTCCTTGCTGTGAATGGATACGTCCCCACAGCAGGACAGGGAGCAAGGGGGTCTGGTTTAGTTTCTCTCCTCCTGTGTGACTTCACAGCAGTCTCTAAGAGCAGCACTTGCTGGTGCTGAGGCAGGTGAAGCTCTTGGGATAGGTTTTAGGCTCCTGAACCTTGTAGAAAAATTGGAGGTCTGGCTGGCACCTGCAAATCAGGTGTGGGTTGGGCTGGGAAACGTGTGCTGTCTCTTCTTTGCAGGGATTCAGGAGAGGCGTGCAATCAGAAGCTTGTTTTAGGATATAACCAAACACTGAGCACCGTGAGGTTTGTGGGAATTGATTGCTTTGTGTCATAACTAAAAAATCAAAAATACCTCTTCAAACAGCACCAGCAAACCAGTATTTCATGTAATTTTCTCTTGAGATGGAAAGAACATGAGCAGAAATAATGCCGCTTTATGATGCTGCAAAACTGTGTTGGGAAATAGTAAGGGGTGGTTGCCATGCCCTTCACTGTTCTGCATAAGGAAAGTGTGGAAAGAGCAATGGAAAAAATGACAGCACCTTGAGATCATGGCAAAAAAGGGATGTTGTACACATGGTCTGAAGTTTTACACATAATGGACAAAAGATGTTGCAGGATTCATCTAAGTGACAGTTTAATGTGCTTCTTGCTTCTAACACCACTTCCTGTTCTTTTTCTTGCTTGTCTCCATAAAGCTACTTAAAATAATGTAAAATGAGCATTTTCCATTTCTGTGAGGAGTTTTAAACCCATGTGTATCTAGCACCACCCGCTGCTTTTAATCCCAATAGGATTTTTAACTGTTTTCCTATGTGCTTTATTTCCCCAGGATCTACTAATGTTTAAAAGAAAACTTGTGCTATGTAAATGGAAGATAGATTTCAGGTATATCCATCCCATTCTTTTGCTGAGTGTGTCTGCTATTTCCTGTGCAAAGAGATCCTTTGACTTCTGTTTAATATTTGAGGAGAGTGCTGTGTTGCTTTAAAAGTTAGAAAGTGAGCAGTCAGTATTTTACGAAATGTTGGCATTTTTAACTCTTCTGAAGTCCTTATGCAAGGGACAGAACTACACAGAAGAGGCCTGCAGTCTTTTTGTGAATCACATAAACAGTGAGAAATTACTTTCAGTGTAATTGCAGTCCTAAATTTAAGAAACATTTGAATGTTTATTGCGATAAGGGACATTTAAGTGAGCAGATAGAGTGAACAGGATGAATGATGAGCCTCCAAGGTATCCTGAATGACTGAATGGCAGCAAAGAGATGTCTGAACCAAGGGAATAAATACGCAATGGTTGTCAACCTGCATGTTTCAGGTTCAGACAGTGATGCCCAGGATTTATTTCTTTTTTCAGAGTGTACAACTTGCGAAGTCCCCAGTGACTGGTCTTGCAGGAGAGCACAGGCGTTTGTCATGGACTCTGACTGCGCTGCCAAGTTGTGACTCATCTTGCTTCTGTCTCTCTGGTGGGAGCTGGCTTTTTACCCAGCTGGGGGAGGTTGCCCAGCCCTCACCACTCTTCTGTGGGTGCCACTACAGTGAAGGTAATTTGCAGCAGTGGGGCAGTGGCAGCTAACTATGCACTGGGTGCAGGGCAATAAACAGGAAACTTTGTGAAGGAAATTATTTCATTTTGTTGCAGTGAGTAGATGAGAAAGAGAAATACAGAGGGGTTTTTGGTTGCCTTTCGTAGGCTTCTTTTTCTGCTTGGATTAAAAGCCTGTATGTCAGGTTCCAGGCTCTGTGCCTGCCTTGCATGGTTTCCACAAAGTCTTGTGTGGCTGCTGAAGTGGGGCATGGATCTGCTCAGTGAGTGACTAGGAAGGAATCAGTGTCACAGCAAGGAAGCAGCAGATGGAGAGAGCAAGCTGTTGCACACTGTACTGCAGCAGCCTCTCCTGTTCCTCTGTCCTTGGGACTATGGCATGGCACCACTGTGCAGTGCCAGAGGTGGTGGTGCTGCTGTGCCGGCTGAGAGGTGTTATCTCCTCACTGTGTGATCTACTTGGGATTGAGGGGCTTTCTTACTGCTGTTTGTGTGTGCCTCTGAAGAATTAAGTCCTGCCCAAGATGAATAATTTGTGAAATAAATTAATTTTTCTTTTGTGTTTTCATCCTTTGTTGTTATTTTAATAGAGAAATCATAGTAATCATCTTTGCCTTAGTGTGTTGAGAATTGATGAGCATCTGTGATGTGTAGGAAATGTCTGTAGAGATCAGAAGGCAGAAGGAATGGGGTGAATCATCAATGTCCTGCAGAGATATGAGCTGCAAGCAGCAAGGAAGAGTGAAAGATAAAAGGCCTTTTCTTATAAACAGACTTTAATAAACACCTAGGTTGCACAATTTCCTATTACAAATCAGTAGGTAAGGAGGAAAAGAAGAATGAAAGATGAAGTATTTGAAGTGGATAGATAACAATTTTACCCAAACATTTGACTAAGAAGCAGAAAGTGAGTATAACGAAACAGCAAAGTTCCTCTGAGCCTGGACTTACTGAAAAATCATTCCACTTTCCCCAGCCAAACTTTTTTGATTCACCTAATTGTTTTCTTATCTTCTAACTTCTCTACTTTGCATCCTTAATAAGGAGTAAGTAACTGTGACCTGCTAAATGCAAAGAAACTCAAACCAAACCAACTTCAGCCATAAATATGTGTGTTCATGCCTTCAGCTGCTATGGCATCCTCTTCTCCCCAGCTTCTCATCCTCAACTTTTGTTAATTTATGGTCATTATCAAATTGTATATAAAAGAGATTCTTAAAGCCTTTTTATGATACTGACCATAGCCAGGCTGGAGTGAAATCCAGATTGTCAAACATTGTGTAGACCCAAATCTCCATTTTTAAACATGGGATCTACCTCAGTCATTTCCTAGACTGACAAGAAAATTTGTAGCAGATATACAGATCATCTTGGGGACAGTAGCATTCCAGTAATTCCAAAGATGGATAGCAAAATTGGAGGAAAAAAAGCGAAACCAAAACAAACAATTACTCTTCCAGCACTCTCATTTCTTCTTCCTGTTAATGTGGCTTTAAAAACACATTTGGGAATAAGAACTGAAAGTGTCATGTTCTGGGACTCCAGGACAGACTAATGAAAGAGATACAGTGTTAAAAATCTTGTATCTGTATCCATTTAGGTGCACTTCTTCCTTTGAAGGTATTTTTTTTGATGCTGGAAACAGAGTCCACAAGTTGGCTAAGTAACCTCCTGGCTATTTAAGGGATGAACTTGTTAAACTCTGACAGTTTTCTGAACACCCAGCTTGAATGTTGGTTACAGTGAGAGTTGTTTACCCTGTGTTTTGTCTGGGTGCACTGCTATCTTAATAAAGGCTTACAACTGATCAGCTTAAGTAGCAGGACTTTCTGTTCCTGCAGCCTTTTCTGATAGCCTGTTCCATTTTGTGTTGTTCAGATAGGTTTCTTGTTACTGGCATAAGGTTTTGTAGCAAATTTTGAAGTCCTTTCACTTTGAAAGAAAATCTGTGTATAACAAAAAATATTCTTTCCATGTCTGTCATTCAAACTTGGTATCTCCAAAATATCAGAACTTTGATTTTATTAACAAAGAAGGGCTTTGGGTAATAGGACATAAAAACAGTAGGTCTTTCAAATCTTTTTATAAGACATCATCTAGCTACATAAAATTAAAGAGAAATAAAATTAATGGGGAACAGTTCACATTCTTCACACTTCCTGCCTGCAACTTTTAGGCTTTCAGCAGAAAATAAATTTTCTTTAACAAATAAGAGCAATGAGGACATTTTTGAGGTAGGCAGTAGAACATCTTTTAAATTCTCATTAGGTGTGTATAAAAAAGGCAGTATTTCCATGATTTTTAAATGATTGTCCTGTAACTGAAATATTAACATTAAATTGATTAAGCATTCTGTCAGTCTCTGTTTGAGATACTCATTAATTTTTAAATGAGACTGATTACAAAATCTATCATATATGATGTTCTAACATGACAGGTGTGTCTGTAAGTTAGAATAGGGAAAGTTGGGCCTTTTTCCTTTTTACTAGAACAGAGAAAGAAGGTTCATACATAAACTGCAAACATTTTAAAAATAGTAAAAATGCATAATGTATATTGCAATTAAAAAAAAAAAAAGCTGTGACGACATGCTTTTGCCGTCTTGAAATAAATCAAAATGCCTAGGAAAAAAAGAATAGGCTGAATGCTTCCTCTTAAATTTCTTGTATCTACAGTCATCTGGGCCTATAATGTAATGGTGTTGACATTTGAAAGTTGGCTTTTGAGTCAAACTTTACTGGAGTAAACCTGCTTTTATGAAGTATTATAGAATTGGATTAGGTTTGCTACTTTTGGGGGAGGTTTTGATGGAACTGCCTTTTTCTGGTGGGAAGTTGTTCTCCCAGAATATTTTGACTGCCTTTCTTTTTCTCAAGTGTCTACAAGCTGGTTTACTGACAGTCCTTTTCCAAAGTACTTATTGAAATTAGTCTTCACTTGTGTTGCCCTGAAAGGAGAACCAGACTTTCAAATTCAAACATTTCTAGCAAGAAGCACACCCGCTTGAAAAGATCACGAAGAGCAGCCAGGCTGCATACTCATCTTAATTAATGGACATATAAAGCTGCTAATCATAGAACCATTTAGGCTGTGCAGAGGTTCAGGTTAAGGTGGTGGTAAGATCATCAGTCCATTAACCCAGTACTGCTAAGTCCACCCCTAAACCATGTCCCCAGATGCCGCATAGACACATCTTTTAAATATCTCCTGGCATGATGGCTCCACCACTTCCCTGGGCAGCCTCTTCCAATTTTTGACCACCCGTCTGGATATTAGGAGGATTTTCTTTGCTGATCTAAACTTCCACTGGTGCAACTTGAAGCTGTTCCCTCTCATCCTGTCAGTTGTTACTTGTGAGAAGAGACCAACCCCCACCCAGCTACAGCTTCTTTTCAGGCAGTTGTAGAGTGCCAAGGGCCCTCTGAGCATCCTTTCCTCCAAGCTAAAAAACCCCAGCTCCCTCAGTTGTTCCTCATAGGATTTGTGCCCCAGACCCCTCGCCACCTTTGTTCCCTTCTTTGGACACATTCCAGCACCAAAATGTCTGCCTTGTAGTGAAGAGCCCAGAACTGAATGCATTATTCAAGGTGCTGAGTACAAGGGAATGAGATTTAAATAATTAATAAAAATTAATAATTTCCAAAGGTCAATTATAACACAGCAAAAGCAAACTTCTAAAGCAACTTTCTTGTGACTTTTAATATGTGTCTTCTTGTTGTTTTGATTAGTGCTGTATGTAATGTTTCACTTTTACTTTAAATGTCTTAAAAAGCAGTGTATTTGTTTCTCCTTTAGTCTTTTACAAAAATGAAGTAATGGTATTTTTTCCCCCACGTAGTCCCAGGCCAACACAAGCTGTTCGTGTTCCAGCGATTCACCTGCACATGACTGCAGCCACCATGCAGGTCAGCCAGAAGGACTTCCAGAAGGCTCAAGAACGGCTGAAGCATTTGAAAAAGGATCCTGGGAATGAAATGAAGTTGAAACTCTATGCCCTGTTTAAACAGGTAGGCATGACTTGATTTATTTTGTTTGGTAAGGAGCATTTATAACCTGAGGGGATGGGTCTGTAAAATTTATTTCAAATACTGTCTGTTCAAATGTATAGTGTGTTAACAGGCTCTTCATTTTATGTGTTCAAACTGTGTTCCTGAAATGTCAACCCATTAAAACCTAAATTCTGAGGGAAACTAAACCTGTTTTTTCATGCTTTCAGTAGAACCTTTATTCAAAGAAATAGAACAAAATTACATCCATTGTGTGATGCCTTCCATATAGCAATATTGATTCAGCTTTGGAAAATGGCTTAAGCCTAGGGAAAAAAAAAAGAGTAGGCTGAATGCTTCCTCTTAAATTTTTTGTATCTACAGTCATCTGGGCCTATAATATAATGGTGTTGACATTTGAAAGTTGATTTCTGGGGTTTTTTCCTCTTTTTTTTAGTATGGTCATTGTAGGTTTTGTTTGGGGCTTTTTGTTTGTTTATTTTTAATTCAAGGAACTGTTCCTCCACAGTTCAAGTGAAGGTTATTCTTTACCACAGCATGAAAGGAGACCTTTGCAGAAATAACTTTATGCCCATAGCAGGGCCTGTACTGGTATTTCATGAAGTATTTGTGGATCAGGATTGGCTGCAGGGTCAGTACAGGCTGTGGCTTGTTATGTTGAGGAAGACAATCAGTAAGTCATTTAAAAAACCTTAAAGACAGCTGATGGTTCCAGGTAGCTTTACTGATTAATAATAGTGAGCTCATAAATATCTCTTCCTTTCCCTTTCCCCTCCTTTCTCCTCCTTTCTCTCTCTCTTTTTTTTTGCCTCACACTTTAAATATTTCTTTCCAGTAGTTTATTTTTCTTCAGGAAAACTGATCATAGAATACTTCAGGATAGCTCAGACTTTTGCAGTTCAGCTGGTCCAATGCCCTTGCTCATAGCAGGGCAAACTTTGAAGTAAGATCCAAATTAATTGTTCCTACTCAAAGGTCTCTTCACACAGGTAACAAGTCTTTAACATTTTTATAAGTATAAAATTTTCCACAGTTTTTGCAGCAGGAGAACTTAACATGCATGGGGGCTTTGGAAACCAGTCTCTCATGTTGGCTAGGTGCTTCTGGAAGCCCAGTACAATATTAGAAATAGCAGACACTGAAAACCTCACAGTGTGTGAACTGTCAGAAAATTGTCCAACCGGTATTCCTTCTCTCTCAGAGTTCAATTCTGTATCCTGATCAGATAGGTATTCAGAACAGACATCAGATTTTCTACCAAATCGTCTGAACTTTAATCAAAGGTTTAAATAAGTCTGTTCCTCTCTCTTTTCAGGCTACTGAAGGTCCCTGCAATGCTCCAAAACCAGGTATGCTGGACTTTGTCAAGAAAGCCAAATGGGATGCATGGAACTCTCTTGGCAATTTGTCTCAGGTGACAAAACCTATAATTTCACTTAGATACCTTGTAGATTACTCTGCCTTGAAGTGTTTGGTCTTTAAGTGAATGATGACTAAAAATATTACATGCTAGTTGAGCATCTCTGCTTCAGCCATCAAAATGTTTCCTACTGTATTCGTCTATCACTTCACTGCTTCACTGTTTGGAGTTTTTTTTTTTAGTGTGTAAACCTAGTTCTACATTATTACTGCCAGCTTGTAACTGTGTAAGAGATCTTAGGTGGTGACTTCCAATGAGAATAGTGGTTTTTGCATTATGGTTCATTCTGCTCTCCTCTTTAAGAAGATGGATTGAGCTTCTCACTTCTTACAACAAAACACAAATCTCTGAATTCAGCATATTCATAACTTTGCCATTTTAAAAGTTCAGTCTCTTATGCTGTTAACTAAAAGACTAGAAAAAATTGGTATAATTGAGAACCTCTCTTCATTCTGTCTTTCTCAATATATCTTGATATTTTTAGTATCTTTCATAACCTTTAGAGAAATCAAGTGAAGGAAGCAGGGAGAATAAAGATGCAAGAGATACATAAGCATTCCTTTTTCTTGCAGGCTTTAGTAAGTCTGACTGCATAGAGCTGCCATGGTTTCCTCAGCTGCTATTAAATGAAGGAAACAAGCTTTTCAAATCATCTGTGTCAGTGTTTCATTAGGCCTGCTGCTCAGTAGTAGTTGCTGAGCTCAGTCAAAAAGATTCTTTAATATAGAGGAGGGGCTTTGTATTTTTTTTTTTTTTTAAAGAAAATCTGGTTGCATAATCTCATGAATATAAGATATTGTTCTGCTTTGGGTTTTTTGGGGTGCATTTTGATCTTTTGTTTAGTTTGGGGTTTTTAGGGTTATTTTTGAGATGGCCCTGCAGCTTTTAGGAGTAGTCAAGAAATACTTAAGGAAGAGAATTGGCTCCTCAAGTTAGAGTGAAGAGTGGATGGACAATTTCATGTGCTACTCATTATGGATTATAGAACTGTTCAAAATATGTTATCCTTTCAAGCCAGTAAGTTTTAACAACCAAGTACGTAAAATTCTCCTAAATTACTCCTTACTTTAGAGATAGGGAGACAGGATTCTTTAGGCTTCTGTGTGTCTTGTCAGTGCTAAATGAAAATTATTGTCTTCAAGCAATTTTAAAATGCCATAAGATCCATTTCAGTGATCTTATTTTCAGCCACACATATTCTGAAATAAAAACTTTTGTTGGAGAAATGTCTGACTGGAAAGCAGAAACAAAGGATCCATAGAAATGTGTAAATGCTGGGAAGATGACAAAGGTCTCTCTGGTAATCTTAATCATGGATGGGAGCACTCTTCCAGCAAAATAAATGTCATCATCCCAGCATCTATGCACTTTCATTTTGTAAATCTGTTGCTGCTGCCTTTAAGGTGACTTAAAGCATGTTCTGCAGTGCTCAAATACAACATGTTCCCCTCCTCTCCCACCTAACTGGAACATGTTATAATGGAGATTTTTATTTTCTTTTGCCTGAAACAGTCACCTTCCCCTCCCCCCCGTCCACCCAGGTACCCATTTTATTAGAACTGTAACTGATTTCAATTGTTCCTTTTCATAATCTTGTGTGTGTTATTTTCTTCTTACTTTTTAAAACATGTTTTTTTCTTTTTTTTCTCCTTTTTTTTCTACCTTATTTTTAAATTTCTTTTCTTTTGTTGCAGGATGATGCCAGACAGAAATATGCTGAACTTGTCTCAAGTCTGGTCTCTGCAGAATCTGCTCGCCAGAAGAAAGAGGCTTCTCCAGAAGAGGGCAGACACGATGGCTATGAAACATTAATAGTTACTACCAAAAACAATATCACAAAGATAATGTTTAACCGACCTGATAGGAAAAATGCCATCAACCATCAGGTAAAAAAATGAACTTGTGGGGATTAATGATTTTGTTCTTTCTGAAGAAGCTACTTTAATCTTTAAAGGGTCCTTACTACGGGTTCAACAGAACTGACTGAAGCAGGGTGGTCTGACCTTTGTGAGGGATCCAACAACAACCTAAGGAATAAATATCCAGTAAAAAATGAAATCATTCAGCTAAAATTTTACAGATTAGGCTTTTCTGTGTCTCTTGTTTTCTTTCAAACTTAGTGTAGGATTATGGTCTAGACTAAATTAAAATAGCAAACTCCAGGAAGACTGGCCTGTGTTTTGGATGCAAGATTTGACTGCCATGTTGAGTATAACAAAGCATTTGTGGAGCCTTTGGCTCAGTACTGCTGCACGTATGTGTAGGTGATCTTCTGTTTCCCACAGTTATCTTCATGAGTAAGTCCATCCTGTTGGAAGCATCACAGTCATCCTGGTTCACAACTGCAGAAATACAAGAGCAGGGTCTTCACCCCGCTGCTGCTGATTCTTTAGTATGTTATTTTGTCCACTTAAACTGCTGTATTGAAATTAGCTCTTTCACATCAGTGCTTATTTTTCTAAAGGACCTTATCTTGTCCTTTAGATTTGCACTGCAAGTTTTCAGTATTGCAAGCGTGTGTCTTTATGGTCTGAAGTACTTCAAATGTAATACCAAACTTTCTGTGCATGACAAATTTTTCAGCAGTTAAAAGGATGATAGCTAATCTATCTCTTGAGTTCCTTGTTATCAGTGTCAATCTCATTTTTATATTCTTTTGCAGCATCACATTTGTACTTTGTTGATTTTTCTTTTATGCAGATGTACAGAGAAATTATCAAAGCACTTGAAGAAGCTGGAAAAAATGATTCCACCATAGCAGTTATTACTGGTATGTTTTGTATTATACCAAGATATAGTACTGACATGAAATACCTACCTGTGTTCAGACTAAGGTAAAATTAAATGAGGGAATCCTTTCCTCTGTTAATGACCAAAGGTTTTCCAAAGTCTTTTGGCAAATTTTCTTCAAGCTGGTGTTTTAAATTCTGTTTAAAGTTTGCTGTTACATCAAAACCTATTTCTCACCTGAGAAGATGGATATGGAATACTCCTAAAGGCTTTATTACTTTTGAGGTGCTGCCTGTCCGGCCAATCCTCATTGCAGCAAAGTGTCTTTTTAGGAAATTAGCCAAAACTTGAGTTTTGGCAGCTAAGTAGTGTGAATTCAAGGTGAATTTGGGCTTGATCCTGTTTACTCTGAGGTAATTGCTTGCAAATTCTTCTCCACTGTCTTCTTTACCAACACCTGGTTCCCATTCCCAGGATGCTAGATTTCCTTTCTGTAGCACAGACTGTGCACCTCAGCTTTTACAAGATAAGAAAGGCGATTCACACAACTGAAGCTGGAAAGTCTAACACATTATATAGCTGTGAGTCAACAGCAAACACCTCTGCAAAACCTTTCAGTTCCTTTTCACACAGCGAATGAGAGCACTGCAATGTAAAGTAGGTCCCATCCTGTGAATGTCCTCATGGAACATAGGGTGATTTAGGCAATTGAGTCATGCAGTAGTCAGCTTTTAAATGCTTCTTGCTTTTTTGGTGGTGCCTTAAATTGACTTATACATTGAATACCAGCTTATCTGTTTCTTACTGAAGAATCCATCTTCCAATACAGTGGTTTCAATGCAGTGCTGTCAGTCTTATGCTTAGATTGCTGTGCCTTTTTTCTAAATACATCATAAAAATGTGAAACTCTACCATATATTAAATAGGTTATTCTGTCTCCTTTTGATTTCTTCATCAGTTTGAAGGTGGGTGAAGGGAGATGCATCAACTTACATTTCCATTGTCCTGTTTAAAAAAAATGTTTCTCTCATCTAATTGTTTGAATGGTTGCAAATGACAGAAAAAAAAAACCCTAAGGAAGTGTGCAGGGAAAGAAATATTTTTTTTCCATCTGACAGTTACAGAAAAAAAAAAAGAAAATTAATTTTCCCTATCACATGTTTCACAGCTAGCATTCTTTGGCTTTTACTGGTTGTTTTTTTCAACACATTGACAGTCAAAATATATGTTTAAACCCTAGATGTCCTTTAAGGTATTGTGTATATTTTGAGAAAATCCCTATAATTACTTAATGTTATTAGACACTTAGAATGAAATTCTTTTGTAAATGAGATAAATGAAAGCTTATCTTCTCTTTCCTACTCAGAAACCATTGGTGCATTTACTCCTATGTGTTCTCTGCAGGAAATGGAGACTACTACAGTAGTGGAAATGATCTGAATAATTTCACTAATGTCCAGCCTGGTGAAATGGAGAAGATGGCAAAAGAGGGAGCAGTATTACTCAAGTAGAACATCTCAGTTTCATATGTACATAAGTTACTGTAATGGGAAAAATATAATTTGCAGGCTTTGTTAGAAAACAACAGCAGAGACCCAGATTCATCTATTTAGGTGACTGTGTCTAAGGGCTCACCGTGTGCATAAACACAAAGATTGTTTGGGAGGAAGTGGTATAATTGTATGAAATAAATAGATTAATATTGGAAGTCTTTTTAAGTACAGTGATATTTGATTTCCTTGTTTAGTCCCCAAAGTACATACAGGTATAATGACAAAAAGATTGTTTTAACTGTATGTGAAAAAATTGTGGGGTTTTTGATATCCAGCAGTGTCTACACTTGCAGGAAATGCCAAAATATTTTCTCTGACAGACTTCTTTGAACAGAGACAGGTGTGATGAGCTTGTTCAATTGCCCAGTAATTCTGGGATCTTGGTTTTGCCTCTAAGTTTTAATTTACCTGTTAAATGAATTTATTTTCTAATGCCAAGTAGATCTGAGATATCATCTCACATAAGGGTCTGCTTATTTTTTCCCTTACTTAAGCAGATTTTGTATTCTCTTACTTCTGTATGTGATAATTGCATCTGAGAGATGCTTGCAAATTGGATTGTTTCCTTAGGCACTTGGAAGCAAGTGCCTACATAAATATATAAACAAGTCTGTATATTGGTGGAAAAGCTAAAATACACAGAAAATCAGCGGGTTTTGGTTCATGTTTTAAAGATGAACTGCAAGTAAAGTACTCAGTTTTGCAGCTTTTACTTGGGTGAGCTGTCTGTGGATCACAGCTGCCCCTCAAAGTGCTTATGATGGAGTGTGAGCCTGTTGTGAAGATGTTACTCAGTGGTACTTGGCGAGTGTTCCAGCCTATGGTGTTTTGTAGGGTGTTCAGCACAATGCAGGGTCTTGTGTGCTTTGTGGTCTTGAACCTTGCTCTTGTGAGAAGTTACTATTACACAGGCACAGTGCTTCACTACAACCAATGCACAGAGATGCCAGAGAAATGGAGTTCTAACAACACTGTTCTCTTTTGGAAAATGTTTTATTTTGAGAATGCATTTTGCACTTCTTGGATGGAGAAGCAGCTGTCAGATGAAACAAAATGCTGTTTCTCAAACGTGTGCAGAAGAGCTCTAGGGAATTGTGTGTTGAAGTAGCATCACAGTGTTGGTGCCTGTTGGGGCTTCACTGCAGAACAGAGTCTGTGAAGGGAATTGCTGTCCCATGGGTGGAGTTGGGATGGATGCATAGGCAGAAGGCCCTTGTCAGTGTGCTGTATTCAGCAACTGTAGCTGAAGAGGAAAACACTTCCATAACTTGATCTCAGGAACTAGAAAAGCTCTGCTGACATGTACATGTTTGATTCTTAGTTGCTAAGGAAATGCAGCTGTTTCAAATAGTTCTTATTTTGTCAGAATTAATTTCTGAAAGGCTCAAAACCCATACATTACATAGTTTCTAGCTCATAGTTTCATTACATAGTCTAGCTCATGGGGTTTGTTATGCAGTGTCTAATTACATGTTTTGCAATTTGTTTATATTGGATGAAAAACACTTGAGGTGTGTCTCTTACATCTTGCATCTTCTGTTTTCCCTTCTCTCTAGAGACTTTGTGGGTCATTTTATTGATTTTCCTAAACCACTGGTTGCAGTGGTAAATGGCCCAGCCATTGGAATCTGTGTAACAGTCCTTGGTTTGTGTGACCTTGTCTATGCTTCTGACAGGGTAAGTACATTGCATGGCCTATCCCAAGACAGTCTTAAAGCCTCTTTCTGTATTAAATACTATTTGATTTTGGGTAATCTGAAAGGAAAGAACACTTCAGAAAAGTCTAAAGGCCTTGTATATCACATCAAGGAACACTTACCTGTATTAATAACCAGCACAGGGGTGCATCAGCTGGTGGTTAACATGCATGGAATTTCCCATGCTGTAGTTATGCTTATCAAGTTACTGACTCCAGCTTAGAGGCTCTTTTCTAAGAGCCCCTCTTCCAAGATGGTGTGAAATGATGTTTGTAAGGCCCCTTTTAGGTTTGAAAGAGGGAGCAAAAGTTTATTATGGAATGGAAGTTCAGCAACTGGCTGAAGTAATTAATTACAGATCACTGTTGACTGTGTCACTCCTCACATATGCTTGTATAATGTGTATGATTTATTCAGTCAATTATGGCCTATAGATCTCGTTTTTTACTAGAAAAATGTTGGCTTCTCCCTCTTTCACCCCTCTCATCTGATCTTTTTTTGCTACAGGGTGAACCTATTTTTCCTTGTTTCTCAGTTTAAAGAACAGTCTATATTCATCCTCCCTTGGAATAACCTTAGCCATCAGTGTACTTAGCCTATTAGATATATCTCAGGTTTACCTTCTCTTCTCAGTCCTTTCCTTTTTTTGAGCTGAACAGCTGCCATTTGTTCAGCTTTTCCTCACATGTCCTGCAGTCACATTCCTCAGGACTCCTTCCAATTGCTCTGAGTCTCTTTAAGCATAGTGGTACAAGCTGGACACATCACTCCAACTTGTGTCTTACTGACGTGAAGGGGAGCAGAAGAACTTCTCCACATTCTGCAGCCTGTATTTCTGATTTGACATTCCACTGTGTTATTTGATTTACATACTTGTGATCTGATCTAACACCTGGATCCTTTACTGCAAAGTTGCCAGTAAAACAGTTTTCCTTATTGTGTGTCACATGCTACATACCCAGTTGTTCCCAACAAACTTTAACTTGTCCATCAGTAGTATCTTCTTACTCATACCTCTCAATTTTATAAAGACTATATGGAAGTCTAGTCACTTGCCCTCAATATATCATCTCCTTATAGCCATGAGTTAGTATAGATTTAGTTGAAGTTTGAGCCAAATACACATGAAATGTGTATCTTGTCCTGTTAACATTATCTGTCTTTCTTGAATGGCTTGAGATTCCTACTTGAACTTCCTTTTACTTTGTATGTATAATCATTGATAAATGCATCTTAGTTTTGCCTTGTATTTTTTTAAAATCTCTAATTAGTTTTAAAACTAATTATATTAGTTGCATACTTATCTGACATAGTTTTCATTTTCTATATATTTGTGTTTAAAGTCTATGGCAAGCTCATTATTTAGAGTCTGCTAGTACCTTCCTACCAGCATGGGGACAGCTTTTGCTTGAACCCTTGGTAACAGTTCTTGGAGGATTTCTGTAGGATCTAACCTAGCCTTCCACTTAGATTATCCTTTGTGACAATTTTCTAACAGATCGTTCACTGTTCAGTTCTGACTTGCAATTATGGTATTATTTTGTATGACTCCTGGCTGCATTTCTGGCACAGGCTCTTTTTAGATTTGCTTAACATTTAGTGAAAAAAGATTCAGTGACTTGAATTTTTCAAAAGAAGGATAAACTTGGTATGCCTTCAGAAGGACAAAAGTGCTTTTTGCCTCCTAAGTTATTTGGAATATGTATTTAATAATATTTAAGGCAAATGTGCATGAACATCCTTTCTGTAAAGATTTTGCACCTACACATTAGTTTCTCTAAGTGCTGTATTCAATTAATGTAACTTCATCAATAGGGTTGTTAGATGTGGAAATGGAGTTGCACAAAGTTGGCTCTGGGGTGCACTGAGAGGATGAAGCAATGTTACCAGTTGGTATTTGAAGGCTTATTATGGTAATAGTTCAGCTGTGTTTGGTGAACTCTGTCTCAGTAGAAGATTTAAAATGAAAACGAAGTCCTAGTACTTCAATTTCATGCTCTGATCTAAGGTTTCCTTTATTTTCTTCTCTTTTTTTTTCCAGGCAACATTTCACAGCCCATTTAGTCAACTTGGGCAGAGCCCAGAAGGATGTTCCTCTTACCTGTTTCCAAAAATTATGGGCTTAGCCAAGGTAAGAATGTCTGCACAGCCTGTGGGATCATCTGACCTTTGTGTGTTGGTATCCTCTGACCGTGACAGCAAGTGTGGTCTTCTGTCCATACTCTTAATTTCTCTGTCTATTCTAGAAATAAGAAAATGAATTTATAGTAAAAAGAAAAAAGAAAAAGAAAAAAAACCTGAAAAATGAAGAGACAGCAGAATGGTTTTTTTTCCTCAGAACAGCATAAATCCTTTTTGCTTCTTTTGATATCCCACAGAAAAAAATCTAGGTAGTTTTAAATACTTATCTTATATTTCATGCATTAATATAATGTATTTTTTTGAGCAGGGTTTAAATCTATAAAGAGCAGAGCAATTGCTTCATAGAATTCCAAGTACCAAGAGTAGTCTGTTCAGTGAGACACAGCCTGCCAGTACATGTTCTAGAAATTTTGGAATCACTGCAAAAGTGAACAAACACATTTATAATGAGGTAATTTCAGATTGCAACCTTGGAGCTCTGCTCAAAAAGACATGTACAGTCCTAGTGAACAGTAGAAGCTGTAGGCCAGTCCCTAGTGATGAAGCCCAAGGGTTGATTCTGGGTGTGAAACTTGCTTAATCTCTTCGTTATGGCCTGGATGATGGGACTGAGTACCCTGCTCAAGCAGGGCCTTTGAAGTAGACAGTATCTGGAGGTTCCTTAATAATTACAATAATAATCATCATCATCTATTCTATGTTTTTTTCAGAGGGCAGATATTAACAAGCAAGAGAGTAAAATGAATGTGATGTGGAAGCATGCAGCTTCTCTGTCATATAACTCAAGTCTTGTGTCTTGTTGAATCACACTTTAATTTTTTTATACAGGCAAATGAGATGTTGCTTTTCAATAAAAAGCTGACTGCAGCAGAAGCCTGTGCCCAGGGACTTGTGACTGAAGTCTTCCCCGACAGCAGTTTTCAGAAGGAAGTTTGGGCAAGATTAGAAGCTTTTGCAAGCCTCCCCAAAAATGTCAGTATTTTTAATTTTTCTCCACCTTGTAAGCCTGTAGCATTCCCAGTTCTTCTGCCAAACCTATCCTGTCACTTGACTTCACTTCTTCCTTAATCGAAATAATGAGGTTCAATATATTTTCCTTCAAGCACAGATCTGTCCCTCTGCTGCTGGGAATCAGATCCTTCTCTTCTACTCTCTCTGCATCTAAGACAGTTCACTGTCCACAGAGATGCAGTGGCTGAAAAGCTTTAAAAAGTTACTGATTAATCCGCCTGTGCAGTGCCTCTGTGAGTGCCTTAGGTGGCTTCTTTTAGGTTTTTATTTTGGCAATATTTTATATTTAAGAATCTTACCATTGGTTCTGCAATATTGTTCTGGTGTGTGCACTCTGGGTACTCAGGATGACACTGAGTGGCTTTAATTTTTGCTGAATTCAGTGTTCCTGCTCCCTAGTTTAGGATTTCCAAGACTACTGAAGTCTTGGTGGTCTTGTGTTTCCTTGGACAGGAGGAGACTGGTAATGTGAGTGGCATTTGGCACTGCAGACAGTTCAGTGGGTTTTGTTTCTTTTGCCCATCTACTCTGATTATGAGCACTTATGAGCAAACTGCTGGTTTGCTTCCTATGAGCCTTCTCCACCTTATTAGCAGTCTGTGGAATTAAATGCAATAAATACTTCCAACAAAGAGATCTGATGTTAATGCATTTGGGTTAGGATTCCAGTGTGGGTTTTGTATTTTCTGAAGCGTTAAAGTATAGAAAACTTATCTTCCTAATGTTCCTCTCTTTCTCCTCCAGTCCTTGGCAGTGTCCAAGCAGCTGGTACGAAGTTTGGAAAAGGAGAAGCTCCATGCAGTCAACAGCAGAGAGTGTGAAGTGCTGATAGAGAGGTGGCTGTCTGATGAATGTGTAAATGCTATTGTCAGCTTCTTCCAGAAGAAATCAAAACTCTGACCTTCACCAGCAGAGTAATTCACCATCTAGTATCACCTCATCATTAATAAACTTCCTCTTCAAATAGTAATTCTTGTACTTTTACATGTGGTATATATGTTCTGAGTACTAGGTCAAACCTGGTTCCCAAAATTAATACACTGTTATGTGCCTTGGATCCATTATGGATGTTTAGGTTGGGAAAAAAAGTTCATTATTCTGTAGGCATCAGTGATGTTTCTGAATAATACTAAAGCAAGTTGTCTTCTAAAGGAAGCAAGAGATTCTATAGCACTCTGTTTTGATAGCTCTTCAATAAATACCTTATGAATGATTCTTTTTATTTGTCTGGGGGAAAGGAAATACTGTATTAATGAAAAAATAAATAGAAATATTTAATTACCATTGTGGTGATTCTTATTCTTTCTGTGAAACATCCTGAGTGAGAGGGCAAGTAGTTCCTGCGAGCCCTGTTAATGTAATAATCTTACAAAAAAGCATTCACTTGACTTCACATTCAACTCAAAAGCTGTTTGTTTTGAGCTTTGTGGGTCTAATCCCCAATGTGTTTTTCCATTAATTGCTTCATATGACTCCTTTTCTGTGGAAAAGTGTGATGTGTTTGCTTTCCTTGTGAGAAGATGCAGCCTGTGATAACCTGTTGATGGATGAAACAGCAGAAACAGGGATGCCTTGATCAGTAGATGCCAGCATACCTCTTACAGCAGTGGAAGATAAACCACTGCTCTCTGTGAGTAATAAGAATAAATCAACATTACCTCTAGGGAATGGAACTTCTGTGTGGTTTTGGTTAACTTTTGGGAAAAGTTAAATCAGTGTCTCAGATCACTTAGAAAGTTCATAACTTTTATGTTTACAAAATGTTTGTTTCAAATTAGCATCTTTAGTAATTTATACACATTTTATGGGTGTCTGGTATTAAGAACAATGAAGTCTGATGAACCTCTGAATTTCTATTTACTCCATACAACAAAGCAGCAACTTGGGATAATTTCTTCTGAAATAGAGTCAGTTATTAAATTATATCTATTATAATTAGATTGTGAGAATTACATGAGTGTTCCTGAATGTTCCTTTCCAAGGCATTACTGTTGGATGATGCCCATTTTCCTAATTGGGGGTGCAATGTACAATAGGATTTGGGTCCTGCTTGGCACAGTGATACACACACCTACTATCTGCCTCTGTGTTTGTATGGAATCACAGGTAAATAACCAGATGGACCACATGAATACCAGAGGCAAGATACCAGCACCAAGCTTCAGAAAACAGGGTGTTCTAAGCTTACACTGATTAGACCTGCAAATTCATTGATTACATTCATTGTAGTTACTGCTAATTTGACACCTGTTTGACTAAAAGCGCATTTGAGACCAACAATTAGAAATCTAAAGTCTGTCAGAACCCACAAAACTGCCTATAAGTGATACACTCAGTATTTTCAGGCTGCATTATGAAGCCAGCTTTTGTGTTTCTAACATGGAATTTACAGTGAATTTACTGTAAATTCAGTAAATTCTGAATTTACTGAATGGAATTTACAGTGAATATCCATAACAACTGTGCTGTGTTGAAGTGCCTCTCCATTGTTCCAGCTGGATGGGAACACTTCCATGAAGGTAATGTCATAGATCTCTGATCTGAACAAGGTCATAAAAAGTTTTCAAACTTTTTGAAAACTTAGAATTTATGGTGAAAAACTAAACCATGGTCATCATTAAAAGGTTTTCTGCACCTAGAAAATTTCCTGGGTACTTACAGACAGTTATGCAGGTTATATAATCTTGTAGAAATCAAGAAAAATGCTACATTTGCAAGATTTTCTTATTTTTTGATTTACAAGCAAGCAAACATTAAAATGCACTCTGTATTGCCTATAACATGTATATAATGTCAATATCAATTGGTATCAATATATTTTAGCCATAAGTAGGTGGAGTAGGTTAGAATGCAACATGTAAAACTTGGGGAGAAAAAAGCAAGCCCAAAACCTTTGTCCCTTCCTAAAATCTCCTAAAATCTTGTTTGTGCAGACCCAACACCTGAGGTATGTTAGAAGCCAAGTTCAGCTCACTGAAACTAAGTTACATGCTTGTAGCATGTTAAAATTTTCTAGTAAAAGATCAAAGGAAAAAGGCAAGTCAATAATTTCTGAGAAGTGTTTTCACATCCGCTATATCTCAAATTTGTTTTCTTTTTTTGCAGGACTCTTGTGGACCTTTTGCTAAATTTGAGTTTATCTGAACATCAGTGTAGCATAACAGGTGAACTTTGTTGGCCAAATAAATTAGGTATCCTGTTTTATTTCATGTTACTTGTGCATATTGTGGAACAAATTTCTGATATTTGAACAAAAATTTCCTTACTTCACTAACTCAAAATATCAAAAGGAATTAATGTTTTATGCCTGGAAGAAGACAATTTTTTCTGAGCAGGTAAAACAGTGTTTCGATAATTATATCAAGTTAAATTGAGTAGTTCATGTCATAGGCACCCACCCAGGCTAAACAGGGGAGAGCAATGCATGTAAAGACGTGTTAGCACTTGAATTAAATATCAGCAGGTAATCACATTTATGTACTTTCTAATTGGAGCACTCAGCATGTTTTTATTAATTGATGTCAATTTTTTTTTCATTAAAGTTAAGAAAGGCCACTTGGGAGGTAAAGGCCAGTATGTTCCAGTAAAAGCCTTGAGTCTTCCCTCAAGCATGTTAGTCTGTTGCAACCTGAAGATGCTTGTAGACATCTAAATATACAATTTATTAACCCCATTATTAGTATAATTTCTTCAGTAGATAATCTTTATTCTCTGTCTGATTGTTGGTTTTAGTTATTGATGAAGTAGGATACAGCAGGAAGGGAGGTTTTGCTTGGCTGTTTGTCTCATTGTTACTGGGCTTTCTCTTCCAATTTAGTTAAGATCCTGGAACTGCAAGAACCATGTCAGTACTTTCAATTTCAAACAACATTTCTTGTGCACCATGTATTCTAATTCATAGGAAACATTTATGCAGATTGAGAACTCCAACCTGAACTTTGAATAATCACTTACCTTGTTTTCCCTGAATGTATACACAAATAATGATATATCCAATTTGTATCCCTCACAATAATTAGGGATATGAAATGGGTTCACCTTAATTTATATCTAGTGATGTGTAGAGTTTCATGATTTTCAACCGGTAAAATATCTATTGCAAATGTATTTTTTACCTTGTCTTTTAGATAAAAGTAGTGTAACTAATTTACAGATATGAAGTAAGGAATTCTTTACTTATTGATATGAATCTTAATTTAAAAACCTGTAAAATATTTGCATAGCTTAAAAAAACAGGAATTAAAATACTTACAGAAATTCCATGGAGTTTGTAGCAACATACCTAAAAGAAGCTAACAAAACAATTTCTAAGTTGCTGCAATTTGCAACAAAGGAATGTTTTTGCTGTCTCACAGCACTGCTGAGTGTTGTTCTGTTTCATTTTGACATTTAAAGTGATGACTGTGGAACATTTAAAAACTTTTTTAAAAGCATCTAAGCAATAAAAGCCAACTTCTGACATTCTGATATTGTTCCATTAGTCCTCATCTTTTGAAAATGTGTGACTTTACAGTTCTTTTGTGATACAAGTACAGAATGCCATTTTTTATCAAGGTCTGCCATTGTAAAAGAAGTAAAAGAAGGTACCAGGTAAGTACACAAAATAAGTGGAGAAATTTCTTGGAAATCTCTAAGTAGTAATAGAATCCACAGACATAGAAGAAAACATTTTGTCAAGGACAAACAGTATCAAATTGATCTAACTTCCTTCATTAGTGTGACCCGCATGGTGTGTAAGTGGACAGCAGTGAATGTCATTGAAGTTTAGTAAGGATTTTGTGCTGTTCTGCTCTGCAATAGACAAAACCAGGAAATGGGATCTAAACTAAATCACAGTTGTAGGGTTGTAGAATTGGCTGAAACATTCAACACTAAGGTTATCAAAGTGAGAGGGCATAGACTGGGATCTGCAGGAAATACAGAACAGTTTGGGCTGGAAAGGACCTTCAAAGATCATCTAGTTCCAACCTCTCTGCAAGGAACAGGGACACCTTTGACTAGAACAGGTTACTCAGAGCCCCATCTAACATACCCTTGAATTTTCAAGGCATAGGGCATCCCCCATATCTCTGGGCAACCTGTGCAAGTGTTTCACCACCCTGATTGTAAAAGACCTTGGCCTTAATATCCAGTCTAAACCTGCTCTCCCCTTCAGTTTAAAACCATTACCCCCTGCATATTGCAACAGGTTCTGTTAAAAAATCCAAGTCTGGTAATGGCGTGTATCTTCACATGTACTTTTTCCTGGAAAAGCACACAGAATTTGCTGCTGCTGCTTTTGCTGATTGTGTTTGTAATTTAGTTGGATGTCAGAAGAAAACATTATTTTATAAAATATGTGGCTAACACCAAGTTTTAACAATCATAAGCTGGATTGTTCTTAATCAAAAGGATGAATTTCAGTGAAGAAAAGTTCATTTCCATTCAGACTACTATGGTTGTGTTTTCTTTTGATGGTTCTACTAACAATTAAATTATTGTCTAGCAATGCTGCAATTAGATGCCCCAAGCATGGACATAATTGCTCTAAAATTGTTACCTCAGAACAATTTCAATAATTATTAAGTTTTTAGCAAACCTTTAATAGGTTTGTTTTGAATTTAGTTCTTGCTATCTACCCATCTAGGACAAACAAATTCTGCAATATGAAGTAAGAACTCAAAAACCTCCTCTATTAAACATTTCCCTTTCCCAAACCCTGCCCTTTCTTCATAGTTCTTAATCTCTGAGAATGTGCTCTCCCTTTGGTCTTGCTGGAAAACATAGAGAAAGGTGATACTAATGGGGTGGAGAGGGGAATTGTCCCAGGTTTTGCTATTATGTGATGTAGCTTGCAGAGAGCACATGGCCAGGTTTTGGCAGGTTTTTTTCTTTTCAGTATGCTTTTGCAATTGTTTTGCAAACTCTGTATTTCAAAAGATTTAGGAAGAATGTCTGTGATATTACATTTCCTGTTACAGGACAAACTTGTAACAGTTGTGCCTTCTCCTTCTATAGTAAATCAGGAAAGCAATGGATCTATGTGATTGTCTCTGCTCAATTTACAACTGGGAGAACCATGATGGGGGCTTCCGCCACTCTCTCCTTCCCTACTCCATAAAGCCCTGTGGAAGTCCAGTGGCTTAAGGAGTACTCAGCAAAGGCAGGTAATATTTTACCTCTGTGATGGATATTAAACCAAGAAACCACTAAAAATTTTTCAACTCCTGCCCCTTGCATTCAAAATCAGCTTAAACCAAACCATGGTTTCCCTTGTGCCCTTCAAGCTTCATTTCCTTTTATCATTCCTATCACAGACAAAGACCCTGATAAAACTTTATTTTCTTCTGGCCAGTGTATTATCACTGGGGATTCATCACAGGCCACTGGACTGCTCATGATTGTGGGAAGAATGAGATTGGAGCTAGAACACTTTCTAGACCAAAACCAGACTGTGGTTTGTGATTTTTAGTTTATTTATTTGTTTATTTTGCCTGGCCTCTAGCTGTGTTATGGACATTTGGATAGTTTTTAATTCATAACATTGCAGCACATACTCTGAACAAGACTCTGCTTTGCCACAGTCAAATTTCTGCCACTGAGGGGCAGCTGTGAAAAAGAAGGAAGCCTAGATGATGCCTAGATGTTACTTGTATTTTGATATCTTGGTTTATGTGTTTGTTCTGTTCTGTGATCAGTGTACTAGAAAATCAAAACCATGTTATGAATCCAGTAGGAATAGTACAGAAAAGTTCCTCAGCCTCCCCTGTGAGCATGAGAAGGTAAAGTGGGTGTGCACCTTTTGTGCAAGTCTGGAACAAATCTAAAAGTCGGTTACACAGGATTAGTTGCAGTCTTTGGAGCAGATAGCCTGTGAGATATCCTAAATTGCTCTCAATTTCATGTATTTAACTGCTATGTAATTTATTACAGGAAATGAGGATTTCTCTATTATTTTTAAAGAAAACCCCCAAGAAAAAAAAGGTTTTGATCTAGGCAGTATGTAAGCACAGCTCAGGATTTTATTTTTATTTAAGGTCTTATAAACATAAATAGATTGCAAATTACTTGCAAATAAGAATGGATGTGGTATATTAGCTTTAATGAGCTACAAAGCAATTTGGGTCAACTTGTGAAACCACCCATTTCCTATCCTGTCAGAGAGTGCTGGATGTTCTCTGTAAAAGGAGGAACCTCTATGCCTAAATTTGCTCTGCCAGATTTATTTAAGCCTCCTACAGGGAAAAAAGGATAGGTATTCTGTGCATTTCAGATTTAATTTAAAAACTCACAGTAACCAAATTGTCATTATTCTGTGTGAAGGAGATCACCCAAAGGAACACTGGTTACAGGCAGTCCTCATGTTCAGCCATGATGCTGCATCTTCATGCCAGAGGCTGAAAGGAACACACCTTTACCAGTTTAACCCAGCTGGCCTTATCTGTCTGGATATTAAATCCAGACTAAACTTTTTGAAATTATTTACAGAATTGTGTGTTGCCTTCCTAGTTGACTAGTAGATACTCAAGTAGCCATGGTATGGAGGTCAGCTTGGCTTTAGTTGAGCAAAACCTTGTTCTTTCCCATGAAAAGCTGCAGCCCAAATGTCAGGTTGTTTTACATGGAGTATCTCATCTGGGTAACATTTTTAGTATGAGCCTTGTTTTAACATAGGAGAAAGATTTGTAGAATATCTGAGCAGTCCCCTTTACACAAGGAGTTTTGCTATCAGTAGTTAAGAGCTGTTTGAAAAGTAAATATGCAGGATGTCAAACCCAGACTATTAAATACCCTTTTCTTGCTAAGACAGAAGATTACTTAAGGTGGTTACCTGTCTTTTTACCAATGAATTCAACTTCACCCTCTACAAAACTATGCTTGTGCCTGATACTATGTCAGATTCTGTGACAGATCTGCCTCTCCAAATGGAAAGGTCTAGTGTAGCTGCAGGTTTAAATTGGTTCTCAAAGCCTTGAACATGTCAGAGTTTCACTAAGAGTCTGTGAAAAGGTCCATTTCCTCTAACAATACAGAATTAGGGTTTTAACACTTACTGGCAATCAAAAAGTAGTTTCTTCTCTGCCTTCTTGTGCCCAGTAACCTTTGTTATCAACTCCTTTTTAAAGCTGTACAGACTTCCTTTGCTTATTAGTCTTGGTAGCTACCATCAGTCAGTAGCTACTTGGTAGCTACTATCAGTCCCATTTTTCAGACTGGGTGTACTTCAGGTATACTCAGGACCCCTCCTAGTTTCTTTTGTTGCACTCTCACTTAAAAAGTCACTTCTGAGACTGAACCATCAACAGTTACTCTCTATCAGATATAGCCTATTCATTTATACCTTCCCATAAGAAGCTTAAAATTATTTCTCAGTAACTTAAGCCAAACACTGAATCTTTGTAAATGTTCATGGGTTTTCATTATTTTATAAATAATTACCTCATACCTACTTTTTAGAAATATCTGCCACAATCATCAAAATTGATGTTTATGAGGAAATAATTAAGACAGTGAAGAATTCAATAGATGTATGATGGAAGGAATGCCAAGGTTTTACATTTACAGCAAGTATTGTCACAAGTTAAAATTAAGTTTTAATTATCTACATACTTAAATTAACAAAACTAAGACACAGAAGTGTAGAACACACATGCTAACTCTCACTTCTGCACCCACACACAAATATACTTAAATTAATAATGTGATACATAATTTACAAGTTAATAAATGAAAACACATTCCCTCCCACTTCACCATGCTGCTACTCCCCACCTATTTTTTCCCTTAAAAAGATTAATCTGTAAGTATATATGGCTTCCCTTCACTGCAATACAATCCAATTCTTTCATCTCCTGACTCAATACAGGTTAACACCTTGCTATAAAAGATTAAAAAAGATACAGTAAAATAAAAGTGAATTCACATTAACTCTTTGGTGCTGAGGGGCTTCCAAAGCTACGGGAGAGGTAACTTTACAAAAGCTCCATTTTACATGTTCAGGGAGACTTTTCCCAGAGATTCTTTAATGCCTCTGATACTTAAGGAGACAACCCCATTCAAAGAACTACACTTAATTTCTAGTGTATTTAAAAGCTGTTAATATATTTCACAGCTTTGCAGTAGGATATGGAGGCAGAACAGAAGACAGGATGAAGGCAAGTTTTAAGCACAGTTTATTAATTTCAAGCAATTGCCACTTCTCAACATCCTCCACCCACATTACAATTTTACACGTGCTGTAGAAGATCCCTCTATCTCCAGCAGTATCACAGTCTGGTCTGCCTTCTGTATGGGGGTCAATATACACATAAAGGTTCTTCAGAGGTTTAATGCCACTTACCCTATGTATGGAGATAAAGTATTATTAAAAAGGTTTTAAAGGAATCATTATCTTTTAATAAAAACTCTTGAACAGTAACTAATTTTTAAACTAAGTAGTATACACCAAGGCAATAAAAACATTCTAACTCCACAGGGCTGGAATCTCATTTTTTCAGAAGGCTTGGAAAACTGAGTCTGTTAAATGTGAAGCTCCTTGTCACCATGAGGGAGAAGGAAACAGAAATCAGCACAGCAGATTTAGCCAAACCTTCTGGCAAAGACATAAAGTAAATGTTTGTGCTCAGGAGGAAAAGGTAAATTATCCTCCCTATTAGATGAGCTGAGAAATTGTTCACTCTGTTGCACAGCTGTTCTGTTTGCAGCTAGCCACAACCATGAGAATTCAGCTGACTGTAGTGGCAGCCACAGCTACTCTCCTCAGAGACCTCAGGCTACAGGGACAGGCACTGCCTAAAACTGGAGAGGAGCCTTAATGGTGTCAAAAAATCCTCAAGCCCAGAGGTTTTTGAAGTTGTCAACAAGAAGTATCAGCTGGATGGGGGACTGAAATCCACTTTTTTTTCTAAATAACCCCTGCCAGCTATTCTCTGTATGGATAATTAAGTTTGACAGAATTGAAATAAATAATGAAAATGCTGATGTTAAAGAAAAAAGCGCATCACCTGCTTAAATGTTTTCTGGTTAACACAAATTAACCAAATATAATAGGTTTTTTTCCTAAATGCAATAGATTTTGTACTGCTCATTCTATCATTTTAAGAAAACTACATTTAAAGATTAATGCTAGTTTACCTGCATTTAATTGCAATAAAAAATCTCTCCAACCAGAAACAAAACAATCTATGTAACAAATTTTAATACAGCAAGTATGTTTCAGGAATTATCAGTAATGCAGCAGTGTTAATCAATTCTAAATTGAAATACTGGAAACTAAAAGATTAAGACAGAACTAGATGAAGAGTATTTTTCAGCTCTTTTATAGGACAGAAACCTTTGTTCATGTCTTCTGGTAGCCTTCATCTTCTTTTGAGCTGCACCTACAACACAAAGAACAAGTAAACGAGCAACTTTATGCTTCTCCAGAGCAGCTTAAAACAATTCTGTAGGCATTAAGGGGCATCTTTTCTACTGCTTTGTTTCTGTATCACCAACTCATTTCATTGTTTCATATTCCTATTTTAATAAAGTACAAAGCAACAGAAAGAATAAGCTATTACTACATCTGTGTAAAAGCGCCCTCAGAAGTGCTGCCTATGTTGTAAAAGTGCAAGTTACACTTGCTGTATTTAACCAGCAAGCAACTAGTGTTTCACTAAACATGAAAGATAACTTCTTTCATTTCCTGTATGAAAAAGATACCTCAATATGTAGAAATAGGGAGAGATTGGTTTCTATTAGGGATTTTACAATATAAATTGAGAAGAGACAGGTTGAAGGTTCCAAATAGGTATACAAAATCACCCATCTCCTGCTTGTTTTCGTAGTTAGTTCATTACACCTCCTTGGTGGGGTATTCCCCACCAGCAGAATGACCTGCTTTGTGGCATTTTTCCTCATTCTTGAGTGCACTAAGAGTGCATGACTGTTGCCATTATGTACCTAGATGGATACAAAAATCCTTCTTAGTTCAAAGTATTATAAAGTATTATAAATTATGTGAAACCAGTGGGGTTTTCACAGCCTGTCAGAACATATTAATAAAAAAATGAAAAGATGAACTTTTAAACATCGTCAAAGAGAACATTAAAACAGCAGGATGGACCTGAAAAGGTTGTTTCTGTTTTCCTCACCCTGTATAACCAACTCAATTGTCTCAAGCTCTTTTAACTTGTTGCTAAATGTTTATCTACACATGCTGTCAGAAATAACCTTGTTAGGAAGGTGAAGTTGGTGTCTCAGCAAATCAGACCCATGGAGTAGGCGTTGAGTGGCCTGTGACTCGCTTTCCTTTTTTCTCTTTCAGCACCATCAAAAAGGAAAAGTGAGAAAAACAGCACAAACATTAGTTAAAGCCTGAATTTAATCCCATGTCCTACAGGAATAATTTCATTACAATGAAAGCAGACAGACAGTATCTGTAGGGTTTTTTGCTTTGTTTTTAAGCAGTGATAATTATATATCCAATTAATATAGCCTATAGCTCTCCCAAAGATCATAACATTTAATAATCCCTTTAATTAAATGATTAATAGGAAATGCAGGGGCGGGTCTTACAAATTACCTGATTTACCATCACTGAAGACAGATTCTTTTAAAAATGGCTACAAATGCCTTGTTCACAAAAGACTTTATTATCTAATGATGCATACTGAAAACATACAGAAATCTGCATGGTCCACTTTACATGCAGCAGAACAATCTTCACTTTACAATAAGTAAGTGTCAACTGTTTTATGCAAGAGACAACACTTTAAAGTCACATTTCTTAAAGAAAAGCTTCATTTACAAAAGAAATAAAAGGTAAAGAAGCAATTACCGCTTTTAAAAAGCAGCTGCTTTGTTCAAGAGTGGAAGGTTTATGCCTGTATTGAAAGACAACATGATCACAAATAATGAAAACAATGAACAAATGAAACACTTTTAGCATAAAGCAGTACACTTTCAAAATGACATACAAATAGTTAAAAATTATGTTGTCTATCTATCCTTTAGATATAAGGTCTTTCAAATGAGATCCCAACATATGTAATTACTAAATGAAAACTCTTCTGTAAGTATTGGTTCTATGTCATAGTGAACTGTATTTAACAAAATGTATACAAAGTCTATAGCAAGTTGATTAAAAAAACTAAAGTAATAAGAAACAGTACACTGAAGGCGCTCTATCCATCAAGTGCGCTCTCTCCCAGTTTTAAATGTGATGAACAGAACAGAAGTTGTAACTATGCCACGGTTGCAATGCCAGAAAATAAAACAAGATCATTTCTCAAACATGCAGGGAATTCTGCCACAATGCTATTGTCTCTCATTTGTCAGTTGTTCCAGTAAAATAACAGCTTAAACACCGGTGATGTTGATGGGTTAGCTTACCTTCAGTGTACTGAAAGCTGTACACAACCTGCTTTAAAAGAGGAGACCATCCCTGCGGGCAGGCTCAAGAAGGAACAGACCCCCTTCGGCACTGACTACACCAAGGGCATGCTGCTGTGGCCTGCACACACACACCTAGGAAAATGTGAATATAAACAGCATTTATGCTGGCCATTTTGTAAAGACAAAAATGAAGCCAAGTCTGCTAAAAACAAATCAACCACCCAGTATTACTGCTCTCTTTTTCTTTTTTTTTTATAACAGATGCTTTTTTCTTTTTATAATATATACGAACTGCAACCATATACATTAGCATTGTACTTTTGTGCAGTCTTGGCAATTAAAACAGTTCTACAGTGAAAATTTTCACATAAGACACAAAACAGAATTACTCTAACATTTCTAAAAGAAATATCGGCCTTGATGTTAATTCATATGTATCATTTCTTCCTCAACTTTGCAGGGGAAATATTTATGTTTATATACATTAATAACTGCTGTGAAATTTCTTCAGTCTTTGTATCTTAATTAATCAAACCCTTTGAACTTCTTCATCTGGTTTAAATTTTCTCCTGGATGAAGGCGTGCTGCAGAGCCTGGTTGATGCTAATCCGTTTAGCTGGGTCTAGCATTAGAATCTGGTCCAACAAGTCCTTAAGCTGGTGCACTTTTTTACGCTGGTCTTCAGGGAGTCGTTGGCACCCAATCAAGTCTGCTAATAGGTCCTTGGTTGGATTAATGGTGCTCATAACAGTAACCTTCTCCTATAAACATAGAAATGGTAGCCTTGTAGAACAGAAGTAATGCACAAACCCCTTATCCATCCCTTCTACAGAGCTTCAGCAGCAGCTTTTCAGCAGGCTTGTCTTGTACCTGAGCAGCAACACCCTGCCCCCATATGGCCTCACAAAATCGTCATGTGCAGAGAAAAGAGTGGAAAAAACACTGTGGAGGGGGATGCCACAAAACAGGTTCACACATGTACCTAACATCCC
Organism: Camarhynchus parvulus; assembly: GCF_901933205.1. Classification (NCBI taxonomy): domain Eukaryota; kingdom Metazoa; phylum Chordata; class Aves; order Passeriformes; family Thraupidae; genus Camarhynchus; species Camarhynchus parvulus. The sequence goes on from NC_044572.1 coordinate 67,764,994, forward strand.
ATAACTCAGAACATGGAAGTCCACATGGAAAGTTCCCATATCTGACCACTATTTTCTGATTCTTAAATATAATATGTAAAAATGATACCAAAATTAATAGTGACCTCATAAAATATAACCATATCATACTAAACGTCCTTCTACAAAATAAAGGCAGAATTTCTTTTATTAGTAATTTAAGGACAGGTTATATGGAGATACCCTGTGTATCTACCAGATTAAATTTAGTTTTCTTAATTTTGTTCCTACATACTAGGGAAAAAAATAAATCTCTTTGGCCATTTTATAACTATGTAATCTGTCCATACTGCAGCAAAAGGACTTTCTAATAGCTTATAAAATCTTGGTTTTAATTAGGAAGCCAAGGTACATTTGAAAGACCATGTAGTAGGAAAGCTTAGAAAAAGTGATGGGTTAGTCAACACATGGAGGACTTAGACTTACCCTTTCCGTCACTTTATCTACTTCTATATACATAAAGTTGAGATTTTGATCAAAATGCTGATCTTTGAACACACCTTTTCGAATCATCTGGAAAATGAGGAAGAGGCAAGAGTTTCAGGCAAGTTCTCTGTGTCTTACACATTTCACAATTAACATCAATGTCTATTAATTTGCCAACATAAGTAATTTAATACTAATTAAAAAAAATACCAAAGGACAGGAAGAGGTGATGAGATTGAATACAAAGATACAGTTCAAACCCTTTGAAAAAGGACACAGTATCTTTCATTGACTTACGCATTTTTTCAGGTCAGTGCAGAGAAGGTTTCTGCTTTCACTTTATACTTAGTCTATGAAAAAGAAGCTGTATACTTTCACTTCATAAGATTTTAAATCAGTATAAATTACACACTCAGAGCAAAGTCTAGTATTTACTGTTAAGAAAATATATGTATGATAAGAAACAGAATTCCAGGAGAACAAAGACTGTATGTTGTACTGTACATTACAGCAGTTTCATATATTAAGTACTTATTTTTCTTACCTTGTTTGGCATCTTTCCTTTGAGATCCATGGCAAGTTTCAACATATGATTATTGGTTTTGCCAGGAAACAGTATTTTTCCTGTATAAAGCTCATATAATGTGCAGCCTACAGACCACATATCTATACCATAGTCATAGATTTTCCCTATAACTGAAACAGAGCAATTCTAGTTAATTACATAAAGGCAGACTTTGATGTAATATCACAAAAGCAGATAGATTAAAAAATTCTGATTTGTAAACTATATTGGTGCTGCTCTTCTTGGGAATAAAAAGCTACCATAAAAGAAGGACATAAACCTTTCAGCTTTTGAAGTACCCCTATTTTAGAAAGCGAGGCTTTTACCTAACACCTAAACTGATCAGCTTTAAATTACCAAAATCCAAGAAGTCAGAACAATACCTCTACATTGAAACATAACTATAACCCATCAGAATGACTTCTCACTGAGCTGATCACCAACATACATGAAGAGTCAAATGAACGTGCCTTCGAAGTCTGAATTTTTGACAGCCATTGTATTCTCAGAGTCATGTTTTGCCAAGACTAAATTCAAGTCAAATTTTCATCTGCTAATACTGGCACTTGCTGGCAAGTGATAGATGTAGCTAATCCAAAATGTACTTACTGATTTCTGGAGCTCGATAAAATCTACTAACTAGATAGGGTGTGATGTCGTTATCTGCGACATGTGAAGCTGAGCCAAAATCACAAAGCTTTAGTATCGTTTTAGACTCATTCACCTGCAAGTTAAACATAAATATCCATCAGCGCTATTTGTGGACAGAATTGATAACAGAACTGTAAAAGTGACAACACATTGAAGTCAGAGACAGGAAAAACATTCAGCCTTTAAATTGGAAGGTCCTTCCTCTCTATATTCTAAGAAAATCATAAAACTTGCTCAAAATGAAAGTGAGAGTTAATGTCTTCAGACCCTACAAAATACAAAAAAAAGTCAGTTTCATGTACTTTTCAAGAATGTACAAAACATCCTTCGTGGACCCAGATTTCATTCCGGATATTACAGATTTAGACTTGCAACTCCAGTATCCATTGTACCACTTATAAAACAGCGTATTATTCACATCTCATGCTTACATAGTAGATTTTACTGCTGAGATAGTAATAAGAAAACATTTTAGATAAATTAAAAATCTGAGTTTGTCACAGGGATGATGTCCAAAAAAAAACCAAAGGAAACCACTGGATTCCTCTGATGTAGCTCTCATGCCCTACCAGAAAAGAGGCATTAAAGACCTTTCCCCATCACCTCACTCACAAAAACAAAATCTCCATTCAGACTCAAGCCAACTGCTTCCATTTTGCAGAAAACAAGAACATCTCTCAACTATTGATGGGAAAATTTGAAATAATTCTCCTGTAAGACAATGTCCTGCTTTGGAAAGTCTGCTTTCTACAAAGATAGAAGGAGATGAATGCTTGTTTGAAAAAGATTTTATTTAGATGCTGTGTTGTATTCCTTTCTTACTATTTATACCACAATATCATTTTATATCAAAGTGTGAACCCTTAACATTTTCGGTAAATTTGACTTCACCTAAATTAACAGAATGATATTAATTTCAAATACTTCATTTTACACTACACTACAGACCATGCAAAAAAAGAGTTTTAATTATTTGTTACTTACCAAAATATTATCTGGTTTAATATCTGCATGTAGGATATTGCATCTTTTAAGAAGTTTTAAAGCTAGGAACAATTGCTGGCTGTAGGAACGCACAGCTTTAATGTGCAGTCCAACATCTTTCCCATACTTCTTCAACACCTCTCGTAAATTCATACTGTTAAGGGAAAAGGGGGAAAGAAAGAATTCAAAGAGCTTAACAGAAAAACTGATAGTGGCCGCCTAAATTCTACAACAAACTTGAACAAACCAGTTAGCTTTACATATTTTTTGAGAAATGTAGCATTCAACATTCCACTCTATGAGCTACAGAACTGAAATAAAAAGGCTGGTCAATCAGATCTGTCTCATGCTGTGTAATGACTTACTACACTGGACTTACTTAGTTCAGAGTATATCTTTAATCAATATTGATATGAGAGGACTTATTTGCACAAAACCAGAATTTTCTTAACAACCATAAACCCTTTGTACTAATTTTCTCCAGAAATAAATGAAAAAGGAAGCACACAAAAGATAAAAGCTGAGGAGATTTTTTTGGTGACCTAAGCAGCAGATAAAAAGACCATCATTCCAGGACAAAAACATAACTGGACATAAATAAGGTAGAAGTGTGCTATCAAGATAGTGTAGCACAAGAGAATAATTTGTTTTACAGCTCATTAATGAAATATGACAGTAATCTCACAAAATTTGCATTGTTGCAGTATATAACTTATTTTCACCCCAAATATGGCAAAACTTAAAATATGACATACACAGAAAACTTAGGATTTGAACAACTGATGTCTCTAAGTAGGAATGGGGACTAAGGCAATTAATATATCTGATCTACCATAAAACAGTATCTACAATCAACAAGAGCTTAATTACTTGAACAGAAAGTGAGCATGCAAGAATCACTGTAACAATTTTCTCCCTAAGGCTGTTACTGTATGTGTAATCTCTACAGAATATACAACATTTCTTCAATCTCTCTGGGAATGCATCTTAACACAAACCCTTAAAATAAAGAATTATGAAAACTAATAAAAATACTGACATACACAAAAAATCGTTAAGAGCAGTACTAGAGAGATGAACCATCTTTAATACATTATCTTGTTTCAAATATTTTCCAGGCAGAAAATTCACAACAGTGCTAAAAATAAATCAGAAATAGTCCAGTAGTCTGTGAATTTGTGCCCACAGACAATTTTTTTTTTTGTTTCAAAGTTCCTTGCATTCTTAAATCCTGGCACTAGAACAAGGTATCAAAACAACAGCCAAAACCAGACAGGTAAAGAACATACAGTAGTACTTTACCTTTTACAGAGAACCCCAAACATGTGTCATCTTACCTGAGTGGCTCAAATACCAGACAGAGATGTTGTTTGTGGTAGAAATGCCTGAACAACCGTAGACAATGAAACTTGTCATCAGGATCAGCATCATTGAGCTTCTTTAAAAATTCCAGTTCTTTTAGGCCAGTTTTTTGCCTGAAAACAGAGAAATGTGACTCTAAAACAAAATCAGTTAGATTCTAGTATCTTTTTAAATCTAAACATTCACTTGTGTGGCTATAATTATCCAGGAATGAGAAGTGTCTTGTCAATACTTAATGTACCACAGCTGAAAAACCAAAATCACAACAATGGTTTGCTGTCAGTGACTACACACTAGGTAAGTTTATTTAATTCCTGGATGTTCACTGCACCTTTGCAACCTAATTATTCTTTCCCCATTCTCAGTTGCAGCTAAGGCTAAAACTGGATTTTGTCCTGTAACGTGACAAATTTCAAACATAACTCACTTGAGAAGTTTACTTGTTTAAAAAACTGCTTCAACACATACAACAGTATTAAAAGACTTAAACTGAACTGACTATGGATTCAATTACACATCCAAGCTTATTACCTATACAACTCACCAAACTAAAACAGCTTATCACCCTGCCTTTTGCCTTTAAAACTTTTCTGGATACTTATTCATGTAACTAAACCACATCCAGTTATACACACAGTAAGACAACTTCTAAAACTTCCAAGGTAAAATACATGGAAAAGATTTTCATTTCAGTTGTCATTAACAGAAGAGGACACAAGAAATTACTGTATAAATACTGCAGCAGATGGTGAAAACAAGTACCGTAGACAAGTCAAGTCCTCAAATGACAGTTTAAGAGATCTTACTTGTTAATATTCACTCATTCTGAAAGACCTCTTTTTTTTTGTATTTCAACAGTGCGAATACCATCTCTTTTTATGTATCTTATATACATGCAAATGTTTAGAAAATATACAAAAATAATTACATGTATGGAGATCTTTTTTAAGTTGCAGATGATTGACTGGGATCCAACCCACAGCCTACCAAATAGATTTGGTCCATCAAAATAAAATTTTTACACTTCACAACTCCCATCTCAATAAACATAGGGCTCATAATTAGCTGTAACCTTGTTTCTTGCTATTACTGTTCCTTCAGTTTTGCAAATGAGAAAGTGCCTGACAAAAATGCAAATATCCTTCTTCCTGTGATAGCTGTAAAGAAGTGTGGATACATAGTCCTGGAGCACTACATTGTCTGGCTCATATTAGCAGAAAAGGCAGGAATCACAGCTGCGATGTTACTTCACTTGAAACAGGGAGATTCAAATCACACCGTGGAAAAACTTCCAACTGTTCCACATGCTTTATTACTATCAAAAAACCCCATTACTTACATAAGTTCATTGTTCCTGATGATTTTCACTGCGACTTCTTGGTTTGCTCTGGCCATGTCCCTGGCTCGCACCACATTGCTGAAGACTCCCTGACCAGTGTAACCATAGACATTGTAACGTTTATCTAGAACTTCACCTATATTAACACCTGAGGGATAAAACCAAGCAAGTCCAAGTTATGAAGGATTAATATAATGGAACTTTTTAAGAAAAATAAACCATTCTCTATCATTACAAAATATGAGGGCAAATAGCAAGATCCTTTAATTTCATGGCGCACAATGTGTTGTATCACCTAGCTTTGTGGAAATTATGGGGAACAAAAAGTGATTCTCTAAGTCTGGAGTCCTTTCAAAACTGAGGCTAAGACCTGCATGCTTGTTTCATCCTTTACATTACACGCTCAGAGAGGGATCTGGGATACATCTACATGAGAACAACATTTCAATACTTTTATACATGAGGACATTCACTGAGCACCCTCACTCTACCTGTCCTTGCAGACACAGACAAACACAACTTACGGTAATAGCCTTCTGCATCTGTCCAGTTATCCCTGAGATTGGGGTTTTCTTTGAAGTCTTTTCCAAACCCAGCAGCCCTTAAACGAGCACTCTGAAACAAAAAGAAAAGTAACAGCTTTGCTTGTGTGCTCTGTATTTTTCTTTGATGTTTACCTCCCAAAGCCCTTTTTCCCTACTGAAAAACTGTTCTCTCCATAATATAAACACACTTATCTTGCAGGAGAGAGAAACAACTTAATGTTATTTACATACCAGTATCTAAAGACTGATGCAAGGAAAGAGGATGAGATCAACCAACAGAATTATTATTATTAACCATAAATGGGCAAATTTTCAATTAATACTCACAAGGAATTTATGTAAGTCACGTTAGAATGCACATTTTGGACCATCTAAGTAAGACTAGTTACTTACACTAAGTTTATAGTAGAAAAGTTCAACAGTTTTCAAGGAAAACACAACTGTTTAAGCCTTGAATTTCTGTTCATTACATGCCACTTGTTTCATACTGTAATACATACTACCATAACACTTCTACAACTGCTGTTGACAGCTCTTAACAGATTGGGCAATATTTTAATCAGAAATTCAAAACTATGAGTAGTAAAGTTTATCTTAATTGAACAACAGTTTCTGGAATGGGGAGCTGCTCACTTATAAGCTATATAAACCCCCACTTGTAACTTCTGAACTTTTAAAAATGCACCCTCACACACACACTACCCTTCAAGTATTCATCCTTTTCCAGGTCAGAGGGATACCAGTGTTATTAGAGTAAAACCACAGCCTGTGTTATATCTGCCATAAAAACTCTCCAGTTAATTTTGGTTTAAATTAAGAAGAAACTTCTTTAGTTATTTCTCAGTGCTGTGCATCAGCAACAATGCAGAGGATTAAGAGAGAATGGCACATAAAGTCTTGAAAGTAGTCACTGGACTGCAATATCTGAGGGCCACTGCAGGATATTTAGAGAAAAGCTAATGAAAAAGTGTTAAAGTAAAACCAGGAAATGTATCTCTTCATGCCAAAAAATCTCCAAACCACCAGATTACTCCAGCATAGCATCATTAGCCAATTACAGTATTTTACACATTTTTTAATTAACCATACATGAATCTCTGGAAAAAGCTCATATTTAGAACATGCAACATGGTAACAATAATAAAAAGCTGAACTTATAAATAGATTCATGTTTTTACCATGTGCCATTGTATTCAAACAGCAGGTAAATCCCCCAGTTGCTAACTCTGTAAAATTGCCACTAATTTCAGCAGGTTTTATTTCACTGAAATACTAATTAAGAATCACTTTGCCTGCCTTGGCTGACCAAAAGATTAAGAACACAGAAGTCACTTAGCAGCACATGCTTTTACAAATCAAAGTTCTCACAACCCTCAAGTGACAGTGCCTCTAGCAAAAATCAAGCAGAAAAAAGCCCATACATTTCATCTCCAAGAATTACCTACATCAAAGTATGCAGCAAACATATCATCTGATTCTGTGAACATATCGGGAGCTAGCAGCTTCTTCTGAGATGAACCTTAAAATGAAATTCAGATTACTCAACATGAAGAAGATGACAAATGATAACTTTGTAGCCAGTGTAATTTGGCACCTGGTATCTTTACAACATAGTCTAAGATCAGTACATTGGCAAACAGGTAGTTCTACTAATGTTTCTAGCAAATACCATTTCACATTCTAGAATATAAACTCAAGACTAGTTAAGTTCTTCAAACAACTCAAAAATTTATATCTCTTTAAAAAACTATGTGCAATAGCTTTCACATAAGCATAGCAGAAAGAAAATACTACATACTTACATGTTCCCTACAAATAATAACTCTCTCTATATATATATGTATAGAAAGAAATATAAAATTACTATGTGTCTATATAAAAAAATACAGTCATATTTTCAATACACAAGTTCAAGCTTTTCTGCTAATCATGAGATATTTTACCAAAAGCCAAAGTTGTAAAGCCCAGAAATTCTTTCTTTGGAAAATGTTTTCTCCAACCCTGCTAAAAAGGTCCCAGTGTGCAGCTTTTTTCAAACACAATGTTTACTATTGTGTTAAAGAGAAACAGTTTTGTTATGGGCAAAATAATCCCTTCCTCACCTTTTAATCATCTTTAAATCCCAAAGACATTTTACTTGGTTGATAAGATAAAAGCAAAGAAATATAAATTAAGTACACATTAGTAAAAGCAAGCAAACTTCAAACTATTTCATTCATGCACACATTATGGCAGCCCTCCATGAACATGGTAAATTGGAGACCCTCCCTTCACTATGCAGTGAAGAAAAATAAACAATTACTTCAGCTCAGAGCCTTCAGGTCTCATGATGCACAAGCCCCTTCCATACCAAATAACCAGACTGAAATCTGACAGCATAAAAAATCATCCAGCATGCTGATACCACTGTTTCAAGGTATAGAACTGTCACCTGACACTTGTGGGGAAGCAGTTTATACCACTGTTTTGAGCTACAGACTCTCCTAGAAAATTCCTCCAAGTTTTCCTTAGTTCCAGTTACCTGTACTGGGCTACAATGAGTTATTGACTAGTTTCTTAGCAACTTACTACTCTGACCCTATAAGTGGTCAGGATAGAAATAAAAATTTACTCTTACAGAGGAAGGTAACCCACTGGTTTCTGCTGTTGTAACAGCCACCTCCAACCCAGAATCCTACCACCCCAATGTGAACGTAACTTTAAAAATCTTTTTTACGTGTGGAAAATGTAGGTAGTTAAGACTTAAATTTTCATATGCTTTAATAGATAAAATTGGAGAGCAGTACATGCTTTGACAAAATAGGAAAAACACACTGTCTGTTAGACATAATAAGCCTAACTTGTCATATGCAAAGAAAGTGCTAAAACATTTATTTTCACCAATATTGCAGGAGAACAATCTGAAAACATATGGCTCAAGGGAATGCCAGGATAAACTACAGAGCAGTACAGCAGTCTCAGAGAGATGCAGCTTTATTACTCTGAAGAGAAGCATCCACTAGAGACAGCGTATTTAGCCCCCAAAGATAGGTGTGGCACACGACATGAAATACAAGCTAACTGCAATTCTCCTCAGAGGGGCTGGGCAGGTTCCACAGCCCTCGTTAAACATTGCTATTGCAATTAAACTATAGAGAGAAACAAGAGCAGCTTGAAGTAGCTCAAATACAACCACACAGCAACTGCACACACCTCTCACTACTTGGAAGATGTACAGTAATCCACTTTCAAAAGACTATTACAAGGGTGTGCTGGGAGAGCTACCGTGCTCCTTCTGCTGCAGCTGGCAAAAGGCAGGTTTTATATCAAAAATTATTTAATTTCAACATGACTGTACAACAGAGTACATGATGGGGCAAAGAGAAAGAAAACACCCATTTCAGCAATTAGCTATGCTGCTAAAATGGACTTACTAGCAATGACCCTCAAAAGCTTTAATCATTCTAAATTATTACAGACCCACTTATATTCTTCTGTCTCACAGTGGCTTTGACCAAAAAAAGGTATAAAACGACCATAATTCCCAACCCTCAAAAATAAAGTCTAGGACTATACTAAGCTTCTAAGAAAACAACTTGCCTGAGGGAAAAGAAAAATCTGGAAAGGTAATTCTTAACCATATAGACAGACATCCTTGTTTGCTCTTCCAAATGTAAAGCACAAATTGTGTTAAGAGTTACCAGGAATATAGAGAACATGTTCCACTCTTATTATCCTTCCTAATGAGGAAGCTTTATTTTAATGCTATGTTTTAAGCACCATAGTATTTGTGAAAACGTTCACAAATTCCATCAAAAAAATCTACTTCCTAGTCTGGAAGTATGTAAGTAAACAAAGCCAAGTGTTTGAGCTTTCATAAATTGCACTAGAGAGATTGCAGAATCTTACCATTGTTCTGTTCAACTGTCATGAGGTTGTGCTTGGCTTTCACTGATGCCTCAAATGTGTCCACATTTTCCCGTTCATACTCCTTAACATCAGCAGCAACTCTTTCTAGGATGTCATCAGGCGAATTTGAGCGACTACGTGTACTACTCTGAGGGCTGCTTGGTTCAGATGGTACAGATATGTTACTGTCTTCTGTCTGGCCTTTGTATTTCTAAAAAGAAATTTAGTTTTTAATCTCACTGTTACAATTAATCACAATTTAAACATTTTCATATCCACCCTTTCAATGGTTTGGGCTTTCAGCTGAAACATTAATCTTTCCTTTCATAATCACCTACGTCTATAAAGACAACAGATTATTTTCAGAATGGGATATAACTTCTGAAAATTCAATTTGTCACAATACACCACAGTCCAGACCATAAGACTGAAATGTGTGTTCTTTAGGTCTTTACATTTCTGTAAAACCAGATTATTAACTAAATATTAACTATTAGGTTATGCATAACAAAAAGTCAGCAGCAACAAATGTATTACTAAACCATCCTGGCACACAAACACTGAAATACAGTCTTTGAGGAAAAATTACTTATTTTATATCCTACATTCTAGAATATTTCCCAGTTTTATTAGTGTTATGGTAGAGAAAAGTAGCTTTTAGATTCAGGTTTTTTTTATGGGAACTATAAATCCTATTTATTAATTTGTGTTGAAAAATTCCAGAAGCATTAAGAAACTTCAAACATCATCTTTACAATTTTTGTCACCCTTAGGTACTGAGAAATTATATAGATCTCACTTCCTATCCCAAAAGGTAAAAATCAAGATGAAGAAATGCTGCTACCATTCAGCTGTCTAGGTTGAACTATTCAATAATACAAGCAGAGGTTTTTCCATTCAGGGAATTCAGCTCTGCAGTTTGCTTCCAGCCTGCACCAACATCAGGTGTAACCAGTCTTTAAAAAGAATTCATATGGTTTGGCTCAGTCATAGTTCTGAAGGATTTTACAATGGGCTTTGCATAAAACCATGAACAGTATTTTTAGCGCTATTTAAAATAAGCACTACATCAAAGCCAGTAATTTTGTACCTGATACTACATAAATACACTACAGCATTTTGCTTGCTATGTTCCAGTTGTGTGCCATATCCCACCTCTGAAAAGAGATAGCTGACTCATATTGTACAGTGACACTCCCTCTGGCCACAGCTTCTTTCAGGGGTTTTGATCACACATTACACACTTGTGATTACTGTCACCTTGTTACTGGAGTAAGAAGTTCATGCAATTCACATGCACTTTTAAGGAGGAACCCATGACAGTGGCTTTACATTATTTTGGAAATTGACAAGGATAACTTCTACTTGAAACAAACTGACCAGTTAGGTTAATTGATATAGAACTTACTGTTGCACTGAAGTTATTGTATCAGTGATACAGCTACGGAGAAAACCTACAGATAAAGGTAACTGAAGAACATTTTTAACATGTCTTAAGACCATCAGAGAATGTTTAACTGTAGCAAAAAATGACTCACAGAAGAGTCACTTCAGTTTTAAAAGCAATGCTGTGACAATAGAAGTGCAGAGTTTAAGAGAGACTAACATTTACAATGTACTAACTGGAAAAATACAGCAATAGGAATTACTATTGCAATGCAGCAATAGGCAAAGAGCCTTCCATTACCCTGACATTTTACACTAAAAACACAGAATTCGTTCCTGTAACCATGTACCTGAACAATTGCTTGTCGCTGTAATCTCCTTTGTCTTATCTCTGCTTCTTCATCCTCTTCTTCCAAATCAAAGTCTTCAAGACTACAAAAACATGATTTTTTAATATAACTTCATAAACATATAATTATCTACTGAATTTTACCAAGTGCAGTTGCTTGGCATATAAAGCACAGAATATATTAAACAATAGCTGTTCAAGCGACTCAGAAAGCAATGCAGTGTATCCCACTGCATATATTTACATTTCCTTACAAAGAAAATTTATCTCTTGGTATCTCATTGAGACTTTCTGCATTCTATTTTTAATTGCAAATAATTAACAGCCCTCTTCTAAAAGACAACAAACAAAAAAATCCTTGTTCCTTTTCACTGCAGCATCATTTTTCCTTAATAATTTCATTAAGAATGCATACTCTTGCACAATTGAATAGGCAGATGCTTAGGAAAAATAAACACAATATGCAGACAGCAGTTAATCCTTTCAGCTATTAAAGCTTTTCCTTAAGTGGGAGGCTTTAGTAAGCAGACCAAAAGTTTTCACAAGATCCTGATGAGGTTGAATTAAAAAACCTAATGATAGATCCTCCCCTACAGGTCTGCCCACTAGCCAACAGGTATCTTTCACATATTCCGAAGTTTTTCAGATTCTCTCAACACTCATTGAACACGACCACAAGTACAAAGACATGATTATGGTTTTAGGTGACAACTCAAAACTACACCATCAAGATAAATGTTAGTTCACTCTTGGTATCAATGGAACTACAGATTATAAATAATCAGTGTAAGTTAGAAACATAGTCTTACTTTTCATCTGATGAAGACTCCTGTTCAGCTTTCATGCCCTCAGAAAGACTACCTTTAAATTTGTCTTCTTTAACTTTGCTTCTACTCCGACGTCTATGGCCACCACGTGACCTGGACCTCCTTCGAAGGCGAGATCTACTTCTCCGGCCTCTATCCCTGTTTGATAAAAACAAGAGATTTGGATTTTGGGTTGGGGGTTGTTTTTAAGAAAAGAGAGAAAATCTTTTCAGAAAAGTAAGATATGAAATGATTCCAAGTAATGAAACAATTTAATTAATGGAGGACAAAATGAATTTAACTGTGCCAGCACATATTAATATGGACAAAAAAAAAAAAAGCATGTTTTTTTTACACATATGATAGCACAATCCTTATTCTTCCTGTAATATCTTACAAAATACACTTAACAACATAGAGTGTCCTTACCTCCTCCGAGGAGATCTACTCCGCCTCCTGGGAGATCGGCTACGTCGAAGGGGTGTTCGAGATCTCCTCCTAATGGGGGACCGAGATCTTCTCCTGGATGGGGACCATCTGCTGGGTGGGCTGACATCCTTGGATCTTTCACGCCTAGACAAAATGTCATCCCTGGTCCGTGTTCTTAAAACAGAGGAAGAGAGTGGTAGTAAAAATCAGGAGCAAGCTGAAAACAAAATAAATTATTCCCTCTAAAACTCACTTCAAAAATTTTACTGCAGGTGAGGGACCACCGGATGGGCTTCTGAGGGAGGGATGGATAAGTAGCCAGCAGAGCTGGCTGCCCTTCCTGTGTGTCTCTCCCCACCCTGGCAAGTGTGTGCCCATGCAAAGCTCTAGTTCAGGACAAGTCTAGAAACAGCTGATTAATTACTACCACGAAGCTAAGAGAGGTTTTAAAACAAAGTTTCTGTTTAGGTGTTACATAAATAGTGGCCTGTTTTCATGTTTACCAGACACAGTATTGAAACAATACATAAACCCCAAAATCTTATTCTTGAGAATTGTTCCACCCACTTCCCACCATGCTATTGAAATTTAGGCTTAGGATCATGCTATTTCACAGGACTGACAACAATGTCTGTTTTAATTTGGGCACTATAACTGCATGGCTTCAACATTTCACACATTCTAAAACAGTAGATGAAAACTAGAATTCTTAACTAAAATCTAAACTACCTCTTCTCAAATTAAAAAATAATTCAAGTCTGATACTATATACACTCTTCAAAATTTCTTTATTCTTGCCTAAACAGATTATTCTCACAATTATTCAAGAAAAAAAATCTTAGATGGGATTAAAAAGCTTAACTGCATGACAGCAAGAGGTCAGTCAAAAACTGGAAAAAATATAAATTATAAATTTAACAACTACTCTTATGAGACTGCATTAGAAATAGGAAAATAGTTTCACTCTATTTCAAAGGAAATGTTGCTACCCTATTTTTTTCCTGCTCCTTATTTTTGATTTTTTTAATTAAGTTGGAACAAGTTGGAATAACAGGTGTTATTTCTCATCAATGAACAAAATATCTTAGGTCTGAAAGGCTAATCCCACTAATTCTGCGACTTTTTTCATTTGATTTGAGACTGCTACATCAGTTTCAATTACCTTAACTAGAGACAATGATCGGACATACAGAACTGCTGCAAAATAGTAAACAGTGAGGCAAAAGGAAAATTTATGCATATGCAGAGTACTGGCAGCTTCTACAAGGAATTACTGTACTCAAATGCTGGAGCAGGCCAATACCTCTAGCCCAATTAATTTATATTATGTTCTTGTGAACAATATTACATAAAAAGGCACAGGATGAAGAGTTCCAGGCTTCCTGACTAACAGAGCCGTTGTACTGCCAAAACCTAATCACAATATCTGTTACAAAAAATAAATTAGTTCAGAGATCACAAGGATGAGATAAAAAGTGGAGGATCATTAAAAATTCATAGTAACTTCACATAATGAGTAACTTCAGTCAAAGACCTGAGAAGTGTCTTACAAGATTAGAACACTGGAAACAAACTTGAAAATGAAATTACTGGGATTTTTTTTTTAAACTGGTCATTACAGCTCCTGAAATTCTCTGGCAGTTTGAGGAATTACAAGTGGTGAAAACCCGAACACAGGTAGAATTAATTCAGATGTCTTACAAGGAAAGATTATTCCTGCTGATCTGCAAACACCTCCAGCAGAAAATATTTTAGTAGTCCCCCACTCACATGCTGCTCACCACGCAGTTACAGAAGTATGACTTTGACAGCAAAATTCTAGACACATGCATCACTTGAAATAAGTGTCTAGACAACCAATTCAAGCTGGCTGCAATGCAAGCTGTCAAGAAAAATGAAAACTGAAAGATGCAAAACGTTGCAGAGGAAAAGTCAACTACTATGCCAGAAAAACTCAGTGGTTGGGCCGACACATTCCTGATAAACTGACAGCATTTACAATACTTGCTTAATCGGGTCAGCATCACTGGGGCCACTCTCCAAAGCACCCAACGATACCCCATACCTGAAACCAGAGTAACCTCCAGTGATTCAGGCTGAAACTTTCCCATTTTTAGGTGCCTATCCACTAAGCTTTGTGGTTCCAATTCATTTTAAAATTCATATTTCTTAGTTCTCAGCCTGGGTGAAACTAAACCCCCTGATACAAAGTTTTAAATTATTTATTGTCCACTGCTGAACTTTTCTAACCCTTAAACTTCTTACAGCCAATGAATTAACTTCCAAAAATGTGTACACTCATATTGTTCTCTTCTCAGAAACTTGCCACCCAGGCATTACTAGCATACAAATTTCAAGGTAACTGCTTTCATAGGCTAAATCTTTTTTTAAAAATGCCAAGACTACACCAATACAATAAAGAGTTATCCATCCTTCTCCTGCAAGTGTATGCAAAATATGATAATTACATATGGCAGTCCAATAACAAAGCAACATTACCATTCCACTAGCAAATGAAAATCCACAGTATTTTGAAGGAAAAAAAACTCTGAGAAGGACATCTTGATATAAAATTTGGCTTACATTCATACATACTGACTCTATCATAAAGGCTTTTTTTGAGGGGAAAGAGGGGTTAATTACCCACTTTTAGCCAACACTAATATGTAACACTGAAGAGGATTCTCACTCCACAGCAGTTTCAGAAAGCAACAGAACTACTGACAAAGAATCAAAATAGTAGCCAAATTCTGAATCCAACCAGCGATAAAAAGGAGAATACAGTTACAAAACTTGTTCCCAGTATGGGTGTGAGCAGCAAATAACTCAGTACTTTAACAACCACAAGATGAATTTGCACCTCTGACAGCTGGGAAGAACAGTCGTTAAAAAAATGTGAATACATACAAAGGAAGCTCATGATACAATGTACTATCTGATTACCTTTTTTAATACCTATTTTCTGAACAAAATGAGGAGATAAACTCCAAACTAGAAGATAGCTCATCCCCTAACACATTTTTGTGGTGGCTCATGACACCTTTAAGTTACCTGGGAGAAGAAAGACGCCTCCTTTCTGATTCTCTCCTTTTTCTTTCTGCAGATCTACTCCTCACTCTTCTAACCGGAGAGCGGGTTCGAGAGGGGGATCTGCTCTGTTTAGATCTACGGTCGTTAAAGAGAGGGGATCTGCTTCTTCTTGACTTTTCACGCTGCTTGGGAGATAAGCTTCTCCCCTTTGGGCTGCGGCCAGGTCGTCTAGGGGACCTGTTTTCTTTCCCTGAAGAAGCATCTTTAGAAGGAGATTTAATTGACTTTTTTTCTTTGTCAGTCTCTGATCTCCTAGGTTTTCTATCTTTGGACCGTGATCTTCTATCTTTGGATTTGCTTCTTAGTTCTGCTGGAGATTTAGATTTTCTACCACGATCTCTGCTTTTGCTTTCATTCACAACTGGAGACTTTCTGCGGTCTCTTGATTTACTTTTATCATCAGCCTTATTTCTATCCTCTGGAGGAGACTTAGACTTTCTGTTTTTCTCCTGAGATCTCCTCTTAAGTACTGGGGACCTAGATTTCCTTGTCTGATCTTGAGACTTACTTCTCTTATGAGGACTTTTGGATTTCCTCCTTTCTTTTGACTTGCTTCTAGTAGTCTTCTCTTTGACTCCATCAACTCCTGCCTTGGATTTCTTTTTGTCAGATCTGTGCCTAGTCCTTTCTTTTGATTCGCTCTTACTTGATTTCTTGGAACTAGTTTTATTGTCCACAGGTTCTAATTTCCCCTTAGTATTTGCCTTCGCTGTAGGTCTTGTTCCATTTCGTGCTTTTTCATTAATCTCCCCCTCTTCTTCAGATCCTGACTCATAACCTTGTAATATTAATCCCATCCCAGACTGGACTTTTCCTTCCATTAATTCATTTTCAAGTTCAGCTTTCAGCAATGCTCTTTGTTTCTCTAAGTCTTCCAGAGGAGCCAAAAAATCAATTTTAGTTCTTTTAGCTGGTCCATCTTCTTTGTCAGAGGCATCAGCCACCTCTTTCCATTTATGTTTCTTATGTTTGTGTCTGTGTTTATGTTTTTTGTCCTTGTCATCTTCTGAAGAATGTTTGTGTTTCTTGTGTTTACTTCGGTGTTTGTGTTTCTTTTTTTTGTGTCTGCTGTGCTTGTTCTGAGGTTGGTCTGCCTCTGACACTTCCCCATTTTCTTCATTCACACTTTTCTCGGATGCCTCAGCATCCTCAACCCTGCAAAAAACAAAGAGATCAGTACTATAAACTCACTGTAGCCCTTTATCTCATGTTAAATAGACAGCCTTTTATGATAGAAACTAACTGGCATTTATTCACCTACCTTCGGGAGAATTAAAAATGTACCACTAATTTAAGTAAGTTATAACAGCAGATACACTTCCTCAGGAGCAGACTGCTATGGCTACAGAAGGAAATAGGATGGAAGGAACAGACAGCAAATGCACAGACAAAACTAAAAGCGTGGATGGAATCACTGCTTATGCCTTTACATTCAATTCTGACCTATCTGTTAACAGCATACAACAGTGCTGAATATTTGTCAGTACATCATCATCTATGTCACTTTCTGCTCCACTCCAATGCCTAACCCAAGCTATGCCTTTTACAAGTATTTTCAAGTGGCAGAAAACAGTTGTGCTCTAAAGATCAAAATTTATTTCAAAATAAATTGACCACCTTACAAAACCTTCCTGCAAAATCTCATCCAGAGCTGACTCTCTTAGCTGCAACTTTTTTCTTTTCTAACACCTGTTAGAAATTCAAGAAATGTTCTTACAGATTTATATTATTTATGCAATACAGGAAACACTGCTGAGGAATGGGACAAATTAAGGAAGTCTAATTTCAGAGCAGCTTTTTGATAGTATGCAGCAGATTAGTAGCTCAAAAAAATGTGGTAATCTTGACACTTGTAAAATACCATTGACCAAAACAGCTGAAAGTAAGTCTACAGCAGGTAATTAAAATAATGATATACAGTGTTTCTTCTAAGAAGAGTATTTTCAATTAACTACAATTTCTCCAAATAGTAACTTTAAAAAATATAAAATTCAGTCCTGATGTTACACATGCCGCTGTATTATCCTCCATAGCCACTGAAACTGGCTTAGCAATAGGGGTTTTTACAATGTTTAGCAAATACCTCCAGATCTCAAGAACATCAATGAAGTTACTGTCTGTTAATACAGACATTTGCCTTTTGAAATATTACAGGTGCCAGAGCTCACCTTTCTACAAACTCACCCCATCTAAACGACAGCTTTGAAATTTACTAGTTGCCACTTTAATAACTTAAACATAGCTCTTTGCTGTATACTAAGCCTCATTAGGTGAAAAGAAATTCTCCAAACATGACAGTCAGGAGCAGGGGGTGAATGTACACAGAAATGTGGAAATTATCTTCTGAACTCTATCTTCTGAACTGAAATTCTCTGGCTGATCTGAAGAATATGATCAATCATCTGATCCAATAAATGTATCAGAGATCTTCTAAGCCAGACCTAAAGGACAGCACCTCACTATGAATTTGATTAGTGTCTTCCTAATTAAGGACAGGATCTTAAGCAGTGCACATTTACTCTCTCCTGCCTGAGTAAGGCAAATTCCTGTACTAGTCAACAACTAGCTGACTTTTCTGCAAAGTACACTAAAATTATTGGCTAAAATTATTTGTTAAAACTTTAGTGCTATGAAATGATGAAAGTCCAAAAGGAACTGTTTGAGTTAAGAATATAAAATTTTCAGACTTAACTCAGAATGCTGCTTGTCTTTTATGTTTTTATTACTACTTCTGCTTATTCAAGGCACACAGAAAGGTGTTTTTCTTAACTGCTACCTCCTGACACTCCACACCATTATGATAAAAGAATATCAGAACAAAAGAGGAAAAACTGGCTTAAAAAAGAGCTTATTTTATCTTGCACTTAGCATTATAAAAAGTCAAAAAAAGAAGTGTTAAATGCAAAACTTCTTCAACTTGGATTTGCCATCCTGAGCAAGACTATCTGTCACATAAGTGGGGAAATGTGACAAGGGAACATTTTAAGGGAACTATGTGCCCTTCAAAATTTCTTTCAGTTGGATCCAGGATCCTGTGTAAGTCCCCCGTTAGCACAGTAAAGGGACTTCAAGACATTATAAAAATATTAAATACAATACAAATCACATCTATTCAAACTGCTCCAGGTAAGTCTTCCTTCTCTTAACAGCAGAAAGTGACACCAAAATCTTTAAGGAAGTGATTTTGCTATTATTTTGGAGTTATGTAATAACCTCATCCTACATTCTGGAAAAGCCAGCTGGTAGCTAAGGTGCCAGACAAGACACATCACCACAGCAGCATGTCAGGCCACTACAGGCTGCCGATACAACTGCCAGCTGTCTTTGTACTCAACAATAACATCAGGTTGATTAATGTGCAAAAAACAGTTCTAGTTTTCTTCATGTACAGGGGAATACATTTATTTCAAGTAATTTCATTAAACTGTGGATAAACTTTTACTTCCATTAAATGCTCCAGAAATATAATGACATGGATGAAAAAGCCTTTTAAGAATATTTCAGAAGGTGACGAGGCATGTCTACATGTTTAGGTGCTAATGGCTTTAAATAGAGAGGAACTGTGACATGAACTTGTTATAGCCCTACTTTTTCCTATTTTTGAATTCAAGGAGAAGAATAACAGGAAGTTCATAAGGATGTGCAGCGATTTCACCCATCTCTTCCTTCATACAGGGGTCCTATCATCAGCTTCTACCTTATCACTTAACTTTCCCTCTACAATACTAAACGCTATTCTCCATAAGCATGTGTTTTACACGGCTCACATGTACTCCCACTGCTTTTCCTCACCCATTTTCTACTCCCAGGATAAATAATAAAATCAAGCCTCAAATCAAAACTTTTAAGGAGAAAAAGACACAGAAAGGAGTTTACATGGCTAAAATATTAATGTAGTAAAGACGAGCAATAGAGCAAGCATTAGATCGTTAACTCCCAGCAGAATTTCCACAAGACTGTGCTCACTCAGGAGAGTGTGGACAAACCCAAACCCCGCGGCACAAACCGGGGCGCCTGGAAAACGCACGCCCGGGAGCCCCGTTCCGGCAGGGAGGCGGCTGCTCGATCTTCGCTTCCCAACGGGAGCCGGCACTTGCCAGTCATTTCGAGGGCTGGAAGGAGGGGCTGGCGGCAACAAATCACTTTCTGCTTCCACCAGCACGGGCACTTTCCAGACCGCGAGAGCGGCCGGGGCCCGGGGGAAGGAGGAAGGGAAGAGGGTTCGCCGCAGGGCGGGCAGCGGCTCGGCGGTCCCAGGGCAGCCCCGCTGGCCCGGAGCCCCCCGGCCCGGCTCGGAGAGGGTGTGGGGGGTGTGCGTACGTTTGAGTGGCATGGGGGATCCCGGGGAGCGCCGGCCCGGATCGGCCTCAGGGATGCCCGAGCCCTGCGCGCCCGGGCGGGCAGCAGCGGCCTCGCAGCCACGCGGCAGATGCGCATCCCTCCGTCCCACGTCCCCCGCACCGGCGGCAAGCCCGGTTGGCAGGCGGCAATCCCGGTTCGCCGCGGCGGGAGCACCCCAGGGCGGGAAGGCGCACGCGGGACTACCGGGGACACGCGCCCGCCGCCGCTTCCCTTCCCCCCTCCCCCGCGCGGCCCTCCCGAATCCACGGGCGGATCCAGCGCCCCAGGCCCCGCCGGGCCGCCTCGCCGCGGGCCAGCGGCGCCTACAGCAACCCCTCTCCCCCGGCGCGGCCGCCTTCCCCCGTTCTCCTCTCCATAGCCCCTTCCTCCTCCTCCCTCACCACTTCCACCCGGGCCGCTTCTGGTCGTCCCCGTCCCGTGTGTGCGTCCCGCCTCCCCAGTCCCCTCGCCCGCGCTTCTCCCTCCACCTCCCTTCTCCTCCTCCCCAAAGCTCCAGGGCGAGCAGCCTCCCCCCCTCCAGCCGGTCCTTACTCGGGCGGTCGCTGCTCGGGCTCGGCCGCGGCGGCCATTTTGAACTTCCGAACTCCTTCGCTGCCGCCGCCGCCGCCGCTGGGAGGGGGCGGGGGGAGTCGCGGGGCCGGAAGTGAACCCCGCGCGCGGGGCCGGGAGCGCGGCGGAGGCTCCGCCCCCCTCCCCGTCCGGCCCCTGAGGGCGGTGGCGGCGGGAAGGGATTGGGAAGGGGTCCGACTGGGAATTGGCTGGGAATCGGCGGGGTTGGGTGAGGTATTGGGAAGGAGCTCTTCGCCGTGAGGGTCCCGAGACAGAGGAACAGAGAAGCTATGGATGTCCCATCCTTGGGAGCGTTCTAGTCTGGTTCGGCCGGAGCTCTGAGCAGCCTGGTCCCGTGGAAGGGTATCCCTGCGCTTGGCAGGGGGTTGGAATTTGGTGGTTTTTAAGGTCTCTTCCAGCCCAAGCTGTTCTGTAATGCTGTGGTCCCGTTGAAAGACGTCGCTCCGCTTAATTTGCCTTTCCCGGCTCGGCCTGGCTGTGCCGGGCTGAGGGAAAGGGTCGCTGGGGTTCGGGGCTGTGTCTGGGTGCGCTCCTGTGGTGGCTCCTGGACTGGAGGGGGCAGGTTTCTCACCAGCGTTCTCGCCTTTTAAAATAGGTATTAGATTTAAGATCACTGCTGCCTGTCTGCTAACAGGAGCTGTTATAAACTTAGCACAGAAATGCCGTAATGTTGCTAACCTGTATTTAGTTTTTAATTTTAACAGGTGATTTGAGCAGTCATTTATGGCATCACTTTTCTCATGCATTTGGAGATAGTTGTAAAATCTGCAGACATCCCTAGGGCTGGAATCTCAATCGGGATGGTGTTGCTCCCCAGACTTTGGATAAGACACTCGAAATCATGAAATGGATTTTAACTCTTTTGTTTGTTGTCTTTTCGCAGATTCACATATTCTGAGTTGGAAGGGATCCACAAGGATCCTCGAGTCCAGCTCTCAAGTAAATGTCCAGTACAGGGATCACACCCACCACCTTGGTGTTACCAATTCCACGTTCTAACCAACTGCAACTCCGGAAAATTAACAAATTTAACTACAAATATCCGTGTGTTCTGTCAATGAACCCACACATCACCATGAGGATATCAAAACATCCCAGCTGTATGCTGCTCTGCTTGAGGATTTTGAAGCACAGATTGCCTGGTCTGGTGGAAATATTTGTGGTGGAACTAAATAGGTGCAAGCTCTGCCATTTCATAAGCAGGATCAGAAGTAAGATCAGGAGACCCCTGGCTCAAATCTGTGAAACTGATATGGCATGTTGAATTTCAGGCTGCCCTAAAATGGACCAAGGTAAAAATTAACTTTGGAGATGAAAAGAATGAAAACAAAGAAAATCTTGCAAAAAATTGCTCTCTTGTCACATGTGTCTCAGGTGCCCTTAAATAAGAGTCCTTGGCTGTTGTGACATGAGCCCAAGCATAATCCTCATGCATCTCACTCCTGTGAAATGAACACCTTATTTGGAGAAGTAGCAGCTTATTTTCAACTTGAGGAACCCTGCAGTGCTGACTTCTCTTCCATTTCCAAGAGAAAGGTCAGATAAACCCAGTCTATGCCTCTTAGCATCTGTCATGTTTCCTGTGTTAGAACCCAGACATTTGCTGAGGAAATTAAAAGCCCCTAAGACTCAATCAAGGTGTAAACATCATAGGAAAATCAGTTGAAAATCCAGTTGAAAGCTGGATGTATAGGCTCAACTCGCCCTATAGAAGATGCTCATGCCTTAAAGCTGGGTTCTGAGAGAAAACAGCATTTCTGAATGTGTGGAATGTAGCACTAGAGCCACAAGATGCTGAGAAAATCCATTTAAAGGGTCATGATGTGGATCATAGCTTTAAATGTGTTTATTGTCACATGACTGAGTAGATCTTAATGGAAAATCATTGAAAATCACACATGTGGATAAAAGAAACCTTCCAGTGCTTCATCTGTGAGAGTGCTTTTATATCACTTTATAAAGTGCCTGGAAAGTGCACAGAAACAGCCATCAGAGGAAACCTCATCTCAGTGCACATCATCTGAAACTGAGCAGATAAGCAATTTTCATGTAGCTTGCTTGGCATTATCAGGATATGGTTATGTGCCCACACAGTGATTTTACCAGTAAGTCAGGTTTTATTTTTTGCTCTCGTCCAGTTGCCTCCTCAGCTTAAACTTATTGCTGCAAATAATTTTGTTTGGTCAATGCAAAATGTATTGGAGCCCTTCAGTATGAACTGTAAATGCTATTATCAGAAGCTACTGTAAAACATCTTCATGCTGGCTTGAGCAAAGAAAATGTAACTGGAAAAATTCTAAAAATATGTTGTAAATGTTCACATTTTGATGATGTTCATTCTGCAAAGTTCTTTCTCATTTAATATTTTGGATTATGACTGTTTCTCTGAGTAGTTGATCATCATATTCCAGCAATTTCAGTATTAGTAGCTTTTTAATGACTCTTAACATTACTGTGAAGGTACTTCTATGTAGGTGAATGCCTTTTAGCTCTGAATTTGGCGACAGTTCTTATAGCTAATTTATCTCCATTGATATATGAAAGACCTTTACTAGCATAATCTGTCTCCTAAATCACAAAAGAACATTGTTCCAGTACTCTAGTTCTGTTCCCCTTTGCATTAATTACTAATGTCACTTTTGTACCAATTACACTTTTTTCCTTATTGCTTAAATAATGCTTCTGTTAGTAATTTCAAGTGCTTTGCCCTCCATAAAACTATGCATTTACTGCACACCTTCATGTTTGTAAGTAAAAATCTTGAATGACAGTGCACAAAGGTAGTCTGGGCATTCTGCTGTTTAACCATTCGGTGTTGCAGGTGGTTGCAGTGATTAATTGATTTTAGCAAGGTTGTGATATAAACCAAATTCTTTGGCTGCTGCTGTGATATAAATGAAATTCTTGCTTTGTGGGTTGAGCTACTGCTTTGGTTCTGATTGCTCAGAATGGCCAAGTGAAAGAACAGGTGATTGTGAAATAAGGTGATGGCTCAGGGGTGTGTGCTGGAGTTTGTGGCAGTGGTCAAGTAAGGAAACAGGCAAGGTTAGGAACGTGAAGGAATGTGGAATGACCAGGCATCCTGTGTTTGTAGCCAGGCATCTGTGTCATGGTGGAGGATTTAGATTAGATTATGAAGGGTTTTGATGGAAAGGTTTAGATTGCAGTATGTGTTACACTGTCTAGTTTTGATGCCTTTGTTGTCTTTGGGATACATGGGCTTATTCTGAGGTTTTTACTGCTCGACAGGGCAGGAGATAGAATTTTTTAAAAGGTTATAGCAGAATTTCTGGAGGAAAAGTAATTCAGAAAATGGCAATTTTTAGAACTAAAAGCAAAACAGGTTTTTTATTTGCTTCACAGTGAATTACAGTGTCCCCTTGATTGTGACTGTAAGCCAAGAACAAGGCTGCAGTCCAATATAACTTTTTCTCTAAGGGGATAGGAAGGAAAGCACATGGAAAGACAATTGAAATTGACAATATTTCAAAACAGAGATGACTAAAGCAGTGAAAAAATTTATGAGTGCTTATACAAACAGTTGGTTTTTTAAGTGAAAGGAGAACTGCTTTTTATTAACAAATTATAAATTGTTTCTTGAATGGGTATTTTCATTCCATTAAAGGAAGCTTTAGTGTAAAATTATAAGGAATTGTTTTCTGCTGATTCCTTGTGCTTGTGGAGCTGATAGAGTGAGAGCCTTCCTGTTGGTATGGGGATGGGTTTTGAAATAGTTTGAAGCACGGCTTCTTAGCACTAAGCTAGTGTTTAACTTAGTATCAAGTTCTCACTGTAATTGCTAATGTTATTTGGTACAATATGCTTGTTGTAGCTTTTAACCTACTTGAAAGCCTAACTGGTTAGTGGAAAGCAATGTACAAATTGAATCTTAAATCTTAAAAAAAGAGTTCAGAAGTTGCTGTGAAGCTGAGTTATTTTATATTAAAACCTTTACAGGAAAGGGTTAGTGGTCTTGATTGCGTTTCCCTTTAAACAGAAATCCTCTGGGCAAAACCTGCAACCTCCTACCACTGCTTACTGCAGACCAAATTTAGACTGTCAGCAGATATGCTTAGAAGAAAACGGACACATAAAGTGTGTTGTGTGTCTGCCACTAAAAATAGTCCTTGAAGCTTGGGAATTCGGAGATATCTGTTCTTTCAATATTTTTCATGTGCTCCATAATTTACAACAAAATAACTCCACTGCAAGTGCATATTTTGCTAACTCATTTTTAATTGTGGTTTGAAATCTTTGAGAGCTCCTTGTTAGCGTGTTTTGGTTTGTTTTGGTTTTTGTTCTGTTTTGACACTTTGAGTGCACTAGGCATTCTTAGAGCTGAGGTAACCTTGGATTTGCTGCCACAGTCCCCATGGTCAAATTCTGTTGTCATAATCAATAATTGCTCTCTCTTCTTTAATGCTGTGCATTTCAGCCTGATTTGGCCTCATATTGCCAAAATAACCACAAAATACTTTAAAACTACCTAGGAGTTCAGTTTGGACATTTATGTTAATAACTTTAATGTGGATAAATGTCTTTCTTCTAGTTTAGATTAACATATTTGCTCTGGTTTTAAGCTACTGCAACAAACTGTGGCTTTTAGTACAGCTAAGGAATGGATCAAGGTCTCCAAGTACCTGTGCAAGCATAGGTACTGTGCTTGCAGTACAGTTTCTAACTGTACTGAATGCAAGATGTGAGATTTTTTTTGCAGTTATTTTTCTTTTTTTCTCTCTCTTTCTGTGCTAAATATTTGCCTAATACAAGTGTACGTGCAAGTAAATTTGCTTTAATTGATGGAAGAAGGCTTTAAAACTCATTAAGATAGATTAGAACAGTGGTTTGAAGGGCAGGGAGGAAGGATTAGGGACTTCTTAGAGTTTGCTTGAGGGCACTCAACAAGGATGCCCATCTTTCCAAGGCAGTAGGTGGGCTGGGATGTGGCAGCTGCATTGAGCTTGCAGCTGAACAGCTCTTACACAGGTAGAGGAGAAAAGGCAACATTCAGTGCAGGAAATCTGGATGGCAGGACATGATGAGATGCTTGGGTTTTGAGTACTTCTCAGGTTGATTTGAGTTTCTGATGGGCTCATTTTGGCAATTGATTATTGCTTGGTTGGATAAGTAGCTGTTAGTTTAAAAGGAAATTCTGCCTTGTTGAGTTAGTAGCAGCAAGTCACTTCCCTTGCCAAGTGTTGCTTCATCTCAGTGAAGCTTTATTTCCATCTGCAAGAGGTAGAGATCCTTGCTTCATTCAAGGAAGACTATTACCTTATCATTTTATTGTTTGTTGTGTTGCTAAACTGGAGTTGGGGATGCTGTACTGCTGAGAATGTCAAAGCTGAAGGATGCTTCATGTCTGAAGCTTTTCTGGCTTTAACTTTATGTCAGTGTGACTGGAGTAACACCAGAATTGTAATACTCTTCATTATGACCATCTAGGTTCAATATTCAGTTTAGATCTATTTTTACCAAAGGATTTAGTCTCTTCCTGATTTTTTTTGGACATTTCATGATGTCAAATGTGCAAATCAACCAAAATGATTCAGCCAATTTTCTAGACGGCACATGGGGAAAACTTTCTGTTCATAATGTTTTCAAGTAGAACCTGCAAGACAGTGGATACCTTTTATTTAAAAAGCCCTAACAGTCCATGGATTGAAGGAAATATATAAGCATTTTTCAGGAGGTATCTTCTGTTAGAACATTTGAAAGGCTACATTCCTGATGGAAGATCTGTTGAGATTTGGCCTTTTCAGTGTCTTTGAAATATGCAGTGAACAATGACAATACCTTACTGCGGGAAGCTAATTGTGACAGACTGTTTTAGGGAGGCAGGGACAGGAACTAGGAAAACTTGCCAGTTTCCTTTGGCACCTGGCTTGCAAAGGTTTTTAATTCTTTTGTTGATGGCATATAAAAGATGTTGGCTACTGAACACCAGTGGGGCTGGAAAACCTGTGAGCTGTTGCCAGAGATAAAGGCAAGATAAGGAGATGAACTTAAGCAGAATTTGGTGTGTTAGGAAAAGTGATAATGGGTCATAGCAAAGTGGGAAAATAGTAAAATAATGGGGAGTCTCAGAAAATGAGAATAACTTGAACCACAGTTTGGTCTGAAGTGAACAGAAGGATTTAACCTCAGACATGTGAACCAGCGTTAAATTAACAGGGTGCACAATCACTTCTGTTTACTATTGCTGCCATTACTCAAATGACAGTTAGTTCAAGCATCAGAGGGTTTTGGTGTGTGTTTATACATATATATATACATAAATTCCCCAATATGAAATCTGGCATTAATGTTTTAACTTCTTAGGTATTTTAATTCCAAAAATGCAACCTAAAACTTGTCAAGTGTTGAAAAGAAAACACAATCACAAAAAAATAAAAAAAACAACCAATAAAAACAAAACAAACCTCTCAGTACAGGTCAAAAAGCCAAGCACTCATCTGTGTGGGTGGGTACGCTTGCAAAATCTTCAATTGCCTGATTTGCCTGTATGCAAATTTCTGCTCCCAGTGATCCTTTTGAAATTCAGTGTGTAGAATGGATAGTGCTTCATTAGCCTTGCTTTATTCTTTAGAGAGCAGAGTAGATATACAAAGAACAATGAGATTAAAGTTACCAAAGCAACTTTGATTTTGGCAATTTAACTTTAATTTTGACAATATTTAATTTTTATTTCTTGTCTTAGCAACCTTAATGAGTGAGGCTTTGAGTTTTTTAATACAGCTTTTATATTATGTTGTCAGAAATATGTTGGGAATTTACCTTAATATACTAAAATAAATGACCAGAAATGCTGTCTTCTTTAGCAGTATGTATGTTCTGAGTTACTAGGTTCTACATTGCTATACACCATGTATGTGTCATACAGTGGCTAGATAAAAGTTCAGCTATTTCTTCTTTATGTCCTGTGACATACAGACCTTCAGAGTTACTGGCTTCAGGTCCATCACAACATCCTTACATGTGTTGGTGGTGTCTTGACTGAACCACGCTGGTGCACACTGGATTGGAGAGTCAGGTAAGTGCTTATGCTTGAATACAGCACATGAAAAAAGCAATAAGATTCTTAAATAATTTTTAATCTGCATGTGGTCACAAAACTGGCAATTTTTCCTCCCTTTTCTCTAAGTCACTAGAGACTCCAGAATCCAGCAGTATTTGTAATCTGATGCTTGCTGTGTCATCACATTAAAAGCAGTGGGCAAATTAATAAATAAGGCTTGGTGACACTGGATGAGGAAAGTCTTTAAATTTTTCTTTCTCTAAACAGCAGTCTGCTGAAATGTCTCACATGATGAGGTTCTGCTTTTTACAGATTATCTTCAGAGTTGGTACTTCTGTTCTGAGATTGATTTATTTATATTACAGCTAACATCAGCTTTTATATCTTGTTTGTAAGCTTTTGGGAGGGTGGTCAAAGGACAATTTTTGATATTTTGGTACTTTGTTGCTAGTACAAAAGCAGTAATATACAAACTATGTCAGCACCAAAAAAGTGAAGTCAAATAAAGTTATTCTGTGTCAAATGATACTTGCATGGCTGAAAGTATTTAATTTACTCTGAAACAAGCACTGGGTATCTTCTCAATCATGTAATGGGCTTTTTCCCCCCTAATTTTACAAAGTATGGTGTATATATTTAGAAGTGTATGCAGCACTGTATTTCTTAAGGTTGTATCTTGGTTTGACATTTCACTGATCTTTGTATTAGTCTTAACAACATAATTAGCATTTTATGTTATTTTAACAAGTTTTGGATGTTCATAACATAATAAAATAAATTCCTTGTAGCATGGTAACTGTATTATGTAAAAAGGTTGGTTGTTCTTTATCTGCATGTATTATGATCACTGGAAGTTTACCTGATGAAGCTTAGAAAAGACAGGAATGTTAGAAATGTGCATTGTAGGATAAAGCTTTTATATGATAAATACATTGTAATCTGGTAGAACAAAGTGATTCAGGTCAAATGAGAAATCTGAAAATCGTGCTTCTCCTTCCTGCATTGTCACTTTTAAAAAGAAAGGGATATTTATTGTTGTGGCAAGTGCGTGAAATGCAGTAGTAACTTTTCAAATGCTGTTATTTTCATGATTATAATTTGTGCTTATCTAATTTTGTTTTTATCTTTTGTTGTACTGAGCAGCACTTTAGCAATTTTATAATGCAACTGTGCATCCAGTAATGATAATCTGTATTTCCAAGATGTGTGTGAATGGCAGTTAAACATTTCTGTAAATCACTTGCCTATTCATTGTATTTGCAGTATACACAAAAATAAAACAGAGCAGTTCTTTCCTCAAAATTACTTACCTTTAACTTGCATCTAATTTTGCCCTACAGGTTAAAAAAACCCCAAACAGCACAACAAATGAACAAACAAAAACCAACTCAAACAAATTACTTTTCTTGAGAAGCTCTATTTTATGTGTGTGTCACAAACATGGCACAGAATGAGGAGCAAGGTTTATTTTCACTATAACTTTGTCTTTCATCACCTGAAAGTTTCATATCTCCGATTTTTAAGTCTTACCATCACTGATGGTATTATAAAATATTGGTATCATGTATTTTGGGTTTCTTTTTGAATTAGTTTACTTAGCCTTTTTCTTAAATGGCAATCCAGAGAAGAGTTGAAGGAGCACCTGGAAAATTTGGAAAATTACAGAACTACTACCACTATTTTGTCTTCATTTTGGGATCAAGTATTCAAAACCAGACATCAATTGAGTGGACATCACAAACAAATCCATCACGAAGAAACAACAAACCCACAAATGAAAGAGAGGAAGAGAAGAAAAAAGCCTGAAGATAATCCTGTGTGTTTCAACAAAAAAGCAACTTGAAAGAAGAATCCAAGCTAATTTAAATGTAGCATGTACAGTAGGTATGATCTGTATTATAGCAATGTTGCGCCGGCGGGGGAAAAGCCACACTCGAGTGTAATTGATCAGCAAATCCCGTTTATTGATCATCAATACATCCTTTTTATAACAGGGATAATGAACTTCATGAATAGTCCAAAAGCGAGCTCGTAATTGGTCACACAGTCAACGGTCTATCACGCCCACGTCTGCATTCCTTTGGTTTAATTAGCTGGGATCCTTCTACCTCCCTGCTCCTGTTTTCCATCTACCTTATCTGCTGACAGCTGAACCCAAGGACAGCCTAATTC
Source organism: Camarhynchus parvulus (assembly GCF_901933205.1). Lineage (NCBI taxonomy): Eukaryota > Metazoa > Chordata > Aves > Passeriformes > Thraupidae > Camarhynchus > Camarhynchus parvulus. Next base: position 67,794,954 of record NC_044572.1, read on the forward strand.
TTTCCCAGCAGAAGGCTGAGAGAGCTAGCTTTGTTTACCTTTGCTTCTCAGGCCCGCTAATTGCACCAGAGAGCGACCTCTTTCATTTAACCCTTCCTCTACATAGCAAAACTTGCTATTTTTTTTCTTAATTGCAGAATATTTTGTAATCTGGCACATCTTTTTATTTGCTGATTTACTTACATATTTTTATAGGAAAGTTGCTCTTTGATAGCCTGAACAAAAATAAAAATAGCTGCCTCCTACTTGGTTTGTGATACTACCAGTTTTTGGAATAAATTAAGCATTTGCTGATCAAAAGGTGCAGCTAAGGTTTTCTGCTATAGTTTGTTACAGGCAATAACAAAGTACAGTCACTGAAATAGGCTCTTTCAGGAGCCAAAACAAATGCTGTGAGACTTCTTGGAATTCTGCGAGTTAACTAGGTGAAAAAACAGCTTCCTTTGGGTCATGGCTGCATTTTTAAGAGGACTACTGACTAAAGCACCAATTTTATCAGTTAGTGTAGAATTCTACTTATCTGTTAACTTGTAAGAGTTAACACCAAGACTTCACCTTACCTCAAGCACATCCTTTCTTCCAAAGGGATTTTGAGAAGGCATTTGATGTTTTCCTGTTATTCAGAAAAGATATCTCTTTCTTTGATAAGGAAGATAATAATCTCTAGCAGCCACCTGTCCACAAGTTGACATTACAAAATATTCTGATAGCTTTTCTAATATTTAGGTAGAGAAGCTTGAGTACATCTCTTTCTCTAGGTTTCTTCTAAGTATGTACATTTGGCTTGGGGGATTTTCTCTTTTTGTTGTTGTTTATGGCCATACATGTCTGTTACATTGTCAGAAAACATTTTTACAATAGTTTAACTAAAGAAGTCACTTTCTTAGTTTCACAGTTGTGTATCATAAATTAATTCAAATCATCAAAGGCTTCTTTATCCCTATGTTTTCTAGGACTTAAATAATTGTTTATACTGAATCTGGCTTTCCTCATTTGAAGATGTTATTGCTCATGTGGAAAGAAAGAAATGCACGTTTTAGTAGCTCTCTGAAATTGGTGTAATAAAAAGAAAGCAAAAGTGGAATTTGGGTTCAGCTAGTCGAAGGTCTTAATTGCCTGAAGTGGGCTAGAGCATTTTTGTTAGTAAGTAGGGAACAGACCAATGTGCTGCTGATGTACCTTGTACATAGGCATCTGCCTTAGGAGCTTTTTTTAAATCAAGTAGTCAGTTAACAAAACTTATCTCTGTTTTAAGTGGCAGAAGTATAATGTTAAGCACTTTACATCATTACATCATTGCAACAGTTGCTGGTGGAGTTACACCGGAGTATGACAACCCAAATTTTATCTGAGGTTACATTTGAAATGTGGTGTCTGATTTTTACAGCTCTGTTTTGAAGGAAAAATGAGCTTTTATGGACTGGATCTCTGGAGCTCTCCCTGGAAGAGGGAGATTAAGAATTTACTTGAACTTTTCACACCTACTCCTGACTCTAGCTTTGCTTGACTTTTGTACAGCAAAACAAACTTCATGTCAACACTGTTCATTTCCTACAGTCCCCCCTGAGGTGCAAACTCATAAAACTGGCATTGGCCATTGTCCCAGCCTGCAGCTGTCCCGTAATCCTTTCCGCTCAAGGCCCTGTCCCCACAGCAGAAGAGGATCTGTTGGGAATCACAGCCAGCTCAGTGGTGTCTCCTGTGGCACACATGGAATAGCTGATGGCAGAAGGGTGTGAGGATAACCCTGCTGTGCTCACTGTGACTGAGAGCACGGGCTGTGCCCTGCACAGAACTCCAGAGTGCCAGAGCAAGCTGCCTCACTTTCTCTTTGTCCCACAGTTGCCTCTCGTTTTGCCCAGATTAACAGATGCACATGGGAAGTATATTTTAGAGTCTATGGATACTGCAAAACTTCAAGGAATTCCTTTAAACTGAGAAAGATCTGCTGTCAGGAGGTTACCAGCAAAGCGTTGGACTTGGAAATCCAGCTGTGTTCCTGGCCACCCTGTGGCGCTTTGTTTGTTTTCCTCCAGGAGGGGGCAGCAGATGAACAACATCGGGGCTGTTTCTTACTCTTCAAACGCTTTCCAGTGTCCCCCTCTGCCTGTGAATCCCAGCAGAGGCTCCATACCTGCGGGAGGGTTTAAAATTATAATTCCTACCTGTTTGCTACAATGATAGCTGGAATGTGTGAATCGGAAGTCTTAATTCTGTTCAGTGTTAAGCAGTAGAATTTAGTCAGCAAAATCTCTCAAGTTTACAGAAAGGGCAGTTCAATATTGAGGCTTAAGATTTTATGACTATGGCAGTAGGTGTATATATATTTCAAAGGATAAAATAACCAAGCAACCCAACCCCGTGAGCTTATTAGTTAACATCACCTAAGTCTTACTTAACATCTTTCAAATACTTATTTTCTATCAAGTTGCATATTACAATTCAAAATAACGCTCTCATAGCCTTTTTTCTCACATCAGAAAATAAAACCAAGAATGCACTGAATCTAGTGATGCTTTTCATTCGTGTGTAATTAATGTGCTCCTGTACATTCTGCTGACAGAGCATGGGAATTAAAGTCCTCAATTCACAGGCAGTGCTAATGATGCTAAAGAATATAACTGAATTTTATTGCATTATTTCAGCCACAAAGTGCAGGTTTATCATCTAAAACTTTATGGAGGTGTACCAAATTACTGATTAGGAGTATAGTGGGGTCTTTTCAAAACTGTAGGGAAAAATGCTGATTATTACCGACGATTGTGAATTTCTTTAAAGTCTATGGCTTTAAGTGGTAGTAATTCTGTTTAAGTTACAGATCAAGCAGTTAACAAAAAGCCACAGAGAGAGAGAGCAGTCAAGCCTTTTCAGCTGCTAAATATTATCCAGTAGTTTATATAAAGAAAGAAAAAACATAGTGGCTTCTGTGAGTATCAGCTGCTGTAATCAGTGTTCAGAAGCTAACTGGGAAGAATAAAACTAATTCCTAGCAGGACTGATTCCCTGATAGACTTGCCTTGATGATTTTCATTAAAATTGTGTTGTAATGCATGTGAGACCTTTATGAATCCTAAAACTTTATCAAGTGGCTTGACTTTTTTTTTCTTTTCTGGTGATTTTTCCTTTTCAAAGATTACAAATGTTTAAGAGAAGAGGAGGAGATAATGACAAAGATTTATTCAGAATGGCACAACTTGCCTTTCAGAGTTGCCTTTAATCTTAAACCCCACTGTTTAAATCACAGATTTTTCTCTATAGGGCCATGGTTCTACTGAAGTCACTGTTTTAGCACCTTCTATGCATCAAACACTTCAACTCCCCTGAGTATTTAAGTTCCCTCATGCAAGTTCAGGGCTTTTATTCTTTGAGCAATGTAAGCTTTATTTTTCTAGTGCAGGAAAGATCCACACACATAACTGAAGATTAAATTCCCTTTTTCCTCTTTCTTGTTTTGAATACTGTTGCATGAAATAACTCTATGATTCATTCTTACTTTGTGTAGTAATTAGCAGAAAGACTTTTACTAGGAGAAGTCTTGGATATAGTCTAAATTAATTCCACAGTATTCTAAAACTCTTCATTTTCTCAGTGTCTGGATTTGAAATGCCTTCACAAATATGTGATTAAAATAGCTCTGATTTCCTTATAGAGTGTTTAAAGAATGAGCAATCCTGTTTATTACATCTATGAATGTATTACATGTATTTGGGAATAGTATTTATTCAGTTATTAATTATTTACAGTGTGTTTTGAAAGGACATTGTTTCCTTTTGCTGGAAAGGTCCATAATCTGGATAGGTGTATAAGCACTTTTTAAACCTGCTATAGTTGGTTTTCACAGGACAAGGATTTTAAACTTCCATGCTTGCATTTCTCTCTTTGAAATTATTGTGTGTTAAAGATGTGATTTTAAAGCATTAGAGACTTGTGCTTGAATTTGTGAACAGCCAGTGCTTCTTCTATTGTTCCTGAGGTATACTGAGGATAGTGAGGGGGATAATCCAGAAAATCAAGGAATTTGGGATTACAGATCTGTAATCTGCATTGGCCTTTTCAAATGTTTTACCATTTCCCTTCCAAGGAATTTTCTCTTTGTATATTAGCACATACCTAATTTTCATATGGAGTTCCCCCCCCCGCCTTTTTAAATAAATTCCATTTGCAGGCCTGCAAGAGTAACAGGTTATATAGCAGAGACAAAAAAACTCTAGAAAACTTTGGTGCACCGTTCAAGCATCAAAATAGAATAATCCAATACGATCGTGTTGCATTATGCAGCATTGGCTGCTAGGAAATTAATTCAACGCAGCAAACCATGTCATTTTGGGAATATAAATAAATAATTGAAACATAATAAACTGAAGTATTTCATTGTATACAGGTCTGATAGGAATCTTTGTGCTCTTATCTTTCCCATAGTGGTATGAATTTTTCCTAGGTAATAGCTTTAAATACTGATGATAAAACACATTAAAAACCTAAATTAACACAGTAACTGAGAAACATAATCCCTTCAGACCACTTACACAGGAAGAATAGGCGATGATTTTCTAGCTGTGACAGGGATCACTTCCTTTCTGACAGGAAGCATTCTTGTTGTTAGCTTTCCAGAAACCCATGGAAATGCATGCGGGCATCAAAGCCCTTCTTTGGGAATAGGGAACAAGGTCTCTCTGACCCAGCAGGTGCAAACACAGGTGGATTGCATGGACATCCTCTTCATGTTATCACTTATGTAAATTGCTCAGGGAGGAAAAAAAAGTACTCTACTGTTGAGTATTGAGTGCTGTGTGGGAGTGATTATTTTGTGACATGAAAAGGATTTCTGGAGAAAAGTGGTATATTTTCCAAACTGGTAATATTCAACTGCATATTACATTGAATATGCAAAAACCAAACACTGTGACCCTGATTTAACAAAACAGGTGAATTTTTAATTGTTGGCTTTTTTATGGCAATTAGGGATATTGATCTTTAAGGATATGTCTGATCCTGGTTTAGAATTTGTGTTCAGAAGACATCTGTGTAAAGATATAAATACTGCAAAGACAAGGACTGCTTATGTTCCTGCCTTGTTAGCTGAAAGGGGTGTCTTCGCTAGTTCAGGGGGATGTGGACTCCAATCACACCTTTTTTTTTCTCTTCTGCTACTCCACAGCCAGATTAGAAATAGGAATGTCTTCTCAAAACTTTTAAAATCAACTTGCACATATAGGCATATTTGAAGATTTTCAATATCATAAAGTTGGGTTTCCACCTTGACTATATTCCCTTTCATTTTCTGGAAAGCTCCCTACTTTAGCTTTTTGTTTTGAACTTCATTGAACCTCTCTCAAAGGCCCAGTGTCTGTGAGTGATGCTCTCACATTCTTTCTGACTCAACCAAGCAATTTGTTCAAATAGACTTTAAATTCCAATGGTTATAGTAAACCCATCATTCTGGGGCAAAAAAACTAACAAACAGTTACATTAGAAATTCTGAATTACACAGAAGAAAGTACCTTGTAGCACTGTCTGCTTGGAACTGTGTTGTCATCTTATTGCAGGAGTTCCACACTGTTGTCTCCTATTACAAAGTTTCATACCCGCTTGGTGTTTTCTTGTGGGCAGCTCCCCCAAGCACAACTCTCTCCTCACAAAGCAGCCAGCTGACTCCAGTTCCCTTCTCAACTAGCCACCCCACTCTTTTATAGCACTCTTCTTCTCATTGCTTACAGCTGTGGCCTGTTAAAGTCAGGCCTGCTCCTAATCTTTGATAATTGGCCCAGCTGCAACTCCTTAGGGGTAAGATAACTTTCTACACTATCTTTATTTACTTATATTCTATCCCCCTACAGAACTGTTGGATCCACTCCATCTTGTTGATATTTAAAAAGTGAACCCTCCCTTCTTTCTTCTGAATTGAGCATTTTACAGGATTAGTAAATCAGGTTAAGTGGATGCATAGGATGTAAACAGGCTGCGTTGGGTTAAAGCTCTCCCAAAACCTCCTACCTGGGATGTGCAGTGAGTGGGTGGACAGTACAGTGGGAGCCAATTCAATGCTTGTGATAATAATTAAATAAAACAGCTTGTGGAGAACTTGTCCTATAGGACCGGGCAGCATAGTGGATAGGGAATATCCACCTTTGTCCTTAGTGGCAAAATTACCTTTCCCTGAGTTGAAGAAACGAAATACTCTAGCAGTCACTTGGCAGGAGCGCGGCGCTCCAACACTTGAGTGCTGTGGGTGGTGCTGTATCCTGCAGCATTGGAGCCGTGGCATCACTCAGGGTGGCACAGGAGAGTAGGCAGATGCCTGGCAGGAAACCTGGGTGTGAACGGGGCTGATAGACATTTCTTGCTACTGGGACAGATGGCTCTCAGTCTCTGTGGTAGCAAGTGTGCCATGTCTTCAGAGACAGGCATTTGCTCTATTAAATATTCTTAGCTTGTGTAGAAGCCAGCTGACAGGCCTTCAAAAGTTACAGGAGAAGGAGAGTGATGGGCAAAACAGCTTCTGCTAGGAGGCTGTCTGGGCAGTGTGGCCAGGCACTGATAATGGTGTTTAGGTGCATAAGTAAACAAGTGTCCAAATCCCTGCAAAATAAATTAAACTCTTGCAAAAAAAAAAAAAAAAAAAAAAAAAAAAAAAAAAACAAAAAAAAAACGGTCACTGTCAAGAAGAACAACTGCAAATGTTGAACTGTCTCATATTCTTTGTTATGCTGCTATGTGGCCCGCAGCAAACACATGTAACTAGTTTTAGGAAGCTGCTTATTACCTAGGAAAATACAATTTGCTACCTTGACAGCTGCTCGTGAACATGATGTCAGCCTCTTCCTGTTCATTTCCCCACTGACAGTTGGAGGTAAACCTAAAGAATGTTGGCTATGCAGTGGTCATGCAATGCATTAATTCTTGGAAGATAACAGCGGTGGAACTGGTACAGGAGAGATGCTTGTAATAATGCTGGAGTGAAATGCTGTCTTGAGGAGAATTGATTGATTCTTAAATTATGTTCGCTTTTTATTATTTTTTAAACTCAAATGTTTTCATTGGTATGTTTTATTTTTGGACATAAAAATGACAGTTGGTTTGCTTATGTGGGGCTTGTCTTCTATTCAACCCTGACCATTCTGTGATTCTGTTTAATTTTTTCAGTCTGTGCTTTCTTCCTGATTAGGTTCATTTCAGGTTCTCCACTGTAAGAATTTTCATACAAATGTGAAATTAAACATTGTAAATGAGATTTTGTCAGTGGGAATGTAAATGAAAGGGGTGGCCTGTCCTTTAAGAACATACCTCTCGATGTTTTTGTTTTTGAAAGTCATTCTTTTCCTTTATATTTGTGACCTAAATGTTCTCCTTGATGGCTTTACAGAAAATTCTTTGTGTGTTTTCTTCATTAAGTTAAAGTGATTTTACCTTAATGTAATTTCCTATTGCTTTTTGAAAATTTTCTGTTCTGCTACATTTCTGCTTTCTGGAATTTGTTTGGTTTTAGTTGGTGGCATAGAATACACTTGAAGCTGTCCCTCTGAAGTTTGATTCAGAAGAAAATATCAAAACTCAATTTGGAAATGGTTCTGGCCAGTCTGTCTTGGTTAGACTTAGGGCTGAAGCCAAATTTAGATGCAGCAAGTTTGCTACTGGCAATACAGACTGCAACCTTTAAGTGCCTAGAGTAGTGTCTAAGATCATGCTTCATTAGCAACAGGATCATGTGAAAGATGAGCTGTGGCTTGGAGGATGTGCTGTAAATGGTGATCCCCTGATACTCTTCTGAATTTCCCACACAGCCTTGGCATTTGCCTGGAAGATAAAGCATCCTTCCTATTGCTTTTCACTTCCTGGTAGGTGGGAGGCTTTTCAAATGTGAGTGCTGCTCTTGTGCCACTATGGTGGCCCTTGCAAACACATGCGAGTGAGAGGCCCTACAAATGTTGGCTGTGCTCAAAGAGTTGGTAAGTGTAAATAATCCCTCTGCCAGACAAATTCTGTAAATCTGCTGGCTTTTAAAAAATGCCAAAATCCCACTGCTTTAAGGTATGTGCTCCTACCCAAGCCAAGCATTTACATATATTCCTGTTGGGACCTTGGCTCTGTGCAGGCTTTTTTGCTTAAGGGAATTGCTTTCTGGCTCTTTACAGCTCTCTCTGTATCTAACTACCACATAGACCCTGCTGGAACATGAATGGAACACTAATGGGATAAATACAAAAATATCCAGTAGGTGACAGTATCAGTGCATGTGTGTGAAGGGGTACTGGGGCAAGTGGTAGTAACTTACATTAAAAAACCAAAACCGTGTTTATTCACTAATTTTATGTCTTAATTTGGTGGTTTAGGTTCACACGCAGCTTTTTCACTGATTTGTCTTCAATTTCGCTTGTTGTGTTTTGGTTCCACCGCCCCACCCCGCCCCCGCGGATTGAGGAAGTGATCGCATTCTTGCTAGTGCTAAACACATCTCCTTTTGCAGCGTTGGCAGGGCGTGTCTTGTGATAAACGGGAGCACTAGCTGGTCCTAGTAAAGCCGAAATACATGTTTCAAGTATATACTTAGCAGCCTTAGCGGATGTTTAAATGTTAAATTCATGTCTGTTTAAACTCTTTATACTAAATAAAGTACTCTTTGCTTCGTGGGGTTTTTTTTTTTCCCTAAAGCTGAGAGATTTAAACTAAGGTAAGCTAATGTCCACGAATTCACTTCTTGAGGTGTTTGGTGGTTGTTGTAGAGAAGGTTTGATTAGCTTGGGTTTGTTACTTATGTAACATAAAAAGCTTAATCTATTCTGGTTCTTTAGCTGTCGTAATATTGGTAGCTCTGATTACAAAACTAGTGCTCTGTTTGGAGAGCCTTTTGATGCCTGAACTGAAGTCTGGAAACAATTTATCAAAAGTGATAAAATACCTTGAGCTTAAAGTTCCTTCTTCACCTTGAGCTTTTTAATGTCTGGTAATGGAATAGCAGGCTAAAACATTTTTTCCTAGCTTTTGTGGCAGGTGGGCAAAAATGCAGAATTGTAAACCTTATCCAAATGTTGTAACAAAAAATGAATGAAATTTATGTAATGGAATGATGACTTACTGACCTTGTTACAATGATTTCCTTAGTAATTGGATACAACTTAATGACAGGGAGCTGTACTCTTTAAGTCCTGTGCTACTAAAATTCCATTTTAAATGTAAGTCATTCTGTAATATCTGTCATGATATTTTGTCTCTTTTTGCAGTATTACTTTAGAAGCATTTTTTTTCATTAACTTGTAATAAATCAGTCCTCTTACAGGGACCAATTATTTTGCTGCTTAAAAATTATCAGCGTGCCTCCTTCCACCATCCTGCTTTGCCCTGTTAGGTGCATGTTAGCCATCATAATACTACAAACACTTGGATGCTCCACTTCTGCTGTGAAACTGGTTCCATTGGAAATGAATAGAATTTTTCTTTAATAAGTCAAAAACTTATAATGACAGTCTATGAGACCAGGAAGTGAATAACTTAACTAGTGTTCATTAAAGTAAACAATAACACTGTCTAGAAGTACTCTTTTGTTGTATGTGAAATCTGTACTTAAAAAATATTTAGTTCTTATCTGCATAATGTTCCTGACCTAAATAGTTGGGATGTTTGGAATTGCCACTTGTGAAAGACACTGCCTGAATTGGGTAAATAGTTAAGGCTGGGGTTTTGTTGTATTGCTTTTTCCTTTTTTCTTACGTAGATTATTTCAGGTCTGTGTTGGTGTTAAGATTTGTAAGCACAATAGAATGTAACACCCTCTACTTCTAAAATGGTATAAAAAACACAATAAAATTTAAGAATACTAAAGAAGAAAAAAAAAAGAAAGAAAAAAAAGAAAAATCAAGACAAACCTCACCCAGTCCCCAAGCGTACACTTTGCACCCACACAGAACCCATTGGCTGATTCAGTGGGCTGTGTTCAAAAGTGAGGTGTAAAGAGCAGAAATGACACACAGTGTAAGCAAAACTAAGGATGGCATAACTGCAGTGATGAAATATGCTGAAAAGTGTAATCTATAAACCTATACACTATTCTCATCCAGTCAATGAATAAATAGAAATAATTTATTGATACTCTGTTAGAAGAGAGTACATTTCTACATGTGTTGATACTTGGACATATGTGTGTGAGTATGTAACTGGACTGTTCACAATAATCTTTTACTTTAAGGCTTTTGTCTTATCAAGAGCTTAGAGCTGTGTAGAAGATGGGATGTAAATTTGCTTGAGATATTTGCCATATTAGTGACTTGGAAGAGGCAGATTACTGCTTCTGATGGCACAGAATCAGACAGGTACATTTTTTGTAGTTTTGCTGTCAAAGACTGCAAGAAGATTTCCTGAAAATTGTGTGTTTCTGATGATAGTAGAGATGGCAAGGGTTCTGTGCTGCTTTAATAATAATGTATGGGAAAGTGTTTCATCTTTTGTATAAATCTTAGTATGAAAATGGATTTTTTTTGTTTGCCAGATCAACCAAATAAATTTTTGTTATATGTGAAGAAAAAGGAAATATGCTTTCCTATTAAGCATACTTGTGAGGAAGTCTAGGGGTTTTTGTGGCTTGTATTCATGTAATAACACTATCACCCAAGTACCACTACCCCAAACAGAGAAAACCCATTAATATTGGCATCACCAGCCATGAGGTTTTTAAGCTGGTATGGTTTACTAGTCTAAAAATCAGTCTAAAAATTAAGTTTAGCCAACTTAATTGTTTAATCTGACCTCTTTGTGTGTCCCCTTCTATACTTTTGGAGAATGATAGGCATTCCTACAAGACATCAAAATTTCACATGAAACATTACTTAAATGTGTGGGCTAATTCACCTGTTAGGATTTCTTACTGCCTGCCTGCAGTTAACTTTGCAGGGAAAATCTAGAAGATACACCAGTATCTAATTCACCAGTTTGCTAACAGTATGTGGGATGAATCTTCCTGTAGGTGATTATTTCAGCATCTTACCTTGTAGGTCTCCAGAGTGCTGCCAAAATAAATGTATCCTCAATATTTATTGAATGGAAACCTTAAATTCAGAGAAGTTGATGTTACAAATTGGTAAGTTTGCAAGTCTCACTGTTTGATGTTAGGTCACAAATGCTGAGACTAACCCACAAGTCACAAACTGAATTCTCTTGTAGCCTGTGTACAGCTGTATTGTTGGCTGGTCTTGCATGAGGAAAGTGCCAGAACCCGAAGGTTTAGGTTCTAGATTTGGCATTTCCTGAATCTGAAAGAACTGAGGTTTTGATTAGTATCAAATGATAATTACACTGTCTCTTGGCGGGATTTTGACCCATAGTAAATGTGTGGCAAATCTCACATTTTAATATAGAATGAATCCTTGACAGTATTTGTATTACAGTTAAGTTCTTTATTCTGAGGTATGTCCTTCTGTCATAATGCAAAATAGGTAGAATAAATGACAAATGCAAGTTCAGAGCAGTTTGCAGCTTTCACTACACTGAGCTGGAATTATCTTCACACACACAAGTGTGCAGCTCTGGTGTAGATGGTTGCATGCTGGAGCAATTGTATCCAAAGGATCTAAATGCGTATAAGTCCTATTAAGACAGAAAAATAAATTGGGACACTTCTGTTTGTAGGAGTTTAGATTTTTTATTATAAAAATATAAAAATTAAAAAACCTCCACAGCCGCACAACTGAAGTAGAAATACTCCTGAAAACATGGTGCATATGCCACTAACTTACTCCAGTAGCAGGAAAAAAAAAGGTGAAAAGCATCAACTTACTTGTGTAAAAGGAGAGGCACTTTAGGTGTAGAATCCCTGACTTGGGAATACAGCCAAGCTGTCAGTGAAATTGCTCAGGAGAGTTGCTTGGGGTTAGCTCTGCTGCTGGGCAGAGCCAGGAGATCTTGCTAGGGATGGCTCATGCCCTGACCCACTGTTTGGCTATTTTGGATTTGTGAGCACTACAGCTCGAGATTGACAGGCTGTATTTGTGCAGTGCTCTCTCACTGCTGCTGGTGGTAGTCATCACTGAGATAATTCTGTTTTATCACAGCATTCAGAAGAGCTTGGACCTTCACACAGGCTGACATCACACTGGCGATGAGGTATTTGGCCGTAGTTTTTGCTGCTCTTCTTCCCCTGACAAACAACTTCTCTGAAAATACATTAAGAAATATCATCTGAGTTCAGGAATCTCATTAACCTGTTCCCAGGACATCTATACCTTCAAACCACTCCTGGTGGAACAGCAGTTCCACTATTTAGGTTCTTAAACTTCCCTCTAAGCATTCCAGCAAAGGAAGAAGTTGTTGATGTTGTCAGGCTTTTGTGCTGAAAGACAGGGGTTATATGTAAGAAGAGAAGTGGTTCTTATGTGGCAATTAAAAGCACAAAGAGTGGTCTTTCCAAAGTGCTTTGCATGGGGTATGGTACAGGTGGTAACTCCAATGCTGAGAGGATTCTGGGATTTGTCCTGTCCAAAGGGTGAATGTGTTGATTTCTGCTCTGGTTACCTCTTGCTGGTGCATTCTGCTTACTTACAAATGTAGAGTTTGACATTTCAAGGCAGGATCAGTTAAAATGTGCCAAAGCTGACCATGAACCTTACAAGTGATTTCTTCTTTTCATCTTTCTTTTTTAATACAGTCTCTATGTAAAATAATAAATTATTCAAGAAAATAAACTGATGCTGTAGCACTCAGTGCAGTAAACAAAATTCACTAAATTTCTTAATAGTTGCTTTTTATAACAAAATGAGTGATATCATAAGCTTATCCAATGTTGAAATAAAAATATAAACTATTAAAATATGATATCAAATAAACTTGACTTAAAAATTTAGTGGCTAAATATACCTGAATCTTATTTAGCCAAATAGAAATTGCCATTTAAAATGGTTTTACTCCAAGACTCCACATTTATTATTTGACTATGGTTTTAAAAACCTATGGGGATAAAAAAACCTAATATCACAACTTTCTACCAGACAGAAGCACTGTTCTCTGAAACACAATTGTGAAGAATATACTACTACAACAGGATAAAAGTTTTCCTTCATGTAAATTGTAGATTTCTTGATTTACAGGAAAATGCTAGTTAGAGGCTTATGTGGAGAGAAGTTACTGGCAATTTGTAAGTAGAATCTCTATGAAAGAATTAAAGAGAAAAAATTTAAGAGAAGAAAATTGTCACAGTATAAGAAACTGGTAAGCATCCCCAGTCTCATCTTCCTGTTGTACATTTGGCACAGAAAAGGTTGGAGGTGCCTACCAAACATAAATACTTTGTCCCTCTTCTTCTGAAATAATAGTAGTTGGACATTTGCAACTGAGTACATAAAATATTACTAAAGGGAAATGTTTTCTTTCCTTAAAATACTGCCATGTGAATGGTATTAACTTGTTTGCACAACAGTCTGATGGTTTTTTAGCTTGAAATTGCTTGAGTGGTTAGTACTCATTTATGGCAACCAGCAGTACTTTATTCTGAAGGATTCCAATGGCTTTCCACTGCCTGCTTTGGGGAAATGTTTTGATCCTTGCTGGTGTTGGGCCCAGAGGACACTGATGTAATGTGTTGGTTGTTTAATAACATTTAGCAGCAGCAAAGGGATGCGAAGGAGATGTAGCTATGTGGAATTTAATTAAACAAATTGGAATTCAGCCAAAACTCAGATCAACAGTCCCAATCTTGTAAAAAGCACAAAGAGACTTGTAATAGTTGGTAAGTGAACTGAGCTTTCATTTTGGTGTCACCTTGACAATTGTGTTGTAAGGAATCTGCTTTTCTAGGGAATTTATTCAGTAGTGTTGTGAAGAATGGTCTGTATCACTTACTAAATTACTAGTAATGGCTAGAGATTATTTCTGGCAGCATTCTGCCCTGTTTTTACATCTTTCACATAAGCACCAAGCATTTGAGAACAGGCAAGAGTAGCTTGGAATAGCAGAGCTGCAAGTGTAACATGCTGCAGTTGCATGCCCACTAGAATTTTTAATATGCTGGGGTTTTTTCCCATTTTTCCCCATTGTTGTTCAAGAAGGCTGTATAGTAAGCTTGATAAGTTAATTAGAAAGGGGACCTTGAATACAAAATAAGTGCTCTATTTCTTTTTTTTGTGTGTGTGTTTATTACCCTATTATAAGCAGGCAGAAATATTCAGCATTAATTAGTTTACTGAAAAGACTGACTGCTGATAATAGGTCTTGTATGTACAAGGTATAATTTATAGAACCAAATTCTAATCTGTTCTTTATCCCAACCCCAAACAGCATAGTTATTCTGAAGTAAAGTGAAGGATTTTGGTGTGTCCTTGTAAGTGATCTTTCAATATGAATATGACAGGTTCTGTCAGAATTTTTTCTTTGCACTCTAGAAAAGGAAGAAAATTTTGATGCAGAAATTAATAAATTTGATATATTTCTGGTTTGCTTTTTAAGACATTTTGGAACAGCAGCCTTTTATCAGAAGTTCACACACTTTGGTATTTCAGGAACAGCTAGTAGTGGAAGTCTGATGTGGCTTTCACATGTAACTGTCATTGAATAATATAAAATATTTTAAATGTACCTTGACCAGTAAACAATTATTTTCTAGTCAAACTGCAAGGTATAGTAGAAATCTTCAAGGTCTGCTTCTGACTCCAAGCCAAATTTTTCAAGGAATATCTGAATTAGTATGCTTTAATTTCTCTCTGTGTAATCCAGCAAAGAAGGAGGTGGTGGTGTGCATGATTCTTTGAATGTCAGTTTCTGTGAGTCTGAAGGGACTCTGAGCAAGGTATTAAGGTGTTAACTGTGCTTCCTCTTGAACAAGCTGATCCTTGCATTCCCTGTCCTTCCTACTTTGATGTCAGGAAAGACCTTTCATAGAGCGATATCTCCACAAAGTGCAGGCACAGCATAGGTTAAGGGCTGTAGCAGAGTTGACAAAAGACTCCTGTGTTATATTCAGGCAAAGGTTCTACTGCTATAAATAATGCATGTTTTGACTGGAAACTTCGAATGGAAATATCCCTCTCTGAAGGCTCATTGATTTCAGTATAATCTCTAGGGGCAGATTCTGCTTATGTGCTGAACATGCAACACATTCCCCAAATTTGTAGTTGGTTTTCTTCATCAGCACTACCTGCACAAGTGAGCTCCTTCCTATAAATTAAGATAAATGTCATATCTACATAATCATCTGGGAATTTCTGTCACTGTGTATTATAAAAGTTGCATGAAACACCATTACAAGATGGGGTACCCACTAATGTTAAGAATTCTAGTTTCCTTTTCCCTTGGTCGGTATTAATTGGAGGGCACACCATACCTATTAAGTTTGATTATTAGTAAGGAATGAATTTGAAAGAAAATAATGAACATTCATCTCTTGCTAGATTTTCCTGGGTTAAATCACACTGTGCCTGATGTTAACCACTGCTCTATTATTATTAGGCCTCCATGTACAGCCACAGTGGTTAGGCTGATACCTGGCTTATCTGTGAATCTGGAACTCTAATCCTATCCAACAAGATGGGCACAACTTTTTGTACTATTTTAGTGAAATTTATTTAAAACCACACCTTAAGGCCTCTTCTAAACATAATATCCTACTGACTTCACTAAGGGTGTCTGACAGTTACCAAAGTGGTGTCTAAGTGTGTGAATACAAATCTGTGTAAGGGCTAGTAGTTTGCTTTGGGCTAGATTGATTTTTTCATTAATTTGGATCCTTTTGGTTTGCATGCATTCATCAGTCTTGTTTTGAACTCATATAACAGTGCCAAGATGAATTTTGCAAATTATATTAGTAGTTTATAGATATTAAAATAGTAAATGAGCTCCTGCCACACAGCTTGCAGAATTGTAGAAAAAAGAGAAACAGATTGGGGTGGCCAATGACATTTTATTGCTGTCCTCTTTTGGCCCCCTAATCTCCTGTTGTTTGTGGTCAAGCCTGAGCAATTTACACCTAGAATGCATCTAAGATGGAGAATTTAGGAATACAATAGGATTTAGAAGTCCTGAGTGATGTGGAATCCTTCCAGAAGTGCCCAAAGGCTGATTTCAGAAAAGGCTGGAGGAACACCAGACCCCAACCTCTGAGTGCCCATAGGAACCCAATGTTTCAGCATGGGTGTGTAGTGAGGTGAGCCAGGTGCCTCAGAGTGCTGTCCAGAAGATGCTGACATTGAGTAGGGAGCCTTCAAGAGGCAAGTTTGACCACAGAACTGGCTTTTTAGCCCCAGTCTTCAGACTGAAGTACCTCCAGCTGATCATGATTAACTCATCAACTCTTAACTCTTGTTTCATTGCTGGAATTTCCATTGACAAGACACAACCTGGGAAAGTCCTGGTGCCCCTACTTTAATTTATTTATCTCTGTGAAGATACTTTGTCATGGTTCAGAAGACTCCTTAGCACAGTAAGACAGTGTTTTGTATTGTGGGTTTCCTAAGAGAGTGCAGAAGGATTAAAACCTCTTGGAAATGGGGATTATTAAGTGCTTGCATGAAAGTGTTATTTATGCATGAGGAGACCAATTTCTGTTTCAGAGACTATTCAATTATGCTGTATTAAATGGAACAGGATTTAGGTCACATCATTCAATGTAACACATCTTAAATGTTATGTTGTATAGACTTTCTCTTATTTCTCTAATGGCTAATAGTGACTGGATTGGTCTGTTAGCCATGGTTTCAGATGTTCTTCTAGCTTCACGGTCAGAGCCCTTCCTTTAAGGGCGGCAGAGGTAACATGAGGCAGAAGAAGGTTTTCTAATTTTTTCACTGCAGCTTCAAAGTAAGACTGGAGCACAAGTCAGGCAAGGAAAAACAGTTCTGTCTCATGCCTGAGTCTTTTCAAAGATACCTGTTCTCTTTAGGACAGTGTTAGAAATAGAGAAGAAAAATTATTTCCTTACCTTCTTTCCTTAGAAGATTCTTCTTGAAAACTAATTCACGATAGCTACAAAAACTTAAAAAGTAGGGAGGAGAACCAGACAGAACTGCTCAAATATGATTTTTGTTGAAGAACCAATAGTTAATGCCATTATATGTAGTTAACTCTAAATTCTGCAAGACAGTGCATTGTATTAGTACATTATTATTTTCTGGGTCATAAATATACAGGACTTAGTGGTATACATGATGTACACTCTTGGATTGCATTGCACCTAAATCAGTGTTTCCAACTTCACATTCCTGTTCCAAGGTAATTCTACATATAATGGGAAATCTAAAAGGCCAAGAGAAGTAAATTGCTTACAAACAGAGCAGCAGTGTTGGTAGAAAATGTCTTGAAAATATCTATGGATTATGTTTCCTCATTTACACTGTATTTTCAAAATACGCAGCTCCCTGTGGACTCTTAAACACAAAAAAAGAGTGTGCTAAGAGATAGCTTGTGAAGATGAACCAACAGAGGTAGGGTAGGTGAAAGTCCAATGCTGTAAATGTATATTCAGCATTCTTTTGTGTCATTGCCCTGATAATTCCACACCCTCTGAGTAATATGGTCATACAGCAGTGACAAGCCACCATAGCCCTGGAAGAAGGAAGTTCTTTTTGTGTTCCCTGCCAGGCATATGCAAAGGTATGCCCATAAACTGCTGCTCAAAGTGCTGATTGCATCTGATTGGTGTTAATTTATTCTGGTCTGAATTGTACTGAGTAATAGCTGTTAGCAGGAGCAGAAGAATTTTCTTCTTTATAGGTGGCGATTCAAGCCTTGCTGAAGAACAGAGTGCGCTGCTGTGCTTATTAGTAACTCTTCTCCCCAGGGAAAGGGATCTGTAGCACTCCTCTTTTGTGTCATGAAGAATACTTTGGCCAGAATTTTAGTATTCTTGCCAGTACGGGTTGGCAAGAAGGCATGGCTCCCTGTCCTCGGCCCTGCCACTGAGGTGACACGTACTAACAGCCCTTGTCCCGAATGAGATTGCTCAGAGAGTTGTTCCCAGATTTTTGCTCCTGACGCACTTGCTGTGAAACAATGTCTCTCTCTGGCTCCCAGTTTATAGGGGTGGGTGTGTCCAGTGCTAGAAAAGGCCATGCACTTGTAAATAGCTGTGTTACTGTTTCATTGTCCTTGTTCTTTCTTCGTGTGCAAATACAAGGAAGCAACAAGCTAATATGATGTTTTAACCTAATACTAAGAAACCTTTACTTCCTCTGCCAGTCCGTGCAAGTGGCTCAAGGCATTTGATTGTAGTCTGAATTTCGGAAATGATGTCTTGGTGGTTGGAATGCGCTTTCTTCACTTGCCAGCTGCTGCGTGGAGGTGCCTCAGTTCCATTTTCCTGTGGCCGCTTTAATTTCTGTTCCCTTAACAGAAAGCGAGCAATGCAGCACACCTTTCCTAGTGTGCAATCAAACCTGCCTTGGTCACTGCTGGCAGAACAGGCAGAAACAGATCTTTAGATAGACACTGTCTCTAATTAAACTGAGGCAAACATGTCCTGTTAAAGGTTTGAGGAAATCTCTTCAGGCAAAAAAACCCATGCTTGCTAAGGATGGACTTAGCATGGCCTTCCTTGTATTGTACTTTGCTTCCTGTAGATGACAGATATGAGATATGGTTAAATGCTGGTACCATTTCTGCAAACAATGGCTTTACTCCACACCCTGCTTCAAGGGGTCACGCTGACTACAGCTGATTCTTCCCAACCTGATCTCATACTAATTTCAAACTTTCCTGGAGCCAAATGTGTGGTTGTTGCAAATTTAGCGGCCTAAGTAATGCATTCCATCTAGAATTAGGTACTTGGATACTTTCTAGAGGCAATAGAGACAGTATTTGCTCCTGGAAGTAATCAATCCCATTCTGATTGGGGTGGTGGGGTAGCAGGTTGTTTGCTTCCTAGGTGTAGCCACAGCAGGAAGTGTTTTAACAAGTGATCTAACATCTCTGCTCTCTGCAAACCCAGCCTTGCAAGAGGATCTGACATGGGATCATTTTCAGTTGTATTTTCAGAAAAAACTAAGTGCTGTCAATAGTCAAATTGGTTATTACAATTCCTTTCTGCAATCATCTGAAAATTGTAATGGTATTTCAAAAAGACCAGTCCCTGCAGTCTCGTGCTCAGTGTGGAATTTTCATAAGTAAAAGCTGTATTGTCCATCATGTTTTTCTCTATTATGTCTTAGAGAGCTACTCAGACTAAAATTGGTGAAGGAATCCAACTAATGGTAGATTTGAAGAAAAAGTAACACAATGGTGTAGATCTTAAGACCAAAAGAGGTCATAACAGCAACATCTCCCAGATAACTTCTGAGATAAACATGGCCTGTATGCTATCTGTGGCCACAGCACAAACTTGCTTTTTATTGGTCTCACTTAAGCAATTTCATGAACAGCAAAACTACTGAAGCCTTGTTCCCAAAGTGTGTGTATGCATGATGCAGGTCCTCCCAAGGGGATTCTCTGATGTCTAATTCTCTGTTCTGTTCCTCTGTGGGGAATAAGAGATCCATGGATTAAGAGGACATCTTCTATATTAAGGACTGGCTGGGATCTTTGATATCTTTATTGATGATCTGGATGAGGGAACTGAGTCTACCTGTTGTAAATTCGCAGACAACACCAAGTTGGGCAGGAATGTTGATCTGCTGGAGGGCAGGAAGGCCCTGCAGAGGGACCTGGACAGGCTGGATCAATGGCCTGAGACCAACAGCATAAGGTTCAATAAGGGCAAGTCCCAGGTCCTACACTTTGGCCACAACAATCCCATGTGGAGTTACATCTGGCACTGATGAGGCCACACTTTGAGTATTCCATCCAGTTTAGAAATCCTCACTACAAGAAAGACATTGAGGTGCTGGAGCAAGCCCAGAGAAGGACAACAAAACTGGTGAAGGGGCTGAATCACAAATCTGATGAGGAGCAACTGAGAGCTGGGGCTGTTTGGCCTGGAGAAAAGGAGACTCGGAGGTGACCTTATCATAGACTTAAGCCATGCCAGGAGAGGTTTAGGTTGGACAGTAGGATTAATTTCTTCACAGAAAGGGTGAACCAGGCATTGAAATGGACTGCCATTCCCATGCACAGGAGGGTGGTGGAGTCACCATCCCTGGAGGTATTTAAGGAAAGACTGGATGTGGTACTTCGTGCCATGGTCTGCTTGACATGGTGGTATTTGCTCATAGGTTGGACTCAATGATCTCAGAGGCCTTTTCCAAGCTGATTGATTCTCTGTGTAATTCTGTGATCCTCTCTCTTTTGTCTCTTTTTACAAATTATTTAAGCATTTCATATTTAGCTGCCCCCTACCTTTTTGTTGAATTTCATTAAACTTTGCTACTGGGTTCCAGAATTACTGAGAGGCACTGGACAGACCCATATCTGTGTAGAGCACAAAGCTAAGTTTTATTTTCATGGGAAACTTGGCAATAAATTTAGACTAAGGGGTGTGGTGATGTGGTAAGAATATTGAGAAATGGCTGATTTCATAGTGTGGTTGACCCCAAGAAGCACAGAAAGGTGCCTGTGTTCAATCTCCCACCTGGCCTGTTCTCTGTAGCCCATTTCACAGAATTCCTGCTAGACAAGAGATGCCTTGTTTTTATGAAAACACTCTATAATTTGAACTTTAAAAGAAGGAAGTTTACTACTTCAGTTCATAATCAGTCTTAGCAATAGGTCACAGCTGAAATGTTACTTATTTTATTTCTAAATTGATGTTATTTTTTTGCTTTAACCAACTTTTTGCTATTGATTCTTACACTGCATTTTTCTGCTAACTTAGACAACCCTTTGAGATTACCTATTTTTTTTTACAATGAGGGGTGTGTGTGCTGTAATTGGATCATTCATGATTTTTTTTTTTGATAAATGAAGCACATTGAATTCTTTGGCCACCTATGATAGGGCATTTTCTCTAGCCATCATATTCTGGCTCCTCACTCTGTAATTACAATCTATGGGTCAAAACCATTTCTAAATAAATTGTCAGATTCTGGCTATAGTATGCTTTTTAGCTGGCACAGATCCTGCAGAAAGAGAGCAATATCCAGTTTCCTATCTGCTTTGCATGATAAAGTAAGGATGGCAGCATCGACTAATTTGTTAGGGGGTTTTTTGGGTTGTTTTTTTTTTTTCCACTATGGCTGGGAAGATGCTACTTCAGTACAAGCTGTAGAACCAGCTAATTTGAAGTTGCATTTTTATATTTATATTTAGTTTTCCTTTTACAACTCTTGCATTCATTAGCAAGCATTTGTTGAACCATGCTGTTCCTTTGAGATCCTCAAATGCCCTGCTCAAAGCCAAGCACTGTGTGCATTCAGGAAGATGTTGGTCTATCACTACATGTTTCCTTTTTTCTCTCTATGAAGAACAATTTAAATTTATTATTGCCAGCTGTTTCTTTCTACGGTGTTGTGCTGTGGCTTTTTCTCATGTGATTAGTGATCCTGATTGATTCAACTCCTTGCCCTGCACAGGGATAGCATCAAGGCTGCTCTATTATGTTAAATTGCCTGGCAAGCTAGCATCACAAAAGATTTAAAACTGTAAGCAGAAAGAGCACGTGTTTGACCAGATTTTGCTCTTTTATAAATTTCCTCTGAAGGAGTATTTTATTTATTTATTTATTGCAATAATAAACAAATGTGATTAAGTTTCCAGCCTGTCTTAGTTTTATCTAGTGTGGTCATCCTCTTATGATTTTCTTGGGTAAATGCTTGCACCAGTTTTGTTTGCTTGCCCCTATCTGACACATGTGAGCATCATCTCACTGATTGCTGAAAACCTCTTGCTCACAGCGACTTTCATGCAGACGCAGTAAAGTGCTTAATCCTCAGTCTCTGGGAGTGATCAGAAGAGTCAAGTTAACCATTTCACCTTATGGCTAAACATTAATTACATAGGGTGCACTAGTATCCTTTTTTAGGAAACATTTTAACCTAAAGCATTCAGTGATTAGTGCTGGCAGGTTGTTTTTTCCCTGTGCGGCCGCAGAGCAAAGTTAAACTTCACTGGCTGCAGCTGTGCCTCTAGCTGGGTGATGAGCTGGTGTGGGTTTAGGACAACACTACTGACAAAATGGATGGATTGAAAATCAGATTCCTCTGTTGTTACAGAACAGCCAGGCTAAAATGAAATGGCAGTGGTTCAAGCTCATGCTAGACAGACCACATGGTCCTTACAGTGAAATGAAAGGGTGTTGCATATGTGTATTGCTAGGCATAGGGACAACAGCTCCAGCTTTCAGAACTGCTGGCAAGAGTCCTACATAGAAGAAATGTTCCTTTCCTCTATCCCTTAAAAGTCATTTAGGAGTGAAGCCAGTGTCCTTGCCTGTCTCATGCTAGAGCAAGATGTACTAGGAAAACATGCCTCTTATAAAGAAGTGGACATCATTAATATATTTCAATTATATAGGCAACTAAATTCTGAAATAATCAGCTAAAATCACCACAAAACTATAAATTCTGAAATACAGGACTGCAAAGGATCTCTTGGGTGATTTTGTCTTACCCCTCTTCTCCCAGTAATTAAATGAATGGTGATGAATTTATTAAATTCAGTTTTGAGAGTTTGTCATTTTCCTGCCCTGTTGTTCCAGAGCTCTGATTCTCTCCTCCCTTAATTTTCTAATTCTCCCCACAAATTCTAGTCTTGCTGGGTGATGCCATTAACAGCATATGAGATTTTTGAGGGAAATACCCAATTGTTTTGTGTCTGGGAGAAGAATTTGAGATGACAAGTGTGTCTTCAGTAAAAAGTGCTGGTTGAAGACCGAGCTGGTCACTTAAAGTTGCATAGTAGAAGCAATAATTTTTCCAGCGTGCAAGTGGTGAGTGAGCCAAGTCATCAGGCAAAGGAAGTAAACCCCCAGCCTTCCAGGAAATCTGCTTCTAAAGGCTTTTTCCCAGCCTTACAATTTGCATGGCCCTACTGAGTACATACCTGAATTGGTAGACCTCCACAGGAGATTTTCACAAATCCCATTGTCTTTTATGTGGTGCTCTAACTAAATCAGAACAAGGATAAAAACAAATAAGCTGTGCTGTGAGTCAGGCATGGGTGAGTCAATGGCAGTGCTGTCATATGCTAAAGCAAATTGCTCAGGCTGTGGGAAGTGTATCTTTACAACCTCTACACCCACTCTCACCCCCCTATCCTTACACCCTCTCTTTCATCCTCTGGATCTTTCTCTTCTCTTTTCAGGTCATGGTGCCATTAGTTCTGGTGCTGTGCTCTGCATACCAGGTAGTGGAAAGAAGTGTGTGTGCCTGTCAGAAGGCAAATCTCACAGGTTTGCTTTGACTTTGCTTTCTGACTTCTGGGTTTAGCTGTTGATGTCATTTGCTAAAAAGCAGAAGGGATTGAGCCATTAGCAATAAGGCATTTCCTTCTGATTTTTATTTTCCTTTCATGAAATGCTTTCACGCTTTTAAGCAGAGCATTGTTTCTGCATCAACCCTGTCTGAAATTGTGTATTATGCTGGCTGCCATCCAGGAAAGGAAAGAACTATTTAAACACCTCTCCATGTAGTGACAACTGAAAAAATCGGGAGCTACTATGCAAATCTGGAAAGTGTGAGGGTTGTATGGCTTAGCGGTTTTGTCAGTGCTGCCAATGAATATAAGGGCGCTGCTAGCACTGTGTGTATGAGGCAGAGGTAGTAGCAAGCCCACAGAACCAGAAGAAATTAATATCTACCCCAAACTCTGTCACTGATGAGTCTCCCAAGAGAGTAAGAGAAATACAGTGCTGCTAGAAAGGGGTTTAGTAGTGTGAGAAATGGCATTGTGTTGTGCAGTTTGACTTACACAGTGTCGGTTTTTGAGGTCAGGTCTGCAGCTGGTATAAATCATGACAGTGAAAACAAATGTTGATGCTAATTTCCCTTGTAGTCTTTAATTCATTTTTTTATAAATCAAATGACAACTGCAAAACAATTTGAGGCAAAAATCCTAAACACTGTGATAATTTAAGCAAAAACCACCACATGAATCTAGATCCATCTGCAAATCACTCAACCTTAGTGGAAAGTAGTTCAGAATTTTGTATCACAAGTACCAAATACTGCAGCAGCATTGGATTTAGAGTTAAGTGTCTTCTGCTTTTACACAGGTGTAAATTTGGATCATATCCAAAGGCATTAATTGGCTTGCACTGTTTCTGCACTGGTGTAAGGGAAGAGAATGGTCTGTACTGGAGTGTCTGGGCCTCTCCTCGAGAATCACCGTTCCCTCTCTAGGAAGGGATCTATGTTACAGACTTCTGTTGACACAACAATATGAGCCAGGGATACAAAAAGGTGTCATCTCTGGCTAGTGGAGCCAGGCCAGGAAAATGTCCTAATACAAATGCAATTGCCCCAATGAAACTATTATACAGTTACAGGGTGAATTTCAGAAGGGTTGCCAAATGCAGTGGTTCTGCTGCTCCTGAATTACATCTGCACAAGGGATGCTTTGCTGGATGCTTTGGCTGGAATGGTTACTCCAGCAAAACATCCTGTTAGTATAGATCAGATACAATCTTTTAAAACCTGCCTTCTTTAGCAATTAATAATTAGTAAGCTTTAGGCAAATGGGAGATCTGGGTTTTAGGCAAACTGTGGAAGACAGGTTAAAGCTACCCAAACCAGCCTGTATTACATAATACCTGTGAAGCAGTAATTACAGTCCTCCCTTGCAAGCACAACATTTAAGAAAAAAGTGTGGTTTATTCATAAGCTGAGGATTTGTTCTTTTGGGTTTGGGTCTTGTTGTTATTATTTTTGGGGGGTTGTTTTGTTGTTGTTGTCTTGTTTGTGTTTGTTTGTGGTGATTGCTGTGAAGAGATACCAGAAGACATTATATTCCCTTGGTATAATACCAAGGGAAGTAGAAATGTTTTGCAGGGACTTCAAATTGTAACACAATGTTTGGGTTTGAGTGAAATGCAAAGGGAAATGCAAAGCTGGATCTGATTTGGATATATATGTTTATCCTGCAGCCTAACTCCCAGGGCTTTCTTAGTCCATCCATGAAGCCAATCGCAAACCCACATACCTCCCTGGGAGCAGCAGATGCTTCATGTCTGGAAGGGCTCTGTTCTGTCCCATTCTTCTTATTTATGGAGCCTTTCTCCTGATCTGGTGATCTTTTGCCTAGTTAAAAATAAATGGTTTGAGAAATGAATGAATAATAAACAGGGCTAGTAATAATACTAAATAAGCAAGCTGTTCTCTTAAAGAAAAAAATAGAGAAAGAAACATCTAACTTTTTCTAGCTATTTTCTTTATTTTAGCATCATGACTTGCAGTAATGCTTCTAGCACAGAGATTCTTAGAGAGTCATAATTCTTCTGCTTTGTAATTTGTTGTGGTTTTGGATAATCTAGACATTGTTGCCAATGGCAGAGTGGGGAAAATGGGACAAATTTGTTTGTATGTGTACACTAGCACTTGCATTCATCTCTGGCTTATATGTGCCTGGAAGGATTCACATCTCTCCCCTCCAAGTATATGGCCTCCATGTGTTTGGGATTTGTTGTTACATTCCAGTCAGTGCAGCATAAATCCTTATTAGGTAGGTCATAATGATTCTTACTACTCAGCTGGGCATGTATTTGATAACTTTGGTGCTTTGCTAGTAGAATTTGGAACTAACTTCTACTGAAACAAGTAATAAAGCAGCCTTTGAATTTTTAATATCTCTTATTGCATAAGTTAAATAGTTCTGTCCCTTCGTGCTGACTTGTTAAGACATCTCCCTTAATATGTTGCCAAATTAAGATATTGCAGAGAAAAATATTGGAAGAGAGGGAAAAAAATCTCTACAGCCAAAGAGCAAGAGAAAGAAATTTCTGTGTGTATGATCTGAAATAAGGCTGAGAACAAGTGAGGTACCACCAGGAAAACTGCTGCCGTCAACACTGCTGGGAAGAACTGCGGTGAACATCTGGTTCTTGAAGCTCTGTTGCTCTGCAACACATCTGGAACACTTAAACACATTTTTAATGACATGAATGCAAAATGATGGAAAATGAGGCTCAGCAGTTTGTTTTACTATAACACATTAAATTATCCAAGGGTCCAAACCAGTGATGTGATGAGCCTTCTCCAAAATCATCCAGTAAAAGCAGACAAGAAAAGTGACCTATTTCGAGATGGACTGCCACAGATCATCCACTGTATGTCCAAATATTTCATAGGCAAGCACACCAGCTAATGATATGTAGGGTAAGCAGTAGCAAGATGATAAGCTCCTCTCACTCATCCAAAACTATAATCTCTGCTATGTTTCAAAAAAGGTCTTCTTTAGAATTTCTACCATGCATCTCTAAAGGAAGTAGCCTTTTGTGGGGATGAATTCTGATTTTAGCCTTCAAGTGTTCTTTTGGTTGTTACAGTATCTCTTGTGAGAGCCAACTGAAAGTGATTTTAAAATTATTTAGTATGGACCATCCACTGTGGTTTGGCATCTCTTGTGTTTCTGATCAGATTAGCACTGCTGAAGGATTTTTCATGCCTATCACAGGAGACAAATAAGCAGTCTTCCAAATAACAACGGAGATCTTTATACTTGAAAATGACCAGCTTTCATTATGTCAGAATGGGCTTTGTATAAAATGTTACAACTCCACACAATTATTACAGAAAGGGCTTTTTTTTTTGAAAACTCGAGACTTTCACCTGAATCTTATCCACCGGCCAACGTGGTTGTCATGCTACATTCAGAAAGCCCTGCAGAAATAATTTAGTTTTGACAGCTAATATGTGATTCTGCCTGCATCACAAATATGCCTTTAAGTCAGAGCTTACTCATAAAAACCCAAAAATGCCTAAATGTACATTGTTGAATTTGCTTCTTTCCTGGCATGAAACCAGCCAGCCTCTTGCTCCCTGTTACCACTGCTTAGGAAGATGCTCTTTACTCAGGGTGTGGTGAGGCACTGGAGCAGGTTGCCTACAGGAGTTGTGGGTGCCCCATCGCTGGAAGTGTTCCAGGCCAGGTTGAGGGGATCCTGAGCAACCTGTTCTAGTGAGTGGCATCCTTGCCTGTGGCAGGAAAGTTGGAACTAGGCAAGGTCTCTTCCAACCCAAATCATTCTGTGATTTGTGGCAGTGATCTTGGGAATTTAAGCCTCCAATGGAGAAGGACATTTTGATATCCAAGTGAGTTTTATGAAACCAAATAACTGTAAAAGTTGGAGATCTTTTTTTTGCTGTTGAAGTCTCTAAAATCTGATTTACTGTCAGCCTAGAAAGTCCTCTTTTTACCAGAATTACTCCCTGCTTTGTCATTGATGGTGAGACAGGAATACAAGTTCACTCTGAAAATGTAAAGTACAGGGCATAGCTTAGTAACCAGCTAACTGTCACTGTTACCAAATCTCCAAAAGCAAAATAAGACCTCTTTACACCAATTTTTCTGTGTTAAAGAGGGCATAATTTATTTAGGTTCCTGGAAGGCATGGGGAATCACTCTTCCTAATGTGCCCCCCAATTTCTACAAGCACGTTGCTAATTTTCAGTCCCTACATGCATATTATAATTTGTTTATTACCATAAAAACCCTCTCCATGTTCCCCAAGTTCCTAAACCCAGTCTTGTTTTGCTGTAGCTGCATTCCTGAGCCAAATGTGTCCTCTTTTTCTTCTAACAACCTTACTTGGAGAACAATTTCTGCATGCCTTGCTTCTCTGCAAAAGGTCTGCAGGCACAGTGTCTTCTCCACCTAAAGTTCACAGTTAGAGTGTCTTTCTACTAAAAGGTCACAATTACAGTAGAAACTGAATTACCCTATTTGGTATCGGGGAGTTTTATGTGAGGATGAGAAGATGAGACATTTTACTGCACTAAGCAAAACAAAATACAGGATTTAAAACTAGTAGCAGGAAAAGCTATTTAAAAAGAACTGCCAAAGCTTGTGCTGATCTAATATGATGAAAAAACCTGACCAGCTCACCTGCAAGTAGAAAGCATCCTTAAATATAGTTCAGGAGGCCATTCCATCTTGCTGACTTTGAAGGTACAAGATCTGTCCAGATGTTTGAGCTATTTTTGCAGCAATTGGGAATGTGTATTTTCTTAAAAGGTATAGTGTTGTCCTGAATTACTCTGCCTGGAGGAACTCTGTTGTTCTCATTAGTTTGAAAAATGGATAATGCAAGGCAGAGGCAGGCATGCTACATCCACCTCTCTGAAATGCCCTGATGGTTCATTCACAATGTTCAGTAACTGTTATAAGTGGTCTTCTGGGTTTCTCCTTTGGGGGGCTACTCCTGGTGCATCCTAACTCACTTTACCAGCTGCAGTAGTTTGAGAATATTCACTGTGGCTCTACAGGCTGAGTGGAAGACCTATCTTGGGGATTCCTGTTAGCTTTTTTCAGTTTGCATTAGCAAAACCATCCAGTTGTTCACAGTCACTCTAGCAGCCCTGCTTCCAAATCCTACCCTCAAAGGCAGTGAGGTGGGTTGACAAGCTTTGACCCCGCCAGGTCACGGCAGCAGGATAGGCTGCATCAGAGTAGACCAATTTCCACACTTCATATTTGTGAGGCTTTTGCTTTGGTGCTGCTGCTCTGGGTGACAATGGAGATGGACAAAAAGCCAGGGTAGAGACATTGCTGGCCTGCATCTGTCCTCATGTAGGCAGGTAATATTATACCAAGATAAAACAGGGCTGGAGAAGATTCTGCAGCATAAGGCAACACTAGCCTGGTCTTAACTGCCCCTGTTTGTTTTTTTTTTTTCCCAGCTGTCACGTTTGTTTAACTAGAATAGACAGGTGTATGAATAGCCCTTCACTGCATCCTCCTCTGATCTTAAAATTTCTGTTTAAGTACTATGCAGCAACCAGTTTACTTCCTGCCATGCAATGCGTTATGAATTATCACCGTGGAATAGTGGGATTTAGAGTAATTGAGTTTCAAGCTCCGGCTTTCTGATCCAAAGCTCTTGGAGTGATACATATCTGCCTTTACAGCCAGCAAAACCCAAAGGGATTAGAAGCTGATGCAGCTCTACTCCTGTTCTCTCTCAAATTAGTTTCCTATCCATGTTGATTTGAGAGTAGAGTTGCAAGGAAGCGCAACATAAGGTAGTTGGTGGTTTTGAGCGTTTTGGTTTCCACCTCGGGTCAATTCCTTTTTTCTTGTTTGTGCTGAACTTGTTACAACATGTCTGGATAAGAAACAATTCCAGAGTAAAAGGCAAGCAGCTTTCAAGTGATCTACGTGTGTAAATACATTATCAGTGGCAGCAGAATGGTGATGGTGCCTCCACTGTCACTGTTTGCCACTTTGAAAGGGCCTATCTCCCTTTGGTATTAGACATAATACATTTTGGGAGCCCCATTGCAAGTAAAACATTTCTTTAAAGAGAGTTGGTTTGCAAATTGCAGTGGTCAGAACTGAGGCTCACAGTATTCAATCCCAAGCTCTGAAGCAATGAGGGTGTTCTCAAAATATATCAGTCCTCTCCAGAGCTCCTTCTGTCTTGCAGACATATGGCCAATGTTAATTGCTGCTGAACAGAATGCTAGAACTATGATAAAAGATCAAATTATTCAAGATCCTTAGTGTTATGTTGTGTATTGAATTATATTTTTTCTTGATTTAAAGCAATTTTTTGTAATATTTTTGCTCTTTGCTGTTCCTTCTTTTTAAAAGACTTGTAGTGGAAGGGAATGTAGAGTTTGAAAATCAGGAATGGTTAAAGTGTTATTTGCTGAAATGTGGGAAATGAATTTTCTGTTCTGGGCCAGTTTGCTTTGACATCTGGGAGAATGCAAGTTTTCAGCTGCTTGCTAAGCATTATTTCATGGTCTTCATATAGTCTAATCCAGCATTTCCTTCTTTGAATCATACTTCTCACACTTGTTCTTAGTTCATCAACATCTTTTCTCTTTTTCTCTGGAAGTTCAGCAATTTTTCAAGAATAAAAGTATTTGATTTTCTTCTCTGGAAAAAAAAAAACCAACAAAACAAAACCCAACGATTTTTGTAGCATTTTTATAAAGATATTTGGCTTCAGCAAGAGACAGTGGAAACATATTTGACAGAAACAAAGATCCTCATTAAGAAAAACTTCAAGTATCATCTGAAAATTTGCTTCTGGTTGTAGCTGGACTGGCAGCACATTAGCATAAGCACAAAATTAAGCATAAGCCTGAGTTTTTTACTGAGCTGGTATTTTTTGATGCTAGAAAGGAACAAGCTCTCAGAGGACTGAATTAACAGACTCCTAAAAATCTCTTTCCTTTGCATATACTGTTAGTGGTCATACAATAAGCCAAATTCTCTCTGCATTTCATTAGCTTTGCCCATGCATGCGTATATAAAGAGTATGGCAATGCCCATTGAGCAGACAGTCTCTCAGTGCTCCATTGTGTTTGCACATGCATGCATAAGAATGTTGCTTTTTAATATAGAAAGGCTGCTGTTATGTGCTCTGTGATGATGTTTGTGTAAGCAAGCAAGGCTTCCTGCCTCGTCCTGTCTCCTGCTGCCAACAGCCGTGTCTCACCCTGTGTCTGCATTGGGCAATTGGGCAAAGGGCTTTGGCTTCCCAGATCCCAAACTCATGTTTCCCATCATGGGATTTCTATCCTAAAATTTATCTGCTGAGATTGTTAAAAAAAAAAAATTCTGCCTTTGTGGTGTGTGTTATGGTTCAGTCTTTTTCACTTAGAACCATCATTTTAATTCTATAATTAGAATTAAATTCTAATTTAATTCTAATATTTGGCAAGAGACCGTGGAAATATATTTGACAGAAACAAAGATCCTCATTAAGAAAAACTTCAAGTATCATCTGAAAAGGTGGGACAAAGTGACCCAGATCTGTGCAGCAAATGGTGTTTGCAAATAGGTATCAGCACGACACCCAAACAAAGAAATTAAATTATTTTAAAATATTATTTTAAAATTCTATAAGATGTATTTACAGACATCTTTTCTGCAGAGGGAACAAGGCCAGATCCTCATGTATTAAACAGCACATGATCAAATCATTTGGAAGTCTGGTGGAGTGTACAGTGTGGAGGAAACATGATTAAAACCCCTGTTGGGACTCCTAATGTGAATTTTTGTGCTGGAAAAGACACAGGTGGTGTTTAGGAGTGTGAACCAGTAATTAAAAGGTACATAATAGATACATGCTTGCACATATATTAAAAGCCTGTGTGGTGGAGAACATAAGTGATGGAGATAACCAGCAGAGTAAGATGATGCTAAATAAAAAATGTACACCTTTTCATGAATTGAATGTGCTTTAGCTGTGAGCTAAATTACACATCCCTCCTGTTCTAGTTTAGAGACATCTGTGGAGTGATGGTGACCTTCCTTGTTTGTGTGATAGAGCTAGGTGTTATCAGTGGAAAATTAGATCAGTACTGCCTTCTTCAAGTCTTTTTTTTTTTTTTTTTTAATTCCAGGCTGTAACAGGAAAGAAAAACATTTTATTGAACTGTTCAGTCTGAAGTCTCTTCTAGATATCCTTGCAAACCAGCAATGCCACTCTCCCCCAACTTTCCTCAGTGCCTCACTTTGCTGTGGCGTGTTTCTCTTTCTCCCCTGGGGAAGCTGGTTAAGCTGACTCCTCTGCAAGAACTTCTGCTGATGCCTTCTGAAGTCAGTAGGCATCTGTTTATTTAATCAAATGATTATCAAAGCAAACCCTCATCTGCAGTGCTTCCTATAGCCAGTGGGGAAACATTAACTTCTGATCTGGCAGGGTTTTGGGTACCATCTGACCTGCCAGGCTGTCAAAAAGTACAGCTCAGTAACCCAGCTGGAATTGTTTGAGAATATGTCATGGATAAATACGACCAGAACGTGATGGTTACTTCTCCATCCTCAGTTATTGCTCTAAAGCAAGCTTTCAGGAGGTTTCCAGCTGACATGGAAAAATCTTAGAGCCCAAAGGAAATACAGCAGAAAGTGGTGACTCTCCGCATTTCCTCTCACGGGCTCCATTGTTATGAAGACACTGCTTTTGGAGGGAAATGGCCAGGTATATCCTGGCATCTGCCAAATAGAGTCTTAAGTAGTGCCACGGACAGATAAATGAGCTGACAGATAGTGCTTGACTGACCAGACCGGAACTGATCCTCTCAAAATCAAAGCAGTCATGACCATACAGCAGTTTCCTCTATCTGAAATGGAATTCTTGAAACCATTTGGGTTTGAAGTGCTCAGAAAATGAGGTTTTATCTGTTTGTAGAGAGCTGGGAGCAGGTGGGTGGGGGGGGAGATCAACGGGTTTGATTATTTCTCTGCTTTTAGCTCAGCTATTCTGTGTTATGAATCATTCATGGCACCAGTGTATGGTACTGCTGACATTTGTTGTTGCAGGTTTCATTATATGCAAGTGTGCAAACCCTTTCCACAGACACTACACAAGACTTTTTTTCATTATGTGAAAGAGTGAATGTATAATTAACAGTGTACCTGTGAAACCAGCACTTACTTGGCCTATCATAACGGGAATCTGTTCTTCTCTAATAACATTTTCAGTTCATCACACACACTGTATCTCCTTGCACTATGAGTTATAACCTTGCCTTTCTTGAGTCAGCTTCAAATGGTGCTTTTTTTCCCTCCTTATTGCTGTGGAAGAAGTCTGAACACTGTAGAATGTGGTAATTTAAGCTCCCCATGTTCAGATATTGCTGGCCTCTGTTGGTACATAAACATCAGGCTTTCATTAGCCATAAGCATGAACATTTAGTTCTGAATATGGTTATCCTGATATATCTCTAGAATATGTCCATTGAGAGCCACAGCCTGACTGCAGATGTTGGATTGTACCTGGGTTGGTGGAGAGAGCTTGCCTTGGGAAAAGAGTCAAGGCAACTGGTACTCTGTGAATAAGGGCCTAGATTTATGTGTAAATAAGAGAGGATTTTGGCTCTAGAGTATGAAATTATACTCAAGGGATGGTGTTTTCATTGCATTTATTTTAAGAAAAATCTGCCGTTGGAGCAGGAGCAATTTAACTCTTATTATACTCATTTCTGTGAGACTCACTGAAATATTCCCTGCTGGAATATTATTCAGAGGGGACTTATTCTGTATAAGGTTCTTCATCTATTTAAAGTTTCTTAGGTTAAAATCTCATCTGCTAAAGAAATCATTAAAACAAGCACTTTTTCTATGTCAGAGTTCACCCAAGCTTTCAAACTAACAAAAGAATATTGCCTTTTTCCCTGCCCCTTTTTCTTTAGGTCCATGTTCACCCTTCCAACACAGTGCTCAGATAAATAGGTTCTGTTTGCAGCTCTTTGCTGGAGCAGCAGGGGGAATAGAGAAAAAATGATTTATTCAAGTTGTCATTACTTCAGCGTAGGGGAAAGAACACCACAGTGCTGTGCTTGAGAATCTTTCTGGGACTGCTCAGACTGTGTCAGGAACTGAGATGAGGACCAAGCCAGCCCATGAGGAGCACAGACACACTTTGCAGGAGTTTTCCTCCCCTCAGTCTGTTGTTTCTGCAAGCTCAGCAGTAAAGGGAATCAGAACAGGGAAATTTAAATGTATGCTTTTAAAAACATTCAATGTATACTGTCTTAAAGTCTGCCATGGCTGTGCCAGAAGGCAAAGCTTCCCCAGAATATTTGAAGAAGTTTTTCAAAACCTTTTTTCCTCCCTTTCTCAGTTGGAGGTTTTTGGTTTTCACCAAAAAGGAATTTTTCAATAAAAAGGAAAGTGTTTTATTCAAAAGTCCTTAGTGCAGAAAATCCTTTTGTTTCTTAAATTAAAAACAAGCTAATTTGCTTCAGAAAACCCATTCTTGACTTGTTTAAAATCTCCATGGAAATAATTTGGGATTTTTTTGGTTGGGTTTGTTTTCAACAGCTAAACTAATAAAATACAGTAGACTCTCAGGAATATTCTATTGTTGTTACAATGTCTTAGCAAGTGAAGCCTTCCCTGATCTGTGATTTCATCTCATTAACTCTGCACACAGTATACCTCAGCAGTGCTCAAAAGCCATTCACTGTACCAAAACCACATTGAACCCTGCTGTAACTCCTGCAGCTCAGCAGGTGAATTTGCCCTCTGAAATCTCCAAGGCAATTTAGTAAATCTTATTTGCAGAAGGGATCAGACGAAAAATTGTTGCTGTTTTGTTTAATCTCATTCAGTTTTCCAGTAGAGATGGGACTGTTTATCCCCTGTTCTGCAGCAGAATTTTCAGTGCATTCTGGAGTTCAGGCATGTGAACGTCACACACACCCCAACTCAGCTGCATTTTTTACCTCCAGAAAGAAGAACTTCTCAAAAAGGCACAATTGTTATTGCTACTTATATTTATGCCTTGAAAGAGCTGCCATTATGTAGTAAATTACAGTGTTTGTATATGGATTTGGGACCTTGAACAAAAATAGAGGGTTTTCTTAATCCTGTTTATCAGAGGCGAAGATTAAGTGTAGATGATCCACCAAAAGAAAAATGGAAAGAGTGTCTGGATTTGATCCTAGCCTGACAGAAGTGGTAAGCCAAGGATGGAGCTGTTCACTCTTAAAGGCAAGCCAGGGATTCTCCTGGAAAACATTATGTCTGTTGATAAATTCTGTAGAAATCCTCAACATATGAAAATATAGCACACACAACATTCAGAGAGATATAAATGAAGCCAAGCAGAATTCCTAGACATTTCTGGCACTGTTGCACAGAGAAGCCTTTGTGGTGTTGTGAATAAAAATATTTAACCTCTGGCAAAGGCAGTTTTTGAGTACCATACATTTCAGAGTAGACAAAGACTCTGCAACATGGCAAAGGGAGAAAATGTGACATTCCACCCACTGTAACCCCAGATAATTTCCAATCCCAGATATTCTGCAGGGATTGGGAAGTGCATCTGGGACTTCTGAGGCATCTTTTGCAGTGTAGCCTGAAATCTAAACCCCAGCACTGTTTAGATGTCTCTGGGCTCTTGCAAGCTGCTCAGGCTGATTTGAAAGAAGCTTCCTAAGATTAGTCCCAGTACACAGTGGGTTTTGCCATATCTGGCTGTAGTGGAAATTATCTACGCAAATTTATAGAGTCTGTCTCAGGGTTCAAATCTGTTTGACATGTAGGAAGAGCCTGGCTGGTTAATGAAGCTTCAAAAGTGACAAGTGTGTTTTGAGCTTCAAAGCCAGTTGGATCAGCTGTAGAAGGACAGAAGTAAGTCTTCTGCTCAAAGCATTTGAGAAACGTAACAGAAAAAGGTACATGATGAAATGTTTATTAAGATATTACAACCTAAATTCACACTCCTGTGACAGAAAAGAAAATGTGTTGCTTGCTTATAGTTGAGACTGTTAAAGCCTTACTGTCAACAAATGCTGAAATGCAGCTTATTTTATTGCCTCTGGAAGTGATCACTGTGAGAAATCAGGGTGATCAGGAATGTGTAGCCTTTCTCCCAGCAGGAAGGGGAAATTCATTTTCTGCTTTAAGAAATCCAAGAGTTCACTTCAAAACAACTTGTTGTACATCTACTGCTATGCAGGAGTCAGAATTTGTCTACCACATGCTCTGTAAAAAGCCCCAGATGAATTTGCTGAGATGCTCTAAAAATTTCTTTATTTCCAAGAAAAATCTAGTAGTGGAACACAAGTGGAATGATACAGACAGGCCATGCAGTGCTCCCAAAATTGTTCCCTCTTCTGCACTTGGGAGAGAAGCAAAAGGGCGAAAGAGAGTTAAAACCCTTGCAAGTTATCAGCCAGTCCTGGAGTACTGCTGCTCCATACAGCATAGTACTCTCACCTCCCTTTCTGCTCTGATTCACTGCCTTTTTCTGCCATGTGTAGAAACAGACCTTACTTATTCTTAGGTATTGGGGAATAGATGTATGAAGCAAATTGTAGTGATAATGTGCTACTTTGATACCTATAACCCCTGAAAAGGGACTTTCTTCCAGAAAATAATATGTTCTGCCCTGTGCCCCAGATTTCCCTACTCTAAAATTCAAACTAGAACTCCCCAAACAAAATCAAGTTCATAAATAAACCTTCTTTTTCTTGATGTCATGCCAAGCACAGCTCCTATTCCACAAAGACCACTGCTGGCATTCTTTAGTGGGCACTGACATGATTTGAACGTCTTTTAATATGTTTTTCTATTTAATTTTCTTTTTTTCTTCTGCTGGGCTCTCTCATTATCTGTGGCTCTGGTCTTGCTTATCTGCATTCAATTTATTTTGTGGTTTTGAGAACTGCAGTAGTTAATGCTGAAAGCTGTGAAGGCTGATAATTAATTACAAATCTTCTGAGTGAATTCTTCTGAAAAGAATTCAGTGCTTGGGAAAGGTTATGAGCAAACAGAACTGGGACCCAAAATCTCTTCCTGCCATACTTGTGTAGGAAACTCTACCAGGCCAATACTCCCCTTATTTTAGTGAGCTGCTCCCTTGCTTGTGGCTGACCTGGTAAAACACAGAGCTTCATGTACCTGGCTGCTGCTCTTGGCTCCACCAGTGAGCTGCTGGCCAGCTGCTCTACTGCCCATGCCTTGTCCTCCTCTGAAGAATGGGGATGGTGTTGCCAGCTATCATGGCATGCCTTTGGAAAGAGCTCTGAAAAGAAAGGGACAGTGGTCAAATGCATATTTGAGAAATATATGGTGAAATATCCTTTAAATGATAGGATAATGCTAACATTTTCCTGGTGTGCTTCAGTGTAAAGCTTGGTTGGCTAGTAGCCAAAGCCCTGCAAGGCAGGACTGCTTCTAAGTACTGCTATTAATTATGTACTATCATTTATTAATAATTGATACTGCTTTTTTAGACAGGCAAAAAGGCTTGGAGCTAGTTAAATGTGCCTAAGAAAACGATCCCTCCACTGAGGGGTTGAAATTGGCAGGAATTGCACTTGGGGATCAGCATGAATGCAGTCCTGCAGTTTGTTGTTGTTTCTGACAGAGAAGCTATTGTGGGGTAGGAAGGGAGGGAAGGGGAAACAACCACAGCTGGAATTTTCCCTTCTGCACACTACTGCCTCCCTCTCTGTGCCTCACAGCCAAACTGCAAAGCTCTCTAGAGCTGGCACAGCTACTGCAGAAGGAGGAAGTCCTGGGTGCAGTACTGTCCCCAAGGTTGCTTTGTGAGGCTGAATTTCAACATCTGCTGCAGCAGCAGCTGAGCTGGGATCCCAGATTTTTCACTTGTGTTCATGTCTGTATTGATTTCTTTCTGACCGACCCTTTTGGGCTAAAATTCCATTTGCAGGCTAAAATTCCATCTGCAAGAACTGTCCACTCTTAGCCTCCTAGGGTCTGGATGGAGAGAGCCTGTGTCTCAGACACTGTGGAAGTGATGCCTCTAGAGCTCATTGTGGTTTGGCTCTGTTTCTACATTGGTTTTAGCAACCAGCATAATTGCTGAGGGGCTGAGCTATAGAAGAACGTGGATTATTGTAGCAATTTCAAATTTTAATGCTGAGAATGGGAGGTAAATCCAGAGAGGCTCCTGTTGTCTCTGTCTAACAAGCATTAAATAGTATCCAGGGAATCCCACTCAGGCACAGAATTCAACCCCCCCAAGTGGTTTCTCATGACCTTTTGTTTCGGATGGTGACTTTTAGCCATGTGTTGGTTAAACTTCCTCTTAAATTTAAGTTACCTGTTGCCTTTCAAGAAACTTCATGGCTTTGTGAAACTTTTAAATGCATGACAACCCTTAAAGCCCCTGTTTCTTTTCCTCTGAAAGGTTCAGTGATTGTTAACAGTACAGAATACTGGAAGAGGTCACTGCAGACTTCACTAATCACATATATCAAATATTCAACATCCTTTCTTTCTGAAAGGAACTGAGGAGAGTCCTTCAATTTAGATTGGATAATTAATGAGCACATTACTTCTATTTTTCATGAGTCAATATAATAATGTGTCAAAAGATAAATATGTTCTCTATAAAAATTTTATTGCTTGTGTTACAGGGAATTTTTTACTTCACTAATAATAATATTTAACAGATGTATGTGCTATTTTATAATTGCATAAAGTGAGATAAAATGGCAGTGCAGTGAAAACAGTGTTTTTAAGGGCTAAAATAGAACTCTGCCATAAGAGCTGAAGTAACGGTATTGTAATGAGACATCAATTAAAGCATGTGTCACTAGCAAAAGGGGGATTGGAGGCAGAAAACATGTTTTACAAAAGCCAGTTAAAGGCTTACAGAACCTAAGTTTCAAACAGAACCTGGAGAAGTTAGTGGGGATGACAGATGATATTTCTGGTTATATCCTTTCATGGAGATACGGAGGTGGTTTCATGATTTCTCACAGGGCTTTGTTACTCAGGTGAAAACTCCCACTCTATACAGAAGTATTTTATAATGCCAAAAAGGTGGTCCTCTAGCCCTTATGGTTTATGATGTAACAACTTCAGCATGCCTGCAACCCTTTCCTCCTGAGAACTACTCCAGCATCTCTTGAGGATAAACATCATCTTGTATGGTTGGTCACAAACCTAAAAATGACAATTGCTGCTATAGATGAAGATGTATTTCCTGTGTTTATCCATCCTAACTAATGATTTTGGAGGGAAATAGGACTGAGAACAAAAAGACAACCAAACAAAACAACAACCAAGCGGAAAAGACAAGGTGTGTTTTTAAATGTTTGTAGCTTTCCAAATTTGGCCTTAGAATTGATATAAAGATTTTTCTTTCTTTTCTGTTTTTTTTAATTATGTTTTAATTAATAAAAGCCCTGTAGAAACTTTGCTCTAGTTGTCAGCTGCAAATAACTGAGCAAGAAAAGAACTTAAACAGAATAGAGAGCTTCAATGGGCAGCCAAAACTGTGGGTGGGCCTTCCACAGAGCTAAAGAAATGAAGAAAAAACTGGAAAAGTCAGCTCCCTCTGAGGGATTTTCCTCCAAAAAGCTTTAATGAGATGGGAATTCAGCTACCAGCAATTGAGGAGGCAATAATCTGAATGACAAACATACTGCAAAAAATCTGTGTCTCTACTAGCACAGCATTGCTTTCTTTGTGCTGGATGCTTGAGAGATTGAATTCTGTAGTGTTATTTTTGTGGCAGTGGGCTTTGTTCACCTGATGTGCCAGAATTTGCAACTAATTTTTGAGTAGTAAGGTTCACATTGGTGCAGTGCCAGTCAATGCCTGCACATGATGGCATCAGCTCTTAGGGCTGTTGGTTCTCTGGTGTTGCTGATAAAATCAAACAAATAAAAGGGATCAGCAGAAGCCATCTGAAATAGGAAGCTCTTCAGAGAGGCTTTTGATTAGTTGTTAGTTGGATTATGATTGCTTCAATTATTGCTTTGTTTTTACTCTATTAGTTTCTTGTCTATGACAGCTATTCTTTTAAAACCAGTCTTTGAGATGTCATATTACATGTCAGAGATTTTAAGACTTGGGAAGTAACAGGGACCAATAAAGCTCCAGCTTTATTGCTTAAATGCTGAGTTTGCAGTTGGATCAGATTAGCATTATATGGGGCTTTCTTTTAAAACACTGACAGGTATGACTGCAGTGGCATATATCACAACTGGGTTGTATCCCAGGGATCAGGACACATCTTCCAATATTTTTGTAGCATAGTTTGGACCATTCTTAGGAGTGATCAAATGCTGGAATAGCTTTTTTTTAGTGTAATGGTTTATGTATGAGTCTCTGACAAATACATAGCTTAAAGCTAGGCTTTTCCTGCACTAGCTGTGCTTCTATATAAACATTTTGAAGGTGCTGAGTTGCTTAGGGGACTTCCTGAGCTTCATGTGAACTGGTGGCATTCAGCTGAACTGAACTGACAGCATTAGAGGAATTCTGAAAGCATGTTTGTGTGTTTCCCTAGTGCTGATCTTAGTTCTAACACATACAAGTTTTAAAGTCTTGATTCATGTTATTTTTTTCCAAGAGTTAACTGCTTTCTTGTGAAAATCTCAGAACAAAATGTACTCCCTACATTATCCCTGGAGAAAAGCAGAATACACATTTCTTTATATACCTTTCTTTTTCTCTTTCCTTATTACTGATGATGTTGTTTTGTTCATTTTCTTCATTGTCTCTCATACAGGTGAATGAGAAAGGAGTAATGACCCCTCCTCAAAATTGCCTTACAATATCTGGGCACTTAATAAATGCATGAACTGACAATCAGAAGGAACATTTGTGGAGTGACCTCTGTGGCTGTGGACACAAACAACCCAAGCAGGTGGCCACCTATGCAGGACACCTGCAGGACACCTCACCTCCAGAACAGGCTTGTCACAGGTGAACCCTCTTCCCATCTTGGGAAGGGTCCATTGGATCATTCTAACTGCAAGATCCTGTCTGGTGATGGTTTAGGGAGAGTGCAGCTGAAATTGGTATATTTGTGACAAAGAGGATGTTCAGGCAGTTCAGTGGTGAAGAGAACCATGTTGGAGCGCGTGGAAATGCTTTTGGACCTGGTTGGTCAATGAAGCCTAATTGGTTAGTGTGTGCTCTTCCTCATGGTAACCACATAAGAGCAAGAGAAGTCAGAAAACCTCATTTCTAACTCTGTCTCAAAAGCAGATCTATTGCTTGATCCTAATCAATATAGCTGTCACTGCACCTTTAGCTGAAAACCTGGGGAAAATTACATTTCTTAAATGAGTTATCACATTGATGCTACTGCTGTTACTGTGATAAGAACAGCTCGTAGGTCTGCAGTCTGGCTGTAGCCCTTAGTGCTGCTCCAGACAAAGACTATTGCAATTTCAATGTCACCTCATGGGCAGGAAGCCAGTTTGACAATGTCAATTCTCAGAAGTTTGAGTACTCTTTCCATTATATCAACACACACAAATGTTAGTAGTAGTTGTAAAATTATGCAGCCTTAAAAAAAAAATCCACACACATGCCAGTTCTATTATAGACCCCATCTGTGCATCTACTAGTTCAAAACAGAAAAAAAAATCCCTTGCCTAGCATGTTGATCCACTAATTATTATAAACTACATCT
This sequence comes from Camarhynchus parvulus, assembly GCF_901933205.1. NCBI lineage: Eukaryota > Metazoa > Chordata > Aves > Passeriformes > Thraupidae > Camarhynchus > Camarhynchus parvulus. The sequence continues at coordinate 67,835,812 of NC_044572.1, forward strand.
CGCAGTAGCATTCTGTTTCAATGGTGTACAGCTGTTCCTGTGTTTCTTTAGCCTTTTTCTATCTTTTCCCAGTCATCTTTCTTAGTGCTTTGTAGTCAGTGGAGGAATTGATGAAGTCTTTAAAATATTTGATTTGTAGTCTTGATCAAGAATAGTGCACTCAGTCTTTCAAAGGAACTTAGAGGACTTCAGATCAGTACCTAATCATAAAAGCCAAAGAGCATGGAAACATACCCTCTGCTTTTACCCCTACAAAGCTATCGACTTTTTGTCTTATTTTCAAGGCCCACAGGGATTTCAGTCTGCTTCTCAGGCTGTCCTGTGACATGGCAGGATCAGATGGGTGTTCCAGTAGCACCAGAGCTGGCTCATGGAGCTTGGCCCCTGTTGGGCCAGGTCAGGGCTCCATGAGCTGTTGTGCTGGGCAGCCAGATTTGCTCCATTTCTGCCCCCTTTCCCTTTCTCCTTTCCAGGCTCCTCACTCAGTAGTGCTAACACTGGTGAAATCTCACCCTAAATGATTTTGGGGAGCCCATAAGCCAATACTCCTTATTTCCCTCCTCCTCCCCAAATTTTCACACTCATTTTTTTAAGCTGAACTCTCCCCCAAACTGGTTTTACAGTTGGTCCACGCAAAGGGAGATATTGGCAGAGCTGAAGACAAGCAGCATGAGGTGAGGAGCAGGGCAGACAGGGGAACTATTTGCAGGGTGTTTTCTTCCAACCATGCAAAGCCAAGGAAATGGAGTTAAGCCAAAAGACTAAACTATGAGGCTCAGGGTTCAACGTTTACTCTGTGAGTATTTCCACTGAAATTGCTGCTGCTGGAAAAAAGGAAAAACGTGTGAACACTGTCTAACTCCATCAGCCCTCAGCTCCAAGGCAGGCCCATCTGGTGATGGATCTCTTTCAAACATGAAACAAATTTGGATGCATTTATGCTTTACCTAAAAATCATGCAGTACTTCCAAAGCTAAATGTTCAGTTGATTCTGAACCAGGCAGCATTAGAGCTATGTTTATTTTAGTTGTTTGCCTCTGCAAATCAGCTCAGACTGAAGGCAGAGAAAGATCTGCATGAATGATTGCAAACAAAAAACTGCTGATTTCCCCAAACTCTAGTTAATTGACCATCTACCAACTCTAGGAAAAACAGATGGAGACTGTGGCCAGAAAAATAGTTTTTAAAGTAAAGTCTTTGAAACACCAACAAAGAACCTGCAACACAAATCTGTAGCAATGGCTGTCTTTTGGGAATCTTTAGTAGTCGGTCAGAATACTAAAGTCAGCAGAGCAGAGCATACATGACCCTTGGACCCCACTTCATGTTGGCTGAAAGCCACCCAATTGTAGCACACTATAAACATTGCCTCCTCTTGCCTGGCACGGACAGGTTTTCCCACAGTGGGAAACACCAGAAGCACCAAATGTTTTCTGAGGGCTTCTTGAAGAAAGAAATTGAATCTCAAAACTGGAGTCCAAGTGGCAAGCCAAGGAAAGGCCTCTACAAGAAGTCATCTAGGAAAGGACAGAAAAGCCTCTGTCAGAGGAGGAAGATCTCTGACCTGAGTGTCAAAGAGTATCTCTGAGGAAATGCCTGTGGAGTCTATGAAAATAACCACAGAATCTTTCTCCTGTAATATTATTACAATTTGGGCTGCAATTTTATTGCAGTGTACAAACTAAATCCAAGATCTAAGACACTGTTCCCTGTTGGTCTCTTGGCTGCTCACATAAGACGGATGAGAGAGAGCATAGAAATGTCCCCATTTGCACTTCTTGTTTGAAGGCTGTATTGTGCAGTCGAGACAATGGGAAGATTAGTCTGCTTGAAAGATACTGTATATTAAAGATAATCTTTGAGCAGTGGCTGATCTTGAGGGAGGGATATGAAGCCTCTGTCAGTGCCTGAGGAAGAGAGAGATGCTTAATGTTTCACTGGAGACTAACCCTCACATTCATCTGCTGGCCCTGATCTCCAGGCTGATGATGCAATACATGCTCCTCTTCAACTGCTGGAAGAAGAAGAAAGCAGTTTAGTGCAGTGACCATGCTGGGGTTGTAACTACTTCTGAATTTAGTGAGAAAAAATTTTAAATTGGTGGGAGACTGTTTTTCAAACTGCTGTTTTTACTGTTTCAGGTAAGAGTTTGCCCTGTAAAGTGACGTCTCTGAGTAAGCCTGTGCACTTCCACCTAATGATGATTTTTTCCAAGACAAAAGTTATTTCAGATGCCCCAGAGCCGGGGAACACTGTCTTTGCTTGTCCTTACATGTCATAGCTTACAAAAAACTTCCCTATAAATAAAAGATGTGAGAGCAAACATCAAAAGCCATGACTACTATATGTGCCTCAGGAAGAGAACATGAGACATCAGAGGACATCTCTTTGATTATTTTTTCCCAACAGTTTTAAATCACTCCACAGTTTACAATTGCAGGGGTATTCCTGCAATGACTGAAAATACATTAAGATACTTCCTCTATGAAAATAGTGATTTCTCCTCACCCTTTCAAAGCAGACTCAGATCTTCTCCCCTCCAGTCCCATGAGCATTGTAGCTGGCTTAGATTTCACAGGGAGTTTTTCTTCCTCCAAATATCTTAAGAAATTTTTCTATTTGAGCTTCATAGATGTGAGCTTCTTAGCTTCACCATCCAGACAGTGTGCATAGCAAGTGCTTGCCATGCCAGGCAGTGATTAGAAATTAGCTAGCTTAATCCTCAGCCACAAACCAAATGGTGTGTATGAGAAGGAGAGGCATTGCACGCTCCACCAAGACACCAGTCACTCAGGAAGTACACCACCTTATTTTATGCACCATTTTTTTCTACCTCAGGCTTTGATGTTATCACTCACTACATTTTTTGTAAAGCTTACAGGTCATTGCATGAGTCATGCCTTAGAAGGATGCTGTTTCATCATGGCTGAGGCCAATCCAAATCCAGCTGGTTGTCAGTCGATGCTTGTTCTCACCGCAGCAGGTTCTTCTGTTAGGCAGTGGAGTGGTTCAAGGAATTGATCTGGGTAAAAATGAGTTTGGCAAAAAGTAAAAAATTAATTTTAATCTCCTTAAGGTGGCTTATTTTCTAGTTGCTATACTACTTATTGCTGGCACAAGTTAAAAGGAAGAAGGTGGGGAAACAGTTTACAAAGACAGAAAATCTGGGTGATTCAGCAACCTGCAATATTCTTAAGGTCAGTTAGGCACAGTCAGACTGATTCCACACTGGCTATTGGGTAGGGATTTTTCAAGAGTTGAGGACAGAGAGTTTCTTTCTGAATTATGGTAAAAAAGCAATATTCCGCAAGGAAGCAGAATTAAAAGTCTTTATCCTTGTCTCCAACAGTGAGAGCTGTAGGAATGTCATGGAGGTCTTCTGAAGAATAAAAGCATAGAATCATAAAATCATAGAATGGTTTGGGTTGGAAGAGACCTTAAAGATCATCTGGAGGGGGAGGGCCACCCTCCACTAGGCCAGGTTGCTCAAAGCCCCATCCAGCCTGGCTTTGAACACTTTCAGGAATGGTGGCATCCACAACTTCTCTGGGCAGCCTGTTACAGTGTATCTTTACCAAAGTAAAGATTTTCTTCATAATATATAGTCTAAATCCACCCTTTGTCAACATAAAGCCATCACCTCTTGTCCTATCACTCCATGTCCTGGCAAAAAGTCCCTCTCCAGCTCTCTTGCAGGCTCCTTTTGGTACTGGAGGCTGCTCTGTTGTTTCCTCAGAGCCTTTTCTTCTCCAGGCTGAAAAAACCCAACTCTCTCAGCCTCTCTGTCTTTAACATGAGTGATGCTCGATTTGCAAAGTTCAGAGCAGGAATATCCAGCCTAGGGATGTAAGTTTTGGTATTTTGTTCTACTCTGGAAGAGCTGAGACCACTCTACTCACTTTTCTAACTTCCTGAGCAAGCATGGGGAGCTCGCAGCACAGACAACAGCTTGCTGTAAGACAAATAGGCAGGAGAGCAGCTGGGGCCTGCTGACTCAGCTGTAGCAGCTCCAGTGCTTCCTCATATCCTGCTGCTTTGCATCCTCAGCGCTGGTGTCACAGCTTTCAGTCATGGGCATGTCACCTCCTGCAGTCATGAAAGGCAGAAAGAGAGGTGAACACACACAGACACACACACAGACACAGGGACACACACATGCACTGGTAAGGCCACAGCAGCCACAGCAGCAAGTGCAGGCTGGCCCTTGCACAGCAGCAGTGCCCTCATGGCTCACACAGCTGCTCTGCATCCAAGGAGGGATGTCCCTGGCCCTGCCATGGCAGATGTCAGACACGGCAATTTAGGGGTCAGGGTGCCAGCACAGCCCCAGCCAGGAGGTCATGAAAGAAAAGGCACAAAGCAAGGCTGCATCTGTTCTGAAACAAAGGACATCTGTCCCTGGCCCGAGCAGATTTCTGGCATGATTTCACAAGGACAAAGGCTCAGGTTGACTGATACAAGGCTGGTAGTCAATAAAACAAGCTGTAAGGTCTTAGGCTGTCCAAATGTGTGCTGACAGAGAAATGGCACTCTGGCAGGAGTGAGCTTTTATTCTTGCATCTAAAGAAGTGGGTAGCACAAGATGGGAATCATCCTGTGCACTGCCTTTAACCCATGTGTTAGGATGTTTTGCTCTATTTAAAACCTACACTACCATCAGATTGTAGACAGCAGATGTTCTATTCAAGTTGTTTTGTGTGTGACATACTCATAGTAGGAAAAGTTCTTTTGCTTCTTTAGAATTTGGGTTCATCCATTCCTTTCTCCAGGTTGTTAAATTTTACTTATAGTAACAACTTACGTATTGAAAGGCTGCAAACCACAGATGTGCATCTGCCTTCTGCATGAATGTGAGTCTTACAAGAGAAAATATTTTAGAAAGGACAAACTTCAATAAGGTGTTTGGGAAAGAGGCTGACCATAGCAAATTCTAATTATTAACTTGCTTAGCATCATTGTTAAACAATATGCTGTGCCTTCTTACAGCCTTAGTGGCTGTAAGGCTTTTTAGCTGGGGAGAATCACAACATAAAATTTTGTACCTGAGTGTGGGTATACATGTGCACACTAGTACAATGCAGTGCAGATTTAGTAGAACAATATCACAAAACCAGAACAACCTCGGGCTGCATTAACAAGATGAGTGTATTTAGTTGATATATACTGAAAAACAGAAGCAAATGACCACTAACATTTTATGAGCTTGTAACTTTTCCCTACGCATTCCTTTTTATGTTCAGCCCAAGCTACTGCCTGCCTGTCTGTGAGGGTGTGGGGAACAGCCAGCAATATCCTCACAGCCAGGCTGCTGCACAACAAATGTATGAGAAATCTGTAATATACTTAGGCATTTAAGAAAACCCCAAATCTATGGAAAATTTTTACATGGTACTTCTTAATTACATGCTGGCTCCACTGTGCTTGCACATGCTTGATAGTGTTAAGGCAGAGCAACATGGAAAAGTTTTAGCCTGGTTTATAAAGCTCTTGGGATGGTGTACTCACTGTCCTGCAGGTAAAAGCCTCTTGACTTTGCATCTCATAGTGGTAGTTGTTGAAACTGTTGGCTTTGCCTGGTTGTTAAGGAGCAGCTTTTCTTACTGCATCTTTGAAGAAAAAAGAAAATAGAGTGTATTCCAGGGAATGAAGACCAGATGTTTGTATCCTTACTCTGCTCATTGAGTGGGAAATATGACTGAGAAAAAAGGGAAAAATTTCAGAACTGAAACATTTTGCTAGATGGTTTGAAACTTTACACCTGCTGCTGCATCTGCTACATCTGCAGTTTTAACAGGGTGGTGTGAGGCCTAAAATTCACTCTGGTGTTGAGATGAAGACTGTTTATCACAAAATACAGAGGTAAAATAAAGAAGATAGAAATTATTCTTGTGCATACAGGGGTATCCAGATATAATTTCAAATGTCCAGTAATGGTATGAGAAACTGCAATGGGAGAATAGTTACAAAAGATCTAATTTTCAACTGCTAATTGAAGATTTTGCTCTACAGAATAATTTGTTGCATACTGTTGTTTGATGGCTTTTGAAAAGACAAAGTTTGCCCAGCTCCTGGCCACCTCTGGCTAGAGGCATGACTCCCAGCCAGCACATGCTGAGTATAGGAGAAGGCAGAGCCCTTCTCCAGATCAAATTTTTGTCTGAACCCACTATCACAGGCAAAGGATGAACTCCTTGAATGCTTTTACTGGCACCTGCTTGGGAAGCTGCTCTTGAATTTAATTCAAGGCCTCCACAGATGTCTATATGCTCCACCAGTAGATTAAATAAAAACATCCGTTTTGGTATAAAGCCATTTTGTCCTAAAGCAGATTTTTAAAAGTTTGGAGACATGGGAAGAAAGTTTAAAACATCTATGGATGCTCTTGAATCTAGTGCCACCTTCATCACCATCAGTCTCAGGTTTTTTTGTTCTTCAGTAGTTATAATGATGAACCAAATCTGAAAACTTACTTGTGTCAAAAATATCCTGACTTAAAACATGGAGTAAAGTCATACTACCTGAAGTTTGTTCAAACCCAAGTTTCTAAACAGTAAATGTCCTGGCACCACTGAAGGAGTCATGAAGTAGTGGAATTGAATAGCTGTGAAGGCTACAGGAGCTGATGGAGCTTCACATGAGCATTGCCACTAAAGGAGATATGCAGGAGCCAAGGTCTGGGTGAATTGCAGATGTAATGTACGATGCAGAGGCAAGTAAAAGATATGTTCTTGGATTACCATTAATTAAGAAATGCAGTGATAGGGCTCAAGCTTCTGCTACAGACCTGAGCAAATTATTCTGCTGGAGACTTTTCATTCTCCAAATTCCTCAAACACTCCAGTAGTTATATATAGCCAAAGGTTTTGGAAGGCTGCCATTTATGAGGAAAAGGACAGTATTTAGCACATACTGCTACTATGACTGGTACTCAGAGAAACTAATAATACACAAAGTTGAAAAGATATTGTATTTATAGGTAACAAATTCTTTATGAAATCATCACTATCAAGTGTTCACTCAAAAGGATGACTTTATGTTTATTTTGTCAGCAAAATAAGAAAAGCTGGCCTTGATTTTTTCTGGTTTTGTACTGTGACTTGGCTACTCTCTCCAGCTATCTGAAACAAAATGAGAGGCATTGTTTATTTACTGGTTTGAAGCCAGCTTCTTGCACTGAACTTTCCTAAATCTTGTATTGTAAGGATCAGTACATTGCAATGTGTATTTGAGCCTATTGACGTGTATTTTGGATTGTTGTTTCAAAAATAAGTGTTTTAAGGAATCACAGTAATGACTGAGAAATATTAAGATGGTTCATCTCTTGCAAAATGTCATTCCCACTCTTTTTAGTTAGCCTTAGCCCTCAGCCAAGATTTGTGTCCAAGTTATATACCACACCCCAAAGAAATACGAACTTTTTCATAAGAGGAAAAGAATGCTTTGGGATCGCCAGAATAAAAGCTTCCAAAAATATCTTGCCATTGAGTCATAAACAGACATTCTGTAATGGAGGGATAAAAGTCATTTGGATTAGTACTAGATCTTGCATGTTTGTAACTGTTAGGACTTCTCCAATCCGGCAGTGAAGGTGAACAAATGCTCCAGATGTGAGCCATGGGCATGCTGAATCCAGAGATGTCCAGGCTTAGCCTTGGCCCTGCTCCTTGTTGCTCCCTTCTGTCTGTCCAGGCTCTATAGCCAAATATGTCAGTTCCCTGAATTGACACTGGGACCTGAAAGGCTCTGCTGGCTCCTGTAAAATCCTGTGCCCTAAAATAGTGTCAGGATGAAGCAGTATGGAAAAGGGATTGTTTATTAATGCTACAAGTAGCAAACAGAACCCACTGTTTCTCCACAGGATTCAGCATTTGAGTTATTTAAACAGCCTCTGGGTTGTCTGCTGTGACCAGAGAGCTCTCCTTTGCATTGGATGGAGAAAGTTGTTGTTCTCTTGCTCATTTCTTGACAGTTTCTTGACAATATATTGAGCCATTTATCTTCTGATGGAAAGTCCAAAACTGAACACTGGAAATTCTTAAATAAAACCTGGCAATTTTAAAAATTTGAGTGCGCTGTTCCCCTGCCCTAAATCCTTCATCACTTACAGTTGTAGATGGATGGTAGTCAAAAACACACTCTTCTTGTGTTCAAGTTTTGTCTTTTTTTGTCTAGGTCTTTCTCTCTGCATTTTATTCCTTGGAAACTTTCCGGATAGATATGACAGAAATTTGAAAACAGTAGGTTTTTATTTATTTATTTACCTACTTACTTTGCCATTAAGCTCCAGGAATGATTATTTGCTTTCCTCTGAGAAGCCATTCATTGTGTTACATTAATTATCCATGGTTGTAGAGACTGCAAACCCTCCAGTGGCACAGTGGCCGCTGTGGTAAATGGTGGAGAAGCTTCATCATAGTACACATCAGCAATATTTAAGTTAAGAACTTGTCAGCCTCCATTAAACCCCCCCATTATTCAGGATTTCTGAGCAACCTATAAATATTTGCTCTGGTACAAAAGAGCTCAGCTGAAGAGCTCCTATTTTTAGCTGGAGGTTACATTTGTTTGTTTGTTTGTTCAGTTTTCTTTTAAATAGATGCTGCCAAGGTTAATGGAACTATAATTTGACCTCGCATTTTAATACTGCGCCCGTTTGCCCTGTGTGTGTATATCTGTATATGTGACCAGTCCCCTGACAAATGTGTCACAGCGTGTCACTGCAAAAGGTGGAGACAGGGCAGTAAAATTAATTGGCAGCTTGGACAAGACTGAATTCAGTAGTAGTCAGGCACAGCCTATCTTGTGTCACAAGGTTTTGAACCTTTGTTAAAAAAAAAAAGGTTCTGTAATTAATCCTCAATGCCTCTCTTAGGGCTTAATCATGCGGTGGGATGTGCCTACACTGCCCTAAATGCTCAGTGAATGGAGTCATCATCTCCTGCCCTGACCCAGCAAGGCACTTCAGCATGGTGGATGGCTCCTGTGACACATAGCTCTGGTGGGTTTGTCTTTTATTAAACAGCATAGAAGTTCTCCTAATGAACACAGTGGTGGAGTTTTCTTCCTGACTGTTCAGAGGGCAGCAAGCCTCCTAATGGAAGGAGTCAGAATTATCATCAGTCATGGTGAACCTAACTGAGCTCCACTGGCCTTATGCGGGGATTGGAGCAATTTGGAGGACTTTGGAGGGCAAATCATGTCTCATAAAACACCTCTGGTGAAGAATACTGCACATCTTGATTGGTTTATTGATGTTCATCTGCATAGCTGGCATCGTGTAGATACATAAAAGCACAAGGAGGGGAATGCCTGTTTGGGCCTTGCTCATCTGTCTCTAAATTGGGAAACAGAGTAAAGGGCAGGTTTTTAGCTATCCACCTTTGCATTGTCCATGTTGCATTCTACAGTATTTTATAAATACCTACTTAGTCTTGTACTGAAAAAAATATATTGCTAAGTTTTGCCCTTGGGATATGAGAATACTGAGAATTAAGGTCACAGTTCATTCTAAATTTGGCTCATTTGGGCATATAGAGTAGAATAAAATCTTTGTTGACTCTTACAATTTCAGCGCGCATGACACACCAGGGACATGGCTGGGGTTCTCGGCTGCCCTCAGCACAGTTCTGGGTTGTTCTCAGGGGTTCAATTGCTTCCAGTTGCCCCTAAATGCTCCTAGAGGTACTCCAAGAGTACCCAGTTACCCAGTTTCCCCCCTAAAAGGGTTCTTGGTTGCCCTTAGGGCTTTTCAGTTGCCCCCAGCAGAGTTCTGAGTTATTACTATGCTGCAACATGGGAAATTCTGACTTTGTATAAGGAAATTTTTCTACTGTGAAGGTGGACAAACACTGGAATGTGTTCTTAGAGAAGCTGTACACTCCCTACCCTTGGGGATCTTCAAACTACAGCTGCGAAAGTCCCGGAGCAACTTGCTTTAACTACATCTGCTTTGAGCAGGAAGTTGGACTGGAGGACTCTGGAAATCCTTTTCCAACTGGAATCAGTGCATGTTGATTTTGAAGGAAAGAAGTTATTGTTTATTTCAGTAATTTAATGGGACACCCTAGATCTTGTGATTGGAGTTAAAAATAGAGTTTGGAGTTTTCCCAACCTCCAATCAATCACATTTGTGTTTCCAACTTCTCTTGCACAATAGGAGAGCAAGTTGCTTTCTTGGTATTATTTTAGATGGCACCTGGCTGTGAGAGGTAATTGCAGTGACATGTAGAAAACATTCAGTGAATGGCCAAATTTGACCTTAGAAAATCTTCTTTTAAGTTCTTCTACCCTTGTTATTCCAAAGGAACCAGTTCACCACAGCCTTGCTGGAGTTCTGCAACTCCACTGTTAACTGTGAAATTGTATCAGCGTATTTAACTGGAGCACAGGATAAGTGTAGTGAGCCCAGAAAATGCCAGACACTTGCAAAATAGCATGCTATTAAAACCATATGTATAGCAGCTTTTCAGTGACAATTTGATTTGACTTTGTAATTTTGTTAAAAGGACGTGGGCTGGGTCTGTATCACTTTATTAAGCGTGCCTGGGAATGGTCCCAGGCAGTGAGGCCAGCTGGCATGGAACAGCCTGTATCTACGCTGGTGGACTGGCTTGGCCTGTGCTAGGTGGCTACAAGCAAATTGATGCTTGGGTGTGGTTCCTGGCAGAATCCTGCTACCAAAACAGGTCCAGAAGCTGCTTGAGAAAGTTGGAGCAGGCTACATTCATGCCAAGAAACTCTCTCACAGTTTATTAGCATAGGTAACAGTGTTGGAGCACATAGGCTCATTGTGGGCATGCTTGAATTTACTTTGTACTCAAAGGCAGATGAGCTTTTGGGCTGCAAACTATTTGTATATTTCAGATAGCTCCAAAGGAAAAGACCTGGAAACAAACATTTCTTGTTGCTTTTGTCATATGAACCAAACTAAGCATGACCCACAGACCTCAGAAAGGCTGAAAAGTACAAAAGTAAAACCCATGGATGTTGCTCAACTTTGCAGTCTGTGAGTAGGAGAGTAACATATGTGTGCACAAATCTAACCTACAAACTATGTAGAATGGGAATTAACCTGGCCCAGTGAGAACGTGAACTATTCTTAAGGACTGCAGAACAGTCAGAAATGCTGAAGTGAAGCAATTACTTGAGGTAGCCATGGGACATTTTTCTGTTCTGAACTTTATTTTTGTTACAAATAGGGAAGAATTCCCTCTGTTTTCTGATGGCTTCAAAAAACAGTCCACAGAGAAGATCTGGCCAATAGTCAGAGGATGTTGCTGACACTAGTGTGAAGGACAAAAATCAAATGACAGTGGAAATCTCTTGGCTTTCCCCTCTTCCAGCTTGGAGAATACATCCATGCAGAACAGAATGTCATCAGGAGATTATAAGCTTTTTTCCTGGAAGGATTCTAGTATAGCAAATTGATAGTATCTGCTGTGGTTACATTGCCCTGCCGTCAGAACTGAAGGAATCCTTCCTGGAGCTGTGGAAACAAAGCCACTGAAATTATTACCAAGTAGAGCCATTTTGCTTTTCCTTATGAGGTTATTTCTGGACTAAGAAAATATGTCCATGGTCATTTATGAGCTGTCTTTGAGAGCTTCTGTGCATATCCAAGGATGCTTGAAGGGAAGGACTGCACAAACTTTGCTCCAGGGAAACACTCTGTGGCCAAAAGGCTACAAAAATAGTTTTGGCTGCTTGCAGGGTTTGCGTCAGGGCTAATGTAGGATGCATCCTGGCCAGTGGCGAACACCAGGGCTGCAAGGATGCACAGCCTGATGTTTGTCAGGCCACACACCATTCTCTGCTCCTGCCTAAAGAAGGGAAATTCTATGGACTTGCAAAGGTTCATTGGTTCTGAAACATGAAAATAACTCCTCTGGAGCTGTGTTTCTGCCTGCTGAAATCAGTGCATAAGTTTTCACTTGAGATCTCCATCTTTGCCTCAAGCCCTTAATCCCAGGTTCAGGGACAGAAGCAATGCTACCATGACACAATGGAAATCCCGTGAGCCTTACAATTTATTTTCTATCAACCTATTTTTGAGACTGGTATCAGATTATGACACAGTTATACAAGATATAACTTGGACAGAAGAGCCACATAGTGCTGCTCTGAAAGTCTTTTTCCATAGATATAAAGAGTGAGTTTAGTTACAATGTATGCTATAAATATTGTTGTGGTTTTCTTTACAAGTTTTAAGCTGCTCCTCAAAAGTGATTCTTTTTCTTTCTGTTTTGCAGTAGTTGATTTTAATTCCAACACCGCATGTAGTTGTGACCACTGTCTCTGCAGAAAGGTGAATTAAAGCTAGCAGATGCAGAAAAGGGCAGTGAGAAAGATCAGCAGAATAGGGATCCTGCTTTACAGTAGGAACTTGAAGGGAATAATTTGTTTAACCTTGCAAAACAAAAGCAGAAATGGGATATGTTTGCTGTCTGGAAATGTATGAGGTGGGTAAATACCAGAGAGGAGAAAAGGAGCCTTGGATGCCTTAGAATACAAATGACCAGGAATAAATTTAAATTAGAAATTACCAAATGGCTTTTAGTTATTTGAACAGTAGATCCACAAGTGGGATTCATGACTGCTTTTAAGATGGATCTTGCTGAGGTGATGAATGGAAAAGGATGGTGTGGGCAAGTGTATTACCTGTGGCCTGGACTGAATGTCCTGGTAGGTGCCTTCTTTTTCTGTCTCCCTGCCATTACTGTGCTAAAAGTTGTCTTGGAGTGGCAGTGAGATAGACGTCCAGCAGATCTCTTCCTTCTTCATCTGGAGTTTCTCTTCCTAATTTTAAATTCTCTTTTGATATGGGTTGCAACACATCCTGGTTTGAATGTTTGCTTTGGGAAAAATATCCTAATACTTCTAGAGATGGGCCTGATATGTTTTGAGGAGGTTCCACATACCTGCTCCAGGGCAAGAAAAGCAGCAAGAACAAGCTGGGAAAGATTTATTTTGTTGGCCCTGGCCCAACTCAGTCATCCCAATGAAGTCAGATCCAGGACTTGCATCCCATAAAGATTTTTGGGGGAGAGAAACCCACAAAGCTTTTCAATTCATATTGCTTGGTTTAGATTTGCAGAAGCAGAGAATCTACTCTTCCAAGGTGGTGTGTCCTATTGTAAAGGAGAACAGATTTCTTCAGAATGTGAAGAATTCATGGATATTTGAACAGATATTCCTACCTGCTCTAATGCTGATATTTCCCTGCCAGATTTTCAGCAAGCAGAATTGCCAGAGGCGGTGGCATCTTCATGAGAGCACCTCTTCTGTATACCTGAAGGCTTCTACCCAAAGAAAGTCTGAGATGGCTTTTTCCCTTCATATTAAGCCATACTGGTGAATTTTCAACCTCATATGAGGCCAAGGCAGATTATTTTGTGTTGTGGAAATAAAACAGAGCTAAAAGAGTAGGTTGACACAGGCTGAAAGAAATGAAAATAGAAGATATTTCTGGAGACTTAGGCTGCCCTGAAAGCCAGAAGAATGGAATCCATTAAGGGACAGTCCAATCTCACTTGATGTTCCCAGAAGCTGTGGGAAGAGCAGAGTTCCTAGAGTAGAGTCAAGCTTCACTGAAGTAGATGAGAAAATTGGCTCAATCACACCCAGAGGGTGTCAGTGCCAGAGTTTGGTAGAAAAAATAACTTAAAAGAAGAAAAGGGTAGTGCCTTTCTGTAGAGAATGGAGCTGGTCTGACTCACTAGTAATGACCAAGCCATGAGCAGCTGAGGCACTAGAGATCTGTATGACAGATCACCTGAGCTATGGCGGGGCTGGAAGGGAAAAAGGAATGCCTTAGAACACCCAGGGGAAAAATTAATGAAAAAATGGTAAATTAATCCAAATTGTAGAGATTTTTTACTTTTTTTTTCTTGCTTCTTTTTTATTTTGATATAAATTTCTTCTTTTCTTTTAACTACTTCAAGGAGAGTTCTTTGCTAGTGGACATATATTAGAGACACTCTGACACCAATCCCATTTTGTTCCAGAGCCTGTAGCAATGGGCAACAGAGCTGCAATTATGGATGAGTTAACAATCTCCAGGGTGACTTGAAGGTATTCAAAAGGAAATTTGCACCTCAGGCACAGCCCTCCACATGCAGAGCTGCTTTGCACATGCTCCCACTGTGACAATTCTGCTGTACAAATAGAGGCCTGCCAGTCTGGAAATTACTTTCTTGGTTGCACACATCATAAATGTGCTATGGGTCAGCTAATCCAGTTTGGCAACACAGACACTGGTAAGAGAACAGAGATTCAGAAGAGGCTGTGTGAGATATCCAGAGGTGAATTCTCCAGAAGATACAGTAATCAGATGAATCTGCAGGGCCCCAAGGAGCCAGTACTGGCTCTGCATGTAACATCATCAGTAAAACCCTCACATTGTAAATGAATTGGAGGTTGTCTGTGGCATGGGACAGCTCAGAGCTCCCAGCTTGCCCCAAATATGTAGTAACTTCATATCTGTGCTTGTACACACTCTGTCGATAGAGTCAGTCAAGTAGAGTGGGAAATAGGCAGGCTAAATCTCTCTCACAGGACTAAATGATTCTTGGTTTGGAGTGCAGCTTCCTATGTGGTTGGTAAGAAACCTGGCCCTGAATTCCACTTCTTTCCTTGCTTGTTTGCTTCCTTGCAATATTAGTTGCACACTTTTTTATAGTGTGTCAATAGTCCAAGATGCCTCTTTCTGCCCCTGATGCTTAGATAACACAGTTTTGTGTGTAGTTCATACAATCCAACTTACCTTTTCAGTTGAATATACATCATATGACTGATAAGAAAATGCAGCCCTTTCATTCTACTCATGTTTTTAGTGCAGACTTCTTGGCCATGTTGGCATTAATATCTATTCTTGCCCTTGTCTTTTTGTCTTCTTTTTAAAATAGAGATAAAGTAGACAAAGACTTTACTTCACAGGATGTGGGATTGCTTGAATGTTAATTAATTAATATTTGTTAAGTATTAATGGGAAGATGCATGGGGATTATTCTGTTCCAAGTGAGGTATTTGAATGAATACCTACAACAGCCCAACATGAAGCAATCAGAGGAACTTTATTCCTCTGGCTTGCATTCAGTCAAACCAGCTTAGAACCATCTCATGCCAACTTCAGTATAAGGCTTTGAAGAATATATGAAACTGGTGACATAAGCTTGGCCCACTGCAGGAAGCAAAGCATGCATTGCTAAATCCTGCTAAATAAAGCAGATGACTTTTCTTTTTTCCTCTGTAAAGAGCAGATTCCCTTACGGAAAATTAAGAGAGGGACCAACAAAACACCAAGGTAACTGATCTCATTCCAGCACTTTCAGGTTCTGTTTTTATTGCTCTTGGGTCCTTCCTGCTTCCAATTATTTGTGGGAGCTGTGAGTCGTATGGTGGAGCTGGAATGATCCGGGAGTTTGTTAAGTGTAGGAGAAACAGGAAAAGAAGGGCCTGGTGGTTCAGGCAAATAACATCAGTGCTTCAGCATCTTATCCCAGGCCTTGGAAAATGCCATGTCTCCATGAGAAGGACTGCAGAGTGATGCTCAGAGGCAGGAGGGTTTTGGTTTCTTGGCCAGCACACACAATAACACTAGACATAGTCTCTGCATTTTATTTTTTCACCTTCAAGATGTGGTTCAGCAAGAGAAAAATAAATCTTACCCATAAATCTTAAGATTTATGGGTAACAATAAGTCAAGTGGGAGATATGGGTGTGTCAATTGTAGCAAGGAAAACACCTTATAGTAGTGAAGAAAAATTTCATCCAGAAGGGTGACTGTGCATCTGCAGAAAGTATAGAAACTGTGAGGAGTGTCTGATTTTCTTTACATTTCTCATTTGACTGTCAGTGCAGGTTTGCTTGGCTGGATTTTCTTTTTTCCTTCTCAAGAATAGGAATCATACCTGTGTGATAATTCCTGTGAACTCTGCAAGCACAAAGCTAGCAAATAATTTATCTGTTACCTGGGATAATGAAAAGGAAGCTGCCAGGCACTCATCACAACCTGATATGCTTTAGCCATGGGTCCTTGAGACTGTGATTTCGGTACCTGGTAAGAGATTAGCTGAAAAATCTTGAGATGCTAAGGCAGCATGTTTGCATTGACATTATTTCCCTTTCAAAGTGGGGCTTTGGCTTAAGGACCACTCAGTGCAGAGCTGATAAGAGTCTCTG
Source organism: Camarhynchus parvulus (assembly GCF_901933205.1). Taxonomy (NCBI): domain Eukaryota; kingdom Metazoa; phylum Chordata; class Aves; order Passeriformes; family Thraupidae; genus Camarhynchus; species Camarhynchus parvulus. Next base: position 67,851,991 of record NC_044572.1, read on the forward strand.
AAATCCAGCACATTGCTATAGCTCAGGAGACAATGCCGAAGACAATGATTCTCCCTTCAGCTACTACAATGTAGTAATAAAATAAAATAAAAAATAAAAACCAGTGGCAGTGCCTGGCAAGAAGCATGTCCCAATGTATAAGTGATGGAAGTACACCAGTGAGGAAAAAATATCAAGTATGTGCTGAATTCAGCATTGTTTCTTAAACTTGATTTGTACTGTTTCCTCTGTCCATTGTGTCCTCTTTTAAGTAATGTACATACTTAATGTTAGTAATGACATTTTACTGACATTGTATAATGATCTGAAAAGTCACACCTTGTGGCAAGCTGGTAAAAAAAGTCTACATCAATGGTCTTCAAATGTAGAAAATCATTGACAGAATCACATTTTTGCTGTTTGCTGCATTATGGCCTTCCTGCTGAAAGGACTGAAAAAGCCCAGCTGTAGTCTCTGCAGCAGGACCCACATGTTCAGCTCCAGTCTGGAGACAGGGAAGCCAAAGCATAGACCTTGTGCCAGTGCTGGGCAGAGCAGCTGCTCCCAGGGCTGCTGCTGCCACCATGGAATGCCTGTCCCTCTTCCAGCCCCTCTATAATACACTGGAGGAATGTGGTGCAGGAAAGCTACAGAAGAAGGAGGTGTAGGCAGTTAGACTGCTCCTCTGGCATGTGATTTCTCCCAAACTGTGCTCATTTGCAATAGGCACAAGCAGCGCTGGAAGTGAAGCAGCAGCAGGGCCAGGCAGGTCAGTGCTATGTCACCAGCAGAGCCCTGGGACTGAGCCTGGAGAAGAGTGAGAGAGTGGAAGCAGGCAGTGACAGTCATAGCACAGGTGAAAAAAGCTCAGCAGCAGGAAGGTGCCAGCATCCCAGCCTGCTGGGAGATGCATATTTTGGGGTGAGGCTGTCACAGCTGGTGGATGGCACGCAGCAGCCATGGTTTGCTAAAGCGAGCATCCCTGGCAGCTGTGATGGGCAGCAGGGCTCTGGTCACTGCTTGCAAAACCTGCTTGAAGAAGCTGGTTGGTGCTGAGCACCTTCTGCAGGTGCTCTCACAGAAGGAAACCCCAATGGGGAAGTCACTGTTTTCCCCCTTTGCCTCCCACACTGCCTTTACAGACCAACACTGGTTCACAGAGGAGCTTTTTGCCAGATAGCATAGATGGTGTATTCAAAGCCACAGCCAAGGGAGCCTCTCTGCTCAGTGCTAGCCAGCAGCCCCAGGCACTGCATTTCATTTTTTCACCTTCAAGATGTGGTTCAGCAAGAGAAAAAGTGTGGCACAAAGAGGATAATGAATGTCATTTCTTTTGGAGGAGAGGTGACAATCCCCATGAACCCCTTTCCTGCTAGCAGCTCCAGTGCCACTGCAGCAGGCATGGCTGGCAAGGGAATGAAAATAAACTCATGAAGCACTGGGAGGAATTCTCAGGAATGTGAGTTTAAAGTGTTTTAAATCAGCTTAGTTAAAGCCTTATCTTCTGGCACTACAGACACACATTCAGATTACAACAATACTGTTAGTGCAAGTCTGAGGCTGAGGAGAGAAATGCTGCAACAGTGGAGGGCTTTATGCATGGGTGGGAAGTTGTATTTTCCCTTGGGAGCCCAGGGAGTTAACAGTGGGAACTGTTAATGAGCACTGTCATTGCAGCAGCAGCCAGTCAGAAACCACCAGACCTTATGTGGGTTAGTCATGTCAAGTCACAAGATGTGACGCTGACTGGTGACTCCAGAACACACTGCAAATTACTTATTTTCATATGCTGAAAGCACAAATAGAAGCAATTCTTTCCCCTTTTCTTGGTAAAATAAACTGAGAAAACAAAACTGTTTTGACTGAATAAAATATTTTGGCAGCAAACAAGTTTTGTTAAGGCACTTAAATTTTTCAAAGCCCTTTAATTCCTTGTTTAAATTATATTCAGACAATTTTAAAAATACAAAAAAGCCTGGACATTTGAGGATGTAAACATAATAGTTTTTGGTTCCCCCAGTTGGTTTTAACTTAAACTGTCATATGATCTTGTTCCAAATTTGTAGGCCATTTTCCCCTTTCACTAAAGTTCATTTTTCAGTAAAGTTTTATAGTATATTATATTACATTTATTAACTTAATCTACTTTGGCTATTTTACCTCTGAAGCATGCCCAGATCCAATGTGACCAAGCAGCATTGTTATTCCCCTGCTTTAGTCACTCTTTCCCAAATAGGAATTCAGATTTCTATACATGCCTTTCTGAATAATTTGTCTTTACCAGAATCATCCACTCTGAAATTCTCAGGAACACCTGTCTTGCTTATTAATTTTAAAAGTTTGACACTTTGCTTACAAGTGCCCACAGTCCCAGGCCTTTTTTCTTCTCCATGAAGCATAGTAAATAAGGCTATTTCTAATGAAGTCTGTGAGCTGGCACTGATGCCAAATTTGGATCTGTCTGCTAAATCTCTTTCAAAGGAAAGCCCTCAAAAGTAAAGTGATGGCAATTATTGTTAGTATGAAGTTCATGTGAATGCTTTGTTCTTACATGAATTGAAGGTCCAACCTGTATTTAAGACCAGGGGATGATGTAAATTCTGGACATTTTGAGTGGTGTTACATGTTACAGCTTTAAGGGTTTTGTCTAACAGCACTTTGTAGGGAGAGCCGTAACTACAGGGGAAAAAAAAGAAAAGCAAATAGTTATTTTGCATTTGAATCCTGCCATCCAAAGGGAACTGGATTTTGCCTTGAATTGCATACATTATTGGAGGAAGTCTGCTCTGAGTTAAAAGAATAAAATGTGTTATGAAAACTGAAGAATATGTAGAAGTTTCTTTTGTAACACAGTGTGAAAGGGAAGGATGGAAAATTAATAGTTCCTGTGTTCTCATCCAGGGTCCTAATAGCTGAGAAAATAAATGGTTGATCTAGTGAAGGTGAAGGTGTTTGCAATGAGAGAATAATTGCAATTACCAGTAGGATACAGAGTTTTCACACAAGGCTAATTAGAGATGTCTGATAGCACCACAGCTATTTTTAATTAGCCATGTATGTGGGAGAGATAAAAAAATCTTCTATTTAGGTACATTGTCTGGCAGGAAAAATTCAAGGAGCAATAGCTACATGGCCTCTAAGCCAGATGAGTAGTTTTGATCCTTTCCCTCAGACAGCAGTAGGCTGTAATGAATTTCCTCTGGTCTGGGTTTTCACTTTGTAAAGGCATTATTTGATGTTTTTTCTTGGTGCCAGCTATTGGTAGCTTCATTTTCATCCCACCACATCCACATCCTTTAGACATCCTCTGTGTTCCTAAAAGGCCCATATTTGCTTCTGATGGATGATGTGCAGAATCTGCTTGAACCTGGAGGGTGGACAACCAGCTCAGAAGACCCCAGACACAAGATTCTTCTCTCTAATGAAAATGCCCACACAAAAACCTGGGGAAATTTTGTATGGGCAATCACTCAGAGGTAATTTTCTTTCTCATTTCATTGGTTTATGCTGCTTCTGCAATCTGTCCCCAGGAATATTCAGAGGGCAATTTTACTGCTTTGCATGCCTGTGCTGTAAAGCTGTCAAAAGACACAATCAGGGCCATGAATTAAAATCATAGAGTAATATGGGTGCCTAAAAAGCTTTGCCTGAAACAGTGGCCATTTATTGGTCTAGATGAACATCTGTCCACAACCTTTCATCTTTCTTGACCAGCTTGAATTTATGTATGCATTCATTTTGAACAGCTACATGAATATAGAGAAATAGTTATTAAGAGTGTTTGAAGTCTTATTATAGGACAATTCCCAAGAAGTGAAAAGATGAACGCAATAAAATAATACTCCAACCATTCTACTCTCAAAGTATTTCATAAACACTAGCTTCTTCTCCAAACACTTTGCTCAATTAGAGAAACTTCATCCACAGTTTACAAAGGAGGGATTTGAAAAGCAATGAGCTGGAAATTTCAATGAAGCTCCGACATAATTTCCTTGGCTCAATGCAACTTAATTTCCTTCCAGACACCAAAATGTTTGGTGTTTCCTATAAGAACTACACTGTAGGCCTTTTGAACCCATAAAACTGGTGCCTCCAATGCAACTTTGACTATTGTAACAATACTGACCTTGTATCAGATGCTTGGCAGCTGCTTAAAAAATTATTCTTCACCAGGTGGTGGTGCTTGATAGGCTCTCTGCAAAGAAGAAATTTTTGCCATGTTGAAGATTCCCGCAGAATCTTTTTGCCAGATACAGAAATAACCCCCACATGGGCAGAGGTGTCCTAGGTTGACTACCTCCATGCCTTCTTACCCAGCAGTGTGCTGCTCACAATTCCCACCACAGATCTTACTTTCCCTTGCATGCACTGGTATCCTTCAGCCTGTCACCATAAGCCTCTTGTTAAGTGAAAATGCATTTGCTTCAAGTTACTGACATGGTTGGAGTTGGATTTATGCTGTGAGTCAGCCTTATCTGACCCCTAGAAATGTATGGGGTTTGCAAATAAACTCAAGTGCATGTGGTAGGCCTATATGGGAAAGCAGACACACAGATTTTTTTGCCAGATCTTTTCAGGACCACAGCAAAGTTATGTGACTGTGTATTTTGGTCTGGCCCGTGTGCCATATGGAAAATAGCTGCTGTGGGTCTGGGAAAATACCTGGAACTTTCTAAATGTTCATTAAAAGTTCATTTCCCAGAGAAATAAAATATATTCTGACAGTTTCAGATTTTATGGATATTGTTTGGGTTTTGTTATCAATCTCCTGATAAAATTACTCCTTTCCAAGGCATACAGTAGTACCTTTCTCAGGTCACTGCCATTAGCAGGGTCAGCATCATTGCCCCAGGTGGCCTTCATTCAGGGACTCAGGCATGTGCTTAAAACAGCAGGGTGTTTTGAAAAGGATCTGAGTCTTTATACCTGAAACTAAAGCCAAATCATATTGCTTGGCTCTTCTGCTTCACTGCAGTCCTGTGTGTGTCCCCAGCTACAGCTCCCTCCCATTCCCTGTTTGTTGGATTCCCTTGACTGGGGTGTTCCCCTTCAGCAACAGCCTGCATATAACTGGGACTGACCTTTTGCAGAGGATATCTGTTCTAGCAGGGATTTCATACAAAAGGTTTTCAGGGAGTCTGGCCTTCCTTCCACTGGAAAACTGTGTGCTGTTCTCCAACATTTCATAGCATTGTTGGGAATCTTGAGGAATTTTGGGGAATCACTTCATCTTACTTCTACTGCTCCTTATACATGATCCAGAGTAGAAAACTTGTGAAACAGCAACTCTTTTGAAAGCAGTGCCTCTGAAAACCAGGACCAAATACTTCCACAAAAGTAGCAAATTTTCTGTAGTCTGACGTTTTCAATGAGACTCTTTCTCAAAACAGTTTTAAGATTCTTTTACTACATATCTCATGTTATGGTCATATTTTGATGTTCCTATGACTATTTTTTATTCTACAATCACTTTGTTAAAAGAGTCATGCTTTATGCTGCAGAGCTCTCCTAACATTACTGAGGAGTTCATGTTCTATTGAATAACCTTATTGCCTGAGTTACTGTGTTATGTCTCATGCATCCCATTTTTCCTTTGATCCAGACACATACAAGCATGCTCTCCAAGGGGCCTTAGGAGATGACAGGGATATTTGAAGATACTCTTAAAGGATATACAAAAATAAATTGCATTTCCTCCCAAATGGTTTCTGCTCCAAGGTAAATACTTTGTATCATTACTAGCCGGCTCGCTATTTGAAAAGACCACTCTGCCTTTTTGTTTTGAAACAAACTAGACTTGGTGGATCATTGGGCAATTGGCAACAGTTTATCTGAAGAACTGTCTGTACCCTCCTGCACTTAATCAGCTCTTTGCTCCCTCAGCTCTGGAAGAGTAAAGGGGTGAATCCTTGGACAGAACAATAAAATGCAGATTGCTAAGTTTAGTAGTGCTGACATTGAACAGGGGCCCAGGCTCAGATTTTACAGGTTATTGTGTGTCCTTTCACTTTTTGCATATCCTGTGTGTTATGGAGGTCTGAAATTCACCTCAGGCTGTGACTTCACTGAAATCCCCTACACATCATTGACACTGCTTCGCAGACCTAAGTTACTTATGGAAATTACTTTTACTGCTCTCAGTGCCAAGAAAATATCATGTAACTACCTTTAAAAATCGTAACTGTGATGCTTTTCTCTGCTTTGTGCTCAGCCCTCCCTCCTGTAACTGGATCCACTAGAACTTAATTATGTTCTCTGTGTAAGTTATGAAGCTACCTCAAAGTTTGTATTAGGCTCACAAATAGCAGCTGGAGTAGGTAATATTCACTGATGACTCCTTTCTGCCAGAGGGAAAGATGTGTTTACTACACTCTGGGGAGGCAGCTGAAGCCCCTCCAGGAGGTAATGTCACTCAGCACTGCTCAGCAAACTTGGCTCTCCCGCCTCTCCCAAGCAATTCCTGTGGTTACCTGTTCAGGCTCTCTCACTGTGTGCTTGCTTTGATGTTAAGAGACAGTGATAATTGCAGCATTATGAAACACTCAAAAGATTGGCTTGGCTGAAGGGTATAAATCTGGGAGAGGAAATGCTGGGATGATGAATGACTTCACATACCAAAGGATTCCCATGTTGACGTGGTAGCAATAAAACTTCTTAACTCCGAGCACTGCAATCTCAAGTGAAAGGAAACCCTGGCAGTCTTCCATGAATTATGTGTTCAGACCTTGTTGTTTTCCCTTTGCTCTGTGATCAGTGTGGAGGATGGAGACCGGGACTAACTCTCTTCCACATGAGTCAAAACAAGAGCTTGTGTGGTGGCCAAACCAGTGAGATCACAGAAGGGCACAGGAGAAGCTCGCAGTTATTATTTCACCCAGCTGGCAGAAGCCATAAAGATCACACGATACCATTATCTCAGCCTCCAGGAAAGAAGCAGACATGTTGACTCCCTGCTCTTGACTGTGTAGAAGTAACGCTGTAGACAGATTTCTCTAATTTCTTTTTTTTATTCCTAAGAATTATGGTGTGAGTTCTGCATCCTGATGAAACTTCTGGACTAATTATTTCACACTGAGTTGCTAAAGTCAATTAAAAACAGTGGGCAGAGAAAAATACTTTGAGAACAGAAGATGTTCTTCTCAACTTGAGAGCTGCTTCCCAAAGTAGAGCAGCATCATCATGAGGTTTTCTGCTCACCTGCAAGCATCAACTGGGGCTTGAGGTTCTTGGAAACTTGCATGAACTGATGATGAGAGACAAAGCAAGCCCCCCCCAAAAATCACTGAGAAGATTTTAAGTAATCAGGTTTAAAATATTGGCTGTGCATCATGTGTGTTTTCCAGCAGCTGTTAGCAGTGTAGCTGACTTAATAGAATCATAGAATGGTTTGGAAGGGACCTCAAAGACCATTCTGTTCCATCCCCTCTGCCGTGGGCAGAGATACCTTCCACCAGACCAGGTTGCCCAGGGCCCCACTCAACCTGGCTTTGAACACTTCCACGGATGGGGCACCCACAGCTTCTCTGGGCAAGCTGTTCCAGTGCCTCACCGCCCTCACAATAAAGAATTTCTTTCTAATAGCTAATCTAAACTCATTGTCTTTCAGGGTAAAAAGCCACCACCCCTTGTCTTATCACTACATGTCCTTGTAAAAAGTCTGTCTCCCTCTCTCTTGTAGGCTCCCTTTAGGTATTTCTGGGTAATGTGTAGAGAAGTTAAATCCAAATACGCCCCAAAATTCTTCCTGGAGTGTATTCTGAAGTCCTTATAAGGTGAAAAAGTTCAGCTTAGGTAATCCAGGAGTCTGTGCTGCCAGTTTTTATTATTGTTGTCCCTGGTGACTCTTTCAATTACAGGATTGCTGTTGCTACTCTAGCATTGTATTTATCACCATCGTAGGGTGCTCTGTAGACATTGCATTAAATAATATAATGGTAGCCAACAAACACCTTTCCCCAGAGGGTTAGTGGTTTTGAACAAACAAACTAACTAAAGTGGGGAAAAAACCAGCATATATAAAGATTTATCCAGGGCAACAGTCCCAAACATAGACCTTTCTCTCCCTTTCTATAGTGCAAAAAAGCTATTCACATGTCTTCTGAGAAGATGCAGGGGGCGGGTAATCATATATTTTGTGAATGAGATAACAATTCCTATTAATGAACCATTCAAAGGAAGTGGCTGTGAGAACTTTCTCTGTGCTGGTGTGCCTGATTTAGGAAGCTGTGGGTAGAAGAATGAGAAGCTTCTTATAGGTTTCACATAATTTGAGAAAAGTTTTGGATGCTTGTTGTTCCTAGTACCCTTAAGTAGTAGTCAAAGTATGAATATAGACCATTATTTTCCTTAGTTTTCCTATGAAGGAAGCATGGGATTTTTCGCTTGAACCTGGAGCTGCACAGGAAGGGTCCTCAGAAGTTAAAAACGTTAGAAGCAGAGAAACAATAAAAGTTTGGGTCTGCCACACCTCACTTTTCCCCTGTGCAGATCACTCACTACAGAGAGCACAGTTCAGTGTGGCTGTATGGAGCTGTGACTATGTCAGACGTCACTGCCAGCCCTACCTGTGGGGTTCACTTTGGGCTGAGTCACTGCTGAAATTACAGTGGCCTCTGGACTGCTGGAGGAAGCACCTGCCTCCCACAGCCCAGACTGGCTCTGCAAAACAGAACAAACCATGAGGCTGGAGGGCAGGAGTCAAGGGTGAGAATAGTTCCATGAAATAAGAAAGAGTTTTGAAATCACACAAATCAGGAGAGAAAGCAGAGAATAACACAGGGAAAGAAAAAGTGAAATTGAGATTTTCCCAGAGTTTAGTTCTCAAGTATCTATTTCTTGATTTTTTTTTTGTTTTGAAATGTCATGTGAACTTCTTTACACAAGTTTGTGTTACCTGAATGTTAACTGTATTGATTTGAATGTGCTTATATAAATCATGAAGATACCAGCAGGCTGGTGCCTGGCTCTCCTGGAGGAGCCCACAGGAGATGAGCCACCTCAGCAGGCTGTCATGATCCGCTAGTACAAGGGGAGTCGTGATGGTTCCTTAACCGATCTCAGAGTGCAAAAAACAACTCAGAGGGGATTTCAGTATTAATCAAAACAAATGCTCCTTTCTTGAGTGCCCACAGCAAATGCAATAGAAGGATTTAGAAAGGAAATAAAGGAGAGAGAGAGAGAGAGAGAGAGAGAGGAGAGGGGTATAGCTACCAACGGAGAGACAAAATCTTTGTGGTCCGGCCAATAGATCTGCCTTGTCACATCGGGGAGAATCTCAAAGTCTTAGTTGACTCAAGGGTCTTTTATAGTCCTCTACTGAGGGGGGAACAGGTAAAGACAATGGACTGAAACCACTGAGGGGGAACAGGTAAAGACAGTGAAGAGTAAATATATTGAAAATGTGTACAGACGGTCTCTTGGCTGTGAGCAAGACCCATTGTTTTCTTGGTCCAGTGAACATATCTGCAGGCAGCATTTGGCAGACATCTCGCTTCAGTCTGGCCAGTGCCCCTGTATCAGAATTATTAGGGTCTCAGTCTCGGTCCTTGGGAGGGAGCTTCAATCTCCGTCCATCATGATAGTCATGAGGCAGATGAGCGATTTTCCATGGGGGATCACCAAAGTTACCCCAGAAAGTTCATTTGGCCAAGAGGTGGGGAAATTCATGGGCTAATGTGATGAGAGGGTATCAAGCGACCCTTGCCAGGCCCTGCTGGAAGCAGTGTACCATGGTGGCACTGCAAACACAGCTGCAAACAATCACTTGGCAAGCATCCACCTCACCAGGCCAGAACTCCTGTCAGGGTCTTCAGGGTCTTGGTCTCTGTCTTTGCAACAATCATGAGGCAAATGAGGGAAACTTCAGACTGCCTCACACAGGCCCAGAGCAAACAACCTGAGAAGGGTGTAATCTTGCCTGCCTGATCAGAGGTTCAAGACAGAGGGCGTATGCCAAAGGCTGCTGGTTGCAAGACTGTGTGATGAATGTATCTCTTGACTTTCTCTGTGGAACTTGATGAAGAGACACATTGTAGCTCTTGATCCAAGAGTTGATAATAGTGAAATTATCCATGTCAACTGGCTGCAATCCAGAGGAGGAGAGGAAAGGAAAAGATCCTGTGATGATGTAAAACCCTGTCTTGGTTTTGGCCAGGATAGTTAATTTTCTTCCTACTAGACGGTACAGTGCTGTGGCTTGGATTTACAATGAGAATAGTGATAATAACACACTGATTTTTGTTGTTGGTGAGTAGAATTTACTCTAAGTCAAGGACACTTCAGCTTCTCAGCTGACTCACACTGGCCAAAAAGATATTCCACACCATATAGAGTTGTGCTTGGTATATAAGAACAGAGAAAAACCAGTACAACATAGGCAACAAATGCTGTTTCAGTGGCTCCAAACTAAGATTTCAAATGAATGTGGAAGTTTGTCTTTCCTTTTCTGCCTCTGTACAGGAAAGCTCCAGGGGAGCTGTGCAAGAAATGTTTTTCTGATGGAGGCTTATTCAAGAGATTACATTGCCTGGGGTAGGATGAAAGACTCATAAAATCAAGATATTTTAGACCATGGAGGACCAAAGTGAAATTGACTCCAGAGATAGAGGGGAGGCTTCTTGTGTACTTTACAGGTTGTCTTGAAAGACAGCCCTTTTGGCTTGGAGATACGAAGACATAGGAAAGAAATGGGGTACGTGCTGTGGGTGAGAAGGCACAGCAGCAAAGGGAGTTTCAGAAGGGCAATGGGACTACACCAGTGGATGCTGCTTCCTTTTTTGTAAGATTCCTTCCTGCAGTATAATGAATTAGACATAAGAGATATTTAGAAATCAAACTTTAGCAGAGACCTGAGATTTCCAGGTAATACATTGCAGCAGAAACAAACTCTGTGAGGGAGTGCCAGCACAAGTGAGACGTCCACTGAGGTTATCAAGACAAAGTTGTGCACACTGTTCCAGCAGATTCAGGGGAAGTTACACAAAGGCTGTGATTTACCCTGGCACATGCAAAGTCCTCATTGTGCCTTATTCTTAAATGTAAAATGTCTCAGGGGAGAGGAAAGAAAGGAAATTCCATGCTTTACTTTGCAGGTCAAAGAAACTACCATAGCTTGCCCTAAGGAAACTTGCAGCAAAGGCTTGGCTGCACTGAAATTAGTGGCAAACTCACATGATTTTGTACTGCTTCACATCTGATGTTTTTTTCTTGGCAATTAACCTCTCTGACTTCTGTCACACCTTGAATCTTGCTCATGACTGCATGTCTGTTGCCTCCAAACTGGAAAGTGCTTTTTGTGGGCCAATACATTCATTGCAACCACCTCCTTCCTCTCTCTTGCTTATTCTTCTTGCCTCCTGTTATGTCCCTTTTCCCAGAGAGAAATTACAGTTGCACATTGTGCTTTTCCCCTTTTGCAAATATGCATTTATTTTCCAGATGTCAATACTCAGGTGCACATGGTAGTTCTAGGTGGGATCTGAAACTCTAAGAAGGTGATCCACCTCTTCTTGGAGTTGGGGTCTGACCTAAAAGAAGCCTTGAGACCACTCTGAGAGCCATTGTATGGTGGCTGTTGCTGTCATGGAAGAATTTTCTGGAAGTTTTTGTAAAAGATGATCTAGAGCCATATTCAGATTTACTCCTTGGTTTCCAGCTCTGCAGCTCTGCGGCCTTTGTGAGATGGGATGGGGAGCAAAGGCTCACCCTAAAAGCCTGCTAATCTAAACCTCATCTGAAACAAATGCATTCCGTTGAAAAGGCTTGTCATTTTATATCCAGTCACTGGTGCTGGCTCTTCCTTTGCACACAACTGTCTCATCTTGTTATGCATGCCTATGTACATTTAAGAGGTCACATACTAAGAACTGGCATAATTTGGTTTTGCATTTGACCTGCAAGGTTACACTCTTTGTTGCCCCCATAGGCTGTATTTCCTGGGATTTGGGAGGAATTTTGCAATAAAGTACTTACTGCAACTACAAACTTTCTGTGTGTCTTGCCATCCTCCTTTCCCAAGTGCCTGTCCCGCAGCTGCCTGGCAGGTGCTGCCCTTTGCCCTGCAGCAGTTTTCTCTCTGCCCTCACTCAAGGGCAGTGTGTGTCTCACTGCTCCTTTTCTCCCTTCCCTCTTCCATTTTGCTAGGGGGTCTGATGTGTCCCAAAGTGTCCAGTTGTCCCCTGTTCCAGTTGGCTTTTTGGGGTGCATTTAAGGCTTGCCAGGAGACAAGCAGAACTCAGGTAGGTAGTGGAGATGTGGCACAGTGGAGTACTAAGGCTTGCAGTGTAATCTGCACAATTGCAGAAGTGGCCCAGGCTGCCAAAAAGGTACTGGCCATTCTTAATCTCACTGTCTTGTCAGGAGAGGACATCAAACCCACTCCAATTCACATCAATAGGTGCCTCTGGCTTTTCTTGCCGTGTTTGAACTCAGCACACTCAGCAATGATGGAAGTTACAGAATGCCCAAGAACATCAGCTTGATCATTGGAGAATTGCTTCTGTGAGGCCTTCTGCCTCAATGGCTCTCAGTCAGCCTCCATTACTTAAGGTATCCAGGGCCTTTCCAGACACCCTTTGGTTTTAAAGGAGCAGTAAGAACTTAATGTATATGGATAATGGGTCTCAAAAGGACATGCTGGATGTATTAGAATAAATGCTTTCTGTTAGCAAAGTTTTCACAGAAGGCATTCCTATGGTCTTCCTCTTGTATCCTACAACTAGACTGTTTGCAACAGATGTGTAGGATGCTCAGGCACTAAGAATGCCTTTTCCTTGGCTGTGTTAACCTTCCATGTCTTGTTTCTAAGAGTCATCTTTTTCCTACATTGTAAGCTCTGATGCTTGCTGGCATTACTAAATTCACCAAGGCCAGGTTTGCAGTTCTGCAGCTTGCAGAACTTCCCAAAAGCAGCAGACCCATATACAGCAGTACAAAGGGATCTTTCTTAATTCTCTTCTTTGTTCCAATTCCCAAACTACACCCCAGCAAGCCCAGTGCACATTGCCTGGTGTTTCCTAATAAAAAACAGCTTAGGTTTATAACTGCAAATGGTCTTTACGTGATGGTATAGTCATGGTGTCCCCTTACATGATGGTACAGTGGTAATGTCTCCTACCATGAGACTTAGACTTTCAGAAGAGCTGACCTGTAAATAAGCTCTTTTGGATGAAGTGCTCAGTGCTGAAAGCTAAGTCTGCTACTGTTGTAAGCCCCAGAGCACAAAGTGTCTTTGGTGGCAGCAAACTCAAGTTCATATACTAAAAGGTTGTTCTTAAAATCTCCAAACTTTCTGCATTATTTTATTATTATGTTGGTTTAAATTGTATGTTATGTGATGGCTGGCTAGGAATTATCTGAGTTGTGAGTATGAGCTTGTCAAAATGCATCAATTCATCTTTTGCTAGACAAGAAGGAAGTGACATAGCAGCCATCAAAAAAACTCCCAAACCTGTCCTTGCAGAGTGTCCTTAAAAGAACCCTTTTCAAAATACAAAAATGTGGTTTCTATTCATGCAAAGAATTTCCTTTTCCTTTCCTCCTCACAAAGGTGTTCATTATGTTTGAGTGTGCCCAGGTTGATTCTGTGCTGGGCTCCTTTTGTTGCCAAATAAATACCTATCTTGTCCTCAGTAACAAAGATTCAATTTGAGAATATTTTTATTGATGTACGTGTTCCAAATCCCTTCACCCTACATGGGATGTTAATGCATTTATAGGGATACGTGGCTTTTCTCTGGATTTCCATTCATTAAGTAAAAGCTGAGCCTGACTTTGAAGATATTCCAGACTCATTTCTGGTGGCAACCATCACGCTTGGCAAGAGTTAAATTACCACCTTGTTGATGAAGGCAGATATCACCCACTAATCTTGACTGGACACACAACAACCCATGAAATGTGGTCCCTTCAGTTAATTTTCTTGAAAAAAGAAGCAATGGAAAAATTTTACTTTTTCTTGTCTTATGGATCTGCTTCAGAAGAGGGCCACACTGTGACTGAGAATGCCAAGTCTAACTCCTGTGAACAGGAGCAACTTCTCATAAGGTGTTCTGCCAAACAAACTCTTCTAATTCTTTTGGTCTTATAGAATGCTGTCTGAAAATAGAATTAATTTTATGCAAACATAAATAAAATCATGAAAGGAAATGAACAGGATATTAAAATGCTCTTGAAAGTCCTAGAATTCCAATGGAGAAGATAAAAGAGTCAGTTTATATATGGTGTTAAAGAGACCATTATTTCCCTTTTTATTATTTTCTTTTATATCTACTACAGTTCATGCTCTTTTCTCTGGAAAATATTTTGGATATGAAATTGAGGAGAAAAACCTTTGTCTAGTTTCAGAACAGCCAACCAAACAGACAAACTTGTTTCTCTGCTTCTTTTTGCAACACATCTTGAAATGAAAATGTAAGCAAATGAAAGCGAGAGGAGTTTAAATAAAAATTAATTTTTAAACATTTTCCTTTGGATCTACAAAGAGAGGGGAGGCTGCTTCTTTGTAAGGAAAATGTTGCTTTTATCCTCCTTTCAGTTTTTGAAGGGGAAGGTCTTTGTAGCATTTACCACACAGGAGGGATTTATTGCCCAGAGCCGAGCACAACTGAGAAAATAATTTTGACCTGATACATAGAAGTAATGTCTAGACAGAGAGCATTGAAGTGCTCAAGGGGAAACTCAGAGTAGGAGCCAGTTATGACAAATTGAGCTTTTGAAGTGACAAATAGAAGCAAATATGTAAAAACCTGAAGATTTCATAAAGTAAATGTGAGATTTGCTGCTGACCTAAATGAAACTGGAAGACAGGACAAGATAAATGAGAATGTATTTGTTTCTGCTGCTCTCCTCTTCTAAACAGGAGCCAGAGCAGTTGCTGACGGGGCCATGCTATGCAACCAGAAAGGTGAAACCACCTTTTTCATTTGGGTTGGGTTTCTAAACAAACCCAAGACTTCCTTTTACCTGGTCCAGGTGGAAATCTGGATTGATCTCAAAAGAATTTTCATTAGGATGACCTAGAGGTTAATGAGCTGCTTTGTGTGGGCAAGTATTGTAATTAACTGGGCTGAGCTCTGCAGGCAGCTGAAGGGAGCTGTATTTGTGAGGTCCTGAATACATCATATTTGGGGGCATTTTGCCTTAGCAAAGCTAAATGCTTATTTGATGGAATTATGGGTTGTAAAGACATCAAAGTGTCACCTGCTTCTGCAGGAATAGAACTGAAGAGTGATTTCAGATTATCTGTGCTTCTGAAATGTTAGAAGTGGAAATCTGATATTGGGATGAGAATTTTGATTACAGAATAGAATTATTGAAGGGAAAGACCAATTGCCAATTTTCATTTGCACCCCCACAAAATATCCTGGGTTCTTGATCTGTATCAAAGCATTCAGCCTTTCTCTCTGCCAATCCACTAAAGATCCTGTGGCATTGAAATTGACTCCAGAGTCACAAACTAAAGAAAGTTTTACTTAAATACTGGAGTTTTCTTGACTAGAGAACATTAAAAAAATGAGGAAAGAGCAGGGGGTTGTTTATATTTAAATAAGCACAGCAAATAGGAACTTTCTTTTCTTTCTTTCTCTAGCCTCTGATGGTTTTGTTGTTATTTTTTTTTTAACTAGGAAATCTGAATGTTTATCAAGGCAAATAATAAATCCTCACAATCTTAATTAAAATGGCAACAAGAAGCATGCAATAGATGCTGTTCTTCTCAAATTTCTTTGAGACCACATTTTTCCTGCTGCTGTGTGGTACAAAAATGATTTAATTTTGAACAGCAATAAATTATTGAAGTTCTTAGATTTATTGAATTTCAATAAATTATTGAAATTATTGAGTTCTGAGATATCAGCTTTAAGACTATATGAATGTATTCTACATGGTGGAATATCTTGCACCAAAGGTTTTTGGCCCCTTTACTTTGGAGGGAACTGGAGCAGCAAAGGAAGAGCATGCGTCTGGAAGTGTTAGGTGATCCGGTGCAACATCCTGTAATAACATCCTATTATGCTTGTCTGAAATGATTTGATCTCTCTTATTTTGGGGGGCTGGGGAGGTGGGGGGAGTGAAATAGATGTCAAGAAATTATCTTCCTTCATTTATTAGGCCAAATGACTCTGGAAGACGTAGCTTAGTCCAAAACCTGGATTGACTGACACTAAATGACTGCTATGATGCTCACAGTCAATGACCTTGAGTTACACATCACTTAAAGCATGGCAATAGTTTTAACAGAACCAGTTTCCTGCTCACACTCTCCCATGCTGACTTTCAAGAGAATGACTCCATCATGTATCACAGGACAGGAAATGGCCATAAACATGGCAGAAGAGAAGATGGTGTTATTGCAGGCTTTCACATTTTTGGTATGTTTCATTTTCTTTGGCTGTAAAAAGGACACTTTAGATTTAATCTCTGAAAGTAGGTTTGTAGAAAGTAGAAAATGGGGGTATGGGGCATGAGAACTACACAAGGGGAATGTCTGAGAATAAATCTAAAATGGAAATGTTTGCAATGTTTTGCTTAGAGCACAATCAACATAACCAGAACATGATATTGCCTGTTGCAAGAGTATGTAAATTACTTGGCCAGTGCAATGCACTGTACTGATCTATTGTTGTTCTTGGGTTGTAGCTAGAGTCCTGTATCAGAAGTGATGAGAGATAAGAAGGAATGACCTGAGAGACTTCTAAAAAAAGCTTTTCTAAAAGTGTGCTACTTTTGGACAAAAATGATTTGTACAGGTCTAGGTAACAATCCATGAAGGCTGATCTGATCCAACCAGAATTACAGGGTTACAGACATGATAAAAACACAATTTGCAAGCAAGATATGAATGCCTAACAAAATATATGTGATAAGATTTGATAGCAGTAGCATTAAAGT
Source organism: Camarhynchus parvulus (assembly GCF_901933205.1). NCBI lineage: Eukaryota > Metazoa > Chordata > Aves > Passeriformes > Thraupidae > Camarhynchus > Camarhynchus parvulus. The sequence goes on from NC_044572.1 coordinate 67,868,857, forward strand.
ATTCCTTGCTTCCTTTTGAACCAAGTGGTAAATGTTTATCATGTCTGAGCTCTATCACTGATCCTTCGTGTATGACAGAGCATGCCCACACAGCCACATGATGCTGCGTAGGCACAGCAATCCGTTGTCAGGAGGCATTGCTTGGGAAAGTGTTCACTTCAAGCATAATGAAAGTGAAATTTCTCCTAAATGCAGTTGTGAGCTGCAATTACATCATTCTTTGGACTGTATGCAAGGGGTTGCCAGCAAATACACTGTAGGTTTTCTGCTTTCCACCAGGACAAGAAAACCATCTCCTTCTTTTTTTGATTTCTTTTGTCTTCCTTTATATGCGATATGGGGTTTTTTCTAGTGAAACAAGATTTCACTTTTAAAATGTTTTTTGTTTTTCTGAGGTTTTTTCTGTTGTCGATTGTTAGTAAAATTCACACTGGAAACATTACAAGAAAGGGAAAAATTAAATCCTTCAAGTGCTAATAGTTCCTTCTTACATATGTGAGGATGTATATACAATGTAAACATACAATTTTTAACTTTTGTCTTAGACAGTTGTTTGTGATCATTTGCCTTCTTTACCGCTATTACACTAGATTTTTTTCTGCTACATCTTTATTTCTGGCATATCTTTCCCTGTCTAGAAGGATATGTTGGAGACACACAGCACTATCCTGAGAAGCCTGCAGTCTGTATATGTAATAAATTTTTCATCAGCCCCATTTATAACTTTAGTCATAGTGAATAATATCACATTTTCTCTGAAGTAAAAAGTTCAATTATCCTTCTGTTTTACAAGGAAAGCTTTGTAAACCTCTTGTAATTACAGGCTGCTAAATATTATCTAGCATTGAAATTTATTCTACTTGAACATTCAGAAATTATTTTCATCTTTATTGAAAATTCCTGAATTATTTACTTAACTAAAGACTTGAATGCTTAATTGTGAGTGAAGCAAAGGAAAAGAAGACATTTTCACCCAAAGATTTTCCTTTTAAATGTGGGAATTGTGTATAATTTCACACCAACACTTAAAACGAGGCCTACACTAGTATAAACACAGGTTCATGCCCATGGAGCAGAATTCTAAGTGTGAAACCTTATAGTAGAGCCTTTGACAAATTCAGAAAACTAGAATTTTATCCTGAGACTTTACCACCTCTTTCATGGTCATGACCATTTCAACTTTAAAACTCACAGAAGCTTGAGCTTTTTATTCCCCTTTATTTTGAATGATGGAGCATAATTACAGTTCCTGTGCTCCACATTCAATTTTTTCTATTTTGCAGCAGTGCTAAGACTTCAAAGCAGAGAAGACTCATGGGCAGGACTTTTTACCACAGAACTGCTGAAGAAAATGCCAATTTTTGAAAGGCTGGTTTCTGAAAAGGCATTATAATACTTCAATATTTTATTCTGCAGTTTGTAGTTAAAGCTCTAATCCTCCTACAAATTCCCCAAAGCATTTTTCTTGCAGGGTGGAGGGGTTTCATTCTGGAATGCTTTTTAAAATACAGATGTGTATGAAGGAGTATTTAAACTTGCATAACCCAAGCAGGAATGGGAATTAATTTGAAAACAGAGTGTAGCATTTCAAAGCATGGAATGAGGTAAGTTTTCAGCACTGAACTTACTCATCAACCCTGTAAGTTGCCATATAGATGATCTTTCCAGATCCAAAACCTTTAAATGAGCCCAGGATCCAGTTAAAAACTCTTCTTAATGTGGAAGCTGATCCTGCATATCTTTCACAAGTTTGTCATCAGCAATCTAGACCATGATGAAGAATAAAGCCAGGCCCATGGGTTTGGATGTTAAAGGAGCTCATGGAGCAGGATGAGCTGCACATGGTTTCCAACTCCGTTTGTTTGGGTGGGAAGGTAGTACCATGTTTGGCTCTTTGAAGGGACACAGAGCAAGTACTCTGGACATCTAGTGCACAACCCCATACAGCTGAGAGGACTTTACAAGTCCTTGTGTAGGTGGTGGGGAGAAGCCTATCCTCTCAGGTTTCACAGCCTTCTTTGGCCAGCTTATGGGACACATAAATCTAGGAGCTGAGAGTGTTATGGAGCTTCCCACATATGCCAACAAAAGGTGATACACACTGCTTGTTTTCTTTTGCTGCCTTTTCATTCTTCTTAAGCAATACATAAATTGATTGCTTGTTTTCCTTGTACAGTTGTTTATGCTGAGATTCAGCTATTCAACTATAGTGTAGATTCAGAAGAATTTCTTTCTTGGGGAGTTGTTCAGACTTGGGCCAGTGTAAACAAGGTAAGAATCTCCCTGGACAACACTAGTGGATTTAGTCTGGTTTTATATTTGTAGAGCAGATGTTTTCTTGGAAGAAATGGGCAGAAGTTCTATTTCAAAAGCTTCAACAGCAGTTAAGCTTTGATAATACACTCTCTTCTTTGCTTTGTTATGAATACCTGTGGGAAGAAAGGAAAGGGTTTCTTTCTTCTGAATCCCAAATACATTAATCTCTGAAGTGACTGGTCAGGACAAAGTTGAAGTGTCAGATCATGATATCTGAAGTAGATTTTAGCATAATTGCTCAATATTACACGTTGTTGAGGAAGGTGGTGGAGGGTTGGTTTTGGTTTTGTACATTGCGTCTGTTAAACCCCGCTTCCTAAAACTTTTCAGCTCTTTTGTGGCAAAGAGTGAGTTGTTTTATTTTAAACTTTTTTGGTACATACCTTGCAAAGGTTATTTCTTATTAATTTGTTGCAAAAAACCATTTTGGTTAGAAGGGACCTCAGGAGGTCTGTAATTCAACCTCCTTCCCAAAGCAGAATTAGCAATGAGATCAGCCCATATTGCTCAAGGCTTTAGGCAGCCAGGTCCTGAAATCCCCCAAGGACTGAGATTGCACAACCTTTTGGAAACTGAGCCGCTGCCTGACTGTCCCAATGGGGAGTTTCCCCCTTCTATCCCTGTTTAGATTTGTGGTCGCTGTCTCTCTGCTATGCACCTCCCTTCTTATCTCTTCTCAAAAGTGCGGGATGTCCATTCTCAGGTACACAAAGCCTGAACAAGTCATAGTCCACCGATGTTTCCCCACAGACCTGTGTAACAACTTCTGCCCCTCCTGGACTTTTCCTGTCTGACCCTACATGTTTTCACCCCTGGGGCCAGAACTGGATGCCATATTCTAGATGCACTCTCATGAATGCCAAGTAAAAGGAAATAATTTGTGATCTGTTGCCACCACCCTGAGCTCCTTCTCAGCAGCACTGCTCCACAGCCAGCACTGAAATCAGGGATTTTTACTCAGACTATTCCTCCCTGGAGCAAAAGCAAGCCCTTGAGCTTTCTGAAGACCGTCTCTTAATGAGTCAAAAGCTCAGGGACCCTTTCTGAGCACAAGAAACCTGCAACCTAATTGTCATGAATTACTTCCAGGAGCCCTTCTTCTCCTTGGGAACAGAAAGTTGGTAATGATGTGTCTGTTAAACCCAAGCACTCAGGTAACGATCTCTGTGCGAGACAGATATGCACAACAAGGGTTTCTACACCACACTGTGTTTCTTGAATCCTACTAGGGAAAGCAAAGCAAAGCATTGCTTCTATTTCTAAAATCATCATTATTTGTTAAAGGCACTCTTACTTTTCAGAAATACCATGGTGCTATTAAAAAGGCAAAAAGTACAGCAAAAAATGCCCTTTAATTAGTTATGCAGAGATGAACTCTCAATTCTGTAACTGCTGTCTGTGCTTTATTTTGAAGGAGCAGGAAGGCTGCCTGAAAAGGAATAAAGAAGAATGAAAGTCTGAATTCTGAGCTCAGTTACGCCAGCTAGTATGTAGTGCAGCTTGGATCCAAATCTGTTTTAGGAAGGACTTTAAGATTTAGCTTGTTAAATCTGTACAAAATGAATTACTGCCACAAAGGAAGAAAGCAAGCCTTGTGGTGGTAGGACAAAAAGGGTTTTATTCCAGATTCTTCACAGAATTTCCTTGGTAGTCTTGACATTTTTAGCCTGTGCAACTTGGTCAAGCTTGAGTGCCTGTGGGTGGGCACCAGACATGCATATGCAGGGATGTTTATAGTAAGCAACCTGATTTTGAGAGAGTTTGATCATCAAACCTTCTAGTTTGATGTGTTCTACTTGGCCTTCCAATTCATCTGATGTGCTGTGGTCTGACTGGATGTCCCCAAGTAAGCAGCTGATGCTTGCACAACCACATCTGTGCTTCACCCTTTCTTGCAGGAAAGGACTGATTCAATGCATGGTTCTGCCTTAAAGCCAAGCAAGAAGGATTTGGCCCTCCAGTCCTGTTTACTGTTTTCCAAATTGTTTTTTTCAGTTTCTGAATCAGTGGACACAGGGGATATCTTGGATTTTCTGAGTCCTGAGTGGGAGACTCAACTGAGTGTCAGCAATCTGAGAGAAAAATAAAAGATGGCACTTTATATTCTCAATGAGTTCAGCCTCAAATCTACTAAATTTTTTATGTCCCTTGGCATCTGAGGAAATTGAGCATGTTTTGAAGAGGAAAACATTTATCAGGAAGGTCTCATCACATGAAAAGGAGCAAACTGGGAAGCATTATGTATTTTTAATAGTTTTGTACTGACAATGGTGGGAAGTGGGATGCAATGGCAACTTTGTATGTTTTATGTATTCTTATGTTTATTTCCCTCAGTCATGTGTTGGGGTCTCTTGTCTGGTAGTGGCAACCATGTGCAGGGGTAGCTACTCGGGCTCAGTCTTTCTTGCTGGACAACTTTGTCGTTGCTCCGGTAGGCAAAGAGTGGTTGCTTTTTCTGGGAAAATTAAGCCAACCTATTTGAGTACCAAATATGGCTTTGGAAAACTACTATGGGATAGATAACTTCTGGGTTTACACCGGAAGAAACTGCTTATCAGTTTTGAAGGTTGTAAAATATCATTGAGAGGGATGTTAAGAATAATTACTCTAGGGCCAGCCAGTCTTGCCCTCTTGAGTGTTATGGCATCACCAACCCTTGGAACTAAATGGAGAATAAAAAAATGCACTGTTGGTGAAAAATGAGCTCTTCTGTTTTAAAACACACTGTACTTGAGTTGTACTGTGGTAAATTTCTCTGCAGACCTTCTATCCATCTAGTTTGCTTTTTAGAGGAAGATAAATCCTGCTAGCAATTGCTAGAGAAGCTAGAAGATAAATTAGTGTGTGATTTTCAGCACTTAGCACTACTAATACTTCTCTGCTGTAACAGTTATGTGTGCTGTTACATACTGTCACTTCTCAGTAGAAGACAGCAATGCAAACACATATTTTAACAAGTCTCTGCTGCAGCACCATTGATTGTAGCCAGCTATTGTTCTCCTGAATCCTGCCTAAGACAGGGAGTGAGAAGCTTCCTGGGATTTTAGGCCCAGACCTTTTTGACAGGAAGCCAGGGAACAATTAAGAGGCATTGAATCTCTTCCCCCACACACATGCACTTTTTAAAATTGCAAACTGTGGAGAAGAGGAAGTCAGAAGAATTTCCCTTGCTTTACTCAGGTGCTGTGCAAGGGGCTGGCTGTATGTAACATAGTTACGTTCTGAACTGCTTTGTAGACAAGGCTTTTTCTGGCATGGGGTGATATCAAGCCATCTAAAGGGAGAAGTTGCTCAACTTTTCACTCAAAAGGAGGTGACATTTGTGAGCTGTGGCAAGGCAGGAACAAAAGCTTGCTGCTGCCCCACCTGCCAGGACAGGCTTGCATCCGTCCATCACCTATTGGAAAGCACAGGAGCGGCAGCTCCCCACAAGCAGATGGCTGATACTTATGCTGTTTCTCCTTTGTGCTCTTTGCTTCCTTTCAAGATTGGAGGATACAAGGCCCCAGTATTGATTTTTCTGTGCAGCTAAAAAGACATGAAAACTGCTGTGCTTTTCAGGGCTTAGTCTGTCAGTTTTCTTATTCCCTGTAGGTCTTCCCAAGGTCTCTCATCTCTTTTTCATCTCTGCAGATGCCTCTGTCTTCACTAGATCCTTCCTGGTGATTCTTTTGAAAGAGGAATAGAAACCTGAAATTCTGGTCCCATTGAAACATTTTGCTGTAAAGCTCCAATGCCGTGCCTGATTTTGCATGGGCTTCATTGGCTTCTGTGTTTAATTGTGCTGACACATAGCTGTACATGGGAGTGATCAGAGCTCTCTGTGCTTTGCACCAGTGAATCTGTGCTGGTGGAGCTACTTCAATATAAAATTTTCAGAAAAACTTTCAAGTTCATGGGGAATATCTTCAGGGATGAGTGAAAAGGTGTCCTTCACTGTGTTTAGTCCTAACAAAGACTAAGTTACACCTCTATTCCCATCCAGCCCCCCAAGCTGAATTATTAGAAATTTCTTGGAACAACCAACAAATGTTGCTTCACATTTGGAACCCTGTCAACAAACAGTATCCTTACAATACTAATAGTGCCTTTAATTACAGGTCTCTTTGTTCACTGCACAAGCAGCATTATGAGGTTTTGATCACAAATGTTAAAAGAAAGCAATTTAAAAGAAAAAAAAAACAAACCAACAGCTCCTCACAGAATCATTACCTGTCCTAGTTGAAATACAGAGATGATACAAAGCAGCACACTCCATTTTTAGAAGGCTTCAAACTTGTATTATTTCATGCATGCTTTTTATACATCCTTACAAAACTCATAGGTTTACACTTTACTCATTGGTCAGGAAAGACAAACAAAATGCTGATTGGAATAGGAAGTTGCAGGTTTCTCTTATTTATCCTTCTTTCTTTCTTGGTTCCTATGTCAACAGCCAATTTCCTTGGTAGGAAATTCTTTCAGGGGTAAACATGCATCCTTTTATCAAACTTCTCTCTGGCTCACAGAAGTTGCTGTAAAATGTCTTCCACAATTACCTATTTTTTAATAAACAGAAGATACACTGGCAATATACATTGGCAAATGAGTTTGCAAAAGCAAATACAAGTCAAAAAAAAAGGCACATAATAGTGGCACTTAGCTAACTGTGCATACCTCTCATTTAATCCTATTTTTAGTAGCTCTAACTGCAGCAGTCACCACAAGATGACATAGGACTGGGATTTAGGTCAGACCTTTTTGACAGGAAGAATAGGATCCTCATTATACAGGAAGTTCACCAAAGATTAGGAGGAAAAAAATAGTACTAGTTTGGCAGCTACAAGTAACCATTCTAGGCAGTTTTTGTCACCTCATCTTGAGTTAGAGTAATAGGAAATAAGAAAACTGAGAAATCCAAGTGGTAGGAGTGGAAAAACAAGACTTAATATTTGTCAGGCAACAACTGAAGAGAAGCAACTTGATCAACAGGCTAGCCCACAGATGCATATTTTACCATATATTTAAGATAAGATTGTATTATCCTATCTCTTTGCCTTATATAATTAAATCACTGGATGTTAGTGATGGCACTGTTAGGTCTGGCATAAAATAAGAGTTTGGCACCAAGATAGTGTTCCCACCCAAAGAACCCCTTCTTCATACAGAGGTTCCCATCTGCAGAGTTTGTGAAAATGTCTTTCATAATTAGACACTGAATTGAGTAAAGTAAGGTTTTGAACCCTCATGGATAAATTCCCTACTAAACCTCTTCAGAAACGTTTTTCTTTTGTATTTAGATTAAGATTTCTTCTTCTGTTAACTTTTTATTCCAGTTAGACAATATGCATTTTCCATCAGAAGTTTGTGTTTCATCATTTGTTGCTTACTCATTGTATTGAATCTTTAATTTATTTAGGTCAAATTGTCTTTAACCACTCCCATTAAAAACTAGTTCTCCTTCAGGAAGGCTCCTTGAACTCCCTTCATGTCCACTTGATTTCTGGGATCACTGATTGTGTGTACAGCTGCCAACTTCTAGTACAATTAATTTCTATTTGCAGAAGTTTCACTGAAGCAGCAGAAGAGATGGTCTTGGACTAAGGGCTGTGTTGGGATCATATGGAGATGACAAGGGGTGAATTTTGCTGGGAAGGCCTAAAGAAAGCATGCATTGCATTTACAGTAATCCTGTAGTAGGATATTGCAGCAATTCCTGCTGCATAGCCCTCACTTTCAGCAGAAATTGAGAATTTGTACTTTTGACACTGACAGTGAAGACTCTTCCTCTCTCACAAGATGAATTGGGTTGGTGCCCATGTTGCATGGTTTGTTGGCTCTGACCCATGGGATATGACAGCGTTGTGTGCTGAAAACTGGATGCTTCTGTAGATTTTTTAGCTGGTCTAATTTGGAGCTCACTGCACTTGAAAATTAAGTTGGTGTCCAGGGGGATTAGCACTGGAATACAACAAGCCTTTACCTGCATGGTATGGAAATAAGAACAGGCACTGGCTTTGCATCCCAACTTCTCCCAAATAAAACAAACAACATATCATTAATGCTGAACCTGATAGGTTTTTGTACTGGAAGCATCTATGCAGTCAAGTCCAGAGTATTTTTAATATGGGGAGAGGTTGTTTTCCCAGCAATTTACACTAAAACCACTGTATGTCTTTTGCTTCATTCTTCATGTTTATCTGAGGCTTCACAGTGGGTTCAGTTGAGAGGCCTTAGTTGATGTTACAGAAGAATTAACACTCTCCTATGCAAACACACAAATTTTGTAGTTTTTTGTTTTAACTTCATTATATTGAAAGTGACAAGAGTCACTTTCCCAGATATTTCACAGTCACATTAGACATTGTCTTTATAAGAAGAAGGTGCTCTGCTACCTTTTGTGATCTTTTCCAGTGTATGTTAAGTGTACATGATCCCAAACCACATGGATGTTTAAAAGGTCTCTGGCCTCTATAAGGTGACAAATAATAATAAGGGCTTTAGGGAAAATATTCCTCATATTTCTGCTTGGAAGGGGAAAAAACCCATAAGGCCAACACAGTATTTTATTTAGAATGCTATAAAGGGAGATATCTTTTCTCATAGAGATAAAAAGCCTCAATTCACGCATGAGCTGATGAATATAGCACAATAGTCCCAACAGATTCACTACAAGCCCCGTCCTGAATAAAAAAAAAAAAGAAACAAAGAGGAAAGAGGCAGGGAAATGGTTACCTTCTTGGTCTTGGGAAGAGTTAAAAAATAGAGTGCTAGCAATATAAGGAAAAAGGGAAAAATAGTCACATATTATTCATGCTTCACTTGTGTTTGGTACATTCACACAGGCATATTACGCTTGAAAAGAATTCTGAAATGTAAAGAGAGACCTTCATTGTGTGGTTTTACTTTATTTTTTAAGGAAGAAGGGAATAGAACAAATGGACTCCCCACTCTGCTCTTTCTCAGAAGAAATCTCTTCTGCAGCTATTCTGATGAGAGCATAATTAACCTTGTTTTCATTAATGGGTCTTTCCTTTGTAGCTCAGATGACAAAAAATGGGAGAGAGCATGGGCCACCCTTGACGATCAAGGAACATCATAAAAACTGAGGCTGAGGTTGTTGTGCACAAACTGAACTTTCAAAGGTATGATGGGCTTGAATTCAATTCCCGTAATTATACTAATGATGCAGAACGTAGCCAGGCCAAAATAACTCAGGTAATTACTTAGCATATTGCTCCAGTTTCTGCAGTGGCAGTTATTGTTTACATCTCTAATTATGCTGTGTAGAGACATCAAATCACTCACGCTTGTTTTGACTTCAACTATTTGAAGCAGCAAACACCGATGAGCTGTGTCTTACGGATGCTGCCATGTGAATGAACGCAGTTCAGCAATACTTGTTTGTCAGGCTCAGGGTCCAATCCTGCATGTCTGTCATACTCAGAATTCCTGTTGCTGTGACTCCCTTATGTATTTCTTTCATTGAGAACTTCTCCTTGCCTTAAGCAGTTGTTGAAGAGCTCCTTATTCACATAGCTGAGTACTTTGTGTGCCCTTAATTTTAAGAGCATGAATAGCCTATTGCAGGTCAGCAGGACGGCTCAAATGTTTACAGGCGAGTTATCACTGGTTAAGACACAGAGTTTAAATCTAAAACAAGAGCAATTTCTTCTCCTGGGGTAGTGTAGCAAGAGCAAAGGAAGGACTCATTTCAATTACCAACAACAGCAGCAAAAAAATACCTCATTTGAAGTTGTTGTCCACTGCCTACCATTTTAAAACTGAGTGATTTTTCTTCACAGGAATGAGGGAAAAAAAAGAACATTAGAACAGTTCATTCTTAAAAAAAAAACCAAAAACAAAAAAGGATTTGTTAGTATGTGCAAATGGCTCTGTTGGACATATACACCTCTAGTGATCATATGCACTGTGATTGGTTTCCTTCCCCTGCAAAACAGTATGTTCTCTAAGGGCTGTATACAAATTCACATGCCAAATGCTACAAATACTTCAGACTTTAGGATGACCTCTTTCTGTAGTCCTAAGCAAGCTGCTTTCTCTTCTCTGCGTCTCAGTCTCCCCTTCTGCAGACACAGAATAACAATGCTCATCTATTTTAACACTTTAGGGCTTCCTATTTCAAAATGCAATACAAATTTGTGGTGTTAAGCTATTTGAAGGATCATTACAAACCATACTGAAGGCCAGCATTGTGGACCTTTTTATTGCCCAGATGGCTGATTGCACTAGGCTAAGAGTCTGAAAGCACAGATAAATTTTGTCTTGCATATTTTGATGTCAATGGTTTTCTTAGCAACCTGCAGGTATATTTACTTTATTTTGCTCTGCTAGAAACATAGTGAAGACATATTTTCTCTGTTGTCTCCAGGAAAAAGGCTCATAAAGGGTAAATTGTCCCACTAGAAATATTCTCCTATTAGATTAAGTTAGTTTACCCTTTGGCAGGAATATACCTAGCTTTCAACTGCAGTTACAGCTCCTTGAGCATTTATAATACACTTTTTAATGGAAGGAATTTCAGGCTATTCTATTAAATCCAATTCAATGTCAACTCTCAGGGAGAAGAAGGGGTCTTTCAAGCACTTTTTTACCCAGAAAGCATGTTACAGATTCTAAAAATAGGCTGTGCATACATTAATGCCTATATTATGAGGTAGCCAAAAGTGGAAAGATGTTGAGGACTTTCTAAACTCCCCTTGGCGCCGGGAGGGCTCACTACTTCACAGAATCCGCCTGAGGGAGAGGGAAGGAGAACAAAGTGAGAATACACAGTCCCAGCAGTGCCCTGGCTATGCATGCAAACATTTTGCAGTCAAAACTCCCCACAGGAGCATGAAAGGATGTTTCAGTCTGTAGCTCATTTAATCAAGGGCTCCCCCTCAACAGAGGTGTTCAGAAGGAATGGATCTTGTCCTGTGAACTAGAGGCTAAAACAGGAGAGGCTGCTTTGACTGTGGCTTGTACATCAAAAAAAACTCTTATAGCAGAATAGTGCATACTGGGGGAAAACAGAAAAAAAAAACCCTATGCCCACCCACCCCATGTTGTTTGCAGGTATTACAGAGGAGAGGGCTGCTTTTTAAAGGCCATCATTTCCTTCCACTGCTTGAGTAAGCATATAAAATTTCAATCCCTCTTGCTTTACGAATTATTTTGTTGGGCAATTGATGAAGATTTTTGTTGCTCCAGCACTGCACTGGCAACAAAGGCAAATGAGCTGAGCTTCTTTGCAAAGACTCCAGTCTCCTGTTTTAAGAAATCTGATAGCTGAGGATGGAAATGTTACCCTATTCTTCACTGCAGTGTTCAGGCCATCCACGTTCTCTGACAGAAAGATTTTAAAAAGGCACCAGACAAAAGCTGGCAGGTGACTCCAGACCTGGGAGTTGTGGTGGCCTTTTGACTTAAGCGACTTCAGGTACTGAATAGTAAAGAGCAACTCTTAATGGAGCCAGGCAGCTTGGATATAATTTTTGCTTCCTTGTGCAAAGGAGACCTTGTGCAACCAGAGAGCCTCTTAGCCCACAGCAGGCATTGTCACTCTCCTGCCCCTCCTGACTCTTTCCAGGGTGATGCACCAGAAGTTATTTTGACTGATATTTTAGATCAGCATTTTCCAATCCTTGAGTTTTGGTGGCAGTGTCCACTAAGGGAAATACTCCCTTGTCTGCCCCTGTCTGATTGTTCCTGCTCTGTACCTCAGAGGTTTTAAGCATGATCACCTGGCAGAGGTAATCACTGCGGTGCAGAAAACATAACTCTGACAGTGCTGCCGAAGCCAGGCTGCCTGCAGTTCACAGCCTGCCTCCATCCTTGAGTTCCAACTCATCTTTTCCATGAGAACCTTCACCTTTAGGTGTCCCTGTCCCAGAGACACTCACCTTGGTTTCAGGTGGAAATGCATGTTGGCTGTTTAGTGGCTGCCACTGTTACAGTAATCTGTTTCCTTTAAAGAGGTTAATGATCCAAACTGAAATCATGCAACCTGCCAGTTTCACTGCTCACATCATGCTCACATAAGATATGGCTCACTTATTCCTTATGGTGAAAATTTTCTTTATCCCTTGTTTGCAGTTCTCAACACTCCTTATTAGTTAATATAAAGCCTGCCAAAATGCCAAAAATGAGGACTTTAATTATGAAAATAGTAGAAAAGCCTCTTCCTCCCCTGAAAAGTATATAGTTCATGGATGTGGACAGAAAGAGGGTGAATCATCATGCCTCTGTGCTGAGGGTGTTGAAGCCACAATTTTAAAAAGGAGTTCTAAAATAACTTTGAAACAATGACAGGGAGAGATCTTCTTAGATATTTAGATGAAGTTCCTCCTAAATGTTGATGCAGTCTGGGAGATAGTAATTTTTGGGGACTATAGTGAGGGCAGAAGAAAGTGCTGCAGTGGACTGTAGGCTGTAGGACATGTGAAGAAAAATGTAGATAGTATAGAAATAGCCTTTAGAAGTCTTCAAAGCCTACTTTTATATGACAAAAGGCGAATATCCCTATAATTTCAACTACACTGATGAAGAAACCTGAAAAAGCAGGGCTGACATGCCACAGCACAAGGTTAGACCTACAAGCTCATTTGACTTCATTTGTGTTTCTAGCCCCAGTTCATAACCCAAATATAAGAGCCAAGACTTACCCGCCCTTGAGCTTCTTAAGCACCATGATTTGGCCCTGGCCTGTTTTCAAATCTAGGCAATTTTGCTGCATCATTTCAATTGTGTTTGCATTGGTTTGGTCAGAGCAACCTTTACAGGGCCTGAGTCCTTTCAGCAAGGTTATTAAGAGTATGTGGAAGGTACCCTGCATGGATTTTAAAAGAATGAAATCCTTTACAAGTTTGTGAAAGTAAAAGGCAAGACCATAAAATTGATAGGTTAAAATCAATCTAATAAATGGCCGAGCAAATGCATGCATTCCTATAACATTTTATGACTCCAGTGAGACAGTAAGATCACAAAAATGCAAGTGGATAAAACATAGGCTGTTGGCTCTTTATTCTCTAAAGTGCAATTGCCAGTAATGGCTTTTGTCTCAAAACTTAAAAATGGAAAATAGTAAAACTGCATGTCACACAAGAAGGAATAAAATGTATTTTAATAAAGCACATCTTTCTACTTTAAATAAAGTCAAGTAGATTTTTCTATTTTCTGCTGAGGAGCAACCATGGCACAGTCCATGCTGTATACATGTAAAAAACTTGTCAGATGTAAAGGCCCAGCTTCTCAGTATTTTTAAAAGTTCACAAGAGATACAAGTTGTACTCTGACAATAAAAAGAGCTAATAATAAAAGATACTTTCATCTGGAAGACGCCTATGTCCTTTGGAACTATCTGGCCTTCCTCAACATCCATTTTACATTCCATGAAGGAGATAAGCTTGTGAATTCCACCATCCTCTTCAGCACACTGCTAGTCTAAAGCAAACTTTTCCATGTGTAAGCATGGAAGGAAAACCTTTCTGGAGACACACACTAATAGATGTTTATTACTAACCCAACTTTCATTAATATCCCTTGTGCTCATGTGTGCACAATGTGTGGTCAACATTACACTGCTGTAATAGGGGCTCTCCTGACCCAGGGGGAGACAGGACATATATATGTGCACGTCCTGCCACCTGAGCTGAGAATTAGATTAGATTGTAGTGGGTTACCAACTTGGCCCTAAGCAAGAAGTGCCAGAAGTGCTCAGTGGCAAGATTAAAGCTGTGCACTGCTCTATTTTTCACTCCAAAAGGGGATGTTGTACTTCTGGACTTACTGGATTAAGGTTTTTCTGAAACAGGATCTTACTCTTGGGGGAATAACAAACTGACCCTGTGTGTTCAGCATTAGGCGTAGGAGTACTTCTACCTTTCATACTTGTAAAATTCAGTAGGATCTGGCATCAGGATGACAGTTTCAAGCCCTTGAGGTATAGAATTTTCAGCTTATGCTCATTTTCCATGAGCATGCAGTGACAGGTACACAGGGGTTTGCCTGACTTGAATACTTTCAGTAAGTTGGAAGCATGGCACCAGTCAGACTAAAAGAGAAAAACAGAACCAATTACTTAATGCTTAGACCTACAGGATGGCACATACCAACTTTAGCCCAAACTGAGAACCCCCAGCCACGACCTTGTGGAGTCCAGCTGAAGCCAGAGCTCTTACTCGGTGCTGAGAGCCTCAGAGGCTTATTGAGTGATACACAGGTCATGGGAAGGCCAACAACAGCAAAAATCATTCTATTGCAAATGCAGAAAACACCAGTCAGAATGAGCAGAAGTCAAGTACTTTCATTGCTTAAACAGAAGCAGTGCAAGGCTGACATCTTTAAAAAAGGGGGGTTACTCTCGTGGTTCTCTTCCTAGGAGTTTCACTTCCTTTGGGTGTGTGGTTATTTCAGGTTAGCACAAAAAGTGCCAGAAGAGAAGGCATTTCATTTGCTTGGTTTTTTTTTTTAATATTGAAGAACAGGCAAGACCACCATGTACTGGAACAAGAGAAGGGATTACAAAAGCCTGACCTGAACAAAAGAAGCTGTGTGGAGATCTTTCTACAATACAAAGGTTCACAGTAATTCCTTTCCTATAAAGCCACACTGAATTCTCTGAACAGCTAATATGTGGTACTTGGGACATGTCTAGCCTGACAGTGATGTGAAAACTCTTTTTGTGGTGATCCAAGTTGATCCTCTAACACATGTTTTGCTCTGTGAAAGGCTACACACCTCTTTAGGGGAAACAAGTACCTTCAGATTGTTTGCTTTTTCTGGTTTTGTACCACAGCTCTGGGCCTGGGACTGCTCTCTGTGAAGTCGGTTTAGCAAGAATAGGATCCACTATGTCATCTTGGGTATCACCCACCTGTTCTCAAAACCACAGATTTCTCTAAAGAATTGTCTGCAGGTGCAATAGAGCAAGGCTGCAGCAAACAGTCACGTGCCTTTCTGTTTGGAGAGATGAGGCTCAGTTGCTTGTTTGCATTCTTTATATATGACTGTGCTTCAGAGAGAGCTAAACCCAGTTTTATTATGTAGAAGCAAAGCAGAAAATATACAACTGGGACATCACTGCAATTGTTGGAGTGTCTTTAACGTAGAGGCATGTGGAACCTGAATGATGTAGGCAGCTACTTGCAATGCTATCTATTGAAAAGAGTGTGGTTTAGTTATTTAATTATGCATTTTACAAAAAATTGTTATCTTTCACCTTTGTGCCATCCCATCATGCTTATTTGTGCTACCCCAAGCTGATCCAGCCGTGATGCTCTCCAAGCACTGCTTTTTGGCTAATCCCTGTAACAGTGGTCTTTCCTGTGGGTTCTGCTGGCTTTTCTGAGAGGTTACACAGCACCTGAATTTTTACCATGTGAATTCTTGGTCTCCTGAGCCACAGATGTCACTCTGGCAGAAACTGGCTTAAATTTTATAGTAGTGTGAGTGTATCGACCTCTGACCTCCCCAAATTATACAAACAGGAAGGGTCTCCCGCCCTGGGCTATGGCATGACCCAGGGAAGTCCCTCCCGCCTCCCTTGGCCCTGCCGAGCCCCTCTGCCTCGGAAAGCCTGATGCCGGAGGCCACTGCCTTGCAGCAGAATCCCGTTTTGGATGATGCATCCTGCATCACTGCGCTGTCATTTGCTTCACCTTCAGTATGCATATCTTAACCCCGCAGCTCCAAGGCATTTGCAGGGATCCAGGCATCTCCCACACACTTCCTTGCTCTGCAGTGCTGCTCCGGTTTTGCCAGACGCCTGCTGCCGACTGCTACGGCCCCAACTCTCCCCGTGCCCCGCTCTCTGGGCGTTGGGGCACCGCATGGCATGTGGTCCCGGTGGGAAAGAGGGACTGTATTTGCAGCACAGACCTCCCCATCTCCCTGCCGTACGCGATGCTGCCGGAGGCTTCTTCAGGCATGCCGTCCCGCCAGACTATTATTAAAAGGCCGAAGGAGTCCCAGGCACCAGCTGTGTACTCCCTTCCACCTGTTTTTCCTCTCTGTGATGGCCTCCTTCCCGCCGGAGGTGCAGGCTCGGCTGCCGGGGGCTCCACCGAGGTTTCCCAGGGCACGGCGGGGGCGCTGGTCCACCCTGCCGGCTGACAGCCTGGCAGTCTCCCTCTTCCTCCCTCAGCTGGCCGGGACGGAGGCTTAACGGAAAAAAAAAAAAAACAACGAAAAAAACCTTCTGGGGTCACTGCGAGGAGAAAAAAATTTCCTCGTTATGTCTGCGGTGTCTACGAAAACGTCCCGAGAAGGAAGCGGAGGATCCCGCCCCGCGGGGACCGCAGGGCTCGGCGAAGGGGGTGGGCGCTGCCTGCGGGGCCGGGACCGGGGCGTCCCCCCGCCTTTGGACGGGAGGGCCGTGCTTTCCTGCGGAGCCGAGAAGAAGGGGCCGAGCCACCCTGCTCCCCGCCCCGGAGGGGGTGAGAGCCGTCCCGCTCGGCGCCGTGGGCTCGGCGGGGCAGGGTGCCCGGGCCGTCCCCTCGCTGCGGCCGCCGTCTATGAGGCATTAGCGAGCCTCCCTCCAGCGCCGGGAGGCGACACAGCCCCAGCGGGCAGGGCCAGGCCGGGGGGGCCGTGCGGCGGGTGGCACCCCCCTTCCCTCTTCCTCCTCCTCCTCTTCTTCCTCCTCCTCCTCCTCCTCCTCCTCCTCCTCTTAACTTGGCCACGGCGGCGCGGGGCGGTGCGCTTCGCCCTGCGCCGGCGGCGGGGGATGTGCGGGCGGTGGCGGGATGGCTTCGGCCGTGTTTGAGGGCACCTCGCTGGTGAACATGTACGTGCGGGGCTGCTGGGTGAACGGCATCCGGCGGCTCATCATCAGCCGGCGGGGCGACGAGGAGGAGTTCTACGAGATCCGCACCGAGTGGTCGGACCGCAACATCCTCTACCTGCACCGCAGCTACTCCGACCTCGGCCGCCTCTTCAAGCGGCTCCTCGATTCCTTCCCCGAGGACCGGCCCGAGCTGTCCCGCTCCCCCTTGCTCCAAGGTTTGAGCGGTTTCCGCGGCCCTGGCGCTCTGTGCTGGGCGGGCGGGCGGGTTTCGGCCGCCGCTTCCCCGGGGTGGCGGTGGCCGGGGAGGACTGGCGGGCGAGCGGTCCGTCTCGGCGGAAGGAGGGGGGTGAGGAGCTGGAGCCGCTGAGAACCGGACGGGGCGGGGGGGCAGAAAAACTGCGGGGGCGTTTTGCGGTCGGAAACTCCTCCCGGGATGTTGATTTGTGTTTCTCCTGTGTTTTTTTTTTTTTTTTTTTTTTTTTTTTTTTTTTTTTTTTTTTTTGACTGTACATTTGGAGCCGAGGGCTCCACGCAGGACGGTGACCCCAGTACCGCTGCTGCTGTCTCCAGCTGCGCGGCCCCGGGCTAGGCTGGGCTGGGGGAACAGAGGGATCCCCGTTGGCACTGCCCCTCTCCGGTGCCTCCGGGCTCCCCGAGGAAGGGCTGGGGGTGGTTGGCAAGAAAAAGGGTGTTGCTGAAAAATCTCCGCATGTTGCTATGTTGTTTGCCACAAGGAGAGGGAAAAAAAAAGGGCTGCGGCGCTTGCCAGGGGACGGAGCAACTCTGGGAGCTGGCATAATTCCTCACATAACTTCTGTGAAACGGGAATTGCAACAGCGGTTAGTAGAGACGTCTGTTCTCTTCCAGTTTCTGAAGTGGGTTGACCAAACTCGAGGGATGTTGTCCATGCTCAGGCATTGCTGTGCAGAAGCAGGATGTACCCTAGGTGTCTTTGCGGGTTTGGTTTAGTTTGTTTTAATTGCTGGGGTAATTTTTAGGTAGAGTTACGTGTTCTACTCTGACGTATTTCAAGTGTGTAGAGTGGTAAGGAGCATCCAGTCATCTGAAAATGGGTGTACACCTAGCCCTTCCAGGCTCCCCACTTGTTTCAGTTACAACGTAAATTATTTGATTGACAGGAACGGGCAAAAGCCGATATTCTGTGCCGGATTTTCTCTGTGAGAGGGTGGGAAAGTTTTCGCAAGCTCCCACCTTGCTAGTGGGACCCCCTTGCAGAGGGTCTGCGTTATGCTGTTCTCTGAACTGGGTCTCCACCGCTCATAGAGGTGTAAACCCACCGGACTTCATTCCTGTTCCCTGCCAGTGGCGATCTCTCCCGGGCTGCCTCCCCAAGGATGTTTTCTGACAGGTGTTTATAGTGACACAGGTCTTTTTCCTTGCTCCTGCCGGATCCCTAACCTCTGGCGGTGGGCTTGGTTTGGGTTTTTTATGTGCCGTATATTAAAACCTTTCCCTGTCCAAGCTTCCTTGTGTGGCGGGAGCCGCAGCCCTGTCCCCGGCCTGTGTCCCCTGGCTCTGTGCTTTCCCGTCCCCGCTGCCGGGAGGTGGCAGCCCGGCCCCGCCGGCCCCGGGCGCTCCGCGGCGCTGGCGGGCCCCGAGTGCCCTCTGCAGACGGCGGGGATGGGCGCAAGGCAGCCGGGGCGGCCGCAGCCCCGCAGCCCCCGCTCGCTCCGGGCTGCGAGGGGGAGATGTCCGCAGGGCTGGGTGCCGGAGAGGGGCAGTCTCCTCTCGCTTGGGTGCAGGCTGGGAATGGGGCTGTTCCTGCGGAAGCCAGACCCCACCTCTTAGCCCGGGTGCGATTGTTGCTAGTGCTGAGAGGCAGTAAATTCTCAGTAACACGGCCTTCAAGTGTTTGTGGCACCTGGGCCACGGCTTTTGAGGATGCTGGGTAGGTTTGGAGCGAACCTGCCTGTGGCCTGCCGGGCACAGCACCTACCGGAGTCACTGTGACTAAAAACTGACGTCCCACGGTGCCGGTAGTCCTTCTTGCTGGCTTTATGGTGCTCTGAAGAGTAGCTTGGCAGCTGAACTGGGGTGTGTGCTGTCTGGCTGTAAATGGACTCGATCCTTGGCCTGCTGCCCCTCCCAGTGCTCCTTCCCCATTGGTTACTCACAGGACCTGATGCCTATCCTAAAGCCCTTCTCATTCCTCAGCGCCTCTCTCAAGCGAGCATGGTTCCTCTCCTGTCTCAAAGCCTGCCTGAGCTTTTGCAAAGTATTCAACTCGTTTTACTTCTCGCTGAAGCATTATTTGTGTGGTTTGAGCCAGATAGGATTATGGTCCCTTGCACTGGCTTTACTTGACAGTCCCAGGTAGATACACCATTCATGCATGAACAGCTGGAAAAGATTAACCATCCTCAGCCTGTGTTGCTCAATCTCTGCCTAAAACCTGGAGCCTTGGCTTACCTTTATCTCAGGAAAAGGCACACTGCCTTCAGTAGAATGGGGAATGAGCAAAGCATCAGTTCAGGATTTGAAAAATCGAAATCTAATATAAGTAGATTATGATCTGTTTAGCTTGTTGAAAGGATGGGGTTTAACTTTGCAACAGAGGCAGAATAAAAATCAGGAGTAGTTTCTAAGCAATTACAGTGTGCGTCACGATTTCAGCAATTCTCTCTTTAAAATTATGCTGCTCCTGCTCTAAAGAAAATTACTTTGCAGAGTATGCTTCTCTGCCTAAAGAACACTTCATCATACCAACATTTTGAATTGGTTGGCCACAGCCTCTAATAACTTGACAAAGTTGAAACATAAAAATCTCATTTAACTAAGTGACAGTGATGCAAAGCTTTGCATGTAAAAAGAGATTGCATGAGGCATGTCCAGTCTTTACAAAATTCATGGGGTAAGCATGGTTTCTTAATGCCATGTTTAAAAGCAGATGTCCTGCTGTCTACAGTGAAGCTCAATGTACTTAACCCAACAAAAACGCCTGACAAAAGCCCATTCTTGTGTGTTAGCATTTAGTCATATATATTTGTGTGTATTTATATATTTATACAAATGTATTTGCATATGTATGTGAGTTTATATGTGTGTGTGTATGTGTTTATCTTGGGCTTCCTGAAAGAAGGTGAATATCAGCTCTGCCTTTTATCTGGAGGAAGTGATAAAGTGTTGCAAGCCAAATTTGCATTGCATTGAAGGACTCCAAAGTCCCTACAGATTTGCCTAAGGAGCATTAAAAGGACTAGCATTATCCTACAGCTCACTCAAGCTGCAGTTACATTTAAGGGATATGACTGAGAGTGGAAGCCTGAGCTATTTGATGTTATTAACTTTTTAAACGAAGGTTGTAGTTATTTTAAAAACATCAGCAATTTTAGAAAGAGTTGGTTGTTACCTTTATTGCTGGCTTCAGCGGATACTTCATGCTGTGCAGGAGTGTGCTCCTTTTCTTGCTCAGCATGAGGAAACCATTCTCTCCATTCCTTTCTTGACCCCTCATCCTCCCAGACAAGCTTCCACAATGCTTTCCCCTTCCTTATTTGCTGGAGCTGCTGAGTGCTTTGAGATTGCAGAGGAGAGGATGGGAGGTGTAGCTGTCTGCAGTGGCTGTTCATCTTACCCTTTCTCAGATATGAGAGGAGGGGAAGTCCCAGGGAGGAGTGGGGCATTCCCACAGTTTTGTCTTGTCTTTGGTAACTAGTAGGAACACATGGCAGAGTGCACTCTCTGGAATGTACACTGATGCTAAAGGCCAAGGACGTTCAGCAGCACAAGGCATCTCACTGGGAAGCTGGAAAACAAGGTTAGATATGTGCATACCTGCAGGGTGACTAAGTATGATTCACTGTGATGTTGCCAGTAGCTTGCTAGTATTTTAGTTGTCTTTGAAATCCGCCTGTCCCTTGCTCTAGGCAAATGTACAAAAGAGGATCACAGGAGAACACGGGTTTGTTCACTCCTGCAATGAACACAGCCTAATGTTACTAAACTGTCTGTTTCTCTATGCAAAGTCTACTTTTGAATTTAATCAGTTTTCTTGAGAAAGGCAGAGCTACGGACTTAGAAGCTGACTTAAAATTGATGGAAATAGAAATAGTTGCAGCAGACCAAACAGACACCAAAACTGAGTTATACATCTAGAAAAGGACTCTTACTTTCCCTGCCCCACTCCTTTCCTATTTTCTCTAAATACCATTTGTGAGGAGGTCTCATCTAAGGTTCATCCTTGAACTTGAGCCAGCAGTACAATACAGTCAACAGTCACACACCTCCCTCACCTGACTTCAGTGCAGGCAGAATCAACCCCTTAAGGAAGCCAAAAAAGCACATTAGTAGCCTTTCAAAACTGGGATTTGTTTTGCCTTTGGAGTGCCAGGATGGTTTCTGGCAATCCTCCTCTGCACTTGTTTGTTGCCTTTGTTGCCAGGGCAGAGGCTCAGATGCTCTTCCAATGTAACTGTTCATATTGTATGTGCCTGTCGTGCATATTCCTGCTTTAATACTCTGAGCTGCCAAATCAGAAACCCTCTGACAGATTTATTTTATTACTAGATGGACCCTTCTTCCAAAAGTTCTAATTTTCCTCCTTTCTGTGCCTTGTCTGACTCATTCTGCTTTGTCATAGTTTTTTTCCCCTTTGCTCTTCTTTCTGTTATTTCCTCTCTGTTCCTTTACTTTGCCTCCAGGTTTCCTTCACAGGTGTGCTGCCATCCATGGTTATTATGGCTCTGTAGAACTTCTCTGTTCCCTTCCACCTTGCAGGTGCTCAAGCTCTGTCCATCCATAGAAGTTTTCCAGTAGTGGTGGAGATTTCCTGTAGTGGTGGAGATTTATTTTGCCTCGTAGCATAGAAGCAGTCACTTTACCTGCAGCAGACCTGAGCAGTCCCTCACAGGCACTAGGCTGAGCTCTAGCTCCGAGCCTTGTGCCTGCCTCTGGAGTGCCATCCTGCTGCAGGAAGCAGGTGCGGGAAGCTCCTCCAGGGCAGCCATTGGGGGGATGTGCACAGTACAGAGGGAAGTTCCCGAGGAGCCAGCCCAGGAACATTGCTTGCAAATGCTGTGTTCATAACTTAGTTTCCTATATGCTGCATTTTTGTTGTTGTTGTTGTTGTTTACAAGACCATCTGGGAGTGTGATTTATGAGAAGAGGGAGCTCTACAGAAGCAGCATAGTGGTTTCCACAGACAGCAGCTGTTTCTCGGTGCTGTGACAATACAGATAAATACACTGCATCTATTGTGCTCTTTTCATTGTTGACATTGTCAACAGTTCATTAGTGGAGCTTGCTCAGAGCTTCTGTCTGGCAGACAAAAGATGCAGCTCTTGGTTATCAGGCTCTAGCAGAACTGTATAACCAAAATTAAGTTTGTGGCTTCTGGGTTTGTTTTTTTATCAGCTGAATTTCATGGTTCATTTGTAATAATGGAGATAAATGGAGCTGACTGTGTTGTTATAAAGCTAGACACAAGTTGCCTTTTTGTGGTGAACCAAGGCAATGTGTCAGGGAAGGTTTTGATGGAAAGGCATGGAAATGAGGTGTCTTTTTCATGACAGCTCTCACCTGATAAGAAACCAGCACTAAAAATGGTAGTACAAGCTTGCATTTTTCATCAGATTTTGACTGCTTTGTTCACTCCTATCTCATGTTTCTTTGACATCTTTTTATTTCTTGTGGCTCATCAGGCATCAAGACAGGGAATTCTGTGGGGAAAGCCTGTCTGCTGTGTTCTGCCGCCAAAATGTGCCTTCTGCATTCCAGAGATCCTGGGAGATCCCATAACTAATAATACAATGTGTGGATAACCCATCATCTTGAAGGTCTGGGTTTCTCAGCTTTTAATTTGCCTTCTTTCTTTTATGGGTATTCGAGAGTGCCAGTGTGCTCAGGTCACGGTCACTTTTGCTTTGGGGGATTTCAGTCGGACAGTTCATTGGACAGGACTTCTCCCCATCCTGCACCGCCTTCATATGAGCTGCAAAAGAAGAAAGGTGTGGGCAGGGTTTCAAAAGCTCTCTCTCTTTCTGCATCAAACAGATTTATCTCATCAGATGTATCTCACAGATGTATCTTCAATGCATTTGCTACTACCTAGTGGAACTTCTGAAAATATGGAGTGACTCACATGAATTTTGTGTACTGATACCTCTTTAAAAATTTTGGTCCTTGTCATCAAGCTTAAGAAGGGCAGCACAATGTGATAAATGTCAAAAGTCCACCTCCCTACACCCACCCTTCTTTTCAGCCCTGCTGTGTCCTTTTAGTTGCTCCCTCAGTAATGCCACCAAGAGGGATCTTGTCAGCAATATTGCATTGATAGCAAATCCTTTGGAAAGGCTGTAGTGACTCCTGTCACATGAGATGGATGAACTCCCCCAAAAAGGGAAGGGGCAAATATGTCTACCCCAAAAGAGATGGGTTGAAGAATTAGGAGAGAGTCATCAAAGAGGAGTTGCTAGAGCCGCCAGACTTAAGTCAGACCAGTGCTGTACCTAGCTCTAGGATCCTGTCCCTGATGATGAGAACCAGATGCTGCAGAAGACAGCATAAATAAAAGGCAGAGAACAAAAAAATGACAGTCCTGGTCTCTAGTAATTGAAGATCTGACATCCCTGATTGCCTGTAATTATCTGCCCTTCTCTGGATCTTATCAAGTCTTTGGACTTAAGGGATCCCTGTGGTGTTATTTCTGCAGTTATTGAAGAAAAGTTGTGTGAAACAAGCTTTCCCATCTGCTGGTTTTTTTTTTCATTTCCTGCCTTTACATACCCCTGAGTATTCCTTTGCCCTTCTAGCAATCTTTTATTCTTCTTTCCTTCATCAGAGAGGAGGCAGCTGTTAATGGGAGCTGGTTTGGCCTTTTCAGAATCCAGCCTGAGGTGGCCAATGCCGTAGTTGAGACTGCTGGTGGCAAGGTTGAGGGAACACGTGTTTGGGGTGAGGAGGGATCCTACCTGGCAGCTGCTAGGAGGAGTGAGGTATGCTGGCCATGAAGCAGGGGAAAAATGACAGCTGAAGTGGTATTGAGAAGACACAGTTAAGCAGATGGAGGAGTTAGGAAGCAGTGCAAAGGAGCAAAATGGCAGAAAAAAATGGGGCTGAGTTGTCTGTTATCTTTCAGCCCTGATCCATGTGCCAGCTGAATAGCTTCAGTTTCTGCATGTTTCTTTGGAATATCTGTCTGTGGATCTGTTCAGAAGTCGACTAGATGTCATCCCTAACAGCCTGATCTGACTTTGGACCTGGCCCTTCTTTGGATGAATCAAATTAGACTCTTTAATTTAACATTATTCTCTAATGACTAGAACCTTCCTTCTATTGCTCCACCTACATCCTGGATTGTGTATGTGCACAAGGCTTAGAACATATCTGAGGGAAAGGGAATGAGGGGAAAAGGATAAAAAAGTTTTAGCACTGCAGTGGTAATGAATGCTGTAACTGGGGAAAAGGGGCACATCTCCCTCTGAAGTCTGGTCAGGAGAGACAGCAAAGTAGCAGTCTCCCATGCAAGGCAGCTTATATGTTTTTCCTAAAGATTTGAAATCCCTAACTGCTGCTTGGAATCTTGTGCAAAGAGAGAAGAATGGACTCATGATTTAAATCTATAAGCCTCAAATCTTTCTTGCAGTGTAGATTAGCAGAACACAGTAGGATTTCTCTCTGGATTTATTTGTTACTCTTTTTTTAATCTTTGATACCTGCTCTGCAGTCTCCCTATAGGGAATGGAAAGACAATTAGATGAGAGGGGTCCAATGCAACTTTGATCTTCATGTGCATACTGAAACCCACAGCACTTAGAACTAATGGCATTCCATCTTGCAGGTACCTTCAGAAAGTACACCTTGGCTTTTTGCTCAGCCTCCTGTATGTAGAGAACTGATTTTGAGAAAATAGGGTATCTCTTGGGCACTCTTTACTCCTGTCCTGACCACAAACATGAGGTGTAGTCCTTCAGACTGGAGAGATGGGGTTTGCCTACAGTTTGGTATCACATATACATAATGACTTGTACATCTCCAGAAAAACAGATTTCTGTGTGTCATCATTGACATGACATTACAGATACATTCTTGACTTGGGCATGAACTTACTCTTCCTTAGAAGGCACTAGAGGATTTTTGAGACAATGCTCATTGTGTATGCTGACTGTCAGGACTGCTCTGTAATTTCATTATGAGCCATGAAGCATATGCTGCAATTCCTGTCCTGCTTCCTGTGGTAGAAACATGGGGTGCATTATCTGTGGTTTTCAGAATGTCATTAGTTGCAGATTTGGTGGCTCACATAGCAGTAATAGGACAGCCCTACCAAGGCTTGTGTGTTTACATCAGGAGTTGGCTCTCTGTTCGTTCTCTCCTGCTGCTGAGCTCGTTTCCTGCCTGTGTGCAGCTCTGGGCCCCTCTCCCACGCTGTGAGCCAGCATGCCAGGTACATAGCTGCTGGCCTGCTCTCCCAGCCTCCTGCAGCTGCCCCAGCACCAGGGAGCCAGGGCAGGAAGAAAGCTGCAGGCTTCTGGTGCTGCTTGTGCCATACTTTTCCAGACACATGTTGCTCTGTGCAGAGTTGTTACCTACGCTTGGTCTAAAACAGAAAGCAAATCCTTTGCAGTCTTAAGGACTCTGCCCAGGGCTCTTGGTCTGGAAAGGGGCAGAGAAAATGTCAAAAGGATTGAACGAGGTCACTGATTATGTGATAAAAGTAAAGCAGTCTCCCAGGCACAGGTGAGTGCCACACTGGTTTAGGCAGTGTCATCCCTCTTGTCACCCAGCCTTTGGCTCCCCTGTGTACAGAGTGAAGGAGTCTTAGAAGTTTGTGGTATTTGGCAGCAGGGTTTGTGGCAAAAAAAGGAGCCAGCAGGACCCCAGTTTATGTCAAACCCTATAAACATAGGTGTTTTTAGCATTTAAATCACTTGGAATAACAGCTAATTGTCCAAGTACAGTGTAGGTAACAAGACAGCAAAGTTTTCCTGGGAGAAGTTTGTGCATGTTTTTGATTAGCAGGCCAGACAAGGGCCAGAGCTGAGAAAAAGGCATGAGAACAGCTTTTCACCATGACCTCACTAACAAATTTCCCAGCTCTGAGTTCAGCTCTGTTGCATGACTGAACAAGTGAAGAAGGCACAACTGGTTCCAAGATACTGGCTTCTTTACTGGTATCTTATTTTTATTTTATATCAAACAGAGTAAGGGTTCTTGGATAGTAAATTCTATTTCCCAGATGGAAATACAGGCTAGACATGTATTTATGGCCCATGGGCAGAGACAACAGCCTCGGGACATGTTGCAGCTGCTGTATGGATGCTTCATATGTGGCCAGGAGGTCCCACACACTTCAGATGCATCCACATTTTGGTGCATTTGTTTCAGGGTTAATGAATGGTGGGGGTGCTGGGCTCTGTCTGCAGTGTCAGCTGGCATGCCTGTGTGTCTGTTTGTTCAGGCGTTTCCAGAGTCTGGAGATCCTACATCAGTTTCTGGCATTTTTTTTCCTCCTTCTTTCTGCCTTGACAAATCTTCCAAACAGGAAAAAGAAGACAGGCAAAGGAGAAAGATAGGCCTGGAAACTTGGGTAAGGTTCTGTGACCCTTCTTTACACAAATTCTGACTCCTGCTCAAACTTAATATAGTGCTGGGTGAGAAAGGACCTTGGATGGGGCATCCTCGCCTGCAGTCTCTTGCTTCTTCTGTGGAGTCTGGGGTTTCCTGAGGTGAAGCCTTTGACAGGAGTGGTTTGAGGTATTCCCTGCTGCTCACCTAATTGTGCTGGCAAAGCAGAAGCAGCTCTGTGTTGTGGTGTGGGAGAGGAAATGAGGTGCAGGGGAGGGTGGGAGCGCCTTAAGCCAGGGTTGACACCAGAGACTTTACCTTGTGAAACCCCAGTGTTCCTCATGCACATGGGTGCTGTGGATGATCACAGCAGCCAGTTAGAGAGTGCTGGAAGGGATGGGATGGAAGGACCAGGACCTCCACAAGTTCCTTGGGCAGGCAGTGCCTCTCTCTGGTCAGCGTGGCTGTGTGGTTGAGAGCAGTCTCTGAGGTTGTGGCATCATGGTCTATGACTAACTGAAAACCACAAGAGCATCTGTTAACTTTTAAAAACAGAGACTTGTAGAATTAAGATAAATGAGGGCCTTACAAACTTCATGACAATTGCAGAAGAAATTACGGGCTTAAATATATGTGTATAAGGCCAGTCAAGTGGTTTCTGTTTGTTTGGGTTGCAGATGTATGAAAATAAAGGCTTTAGCCTGGCCAAAGTGAACTCCCTGTATGGGGAATTCATTTAAGGTCAGCAGCCTTACGCCCCAAAGCTGCACATCTGCAATCACTGAGCACACATATAGGAAGCTGTCCAGGCAGATGTATCACCCTCCTTCCTACGCTGTCTGCTTTTTGGTTCTGATATTACTGGGAAGCTTCAGTAAGAAACACTTTTATGGTGTCAGATGTTGCAAGTTTTCTGTGCCAGTTTCCAGGTTGGAGTGTGGATTTGCATGGCTGGTGTCTTTCCAAGAGGTGGAAGGAGATAATATACCAGGGCTGGAAATTCCTTGTGAATGCAAGAAGCTGTAAAACCTCCCACGGGGTGATCTGTGACAGTGCAACAGGCTGACAGCCTTGTCTGACTTCTTGGTGAAGCATAAAAAGACCATGTGGAGCTGCAGATGCTTTCCCTGATTACTAATGAGAGAAGTCCTGACCGCTTGGCTGCTTTTCCTCATGGGATGAATGCTCAGGATTGTTGCCGAGGTGGTTTTGGTTTTTTTTCCTTTTTCTCCCCCTCCCAGTCTGAATATCTTCATTTGTTTGAAAGTATCCCTCTTCCTGGTAAGATACTAGTTCCAACAGTGCGTGCTTATCTGGGAAATGGTCCGAGGTCGAGGGCAGATTTGAGAGGGAGCAGCTGAATGCTGAATCCCTGGTGGGTCAGCGATGAGGTGGGAGCCACAGCTGGGCAGTGTCTGCTCTGACTATATCAGTGTTTATGTAGAGTGGATCAAGAGCAGCAGGAGAAGTGGAGCAGCACCCCATGGCAGCTGGCACCAGGGTGGCTGGCTCTGTTTTCTCTGGTTTTTTGGTGTGGACTGCAGCACATCCAGCAGTGTATTTCTAACATCGTGGATGGGTGTCTGAGCTGTGGAGCAATTGGCAGCTTCTTCTTTCTTTAAGGGAAGATGACAGCCCTTTCATTGAAAAGTTTGAACTCAATCCAAATGTGGGATGGGAACTATTTGTGGAGGGGCCAAGCAAATCCACCCAGGCCTGCACCCCGTAGTTAGGATGATGAAGGGTGTTGGAATGCAATTCAGGTCTGTAATGTCAAGCACAGCCCAGCTACTATGCAGTCTGTGGACCCATGCAGATGAGTTTATTCACATTTACAGCCTTTCAGAGAATTTCCAAGCAAAGCTACCTGACTGTAGTGTGCACCAGCCAAAACAAGACACACAGCACCTCCCTTATATGCTTGCTGGTGTGCATTGCTCTGTCGTCAGGAGGGGGGATGAGTTGTACCTGGGTGAGGGATAGCCATGCTGAAAAAACAGGCAAAATGAAGCGCTCTTGAGCAAGAGAAAGGCTTATACAAACAGGGGACTTTAGTGGGACAACTGTCAAGTAAACCTGGTTGCTTTGGAGACAATCTCTGTTTTATTTAGAGGTGTAACTGGAGGAGGGATGACAGCTTCCAAGTCACATTTTGTCTGGAAAGTTTCTGTGGAATTGTATCTCGCTGGTAGCAAACAAGGTCTGGTGCAGACTGAAACTGTTTGTGGATGCTGTTCCCACACTCTGCATGTTTGATGGCTCTGTGTTTGTCTTTTGAATTGGAAGATGCAGATACACTTACTTTAACACAATGTAGTATATTGAAGTGCTTTCTCAGAGACTGCTTTGCAGATTTTTAATTTTGATGGTTCTAATTGATTGTGTCTTTTCCTGTTCCAGCTTTTTGTTCGGTTTTTTGTTTGTTTGTTTATTGTGGCTTCTTATATTTAATAATTTCTCTTAGGTATTTCATTTTCATGGGTGTATCCTGCTCCTTGGAAAAGATGCACAAATGTAAAAGTTAAATGGTGATTTGATTAGAAAAAGTAGGCTGCAAATATCAGCAATAAAAGGCTCACTAGAGGGATGTGAGATATTGGGATTTACTTCTCCTTTTAAGTCCCATACCTGCATCTAGCCTGTGCTGTATTTCCTTCAGTCTGCTGGAGAAGGGGAAAGTTAGAGATGTCCTGCAGGTTATCCATACAAAATACGGTATCAGTGTTTGACATCACCATACCAAGCAATTCCATATTGCATTGAAATGCATCATTCAGGATATTGGGCAGTGAAATTTTGGTCTTAATCCCTTCTGCAGCACTGTGATAACTCAGTGACTGAATAGATGAAAAAAAAAATCCTAACAGTTATCTTGCACTTGAAAAACATGATACTGACAAATTTTCCTTGGACCACTCACTGGGGCTTACAGTCAGAGAAACACAAAACTGCTCTCAAAGCCTTTTGTTTAGCTTGTGTTTATTTTTTTCTCTCTTATCTGTAGGAAGTGTCTTTTGGTTTTCTTGGGTTTTCTTTTGCTTTTTATTTACAGAAAAAGAAAGATGAATAATGGTTCTTGGAAGCAGAAAGTGGTCTGTTTAACTATCACTGCTGGGAATGCTGTGTAGTGAAACTGTGGGTGAGGGAGTAGGTGGTTCTACTTCTGCTTGTCTTGCAATTCCTACATATGGTCATAAACAGCTGAGTTTGTGTCAGGCTTGCAACTCTGCTTGTAAACTACACCCACCTCAGTTTGGGGTGCATGCTTTATCATCAGTTGGTTTAAAAGACATTTCTGGAAGGCATATTTGAGGTTGTTCCACATCTTCCTGAGGGGCTGCTTCTGGCTGCTAAAGCGTGCCAGCTTTTGTTTATGCTTATGATCTGTTTACTTTGTTTCTAGGGCTCATCACAATAAAAGAAGCCCATGATATAGAAGCCAGACTTAATGAAGTGGAAAAGCTTCTGAAGACTATTATAAACATGCCCTGGAAGGTGTGTAAGCCAAGTTCCAATTTAGCCCAGCTTGACTCCTCCTTCATGGTGACATGCACTCTCATGCAGATTTGAATGTGATGGGCTTTGCCAAACTCTGAAAGAAGCAGCAATTTATTGAGTAACTTGGAGGAATGCTGAGTGCCAGAACTGTGTAATGATGCCTCCAAGCTGTCACTTACAATAAGTCCTTTTGTAATACTATGAAGGGGTGGGAATGGAGAAGAGAGACAAAACAAATTACTGGTTAAAAATTGATGTCTGTTTTTATTTCTCTCTTTTTAAGTATTCAAGATCTGAAGTTGTCCTCACGTTCTTTGAGAGATCTCCTTTGGACCAAGTTCTAAAAAATGACAATGTCCATAAAATTCAGCCAAGTTTTCAAAGTCCAGTTAAAATATCAGGTAAGAATTGTTATCTACCTGCAGTTGACGCAAGAATTGAAGAGTGAAAATTACTTATTTGCTGTTCCCATTATTATTTCTCTATCAACAATTCAAAATGTAGTTTGAAAAGCTACTCAATAGTGCTTTGTGATACAGAGCATATAATTTTCCTTGTAATACTGTGCAAGGTGCATTCAGGCAATAAAGTGGCAGGTGAAATGGGAGGCTGACAAATGCAAAGCAGTGAATGTGAGGAAAATGCAGTCCTTAGTGCACATCATCACATATGATAGTGCTGTTAGCACTTAGAAAGGAGATTTTGGAGTTATTGATACAGTTCTGTGAAAGGGTAAGCTTGGTGCCAAGCAATGAGCAATATCAGCAGAGAGAATATTAGGTATTATTAGGAAAGGAGGAGGAAACAGAGGAGACGAGCATAGCCCCCTCTTGAATAAAATATGCACAATTTTGGTTTCTTCATCTCAGGATATAATAGAATCTAAAATTATACAAATAAACGGCAAGGATTCAAGTTGTTGAACAGCTTGTCTAAGAAAGGGCTTAATTAAAGAAGGACACCTCCACCTGTGAGATGAGATGACAGACTGGTATGGTGGAAGTCCACAAAGCTGTGAATAGAAGGAGATAAATTACCCTGTACTTCTTATGAAACAAGAGCTATAGGTTATCCAATATCATTGACAAACAACAGGCTTTAAACAAACGAAAGAAAAGTTATAATATTGTTTTGTTTCCATACAAAGCATAGTTAAGGAGTGGAACTCACTGTCATAGGATATGGTGGAACTGAAAGCAGAAGTGACTTCAAAAGGGAATTAGACAGGGAAGTGGAAGACAAGGGCATTGAAACCTGTCACAGGTGGAGACATAGGAAGTTCTAAACCACAGATTGCTAGTGGGTAAAGTGGAGAGCCTATCCTTGCCTATTCTTTTAGCCTTTCCCCTCTTCATCTGCTACTGGCTGTTGTCAAAAGGTCTGGGAGCTTCTGGTGTGCCTGGTTTTGTATTTCTATACTGAAACACTTTGTTTAAACCTAGTGCCAACTCCAGGTTTTGTGTCAGAAGAGCTTACAGTTAATTGAAGTGAAATACTGCATAGTCCTCCAAGGTTTATAATATTGCAATATATTATTGCAAAGGGCTGGTATCAGTTTTCTTTGGTACTAACAAAACTATCTCAGCTGAATAATAGCATGTTTTAAGTCTAAATTATTGTTGGTAGTGACGAGTCATGCCTAATTAACTGGAGGAAGATTCTCCTACCTATGCAGCTATACAGAAGCATCTTGTGGTAATTAATTTCATCATTCAAGTGATTGCTGCCATTAATGCTAAGAACATAGGTGGAAGTTTGATGTTAATTGATATTTGCCTCATCTGGATGTGGCACAATGGAAATGGTTCATTGTCTGGCAGCGCTGTCAGTAGATGGCAGTAAATGATAATGGGTAAAGCAATTCATGCAGTGGTGAAATGCTGTAACACTTAGGTCAAGTCAAGGACACTAGGAAAATACTGACATTCCTGTTGCTCATAGTGCAGCTCTCTACCTGGATTGCAGTCTTGGAAAAGCAGGCAAAAATGTTTTGTATTCTTTGAAAAAACAAACTGTTCCCCGAAAGGTCCTGCTCAGAGTGGTAGGTGGTAGAGAAGAAAGGGCTGCCCTCTAAGATGAAAGCTGAATTTAAATTTATGGTGTAAATCTTATTTTACAATCATACAATGGTGGCTCAAGATGAGTCATGTGAAATGTGATTCTGCTGGGGTTCAGTGTTTTCACAACCCCCAAATGTATTCTGCTAAAGTGAGCTGCAGTAGAATACGGAATGAAAGTCAAAAGACTCAAAAATGAGTCTTGAGAAAAATATGGGAGTATTGGCTTTACCTTCATGCAGGAGCATGTAATGTTAAAAAAATTACCTCCTCTCTCATGCCTCATCTCTTGTTCATTGCTTGAACTGTATATATAGATGAAATTTCTTGGTGTGTTTTCTGCCTGCCATATTTTGTGCCACTGACTAATTTTTTTTTTGTTGTGCTGAAAATGCAAGGCTCTAACACAGGGTCATAGTGTCTTGAGGCAAATCAAGAGTTATCCTACTTAAGTCAGTGCTGATTTTTTTTGAAAAGTGCATTTCTTTTGTGTTGTTCCTAGCTTCATCTAAAACTGTGTGCCCAAAAGAAATCCTTGTGACCGGCCTAGTTTGATTTTCCATAGAGCACAGATGTGGATTAACTTCTCATTCACATCAGATACTGTTCTTTAGTTATCAATTCTCCCCATGGTAGTAAGTCAGTGGAATTAGGTGTAAATTTTAGATATTCTGTATTGGAGGCTTCTAACTCAGTTAGAAACAAATAAGCAATATCAAGGGCAGTGTAAAACATGGTATTTCTTTATATGTCTTAGGGGTTGAATTAACTTGCAAGGTCACTTTTCATTTCCCTTGTTATGCCTTTTTTATTTTTGCTTAAGCCTAGGACTGTCTAAGAAAAATACAATTATGATTTGGTAATGGTAGTTGCTTCAGATGCTCTGTGTCATTAATTGGTTAGGTGAATAAAATTACTTGAGCACTGTCAGTTTGCAGATTTAAGAAGCACTGAAACCAACTCTTCAATGTCATGTGCACATATCAGTTCATAGCCATGTCAATTACATATGATACACAGTTGTTTTCCAGCTTTTTTTTAAATCTTGTTTTCTTTCTTCTCCCAACAGAAATCATGAGATCAAATGGATTCTGTTTAGCCAACACTGAAACAATAGTCATTGACCACAGTATACCTAATGGAAAAGAGAAGCACCTGGATGTAGATTCAGCAGAACATTTGTAAGTGGAGTTTGAGCAAGAGCAATGCTGTCACCTTCACTGTAGCTTTCCCACCCCCCTAGCAAAATGTTATTGTCTGCCTAAGAGCAAGATCAGTACAGCTGGCTTCCTGATTGGTTAAAGGTTACTGGGCCTGATTGCTAACACTTCGCAGCAATTTCCTGTTAAAGTGGGAAAAAAGGAGAATGATTGACCCCAGAGTGATCAATCGTCTGTGTATGAAATAAGAACTGAGGTTGCCATAGGAGTGCTGCGGAGGGAGAATAGAATTATTTCTTCCTCTCATGACTGTGATGAGATCTGGTTTGAGCCCAAACTTGGAAACTCAAACAGCCTAACAAATGTCATATCTTGCTACAAAGGATAGTAGAATGTTTGGGAAGGAAAACACTCTCCTCAGAGGGGAACACATGCCTGAAAGTAATTGAACAAAGGTCCACAGCTGCGCAACTGGGACTTGGTGTAGCATGTGTATATCCTTAGGGAAAAGGCAAGTTAAGACTGGTTTCATTGGAAAGTTCTGCTTCCTAAAGCATATAGGTGTTCTGGGGTCAGAAACCTGTAACCAGGAGGGCTTCTATGGCCATAAACTAAAGCACAAGGAGTTCCATCTCAACATGAGGAAGAACTTTACGTTGAGGATGGCAGAGCATTGGAACAGACTGGCCAGGGAGGTCATGGAGTCTCCCTCTCTCAAGGCATTCCAAACCCACCTAGACATATTCCTGTGTCACCTGCTCTGGGTGACCCTGCCTTGTCAGAGGGTTGGAGTGAATGATCTCCAGAGGTCCATTCTAAGCCCAACCATTCTGTGATACATGTAGGTCTTAAGCCAGTGACTGTATTCACAGATGAGTATTGATGGAAATATGCCCCTACAGATTTCTGTTACACCAGGTGATTGATATTTCAATGAGCTTCAGGTAGTGAACCATTTTAATATTTTTGATGAGAAATGTTGACCTACTTTTTCATTAGAGCAGATGAATGAAGGAAAGAGAATCATGAAAGACAATGGAGCCTTTATCTTTGAATGCAATGATCTGTCTTGTCATATTTGAAATACCAGTCTGTAATAAGGTTTAGAGCTTGGCAACATTTTGTCAGAAGCTGGAGAGTATGTCTGGCTCTAGTGTAATTTCTTGAAGTCTTTTTATTAACTTATCACTTAGTGGTTTGAACCTTGACCTTGCTAACAGCATTTAAGCTTATGAGATTGTAATAATGAGGCTGAAATGGCACACTAGAGGTAATTCTGTAAGGCCAATACCTGGAAATTAAAATTGTTATAGTTCACAGTGGATCACTCTTTGTACTGAGAATGACAAATTATGGAGGAAAATTACCAAATAAAGCCTTTTCCTGCCTTATTTGATTCTTCAAAAAAAATTATTTAAAAAATATTTATAGCTAGTTTTGATTTTAAAAATGTCCTCCAGCCCAAGCAAAACTTACCAGCCTGGGATCAGAAACTACAATTATCTAACTGTCATCTCATTGAAGTCAGAGACTGTTAAGGTCAGAAAATACTAATGTGACAAAAACTGAGTGCTAGGCATAGTTTCCCATAAACTCTAGTGGAAGAAATGAATCCAGGGTAACAGCCTGATTTTGTGCAGCCTGACTTAGTTTAACTTTCCAAAGAATGTGAAGTCAAGAGTCAAGAAATTAATAAATTTAAAATGTGTGCTTTATACAGTGCCCTAAATTTTCCCATCCTGCAGCTGTATTTTATGGCCAAGACATAATAGCTAGGAGATAGTGGAACCAGTGTAGCACAGCTGTTTTGTACAAATTGAACCTTTTTCAAAAGCAGAGATTTTCTATACTGTCGGTTTAAATGTATGTTATTAGCCCAGAAAGGAAACTTTAAAACCTTTCAAATCCTATGCTGCTCCCTTTTAGTTTCAGTAAAATTGGATTTATGGTGTGTTGTACCCTGAAATCAGTTAATTCCTTGTGGACTTGATATCCTCAGATGGGAATTTTTTCTTTTCAGCTGCATTAAACTCTTTATGACTTCTGGGTTTTGGCTGCTGATGGACTTGAATGAGACATTTTGCAGAGCAAACCTATATTTTTTGGGAAGAAGTGCTTGAAGCTTCAGCAGGAAGTGCTCATTCACTATGCTGGTTAGCTGTGTAGCCTGCAGAGCTACCTGCCCAGTGATCCATCAGCTGAAAAGTCTCATATTTGTTGCCAAAAGAAACCACAGCACTTTTCCAAGTTGCTTACTCTGTTCTCTGAAGTAGGTATTTTCTGCTTCCTTCATTTTCTCTCTGATTTTAGTTGGCAGCACACCATAGTGTTGTAAACTGGGGAAGCCAGTGTGCTCAGCATCCATGTGGCATAACTAAGGGCATAGTCCTTTTGTGTATGGTTCTTGGAGTGTAGTCTGAAATCCTTTTGAAAGAAAAAGGTGGTAAATAAATGCATTTGAGCTCATGGTGTGGTTTTGTTACAGAGGTACCTTTCTCTGCAAAGACTGTTTCCACTTCTGTCTTCTAGGCCAGCAACAGAGTCTGTGGCATTGGATAAGCTGCCTTTTTGGCAAATTCACTCCAGAACCTGAAGGAGGCCTGCAAGAGAGATGTAGAGGGAATTTTCATGGGTGCATGTGATAGGATAAGGAGGGTGGCCTTAAGCTGAAGGAGAGTAGGTTTAGATTAGCTATTAGGAAGAAAATCTTTAGATAAGGGTTGTGAGATACTGAAACAAGTTCCCCAGGTTGTGGATTCCCCATCCCTAGAGGCATTCAGAATCAGGCTGGATGGGGGTCTGAGTAAACTGACCTAGTGGAAGGTGTCCCTGCCCATGGCAGGGGCATTGGAACTAGATGATCTTCAAGGTTCCTTCCAAAACAAACCATTCTATGATTCTATGATACGTGCATCTTTTAAATACTTCCAGTGGCGCTGACTCAACCACTTTCCTGGGCAGCTTGTTCCAATGCTTGATAACCCTTTCAGTCAAAAAATTTTTCCTGATATCTAATCTAAACTTTCCCCAGTAGAACTTGAGGCCCTTATTTCTTGCCCTGTCACTTGCTACCTGGAGAAGAGTCCAACTCCACACCTGGCTACCCTCCTTTCAGGCAGCTGTAGAGAGTGATAAGGTCTCCTCTGAGCTTCCTCTTCTCTGGCTAAAAAACCTCAGCTCCCTCAGGTACTTCTTATCAGACTTGTGCTGCAGACCCTTCACCAGCTCTGTTGCCCTTCTCTGGATGTGCTCCAGCCCCTCAATGTCCTTATTGCTGTGAGGGGCCCAGAACTGGACACAGGATTCAAGGTGCAGCCTCACCAGTGCTGGGTACAGGGGGACAATCCCTGCCCTGCTCCCGGTGGCCACTATTTCTGATACAGGCCGGGATGCCCTTGGCCTTTCTGGTCACCTGGGCACACGCTGGCTCCTGTTCAGCCACTGTTGACCAGCACACCCAAGTCATTTTTTGCCAGGCAGTTTTACAGCCACTCTGCCCCAAACCTATAGCTCTGCATGGGGTCACTTGTTGTGATGCAAGTGCAGGACCCAGCATTTGGTCTTGTTGGAGCTCCTACAAGTGCCTTCAGCTGATCAATCCAGACTATCCAGATCTCTCTGGGAAGGCCTTCCTGTCCTCCAGCACACTGGCACTCCCACTCAGCTTGGTGTCATCTGCACACTGACAGAGGGTGCACTTGATCACCACGTTCAGGCCATTAATAAAGATATTCAACAGGACTGGCCCCAAAACTGAGCCCAGGAAAACATTACTTGTGAAAGGCTACCAAATAGATTTAACTCCATTCACCATCCCTCACTCTTTGAGCCCAGCCACCAGTTTTTTACCTAGCAAGCCTGTCCAAACCATAAGCTTCTATGTTGTTCCCTCTTCTTCCTGGGGAATCTGAGTAGCAAATCTAATGCATTAGAGGTTAAAATTATAAAGAATTTTGTCTTACAACACAAGTAGTAGGCTCTTGCAAAAGACAGGGGTACTTAGAGGAAAAAAATATTGACTCCAAGGGTTATCAAGGTACTTAGAGGAAAAAGAATTGAGGGCAGCAGTTCAAGCATTTAGGAATCTGAAGGTCCACAGTAGAGTTGCCAAATTTCTTTTGAAAGAAAGACCTGTTGGTAACAGCACAAAAGCATTTTGACTGTTGGTGTCATACTCAGCTTCTGACTGTGGTAAACAGTCCTGGTTTATTGAGTTTGGTTTTGTGTGAGCACTCTAGAGCAGTGCTTTGCAGACTGTTGTGCACACACTTCATTTTTGGTGGCAAGAAAAGCTTTCTTCTTAACCATAGCATGTGACGTCCACTGCTTTGCTCCTCACATTCTGCTTGTAGTAACCTATCAGTGAGGCTGGAGAACCACAAAATCTGTGGGACCTTTCAGATGTAATAATGTGGCTTTATGCTGATAAGAGAAAAAGAGCAGAATCTGAATAGCCTTCTTGACTCCTCTTCCACTTTCTTCACTCTATCTGCCCTGCTGGTATTTCATAATCTGTTGTTTCTGGATCACTTGCAGTCCATAAGACAGCACAACGTGATCAGTGAAGTATTTTCAAGATACCAAGTCAACTCCCTTGTGCACTCGTTCCCACACACGCAGGCAAGTAAACAGCCTGGAGGGACTAGAGGAATGAGGGTAATAAACATTGCAAGTTCAGTCTCATTGCTGTTTCATTTAAAATGAAGAGCAAAGCCACAGCACTGCAGGAGAAAATCCATGAGTTTCTGCTCAAAAAAATCTTCTCTCTTTTGGCTCTCATAGTTGAAAAAAAAAGGAGATGAGAAGGACCAGGAAGGAGTATGGAAAAGACAGAACTGTGGTCATATGTTGCAGGATGTATAGACCAGGCTATCCTATAACCCATGATACTTCTAAATAAAATTTTGGGAAGAGATGGGAGTTGGAGACTCTGTTTGTTTGCCCTCTTCAGGTCCTCTGAAATACTTAACTCTTAGGTCACCCTCTAGGGTGAGGTAGAGGGTTGTCCACAGTTGTTTCACATATCTAAAGAGTCTAATTAGTTCATGCATAGATGAGATGCAGTTTTAAATATTAATCATTTTAAAGCTCATCTGTTTATCTGCCATTCAGAGAGCTTCAGTAGGCCACCTGGGCTGATAAAGGTGTTAGAGACATGTAAAAGGGAGAGCTAGGTTAGAATTTCTTTTTCCATCTTGTACAATTTTTCAGTTTCTACTTCCTTTTATTTCTCACTCTGTCATAGTGAATGAAATTTCTTTCCAAATATTAAAGAGAGAGTTTGAGAAAAAGAAACTTAACAGTTCGTCAAACCCCTTTTAGAACTGAGTTGAAATTTAGTCCTTGGCCTGCAGTGACTGCCTTTAACTGCTAGGCTATCTAGGAAGAAGATAATGTTTCTTACTGCAGAAATTCAAGCCTTCTTGAAATGGGAATGTGTGTAACTGTGAGAAGTGTAGGTTTTAACAGCTCGATGCCTTCTGGTTGAGAGTTAGTATGAGACAGTGGGTAATTCTTGCAAAACTGCAGGTTATGAAACAGGTATTGGGAAGTGGGGAGGAAAATATCAAAACAAGTGAAACTAAATTTGGGAATCTTTTTATATTTGTAGATTCTTTGATTGTCAAAATCTAAACCTTGTACCATAGGAAATACAGCTAGACTCTGGAAGGACACTCTAGTCATTCTTTTCTACCTATGTTAAACACTTGGCCTCTTTACAAAAGCTAAACCCAGAGAAGGTGCCTGTGAAGTGAAAGACTGAGAGTCCAAATTCAGATGTGAAACAAAGGCAGTTTCTTTTTCACTTTTATGTGAGAATTGAGGCATCATGTGTTGTTGACACATGCTGTGGGAGCAAAATAGAAGGATGTGGACTTCAACTGCATGATTCACTCTTACAAGACTCGCTGCTTCCTTCCTTCCTTCCTCACTAGTAGCTTTGGAAGTCAGGGGTGAAAAGATTAATTGCTTGCATTCACCGTGGTTCTCACTGGCCCATGGTTTAGTCATAAACATGTGAGTACAGGAGATGAAGGAGATGTGGATGAAATCAGCTCCAAGTGCTTCTCCCACTCCCTTAGTACTTTTTTCCCAATTCCTTTGATTTCTAAATGACTTAATGCCTTTTGGTGTTTTTTTTTTCATCTTTCCTTAGGTTTGAAAGTGTTAGTGACTTTACCTCAGAGCTGGAAGACAGTGATGATCCAACAGCTTATGTCACCAATTTGACATACTACCACCTGGTCCCATTTGAGACTGACATTCTGGACTGAGGCTGCTCAGGGGTGCAGCCAGCCAGCATCCAGCCAACCTCTTCGTCCATAGGTTCTGCTATCTCTGGCATTGCATCTCTGTGAATGAGGCTGTGCAGACGCCACCAACAGCAGGGAAGCTGCAGGAAGAGCGCCACAAAGCTGGTTTTGTAGGTGTGGTCCTCTGTTGTGTGTTATGGAGACATCTTGTGAGGAGGTATCTGCTTTGCTGCTGCTGACAAAAACTCACTTTCTGTGAAAGCAAGGCAGCAGAGGCTTCCTGGGGATCAGTGAAACCCCTGCTATGTCTGTGGGAATTGCCACCCTGACGCAGCTGTCAGAAACTTGTGCTGAAGCAGGCACAAGTCACCCGTGCTCCTTGTGGTGCAAGTTGAGTTCCCCTTTTAGGATACCACCAGAAACTTCCTTGGATGGCGTGACCACACTTTTTTATGCTTTGTAAGCAAGAAGACAAGCAAACCAGCTGAACTTTGTCAGTTCCCTCTGCAGTTGCTTAATGGAGGTCTCGTGGGTCGTTTTTTGCTCAGCTACCGGATGATTGGTGCCTTACACGAGATGTCAGAAATACCATTGAGTGCCTCCAGGACACAGAACACACGAGCTGACAGCTTTACTTCTTTTAATCATGGGCTTTTGTATAATCACTGGAAGGGCAACTGCTCTTTCCTGGAATAGTAAAGCAGACAGCAACTGGCATTGCAATGAGCTGTGCATGATGTTTGGGTACCTGGATGGTTTCGGAGGTCTGAAAAGCCGATGGGAAAGCTGAGCTGCTCCACTAAGAAGGGTCAAGGCTACGGCAGGCACTTTGATAATATTTTTTCTTTTCACGTGGACCAGCATATGTGAATGGTGCTTACAGATGTTTACATCAGACAGATAATTCCCTATGCATATTTCTTCCCAGAGGATGGGAAGGAAGACACTGAGATTTATGTTGTGTTTGGACTGAAGAAGAATGATAAGCTGCAGTGTGCCTACAGTGGTAGGAAAAACAGTCTCTCCACTGCCTCCCTGTCTCAAGGAGTTTGTCCAGCTTTCTGAGATCTGCCTGGAGGGGTCACGTGCAGGCCTCCTTGTTGTGTAACGCCATGGATTTCAGCAGAGATAGGAGAGTGGGAGCATGAGTGGGATTGGACCCTGCAGCCTCTTGACTGTTGAGCAGTGCAATGTTAATGTCTCCTTGGGGTGTCTCTCTTGAGAGCGCCCTGAATTCCTGGCTCTCACTGTGAGTGCTCAACACTCACCAGCATGACCTTTCATTGAGCTTTTGGCCATCTGTTTGCAAATATTATTTTGAAGGGACTGAAATGGAAAGAAATGCATTTTTGGACATGTTTCTTGGACAAGAGGCTTGCTTGGTCGTGAAGAAGCTGATACAACTCCCTTCCGCAGACTTCATTTCTATCTATAGAATAACAGTCAAACAGAATTTGTTAATGTAAATAATAAATTATTGAGAATCCTAATTCTTTTACACAGTATGTTTTTAAAATATATTTTAATGAAATAAAATAAAATATAACTCACCTTCAGTACACTTCTGCAGCTTCAAACAGTGCCTACTTTTTTTTTTGTCTTGTTTTGGGTACACTTTCCCAGATATGTCACATCCTCTTTCTTTTCCCCATAGTTTCTGAAACATGCTGAGTAATAGCAATTTCTGTGCTCCATGTGTTACTCATACTGTAGACAGGGTGTGTATCCACGTGGAACCTCTGCCTAGATCTGTTGATCGTAGGTCTAGGTGTATGTGGTTAAATGCCACTCAGCTTAGTAGAAGATTTCTGTGTTTTCACTATCATCAGTGAAATCAAATTTGGACATGATTGTTTTTGAAGGTGAAGCAGATTCTTATAAGATAAATTTCTATAGTGGAAAGGAATATGTCAATACTCACTCGAAGACTTTCTGAGCAGCCTCTTCAATTAGAATTGGGAAGATTTTTTTATTTTGTTTGTTTTACTCTCATTTGTGGAGGGATAGAATGTAAAAAAATAAAGATAGTGCAGAAGGTAATCTCACACCTGAGGAGTTGCAGCTGTACTTATCCCCAAAGATCAGGAACAGGCCTGCCCTTAATAGGCCACAGCTGTGTCCAATAAGAAGACGAGTGCTACAAAAGAGTGGGTTAGCTGCTTGAGGAGAGAGTTGGTGTTTGTTGGCTGTGCTGTGAAGCAGAAGGAGTCAGTGCTGCAAGGAGCTGCCCCTGAGAAATCACCAAGAAGGTATGGGAACTTTGCAATAAGATGACAACACTCATTAGTTTTAATTCTTCTGCTAGTGTTCTTAGTTAACCATGGTGAAGTAGAAATAGCATCTGGTAGACATGTGTATTGGACTGGACACTGGAATATTTTATTTCAATTCCTGACCTTGCTTTCAGCCTACCACATTGCTTTGGGTAATTCTAGTTCATCTCCCTTTCACTGAGTTTTCCTTGACTGATATTTTCAAAAGCAGTGTTGTTGGCTTTTGATGCAATATTGTTCCCTAATTCATTTGAATTTTCCTATGAATTATTGACCACATGGTAACTACTTATCTTTCAAAACACTTTAAATTGCATGAATTAAAAAATAAGTTGATAAGTATTGTTAATTTTTAAATGTAAAAAATTAGCATCATTATTCATTAGTTAACCTATTGATGATTCTAAAGGAAGTGATTGGCACAAGGATTTTGTCCCCAAACCTCTCTCCATGCCATGCCAAGACACTTCCTATGTAAGTCTTGTCCTTGAAAAGCTGGTCTGTGTTTTCTCTGCAACTTTGGCTTCTGCCCTTGCATCGTGGGGATCATGTGTACCAGTGCTTGCTATGAGCTGCCTGAACAGAGGTGGAGCGTGCTGGTATCCAGGGAAGGAGCAGGAGGTATGTGTCTCTTGGCAGGAGCAGCAATGACAAAATAATTTGGTTTTTATTTCTCGAGTCATGAAATATGCTGACATTATAGTGTGGCCAAATCATATGAGAGTTAGGGAAGACAAAGTGTATCACACTATGCTATGTTTTGTCCACTGGTCTCTTTTTTTTGGTTGCATCAACTACTATTTAAAAACTCAGTCTTGGATTCCATATCCATTCTTCATACTTCATAGCAGCAATAATCTGTAGCTCAGTATCAAACTCTAAAATAAAAAAGGGGGGGGGGGGAAAGAGCTTTTTCTAATTGCTTCCTGTAATATGCATTCCTGCTCCAGTAAGCTATCTCTGAGCTCCCTTCCCCACACATACACAAATTATTCAAACTATTTTACTGATCAGCTTTCATCAATGTAATTGCTTTCTTGTGGAAATGTTCACACCCTGAAGTGCAGTTCTCAAGTTTTATAGCACACAAACCATTCCTATTTTCAGTGCTGTCAGATAATTTCTTCTTGCTCTAAACTCATTCTAATTAACTCTGTTAGTAATACATACATTGGGGGATTTAGCTAAGGGCAGAATACCAAGGAAATAAACATAGTATATCTAGATGTAAGAAATGGAGAATTCCTGTTTACCTAAAAGCAGCAGTGAAGATTGGTGGGGATGCATTTACAATTGCTGTATGAAATCAGACTTTCCTGGGCTTTCTCAAACCCTGTTATCATGCCTCTGATTCTTATAGTTAGTGTATATAACCCCACTGTGCTCTGTTGAGAGAAAGAACAGCTTGAACTTTAGTATCGCAGAAGGGAAGATGGAACTCTAAGAGTTAGTTGAGACAGAATTTTGGAGTGCTTAGTTTTTGTCCTAGCAGGACATCTAGCATGCAGGTGCCTTGCATTGCAGGATAGGAGTTGCTGCAGAAATTTGGGTTGTCATTCTTCGCAGACTGCTGTTAAGGGAACCTGCTCAGGTAAGGATTTAGGGAAAAGCTCCTTATTTTCTGACGATGCCTTGTCTAACTTGTCAGAGTAGTAAAGTTAATTTTCTGTTGTCCTGTGAGGCTACCTACATGTCTGAACTGAAGAACTGGCTGGTAGGAAATCATCTCTCAGCTGCACAAGTGCCCACTTCTGCCAGAGAGTATTGGATTAGAGCCCAGCCCTGGCCTGGGCTGTGGAGATGCCTTTAACCATCCTTCTTTTAGTCCT
Source organism: Camarhynchus parvulus (assembly GCF_901933205.1). NCBI lineage: Eukaryota > Metazoa > Chordata > Aves > Passeriformes > Thraupidae > Camarhynchus > Camarhynchus parvulus. Next base: position 67,912,536 of record NC_044572.1, read on the forward strand.
CAAATTCTGCTAAACAATTTTCAGAAACTCTTAGATAGAAATGACAGCTGATATACTGAAGAAAACCCAAATGTGAACAGGGACTCTTGATTAAAAGCATCCCAGCACCAGCTCTGTGTATGTATTTTCCAGTGAACTTCAAAAATGAGAAGATGCTTCACTAAAATGTTTTACAGCATCTGTTGACACTCTGTGTAAGGCCTTGCATGGCCCTCTGGTACAGCTGTTTCTGACACAACCTGGTAAAAATCAGTGCTTGGCCACAGTTGCAGCACGTGTGTTTGTAAGGTCTGTGAAGTACTGAGCTTCCTTTAGATCCCCTGGCAACTCACAGGAGTCTCTCAATTCCTTGGAGGTACCTGTCGACGCTACAAATCTCTGTGCAGTCACATTAAAATTCCTCCAGCATTCTGGGGGTTCCAAGCAGCTTTGATAATTTCCATTAGTAAGTTAGCTCCATTTAGCATTGCAGTTCAGTTTGGAAACCATCTGCAAGTAATCTTGTTTAGCTGTATCACCTTGTACTGGGCAGGCTGGAAATAGAAATAATTACATGTACCAGAAGCCAACTTTGTTATGTAAAATGGAAAAAAAAAAAAACATCATCAGCACCACCACCAGCAAAACAACCATTTCCTATTTTCCCTTGTAGCCATTAAAATTAGGTTGAACAGATTCCATGACTTTTGAATGAACATGGGCTCATTTCAGAAGAGAGATGTCCCAAATTTTGCCAAGTTTCCCTTTGTCTTATGGGAACTGGCTTCAGTGGTTGAGCACAGTGAGATAGCACGTGGTGCATCCAGCCATCTCACAGTGGCCTTCAGAGAGGAAAACAAGCAGTGGGTGTATATCAAAGGGAGGGCAGGAGGCACAGGCATGACTTGGAAGGAGAAGGAATGAGAAATAAATGAAGGGTTGTAATGCAAACAGAGAAAGTCTACAGGGATAGTTTCAGTCTTGAAGCTGGAATAATTCATCTTTGTCAGAGAGCTCTGGTCTGGCAGTGTCTGGGTGCTGAATCACTGTTTCTCAACCAGTACCCTGCAAGGAATGTTACCAGCCCTGGCTGCTTTTGCTGAGAGGAGATGTCTGTGTCTGATCAGGTGCCTTTGTATAAAGTGAATATGCTGAACTTTCTGGAAACTGATATTTTGCAACAACAAAATTAATTGTGGTTGCCACTTCAAAGCATTGCACAGCTTATGTAAATGATTTAGGAATTCAGCTTCTGTTTCAGTTATTCCCACATGCATCTTACTCTGCATGCCTCATGCCCCTGTGTGTAGGATTAAAAATGCAGATGGCTGCAGGTGATAGCCATGAGGGCCCTCAGGCTTGGATTGCCCTGACCAGCATCAGCTGGGACCTCACTCACACCCTCCAACCAGAGGCTCTTATTCAGCTTCATCCAGGACCTTTAGCATTTTTTAGGTGGACTACAAGAGTGGCTGCCTCTCATCCTGCTCCTGAGTCGTTGCGGGCATTCCTTGGGCTGCCTTCTGACATGAGATGTGTCATGCTTGATGTTCACTTGGGTGACTGGTGGCCGCCTTAGTTCATTCACAGTGAGTTCCCCTGTTTTGCTTATTATGATAAGCCTAGTCTTTACAAATATTTCCTGATATTAGCATGATTTTTCCTGTTTTAGAGAAATACTTTCCAGAAATGTCTATAGAGACTCTATGCCTAGGGATACGTTCTTTGTATAACACATGAGTTAAGAGTATAGTCAGCTTGTTCAGGAAAGCATAGCTGCTTGATGACTCAGCTGCTAGAAAGCACTGATGTGATGTTGGTATTTATGATAAATTAATGTTGCCCTGGGTTTTGGAATAAAACAACAACATCTATTAACATGTAGTTTCCAAGAATAATCAAGTTACAGGCTTTGATGGCTGGGGAGTTTCTTGTGTTTCTCCTCTGTTGCCAATAATTTTCAGAAGTCACTGGGCAGTTCACATGAAATTATTAACACCTTCCCTCTATAAGGCTAGAAAATATCTAATCCAATAAACAAGCTGACATTATTATAACCACAAATTTGAACTGATGTTGGCCATATAACTTGTGGTTCCAGGTGGTAAATATGATCATTGCCAGGGAAAGAGTGGAGGTGTTCCCTGGCAGAAGACCCACAGAGGTCAGGGGTTTCATAGGTGTGGCATCACCACAGAGCCTGCAAAATCACTGGTGCTGGGCGTGTTGAATGTGCAAGCAATGAGTTTCTCAGCAAGAACAATTTTTATCTGCTTTCTACATAATATCATAATATCCTTGGGTTTAGTTGTGGACAGGTTAAGAGGGCTGGCAGTCCTATTCCTCAAGCTGAGGAGACAACAGGGACATTTACTCAATCTGCACTGAAATGTGCAGAGCTGCAGCTTCTGAGCTGTGAGAAGAGTTGTAATTCAATTTGTCTCCTTCATGCTTAACAACCTGAGCAATGATGAAGGTGGCAGGCCAGCTGTGGAGGATGGGTGATTGGATGCATGACTGAGGGGAGAAAAGGCTGGCTGCTGATGGGTGTAAGCAGATATCAGCAGAACAGGAGCTAGAATGCCAGTCAAGGGATACAGTAACAGATACTGCAGCAATATATTGTGAAACCTACAGGGCTTTGGCTTAAGACCTTGCAGGCATTTAAGTGGAAAAGTCATTATTTTCCATAGGGCTACAGTGCCAGACAGGATTTTTATGAAGCATGCAACAGGGCAGAGAATTGTATATCTCAATGAGTCAGAGGAGAGGTGCAGAGCAGTTAAATGGACATGATAAATAGAAAAGATGGAATTATCGCTTTAGGTGGCTCTGAGATTGCAGATATAGACTTAGGGTTTTAGCCTGATCAGGGAGTATCAGGCACTGTAGTACCTAGTAGAAGAATAGGGGGGTTTCACCAATAGAGTGGTCCAGGTTAATGAAGGAAGCAGGAGGCTATTAGAATTTAATGTGCAAGTTTATTAGGCATCTAAATGGTGATTCATTAATAGCTGCAGAGGAAGATGAATATCTTTCATTCTATATGCAGTTAGATGCTCTCACTTGGAAGCCTCCCCTAATACACTTAATTAGCCTGAAGAGGGAAATTATGTTCCCTGTATACAGTCCTGTTGTCATTCCAGTCACTGAAGCAGCCTCCAACCTAACACACATCCTATGGGGCTGCTGTGCTAAAAATAGCTGCCTACTGCTTACTACTGCTGCAGATTAGACACACAGACACCTACAGCGCTCCTGGATGTAGAATTCTTGGTTAAAGCAGATGTGCATGGCACACAGCTGGAAGAAGTGTGACTCTGAGCAATTAAAGCCTGTAGTGAGCTGTCCAGAGCATAGGAGTGATTTTCCCAGGTGGGAAAAGCAGCTCCCACCTGGCTGTTGCCACACTTCAAGAAGTGGTGAAATTGAATTTCTGCTTAGATCAGGACTGGAGATGATTGTGCTCTGCACAGTCCTGCATGGTATTTATATACCAAGCTATTCCCAAGTAACTCACCTCTAAATTAGTGTCAGCACAAGTCCTGTAGCAGGATCTGCTACTCACCCAATTTAAATGCATTGCCTTTCATGCACCAGCCTGCAGATACAAGGTAAGGATTTCGTATCTCTCTCTTTAGGTCCAGTACAACAATTTAAACCTTTTGAATGGCAAGGACCTGGGAGAAAGTATTTTTCATTGCACATCATATCCTGACTCCTTAGGCCCTCTTCCTTTGACTATGGCCTGTGTCCTAGGTTTATGTAGTCTGAGGCATTTGTGTGGAAAAAGCCCTTTCTGAGAGCCTTTTAGACCAGGATTCCAAGTCCTTATTCCATTTAATATTCAGAGATGAGTAGTGTCTTGTGATCCATTGTAATTTTTGTCATCAATAACCTTTCCCATCCTCTGGGTGGACGCTATGTGAAATTCCCTGTTCAGAAGTCAAGTCAGGACATTCAAATGCAGGATTAATGCTGAAAGTGAGACAATTATCCTGTTTTGTTTTCATTCTACCCTGTTAATACCAGTGCTGTTTAATCTTAGAAATGGCACTGGAATCTGATTTAAGGTAAATATTGTAGGCAGCTGAGCTAAACATTAGCAGACATGAATGTAGGCATGAAAACTTTAGGAGCCAGAAGTTGTATAGCGTTTAGTTATATTAACAGGAAATTATATGGATGGGAGGGAGAAAAGGTGAAATTTTAGATGCAGTCTTCCTTCATAAGAATTACTATGTTCCTAAAACAATTACCAACATAACTTTTAAAACAAAACAAGCCCAAATATGTTGTTTCAGCCTCCTGGCCTGGTTTTCCATGTATTTCTCTACGTGCCCTTATGACAAGACTTTTCTTAGGGAAATTTTTACCCTGAACAGTTTTTTTATAAGAAGATATATTCTGGTTTTTCTTCCCCCTGATTCTTGTATCACTGGTTTTCTCCCTGCTGTTCTCCTGTCACTACCACCAAGAAGGCTGCAGCAAAACAGAGAGGAAGGAGAGAAGGGGGAAAAACAAAATTTAAAATGCAAAGCACCATAAAACTGCATTAGTTTTCTTAAATAGAATCAGGAGAAACTATAAGATATTTTAATATCGGGGTGGGTTTTATACCAATAAAACCTGCTGTTTTGAAAACCTGTCTTTCTGAGGTACTCCTGCTGCTTCTGCTTCCCTTGCTGTTCACTTATATCTTGTTGAGAGATGGCTATAGAGCTTAGATTGACTTTGGTTTTAACTTTTTGTACCTCTGTATGTACTTCAACACAGAGTTATCAATACTTCATTAGCATTCCTTTTGAAGGCTATTTAATAATTAGTACTGTAGAGGAGAATTTTCTAAAGCATAGTCAGTGGAAGACTATATGCCATCTCCTTTGTAGATTGGCATAGGAAAATTGTTGCCAAAATACAGATTTTTAAAAAGGAAGATGTGCTAGCTGAGGCTACGAGCTGGTTACATTGACACAATATGATGTATTATAATGAGTAAATTTTAGGTGCTTTAGCATGAAAAGCTATTTTCTTCAAGTTTGAGTGCATCTTGACAAGACTTAGGGATATCTGATGCCCAACCACGTGCTAGTTTATTTATACATGCTGAACACAGAGGAGGACCATTATCTTTTTGGTAGATTTTCTACAGAAAAGCTCATCTTGTCCCTACTCTGTAAATGAAGCCTCTTTCTTGATTTGCTAAAGTTAATGGCAATCTTCCAAGTTTTCCTAGCTGTAGTCAGGGCTGTTGCTGTTGATATTTGTTACAGGAAGGAAGGAGCATTCTTTTGTTCTCAGGAGAAAAGTTTAATCCCCTTTAAGAGCAAGAGGAACTGACAGGGAGCAGTTGAACCATCAGTCTGAGGTCACGCACAGGGGTTGACTGGAGGTCCCTTTTTTCCTTCTCTCCACATCTCTTTTCAAAACCATTTCTCAGGTTTGCTCATCATGGGTTTGAAATTTATGATGTTAATATAATCCAAATATGAGAATCAGATGAGAAAAGGACCTGGTTGTCCTTCCATCCTGTCTGCCAAGCAGAAATGGTGTTGAGGCTGCTGCACAGGGGACAGGGAGTCAGGAGTGAAGGTGAAGCAAAATAGGTGGGACAGTGCCCTCATGGTGGGTCCCAGGCAGAGAGAGCAGAGTGGGCTGGGTGATGGTGACCAGGGGCAGCCAGGAGTCCAGCTGGATACATGAGTCTATTGTGACAGGGAGGTGTAGGGTTGGGAAGTTAAATTATTGGGTCAGATTTGGGTGCTCAGGGCCATCTACAGCATAGCTTGGGCAGGGACCAATAGCAAGGGCTTGTGCTTAATACACTGTAAGGTGCAGAGAGCCCCAGCAAGGCGCCTTCCAGCTCTGCTCAAAGTAGTCAGGTCATACAGTCGCACCATCTCAGAGCCAGCCTTGAGCAGTGGCCTTGGAGGGGAAGGAGAGGCTGCAGGGCTTAACACCAAGAACAAAGCTTTCACCAGAAGGTTGGTAGGGCCACCTGTTAGCCATATGGATAAGACTGCTGCAGTGATAATAATTATTTTTGTCTGCTTACTGTAGAAGAAGCTGGGGAGATTCCCTATGCCATTCTTTTTAGCAGTGATTCAGCAAATGCTCAGCCTGAAATTTGAAGTAATTCTGGAACAGGTTGAGGTACAAATAAAAAACATGAAAATTAGCAGATTGCCAGGGCTGAGACTAATCACCCAAGTGTTCTGGAGGAGCTCAAGGGTAGGCTGAAGAATGATCTCCTGAATTTGAGAGATAGATAGTAAAATAGCAGATGAAATTTGGTGCATATAAATGTAACTCCTGGGTAAAATTAATCCTAACTTCATATATAATATTCTGAGCTAACAATTTGTTATTCTCATGTAAGAGTGAAACTGTGGGTTTGTAATAGTTCCATGAAACCATCAGCTAGTACTCAGTAGCAATGGAATAAAGGTTAGATACTATTACTTTGTGGAAAAAGAACAGGAATAAAAATTCTGTCTCCAAGGGTCACCCCCCTTCCAATGCAGTTTTGATCCTCTCCTCTTGAATATATCACAGCAGATATATGTCTGAAGAAAGGTAATTCATTTGGGCAGAGGTATGAGATGATATCTTTGAAGGAACAGTTAAGTAGGAAATTTACATTGTCCCTTTCCAAAGATGGGTGGATGGTGTGACAGAGATCTACAAAATCATGAGCGACACAGATGGGAATAGAGATTGACTTCTTTTTATTTCTTCTTGCATGAGAACCGTGGCCCATCAAATGACACTAGTGGGAGGCAGGCTCAATGCAAACAGGAGGTGGCTGTTCCTGGGAAATGAATGAGGTTTGTTGTACTGGCTGCCAAAGGATGGTTTGGAAAGAAGCCTGGAAAAGTGTTTGGAATAGAGCTTCTTTGAGTCTTACTATCTAGATAAACCACAACAGGCTAAAGGAGTCCCTTAAGGCTGGGGTGAATGTTAGTGTGAAAGTATCTGCCAAGTGGCACTTGTTTTTTACTTCATTTAAAAACACTGTTGGAGACAGAAAACTGAACTAGATGGACCAAGGTCTGCTCAGATATAGTGCTACCTTTTCTGTGATTTAGCTCCTATCTTTATTTTTGAAATAAAAAGTCTAAGTTACTCTTTTAAATTCAAAGTACATCTGTCCTAGGCATGATGCAATGTTGTCATATACTGCCATGAAAATTCACTGTTGTGTCCTTTGATCTCCCAGATCTTCAGAAAAGGTTTGACGCTGTGCAAATCTTCCCAGAGTACAGCAGCAATGTTAAAGATGAAACAGAGGACTTTGTCTAATGCCAGCTGTCCAGTGAGGAAGGTCACCAATCCAATGACAAGCCCTCCAGCATGAGGATACTGTGGTTTTATCCTGCCTTGCATCTATGAAGACAGAATGCTGTCTTCCTCTTCATGTGCAGCCTTCTTAAAATATTTGTTCCTTTCCATCCTTCTGCTTTTGCATTTTGAGGGAATTTGCCATGAGTGGTTTCCATGGTTACAGGGATACGGCTGCTCTTGGAGTGGGAAATCTGCAGAGAGCAAATAGAAAAACCAATTGCATCTGGGACAGGATGAATGTGCTTTGTATCCTTAATGGTCATTCCACCCCAGTTGGAAGCCGATATGAAATTGGAAAAAGAGATGTTATTCTTAACCCCCTTGTCTTACTGGGAAATGTAGCACTCTCCTTTACCATTCTTAGATTGCTGAAAGCACTCTGATTTCTGTGGTCCCTTGAGTATTAAAGGGCAGGAAACAGGCTATGTTGCAAAATAGCTCCTAAACCAAGCTGTGCAATTTTCTGGTGTAAGGAGGAAAATGGTTTTTTCTTTCTTTTTAGAGTTGTACACTTCCATTTTGTTTTTTCCTCCAAATAAAATGGAGGAAAATACAGGAGCAATGGTTATCTCCTCGTCTTTGCAGTCTTTGGCAGCATTGTCAAATACTTGTGCCTCTGACCAGCTCTGTAGGGCACTTGGTTAAACCCAGAAATAATGCTGGGCGCATCTACAGGGGGTGCAGGGCGTGCACAAAAATCTTCTTAGGAAGTAGCTGCATTGAGACAAAGTTTGTGGTAAACCTGAAGCCAGCCTTGTCCCATACTGGCATTGAAGAACACAGTGCCTCTGCTACAAAATGCCTTCCCCACAAATGCAGAAGGTGAATTATCATGTCTTTCTGAAAAGGTCGGTACAGAGCCTCTGCATACACTTTTAGCCTGGCGGGAGGAGCTAGAAGATAACTGAGCCACCCGTTAGGAAAACATCTTATTCTGGAGTGGTAATTGCCAATCAGGTAACTTGGGTTAAGGCCCTCTTACAAGACCTGACAATAGGGAAGAGAAAAAGCAATAAAGAAAGCAAAATCCTACATTACAAATTAAACTTGGTGGCTTCTCTTGCTCTCTTCCTCCACAGATTTTAAGTAGTTCTTTGCCACTTTAATGCAGAATCACTTATCTGAGCAAGCATCAATGCAATTTTCAAGGTAAGCGTAGCTGCATCTCATAAATGCTGATAGAAACACTCAGGGAACTAACTGATGCTCCAGGCAAGACTATCAAAGGATTTATTCTGATTTGTTTTATTTTCATTAATTGTTAGAAATCCTTCCATTAACTACATTGGGAAAAAATGAGCCTTTTGGCTAAATGCACACAAAAATCCACCCCATTTTTAAAATGTATTTTTCTTACAAAGCCTAAGTTGCAGATGTCTTTTTGTTTGCAACTTCTACAGTAGATTTCTGCAGTACTTGAGGAAAATAAAATGAGTATTTGATAGAAGAAGCAACAAACCATTTAGAGAAGCTTACCAAGCAGTAGAACATTGCAAAAGGCAATAAATATTCAAATCCCAAACCAAGATATTTCCAGGCTTCCATATTCCAATAAAATGATTAAAATGAATGCCTTGCTGTTTATAGAGGGTGGCAGCTTAACACCATAAGATATATTAATATTAAATAGCATGCTCTTGTGCTGCTGCCAGTGCTGAAGGATTGAGGGACTGCTTGCCATGATGGATGGCTTTCAGCCAGGCAGAGCCTGCTGCTGATGCTCGGCCACCACAACAGCCACCTGCCAGCCACGAGGTTCTTCTGACAGGGCAGCAGCCCCTTGATGGGGAGAATTTGTGCCTGATATTTATTGGTGTTCTTAATCACCTGACAGATATGCCTATGATATAAGTTTTTAATGCTGCTGGCAGTCATAGGGCACAGCTGTAGCCACACCAAATTTGGAGAGAATTTTGAGACGTGCAGTAGTAATTGTGTGTGTACCTCTGTCAACTAGTATTTGCCTGGCTCTGTGGTTTTCTATCCCTTTTACTTCATGAAAATAACCTCTTGCAGCTTTGTCTTCTTCTTTGATAGTCATGCAGCACTCCTGGGAAAATGTGGGGCTCTTCTAGTTCCCCAAAAATTAAGCTGGATCTTCAGGAACTGATGGTGGAGGATACAAAAAACCCCAAACCAGCAAGCCAGAAATACTTCTGTAAAGCACAGTTTATTGTAGCTGGTTCTTTTTCACCATAGTACTCTGTGAGAAGTTCTGCCAGCTGTGTGTTAAATGAGATGAGTAACATCTGCCTCACGCTCATTAAACATCACATACATGATACCCTCTGCAGAATCTGGTGCTAATTAGGGTCTGTAATGAGAGTTATTCTCCTTTTAATTAATGTGAGCAGGGTAGATTTTCAGTAATATCTAAGCAAGTGAGGAGCTTACATCTGCTTTTCCAAAAGCAGCTTAGAGAAGCATTTCACTGGTCTGAAGCGTCATGCAAGCAGCAGTAGCAGTGGCTGTTCTTTAAACTGCACCACAGGCCTGGCTGCACTGGAACTGTTGAGTAGCTTAAGTCTGTTAATTCTGCTGTAGGGAGTTTGGTTATTAGTGGGGTGATGTGATGGAAACCCTTTCCATTTCCTTCCTTCTTTGTGGCTAGCTTTCTCCCCTGAAACACAGGTGGCTATTCAGGAGAAGTGTTGCACTTGAAAACTGAGTTTTGGGCAAAAGCCAAGGTCTTGATCCAGCTCTTAGTGCAGGAAGTGGAAAGATGCTCATTTATGTGAGAAAAGCTTCAGATGGCCCATGACAAAAGATTTAATGGATCCTTTTTTAGTAGTTAGGTTTGCTCTGATTTCTTGGTCTGTGTAGTAACTTTGTCTTCTAATGTGTGCAGCTCACGGCCTGACACAAATGCCCTTTTGCAGGGGACAGGAAAAGGGTGTTTTTAATATAAATCCATATAGGAGGATAGAATATAAGTAAAATATAGTGTAGAAGGTAATCTTACCCCTAAGGAGTTGCAGCTGGGCCAATTATCAAAGGTTAGGAACAGGCCCGACTTTAACAGGCCACAGCTGTAACCAGTGAGAAGAAGAGTGCTATAAAAGAGTGGGGTGGCTGGTTGGGAGGGAGCTGGAGTCAGTTGGCCACTTTGTGAAGAAGAAAGAGTCAGTGCTCTGAGGAGCTGCCCACCAAGAAGGTGTGAAACTTTTGCAATAAGGAGACAACAGTATGGAACCCCTGCAATAAGATGACAACAAATCTGGATATGTGGAGATCAAGACTTCTGTACAACCCATAAAAGTCAGTCTTTAGGAGAAGTAGTAGAGACAGGCCTTCTAAAGGCATGTCAAACACTGGCTCAAGGAGCAGTTATTAAATAAAGAGGAAAAAATTGCTCCATTAGAGCCACGAAGGATCTGTACCATCCATGTGGCAACATTGTCAAGGATGCAGCTCAATAGTAGGAGATACAAAGGTCTGACTTTGCCAGACAGAAACTTGTCCCCACTCCCCTGCCAAAACCCATCCCATAACTCCATTTCTAATGCACAGTCTCCTTGTCATGGTAGCTGGGGAGAATTCATGCATTCTGGAAGCTGGAGATCCCTATGAGCTATGACTTAGACCATTTAACCAGGAGCCAGTGAAATCAAGACAAACTCTAAGTCATAACTGAGAGGCAAGATTGTATTTCCTGGGAGAAGTTGGCTTCAGCAGGAAGGATCCTAGCTCTTGCTGAACCCCTGCAAGAAGACATTGTGTTCATTGTGTTGCCTTACTCTGCTGCAAGCTTCTCCCGGGATCCTGCTGCTGCTGTGGATCAGGCTGCCTCCTCTGCACTTCGCTGCTCCAGGAAGCAGCACCTTGTCCCTGTGCAGGAGGGTTGGAATCTGCTCCTGCAGCTCCCATGGGTGGTGCTCAGCAGCTCTCCTGCAGTGAGAGGGAGCACAGCCCATGGGCCTCACCTCAAAGTGCTCTGCTGGGGCTGCCTGATGGGAAGAATTCCTGGTCATCCCAGGGCTCACACAGATAGATATACTTTGTGTAGGGTATGGGCCACTCCTGGGCATTGAAGGTAAGTCATCTTTTGCGATAGGTTAAAGAGTCAAAAGACTCGGAGCTGAAACCAGGTGCTGGAGCAGAGCTGGGTGTGTCTGGTGCTGAGCTGATTGGGAAAATCTCAAAGGCATTCCCTCCCTCTGGCTTCAGCTTTATCATTTAAGTTACTACATTTGGTGAGGCTTCAGAAGCAGCAAGCAAATCCACAGAGGTAGGGCAGTGGTTCAAATGTGTCAAAAATCAGCTCTGCAGTGCTATTCCCATCTGATTTTTATTGGGTATTTGCGGAATGTGTGGCTATTGTGTAAGAAATAGTGATTGAATTACTAGTAGAGGTAGCCCAGCCTGTTTTGAGGAAAATAATGAGCTTTTGATGCTATAATAAAGACAACTAATTTTCTGTCTAAGGTAGGCTTAAAATAGCCTGGCTAAACAGATCTAGCATGTCCGTTTAGAGATAAATGCCAGAAAAAGCCGTGATGTTATGTTTCAAATGAAAAGGATGTATCTCTGTTCAAAGGAATCATAGCTACACTTTTGATTTGATTTAGCAGCATTAGCTGAGTATATGTTCTCTAGAAAATAGGTCAGAGCAAGAAAGGCAGTCAAATTTAAAGATAAATGAGTGGTAGTGACTAGGGAGATTAAGGTGTTCAGTGGAAGAATGGCACTATGTGACACACAGCCCTCTTTCAGCTGGGCATAAATATTAATGTCTTCCACATTCATGCTAGACAGAGCCTTTTATTAATATCTACTACATAAGAAAATTGTAATCTGCATTTCTTAGGTTGAAGGCTTTGAGCCTACTGTGCCTTCCTGGTAGGAAAAATGTGAAGTTGTTCTTGTAAATGGTAATGCTTTCATCAGTTGTGAGAGTGGGGAATTCCAAATCTGATTTGACACATGGCTTTTCAGGACAATAGCTTATTAAATAAATATAAAATAAACACTTGCATCACTTCCTTGCTGCAGGTATCCATTTGTTCAGTAGTTGTATTCCCCATTCTATCTTGCCCTCTAGCTTTGTTTCTGTGCCTATGATGTGAAAATAGCCAGGGCTCTTGCTTGAATGTTCCCCTTTCCTAGCTAATATGTTATCTCAGCTATTTTTTGAACATTTTTAGGTGATGTACTCAATATTGTGATTGCACATTGTTCTTGTTTGCAATTAGACCATCAAGATTACAATATGGCAGTCTGGAAATAATGCACCATGTCATTCTTAGTGGTGTAGTGCTGTTACTAGGGAAAATTTGTTTAGTATTGTCCTTTTCTAGTGTGATTGAAGGAATTAAATGCTTCATAAAGTCAGATACCAATATTTTAGATAAATATATGTACACATACCTGTATATTTGTGTATATGTATGTATATGTATACATATGTATATTTGAATATTCACCAACATTTCCTATGCAGAACAAGCCTTACACTTTAGATGAAGATTTTGATAATTTGGATAGAATTTCTGGGCCAGGACTAAAACCAGTTCATTTCATTAACTCTGTCCCTGTTTGTTTCTTGGTTGCTTCTCACTTTTCATTCTTCCCTATGGAAGGGAGCTTAAGACTCAACCAATACACTTAACGTGTTTCTTCAAACATGATACTTGTTTGAGGCAGGGGCCTGATGGAATTTCTCAGAGGTATTGCTTTTGCTGAGGTTGTTGCATGAGGGCGCTTAGCTAGCAGGAGCTAGCCTGGAATTTAACAGACAAATTTAGAGAAAAATTATAACCTTTCATCAAGAAGCAAGCCTGTTTCTGTAGTTTTCTACTGCCTGATGGCTCTTTATTAGATTAGATTGGTAATGTTGTTATTATGGAAGGAATTGGTCTTTGTGATAGCTTTAGGATGCTGTGAATGTAATAGGAGTTGTAGGAGGAAAAGCAATCATCTCATTGATTCAGGTAATCAATGAAATCATCCTATTCATTCTAGCTACTTCAGTGATAAATGTGACATTATTCTCTCCACAATCTACCAGAAACAGGTATTTTTGTGAGCATTATTCAGTCAGAGGTTTTGTAGTATGTCATGCTTATGTTGATTACTGGTGCACTCCAAATTCTGGTGTGCCCATGCAATAGCTGATTTGGGATGGCAGGTTGTAGTCATGAGGAAATGCTTGCAGAAAATGCCTGTTTACTCTGAGCAGGACTAGACCCTTGGTGTTTAGTAATTTGAATAACAATGAAGATCGGTGTCAAACTGAGAGATGAAAAGGGGTTTACAACCACCAGTAAGCAAGATGGCCTCAGGATGATGCAAAATGAGCTAAAAAGGAGGCATGTTCTGGGAAGTCTGCTTCCAGCTCTCCAGGCAGAGAAGTAAGCGGCAATCTCTCTATGCTCTGTATGGAATCTGTGACCAATTGCTTGTCCTCAAAGCAGTTGTCCTGAAGGTGGGGAAAGCAGGCATAAGAATGGTGATCTTGTATTCTGGTTTGCATCCAGCAGACAAGCCCTTATAGGGAAGGCATAGGAGTGCTACTGTCACAGACATTTTATGAAAAATCCTTTTGCCAGGATTTTTTCTCCTGAGAAGCTGAGAGGCCTCAGAAATGAAATGTAAACAATAATTATCTGCTGCTGTGGAATGTGGCAGGTGCATCTTTGATTGGTCTCATGTGGCTGTTTTTGCTTGATGACCAATGACATCCAGCTGTGTCAATGCTGTGAGCAGTCACAAGATTTTATTATCATTCCTTTCCTTTCTTTGCTAGCCTTCAGATGTCTCCTTTCTCTTTCTTCAGTGTGGTTGTAGTATATAATTTTCTTTTAATATAATATATATCATAAAATAATCAGCCTTCTGAAACATGGAGTCAAGATTCACATCTCTTCCCCTGTCCTAGGACCCCTGCAAACACCACCACATGCTACAAGAAAATGCCATCTTCTTTCCCCTGAAATGCAAAGAAATCCCACTAGATTACAGAGATAAACCACCTTCCTACAGAGGTCCTATATTGGACCAAGCCAGAACAGTTCTTTAGAAACAGTTTTCTCTCTTAATCTTGCCAGCAATTTTAATTCATGCAGGCAAAAGAGTTGGCATTTGCTACTAATGTTGATGAGATATTTCTCATTTATTACACTGATTCTCAAAAGCAAAACCAAGTAAGTCCCTTTCCCTGTGTTTTGAGTTTTTTGTTGTTGTGGGGTTTATTTTGGTTTTCTTGGTAGCCTATGTGTTCAATAATTTAATGATTCATAAGCATCTTGGAGGCAGAAACCATCATACTGTACTAAAGCTAATACAAGTCAGTCCTTCCTCTAGGCCAGGACATCATAAAACTGCAAAATACTGATGTATCATTTGGAATACAAGTTTCCAAAGAGCAACTCTGACATTTTCTATATCCTCAGAATGACTCTTTTGTGCTAAGCAGAATGTTACAAACACACACTGAAATTGTCATTTCCTGACACCCACTTCTGAATGTTCTAAATACTTTCTCAGCTGTCCCTTCCACTTAGCTGTCCTCATTGGCCGAATGAATGGCAGGTTAACAACAGGAGAAAGGATGGATGAATTGTCATAGGCTGTTGTCTAGAGAGTTTTTGAACAAAGCTTAGCTCAGAATTAAAATCCTTATATATAATGTCCACATCTACAGAGACTGTGTCCAGGAGGGTGGCTGCTGCTGCAGTCTGAGACCACCTGGATCTTTTGGGCATAGGTAATGTTGAAAATTACCTTTCAGTCAAGAGATGAAGCTGGGTTCTTGATGGGTATGTTAGACTGCTAATTTTGGGTATCTTATGAGATAATGGAGAGGACCAAACTCTAGTGGTTTTGGAGGGGTAATCTTCAGGGAGAAAGTTAAATGCTTGTGGTATCCTCTTATTTTGCAAAACTAAGATATACTTACTCTGTGTGGGTTGTGTTTCACTGCTTTGCTGCCTTAAAAAAGTTTTCATTGGTGTGTTTAACAATGTTATCTATAGCTCTCGTTCATGGATCAGTGCATAGAGACAGAGCTGAGCCATACACTAATGTACTGAGGTGGTCTTTTGCTATTTCAAACATGTTTATAGATTGTGAGGAAGAAAAGTCTTGAAAGTAGAAGCTTCTGAGTTTTTATGGCTATAAACAAATGATCATATACCTAGGGTCTGAGTATGATTAAAAGATTACTAATGTTTTGAGGGGAAAATCGGTATTTGTAAAGAAAAAACTCCTAAAATGAGCTTGACATTTCACCTGTAGTTTCATTATAATGTGGTTGACACAGAACAAAAATAAGGATGTAGTGCTGTATAGGTGAGTTTACTGGTTATGGCAGTCTGGGGAGAATTGTAATTCCTTGAGACTTGAAGTAATTTTATTTGAACTAACTTCTAGCTGTTATAGAAAATCAGTTTGGAGACCCCACTCTCCTTCTGATCACTAACCCTGTATTTTTTGGTTTGGAATGGCTGTGTTTGGAGTACCCTCAGCAAGCACCAGGGAAAGGATGTCATCTGGATCCAGGTGTGAATGGGAAGATAGACTGAGGGATGGGGAGGGCCCTTGAGACCCCTGCAGCATGTTCTTCTTGCTGCATGGAGCAGATTGGACCTGCAGGTCCGAAAGGAATGCCCTCAAGGTGATCTTTGCTAACAGAGCCCAGTGCCCTGGCCAGAGGATATAGGAGTCGTTTTCTTGAGGCGTCCTGATCCCTCAGTTCTGCTTTGGGAATAAATATTTGTAGCAACAGCCACAGCAGCTGCTGCAGCAACTCTTTCCAATACACCAAGCTGAACAGGGGGTATGGCCTCATACTGAAAAGGTTTGATCCTGTGGAGTTCTTGGGCCAAATGAAGCACATACATGCAGTCTGCTGCCTGCGTGTCCTACTGTCTAGTCAGAACATGATGGTGTCTTACCTGTCAAGGCCTGTTTAGAGAGAGAACAAGTCCATCAGCCCAGCTGTTTGTCTTCTATGGCTCCAGATTGAAGGCTGGTGGCAATTTAGCCGCTTGTGCACCTGGACATGTTGTCCAGCATTACGTGATTGCCTGGCAGAGTATATTCTCTGGATTTAAGGGAAATCAGAGCAACAGATTAAATAACAAAGATAGTTGGGTAAATAGGGTTTCTATTTTCACAGATTTCGTTTCCCCCCACACTGAATCTTGGTACTTTGATGGAGTTGCTCTGCTTGGACTTGTCTGTGCCTAGATCTGGCTGCATGAGGCTGCCTGTGTTTCAGACCACAGCTCATTCCCTTCATCTTCCTCATCAATATCATTTGGCCTCTGATTGGTGAAATCAGTCACCAACTTGCATCAGTTGTGGTTTTGATGTAGTGGTGCATGAGGCTAAGTAGGTAATACCAAGGGAGGCTTGGATGCTGCTGCACATTCCAATCAGGGATTTACTTTTTTATAGAAACTGCTTTAAAATTCTCTCACACAGTACTATAAAGTGTCTTTTCTTCCAGAGGTATGATGAAAAGTTAAGTAGGTCATTTTTTATCTTGAAGTTATAAAGCTTGAAAATGAAATCTCCTGAAATAGCATCCACTTGGTAAATCTAGCAAGGGGTATTTTTGTCATTGCTTGATGATGCTGTCAAATAGATATAATGCTACTGCAGTTTGGGATTGCTCTGTGGCACTGGGTCACTGTTGGCTCTTTCTTTGGAGCAGGCTTTCAGTGATGTGAGCCTTCAGTAGCAAAGTGAAAATATTGTGAAACTACAGTTGGTCTTCAGTGACTTTGGAGATGAGCAGAACATGTGTGTTCACCTCCTGCTCAGTGTTTGCTTCACCTTTCTTAGTAACAGGAGTAAAGGCAGAGCAAATTGCCAAGTGAGTTGAAAGGCAAGCCTCTCATTTGACTAGGAATGGCCTGAGATGCTGGCTGCTGAGCAGTCTCCCCTGAATCCCTTAAATCCCAATGGGCACTTTTTTGTGTTATGTGCTACCAAGATCTGAATGCCTGGGAAATGTGCTGTTCAAATCCAGCTATTTAAGGAGCAAGATAAAAGCTTATTTTCTTTTTTTCTTACTCATGATTATCTTCTCCTGAGTGCTCTTCAGGAGCATAGCAGAAGGCACAAAGTGTTCCTCTTCTGCAAAACAACTTGTTTAAGTGTTTATCCTGACATTGTAATTTAGGTCAGAGAAGGTTGGGCTTCACTTGTTCTTTCAGAATCTCTGTTGCTTGTAAATATGACACTTTGTAATCTTTTAAGCAACATACATATATGCACATATGCTAAAGTGTATGCATGCATACACTTTGTCTTTAGAAAGAAATACCTCCTCTTTCTGCCACTACCAATTTTTAGGGGCCTTCCATACATTCCAGGCTATGGCATTTACCAGCTCTTGTCCCTGCTCTGACAAAGCTGCAGCTCAGAGTTGTGTCTGCCTAGGATGGCGAAGAAACATTCCAGCTACTCCTAATTTTCTTTCACTGAAATAACTTATAGAGGCTTAAAAGTGATGTTAGTTGTGGGTGGACAGATGAAGGACTGTTGGACACCAGGGCTCCCATGAGACCTGATAAGTGTGTTGTGTTCCCTTTGCATATTAAGTGGTCATAGCCTAAAGCAAGGACAATTTCTGTCTGCATTTTTGTTAGGGATGTGCCTGCCTCTGTGTAACACTTCCTCTTCATTTGTAGCACCTCTGGCTTTCTGGCTGACCACTTATTTCCAGGAGCTGCACCTCCAGCTGTACAGACAGCTCTGTCTTTCACCTCTACATGCTACCCATATGCTGAGGTTTGTGTTGCAGTAACAGGAGCATGCTCTCCTGGAGTGAAAGATAACTCATGACAGCTTGCAAAATCCCTGCAGACATCTCTTAAACCAGACTGCTTGCTCATTTCAGTTTAGGCAAACACATAACACCACAAAGAGAAGGGAGCTGGCTTTCCAAGTTATAAGTGACAGGTTCAATCCCACCTCCAGCCTCCACTGTGTTTTTGTCTGTTCCCCCTGCTTGGCACTGTTGCCTCTGCTTCAAATCATGAACCCACAGGATCTTCTTTGGGTCAGCACCCAGCTATGTTTAGGGTATCATCATGAAAGTCATGGTGACGCCTTTCTATCCCAAATATAGTTCCTGGCCTGTAGTGTGACCAGGAAGGTCCCTTGGCTCTTGTGCCTCAGTTTCTCTTATGAGAAATAGAAATGATGCTGTTTCTCTGAAGAGCTACATGAATCTATGGTCAGGGAGCACTGCAGGCAAATCAAATCTCATTGTTGATCGCTGAAATCTTGTAGACAAGTGTGAGAGGCAGCAGTAGGAGCCAATGGTATAATGCAGAGATTTCTAATTCCACTGGGTGGCAGCTGAGACTGAGCTTAGGTGAGGAATAATGCTTTCTCCTTTGGCTTGAATGCAGTGACTTTTTGCTAGAAGAAAACAGATCCAGAGCCAAGCCTACTGCAAGGTTCCAATGCTGTAACCATTTACAATGGCAATTTTATTTTCGTTTATGTTATTTGAATCCCCTATTTAATATAGACAATAAAACAAGATCTTTTGAACCCAAAACCCCATCAAACCTGCTGGGTTTGGATTGCCAGTCATTTACAATACTTTTAAAGGCTTATAAACCCAAGTCATATCAGCAGAAGTCCACACATTTTTCATTTGATGTATTTCCTACTGCAATCTGTTTGAAAACTAGGCCATGAGAAATCATGTCTCAAGACTGTGTTTGTTGAGGAGGCAGATAAGCAAACAAACCCCTTCTGTTGTGCAGAGCAGATCATATTGCCTACAGCCACCTTCCCCCAGCTGTGTCAGGCCCTGGCAGAAGCCAGCCATTGTATAAAGAGCTACTGGGCCTGAAATCCTGTAGCGCTGCTAACAGAGTGTTGGGGTGGGCACTGGCCTGAAGGCACAATTCTAAGCCCTGTGCTGTAAGGGAAGGCACTACACTTTATCCTGTGCCATCTGGCATTATCTACATCCTCCACCAGTGCTGCCCCAGCATGAAACAATCTTTCAGTGCTATCTCCCACTGTCCATCTCAATGCTGGTCCCCTGGAAGTATCTCTCTGGTGTCTGTTTCTTTCTTGGTGCTTTGTACTCTTTGGACTAACAAATGGATACCAAGCAATGCAGGATACTGAACCATTTAGCAGTTGGGTCTTGCTTTTCTGTTCGGGAGGTAAGGAAAAGCCTCCTGTGAATGATGGCAGCCTTATGAATTAGGCTACAAAGCTGTGGCAAGAACTGTTCAGAGCTGGTTAAATGCTGCATTAGTGCTTCAGGAAGAACTGTTATCTATGTCTCCAAAGGAAAATAAGTCTTATTATCCTTGCTTGGTGGCTTTCTTCCTGATTCTTGAGCACCTTGTCCTTTCAAGGAATTCTTCCACAAGCCCAAGATTTCTTTGCGTTTGGGCTTTTGGAGGAAAAATAACTCTTTCTCTCTCTTTGTGCTGCCTCAAAGTGAATCACCACCGTGGACTTTGACACAGAGCTTCTCATTTTTTACTGCACACTCAGTTAAAGTGCAAGTGCTTCACTTAAAGATTTTTTTTTTTTTATTCTCTCTTCTGTTCTTACCTCTCCAGTTCATTCAGGGAATGCTGTTCATAAGAGTGCAGTGGGTAGAAAGGGGCTGCAGAAGTGCTCTAGGAAGAATCTCTGTTTCAGAAGAGCTAGCACAGCTATGCAAGGCTGGCAGAGGCAGCTTTCATAGGAATTGCCTTCAGGGTGACCAGAGGGCATGACAGGAACAGCAAGGCTGTGGTTCACCTGCCCCTGGAGTATTACTTATTTATTCTCCTGCTATCAAAGAGCTATTCTCAGCCTAGACTTAACATGAGAGAGATCTGACACTGAGTTTCTTCTTTGCCCAGCAGATTTGGGCTGTAGAGGAGGGCAGGCTGCTCTCAGCATGGGTGCAGGAAGTCTCTACAAAGCTGTAAAAGGTGGCTTGGGTGTCAGTGTATTTGCTTACCAACATGGGAGGGTTTGGGTGTGAGAGGGAATGCCATGTATAATTAGAGAGTGAGAGAGCATGGAGGCTCATTCTTGGGGATCGAGCATTAATGAGGTTTGACAAGAGTCACAGGTGAAAGGTGAAATGGTTGCAAAGCTAAAACAAGGCTGGCTTTAACCCTGAGGCATCTTGCATGTTCCTGCTGAATACATGCCATTGAGTGTGCAAAATGAGCATGCAAAATGTTTGTGTGTGAATTGATTTTTGAAAGGCATTTGAAGGCTGGGATGGATGGGTGTGGGACTCTCAGAATCTCTGCTGATCTCAGAGTAACTCTGAGATATGTACATCTTTTTTCTTAGCCTGGCAGCTGAAGAAGGAGTCAGGATTCTTCTGTTCTCAAGGTTGTTTATTATTTCTTATCTGTCTGGTAGGTCAGGTTGAGGCACACTGGCCGCCCTCAGTGGGGTGTTGTCTTTTATACTAAAAACTATGTGTACATTATTTACAATAATTTCCCAATACCTATCACCTATGTTAGACAGTGATGTTCTACCTTAAACCAGTCCAAAAGTGCCACCATCACCCAGAAGATGGAGGCTAGGAAGAAGAAAGAAGGACAGGGTATGCCCAAATTCCTCCATCTTGGGACCCCAAGCCACCATTCTAAAAACCCCATAAATCTATTTTTCACCCTGTGACAAGCTAACTATTATTCTACTTAAATTCTCTCAACTTGTAATTCTTCATTTAAAGGTGCTAATTTGCTCCATGGGTTGAAATCAAAGTCACAGGTGAGTCTTGGGCTCTGTGCCGAGGTCTCTGAGGCTCCTAGGCAGAGCCTTGAGCCATCCAGGACAGCCAGAGAAATGTCCTGGCTTCCGACATGGGACCATCCATCAGGCCTTCAGCAGCACAGCTCCACGAGTGTGGAGAGCAGTGCAGGAGCCCTGAGAAAGGGGTGGGTTTAGCTTTAGCACCTCTTTCTTTAGTGCTCTGTGGCACTGCATTACATCAGGTGAGTAAGAAGCAGTGCAGGTTCCAGCAGTTCAGGCTGACATTGTGTAGGAGACAATGAGGGTGGTGTTACATTTAAACTTTATAGACCACTTATTGCTACTAAGTGGCACACTAAAACTAAAGAACAACAAAAGCAAGGTTGTTGGATTTACATCTGTTGCAGTCATGAAATTGTCATGTCAAGCAGTAATAATACACCAGAAAGCAAACAGTAGCAATGAAATGGAATTCTCTGCCTGGATGGCATAGACTGTCCAAAGAGTACCCCAGATAAAGAAATTAATCCAGGAAAAACTGAGGCTAACTTCAACTCTGTAAAGAGACCTAGCTGAAACAAAATAATTTGACATAGCTTGGCATATAGCTGTGACACCTGGTGCCCTCCCAAAATAGTAGAGGACTTGAAAAACTTTTGTCCATCAAATGGAAAAAATCCTCCACTGGGGATGAAATTGAGAAAGAACCTTTCACATGTTCACTGAGCTGAAATACAACAGAAGTGAAATATACAAACTCCCTCCGAGAAGCTGGCAAACTCAGCCCAGTGCCCCATGAGGTACAAAAAAGCCTAAAAACTTTCATAGGGACGAGCAGAGCAGGTTGCAGTGGGCAGCAGGTGGAGATATCACCCTGCACAGCAGTGCTGGCCTGGGGCAGGTGCAATTTAAGTGTGCTAGAACAACTGTGAGCAGAGCTATTCACCTCTTGAGAAGCTATTTTGTTTTCTTGTGAACATCAGCCCCTCCTGAGACTGCCCCCACCCTGCTGGGCGCAGCACCACGCTGTCACTCAGCCTACTTCAACCCCCGCTCCTTGCTTCCTCCCTCTGCTAGCAAAGAACAGAGCTGCAAGGGAAAGCAGCTCTAAAAGCTCTTTGGCTCTCTGCCCTGCCCCTGGCAGCAGCTGTGCACTGTCAGGAGCCTGAGGTGTGCCAGCAGCAAGCTCTGCTCTGCCACCCTGGCAGTGCAGGCTTGTCTGTCCCATGTGCCTCAGCCTGGCTTGAGGGCACCGTCCTCCCCAAACTGGTTTGCCAGTGAGTTCCAGGCTGCCTTTGCTGAGTCTGCAGCAGGTGATGGTCTGATTGAACAACACAGATAAGCAAAAGGGCTTGGTGCCACTTGTTTTTGCACTGGCAGAACCATCAGGTAAGAGCGTAGGGACTGTCTTCCCTGGCGTTCCTCTCCCATCTTAGAAATCCTAGGGGAAATCTTTTTTCTTTGATGTTATTTAATTTTATTAAAATTAATTCCATTGACTTATTTAACTAGGTTTTACAGCTAATGAATCTGGAGTTGGTGGTTAGAAGTAAAACTAGTTTTACTAGTGGGATGATCAACCTACCAGGAGCGCTAACATTTAGTGAACTTCTTCTTTTGTTTCAACTTGTTTTCAGCAATGCCAGCTCCAAGCTTCTGGAAACATGAACCAATTCCCTTGGGTATCATAAGAGTAGCCACACCACACAGACAAGGCCATAATTAGTGTTGGGGACAACCACAGGAGAGAAATATGTACATGAAACCCAACACTGGGCTTAAAGCTGGGGGTCTTTGAGGAGCTGTGGGATGATGGGCTGCAAGGCATATCTGTGTGTCAAATTCTTCACTGCTGCTATTTCACTCTGACTCCTCAACGCATTTTCTGCGTGTTGAACTGTTCTAAAAACAGGGTCAAGTACTGCCTGCCTTACCCTTTTGTTTACCACTGGAACAGATGGATAATTCACTTGTGCAATGCTCAACATTTGAAACCAAAAGCCATGTAATTGGAGCAGGGGATTTTGGGCTGATCTGTACAAATTGTTGAACTGACTCAACTGTAATCAGTTATGGAAAACATCACTTGGAAACACAGTGTTTTGGCTGATACCAACTAGGTGTTAACTTGGTAGTTTATGAACCTGAAACAAAGTTTTAAATTGATATGAAATCTTACCAACTGAAAGGTAAATTGCTCTAAGTCATAACTGATATAAATTATTACACCTGTGTCCCCAAAGGAGTTTCTGAGGGATTAAGTGAATCAGTTTAATAACTCATTGCAGTTAAACTGGCAGGAACTCTTTTGTGTAAACCAGTCCTTGGAGCTGGAAGGCTTCACAGTGAATCAGGTGAAGAGTTACACAGCAGCACCTGAGGAGAAACATCAACAGCTGCTTGGAGCTTCTCACATAGTTCTGCTCTGCAAGGAGGTTAATGTGTATCAGCAGAGCACTGTTTCTTTTGCTGTTGTTAGAAAGACACAAAGGTCTTCCAAATCAAGAATGCTTACAACCAAGTGACACAAACTGCTAGTGCAGTATGGCTAAATTATGTTGCTTCCAGTTGCCTAAAAACAATGTAGCATCTAATTTCCAGCAGGCTCTGGTAGAGCAATTATTGCTTCGCCATCTGGAAAGATGCTTCTGGATCTAGTTATCATGTGAAATGTATAAATTCTGCATTGTGTGCACCAGCTCCTTCTGACAGAAATGTGTTTCTGTGAGCATGTCTAATCTCTATCAGACTTGCTCTGGGCATGGATCAGTTTTAATGATTTTTAGGTGCTAACTTAAGAAATAGCAGCCAGGGTATGCATTATACTACTCCAGTGTCCCCTGACTGAGGTTGTGTAGATTGTGCCACACACATACTGTGGTGTGGTATAGTTTCCTTGGAAAGATAAGAGGATTTCAAAGAAAGCTTTGAGTCAGTGGTGTGGAAGAGAAAAATGCCCTCAGTGCTCCTGCTGTGTATGGGCAGAAAAAGTCAGCAAATATTCTAAGGCAGTGGCAATGAGAGCACAGATCACACAATTTGTAGCATCTTTGGAGAGTATTGGTCAGATAGCATTCCCTTAGGCATCCAGATGGATAGGGCTCAAAACTTCCTCTTGAATATTGATGGTAATGGCAGCAACTGTTCACTACCAAGTTCAGGTGTAAACAAGGTGTGGTTTACTGGGCACAAAATCGTCTGTTTGCAAAGAGCAACCCAACCTTCCCCACCAGATGCAAGCTCCTGGGGCAGGCTCCAGCTGAGCCTGGCCTGTGTACCAGGCCCAGACTGGCTCTGACCCTGCACCCAGCCCTGTGCTTGGGAGGACCCAAAATTTGACTCTGTAGGCCTGGCTTCCACACCTCAGGCTTGGGCTCTACAGCACTGTCTGTGCACTTCGAAGCTGAGTTTGCCATCACCTCAGCTAGCACAAAATGCCATAATCTCTTTTTGGTCATGAAACAGATCATACACTGATCGCTGCTATCTGTCACCTTTGACAGTCCTCTTGGCAGTGAGCTCTGTGATGGATTTGACATAAAGATTAATTTCTGTTGAGTCAGGGAAGGAGTAAGTGAGAATCTGGATGGCTCACACTCATTCTGTCTATGGTGCAAGGATTTAGGGGCTTCTGACCTTCTCTGGTTTCATTGTTTTGGTGCTTGGTTGGATTTTTTTTTTTTACAGTTAAACAATTTCAATGAGCAAGATTAACTTTACTGCAGTAAGCAAAAGACACCATGCCCTTATCAACAGTCTGTCAGCCTGGACCTTCTCCCTAAATGAATGTATGACAGGATGGGTGTCAGTTTCTGAGGAGTCAGTGATGGAGGGTGGGAAGCAGTGTGATGTGCTCCCAGTCCATGCTCAGTAAATTCACTGAGCTGTGCACACATTGCACAGCCAGAGATTGTTTGTTCAAGGAAGGCAGCAGGCTCCGCTAACTCTCACCACAGAACCAAGCTCATTAGGAGCTTGCAAGCCTCCAAAGATAGTCCTTATCTTCTTCTTGCTTTAATTGTGAAACACACAAGAAATACAAAGCAATTCCTGGCTACAGAGCCCTTGTCAGCATCAGGTGTTTTTAGGGGAAATGCCCTGCGTTTTTCTCCTGGTGGTACTGAAAATAATCTGAATCTGAAAAAATTGCTAATAATCAGAAGTAGTGTGTTCGTCATTGAATGTAACAAAGAATTTTAATGACATCCTATTTATATCATAAAAGGCTCTGTGCATGTGTCACCCTTGTGTTTTGATGTAGCTGTCTCTCAAATATCTTCTGATAGACATCTCTGCAGTCATCGTGAGGCAGTAGGAGTAAAATATGCTAGGACATTTAACACAATACTGAGTATTTTTATTTGCCTTGTATTCCTGGCTGTGTAGTACTCCAAACTACACTTCCCTAGTTGGGTTTGGAAGGGTTTTTCCTTGCCAAGGAAGGGCTGTGCTGCTGTGAGATTCTTATAGAAGTCTGTTATCACGTGATGTGCTACAGACCAGAGACCCTCACCCACACGTAGAATACCAGCATTTGGGGTCTGCTTGGACCAGACATGGCAAAGAAATACTAAAAATATGAGGGACAACTGGGGCAGAAGGACAAGGGTAAGAGCAGTAAGGGAAAGGGGTGCATGGCTGCGAACCCCTGCAGGGATGAATGCTGCATGAGTCATCTCATGCAGTCCTTTGGCTAATCTCAGAGCTCCCACCATGACTCAGGGTTTAGGAATGAGGATGCAAATGCAGGCAGCAAGTATAGGCCCCTTGTGGCTAGTGAGCTGTTGTGTTTTCAAATCATCAAAACAGACAGGAAAGACTTTGCCCTGCCATTAGTCTTTTGTTCCAGCTTCTAACCCGAAGAACATAAACAAGGACAGGAGATGACTGTTCTCAGCAGATCCCACCAAACTGGGAAAGCAGCAGATGAAACAGCTGCACAGATATCCAGGATCCAAAGATAGTTCCTATCCCAGCAATTTTTAGGCAGGTCACACATTCTTCTTCCATATCTTGAGATTTCTTTCAGTGACATCTCTGAGTATGAAATTAATTCTGGTGGACACAGACAAAGATTTAGTTTGCAGGTGTTTTAAATAATTTTGTTTAAGAATAATGATATATTTATGCTGAAACTTCCAGGAGGAAAGTGACTTTGCTATGATAACAGAGATTCTACTTACAAAAACTATCACAGAGATGGGGAAATGACACCTAACCCAATATCACACAAAATCTCCCCATCACAGCTGGGAAGAAAATAGCAATTTGTTGGTCCTTGGTTTCCAAGATGAGATCCTCCCCAAAAAGAATTATTTGTAGAACTATTACATAGATCTATTACATGGCTAACAACCTTTGCACATCTTTGTGCATTAGTAGCTGTCTTCTACACAGTTTGTTTTTTTTAATAGATGAGTTTGCCTTGATTGATGGAGAATTGAGACTCTGTATCAGGTGCGCTGTCCTCTGACATAGTTTTCATTATTTTCATTACCGCCTTGTCCCAGCCTTCCTTTTCGTCGCACTTTGGGGGTTTTTTAGGTTTTATAAGAATAAGTGTGATCTGTCCTGGGAAGAAAAGACACAAATTAAACCAAATCTTCACTGTGCAAATAATCTGAAATTTCCTATCCAGTATCCAAGAATGTTGGTCACCTTAAAGAAAGTTATCTGTTTTTTCCCAACCTTCTTTTTTTTTTTAGTTTTGGATTGCAGCTAATGCTCTTTATTTTACACTTCTGTGTACACATTTAAAGCTGTTTAAAATGAGTATATTTTTTTTAAATCTTCCTATGTCACCCTGACAAAAGTGACCATACACAGTGTGGTGTGATACAGAATTTTTTTCTCTGAGCTGACTGGATCTATCAGTGTGGAAGATTGAACACGCTGGCATTCAGTTCTGTCAAAAGAGAAACTCCATAATGTGCTCTGTTTCAGAAAATACTGATCTCCTTTGTTGTAAGGCTTTCTGTATGCATCATTAGTCACTTGACATTCTGTGTACCCTAGAAACCCAGAAACAGGAGCATCAATGCTTATTTGTTTATATATTTTAAGAAATTTCATTTATGGTTTGACTTCAGTCAAATCACTTCACAAATTATCTTTCAAGAGCTTGTCTCATCAGAGAATAGCTGGAGGCTGGCCAACATGCCCATGGCCTTACCATTTTTATTCCTTACTCCAATGACTCAACTCACCCACGCCCCTAGGACCTCCATAGTACTCATGACCTCCCCGAGGAGTGCTAAAACTATTCATAGCTACAATTCACACACTGACTGACACAGAGGACCACATTTATGAGACAAGGGTAGAGCTAAGCTGCTTTAGCTGGAGGCTTAATCCAGCAGATGGAGCAGCTGCCTGACTCTGTGGAGATAGCCTGTATCTTTGTCCAGGGTAGCATGATCTGGTGGTCTGGTAATTATTAACTAAAATGTGATCATTGTAATTTGCTTGCATCCACAGGCATGAGAGAGTTCTACCCCACTGGTTATTTTGGAAAAATTTTACTACTTCCTGTGCTTGTGTGCTCCCATTAAAATAGTTTCCAACTTTGGAGTTTGTCATTAGGCTCTTAGAGCTGGCAAGGCAAATGGTGATCTCTGCTGTAAATCTAGAATGTCATCTGACACTGGCTTGACTGATGGAAACTGATCTTAGATGGAGCCCACTGTAGGGCTTAAAAGAAACCTGCTCATGCTCTATAATTATCAGTGTCTGTAGTCAAAGGGAGCCTGATGCACCTTGTGGAGTTAAGGACCCCCAAGTAATGGCAAGACGTGTGGGTGCCCTTTACCTTGCATATAAGCTGTTCCACATCACCCCATGGGAATGGGAATGCAAGGCAAACCTAGGACTCCCAAGGTTTTATGTGCTGCTATTACATTTCCCCTACTCCATCCTGGAATACTTTTCTTACCTACACTTTCTGTCAACCTTCCTTAGATGGTGTCATGTTCTGTCAGCTGGGTAAAGTGCTGATACATTTATTTCAATCTTGACATTGTGACATGTGCTTTAGAGATAATGACAATTTCAGACAGACCATGGCATGACAGGCCCTCATTCCCATGCTGTCTGAACGTGCACTTCTGTAGGAAACCAAGGAGGAGTAGATAATGATGCCATCTGTACCCTAACTAAAAATCTGGGCCTATGAGTGCAAAAACTGTGGCTGCCCTGAATGTGGAGCTACTTTTTGTCATGTCAGAGCTCCAGGCAGGGGGACTGCCTCCTCACCCAGAGCATATATTTGCATCTTCTCAAGCCCAAGCAGAGCTGGTGGGGCAGTTCAGGTGTCACAAAGGCAAAGTGCTGCCTTTCTCCACCAAGGCAAACTCGGGCTACTCACCAATGTCTTGCCCACTCATGCTGTTTAAAGCTGTTCCATATGATAATGGGACCCTGGAAAATAATTCTGAAAATGTTAGGCTTTGTGTTTTCTCAGATTAGTGCACCTGCGTAAGCAGTATGATAAATGATATAATTGTTAGATGTGATGATTGTTTAGTAATTAAATAAAATTACTATATAATCATAGGAAGAATCATGAGACACTACATTGGGAACTTAAGAGAGCTATGTTTAGCGATGTTTAGAAATCTATGTATAAAATAGAACAATATAAGTTTAATGATTAACATATAAGTTATATAACTATAGAATATGAAAACCCATTCCTCTTGAATGTGTGGCAGAATCAGATCTGAGGCGAAAGCGCCCCTGATTCTCAGAGCTCTTGATAAAAGCACCTACATATAATTGCCTGTGTGATTATACGTCTCCGAATGCTAAAACATGGACATGGTTGTTACCAGGGCAATAACACCTTGCAGAGAAGCAAAATTACTCATTGTTTTTCCTTTTTATGACATTTGGGCAAAAGTCTCTGGAGTTGTCTCTGTCTGTCAGTTTGGCGTATTTCACCATAGAACCAAAGGAAGTTCTACCTGTCAAATCATTCTGTTGTGGCATCTTTTCTACAAGCATTTTTCCTATACATTTATACCTCTACCAATCATAAAGGTTTTGGACACCATGGATTAGTTTTCAGTTACAAGTGACTGGTTGTAAATTTCCTTCTGACCTGGAAACTGCTTTTGGCAAAATCCCAGACCCATTTCCCACTGGTTTCCTTGCCATGGCTTATTGATTGCTGTGGGCTTGGCTGATCCTTCACTCAGTTTCCTTGCAGGCGTTCAGGCTTATGCTAGAAATTACAGCACTTCCTGGGCTACTTCTGCTCTTTCCAGGATTGGACTTGAGATTTCCAATGTATCTGGAGGCAATGCCCATTTTCTCCTGCACAGAGCAGAGCTCTGCTTCCAGAGGCAGTCTGGCCCTTTGTGATTAATTCTTTGGTTAAACCCTAGGTGCCTTTGATTTAGTTTGGATTTTTTTTTTTTTTTTTTGCTTCTAAGACATCTTCTCATGTTGCAATACTAAATATCTAAACCCCTCAGGGATTAATTAGCAATAAGTGATACAGGATGTGGTCTGAAAGCTAGAAAAGAGATCTATATTCACAATATGCAGAGACCATGTTTGAGACAAGAGGCCAGTGTTTGATGGAGCCCTGGCTCCTACTTGGCATTCCTGAACATCAGGATAAATTCTTCTTAAAATACATCCTCCTTTCTGATTTTCTGTAGTCTGGCTGTACCTTGTCTTGACTGGTCATAATAGAGAGTCTACTTTAAATCCCGATTTTCAAATCTCTTTTGTCTTCATACAGTAACATCTTAGAAAAGCAGAACTGAAGACTACATTCAGAACAAGTATTGCACTTTGACTGTGTAGCTTCTGTTGTTTTGGTAATCTCAAAAAATAAATTCATAGTAGATCTAATTTCTTGATTTTCTAATTAGCTACCTTCCTTACACTTGGCAAAAGGAATATATTCCTTGTGGATAGATCAGTGATGTTTTTCTCTGACACCCCTAAAAGCTTCAGTATGATCTCAGTATGAGCAGCACTAAAATCCAGTCTCTGAATTTTTTGTCAGCTATTGTCTAAGATGCAGAGTCAAGTTAGATAGAGTGGACTGGACTTCTCAGGGGGAGCCTGTCCTGCCTCTTCATGTCTTTACTCACTTTTCTGACCAGCCAAGGTGCCACTTAGTGCCAGCTGCCGCTTGATGTTATGGAAGCTTACCCAGCCAGAACCAAATGGAGACAAGGCTGCCATGAGGTGACACTGATTGCTTTAGTGAGCCAAGCAGCTCCTGGAAAGGTGGACTTAGCCAGGCATGCATGTCTCCCAGCCTTTCTTTGTGAGTGCCCTCTTAACACAGCTTCTCTTTTTGACTTCAAGCTAAGAAACCTGGCATTTTCTCCACAGCCATGATATAAAAACATCAACTGTTTGAAAAGTTTTCTTAAGGCAACAACAATGGCAAATGTCTCCCCAAGTGATGCTCACACCATGAAAATTAGCCCCTTGGAGGTACGGAGCTTTTGTGCCCAAAGGAAATAGTGAAACCCTTACCAGGCTGACAAGCCCTGACAAGCTCTATCTGACATTTTATATTGCTGTTTCTCTGTCCCTGTGCCAGGGTGAGCAGATAGCTAGTGGATATTCCTGGGAAATGATCCTGTCAAACTGCACAGGAGCTGCTTCAGAGAAGTTTGATTGGCCAGAGAAAATCCATGCTGTTTCCTACCCAGGTTGTGGCCTGGCAAGGTGAACTGACTCATTGCAAGAGCAGGATGGCTAATTCTCTTGGAATGAGAAACAGGCATACAGATTTTCCCCCAGCATGAATGAGAGCTCTGTGGTGTATGTACAGATGTTTAGGATGAGCTAATTTCCAGCCTGGTTTTATAATCTCTTAGCAGACTTTGACACACATCTGCCTGTGCAGTGAATTGTTATATTTCATTGGTGAGTAGGCATTTCTGAGACACTGGTTCTTGCCAGCTGAGATGACTTTGGTCACTCTGACATGTCTTGCCCTTTCTTCTGGGGAGTATGTATCACTTTAATTCTGATTTATTTATTTTTAACGTAAAGGAGACAAAACATTTCAACTTCATAACAGAAAGGGTTTCCATAGCAGAAATTGAAGACAGCTTGGCTGGATATTTTTGTTGTTGGAGTTTTTTTGGGGTTAGGCTTGCTGAGTTTTTTGTTGTTTGGGAGTTTTTTGGTACAATCCAAGCAGTGACATGTAGCTCTAGAAACCAGGTTATGGAAAGCAGAAAGGAAATGTTCATTGGCTTAAATTCTGCAATGACTTAATTCTGGAATGGTCCTACTGGTCTTTCTAAAGCTTTTCCACTAGGGCAGAATTGTTGACCATGCAAGACTTCAATTCTCTGCAGGGAAGCAGAGAAAGCACAGTGAAAGCTGGGAGCTGGAGTGGGCTATTTTTGTGGTGCCATGTATCTCTATGAGTTTTATGGCTCTATTTATAAGCAATCGTGTATGTCAAGAGCCTGTCTTTGCCTCTTTTGTCTTTTGCCTGTGACTTGAACCCAAAACTTCCAAGAGAAGAGCAAATTCTGGGCTGATACTCTTTTGTATGTGCAGCAGGCTCAGATCAGACTGTGCTGTCTGTGAATAGGCTGCAGAAAAATCTATAGGGTAGAAAAAAATAGGTTATTAAAAGCTTTGGCAGGGGTCTATGAGTTCACAGCTCAGAAGGAAGCTGTGGAGAGAAGAGACAGGACACTCAAGCATGGAGCTTTTCTCCTGAAAGAATATGTAAGGCAGGAATGAAAGAGAAGAAGAATGTGCTTGTGGAAGAGCTCTAAAGAGGAGGTGAATGTGCTGACTGACAGAGATCGAGAGAGGCTGAAGAGGCAGTCAGGTGAAACCAGGTTAGAAGGATCCTGAGGGAAAATCTGATGCCTTGTAATACCTCACCAGCTAGGTCTTTGTTGGGCAGCTGATTGTGGTTGTTCATGATCAGGCAGATCCCTCAGCTGCTGCTGGATCTCACACTGGTGGATGTTGTGCTTGTGGTGCCTGCCCTTAGACTTAGTGTTTGGAAAGAGTTTAGACTTGGCCAGTGGACTGACCTTCCTGCTGTGTTAGAGCCTGATGGATGGAGAGAAGCTGAGGTAGGTGCTGGGCAGACATAAACTGTGCTCTCTCCAGGGTCTACTGACTTGCAGGCAAACTTAGATTTGATTAAGAGCTCTTCCTTTCTTGTATGATGAGCAGCAAATTTCTGAGTCCAGAGTCCTCTGTTAAATCAGTGTCTTCAAAATACTCACAGACCAACAGGAGTCTCAGAAAAAATGTCATCTTCCATAAAATATAGCTGAAGTTAATGCAGGTGCTGTTTTGAATCTATGATAGTGAACACATCCTCAATCAAATTGAAAGGAATCTCCCAGTTTAGGAGGAAAATGTTGATGGAATGCAGCTGAGGTGAGCATCCAGAAACATGCCCCGTTTCCAAAAGGAAAACATTTTAGTCTACTAATTTTGAAGAATGCATTATCCAGATTGCAGGAGTGGTCCTCAGATATATTTGCACATGCTGTTAAGTTTGAAATTACTTTTCTTCGATACAAATGTATCTACAAGTAGACTCTAGCTATAATCTGCTTCTTAAAAATCTCTATTGCCTTATAGTAAGCTGAAAATTAGATAAGTGAGTCTGGCTTTACAGTTTGAGCAAAGGCTCTTCCTGACTTCCCTATGATATAATGAACTATTAAGTACCTGGATCAGTTTTGCTGAACTAGTAAGTTCTGAAATATCTTCATTTTATTGTGCTGCCTTAGAAACATCTTGCTCCTGTGTGAAACTCAAAGATGCTTTAATTTTCTGGGATATCTTTAAGAGATACAGGCAGAGCAGATAGTAATATATTTGTAGTATTATTCTAATACTATACATATTCTATTTATAGTATATATTCTATAATATATACTATTCTAATACTAATATCATACTATATAATGTAACTGTATATAATATTACATTATCTATTCTAATACTATACTCTGAGAAATTACTCTCCAAGTAAATCTCAAATATGCTATGTTCTGCATGAATAAACCAAAATATGTCATTAAGTTTTGAGATGTCCAAAGGCCAACCAATGATAATTATCCTTTACTTTCCATTCTAGATTTCTTTTCTGAAAACCTTTATTATGCAAATTCCTTTGTATAAGGAAGGGAAGCTGGTTTGAGTCCTCCTGACCACTTCTTACTTCTTTTTCTTATCTTTAAAATACTGTGCGGCCAAGTGACAATCTTGACTCCTGGTGGAAAGGAAAGCTTGTTTGGCTTTTTCCCTTCAGGTTTAGTTTCTAATTTGATCAGCTATGGTGCCACTTGAATATGGTTGTATATAATTAAACTTCTGTGCATGTCTTTGTTTTGTTTGCATTTTGTATTTAATGTAAGACCAGTGGCTATCTTGGCTATGGCTTGGCTTACAGTGGTTCTGCAGCTTTGTAGCAGAACCCTGAGAGCTACTCACTCTGAGAAGAGGAGAAACCATGAAACTCACAGTGTACTAATCTGCATGTGTTGTTAGCATTCTGCAACACCTTTCTCCAGAATAAGGTAGCATACAGAAGTCTTTCCCAGGATTAGCTGGCAATGTGAGAGTGAAGAGTGGTCTAACCTGCCCAGTGCAATGCACTGATCATAGAAGCAGGTCAGGAATGAGAATCATGAAGTCTGGCTGTGATTATTGCCTTGGCTAATGAGGCAGTTTCTCGAGCAGGATCTACTACTTCAGGACTTAGCCTATAACTTGAAGTCAAGGCTGCACAGAAAGCCTGGAGGTGCAGAAATCTCCCTTGAATGTGTAGCAACACTGAAAAGATTTTGATTCTTTTTTGTTAAGTTGGTCCTGAGAAAAGAAGTAATGCTACAGCTGAGTTAAGCTATGAGTATCCTTGTAAGCAGTAGCAAGAGGCTGGAGCATGCCATACTCCATACTAGCATTTTTAATGGAAGTTATTATAGGTTTATTTAAAAATTCTAAAATTATTTCTTGGAATAGATTGGAGTGGAACATTTTTCCAGGTAAAAATAAGATAACTGTCGCTGAAAAAGGTGAAAAAGCTTATCTGGAGAGTAACTGAATAAAAATGGTCCAAGATGTGGATCTCAACATAAGAGTTGCTGTTGAGATGTCAGACTGTAGTAGAAGGAAATGCAAGAAGTCTGCTTGCTTGTTAGCTTTTAATGCTCCCCTCTGCCCCTGGTTTGTAGGTACAGTGTTTTACTTATTTATGCCCAAGGTGACATATGTGAATGGGAGCTGGCAGCAGCTGCTGAATAATGGATGAAACACCCGAATTCTGCTGGTGGCAATTTCTGCAGAACAGGGAGCTGGACTGAGGGCTTTGCTGCTCCCCTGGCTGAGCACTCTGCTATTGCTTCCCTGGCAATGGCAAGAAACTTCCAGCAAGTCCTGGGGTGCATCAGTGAAGAATGTCTTTCTGCAGAGTATACCTTGACATCTTACATCACGGTCTGTTTAATTTTCTAGCTGATTGCTCCCATTTCTAACGAAGAGTCTGACCAGCACTGGTGTGCAAGAATAGCAATTTCCCCTTTCCACTACCTTTTGCAGAGCTTTCAAAGCACATTCTTAAAGCCTTTATGCACAATTTCAAATGAATAAGCTTTGCTAAGAAAGACAGCAGAAATGTTTTAATTAGAGCAACCTAATGGGCTGGCTGAGCTCTGAATACAACAGTGGCAGGAGATCACTGAAAAGCTTCTGCCCTTATCTGGCCTTAATCATATATCTTGGTTTCCAGGGCACTTGAAGGCTCTATTTTGAATGCTTCACAGATTACACTGACTAAAATGAGAACAGGGTCATTAGTGTAATAAATCTCAGGTAAGTGTAGAGGTAGCCTTAGGAAAACTTTCTATATTTGGCTGCTGATAGCAGTTGTCAGACAAGTCTATGAAAAATAAGTGTTGACATATGGTGTAGGGTACTGATACACACATGTCAAATGCTAATGCTGCCATTTTTCCAGCAAAATGAGGCCAGGCAGTCTTAGCTTTGGCAACATGGCTCTGCAACATGCCTTGCTTGCCCTGGAGGAAGCCAAGCTCCTCCTTGCTGGGCAGTAGTGTTTGTCTACACAAGACAAACACTAAAGGTCTGATTACAGTTCAGTGACTTGCTCACAAAATGTTGGATTTTTCTCTCCACTAACTGAGGAACTTGAGTCCATAGCCCAGCTGGCAAAATAGGTATTTATAACCTCATTTGTAGGAGGGACAGGAGTTGGTAGGACTAAAACAGCCTGGTTAAAAACATCGGACCATCCCACAATCTGTGGTCAAGGATTCACTCTGCTTCCTGTTTTAGCCAAGCAGGGCTTGACTTCAGTGGGACTTGATTTGCCTCACCCTTTTGATGACCCCTGGGCCTGCAGGGTGTGTGGGAGGGGTGATGGCTGGCTCTATCTGTGTTTTGCTCTTCAGTCCTTATCTCAAAGTTCACACCGGATAGGAGGGGCTGGAAAACGTGTGGAGAGGAAAAGAGGAACCAGCCTGTTGTGGGATTATCACTGCAGCTGCTGTGCTAGGCACATTGGTGGGGAAGGGATTTTAATCCTTACCTGCCTGATCCCAAACTGCTGGGGGTATCCTGGGCAATACAACAGTGATGGAGAAACAGCTACCCTGCCTCAAGTAAAGCTATCAAATAATGCCCAAGGATGTTTGAAAGCACACCAGCAGGATTGTTTAGCAGCCCTGCCTTTGGGCAGTGTGATTAAACTGCATCCTAATGAGTTTGTTGCTAATTCC
Source organism: Camarhynchus parvulus (assembly GCF_901933205.1). NCBI lineage: Eukaryota > Metazoa > Chordata > Aves > Passeriformes > Thraupidae > Camarhynchus > Camarhynchus parvulus. Next base: position 67,948,313 of record NC_044572.1, read on the forward strand.
ACCCCAGCTTGCTCTGTTACTGTAAACTGATGGAGATATCTCTGCTGGCTCCCTTGCTCCGGCACACAAAGGCGTCTCTGTGAGCATGTCTGCAACAGTGTCACTATTTTCTTTCTTGTTTTTAATCCTTCATTCCCAAGTGATTCTGGACAGATTGTTTTTCCTTCTGTATAGCTTTGTAAGGATAATAAAGTAGCAGAAGCAGCGGGGGGCTGTGGGGGAGAGAACTAACACTCTGTTCCTAGCTTTAGGATGACCAGATGCATGAGGGGGACCTGACTCAGGGAGGGCTGTTCCCCCTGCAGTCCCAGCACAGCTCCTGCTCTTAGGCTGGGACACAGCTCCACTTTGCTTAAAAACCAGAATGGCCAAAGAAAGCTGAAAAGGGGTGAAGGAAGCAGTGCTAAATTGTGTATGTGTGCCATTGGGTAATCTCAGAGGGACAAACACACAAAATCCAACACAGTGGGACACAAGTGTTACCTCTTTGTGGCTCTGTGTGTGTCACCTTTGCCTTCGTTTTTCACGGGTCTGGAGGAGTCTCTGTTCATCCCCAGGTTTGACAGCAGCTGTCTGCTTTTTTGACTCTCTGGAATGTGCCCAGCAGCTGAGGGGGATGAAGACAGTGGGGGTAGATCCTGTGCAGTGTAGCAGCACTGCAGGGCTGCAGGGGGTTCAGCACTGCGGCAGAAGGGTGGGGTTGGAAAGCCTTTCTGTAGGACAAGGTGTAAGGGATGACATCAAGGGAACTGGGGAAAAGAGCCATGGTGGCACTGCCCTGCTGGGCAGGCAGGCTGTTTTGGTAGTGCAAAGCCATCTTCTGTGAAGGGGAAATGAGCATAGGGTTTGGGGAGGGGTTGTCTGAGAAAATTGTCTTCCTTCTCCATTAAATTATAGCATGAATGAGGAAGGTAAATGATGTTTTACCTAGAATGAAACCTTTGGTGCTGGAAATACCAGCCTCCTCAGATCTTCCAGATGCTTTCATCTGGTTGCAAAGATGTGTCTTTCCTACTTACTCTGTCTGAAATTTCTTACTGAATTTTTGACAGCTTTCAGAGCATCACAGACCCACTCTCTTCCCCCTTGCTGTGGAAAATTAGACTTCAATGTCTTCTAGTCAAGACAAAACTAGTTAAAAGGTATAGGGAGTAAAACCTGCTTTCTAGTCCCTCTCTTGCATGCTGCATTTATTCTTCAAAATATCTGTCTGTAATTATGGTCATCCTTCCTGTGGAGAAGGTTGGAGACCACCAGCCCTGGTGGGACAGGCTGCTGTGCTCTAGAGGAGGAAGCTGGCTGCTCACAGGTACCTGGCTCACTCTAGTAGGGCTGCTAGCAAACATTTAGCAAAATATTTAGGAAAAAAAAATCTTTAAGCAAATATTTAGCAAATGTCCAGAGCTACCAGCGAGAAGAAGGATGTTTCTGAAGCAGTTTAAACAATTCTGATCCTTTACAAGGTAGTGGTTGTAAGGGCTGGGGATGTGCTCCAGCTCCTCCATTACAAAGAATTGCTTTCATTGTTGTGCATTTTTCAGCAATATCCCACCATGTGGGGCTTTCCTCTACCTTTAAAATTGTCCTGCTCACCTTTAACCCACAGTGAAAGTACTGATTCAGCATATAACTTGTGCTGTGGTGTACCTTGCCCCCTTAAGCTGAATCAGAGAGAATGAAGAGCACTTTGGCTTGCTTTATCTTCTTAATCTCACCAAATATATAATTTTGCTTTAATCTGGCTTTCCCAGTTACCCAAAACATTGGCTTTTAACAGTAACTGGGAAATCCCACTTCTGAATGAGAAGTTAGTGTTATTTATATTAAACATGATTGGGGGTTTTATGTTTTTGTATTTATGTTTCAGCTTTTCTATTTATTTCTGCTTATACCCACCTACTTCAGCTTTCTGGAGGGAACTGGACCGCTTGTCCAGCAATCAGTTGTCTCCAAAGCCCAACTGCAGGCTTGTCATGAGGCATTTTTGTAGGACTTTCCTCCATGGACTCCTTCCAAGCCTGCCTGTGCTGTTCCTCCCCAGTCTCATCTGTTTCACAGCAGAGTTTGCTTTTTCTCTTTAGTATAAATGGTCATTGTTCAGCAGTAGAAAATAATCAGGCCAGAAAACCTGGCTTTGTTCCATCAAGTCAGGTGCTTTTTTTATCCTTCTTGGGACTGGGGGGGGGGGGGATGGAAGTGAACCCCTCTAGCTCTGTGCTCCAAATGGCTTTTTCAGCTTCTGTGATGGTTCTTTTGCCTTATGGATGCTGATAGTTGCTGCTGGAGGAGGAAAACCTCTTATCAGTGCCTCTCAGGGCTGCTCTGAGGGAGAGACAAGGCCAACCAAGCTGGCAGCTGCCTGTGCCCAAAGGTACAAAAATCTGCTGCAGCACTGTACACGTGCCACACCACAAAGGATGGCTCCTTTTTCCCTTTGGGCAAAACACAGAAATGTTATTTCTGAAGTGAAGGGGAGGACCTACAGCTTAGGGGAAGGGTGATGTTTTCAGAAAGACAGACAAAACCAAATGCATTCTTTTTCCCCTCCTTCTACCCTATTTGCTAATGATATGACTTCTCCTAAACTGTAAACAATATTTGAAAGTCTTCCAGCCTCTAAGCTTGAAAATGTCAAGAAAAAAAAAAAAAGGGACAGTTTGGCAGGAACGCAATGGAGTTCTTCCTTTACTTTCTGAAAGAAGTTCAGGCAGCCCGAGGGACACTCATGCTATAGTTATTAGTCACCCGTGTGCTCGCTCTTTCAGAGGCTGTTTACTCTCAGTAAGAAAGGGGAAAATCCAGCAAGAGTAAATCTGCACACATGAACACATGCCTTCATATTTGCTTGGGGTTTTATTCCCAGATTTGGCTTTTCTGGTAACATAATAATTAGAATGGAATGCTCTGCATAGTTAATCTGCTATTGTTTACTGATAGATAAGACCCAATTCAACAAAAATCTTCTTTTCTTCTTCCTTGTCCCTACATGCATTTGTCCTTTCCCTAGTTTTTAAGTGCCTAGGGTTGCTTTTTAACAGGTCTGACTATCACAGGAATTAGCAGTTGTTCTCATTGAAATTAGCTGCTGCTTTTCCAAGTGTTCTCTTTCCCTTCATTTAAAATTTAAATATTTGTCCATAATGTCTCTGTTTAATTACCTGGACTACACAGATGTCTGGAGGCATGATACAGGTCTGAAGGTGTGATATTCCTCCCAGTGGGACAAAAACTAATGCAAGCAATGCAGGCACTGATGACTCCCAGGGCTAGGAGGGTTACTAGAGTACAGCTAAAAGCCCTCTGAAAAGGAGCCAAGAGGTGGACCCTGTAACTTCAGTGTCGAGAGGATTAAATTGGCTTTAAAATAGAGAGTATTTTTAGAGAACCAGGCTTTTAAGTTACATCTGTTTTGCTCATAAACTGACTCTGGTCTGATTTTGCAGAAGCTTGACTGTTAATTTTCCTGCAAAGCAACTCTGGACCTCTTCCCCTTGTAAGGTTTTAAAGCATTGCTGTGTTTGAACATGTAGTTCATGTCTGATAGGTCCAAGCTGAAGTCATTTTGCAGGCTGGATGGGTTTGACTATCCTGAATGTCCAGAAGATGGGGTAAAGAGGTGTCAGACTTGTATCACCCTGATCCAGGATTTTCAGTAGCAATAAGGAGTTAATGGCAAAATGTGCAATTTCAGACCTTTCAAATGCTTGTTTTAGCCATTCATAGATACTGTGTGGAAAATGAGCATTGGAAATACCGAGCATTGCAGCTGCTAAGTTTTTTTTATTCTGTGGAACAGAGATATCCAGTGGACAGGGAGAATGTCTTTTAGTGTAGTCCTTTATTTGTGCTTTGTAAGATATTAGCAGATGACTATCCAAATGGAGGGGAGGCAAAAATCAAGACCAGATCCTCACATGCCTCATTAATCATGTGAGCAAACAAATTTAATTGAGGAGTAGGAATGGAACAAAAACAATAATTGAACACTAGTGTTAGCCTGATTTTATATGGTTGTTACTGGAAACTATGTGATCTTGCTATGTAAGACTTTTTTCAGATCCTTAAGTTCTTCCACTTAAAAAAAAAAAAAAAAGTTAGGAAATGCTGACCTAGCTGGTATCTATGAATAGTCTTCTTGGTAAGCATTCCAACTTGTGAGCAAAGGCTTTGAAATCTTCCCCTGCTTGTAATGGAGCTGAATGAGCTCAGCAGTAAATATGCAACAAGTGTAATGCCCGTTTCCTCTCTTTGTTCCCCCGAGAGTCATTTCAATGAAACAAATTCAGCGCACACTAATAAAGTGGGTAGGTAGTTATTGCAGCTTAATAGCTTGTGCTCGACCATTTTCCTTGGCAAGGAGCTTAAGGAATATTTCCAGTGAGGTCATGGTATCTTCATCACAGGCTGTTATCAGGAATTGCCTTTCCTGGTGTCAAGTCCCAGTGCTGCAGATATGCTGCCCTTTGGAGCCTTGGGCTGCTCAGGAGACACAGAGTTAAACACAGAGCATTTCTGCTGCTCCCCACAGCCCATTGTTATTGCTGCAGCCTTCTCCACTTGTATTCAAAATGTTTTCCAAACAGAGTATTTATTGGGAATTGTTCTGCTTGATTTGCCTTTTTTTTAAAACTATAACTGGCAGTTCCTTGCAACTTGCTAGACAATTTTTCAGCAATGATACCTCCTTTCTTCAGCTTCATTTTAGTGAGGTGTAGGGTAAAAATGTTCTACCTATGGTACCTCCTGAATCTCCTGCTCCATCAGGAGCTGCTGTCCAATGCAGCTACCTGAATAACATACCCAAGTGTTGAGCAAATTTGCTGAGCTGCAAAGAATGATGAGAACATGTCTTCCTTCGGGTCATCTCCTGCCTGCAGGAACTTGCCCAGTTCTGTAGGAACCTGCCCTGTGCTGTAGGAAACCAGATAAGCAATGGGATCTGGGGGTGGGGTAATGCAGGAAGGTCTAAAAACTGTTCCTCACTGCCTGTAGGTAAAATAAATGCAGACAGATTAGGGGAAAATATATTGTCAGTCAAGATATTTGCATTGTATCCGTGCACCTTGAGCCATGAGCTTGTTGAACACTCCTCTGCAGAAGAGGACCTGGGCCATAATTTGGCCTGACCTTGTGCCACTGTTGCCACATCTGATCCAGGCAGTGCTCCCAGCCTAGAACTGTCACCCCCCCTGCACAGTTCAGGGACTCCTTGGTGGAGGCTCCCTGTGCAGGCAGGAGGTGGGCACAGCAGCAGTTTGAGCCAGAAATACTGCTGGGTTTTACTCTGTGAGCTGTGCTGTGAGTTCCTCTACCCACCCCCTGAGCAGATCTTATGCTGAGTAAGTGTTAACAGTGTGAACCTCCTAAAAAGAGGAACAGTCTGCAAAAGCATGACTGCCTGTTACCTCTTTGGTCTTCTAGGGATCTTTGGCAAGTGGTGAAATAAACTAGAAATAAATGCTGTGGGCTGAGGAGCTGATAGTGCCTTACCTTCCAAAGGGTTTGCATTCATAGCTTGGCATCTCTGAGGTTTGTCTTTCCTTTGATGGTTCTCCACCATCTAGAAAGGTGGGTGTCCACATGGCACCATTCTCCATGGCAGGAGATTCATGTGGGTCTGCTTAGGGTATCTCCACCTGCTTGAACCCTTACTCTGATGTTTTAAGTATAATAAGTATATTGAAATTACCTGAAGGAGTCCCTGACTACCGGAGGTTGGAAAGGAGATAGATAATGTGACTATATTTGCCTCTTGCTTAGGGAGACTAAAATGCTGATAATTTGCTTGGTGTCTCTAACTGATGCTCTCTGTTCAGTTCTGTGTGATTTTCTTCCTAGCTTGGTATGAATGCATGCTCTGCTTCTAGAAGATGGATTATCTAGAAATCATGCCTGAAAGACTTTTTTAATTTAGCTTCAACATCCAAAGGGAGCTCAAGTTCAGATGCATAATAAGATTAAGTGCACTCTAGTTTCAATCAGAACTTGTTATTTTTGCCAGACAAACTCCAAATTGAAAAGGAGCAGGGCATTTCTGATAAGCAGCAGACTAATTGAAAAATTTAGAACATAGTTATTTGGTATCCTGGGTCAAAGTCAGTCAATGGCTGAGCAGAATAAAAAGATCTTGAAACACTTATATTTTGAATATATTCTAATGGTTAATTGCTTATTTCAGAAAGCTTCTCAAAATTGCTTAAGCTTTAGGAAATCAAGCCAATATAAAACCAGAATTTCTCCATTACTTTGCTCTTGTTTTTTGTTAAGAAATAAACATTTACATCTACAAGTTCGGGCTTGGCGGTCAAGCTGACAGGTCTGTAGTTTCCCCAGATTCTCCTTACAGCCCTTCTCATGGATAGAAAATAATTAGCAATAATTGTGCCTCCAATTAACATCCTTGGTTATAACTCTGACCCGGTGCAAGGCAAAGCCCAAACATGTTACACATCCAATGCTGCTACCAGCGACTTGTTCAAATTTTTACACATGGGTGGCTACTATTTATAACAGTTTCTATAGCTGAACCTTCAAGAGTTACTTTTTGCCTCCCAGATCAGCGTCTAAAATGCTGCACGTCAAGCTCTGCTTTGGAGGTTGGTTTTATGTGCCCTGCCTTTTGAGAAGATCACTGATTTAAGGAGTTCTGCACAGTCCTTGCAGCTCCTGAAAACCTGGCCATTGTCATCAATGCTCACTTGTGCATGCAGGGCCTGATTTTTTTAGCCAGGTAACTTAAGTGTCTGCTTCACATCTTAGAGGATATTTCACATCAGCTCTCTATATTTGATGCATTCTGGTACTCTCAAGGCAAACACACAACTGCTCAGACCCCTTCCCCAGAGCCATCATGTTCATAGTTAATGGTCTTCAGCCACCTGAGAGCTATGACAAGGGTTTCCTTCTCTTTACACTTGCCCTGTAGGCAAGTTCTGCCTACAGTGTTCTGTAGCAAAGTTCTGCCTCTGTCATGGCTATCTACAAAAAGGGCTGGTTTTCCATCAGTGGGTGTACTGTGCTCCCTTGGTGGAGCACCTGATTCCACCAAACTGTAGAGGAGCAGGAAGCAGTGGTGGAGTGTGGATCTGGGTGCTGCACCCTTCAGGGTGCTGGCACTGACACCACACGTGGTCTGCAGTCAGCAAGGAAGAAACAGGAATGGGTGCCCATGGTCTCAGCAGAGAAAAATGCTGCAGAGGTCTGTAGCACCTCCTGCAAATTGCTGCAGTTGTCAGGACCCGCTGCTGTTGTGAGGCTGCTGCTTGGTGGTCTTCTGTCCTATTAATGCAGGCATCAATGGTCTGCCTATTCCGTCCTCATAAAGGAAGCCTGTTTTGCAGAGGACATGATGCAAAGAGCCTGCAAGCTTGAAATGTCTGGATGTCTTCCAGTTTCTATTCCCAGAAGTCTTGTTCTAGCAAATGCTGTTGAATGTACACACAATACAAGGGGGTGCAGGGAGAGACTCAGCAGGAGATGGGATCATGCAAAACATCATCAGTCTTGGACTGTCACAATTAAATAGTCTGCACTAGATGTTTTTAAGTCAAGCTGGAATGATTAATTGTTTGTGGAATCCCATTACCTGACAAAGGCTCCAACCTGACTCAAATATATGATCAGCTACAGTTCTGCATTTAGGGGCTTGATTGCCAGTCCTGCTGTAGTCAGGCATTTGGATTTCAGGATGCACCTAAGCAGGAATACTCAGCTTGTGTGACAGCCATTGGGAAAAATCGAGATATTGGGAGAATCCCCACCCACTCCAGCAGACGGATGGTCTTCATTTGTCAGTCTAGCACAAGGGAAAATGAACAAAGCTTTCCCCCTTTCTCAAACACCCAAAATTTCTGCTTCGACTGTCTGAGTTCACAGCAGTTGATAGTCCCTAAATTGCCCAAGACTGTAATTGTTTCCTGTTTATTTAGGTTTAGATATTCACAGACCCAGTTTGAAAAATTACTATACCAGAGCCAAGTAATGAAGTTTGCTAAAGGAAGTCTTGCGGTCCAAGCAAAAACTGGAAAAAATTTTCCCTCTTCTTTCACCAGCTGAGGGTGGACTATTGACAAGTACAACAGAGCCAGGCTCTCTCCAGCCTCATTTAATCTCTTTAAACCTCTGCATGCAAGAGCTAGGTTCCTTCCCCATGTGCTCCTGGGAACATGGGAACAAAAGAGGAATTAATGAACTACCTTGAAAAACCAGCAACTTGGAAAAAATAAACAATAGCAATATAAATTAGCAAAGGAAGAAGAGCAAAACTGTATTAGTCATGTTTTAACTGCTCTCAGAACTCAGTATGCTTAACAGTTCAAGATAGAAACCCCAGCAGCTTCGTGTTCAGTTCTGAACATTAACAGCTTAAAAAAGTGAAGTGAAGTCTCCTGATAATGAAATTGTGTATATCTATTCATACGATCAAACAAAGGTTTTTGCTGTTTGCAACCTCTCTGCTTACTCCTTCATACTTTATTGTGTTCAGGACCTCTAGGCAAATTCTTTTTTATAACAGTAGAAAGTTTTGCCAGGGTTTCAAAAAAGCTTATTTCATAGTGCATGACCTGAGTGTGCCAATATGTTTTTAATTTATGAAAACTTTTGAGTGGATGAACTTGAGACCTGAACAAGAGCTCTCAGGCTTGAATATTTTCTTGCTTGAAGAAACCATACATCAGAGGTGAAGACACCTAGAGAACCATTTAATCCAGCAAAGCCACCAGGTGTCCATCAACAATTGGGCTCCCATCTTGAGAGCATTTTCATTTCTCAGCTGTCAACAAACTCTGTAATTTTTCATGCCATCTCTTCACCACTTATCTAACTCCCTTTCTCCACATGATGCAGTAAACATAAAGGAAATAGTCAAAGTGAGACTGTGTGCTTTGCATTTAATAGATGTCGTGATCTGACCACAGGCCCCCAGTGACTGTTCATTGTTCTCATTTCTTTGGCATATTGACTGTGCCAAAAAACATCATCCTCTGTCTGCTATCAAAGGACATTTCCCCCTCCCTTTCCTTCCTCCCACCAACTCCCTTTTTCTCTCATTCCTGCATTATGCTCTGGTAGTATTTCAGCTTTCAGGAATCTTTGGTACAGTTTTTGGGCATCCACTTTGGGCTCATTCTTTGCATCCAGTTCTGATATGGAGGCATCAGACCCCTTGTGCATGGTGCGCTGTGGTTTTTTTTTCTTTTATGTGGTAGTCTTTTTTAAATCAATATCTGTGTGTATTAATTGCAGGCACAGGGTTAATGCTGTGGGATCACAGGTGACCTTTAATTTTGCTGTGTTGCTTGCCTCAAACAGCCTGCAATTCTAATCAAGCAGGTTTGCTGTCTTTACTATATTTCCCATAGGGTGCTGCTTGCAGTGATATTTGGATGATGGAGAAAATTACATTTTGGGAAAACCTTTAGTGATTTAAAATATGTGGCTGAATTAAATGGTAGCACATGAACAGCAATTGCTATATGAAAATTACCAATGATGATGTTTTAAACTGAGGCGACATTTCACACTATTTTCTTTGAAACTAATGCCTAGTGCCTCATTTAGCTATTACCCTAAGAATGTGTGGAAGAGTGTCTTTCTATGAGTTTTAAAAGTACTTTTTAGCAGTAGATTAAGATGTTATTTAAAAAGGAGCCAGAGTGATGGCCAAGCCTTTTCATGTCTGAATCACAAATCTAGTCTTTCTGACAGTTGTTCAAGAGTCTCTCAAAGAGGAAAAAATAGAGGTCCAGAACAAAATCTAAAATCAGAACTCTATGACTGGAGGTCTGCAATTAGGTTTGGGAGATCAGCCTGATATTTTGGTCACAATCCAAGCTGTTCAATGTCAGCACCACATTACCACCACAGATATCAACGTGGCTTATTATTTCAAGTGCTGGAATCAGCAGGACCTGAAGAAGCTGTTCAGCCTCAAAAGTAATGGTCCATGACCCAAAAAACTTCCAAGTGAGGTGAACAAAACCAATGAGAAAGTGGTCTAAAAGAAGAACAAAGGCACAAAATTGACAAGACCTGTCAGCCCTGGAAGCAGAGACCTTGAGGCACATGAACTCAGTGGTTCAAGTGCTGTGTAGTCCACATGGCAGAGGAGAAAGAGCAAGTGGATGAGATGGATCCATGCTGGCTGTATGGAGCTGAGTCTAGTTATGGTGGACAACCCATGGAGAGGGCATGAAGATGCTTGTTCCACTCTCTAATAAGAGGTCTGTGAAGTGGCCTTTGCCAATAGGAAGCAGAAATTCAGAGTGATATGCTCTTGTAAAGAGGCTGGTGACTGCCAAAGACTAATGGATTTGTCTCTGTACATTAATCACAGCTTGGGGAAAGCTTGAGTGAACAGTATGTCTTGCTATACTAATTCCAGAATGAAGCATAATTTCCTTCTGCAATGCTCCCAATCTCAGCGCACTTCATTAGAGCCACCAGTCTCTGAGATGTGCTCAGTGGGAGCAGTGGCATTTCCAGCATCTGTTGAGCTGACTTTCAGCCCTCTGCTGCCAGTAGATTCTGTAGGTAACAGTGGAGACAGCAGAAATATCAGCATCGAAGAGAAGAAATTAAAAGGAAGAGTATGAGAAGTGGGATTTTAAATACAGTTGGTTTTCATATCTGTTCACTAATCCTGTATTGCTGAGAGCTAACACTTAAACCAAGGGTCGCTGAAGCAGAATACAACATCTGAGGAATAGAATCCCCACTATTGACTTTGAACAGCGAGAGCAAAGGAAATTCTTTATTTCTTTTATGTAGCCAGTGTTACAGAGCAGGAGCCTCCCCTTGTTATGTCAGAGCAACTGCTCTCAAGTTTACCTGTGAGTAAGGGAAGCTGGGGAATAAATGCTTTGTTTAGAAACACAGTCCACAGTGTGCTAGACTTGACTTCTAATCTGGAGACATGATATTGGCAGCACTGACAAGCTACAGCTATGGAGGGAGTTTTGCCTTGCCTAGAAGGGGAGAGGTGGGCAGAACATCACAGGTGGGAACATAAAAATGTCCCTTGGGCTTGAAAGGATGAGCTACAATCACTCTGAGCAAAGCTCCAGATCTACATAACATAAGTTGCGTTTTACAGTCAGTGACTGTGGAAAGCTTATAGTGTTTGGGTTGCTTTGGTGATTACCTGTGTCTGTCATATGGCCTTGCAGCTGAATGACAAGATCACAGGATAAGCTAGCAGGGAAGAAAATGGGCATTATTCCTGGTGGAATATCATGCTGAGATCCTGGCTTCCTGTAGCAAAAACAGGAAATGTTGGGGGTTTTTTCTGGAAGGATGGACTAGTTTCAGTGCTGGGGCACATTCACAAAAGTCCCTGCATCTTTACAATTGGGCAATTTTCTGTTCCCACTGTGCCCAGAGTAATAGCTAAAAAGATAAAATGAACCTACTAAAAAGCTTTTTATCTTGCCTGTAAAAGACTGAGACTATGGGGGTTTGTATGCTTTGGGATTTTGGCCAATCCACTCCTAAGTGTCCCAGCTGGTTGGACTGCTACTAGCTGTTCAGAGACACCACTCTATAGAGTGCTTCACCGTGAATTTTTTTCAGTATTGAGCTTAAATTTTCCTTTTGGATTCTTGCTGCCTCTTCCTAGAGCACTTAAATAACAGCCAATCAATAGCAAAATTAGGAGTAGGAATGGACAGGTGGTCCTTTCCTTAGCTTCTCAGCACTGAACTGTCAAAACTACTTGTCTGGTTTTCTGTTGTAAACACCCCTAGGTGTGAATTGCTAAAGAGCTTTTTTTATGAGCAGCAATGAAATTTTTTGTTTCAGATAATTTGAAAAATTTACAATATACATTGTTAAAAGGCATATGCTTTTTTTCCTTCTTTGTGGTTTGTATCCTCAGTCTCTTTATTATTAACAGAATTCGTCTGTATTGATAAAATTTGAATATTATTCTTTCAATATTACTCTTCTAATTGAGGGAATCTGGAAGGTCAGCTGTTTTGCATTAGTGGTTTGCATTTGTGGGATGATGATGCAGAAGTGGAAAGGTTCTTTTGTAGGTATGTGCTGATGAGTTAAGTGTTTGGTACAACTCTGGGGCAATGAAATTACTGCTGCAAGCTTTTGAAGCTGTATCACAGAACAGAAATACCTACAAAGATTGAATAGAGTATACACACAAGATCTAGGAGTTTTGTTTGTTTTATTTTTTAAGCCACACATGACTTCCTTTGAGCATAGTGAATGACATAAATTATCTCTTTCTATACTATTAAACATTTTAAGTTATTATCCCCACTCATCCTTAACATATATACACTCCTGCCTCAGAGGTGTTTTCAGCAAGCTGAAAGTGCACACTCTTACAACTAAGTGTGGCTCTCCAGGCAGAAGTCCAGCCCTCACAGTGAGCCTCATCCTGGGCAGGATGAAGAAATCAACATCAAGATCTCCACTGAGAAGAGACTCACAGAGGGAAACTTGTTGCTATTTCATCCTGCAGCTGAAGAAACATACAGTAGTGGCAGGGAGCCTTGGGGCAGCTGATTCAAGGATTGATTTTGCAAGCTGTTCCTTGCTATCTGACATTCATAAAATTCATCTTGAACAACTGGTTTTCCTACTGAACTCTTCAACTCTGGCCAGAAGATCCTGCTGGCTGGACACATTCAGATCATCTCTGGAGCTACACAAAATGGTACTAGATGCACTGAGATCAGTGAGTAGAGTTTGAGGGGTTTTTCCTGTCAGTTGTAAGAATCTGCTCTAATCCTTCCCTGGGACCTTAGCTAATGTGAGCAGTAAAGGCTCTCCCCAGAAACAGCCTCCCACTGCATTCAGCTCTGTACTCAGAAAACGGGGCCGGATTAAAAGAGCAGAATTGCTCCTGGGCAGTTGGTTTGTGGCCAGCCATGTGGTAGAATAGCTTGGACATAAATTTTAATTTAATGCAGAGTTGCTAATCAACATCAAACATGTGAATGTCAGTGGCTGATAAATTTAATTGGATGTTTGTTTAAGAGCATTAAAGGAAGTATGTGCTTGAAGCATCAAAGAGTAAGTCTTAGAACTTCAAACAATACTCTGGTTACATTTTTGGGAAGGGCTGTCACCAGATCTGTGCTCTCTGGCTGCTGCAGTGATACCCAATTGCATCAGATTCTGAATTTGTGTGGCATTTACTAAAATATGTGTGTACATAAATAGATTATGAAAGACAATATACACGTACGTAAACACACTTCTGAAGAATGATGTCAAAAGAACATTCTCGTGGTGGGCAGCAAAGACCTAGCTAGGCAGTGCCATCATCAAGAATGCCTGCCAAATCTGATTTGCTCCTCCTGTCATCTCACCACCATGTATCGTGGGCACAGTTCTCGTTTGATCACACACTGCATTCCTAGCAGGGATGTGAATACAGAGCGTGGCTCTGGTGAGAAGCTGAGACTGTGGGAAGAAGCCAATTTCTCCAAAGGAGCACATGTGTGCTCTTTCTGTGCATAGTAGGTAGACTAAAGTTTTTAGCCATGCAAAGGAAATGTAGATTAGGTTACATAAAGAAAATGCAAACAGCAAAATGCTGACATAGAATTACCTGGAAGGATGGAAGAATTTCTGGTCCTGGAGCTCAAAGTAAGGCAGAGCAACCTCTTTCTGCATCATGGGAAACAAGCGGAATAGATGGCTTCCACTTTCTTTCCACACATTCCCATCCCATTGGCTCCGAATCCTTGTTTTCTACCTCTTTTTCACTAAGAATTAAAGTTAGGAGATAGATGACAAATGGGGCAGGCATTGGTAGAAAGGGAAAGGAGCCTTTGGCAGCTGAATATGGTCCTAGAGAAAGGCATTCCTTTCCATCCTGCAAGGCACTGCAGAAATTTTGCAGCTCTCTGTTGCTTCCAGTTGGCATTCTGTTGCTTCCAGTTGGCATTCTGTGTGTGTCCACCTGCAGTCTCATGTGAAGGATTAAACCCTAAATGTTTAAACTGAAATAGCAGAATATGCACTATGAATATGTGATGTTGACCTTCCCAGAAAGCTGCATCCTTCTGTGCATCAGCAGCATTCCTGTAAAGTGTGGGTAATACAGCATTTTCGGTGGGATTGCACAAGAAGGTTTGTTAATACTTCAGAGCACTTGGATGCTCTAGGGATGTGTGGTGAGGATGAGGCCATAAGGAAAAGATTAATTTTGTCACCACAGTGGGGACTGAACAGTGCACCATAAAGAAAGCCAAGGGCTATGAGCTGAGTGACAAAAAGACAAAATATTGAATGACTTCGGATTAAGTGACAACCTTTCATTCCTTGTGTTGGATGATGCAGGAACACCAGGGGAAATGCAGTACGGAGTGTTTTGTCGAAGACTGTACAATAATTCAGTTTCGTATCACATGAGTATTAAAGTGGGTGACTTGCCTCTTTGTGACGAATGTAAAGCCACTCCCAAAGCACACACAAGCATCTACCTTAAACTAAGAAATACAAACAACCCAAACTACAATAAAAAGATTCAGCTCTGTAAATTTGAAGTCTGAGGTATTTGCCAGGTATTGGATCCCTCAGTCTTGCACACAGACAAGATGACAGAAACAGCAAGCTGACATTCTCCAGGCTAGTAAGTGCTAGAGATCTGGAGCTCTTTTGCCAGCAGCTATATGTTGATAAATGTTGATGCATAGCAGGGGATTTAGGTAGCCTGACCTTATCCCAGATTTGGGAGGGGGCATACTGAAGAAGGCATAGACTTTTTTTGTTGCAGTCTTTGTCCTATGCTTGTTTTCCCTGAAAAGATTTTGGTACCTTTTATTACTGTCTTGGGCTGCCCAACTACACTGGATCACCTTAGACATAAATTTTAAAAATTTATGATTTCTCATAACCCCATCCTGCATAAATGGCCAAACCATTGTGCATTTTTTGTGAAAAGTTTCGGGTATATTAATTGCAGTTTTTTCTACAAGATCCTGTCACTCTGTATGTACTTGCAGAAATGGCTTGAGACTGTAAGGCAGAAACTGTAGGAAGTTTTAAAATCTCTTACTGTAACAACCATGGCAATCAGCAAACCTAAGTCATGCTCTGACTCCCAAATTTTCTTTGAACTTAAGGAATAAATGTAGGGCTTCTGTCAATCATCTAAGAATTGCTATGCATGGCATAACTACATGCTAGAAGACGGGGATATCAGCCTCTCCTCCAAGATCATACTGCTCTATTTATTTTAATCACTCCATTAGTGATTAAAATTCAGGGATAAATTTGAGTCTCCTAACAGTGCCCCTGTGAATGTACATCTTTCTAGGGAGAGCATGAGTGCTTTCTTCTTCATTCCAATAACTTGTCTCCAAACACTCCTACATCTTTATTTTGCAGGCCATAATCTGGGATGTCATAAAATGCCAGCCATGTGAGAAACACTGCGATTCCCCCAAAAAAATAGACTGTGCAATGGACAGAGTGCAAGGTACAGGTTCCCACATGGATGCAGCTGGCATACAGGTATGACAAGAAAGTATAACGATGGGCTCCTGTCTGATCACAGCTAGGCTTTTTTCAGCCCCTTCAGGAAGAACCTGAAAGAATGATGTAACCTCCAGTAAAACACATCTCATTCCTTCTTGCTGTCTATCTTAAGCAAATGATGCAACACCTGGGGCTGCTGACACATTGAGCTGATCTCACAGCTGACTAAGGAGGAGGCAGTCAATAAAAGTGAGACTATGCCCACAGCTCCATTCAACGGGCTTGATTCTTTTGTACAGTTTCTTATGATCAAAACATTATTAGATCAGCAGAAAAGAAGACCAAAAGAGATTATATTCTCTTGGGACTCCCTAATTTTAGATTACAGAGTGAGTTAGTCAGATGAGACACACTTAGAATGAATAGGAACATCTTTCTGTGCATGCTTGGGAATTCCTTGCTCCAATCACAAAAACCCACTAATAGAGTAGTGGCAAAGCAAGAGCTGAAATTCTCATTTCAGTCGATTTCTGCCCCCACTTACCCCGGTGCAGATACATTTCTGCCTGGTGCCCTGGCTTAGCTGCAGCCAAGGACATAAGGTCACGCCTGGAAGATCTTTACAGATGCAATTGATGCTTGCACTGCAGAGCACCCTGCCCAATTAGAGATGGAAAAATCCATATTTTAAATATTTTTTTTAACTTGAGCACATTGCATCTAGTGCTTGAGACTGTGTGATTACAACAATTTGTCACTGTCTGTAGTGTTGCCTCTCTGAAAAATAAACAGAGATCCTACAGTCTTTCAATATGTGTTGCATTAATCAGCTTTTCCCTGATTGTAACTATCATTCTCAGTAGGTATTCAATTAATGGTCCCTCTTTCATTGTGAAGCTTGAAATAATAATATTTGGAATATAATGCAATTAATTTCAAAGTTTCTTGCTAAACATATTGTAACCCTTTTTTAGTTCAAACAATGATATTAATGATACTTTAGAGGGAACGTGGAGTTCTTTGACACTGTACTTCAAGACTTCCTGGTTAACAATATTAAAATCTTTCTGCAGTATGACACTAGCTAGGCCTCTTGCAGAACATCTTCAGGAGTGGATTATTGCTCCTCTGGGAGCATAACTCCAACTCTGTCAGCAGGGCAGGGCCAAGCCAGCACCTGCTCAGGGTGCTACCAAGGCAGCTTGCAGCACCATCAGCCATCTGTGACTGCTGCGCCACCAGTGAACAAGGAGTGAATCCTAAAGCACTAGCTTACAATCAAAAGCAAAATCCCATAAATCAAGTAAGTGTCCACAAAGGAGGCAGAGAGGAAATGGCAAAGGTATTGAATTACCTTTGGGATATTGTCACCCAAATATTAATAGAAAACAAGAATTTCTAGGCCAGGTATCTTTATGAATAGCCCAGTCTCCAAAGCAAGTCATCAGAGTCACATTAGTGTGTATGTGAACTGCAAAGGCTTTCACAAAACCTCTCGCCTGAAACAGACAGCAGGCACAGGCTCCAGTATCTCCTCCCCAAGGGTGATGTGTGGAAGGATGTACAAGAGACCCATCCCATCTCAGTCCCACCCTGTTCTCTAGTAACTGCAGGGTGGCTTAAGATCTGAAGCATAACACTTAAATTATCTTTGTAAGTTCATGTAACTATTTGTAGCTTTGTTCCCAGGAGTCACAGAAAGGGTCTAGTGTCTCTCTGAATTCTGCTCTGATCACTGACACCCCGAGGCACGGAAGTTCTTGCCCTCTCAGTTTTGTAGTCATCACCTTTTGGAGCCATCAGGTGTCTCCTTGCCATTGTGTCTTGAGTTAGAGAGAACAGAGTTTCTACACCTTGGATCATGCATAATTTATTGTACTTTTCCATCTACCATTTCTAGTTCCCTTGGAACAAGAAATGCCGGAACTTTCATCACCTAAACTTGAACCTTTCTAGATCTTTGACTGCCCCTCTTTTTCCTTTTTGAAAAGTATGTGGTTATTCAACAGCCATTTTTTAGGATAAGCAGCACTGAGCATGCTGTTCCAAGAGGCTAGCCCATTCATTCACTCCTTCATTCCTCTTACAATAATATGACCTTTTTGCATGATAATCTTCATCTCGTTGCTTATTCTTGTTCCCTTTTGACAGGAGTCGGAGACTGAGCATAAAACTCCACTGAACTATGTAGATTTTAAAAACATATTTATTTTCCCCGAATTTATCTGTAAGTTAAGTATTAAAAAAGAAAAATCTGGATAGAGGAAAAAAACCAGAATTTATTTCTCCCGTACCCACATGACAGTTTTTACTGTTCCATGCAAAGTTTAAGGACTTGACCCACAGATGTGTTATCTTGACCTGAGGTGTATGCTTGAGATAATTAGGAGCAGAAGTAGACTGTTGGAAAACCTATGGGTTTTTATTTGAAATAAAATCCAGACCAACATAAAAGGCTAAGATAAACATAAATGCTAATCTTATTTTCTCTTCTCATGGTATATTTTCCCCCAGACTTTTATTTCTGTAACTTGGCAATACTGCAACAAATAAGGAAATCACAGTTTGAGTCAAGCTATGGCCAAATATATAAGATGCAGAATCCTGAAGACACTTGACATCACAACATTTTTAACCTTTAGTTTCATTAAGATCTAGTGGATAACTGTACTTGCAGGCTTTTGCATATAGGCAAGCATTTGGATAGCAGGACATGTGATTATAAATTTGTGCTTATACAAATGCTTCCAATGTATCAACCATCCCCTGGATGCTGTTTTATAGTGTCAGCAAGTTAAATGTTTATTAACCATGGGGTGAAACAGAAACGTGAAAGCAATACTGCTTCTCAGTTTACTGTGCAGCACTCACAGGCTAAAATGCACCTGAAAGCAGAGGAAGGCTCATGCAGTATTCAGGATCCAATACAGGTGAGAAATTACATGCACGACAAGCTTGATAGTCTGCCCGAGATTTTGCACAGTGAGGCTTGGCTCACAGGAGCTGTGCCTGATGTAGGATTTAATAAGGCAAGGGAAAGGAGGGGGTGATGGGGAACCTCACCTAAAGCAGATTAGGATGCTGGGCTCATACTGCTCTGCAGGCTGGCACAAAGCAGAGCATTGACCAGAGCCAGCCAAAACTCTTGTTTCGTTGGTGGTTGCCAGGTAGCGTAAGCCTTCTGAAGGGTTTATTATCCAAGTAACAAAAGAGGAGGGTGAGTTTTCACTGACACAGAAAGATTACATTGCTGAGGTTCATCTCTGCACAACAATTTTTTCCCCTGTTGTTGCTTTTTTTCTGTCTTATTCCAAATACAAAGAGAGCATGTCAGGAGTGGGAGAGGAAAAGCAAAGCTTAGCCTGTAAAAAGACTGGAAACTTGATCTTAGAGTGATTTTAAGATATTCCAGAACTTTTCAGGGGCCAGGAATCTGTAAGTTTGAGTTCCTGCCTCACCCCAGGACTGCATTTAAGATTGCTGAAGTCAGTGAAGCTGTGGACTGGTCTCTTATCTGTGGAGAAATATGCATCCCAGAGTAATTGCTTAAATGAAATAATGGTTGGCATGTGATCTCCCAGCTCAGGGTTTCCCAGGGCAAGGGACATGGCCAGCATCTGTATGTTTGGCAACAGCAGGACACACATTTTTGCTGCTAGAGCCACCAGAGCTTACAAGGACATGAGCAGGTTTACCAGGGAAGGGAACAGATCAAAAGAGGTTTCTCTGGTTTTTTATCAACTCCTTGCATGACCTCTTGGCCCATCTATTTCAATTAAGGATCACTTTTACAGTTGCAGTGATTTATTTGAACTTCCTGCTCTCAGAATGCAGCCTCCAGCTCACAGCTATTTTCACCATCACAAAGCTCAAAGCAAATACTGGAGGGGATAGGGGTGGGTACGATATTTAAACTTTACAAAAGGCTGGGAAAAGCCCAATTCTCTTTCAGTGTTGTCCCCTAGAACACCAATATCTCAAATTGATAGCTGTTACACAGGCCGCTTTCTTTATTCTGCCTGTCTCTGCTGGAGTTTCTGACCACAGCTGGACTCCTGTACTTCAGAAATGCTCACTCCAGAGCTCAACTGCGTGCTGGGTGAGACAGGATCTGACTGCTGTAGGGAGCAGCAGGGCTGAGCAAGGCAGACACAAATGCTAAGGGCTGGAATGTACAAATTTTTGCCGTGTCTGCTCTAGGAATGTAAATCAGATAGTTATAGCAGAAGAAATTACTATAGCAAGCTAAGTAATCATGATGCAAATCAGAATTTTTTTTAAAAAATTACTGCATCACCAGTTATTTTTACTTCTAGTTTCCTGTCCTTCTGTGCTACACAAGAGTTTCCCATAAAGAATTATTTTTACTGTTGTTATTGAAATTGTTAACAAGGGAGATGTTAACTTACAAAATAATTGTCACTACCTGCAGTGGTTTGTTGTTTTTTTTTTAATTCCAATATGCGTAGCACCCAGTATAAGTTTTCTGCTTGCAACAGGAATTTACTCTGCCTGGTGGCTACTCCTTCTAGCCCTCAGCAGCAAGCCACAGGCACTGAATGGCCAAAATTGGCCCATGTTGAAATTTGATCTGCTGAATGGATCATACCTGTCCTTGAAATGGTCAAAGGACTTTTATCTTCAAAGCCCTCAAACCAGCAAATCCATTTTGACCACAAGGCTCTGAGGGCAGGGCTGCCTCCTGCCCTTGTCAGATGGCACCCAGTGCTCTATAAGCACACCTGGCTGAGGGCTTTTTTTCAGTATTGTGAATTAGTCCTGGGAGGAGAAGAGCTTTTTGAGGGAAGAAAGAACTTGGAATCGCCATGTCTTTTGCGGGGTTTTTTGCCTGCTAACAATACTTCCTATGCAGCCTGCTTTTCACATTGTGTTTTCTTCCTCTCCCTTGGGACAACAACTGCTTTTCTTTACCAAAAGGAAGGATGTAGTTGCTTACAGACCTGGGAGAGAGCTTGCCTCTGCTGTCTTTGTTGTATTAATTTGTAGGTTTCATAGCCTGTTTCTTAAGATAAGCAAAGCTTGAACAGTCATGTTTTCTGTCTGTCTTCCTACACAACTATTTTTGAATTTGTTGACAAATGCAATTTTAACTTGATAAATGTTCTTAAGATATCAATGATACTGTATTTCTGTAAGTTTTCAGGAAATAGATGGTAGTTCAGCAGGAAAGATTGTGTTAGCATTCTAAGATACAAAGTAATGAACTGATCCTTTACAGCAGAGAATCCACATGGAAAAAAAACAGGTGCCTGTAATTCTTCCATCTGAGGAGCTGCTATAGAAAACAGGCAGATGGCATGAAAAAATTAAATATTGTATTGTCAAGACATGACCAGCATGAATTTTTATATATATATATATATATATATATATATATATATATATATGTGTGTGTGTGTGCAAGTGGAGCATACAGTGTACACTTTGGAGATAGGGTGATGGTGCAGTCGCTTCACTCAATGGGCAAGAGGAAAGTAACTCTAAGAAGGGGTTTAGTCTTCAATCATTGGCTTACAAAACCAATGTTTTTATAAACTATTAGAGCTAATTAGAGTTTGAGTAGTTTATTTTCTAGGGTGACTGCAAGGGGGAATAAAGCTAGAATGATTGTGAAGTAAGTGAATGAGGCTAGTTGGCCAATGATAATGAATGGGTGTTCTACTAGCTGGCCCTGTCTCCAAAGAAGAAGACCGTTCTGCAGCCCCATTTGTGCAGGCAGTGGCCAACAATGCTCCTGAAAACAGGAACCCTGCTGAGGAATTTGGGGAATGGGTACTTACTATTCTAAATGAAGAGCCTTGGGGAGGACTCACCAGCTTTGTGCTTCAGTTTTCATCTTTGAAAGTGAGTTACTCTGAGCTC
Source organism: Camarhynchus parvulus (assembly GCF_901933205.1). Taxonomy (NCBI): domain Eukaryota; kingdom Metazoa; phylum Chordata; class Aves; order Passeriformes; family Thraupidae; genus Camarhynchus; species Camarhynchus parvulus. Next base: position 67,969,643 of record NC_044572.1, read on the forward strand.
TGGTGAGGGTGGTGCCTGCAGCATCTGTGCTGTACCCAGGCTCCGTGTCACAAATGTTAATCAAGAGCAGCAGCATGAAGGGCAAAGGTACTAGTTCAGAAAAGGACAGTGGGTCCAAAATCACTTTTGTCATCCCCTATAAATCTCACAGTTCTACCTCTAGGACCGAAACCTAAAATTGCTGAGTGTGCAACTTCTGTGTGTAAGAGCACAAACCTTAAATTGCTAGCACTGCATTACCCTGCACTTGAAAAGCCACTGGCTGTATTTTTAACTGCACTTAGGTTGCACGCTGTCAAGGGAAGCTAAAAATTCTATCTCTTTGAATTCAATGATATTGATCATCCTTTAAATATCAGAGAGGTAATTTCTCTGCAGTGTGGTGGCTTTTGTGACTTTGCAGCACATGCAGATGAGGAAGCTCTGTGTGTGCTTGTCTACCATGGACTTATCACCAGTCATTACAGAATTATTTCTCAATATTATTGCTCTAATTTGTGACAGTTTAGCTAAGATAGCTGGAATGTTTTAAAAATTATTTTTTAAAAGAAAAAGGTCATTCTGGTAGAATAATCTGCCAGATGTCTGTAAATAACAGACAGTTATGATGAAGCCACTTGCAGGCTGAGAGCAAGTTCTCCACTGAGACATGAGGAAAACAGGGGAACATCTGCCACTGTCCATGCAAATGGCAGGTCCCAGCTGTGTGTGACAGGGGAGGGAAGGGAAAGGCACCTTCAGAGGATGCACCTGGCTGAGGTGAAATATCATACTGTTGCAATTAATAAAAGAACAGGCACACTTGCCCTAGAGTAAATGTGCTGTGGTCTAAGATATCTTCTTTGGAAGAGTAAAATACCTGCCCTATTCTGATGCTCTTTGAATAAGACTATTAAAACCACTGGTGTAACTTAAATCTAAAATTCAAGGCTGTTTAGTGGCTTAATGCATTGGGCCCCTTGCTGGCTTACGGGGGGACTGATACAGACTTCCATTCCCACGCTAAATCCCTGATCTCTACCCCCTCAGGGATATCAGTTCATGACCCCATAGGTTATTTCAAATGAGTTACTTGGTCTGAGTGAGCAGAATAGGACTTGGCCCCATGGAAAATACTGCACAGGCAGCACAATGTCTGTCAGGGGAGGAAGTAAATCATGTTGTTCCTAAATGATCACTATAGTCAATTTAAGAAGGAGTGCTTATATCCTGAAAAGTAATTGCTTTCCAATGGTTTTTTTTTTTTTGCCCAGCCATGACCAAGCACTTTCTCTCTAGGAGCAGCAGTGCAGGAGGAAGGGATTGTTTGTCAGACCTCCAGTGGGAAACTGGAAGATTTGCAGAATAAATAACTTCAAAGACTAATCAAAGTTGAGTTTTTCCTAGTAACACTTCAGGATCCTACTTCATTTTTTGCTGTTTCCAGCAGCACACAAATAACGATCAAACTTGCCAGCCTCTGAAAGCTGGACCATTTGGATGGAATAATTGGGTTTTATTGGCTGTCTCTTGAGGACTCATTATTATGCTCACAAAAATGGGCAGTACAGCACAGTCTGTATTCTCAGTATATTCTGCTGTAGTTCCACCATAATTCTAAACCACTGCACCAATTACAGAGTCTTCATGAGTGGTGTGTGAGGGGGGCATGGGAAAAGGCTTTGCTCAAACACAATTCTTGGGTCTGGCAGTTCTTGACTTTCAGAGGGGAAATGAAGGTGGAGGGGTGAAGAAAGACTTGTCTGGTGTGCATTAGACCCCTAGTACTGACAACCAAAATCTCTGCATCCTCGTGCCAAACTTGAAACTGTCATGGCGTGGGACCTTTGCAAATCATTGCTCTCTGTGCCTCCCCCATCACTCCCTCTGTGAAATGACCCTGGGGAATATATTGACATGGCAAGCTGCAAAGAATAGGCTTTGAATGCAGGTTTATTATCTTGGAATGAAACTTGCAGTCTATGTAACATGTAATAGTAAGCAGAGTGGTGGTGTGCGGTTTATTTTATAATTGTGTGTGTGGTCTAACAGAGAAAGCTTTTATTAACATGAGCTTTGTCTTGTGGTAATTTATCCATGCACTTAACCTTGTTGTTGAAATTTCACACCTTTAGCTACTGTCTGTGTCAGACAATGGATGTCACCCAACTATTCCCCAGCTCACTGCTATGTACTAATTAGCTCAGAATACAGCTCTGGTGAAACTAAAGCCTAGTCATATGTGGAGATGGTAAAAAGTGAGCTGAGACAGAAGTCCAGGGGTGTGTCACAGTGGGATCTGCATCAGGGACAAAACAGCCAGAATTTGTTTACAAAGGACTAGCATTCAGCTATTGAGGATTTAAATTCTTATGTATTGTGTGACATATTGCTGTGCCAATTACTTACCTGAAAGAGCTAACAACAGAATTCAGGGGCACAGAGACATATGCAGTTTTTCTACTCTACCTTGGAGAAAATAATTTCATGTTCCATTCAGAAAAAAATATTTCATAAAAATAATTGTCTTGTAAAATTAGAACTTAGGGCCAGACCACCACTGGATCTACCATGTTATATTAATATTCATTTGATTGCATATTTGAAATATTACATGGACCTTTTTTTGCCCTCTTGTTTCAGGAGCTTTTCTCTATCTCCCCAGTATGCCAATCAAAGACGACAGCAATATTCAAAGTCTAATCTATTGAGTCCAATTTATCAGTTTACTTGTGCTGAACTGATAAGCTGCACTCATTGTTTAAGATAAGTTCTTATATTTCAAGGAAACAATATGACCTCACTCATACAATTACATGAAACACCACTTGGCCTGTGGGGACACTCCTGCTGCGTCTACTCGTCTTGTTTTCATCTCATCTGTTTCAATGGTATCATCACCATTTGCAGACAGCTGATGACACCAGCTACTTATCAGTCCATTTCTGCTCTTGCTGACAGCTCAGCATAAATTGCCTAAAAAGGGATGTGCTGGTTTTCTTTGCATGTTGCACCTGCTGGAGAAGTTAAACTCAGCTATACAATTACAACACACAACTACACACAGCTACGTGGTACATTTAAATATCGATAGCGCCTTCAGACTCAAACTCCAAAATGCATTTGTACCCATTCCTTAATTATTTCACAAAATCCCAGAAGCTTGAGTGAACTATGAAAGCATAAGCTTGGGATCTGTGGGAAGCATTGCTGGCTTTCTCTTATTTTCAGCAAACAAACAAAATTTGAAGTGTAATTCACTCCTGCAGAGAGTATCAGCACAAAATATATGCATATTGAACACCTGTTTTGAGGACTCAGCTAGGACTTAACTGGTACATTTTGTGGTAGATCATTACTAGTCACAAATTTCACTTCGAGCGAGTGCAGCTCCAAACTCACAATTTTGTTTGTTGGATTTAGTTTGTTCTAAGACTTTTTCTTTCAAGGAGAAAAAGTGGAGTTCTTTTCTCTGGCATAGCGGGAGAAGTGTTCTCAAATTCCCAGTGAATTATGCTGTTCAAATCCTTTAAAAATCCCAAGGTTTCCATGGTGTCACTAAAAGGAAAGCATCATTAAAAGAATGTCATTGCTCTTGCATAAATGAGGATGGAAATTACTCAAAGAAAATTCGTTTTTACCCTCTTCCACGAGGAGTGAAAAATACCCAAGAAAATCCTCACTTATGTGCAGTCTATGACCCCAGACTGTGTCTTAACAGTGGCAATTAGAGAAATTATCTTTTCATTTGCTGGGTTACACCATCCTGCTGCTATTTCTGCTGCAGAATAGAATGATGCTTTCAGATACGAGCTCCAAAATGAGAGGTGGACAGGATCCAGGACACGCTGAACTTCAATCCAGCTAGCACAAATCCCAAGTGTCCCACTCACCTCAGGACAGCTGACTGCACCTCTTTTTCCAGGCTATGAATGTGTTGGTCCTCTACCGGTTGGCGCTGAACCTTACAGGTGAGATAACACAAGGAAAAGTGCTACTCCAGGCCAGTGCAGCTCCTTGGAAAACCTGTAAATTCATTACTTCTTTTTTTTTTTTCCCCAAGGATGCCTAGAAGGTATCACTGCCAAAGGCAGTGGCTGTCATGACTAGTTTAATTAGTACTTTTGCACTCTAATTCTACTAAATTTAGCACCTCTGCTAATCTACAGTGCAGCTGGAAGGCATTGGATATAGATAGAAAATGAAAAATAATTGCCCCAGCCTTGGGGACTAAGTATTATAATGATGACAGAATTTAGTAAATAGATACATTTTTTCTGTCTCAGGAAAAAAACCCAAAGACATGATCACAAAAACCTGGAAACAACCAATGTGTTGAATAATTGCATTCCATGTACAGCCAGTAGAGTGTACAGGGTATTATTGAATCCTTTTCAGATCAAGTCCCAAGCAGGATTGTAAAGACTGATCCTATTAATTACCGCCTATTTGTTATCTGGAAGTAAGAAAAAGGTGGGCTTTGTATGTGGTCTCTGTTGGGAAGTCAAGGTCTTTTAGTCCTTATTACCTTCTCATGCTGTACATAGGGACTGAAAATTCACTGCCAGAAGGTTCCTGTGAGCAGGAGGATAGACACATCCTCTACTCTCAGGGAGAACAATAGGGTTAAATAGTTACATGTTATTTTTCACACTCTCTCCAGAGACTCATAAAACTTGTCCTCTTCATGCCCAGAGGAGCACAGTCTCCTAACAGCCTCAGAGGAATTTCAGACAGATCGTCTCTCCCCAGGGTATCAGCCAAGTCTTAGCAGCACAGTCCAAGCTGAAGATCCCTGGGATGTGTTGTGATACTTCTCACCCCTCCTTGAAAAGTGAAGAAGTGAAGAGGAAAAAGAAATTAAAAGCTGGAAGAAGTTGCCACATTAGCTCTCAAAAAGGGCTAGTCTGTCCTTGCTGCATCCTCTCCTCCTGGACCAAGTCCCTAAGCGAGGAGATGTGGCCACTTTTCTCCTCACAGATCCAAGGCAAAATGAAAGGACCTTGCACATTCCCAGCTCTCCTGCTGCTGGGTGGGAGCCCTCATCTCACCAAGCAGAGTGAGGGAGACAGGTAGGGTGGAAGTCCTGCTTCCCTGGGGCTTGGTTTTGCAGATCATTACATTGCCAAGACACAAGGGATGGAGGGTGTCACCTCACTCTGCCTCCTAGGTCTTTGGGGAGTTCAATTTGTAAGAAACTACAGAAATCACCTTTCCAGTACAATCCATAGCTAAGGAACATGATTTTTGTGCCTCACTATATCTTAGACCTTGGAAAAAAATAATGTGTGTCTGTGCATGCACACAAAGCCAACAAAACAATTCATACTAGCTGGATGTTGTAGATGTTTTTGAAAATGCATTCTGAAATCCTACACTATTCCTGCTGTTTAAAGAATACAGAGGAAAGCACGTGCTTTACTGTGCCCCACGCTAGCATGGCTGACTGAAAGGATTAGGGTGGATAGACATGTAACAACCAAAGTAAGGTAGCTTTGAGCACTCAGTGTAGCTCCCTGGAGGCATCCAACCCTGACCTTCAGCTGTAAAAGCATGCTAGGCTCCTACCTTCAGGCATCTGTGTTGGATTTAAACTAGATGCTGGAAGGGCTAAGGGGATTGGATAGTGATCAAAATTTCCCCCACCAGCAGCAATTACAAATGCCAATTGCCTGTTGGGGACTTTGAGGTGCTTCATGGTACCTTAATGATACTTTGTCAGCCATAATTTCTGCTTTGCTTCATCTACAGGTCTGGAAAACAACTTTTCTCTGTTTGCCCTGGGGTTTTTTGATGGGTTTGGTTGGTTGGTTTTTTGTTTTTTTTCCAGCAGTGATTCTACTTTTCAGAAACCCAATGACAACAGATTTAGTTTCTCTAACTGCAATTTTCAGGTGCAAATTACTTGTAACTAAGTGCCCAGAAAAAGCTTTTGTATTGTTTCTGTGTCTTTTTCTGGGGAAAAAAAATAGCTTGAGGCAAATTCTAGAGGTGTTGGGCTTTTGTATATCCCTACAAAACAGATGAGATTCTTCAAAGTAAACAAGAAGATCAGTGATATGTTAAGTTTTCTGAATTCCAGAAAGGAAAAGGAAAATAGTAATGTCCTGATTGAAATGCAATGCACTTTATCTTGGGGGGAAAAAAATCTTACTGGCACTGCCATTATATGCTGAGCAAGATGAAAATACATCCTTAAGTGGAGATGTAGACTTGAAACTCTATTCAGCAGCCTTGTGTGCAAGCTGTGACCCTGGTGTTTCAGAGAATTTCAACAAATACCCAACCTCACTTGTATAAAATGAGATAATGGAAACCATGGCTCTTAAAACCACAAGGGAAGTTTTCCAAAAAAAGAGAAAGGACTAAACTGTGGTGGGCAAAATTATAGCACTTTATAAGAAAGTACAAGTGGTTCTGTGCCTGCTATGTGAGGGTAACAGCATGAGTGCTCCCAGATTATTCACTGAATATAGAAGGTGTTTTCAGGATCTGGATTATTCCCACAAACACTAAGGTTTACCAAAATATTGAGAATAATATTACAGTAAAGCCTTTTCAGTTGGGGAGGGCTGTAAGCTGGGAATTTGGCACACAAGGAAACTGTTGCAGAATGTATTTATCCAGGGCATACTTTTGAAATTGTTAATAAAATCTGAAAACAGAACGGATTTAAAGCTCCTCCTCAAGGAGAGGCTACAAATTGGGACATGAAATGTAAAATGTTACAGTTTGTTCCTCTCTACACAATATAACATCCTGCCAGCAACAAAGAGGTTTCTCTTCCTAAAACTTTGTGGCACATTATTTATTGTGGGAGGTTGAAGGAGGTTCGGAAGTTCAGTAAATACCTACGGTCAAATCAGTGATGGAGTCCTTACACTCCCATCCTGGACGACCTTAAATTTCCCCAGGATATTGGATGCATTTGAAAAGGGGTTGCAAGTACTATGTACTTCATCAAAACCATGTCAGATACCCTGAAAGGATTAGGCACATAAACAAAAGAGAGTGAATTCACTTGTTTCAATCAATCACCTGATGGAACACATCCACCAGAACAGTGGGAATCCCAGAATTTCCTTCCTTCTGAGGAACTAGAAATTTCCCAGGAAAATGCCTACAGAACAGGATACTCCCAAATACCCAGATTTTACAGAGCATATGCCTAAATTAATCTCCTCCCAGAGATTACGTGTAACATACAGTTTCCAATCAAAATCTGATCAGAGGCTCTCAAGGTTCTTTTGAAGCCTGAGAACGTCACAATGTCGATTACACCGGCTATGCAAGATGTGCTACAGATGTATGGGTTGGATTTCAACCCTGTGCAACTGGTGACTCAGCTTTGCCTGTTTCAGGCCAACTATCAATTTGCAGAAGGTCACTGAGGTCCATTCCAAAATATTTTTTCTTCAGCCAAACCAAATGCTGACTGTTTTGCAAAAAGGTGAAGCTGACATTAATGTTTTCCATGACAGTAGCGGCTAGCCCTTAAAATGGAAGGAATATAGATGCCTAGTATCAGTCGTAACTCAGGAGCTTGTACTTTATGCAATGAAAAGTCTGATTTAGAGCTCACTGGAATTTTAGGTAAATTCACTTAAAGAAAACAACAGCCCCTGAACTTTGTCCACCTTGGACTCTGTTCCTCTTTTTCTGTTTTTAAAAGAAGTAATTATTAGCTTTGTACCATTCCTATTTTGTCCACTTTTAAGATGATGAGGAAAAGAAACTTTGTCCTAAATTTTAAAACTTACTATCTGTAGTTTTCTTCACTTTTTAGTAGAGGACAGTGCTCATTAAGGACTGCACTGGTTTGCCTGGAGGTTTTGGAGCTGGTTGGATGCTTCATTCCCAACAGAGTGAACAACATCCTTTACATCTACATTCATCAGCTGGATAAAGGTTTGCCCTCAAATCTGAAAATAGTGGAAGGATGTGTTTAAGTATCTAAGAAGAAAGTTTTAAAATAACTGGCTCCAGAAGCATTTTTCCCATAGCAACGTGCTTTTAAAAATAATTGAAGGAGGTTAACAGAGAATTCCTGCATAATTACACAAATACATCTTCATCTTTTACTGGGGGATTCTTAATCACAAAAGCATGTAGCAGAGGAGAAGCTGAACGGGGCACCAGTTAATCATTTACTCCAGGTGGGCTTATGAAACTAAGCAGGAGCCAGAGAGGTGCCTGGTCAGGATAACAGTCTGACACTGAATAAGGAGATCATGAGTAGGTCAACACTACTAGCCTAACAATCTCCCTCCTGCCTAAAGCCCAGGAATAGTGTTACAGCTAATTACCATACAGAGCCTTTTGTCAAAAGCCAAATTACCAGGAACACTTGATCCTTATGGAAAAGAACTGGAGATAAGAAATGTCCTGCTTAAGATGACAGGCAGGACAGCTAAAAGAACACAGAAGGCATTTGCCAAGGTAGGTTTGGGCTCACAGCCTATCTCATTCCAAACAACCACGAAACTGGTGGAAGCCTTTGATGTTCTCCCATGACGCCCCTCACAAGTAGGAACAATTTGCAACATTTGCAATCACTAGTGCAGACTTTTTACTTTGTAAGTGCTAGCTGCTTAAAACTCATTGCCCAGCTGATATCTTCCTGAGGAAAATGGCTGAACCCCTGGCATGGCTGAAAAGAATGTTTGCTTGACACCAGACACAGATTTGCCAGCAAGACTCAGCCTCCTCCTTGCTGATTGAGCCCATCAGGATTTCCTGTTCTGCTGGCTGACCATCCATTGACCACCTGAGTGGGTAGTAGGAGGCAGGGAAAGGCCACAGCAAAAGCTGCTCATGAATAATCCTTTGTTATCTCTTAATTACAAACAGAAATCTTGTATGAATGAAGGTCTAATTTCTTCTTCCAACATCATCCTATACCAGGTTTTCTTCTTCATGCTATTGTTCACAATCTGCTGCTTTCTTTGGGTTTTTTTTAAGCCTGGGGAGGTTTTGTTGCTGTTAGTTCCTTTTTTAAGCCAAACCTCTCCAACTCCAGCTGACTCATCCCTTATAGCATTTCTTCTTGATCCAGGTGTAACATCTCATTCTCTGCTTGCTGCTGGCAGCTTTTCCATCCTAGCAAAACATTTCTAACCAGATGTCTGCAGCTGCAAAGGAACTTGAGTTTCCAGACTGTCTTCTGTATTTTCAGACTTCTCAGACTCAGCATCCTCACTGGGCAGCAGAAGGAAAAAAGGCTGGGACAAGTCTGCAGCAGGTTATTTGTTGACGTATACATGGTATGACTAATGCTCCTTACCTTTCCTCAGCTAGTTGGGTGTGTGCTGAGCAAACATCCTGGCAAGCTGCATGTGACAGCCGGACCCTACTGGTCCAGAACAAAACTAGCTGGAATTTCACCCTTCAGTTAAGATGCACCAGGTCCTGGGGCTCTAGTAGTGTAAAATATAGAGCTCATTGGATGAACTAGGGGCCTACTTCTCTCCTTCTCTCCCTTTTTCTCTCTCTCTTTGTTTTTTCTAACTATTATTATTAATTTTATTTATTTATTTATTTCAGGAGTCCAGAGACTCCTTGATTTCAAGCTGCATAAATTCAAGTTAAAAAAACCTCCATTATGATAGAAATGCTTGGCATTTCCAGGGTAGTGGTTAACAGCTCAAGACAACCATTGCTAGCATGTTGGAAAGTGGGTTTTGACCTTTATGAGGTAAGATATAAATCAGTGGTTATGCCTGAAGAGACAAAGTCTGCCAGAGTGACCACACTGCAGAGCTGTATTTCCACAAGCTGGCTTGGCCTCCAGATAATTGCAAACTATTTAACTGTAGCAGTGCAAGCCTCTTATCTCTCAAATCTTCAAATGTTTGTAGGAAATACAACCAAAATGTTAAATATTGTGTTATGATTTTTCCCCAACTTCTTTTTTTTTCTCTTTTGTTCTTAAGATCATTATTTTGTTTAATAAAAAATTTCTTCAGGAAAATCAACATGCTCTTTCCACAACTAGAATTAATGCTCTTATTTCCCTCCTAAGCCTTATGTGTGCTGCCGTACTTTGTTTGTATGTAGACAAGAGAGAACATGCTTTTCTCCTTGACATTTTGGAAAGGATTTATCAGGAGAACAATGAGCTGAGCCGTGAGCGACAGATGCAGGTGTCCACTGTGGATGAGCAGTGGGAGAGTATCAAGGGCTGTATGAAGAGAAGAGAAGAGAAGAGAAGTTAGAAGGGACCTACAATGGCCAGCTAGTCTATCTGCAATCAGGTCTTGCAGGGTGCAAGCAGCAGTGAGTGCCAGATAACACACAAATAGATGGGTATATATATGTCAACGTCATGTGGCTACACAACCTGGTTTAATTGCGACTTTGCTCCTTCTCAGCCTCTCCATGTGTAACATGCAGTTAGGCCTGCATTGAGGGATAGAAGAAAAGGCTAAAGTCCTACTGTTGTACCTTGAAGCCAGCTCCCAGCCCATGTCTGATCCCATCATGGACTCAGGGGAAAAAAACCACTTGGGTGCTAGGTGAGCCTGAGCTTGCATATACAATATAGGAGCAAGCAGGGAGGGAAGAACTCCCCATCAAGAATGCTTCTTAAGCAGGTGTAAAGGGGAGAAAAAATCAAAGGCAAATATTTGATGTGCAAATAAGGTTCTTGATTATAGGTTCCATTTTTATTAGATATTCCGGTTAGGTCCTGCAAGATTGGAAAACTTGGTGATTCATACATTTTAGACTTTGAGTTCCTATCCTTATGTTTCTTAGGTTACTTTTTGTAGCATATACATGTGCTTGCACAGTTAATCTGCAAGCAAGGTGTAATTTATCTGTCTGAGGACTGCACTCTGAGTCACTGAGTTCCCTCAGGGTGTCCTGGTTCCTTTCCTTCAATAATCCTTAAGGAATGTCCTAGGTGCTGTCTGTTTTTTGTTTTCCCTTTAGAAACTGAGTTATACAGTGAAAGCGACAGTAGGCATCTGCAGGTAGCTGGCTGTGACTCCCGTTATAGGTGAAAATGCACCCATCTTGCTACTGAAATAAGTATTACTATTTCAGCCTCGATATTTCTGTTAAGAATCTGTCAGTAGCCTTAGAGGAGGATGCAGAAAATATACACATATATTTGCACTAAATGGTTTTTCAGCATCAGATGTTCCGCTACCATGTTATGACCGAGGGAATGTAAAATGAATGCTGTTAGAGACTTTCGTCTTTTAAAGCAGAAATCCAGCTCAAAGCCTCTAATTTAATTTAATTTAATTGTTCATTTAATTTCATTTATTTAATTCTACTATTTGAAGTCTGTTTAAAATAAAAAAGCCACTGGACTGACTTAATTCCTACTTGAATTCACTGCAGTCCATTGAGGCATTCAAACAAGCTGTGTCTAAAATTATGTACACTGTAGAACTTGTGTAAGCACTGGTTAGTGTTTTGCATTGTTTTAATGTATACACACAGACAAAAAGCCCTGCATTTAAACACCATGAAGAATGTAACATTAGGCACTTGAAAGCCAAAAATTACTAAAATAGCTTGTGTAAGTCTAATTTGGCTTCTCTGTGTGTTCACATAATGTCTCTGTGTTATACACATACATACATATATATAAAGTGTATAATACTTATGTACATACAGTGAGAAAAGCCTTTAATTACATGACTACTTTTTTGTCCACAGAATGTTTGCTTTATGGAGTGAACAGGATAGACCTGCTTTACATGTGGGTCACCTTACTGGGAAGCCAGTTGTTCCCAGTACAGCACTGCCTCATTAATTGTAGAGGCAGGTGAATCACAAATGAGGTGGGAGACTGGATGAAGAGTCACTACTTCACCAGAAAATTAAATTCATCACTTAGAAAGTCAACTGGCTGGCTGCTGACAGGTATGGAGGTATCTGAGAGAGCTCCTGAACTCCCCTCAAGGAAAATTATCAGGATAAGGTTATGCAATTCAAGTTGCTGCTCAGTGTGAACCTCACTGATCTACATGACTTTAGAGCAGGGAATCCGCATAGGAACTGCCCTGAAGGCAGGTTGGAAAGGGAACCAATTTCTAGCTAGGAAATGGCCAGAGCAGCTGGTGGAGGTAAGTTCTTCTGATGGCACCAGTGAGAACAGCTTGGTCCAGGTTGTGAATCTCTGTCTTGCTGTACAGTCATTCAGAGTCCACATCAGTACCATTGTTTTTGTTAGACAAATTCATAAACTTAAAAAATAAAAAGGTACTAGAACCAAGTTTATTTTCCTTAAACCTTAAGTCAGATTAACTGACTCTAATTATCTTACCTAGTTTTAATTCTTTATTAATCCAGTGCTATATCAGCTGCTCCATCACTTTGGCCAGGAGTGATCTCAGGCTTCTCTCTCTTCCTCAAAGCACTGTATGATGCTATTCCAGTTGCATTTGTCTAATTTTGTGAGTCCGTGCCTTGAGACTCTGGAATTTGATTTGCAAAAACACTGCACAATCACAGTTGCCAACAGGATCTGGGCTTCAAAAATGCAAAATGCTGCACCATACTCTACAATGTTAAACTACTGCAAGCTGCAAGTACCCGAAACATCAAGGATTTTACCTTAACCTATCTGCCTCTGAGATTACCAATATCAAAAGAAGGTAATAAACCTTCTCCTTACAGAGACACCATGAAAATAAATGCATCAGTATTTGTGAAGCACTTGGATACTTCAAAGGGGAGAATTATAAGACCCATGATGGCATTAATCATTAGTTTTTGAGAGCAGGGTGGAAGATAGTAAATTAAATAAGTCATGGGGCTCCATACCAAACAAGGAGAAAACAAAGTATTGAAATGCTTCTCATTAAGACACAGATACCCAAAGGTATTTTAAGTGCTGAGAATCAAGCTTCTTAGGTGAGCATTTATTGTTTTTTTATTACTTTTATTTTTAACTGAACAAAGCAGGAGATCTGCAAGAAAAATTGTCAGTGGTTATGTAATTGTAGGTTGTAGCATAATGCACTATTCAATAAAGTTTGCATCAGAATGTATGTGCACCAGATCTAGGGCACAAATTGACATTGCCCAAGCAATCTTAGTTACAGCATTTACCAATGTCACATTGCTTGACTTTGCAAAACATAGAATTTTTCCCAGTAATTAGTGTACAAATAATTTTCTCTGGTTTTAGGATAATACACAATCAAATTCCTCAGTGTGCTCATATCTGTAGGAGACAGGGGATAGGAACCCTCCTCTTGCTTCATCCCTCCCCATATGGGGTACATACCTCTGGCAGCAGAGTAAATGACACAAATAATTGGTTATCATCTTTTTTGAATCAGCATCAGGAGGGACAGAACATTTTGCCAGTGAGTTTCACCAATGTTTGCTGACATCAAAACAACAGTGGAAGTCAGGAATTGTTGGTTCAATCAAGATCATAAGAGAGCACACTGAAATAAGCACAGGCTTTTCTAGCTGCTCCCCAGGTGGCTTAGCCCTTTTTACCACTTTCAACTCATTCTTCTTTCTTTTGGTTTATCTTACCTCACATCCAGCTTTGACAGTACTCAAATGACCCTCCTGAGCTGAAAAATCCCTTGTAGCATTTTGATAAAGCACTGCTTTATCAAAACGTCCAGATCCAACCCCATAGCCAATTCTGCTTCAAGAGGAAGGGAGACTAGTGACCTCCTGATCCTTTTCAAACTGAATTTTCATATGATCCTATGAAGACACCATGCTTTTCTCCAGTATTTAAATAGTCTTCATTCCAATAGGTAAGTTTATTAATCAAACTTTGTACCAAGTAGCTTTGGTTTATTACACTGTCATAATTCCACCTCTACAGTAAAAGATTCCTTTAGACAAAAAAGGCAATGAAACATGCATCCCATAAAACAATATAATATAGCTAAGGTTGTTGCTATGGAATGAAGTTGCTGCAAATTCCACATAAACCAGGAATTTATGCCAGGAGTTCTTCAAAGTACTGTGGTTGGCCTTCCAACAATGTGAAAATGTTAACACCAGGGCTAAGAGAGCTTGATTTTTTTTCCCTTCCTTTGTGTAAACATGATAATATTTCTCTGTGTCCTGGCTTGAAACCTTTTTAGCTGCAGTGGGTGCCAATAGACAGGATGTTTGTTCTGCAACAGGAGGCTTGTTCTGCAACAGGGCAATCAAACTGCTCCTGTCAGAGTAGGTCATAGTCACCTTCTCTGTTCCTCCACTGCAAATTGTTGATGACCCAGGTCATAATAGTGCACAAATTTTCTAATGTAACTCAGTGAAGGTGGATAAAATAAACAAAAATACATTTATTTGTTTTCTTCTTGAATACAGCTTATCTTTTAAACTGTATCTTTTTGTATTCCTGTGAAGGATTACCCCAATCCTGGTTCTTCTCTCTCAGGTCAAAAAGGCACTGCTGGAGAAACCTTGCTTGATCACAAAATGTAGCTCCTCATGAAGCCTTGCTCAGGAGAGAGAGTCTTGATGCTTAACTTCAGCATTTGTTCCTATGTAGGGCCTACCACCCATCTGGAATATTCCTCTAAAACAGTTTTCATTTCCTCATTTAAACCAAAAACAGTTTTCACAGGAATATGTGAAGGCATTTCTCTTTTTTGAAAGATTTTTTCCCGTAATGTTTTGCTTCAGTAGTACTCATTTCATCAAAAATTTATTTCTTAGCTCCTAGAAATGTGTTTTCTTTCCTCTTTTGTCTGCAACCTTCTTCTACTCAGAAACAGTCTCTTGAGGATCACTGTTTCAAGGGCAAAACTTCTACTATGCAAAATATGTAACCCTCAGGAAAATGCTACCTTTGAAATTTTTCTGTTCCAAACAAAAACTCAGGATGTAGAAGCAGCCCAGAAAAGGTGCTTGGGATGAAAATGTTTAATCAGTTTGAGTAAGGGTTGTAACCTCTCATTACAGGCTTTTCATTGTACTGTATGACTTTATTCTCTTTCTACAGATCTACTACACCTACTTGCTTCACTAAGGTTTTTTTGATGTTGCGGCGTGACCGCTCTCCAGTTCATAGTTTAGTTTATTATTCAAGCTGTAATTCTAACGTTAAGATTGGCACGTTCTGTTCCCTCCATGTTATGTTAAAATGGTCCGGCCTTGGGCCCTTCCTCCACCTCCCCCCCGTGATATGTCAATCCCCTGGTTGCCTAGGGAACTCCCGCCATTTTGTATGTCAGTCTTTAGTCCCCTCCTTAGTTGCCATGGCTTCTTTGTAAACCCCTCACATGTTTCCCCGGTGGCCTCCCTGTCCATCACTTTCTGCCCACACCCCGTCCCTAGAACCTTCTACCCTGGGCAGACGGTGATTGGAGCAGGAGTTGCTGCCCCTCCCCAACAAGCCTCCTATTTGTTACCATGTTAAATCAATCACTCAGTTCTGTTATGTTACTGGCCAGGGGGTGGGTCGCTCCTCCCCTCTGGAAGCTTTTATCACCCTGTGTAAGGGGCCGGGGCAGACCCCGGCAGGCATGCTCCTTTTCTGAATAAACCCGATTCGTGCTGCTGAGACCTGCCTGCCTCCTTGCCTTTCTTCGTGCCCTTGCTTCGCTGCTGCGTTTGTCTTGCCTGTCTAACAAGGTGCTGCATTCTCCGCCTCGACGCGAGGGAGAGTGCCTGAGGCAGCCACACGCCCCGCCTGTCTCCTGCCAGGAGCCAGTGCCGAGCTGCCACGTGGCTGCCACACCGAGGCTGCTGAAGTGCCTTTCTGTGGGCTAGTTTTGGGCTTAGACTTCCATGCACAGCAGCATTTTCCTTCCCATTTCTCCCCAGTTTTCAATTATTTCCTTTCTTCAGTCAAATTTCTCTATCCTCAGGACTTCAACTTGAGACCTCCATTCCTAAAATTCTCTTCACCTCAACATTTGGACCTGCCAGTCCCAAGCCATGATGAGGCCTTTTCCCCTTAGTGGGAAAACACAGTTGAGTGGCAGTGGGAGTTTCTAGAAGACCACAAATGATCACGTTTCAGAAGAAATTTGGGTATGTTAGGAAGCAGGCAATTGGACTAATCATGAGCTCACAAAAAACCAAGCGCAGAGAAAGTAGATCTTTCCATGGGATGAGTGCAGAAATGCTGCTTGGCAAGAATGGGTAAGGACAAACAAAAAAAAAAGCCAATACAATAAATAAAACTTCCCTAGCGAGAGCATCCCAAGTAATGGGAAACCATCAGTGGTAAGAGGAAGTCAAAAGCAAGTGGATTACTCATCAGATAGAAAAAGCTATTGACTGATGCTAGAGAGGCCTCAGACTGCCTCAGGTCTTCTTTGCACCAGTCTCAGCTAAAAAGAGATCACGTTTGATCAGGTGACAGATGTGATACACATTAATGACAAGGGAATAAGGCTTCAGCCCAGGCTGGGGCAGAACCAGTTACAGGAGTACTTAGGTAACATCAAGATGTTCAAAGCAACAGTCTGGCTGCACTTTATGCCAGAGTAGTGAAGGAAGTGGCTCAAACAGCATTGGAATCTGAGAATCCAGGGAAGAAATGTTTATCTCTGAGAATCCAGGGAAGAAATAAGGGCAAGAAATAGGCAAACTGATGCCTGTCTTTAAAAGTGGCACTTGAAAATAAATAAATAAGCCAGATTTTCACCCCAGAAAGCATCTAGTACAAATAGACACATGATTTGTAGACAAGTAGAAGGAAACAATAGGGCAAGCAACTATTAATATGAACTTGTCAGCTAGAAACTGGGACAATATGGGCAAATTTCCCTTGGCAATGAGGAGCAGAGCATGTTATGGAAGAGGGGAGAGTGGACTCCACTCATCTGTGCCTTGATTAGGCTCTATGCATATGCTTATGAGGAAGGGAGTTCAGCTAATGTGAAAAATTTGGGCAGGGGGTACAGAAGTTTGGAAACAGCAGTTGTCAGTGTTTTACAAGCAAGAGGGTGGATTATAAATGCAGTTCCAAAGGGGGTGTTTTGTTAGCAGCCTTTGGAGATGGCATTAACTGGGGAGCAACTGTAAACACGTTGGAGGATGACATAAGAATTCAAAATAATCCTAAGGTTCTTGGAAAGCAAAGAACTGAAAATGACTGAAATGCAACGAGAGGAATTGTTTTTGCGGGCAGGGTTACCCCCTGCACACACAGAGGCTGGGGCACTGCTCAGCACGGGCTGCAGGCAGCAGCTGAGGAGAGACCAGAGAGCTGCAGGCAGTCAGTGGCCAAAGACACTGCAGCAGAAGCAGACAAATAGCAGCTGGTCATCCTAAAGAAAACATTGCACAGGGACGTGATAGCAGCCATCAGATGTAAAAGGACACTGCAACAGAGAAAGAGGAGACTTCCCTTGGCAGGGACCACCACATTCACATTTCAGCAAGGAATATTCAGAGAGGAGGATAAAGTGTCACTTGGAGAGGCTATAGGGCCTCTGAAGTACTGAGTGTTCTTCAGAGCAGAATCCAGGGGAGCCCCACAAAAGGGACACAGAGACACACTGAAGTGGTGTACATGTGAAACCTTTCTGGTGTTCTCTGTAAGACAAAGAGCTAAAGGGAGGAAGATCTAAGGCATTAATGGTGTACAATATTTTGCTAGCAGAGACGAAATCAAGTACATGAAATTCCATCAACAACTTGCTCTTCCATTTATATTTGGCAATGACACCCATCCTCTTCTAATGCACACAAGCATTTTCTGATCACTAACTGTGTTCACGTGTACAAGTGTATATTGATCTGTTTTCTCTCCTTCCCTTCTTACAAAGGAAAAAATAACTGCACAGTTCAGTAATGCACGGGGCTGTGCTCTACGATGAAAATAGTCTGAGGCACTTACACGCAGAAGTAAATTTAGCTTAACACAAAAATAACCTTCACAAATTTGAAATGCCTGTTTTACAATTAACGTCAGGTGCTAACAGGATATAATTTTCTTCAAAGTGTGTACTGATGTGACAGGCTGACTGAAGCGATGCAGGCACGTCTCCTCGCCACCCTCTGGGTCTCAGAAATGCCCCCTTCACCTTTCGGCTCTTCCCTCCGAGTCTCGTCCTTTCCTCAGCCACACAGGGTGCTCCTGCGGCTCGGCGATGCGGTGCGCTCCCGCCCAGCCCGCTGCAGCCGCGCGGCGTTATTAAAGGCACACATACCGTGTAAATAATTGATACGGAGCGGGCGCGCTGCGGAGCCCGAACGCCTCCGCCTCCTCCTCTTCCCCAGCCCTCTCCCTGCCCGCCCCGCGGCCCTACCTGCCCCGGCCCGCCGGAGCGCGGCGCGGCCGCGGGGCGGCGCGGAGCCCCCGCCAAGCCGCCCCGCGCCCTCCCCGCCCCGCGGCGCCGTCCCGCCCCCGGCGGCGGCGGGTCCCTGGCGGGGGCCGGGCCGGGCCGGCGGCGCGGCGGGAGCAGGTGCGGCCGCCCGGCACCGCGGGGGCGGAGCGGGGAGCGGCAGGTGGGGGCTACCGGGAGGCGGAGGGCGCGGAGCCGGGAGGGTTTGTCCGCCCGCCCGCCTCTGGAGGTGCGGCAGGCGGCACGGCGCGGCGAGCGGGCTGCTGTGGGAGGCGCGTGGCGGTGGCGGTGACCGCGTCCGCAACCCGGGCCGCGGAGGGGCCGGCGGGGCCCCTTGCTGCAGAGCCAGATGTACGGGACGCGGGGCTGCGAAGGGTCGGCGGGGAGGTGCTGGAGGCTGCCGCCGCCGCTGCTGCCGCGGCCGGGGGGGAGCCCTTAGCTGTGCGGGAAGCGGGGAAGCCGCGTCGGGAGCTGTTATTTTCCCCTCCTTCCTTTGCCTTCCCTCTTGTCCCTCCTCCCCCTCCTCACCAAAACCGGGAGAGGAGGCGTGTTCGGTGCCTTGCTGCACCGGTTTTGCTTGGTTTGTTGTTGCAGGGTTTGGTTCTCAGGGCGGCTGGGTTTTTTCCTTTTTTCTCTTTTCTCTTCCAACCCCCCGCCTTCTCCCTTCCTCTCCTTTGGCCCATCGCATGCTCGGATCCGGCTGGATCCTTCCTTCGCTTTTCGGCGGTGCCTCTCGGAAGGGGGAAGGGAGAGCTGGGATGAGTGCAGCTTGACGCACAGGCGAGGAGCGGGGGGGCACCGCCGGCAGCTGCAGCGGTTCGTGGCCGCAGGCTGCGGGTGAGGAACGGAGAGAGCGAGGGGCTCCCTCAGTGCCTCCCCCTTTCTTCGCCCCTGTCCTTCCTCCCCTCCTCCCTCTCTCCCTCCCCCATCCGTCTCCTGCCGGGTCCGGCTGGGAGCGTGTGTGCAATATCTTACGTTGCAAGGTGTGTGAGTGTGTGCGCGGAGCGGAGGGAGGGAAGGACTCGCGAGGGAGCCGGGGCTGCCCCGGCACCCCTATGTGAACCTCCCCGGGCGGCTGGATGGCGATAGACCGGCGCCGTGAGGGGGGCGGCGGGGGCCGGCCGCTGCCCGAGGAGAACGGCTCGGTGCCGGGGGCCGTGGGGGGGGGCGCCGCCGCCCCCCCGGGGCCTCCCCCCGCCAACGCCGCCGGGGCAGAGATCCAGGCGCTGCCGGTGCCGCCGCCCGCCGCCGCCTGCAGCCCGCTGCTCCTCGACTACGACGGCTCGGTGCTACCCTTCCTTGGGGGGCTGGGCGGCCGCTACCAGCGGACCCTGGTGCTGCTCACCTGGGTCCCGGCGCTCGTCATCGGCTTCAGCAAGTTCTCGGACTCCTTCCTCCTGGACCAGCCCGACTTCTGGTGCCGGGAGGCGGACGGGCAGGGCAACTGGAGCGGGACCCTGGCGCCGATCCACGCCAACAGCAGCGGCAACGGGAGCATCTTCCTCCCGCCCGGGCTGCCCACCCCCGCGGGGGGCAATGCCAGCGAGTGCGGCTGCCGCGAGTGGCACTACCGCATCCGAGCCGGCCTCGTCCAAAACGTCGTGAGCAAGGTGAGAAAGGCGACTTCCCTCGGCCCCCCTCCCTGTCCAGCCCTCGCGGACCCTCTCGGCCCCCGCTCTTACTAAGGCAAGGGGAGCGGCTGGGCACGATGCGGATCTGTCCTTGCGTGCTGTAGCTGGGTCAGTCAAGTCCCCGTGGGTGAGCCTCCCACCCGGGGAAAGCCAATCCCACACCCGCGCAGCCCTTTACTTCCCGGGGTGTCGCACCAGGTGTCCAGCCTGTGGATTTGTACCCGCACACTGGTTGCAGCGCTAAGCTGCAAAGTTACGTCCTGAAATGGGATCCTGTGTGTCTCTTTGAGTTCCTGGTACTGTCCTGCTGTCTCTGGGTGTCTGTGGGAAAGATGCTGGAGGCATGTGCCCCAGCTGATAAGGGGAAGGGGTTGCGGAGAGGGCTTCGGTAGATTTTGTGCAAGTGTACTGAAGCAGCCCTACGCGCCAAAAATCAGGTTGACTTTTGGGGAAGCTGGAGCAATGGTGACTTGTGTGTAAAATAAGCCAAAAGTTCTCTTGAATTCTTCTGGCTATGTACTTATTCGCTTGAAAACTGTCTTGGCAGAGGAATTAAAGAAATGCCTCACATGAGTTGTTTTACTCTAGAAGCAGAAAGTGCATACTGCTGTGTTTTGTGTTTCCCCGTGTAATGACTAAAGTGGAAAATTTCTAGTGAAGAGACTGTGCCACTTTCTGCTCTTGCTTTGTATTTGCTGAGTAGTGCACATCAAAAAATCACCTTCCCTTTCCACCTGAAAGCTTTTGCTTGTTTATAGTGTTGGCCCTGCAAAAGCCCCACTGGCTGCAGATGGGCCTTATTGATACTAACAGGCAGCTAGAGCTCCTGGAAATGTAAAAAATGGTTACACCGGGGAAGAAGTTCCCTTAATCTCAAGACCCCCCTCCTAAGATCAGCAAAAATTACTTCCTGCCTGGGAGCAGTGTTTTAGCTTAACTGTGTTTATCTAGTTGGGATAAGGAAACGAGGCAACAGTCAGATGAGCAACATAACTGTGCTTTGGTCAGCCAGCACGCACTTGTATTGAATCATTGAAAATCATTTCAGTTTCTCTTTGTGTCCCTTGAAAGAGTGTGCAACAGGGAAAAAGCAAATTCCTCAATACCTTGAACCCAGAATGGATTAAAAAGGAAGATAGCCCAGCTACATTCCTTTCATGACAGAAACATAGGCACATGTTGGATCTGATTGGTTTGTGATACAGAAATGCATAAGAAAATTAGATATTTAAGAAGGTCAGATTTTCTTCTGTTTATATATGGAGACTGAGCTATTCATATATTTGGGGGTTTAACACCAAAGTTTTAGCATGAAAAAATTATCTTGAAATATTTTTTTTAGTCTAAACTTTAAAAAAAATTTTTTTGGAAATGTTTGAATCTTTTGAAGGTCATCGTCAAGTTGGCCACAAAAGGTCAAGGGAGAGTTAGTTTGCTGTCTTGCATGCTTCTTTAGAGATAATAAAAAAAGTGTTCTTTGGAAGAACTTGCTGTAAAGGGCAGATCAATTTTAAGGGATAAACAAACATCTGTGGCCCCTGCTGTCTTGTTTTCTATTAGAAAGAATAATAATCATCTTTTGAGACTATGGGTTTTTCCAGTGTGGAGTTTTTATTTATTTTTTTTTTTTTTTGTATGCTCACTTCCAAAAGCCTGGCAGCTTTTTTGCTTTGATTTGTAATCCCATGTAATTATAATTAGATTGTTTTCTTGAGGTCAGGATTCCTCTTTAGTTTGTGCTTTGTTTTTGTTTTGGGGGTTTTCTGGGTGGGGGTGCTGCCTGTTTTTATTCTAATGAAGAAAGAGAGGAAAAACCCAGACAGAACATCATCATAGCTTGATTTGGACTTCATTTCTTATCAATCCCCAGGAGCTCTGATACTGTGGGAGCAATTCTTGTAACTGCTCACTCCTCTTACATGCATCTCACTGTCCTTTGTGAGAAAGAGTTGCTCTGGATGAATTCAAGAGACTGGATGTTCAGATCACCCTTAACTCTCCTCAAAAATACATTTATTTCTGTAATGTATTATGCAATGTTCTCATCTTTTTAAATAGAGTTTTATTAAATCTTAGTCTAATATATGCTCATCTGTGTAGTAGCCAGGGGTTATATTGAAATATCATAAAGAGAGCCAAAAGTATATTAATAAAAAATGTACTTTTGTTTGGCAAGTAAATCCTCTTGTACTTACCTTCAGTGGTCTGAGCTAACAGCTGCTGGATGCTCCATCATTGCCTTGTCAGAAACAGTGAAACAATTCTGGTTCTTTAGCACAAAGCACATTTGATGTACATACATATGAGACATCACTGCTTCCCCCATTCCTCAGGGATAGGATAGCTGTCCCTAAACTGTGTTAAGTTCCACTGTCTCCACAGCCTCTCTTCTAATGGTACACCCTTCATCGGAGGCTGTATCCCTGTCCAGGCTTTCTCAGCTGTCCCTTCCCTGGTGCCTATTTTCCCCCAGACTATGTCATGCTTGGGATTGATGGAGTGGAGGTCTTGCTGTTTCCAGCCCTGCTTGGTGCTTTGTTTAGCCCCACTTCTCTGAGTGTTTGCTGGAGCCAGCAGTGGCCTTGCACCTTTCTTGAAGACTGGCATTGCTGTGTCAGACCCTGTCATTATCCTGACCTGCTTGACTGAGTCACTGGGAACGGTGCTTTTTATAGTGCTGCCAGTCATTAGAACTGGAAATGGTAATAAAGGACATAGTGCTTATTATTTAATACTGCTGAGATACATGTAGTGAAGAGGTCAGATGCATAATTTAACCACAGGGATTCCAGTGGCCATGTTAAATCACCCTTCTGAGCTAATGTCCTGACTTGGCACATAAATCTTGGTCTTTAGCTTGGATTGTACATAAATATCTTCCCTTAGCACAATTCACTTGCAAGGCTTTTTCACTGCTAAATGATTCTTTGAAGATTTTCATCTATTCTTTATCACAACATCAACATCACCATACCGTTATAAACAGAGTACATGTGTATTTCTTGAGAGGTATACCCTAAACCAGCCCTTAGTCAAAAGGCTAGAAGAAAAGTCTTTTAAATGGCCCATGTATCATCTCACCTGTGTCCAAAGGAAGGATGCTGAGAAACACTCTTTGTATTTTTTTTCTGTGTGGAAGCCTGAGATCTCCTTTTAGACATTTGCAAAGTGGTGCTTCAGGTAGATTATTAGCATTTACACAATGAGCAACATTGTGATAACTAAACATACCTAGCAATGAAGCTTAGCAGGAAGCTGGAGTATGTGTTCAGCAGGGACTTTTCTAACTCTGCCACTAGTTTCCTTAGTGTCTGCATCTTCTGACCATCTGCAAAGCCAGTTGTTATCTTGGGACAACGTTTTCATGGAAGCTCTTAGTTACAGGATTGATGGTTGTTGGTTTTTTCACTCTGTTACTAGGATGACCCATCCTCTGTGTTTGATTGCATTAAGTGGTGGGGTTGTTTGCCGTTCTGCACGCTGATTTGTATAATGGAGACCAAAAGCTGGTGATGGATAAGGACTGGGCTTGATTAAATTGCAGAGGTTGATGGCACAGCATCCCTCTGTGTGCACTTGCAATGTTCCAGATCATTCCACCTCTTGGGGGTTGGCGTAAGAGGGAAGTGGTTAGTTTACGGCTGCATTTTAATCACTTGGAGCAATTATGTAATAATATTTCATGTCTAGTCACAAGGGAATTCCTGTTGTGACTGCTTTTATGCTCCAGATGCTTTGTTTTCCTGCAATGCTGTTCGCTTGGCTCTCAACTTCCCACTTTATTTGGTTTGAGTCATCTTCTTTCCAAAGTGATATGGCAGTCGTTTTACCTGTTTGCCACTGGTTCAAACATTCTCATGCCAATTTGGCTGAGCCTCTAGCAGATTGTCCCTGCCAAAAAAAAAGTGGAGCTGAAGTCAGAAGAGCCAAATGATCCAGGGGCAAGGATGTCTGAACTTGGATTGGTTTGGTCGATGACTGGTGCTCTTTGCTCCTGCAAGGGGAGATGTCTGTGCTTAACTGGTCTTCTTTCTCCTTGCTTTTATTGCAGTTCTGGCACTTTTCTGGGTACACCTTCATTTGATTCAGCTTGTTAGCCTGGTAGAAAGCTTCCTCTTAAAAGAAACTTTTTATTCTTTTCCTGGGTGCTCTACTGGGTTAATCAAAGTTATATTGTTCTATGCAGTAACGTGTGCTTTAGTCTCTGGTATTGCCTCGTGGTATTATTGCTGATAACTGCAAGTAGCCGGAAATGATAAAACAAATACATTTCTTTGTGATAATAGTGATGATGAATTTGGCATATTTTGCAGAATAACATTTCTTAGGGTAGAGGATAGGTGTACATTTTAAATGGACTTTCAGAATACAGTTATTAATTACTTTGAAGGGATCCCTCTGACAAAGTCCTTCCCAAAATAAGAACTGTGCCACCCTTATTTACTCCCATTTGTGCCTGTAATCTCATTTGTTTCTGCATATTCTCCAGTTGGCTGGCCTCTGCAAAGAGACTTTAGAAATGCTGATGTTTCTTTTTTTTTCTCTGCAACTGACAGGATTTCTCTTGTCAGTGTTAGTTTCTGGCTGACTGGCTTCTACCTAGTCCCAGATCAATGAAAGCCTTGAGTTATTGTACCCTCTGCGGTAGTTGGGTCAGAAGTGGCAATATTGAAGCTACTGCATCACTTTGTTTCCATTGAACAGATTGAAAGGGGTGTAGGGACCTGCAAGGCCTAACTTGCAGAGGGCAGAAAGTCTGTTCTAAATTTCTTTCAGCCAAGGCTTTGGAATGACTCTCAGCTTCTAATGGGTACCGAAGGTCTCAACGAGTCCCTGTGGTCAGAGGTACCCAGAAATACTGCCAGACCAGAGCAAACATCTTCTACTATTTTCTTTCATGGCTTCCTCAGCTATGCGAGAGATCCCAAACTATTTTTTTTCCTTCTTCTCTCTGCAAGTTAGCTGATGAAGAGTCAGTGGTTACTGCTCTGAGCCTTCACAGACTTGAAAAATCTTTCTGTTAAAGAGGAGGCAAAGGGGAGCTGTTGGCTTGTCCTGCTGCAGCTGCCCTGGTGCCTGCTTGCACACACCGAGTGTGGTGATGGAGTCTCCTGACTATCAGGACACAAGTGAGCAACACCCTGAAAGAACAGGGGGAGTTTCTGGGTGAGGGGCATCAAGGAGGGGGATGGCTCTTTTGGGAACAGCACCTGCAACTTCCCATGTGAAGAACTGTCCTCTGCAAACAGTAAATAATCTGATGTGATGCCAAATGTGATGTCGCAAGGCTTCTTGCTTAGTGAGCCTAGATACTGTTTTTACTGATTCAGGAGTGTTATGTACCAGCCAAAGCCTTTTAAAGCAGTTGGTTTAGAAGACAGAGACTGGATTAAGACCGATACTGACATGGGAACTCAGGTTGTTTTGAGTTTTTGTCTGGCATGGATTCTTTTTCACTACAGGAAATGTACATGCAGTTCATGTTTATTATCACCCTTAAGATAAAGCATCTCAGTTACAGGAATCTGATTTCAGCTTACCATAAATAGTTTGTAGCATTGCTAGAACTAACAATGATCCTTCAGGAAGGTAATTCCGTATTGAAATCTCTTTAAGACATTCTTAGCTTTCTAAGGCTTGCTATCGAGCTTTTCATATCATAATTTTTTGTGTATATGTCAAACAACTGCCTTTTTTTTTTTTACCTCCTGGATGGACGTGATGTTTGAAATGCTTCGGGTTCTGTTTGTTTTTGTTTCCACTCCCTAACACATCCTGTATCTCTGTCACGTAATTTAAATATACCGACCCTGCCCATGTTGTGACAGAAATTGCTGGCTGTGGTGAATGTTTACTGCCTGTGCAGGCAGTCTAACCCCAAATTTCTGAAGTGCACGAACAGTTTTAGCTCTTCTTACCCTGGCTACAAGACTGCAGTAATAAAAGGTGACCTCGTGTTTTTTTTACAGCATTTGTCAAAGAAAGGAACTGGCACTCAAGAAGGCATGTAATTTGGAGCCAGTTCTGATGTTAATGTTGAGATGAGGCTTACAGGACAGCCAAACTTCAGGGATTCATTTCTTAATGAAACAACATCTGGAATAGCACAAGATTTGATTTTCTTGAACTTCAAGACTTCGGCCATACTAATGGTGAAAAGTCTTGAATTAAACCTTAATAAATCAGTTCTAGAGAGCTGCTAGATTCAGAAAATGCTGAAAGAGATACAGTGCTTTTTTGAGATCTTTTTGTGTCTCTTTTGTTTTTTCTGTCAGTGTATTTGTTCCTGCCCACCCGTCATCCCTGCTCAGGACAGCTACTCTCACTCCCTCCCTTTCATATTCCTTCCCCTTCCCGCTCTTCTGCAGCACAGCCAGGCTGGCGCTGGCTTACCCGCAAGTGACTGTGGAATTAATTAGGCTGAGATCTTGCTACAGAACAAAGGACTGGGGCTTGCTGCAGACAATGGGTAGAAGATCAGAGTAGCCCTGTTGTAGGAATATGCTGCAGCTTTGCAGCAGTGCTGAGTGTTCAGTTCTTGCACCGAATTCCATCAAAACAGCTTTTCTCAGGTTTTGGTCACCTCAACTCAAACGTGTACTTAGTTGTTGTAATGTAATTTATTTTTATATTTTTTACCAGCTGACTTTTGACAGCAGATGACTTTGTGTGTGTTCTGAATTCCTTTTTAAAGTCAAAGGGAAAGGAAGGAACTTGAAGGAGGAAAAAAGGAGTTTCAACACCCTTTCAATCCGTGTCATCTGGGGTGTGTTGCAGGGGTTTCCAGGCAAACCCCATTTCAGTGTTTGATAACTACTCAGCACTACTGGAGTTGCTCTGGTCCACACCCAGTGTTGGTGCTGGGAAGCCTGCCCCCACACCAGCCTGTAAAAACTGGCAGGCAACAGGGATTATTGCGTGGGTTGAGTTATTCCTGCTGATCCATGCCGTGTCGTACCTGCTGGGAGCAAGCAATAGGTTTGTAGCTATTCCCACAAAGAAGGATCAGTGCTGTGCTTGGTGTGACTGGCATGCTTGGGGTGGAACCTCCTGCCTGTCCTGTGAGCTGATGAGGAGAGGCTGAATATGCTCTGGGCATGATGGGCTGGGTAGGAAATTTCAGTGGGTAATACAAGGCTTTGTTAGCATTTTTTATTTTTTCTTATAATCTGGGAGAGCCTCAGTTGCCGGTTGTTAACACTGAAAAACAAGAACAAAAGATTAGGTAAGTGGATATATCCTGATTCTCATTTCTGGGATGCCTATCTAGATTCCCCAGGAGCAAAGCTGTGAGAATCAGGAATGCTGCTTGTGAGATGCAGGGAAGTGGTATGTTCACCTTCTCCAGCAGCAAGTGATTTATAGTTACCCTTGTGCATTGTTTTCAGAGCAGGGTGGTCTGCTTCCCTAAAAAAGGTTCTTTGCCTCCAGACAGTGGCGAAGGAATTCATTTTGGCCCAAGTACTGTCTCCCTGCTGCTCTGCAGCACTCTGGAGCTGCCTGCTTTCCTCCTGGCCTTCAGGCCAAAGTCCATGATCATGCAGACAGTGTTGCAATGTCCACCCTACAAATATTATTTGGATTAAGGGCTAGGGACTCTAAATTAAACTGTAAGACATTTTCTCTGCTGTGTCTTCCATGGCTGTGTAAAATGTTGTCTGCTTGAACAATACAAGCTTGACAGACCAGTTTCATCTTCTGATTTGTAAACCAAGTGGAATATTCTTCTCCCTTCTTCTCTACCCTTAATATTTATTTAGGTCTGAATTAATAACAGACCCTGGGGGTTTTTTCCTCTCTCCTTTTCTTCTTGCCTGAGTTGCAATAGCTGTAGTTTGCAAATGATGAGAGGGCAAGGTCATGGCAGCAATAATTTCATGTCAGAGTTAAGGTGTCTGATCTTTTTATCTAAGGTGGCAAGTTTTTCTCATGAGGAATGTCTTTCTCCTCTTGTCTACTGCTTCACCCTTTTCCATTTCAGAATTTTATGCCATGCTTGAAGTTGTGGGGTTTTTTCCCCCGGATTTAAAAAAGCCCAACAAGATAGTAAACTAGGTTTTGCTGTGTCAGCCTTGTCAAGCCTGCAACGTATTTTGAGCATGCATGTTTTGGCAGCCTGGAAGATACAAGTCCACAAAGCATTAACTTATTTTTGATAATGAGATGGTAGTGAAAGTTAATATTTAACTACAACGTTGCAGGGTTTTTTTACATGTGGCTTCTATTTTCAGTGCTTAGACCAGGTCTAAATACAAATTTGATAGCTAGTTTAAATTTTTTAGTTTGGTCATGAAGTCAGTACCAGCAGAACTGGACACACCTTGTTCAGAATACACGTGGTTGTAGGCTGGAAACTGAGGAATGGAACTCAAATACCACTTTTCAGTGTGGGTGTGTCTCAGTCCTAGGGATGGGCATGGTTGCTCATGGTCTTTTTATGCAGCCAGAGGGAGGCTAGGGGCTACAAGGTCTTACAGCAGAGACTAGACTGAAAATTAAAGTCAGTTTTGTGGTGAAATCTTCTAATCATGTCAGAATACATATAGAAAAGTTACTTAGTTGCAGCACAGGGATGTAAAAGAGATGTTGAAATGTCCTGATGCTGCTCTGTGGAAAATTATTAATATAGTGTTATGAATGCTGTGCAGGAAAGCTGCAAGCAAGATTTTGTATCTCCCAACTCTTTGATGTTAGATGGCATTATGGAGTTGGGAAAAACTAAGTAGATCACATCAGCTGAGAAACAAGTTAGTTGACTAATCTGTGGATGGCGAAGGCTGGAAAAGATCTAAATGTCTCAGAATAAAGGGAACTCCTACTGAAAATAAAAGAAGTAGTGATGGAGAAGTGGGTGGTACATGGATGCTGCTAAAGTTGATTTAATCATGTTGAGTATTCAGAAGATTGTCATATGATTAACAAATAATATTTTAATTGTTAGCATATTAACAATTATTTTTTACTTAGCAAACTTCCTTCTTCCCTCTCCTAATGGGGAAGAAACCAAATCTGTGATGAAAGCAAGTTTGGGAATAAAAGAGCTAATTGTTCCTGACTGAAGTGTGAAGTTGTAGGGTAGATGAAATTTTTCAGCTTTTCATTGTCTCAGGGGGCATTATCTTAGGATTCTCTTGATGTGCCCAGTGGACAGCTTGGAGGGTCTTTTTTGCTTATGGCATAGACTAAGGAGCAATTTAGTGCAGAACACTAAATTTAAAATCTTTTCCAAGTTAGTTTACTGGCATTGAAATGGAGTCAATGTGTGTCCTTCTGCATATTTGAAATTCCGAGCTTGTTTTGTGACTGCAATGTTGCAGCCTTCTCGTCAAGCTGGGGATATGTCCCTTAAAGGTGAGCCATGACTGAAAGGCTTTAGCAAGGCCTTTCAGCTGCCTGGGGGGGAAAAGAGGCACACACATGCTGCTTGTGAGCAGGACAGCATCTCCCTGTGAGGCACAGTGGGCACAGCCTGCTTACTCCGAGGTAATTAATGTAAGAGGCACTGTGTCTCTGCCTCTCCAGTTTCAAGCAGCTTGAGCAAACCTGTGCCTTAGGTTTCCCATTTTGATGACAGAGTCAAAGTTTTCACACCAGGAGGAAGTGCTGTGCTCTGTATCAGTGCTCACACACTAATGCGTGGCACCGAGCCTTTGTGCTTTATTTTTAAGGCTGAAATAGCAGACTAAAAAAATATGTGCTTAAAAAGTTAATGCAGAAATTACACAGCTAAGACATGCACATCAGAAAATTGTGGTTTGGAAGGAGATGTATTTCAGCAACTTAAACTATGTTAAACTTCAGAAACCATTAAGGAAACTTGTTAAGTCCATGGCTATGCAGTCCTGTACTATTTTGTAGGGATGGAAGCTGTTTTCATAGTTCATATTATGCTGCACAATCTAATTATATCTTTCTTGGAAGACAGCTAAGCACATGTCCCCTGGCTTGTGTGCCACCCCCTCTTTTTCTCCCCACTCCTCTCCCTCCCCATGTCCTCAAAATCTTTGTCCCTGTGGTAGTATCAAAAGTCATGTCTTTGCTTTACTTTTCAAATGGTGCATTGCCCAGGTGGTCAGTCGTGTCCATAGTTAAAACAATCTGACAATTTCTGTGTACATGACCTTGTGCTTACTGTTCACAAGTCATTTTTCTGGGCTGCAGTTTTCCCTGCCAGGTGTCTGCTGTGGTCAAAAGTGGTTTACTGGTTTCTGAGAGTGAAAAGTACAGAAAACATTGTTTCCACTGTAAAAAAAAAATGGATAAGAAGCTGAAGGAAACAAGTCCTTCCATCTGTTGAGTTAGCAAGCTCCAGTGTATGGGGATAAGGGACCCCATATTTGTTAGGAGTGGGAAGAAGGCAGATGTTGGGCTAAAGGTCATACTGTGGTACCAGCAATATTTCTCTTGCCACCTGAGTAAAAGCTCTTGCAAACCTGGATGATTATAAACTTCTCAAAATACCAGTGTGTACTTGCTCAGTAAAAATTTTGTTTTGAAGTATTGAGGTTCTAAGAGCTTAGGCACTGTTCAAAGATCTCAGCAAAAGCATCCACTTATGATAAAGCTGAGCAATGTTAGATGTACTTGGCTTTTAGAGGTCTAGCATCATAGAGAGAGGAAGTAGCTTGAAAGTCAGGTGTTGACTGTGTCTTGGGTTGAGGCATTCCAGCGTAGGTGTGGTGTAGGCTTATTTGAGTGGCTGTTCCAAGAAAACAAACAACAAAACCTTTCAATAACTGGTTTGTTGTTTTCCTTGTGTGTTGTGTTTTTAATGACTCTTCTGGTTTCTAGTCCATGTGTCTGATGAAAAACATAAGGAAAGTTGTTGTTTGGAGAGGTTTGGTTCTAAATGTGACTGGTATAAAAAAAGGATAAAATTATTAATTTTTATACCTTCTTGTCAAGTCTTCCAGGATTAATTCTATTAGTTTTTTACTCTACCTAATTTTCTTATTTTCAAATGTGATCTTGATATTTCCACTCAGCTGATTGTAGTGATGGTCACAAAAATGCCATGTATTCTCAAGAACATTTTATTGACACTTAAAATACACATCAGGAGTACTTTGCCCAGCTATGAACTCAAAGGAGAGGCACCATTACTCTGAACCCTGAAGGTTAAATAGTTTAAATGCTCTCATTTTGCCGTGGCTGAGAAGGAGATACAGAGATGCCTGTGGCACTAAACCCCCCGCCCAGCTTTAGGTGTTGCAGTTGGAGCATCCCTCTGGGAGGCTTCTTCTGCAACCTCCCTTGTGTGTTTTTACTGCACACTTATTTCTTGTGGAGTTGAACATCATACCCCTTTCTGGGTCTCATGCACTTTCTTTAAGATTAAATGCTGACAGAGTGTCATTTTTGCAGGGGGCTGAGAAAGGGAGGAGGGAAATTATGTCCTTTAGCAGTCTAGAGGGAAATCTTGGTACAGTGCTGTCCTGTGGCTGTAATTATGAGTACTACTCAGATTATTCAGTTCTGTGGAGAGGAATTACTGGTAGGTATAATCTATTAGAACTGCTGGCTGCTTTGCTTTCCTATTTGTTTTGGGGTTTTTTTTTGGTTTTTTTTTAATAGTGCTTGGTCTGCTGACTTGGAGCTTTTTCTCCAGGAGACTGTTCTGCCTTTTTTAAGGTATATTGTATGAGAAACAGAATTGTATTTTTTTATTATTTTATTATTTTAAACTAACTCTGGTTCAGGTTGTTGGGGAAAAAAATACTGTGAGATAGTTTTTTAGGAAAAAGAACACTGTAAGACAATATGAAGGCATCACAAATTTAAAGTCTCACTGGGTAAGATGTTTGCATAGAAGATGGATTCTAGTTCTAGTGCAGGGTAAATTGACAGGGTTTGGTTATAAAAAGATGGAACAGGAAGGAGAGGAACAAAGGGAGATGAGACCCAGCATACCTCATTGATGAAGAATCGATTCTTATTTTCATTTATTGGTCCTAAAATCTTTCCCTGATGAGCAGACAAGCTGGTGGCTTTTCCCCAGGCAGGGTTTGATGCTGCTGTGACATACATGATACATAGAGGACAGGGCTCCCCAAGTAGGACCTTCGCTCAAGGGAGTGGGAGGTCATCAGTGGCGTGTGAGGCATCTAGATGGAGAGTGTGAAGGCTGGCACAGCAGCCAGGTGCTGCCTGCCTGGGGAAGGACCAAGGCTGCAGCTTCATTCCTGCTGACAGGCTTAGAGCCTTCCAAGGCAGCAGCTCTGCTGATCCTCTGGTGTCTTCTTGCTGAAACCACTGCAGAGAGCAGTCACAGCAGAGCTGCCATCCACCTGTTTGGGGAAGGGGGTGCTTTCTTTCAGCAGCAACCTGGGTATTGAGCAGTGGAAGCAGACTGTGAAACCACAGTATGGGAAGTGGGGGTGTGTTTCCAGTGCCCCTCTCATGGGATTCTTGTGCCAGACTCTGAGCTAGCCTTGTACCAGAGAATCTCTCCTGCTTTCTCATTGCTCCTTTTTAGGACAGAAGGGTCTGCCTTGCATATCTTGTGATAAGGTGGTGAAAGTAGAACCTGCCAAATCCTCAACAGGCATTACCTGTTAGCAGGGGGTATTCAGTGCCACAGACAGCATATGGCCACTGGAGTGCAACGGCTTCTGAGACAAGAGCCCTTAATTCACACAACTTGTGTTTGTAGTTACAAACATGCAGCAGACTTTACTTTATAACTTATAGCAATGCAAATACTGATGCACGGCATGAGCCCTGTCCAGATTTTCACCCTTTGTAAAGAAGTTATAAGATGGTTACTATTTGGGTGTGTTACCTTTTGCCAGGTGTCTTCCCAAGCATCCCATGTTTTAAATAGTCCTCCATCTTGCCATGAATTATAGTGAGTCACAGCATGGGTGGTGACTCACTGATACCAGTTAAACATTAGGCTCCTGAAGGTGTGACTCCTTCAGCTTTGACCAAAATACCCTGTCACAACATGAAAAAAATCACTTGCAATACATTGCACATCTGCATAGGTGGCAAATTCTCTATGTTGCTGTACTGTTATGAAAAAGAAGCTTTTGCTCTTTAATGTTCCTTTTCCACCAACATATTTTAAATGTAGTTATTTTTGTTTTGGCATAACAATACAGTTCTTTTTGTTCATCAAGTCACTTTATCTGATCTCTTTCTTGTATTGGGAGGACGGATGGAGGACAAAAAGACTTACAAAACCCAGGGGCACACAGAGAAATCCCAGGGAAAGGTTAGAAGCATTCTTTCTTCAGGCTTGACTCTGTCAGCTCCCAAGTGGGATACCAGGGGATTCAACCAGAGCAGTTATAGGATTTAATGGTTTCCCTGCTTGTAACAGATTAATCTGCCCTTTACAAGAGGTGGTAGAGGATTACTGTCCAGTCTCCTGCCAAAACAATCTCCCAGTGCAGATTGACTTGGAGTGCCACTTGAACTGTCACCAGCTCTGCACATCCCAGTGTTTTGTTCTGCATGGGAACTTGTCACTCCTTTCTCCTTGGAGCAGATCTGAGTGTTATCTTTGCAGGATGAAACTACTGGTGCTGGGAGCAGGACCTGCCATGGCTCTGGGCACAGCTGTGCCGTGTGGGCTCATGTCAGCTCTGTTCTTCTCTGCTGAGCCCAGGTGTATGTAAGGGGAGAGGCAGCACTGATGTTGTATAAAGGTTCCTGCTTAATTTCTAGCTCTTCAAAGACGAGGCTTTTCCATGGGGAATGAAAGGGGAACACAGGTCTCTGGCAAAATCTCTGTGCTTTCAGCATGACAAAGCTTTGCCGGTTTGCTCTGCTGCTGTGTTAAGATATGTGGGGATGATACGCTTGCTATTAAATATGTATTTTGTCCTATTAATGTCATTCTTACCTGAGGCTGCTCTTGACTCCAGCATCCATTTTTCTTCTTTCTCCTTATTCTCATCTGCCTTTGCAAGCTGAATGCCCTGGTGGCACCTGCAAGTGTCCTGCCAAATTTATTTTGGGTAACTGCTTCATGGTGACCCCTCTCTGGTTTGTGACAGCTGCCAGAGGAGAAACCAGGATATAATTCAGCTTATATATAATATATGTATGTTTTGAATATATTATTGATTATATTAATATTATATTAATATATATTTTATATATTTTACTGGGCAAGTAATTTGAGATCATGGCAGATTCTCCAGAATTGTGTGTTAAAGTAACTGTTGATATATTTCATTATTTGTGTATTTACAAGTTTGGAGGGTTTTGCAGAGGGAGGTATTTTGGGAAGGTCAGGAGCTGCCTGGTCTGTCAGGAGTCTTCCTGTGTGGAGGAAGATCAGCTCTGATTTCTGCTGACCTGCAGTGAGGCTTAACAGAGGGCAGAAAGGGCCAGATGCAGGGTTTGCAAGGAAATAGATGTTTTTGTTTTTAGAGCAGCTGGGGAGTTGGATAATAGCCTCAAAAACAAACAAACAAGGGATGACTTGCAGATAAGTAATGGAGAGGAGTGGGCGTGTTTTGGGCACCACTGAAGGACAAACTGATAGACTGACTTTTCTCCTGCTTTTAAACTCTTGCTCTCTGTGCCCGTGTGCCAGAGGGGTTTGACATCTGTTGTCCTGGACTGAAATTTCACAACAGCCCTTGATGAGATTTTGGCTCTTCCAGCCAGGAGCCTTTGCCTCCGTGTAATCTGGTACTGCACATTCCCTGCCTGGGGCTTGTGTAAGGGCCTGCTAGCCCTGGCTAGCAACAGCAACCTGAGAAAATGGAAAGGCACCAGGATATCTCCCTTTTCTTTTTGCACTTGGAGGACACTACTGTTCCTCTGACATCAACTAATGTAAAAACGAATGATTGAATTTTTAAATCTGTTCTCTTTTTAATAAACTTAATTTTTTATCTACCAAAAATTGATTTATCAATTATAAGCAGCATCTACACCTTCTGGATTGTGAAGATTAATCTGGAGAATTTTAAAGCCTGCCTCTGCCTCAGATGTATCCTCTGAATTTTGTTTTGTTTGTAGCTTGTCTGGGCAGATATTTTTGTTTGCTAGCTGGAGATTGGTTCTAGAATTGCTAGTATTAGTAATTGCATTTCCTCTACTTGCTGCTGAAAAGTCAACATTTTTGGAGAGCAATCCATAGTGCCTTGCTAAGTTCTTTACTGCAAATTATTCATAGCTATCTGGTGGAAAAAATCCTTCCTCATACTATGGTTCTTTAGTGCCTCCAGTCTGTAGGGTGGAAGATGAGACATATATGTCCCAACTTGTACAAATCATGAGTGGGGAATTCAAAGTACATTTAAATTAAACAAAAAGCCAGAGCCTGAGTGCTGGCACATTTCTTTCAGCCACAAAATTGCTATACCCCTTGGAGAGGTGTATATTGTAGCAAGGACATCTGTGGTGTTGGACCAGAGGGCTGAGTCTTGCCTTGTTTGTGGAAGAGCTGTGCGTCATGGAAATGCTTGAAAGTGCAGTGCACCTAATTGAACTCTTTTGAGGGGAGGTTTTTTTTTGAAGTTGCATCTGACTTTTAAAAATAAATTGCATAGTTTTACTTTATGTTTTTGGCTATGAAACCTCAGTTACTGGTGTCAGAAGGGCTGCTACTATTACATTACACACAAACAGCCATTTATTCTGCAAAGTTTCGATTCTGGAGTATCTGACTCTCCAAAGTTAGCTGTACTTATTTGTCATGAAAAGTGTGTGGCTGCCATTACCATCAATATTTGAACAATTCACAAACCACGGGCAAACATATCCTCTTACATTTATTCAAGGGTATAAGAGTAACTATCCACACTTTACACATAAGAAAGATTACATTACATGTCTGAGGGCAATGAGGATGTTGGGCTAAAGCCAGGAATGCAGTCTGGTTCTTCTGGTTTCCTCTACCTCAGAGGAAAATGGCTTGGAGTTTAGGGAAGCCTTGCTAGAAACCTTGTTGTTCCCATCTTTCTCATGGGGATGAGGCAGTGCCCTAGTGACAGGTTGCCTGAAATTGTCCATTTCCCCTTTCTTTGGACAGAAGGGTTAATTTCAGTATTAGCCTAGCTTTATTGTGGAGGTTCAGATCCTGTCTGGTCTCTGAGCTGTGAAAAGTCATTGTGGGGGCTGCTGTCCCAAGAAGTTGCACTGGGACTTCCAACTGCTCTGTCTGGCTCCGTGCCAGAACTTGTCCTGACAAGTTGTGCCTTTATTCAGTCTCCATCTCCCTTCCACCACCTAGGGAAATCACGATGCTTTTCTGCAAGTGAAAGCAATGTGACACTGGGAGCCTGGAGCAAATGGCCATCAGGGGTCTGTGGCAAAGGAGCTGCTTTTCCCCATGTTTCCAAGCAGCCCTGAGGAGATTAATTGGAGCATTTGCTCTTAAATTTTCGGGTTTGCTGCTGGTGGGCTTCGTGGGGCTCTGGTAACAGATGTCTGGGGCTGGGATGGTGAGATGCTCCAGCAGCACCAGTACAGGTACTGCCATCACCTGATGGAGATTTCCCCTTTGGCTAACCTCCTGTGGCCTGGAGAGGGGAACCTTTAAGTGTTGGATATTGACACCTTATCATTAAGGATCTGATAAAACTCACTGTGGTAAATGAGTCTCCAAGTTGCTTCTTAGGGTCTGGGGTTAGACTTAAGGGGGAAAGCTTTCCTCTGCCATTTCCTTGCACTTGTGCTAGGATTGACCTTTGGAAGAAACTCTACACTGTATTAGTATGTTTAAACACATCTGACGTACTAATTTATTTCAATTTATCTATCTCTTTTTTAATTCCAGTGGGATCTTGTTTGTGATTCTGCCTGGAAAGTCCACATTGCTAAGTTCTCCCTGCTTGTAGGATTAATCTTCGGCCACTTGATAACAGGATGTATAGCCGACTGGTAAGTGAAAAATCTTTTAATGCAATGCAACTATAAATAAATAACAGTATTAAATATTGTTTTGAGTGCCTTCTACTTGATATTCATTAGGAACCTTTGCGTAATGATTTTTAAGGTTCTGAAAGAATCATGATGGACAAACAGTATAAAAGTGTGTTTAATTATTCCTGAGTAATTTATATCAAGCTAAGTAGCACAAACTATTTGATATCTGGCTTACTTGTTTCCCACCAACACAATTTATTGCAGCTGTAAAGCTAGTCTAGAATTAAGTATTTTCTAATTATACAAACGAAGCCTTTAGTTTAGGGTTGGATTTTTTCTTAACGAAGCAAGAGGACCAAAAGAAATTGGAAGTGGCATTGATTTCACTGAATACATGACTTATGTAAAGTTAACCCTGTGCTTACACAGTACCTTTTGGTGAGTTGAAGGCCATTTTTTGCAAAACTTTCAATTGTTCTTTTTTTAAAGTTCTTGTTAGGCAAACATTGTGATGTAGTGTTAAGGATTTAATGCTGACTTACGTGCTGCTAGTATTGGGGTATTAAACTTAAAAAGAGTAAATCATAATTCCTTGAATTGAGGCAGTTAAAACATTACTGGATACCCCAATGATGCTGAGGATTCAGCTTTAATTTAACAAGGTGGTCTTGTACTGCTGAAGATGGGAGGAAGAATTACATGGTTGACTCAAGTGATTTCAGTGGAAACTTGAAGCACCTGAAACAATAGCTCTGCAGTGCTGTCCCAGTCACTTCAGTGCCTTCCAGCACAGTTGCCAGTGTTGGTGCTTTTAATGGCCCCAAGTTAACTCTTTTCCCATTCATTAAAACAGGAAAAGAAGAAGAGTTGCCTATCAGGGAAATCTTATAAAACCTCAGCAACTCACCAGGCAGTTGGGAGAGAAAAGGCCCCCTGCAGCACTAATTTGGATCAAGCATTCCTAGCAAAATTGCATTTAAGTTCCTGAATAGTCACTGAAAATTTTTGGGCAAGAGACAAATCATGACTTTTCAGTGACGTAGGGAACATGCATGAAAT
Organism: Camarhynchus parvulus; assembly: GCF_901933205.1. Lineage (NCBI taxonomy): Eukaryota > Metazoa > Chordata > Aves > Passeriformes > Thraupidae > Camarhynchus > Camarhynchus parvulus. The sequence goes on from NC_044572.1 coordinate 68,007,381, forward strand.
ACAGTTGAATTTGATTAAAATACCACAGTAAAATGGGGCTCTAAGAACCCATAGAAAGTATAGAGGGGAAATGAATGAGGGATCTTTCCTAAAATGGAATCAGTGTGGAGAAAGCAGACTTATTACCAAGTTAGGAAAGTGCTGCTATAATTGACAAATAAGCCACAAATAAGTGAACAACTTCCTGCCTAAGGCGCTGGCTTGGAGAGAGAACTGCAGTAAGGAGATTTAATAGCTCTGTGCCACCAAAAGGAGCATCCTGTGCTTCCATCCATTTCTGTCCCCAGTGTGTACTTTGTGCTGCCACATGAGCTTGTTGGACCCCTCTGCAAGCTGCTTAGCGGAGCTAATACAGCATAAAATTACCCTGATTTTCAAATATCTAGAAATGTCTAGTGAATTTAGGAGAATTGGTTTCCAGCTGTGATGCAAAGGAGAAAAAGGGTAACTTGGTGGCTGGAGGGAACAGTGACCTTTTTGTGGATGACTAGAATGGACATGGTTTGCTGCCGCCAAAGTTGGTCCTCATATTCCTGTTTAGTCCACTTTGCCAGCTGATGCCCCGGACACAGCAGAGCTCCTGTGCTCAGTAGGTTTTTTGCTGTTTAGCAGTAGCATTTGGGGCTGGTAAAAGAAGACCTAAATGGAATTTAATTTGCTATTTAATCACAGCTTGAATGTCTTCTAAGGTGTGGGGTTGTACAGATTGTACCTGATAGAAAGAGAAAATTAAGGAAAAAAGATGTCATTCCCAAGCAAGAGCCAGGGAGATTAAACAGAGTAATGCATAAAAAGTGTTATAAAAATTCAAAATCTGTTTTCATTTCACTTATATACCACTCTCCAGTTCAGATAATTAGAAGATGTTTTGGGGTTTTTGTGCCATTAGGGGCTTTGCTTTTCCTCTTTGAAAGAAGCTTTTAAAGCTGAATGAGGCCAAAGCATTGAGTGTATTAAGGCCATTTGCTAAGTAAACTGAGTGCTCTGTGCTCAAAACACAGTCGGTGTGCACACTGGGACAGCTCTGTGTGGGAAATCTATAGGAGGAAGGTCTGCAAACATGCTCAGCTGTGGGAAGACCAGCTGTGTCCAATTCCTGAATAAGTCACTTGTTCCACAGGCAGAGAGTGCTGCTGGCAATTCTTCCTGCTCTGGACAGAGCCTTTTGAGGTTTGTGTGGAAAGTTTCCTTCTGGAGCAGGTGGGCATGGTGTTCATGTAGCTCCAAGACAGTAGGTCTGTACCTCTCATTGCCCTGTAGTGCCTCTTCTTTGCACTTGCTCTGATGTGTTTTGGAGCCTCTGAATAGTTCCAGTCCCAAAAGCAAGAGAGAGCCTGCAAAGAATGGCATGGGAAGGGCAATTTGACCAGCAGTGAGAGCAAAGCTTGGTTATCTCAGGGTGGCAAGGCACGCACGTAGGAGTATGGGAAGAGCAGCTCCTGTCCTCAGCCCATTCACTCTCCCCCTGCAGGGCAACTCTGACATCAGGAATATCTTTTTGATGTATTTGCTTATCATACTGTGTGGGGGCTGCAGATTCTTCAAAAGCCTGGAGTTGCTTTTATCCCTGGTTATTTACCTGTGCAGGCAGCATTAACATTTGATCTAGATAGCAGCATGCACTGTAGGTGGAGACTTCCATGATACAGTAATCTCTCTCTGGAACAGTTTGGATGGCATCCTGGGGCTTCTTTTTCCAGGGAAATTGTGTATGGTTTAATTTCTCACAAGCATTTCCATGTACTGTTAGACAGATAATTCTGTCTGCATATAAAAGGTGCTTTTTTATGCTCTGAGACACCATCCTGTCAAAACACTGCTGGATCACCAAATATATGGCTGATAGCTGCCCTGAAGCTTCAGTTTTTTGAGCAGTGTGCTGCATGCCTTGGTGAAGAGGATGACTAGTTTTTTGCTTGTGAGGAAATGCCTCTTATCAGAGGGTTTTTCTGGCCTCTGTTGGTTTTTATGGGCTCAGGAGGCTCTTGGATTTTCTGATTTTTTTTTTCATTAGCAGCAACCATTCATTTGTGTCACTTGTATAATGGTAGAAGAAATTCTGTGTCCTGATGATGGGTAACCTTGAGTACAGGGGGTGGGAGGAGGGGAAGAAGGGAGCTGAAGTATGCTAAGCATGAGGTCTTTTTCAATCAACATCAGGGAATGGCAGGTCAGGCTTGTGATGAGAATTAAGTTCCTAATTCTGAGTGTTTGCATAATGCCTTTCATCTGCAAAACACTTCCACAAATACTAATTGGTATGAATTACAGCTTGGCATAACAAAAATGGGGCTGCAAAATTCTGTGCAGATAGCTGATAACACAAAGTTCATAGGGGTTTGTTTTTTTCTGTATTCGAGGTTTTACATGAGGTATTTCCCCTCCCTGCCCAAGGGCTGTGTTCCATAAATACAAAATCTGAAGCACAGGCAGCAGCCACTCCCCATGTCCAGCGTGTCCCCAGTGTGTTGTGCATCACAGAGTCAGTGATGTTGTGTTCCCACCCTCAGCCCCACTGCAGCTCATCTTCCAGTGGGCTGTGCTTGTACCCTGATGGAGAGCAGCCTGCTTTGACCTTGCTTTCTTCAGCTTGCGTGTTCTGTTTTAAAAGCTTTGAATGGCTAATGCCAACAAGTTAAATCTTTGAGGGGACTCACAGGTGATACTATAGCTGAAAATAATAATAAACCTGTTTTCATGCAAGGAGCCATGACAACACTTTCTTAGGTGTGACTTTGGAAAAACCTGACTGATGACTGGTCCACTCTTCCAGTTTCCCAAAATGCAAAAAATTATAATGATGTCTCTTTTTCAGCCCTTCACTCCTTATTTTATTTTAAGTACTGCAAAATCCAAAGTTCTAATTGTGAATGCATATGTATAATGTATTTTATTACTGCTGGTGACAATCTGCTGAAATAATTGAATAGAAATGCTACAGCATGTGAAACTGGACGAAGTTGTGAGATTCAAATGCTCTTTATTGTGCTGACATTCAACCTGATGGCTGGCTTGCAGCTGACAGTCTGCTTTGAATGGGTCTGTGAAAGCTGCCTACGAAAAGCAAGTTCATGTATTCTTTGTGAAAATGGCATATGGAGCTGACTAAAAGGGATCCTCAGTTCCACTGGCAAACTTGTGGGAGTTGACAAGTTGAAAAATTTTGGAAATCTCCACATAATGATCCAATTCTTGCATAAAAATAGCCATGTGCTCTGATGCTTCATATCATTCTCCTTGCATAGAAAGAGGGGAGAGAAAAGGGAATTATAAACACATGAAAAAGAGATGGTAAAAATGTCATGTTCCTTGGACATGAAAAAGCCAAACTCTGCAGTGGCTGCCCCCACATCCAGTAGCATAAATCTTCCTCCTCGTCAGCACTGTACTAATACCTGCAACTACAGGTTGCAGCTGCAAAGGAGGGCTGCAAGTCCTCTGCCCCTGTTGCCTGTAATGGTTTTTGAAGTGATTTTCCTCACCCTCCCCTCCAGTCAGGCTGGTTTTGTGGGTCTCTCCAACAGCTATTGGGGATACAAAGTGGAGGGACTTGGAGTTCACAATTTTCCTGTGAGTTTTATTATCGATTCTCTAAGGCTCAGTGAAGTGACCTGAGCCCTGTTTTGTGTTAAGTCCATGTTTGTTAGGCTTCTCCTCAACAAATGAGGCCAAGAAAAGTAGTTTTCTGAGCTGGCTGCTCTTGTAGATGAGACTGAAAAGCACATGTCTCTTGGGAAGGGGAAACCTCTGCAGCTAAGAATATATTATGCCATGTAGTATATAATACCATATATCCTTCTGTTCTACTACAGAAAATTCTGAGAAGTTGATTTTCATCTCCAAAGGACTTATTTCTGGCCTTACAGTAATTCCTAGATGCTTCCTTGTTTATCTTTGTTGTTTTGATAAGGCTGGTTAAATCAAGCACCAATGCAATGTGCTGTCTCTGCTTAATCCTTTCTGAGATGGACTTGTCAATGCAAAGCTGGCAGAGGAATCTGGGATTTAGTAAGAAAAAAAGGAGAAGAATGGAACAAATGTTAAAAATGGGTAGTAATATTTGGAAGGAATTGCCTGACTTGTTCCCTTCTTTGCCAGTTTTAATGGTCCAGCATTATGTCCGTCCTGGCTTTTAACACTGTTTCTCCATACTTCCTTACTTTTAGGGTTGGTCGACGGCCTGTACTGCTCTTCTCTGTCATATTCATTTTGATATTTGGACTGACTGTGGCACTCTCAGTGAATGTGACCATGTTCAGCACACTCAGGTTTTTCGAGGGATTTTGCCTGGCTGGAATAGTCCTCTCCCTGTACGCACTGCGTGAGTATTCCTTCACCGCCCATAAAAATGGGTTTTATCGAGTATGAGGTTTGCTGTTCTCTGGCTTCCTGCTTTTGTTCAAACAGATCAAACCTGAATCATATTGATTGCAAAAACTTTAGCCCGAATTTTGCTAAGGAGGATTTTTGCAGCTGTCTCTTTAGGTTACTACAAAGCAGTCTGTGAAGCTGTCTCAGAGTTCATTTTAGAAGTTATAAGGTGATTTGGGTTTGTCTGTTGTTTTCTAAACCTAGAAGTTACCTGGGTCATAGCCATAATGTGTAATGGGAGTAGATTTCACCCTGCAGTATTGAGCTCACTGGGAGACTGACCACTTTGGCTGCCTCTAGCAGTTTGTACTCTGGCACTTTTTCAGAACTTCCTCTATTATTTGCAGAAATATCCTGTGTCCCTTCCTCAGGATTGTAAAGTTACAGCAAAAATATGTTAGAAGACTGAAATCCTTTTATTAACTCCTTTTTTATTTTTTGGTTGGATAATTTTGGGTTTTTGTTTTGATGATGTTGTTGGTTTTGTCTGTTTCATGAGGAGAAAAACAATCTCTGAGAGAAATTTGAGGGAAAACTTGTAAGAAATACCTACATGCTCGTATCTGGACTGACTTGTAAACTTGTGGCCAGAGCACTTGAAAACCCCCTCTGGAGGCCTTGCCTTTGGAGGGTGCATCCATGATGCCACCAGCCTAATCTGTGTCCCTTGGATATGTTCCAGAGAGCATCTTCTGCTTCCTTGGCTGTTTGTAATTAACAGGTAGCACCACACCAACCAGAGAAAACACAAAATTTTCTCCTCCTTATTATGGCTCTGGAAAAGTATTATCTAATTATATCCTGGAAGTTGCTGTACAGATCTTCATAAAATTTTATTTACTTCCTATTGTGGATGGTATCTAACCCATCAAGATTTAGCACAGTATCCTTACTTTGCACAGAGTATTTTGTAGTGTTAAGTTCCACAGTTTTTGTTTCGATTTTTGGTCTGTGCCATGGGGAAAGAGGCCTGACTGCAGCAGACAAGAGTTTGCTCTGTATTGCACTTCACTGTTATACCTGATATGGTATCCAAGATACATGATTTTTTAAATTCTCTTGTGTTGTTCATATAATCTATAGTGAGAACCTTACACCAAAAAATGAAACTACCACTGAAGACATTACACTTTTATTGGGAAGTAATTTAACCTGTGTGGTTCCCATGGGCTTCAGCGATTACCAGTGTGATGTTCAGCTGGATAATAGGCTTGTCAGGATTTTTCACAGCCCAGTTGCAGCACGTTAGTTTGTCTTACTTGATTAGGGTTTTTTTCTAACTTTTAAGACATTGCAACTGAGGATTTTCATGGGGAAATGCCAACTAAGTAGAAGTTTGATTCTGGACATTTTTATGATTGGAGTGAAAGAGTGTATGTGTTGCTTTAGACCAGACAATAGCTTATCAGCCCGGCTTTCATTCAGAAAATGGCATATTCTGATTGCTTCATGCACTACCTGGTCCAGAGCAATGATTTGAGTCTGCTCTTTTATCCCCACCCCCTCTAAAATTCAGGTGTTTGCTGTCTGGTTAGACAATGCCTAAACAGAGCTAGTAGGTGTTAGGAGAGATCCATGTGAAATTAGCTGCAGGCTGAACATCAGCACACTTCTGTGGAGGTGAGAAAATGTGAAAGATGCAGCACCTGTGCCTCTGATAAATCTTCTGACCTTCTGTCTCAAGAGATGAGGGGAGTGAGTTTTTACTGTATTAAATAATTTAAACAAAAAAGAAGTTGTCACCTTGGTATAGAGTACTTGGAGAGAAGTAACCCCTAAAGTCTCAAGAGAATGGGAGTTGTAGGGTTTTCTGTTTGGGGGATGGTTTTGATTTTAGTCCTCATATAATTTGTTAGGCTTCCTCTCAGTCTTTACTTACTACTATCTTTTCTGCTGGTATCAGAAAAGTGTGTGAAGTACTCTTACGATTCATAGCTTCTCTTCCCTTTCCCTTAATGGCCTTGATTTCTTCCCCTGGAGATTTGCTGCCCCTGAACTCCCAGCTGGCTGCCCTGAGCAGAACAATAGAAAGTGGAAAGTTTGACCTGTTAGTGGCAGCCATTAGCCAAAATTTCCAAAGCTACTGTGCAGAAGAAAACTGCATAAGCTTGCATAGCCTGCAATGGTAATTAGTCTGACTCTGGGATCCTTTTACACTGTGTTGAGCTTGCTAGTTGTGCTTGGATTTATGGCCTGCCTGGGGGAAATTGTAAATAACAGTTCAGGATGCTTTGGGAGTGAGAAGAGCACCAAAGTGCTGTCTTTAAAACACAGAGCTGCCAAGATTGAGTTGCCTTCACCATCCAAACCACACACTTCTTCATAGCCTAGTGCTGTTATCCATGGTGCAGAGTGTACCAGGGGTGAGTCCTGCCTTCCATAGAGGGACGGCACAGAGCTGCTGTGCTCTTCTGTGGGCTTTCCTCAGTGCTGTGCTGAGCTGGCTTCTTGTGACCTGCAAGTACAGCCTCTTCTTGCCTGGAGCTGCTCGGGGCTTATCTGAAGGAACGACCTTGAGATGTTGATTTGTTAAACTGAAATTTTACCTACAGCCGCCGTAGTTTTGTTGGAAGAGGTGTTTCAGGTGAAATTTTTAGTGAAGCTGCAGGAAGAGACAGGCTTTGTGCACGTGATGGTGCTTGCTGTGAGAGGGGGAAGCAGAGGAGCAAGGAGCCCACGACTTTCCCCTCCTGGCTGCTGTGGATCCTTGCATCATCCAGGAGAATGAAAGGCAGCAGATCCTATTCCACTGAGCAAACATACGCAGCTTTGAAAGGCTTTTCTTTCATTCTGATGTGGAACAGGAGGAGCATTTACTGTCTTCCAGAAATGTTTTCCTGCCTGGAAACGGGTTTTCCTGCCAGTCTTCATGGGTTCCTGTGCTTGTCAGCAGCTAGCACACACCTTGTATGGTCAGGGACCAACAAGAATGTTGTTTTTGTCTGTTTCATGAGGAAGCTCAGGAGGAGCTCAGAAAGCTCTTCCCAGGAGGGTACATTGTCTCCCAACATGCCACACTCAGCAGCAATGTGATGCACAAGGCTGGTGCTGACTGCTGTCGTTTGCTGGGTGGGTCCCCTACTATCCTTGCTTAGCAGATTTCTGCAGTAATGGGCCACCTCTTGCTGGAAGAGGGTGCTGGGACCCTTGGCAAAATCTCCTGGAGAGAGAAATGGTGAAGGGATGAAAAGGAGTGCTCTGGCCACAGTGGCTGGAAGGGCATGTATGGCCTACCCAGCAGCTAAACATAGAAGAGAGTATAGACTGGGGACTGGAGGAAGACAGGTTAAGAGAAGGCAGGGGAAAAGCTGTATTTTTTTTCTCAGGGTGCCTTCTGTTTGGTATTTGTTTCTGTGTGCATATCCAGAGAGAAAGGATGGGCATTCTGCCCCTGTTAGCTCAGCATGGATGGATGCATTGTGCCACAGGCTGCTGCCCAGCCAAAGGACAGGAGGTTTGACTTTACCCATTGAGGGGAAAGCCCTAAGATGGCCCTGAGAAGAATTGTCCTTTGGACAGTCTGAGAGGGAGAGGAAGAGGTGTGAGAGCCCTGAGCAGGGTCACAGGTGCCTGAGTAATGCCTCTGCTGGTATCTGTGAATTTGCAGCAGCAGCCAGGCATGCCAGTCTTACTGCAGATAGCTCTGCTTGCTTGCTGTTGCAACTCACGTGGGTCCAAGTACACTCAGCAAATGTGGAAGTCATGGGAGAGAGCGCAAATCTGATTACTTTGAGGGTGGGGAGGGTGTTGCATCTGGGGCACTTTCCTCTCATTGGGTCACTGCCTTGGCCCTGACCACAGAACAGCCCTTTCCTGGGTGCTTGTGGGGAAGGGCAGATGCTTTGGCTGGCTCAGCACAGCTCCCTTTCTTAGGGCTCGTTGCCATCAGCTGACACCAGAGCTCTCATGGCTGAGGGTAGGAGCTCCCCCTTCACCCCCTCTCCTCTCACATGCTGCTTCCCAAGTCAGGCTGGTGCCAGCATCTGCCTGAGCCCTCTGCCAAGCAAGCCATCCACCTTCCCTCCAGAGACCACCAAGGGTGCTGTTGTCAGTGGATTGTGCCCTCTGAGCTTGTCCACCACTTCCATTGGAAGTTCTGCTGGCCACAGTGTCTCAGGTTCTGCCTGAGCCTGGGGATAGAGTGGGACTGGGGGCTCACACTGGGCAGGGCCATTAAATGAACAAAGGAAAAAAAGCCTTCCCTTCTAGCAGTTTGTGTCCTATGCTGTATCTGTTTCATGGTCGCAATCCCTGCTTTTGTCACTTTCTGGAGCCAAAGCTAAGACTTCGGTATTAATTAAACTATTTAAGGGGAAGGAGAGGAAGTGAAGAGATATTTTTCAGGCAAATGCTCCTGGCAGGTTTAAAGAGCTTCCCATTAAAGAGCTGTACGCTGTCGCTAATGACTGTACCTGAGCTCAGGCAGCACAGGTCACGGCGTGGATTTGCACACAATTGCAGGCTGTTCAGCAGTTTCATGGGTGACTGAGCTACAGATTATGCTGCAAAATTAGAAAGTCTAGACTTGAATGAACTGGTAAATAGGCTCTGGAAATAGCTTTGCTAGAAAGAAGACGACATCTAAGGTTGGAGCAAGGAAGCAGAGGTGTCCCTCCAATGCATAGTAGCAGAATGAGTGGGCATGTTTCTTCTCTTTCACTGTTGGGAGAAAACAGGTAGAAACACTGTTGAAAATCATAGATTGTGTTTCAAAAGCCTGTGGAAGCTTGGCAAAAGCTTTCAGACCAGGGAGGATGTCCAGCTGTGATGCATCTTTCTCATTTATAGCTAGGTCATTCTAACCTGTTACTCCTGCAAATTGCACAGGCAGTGATCTGAAAGGCTAAATGTAGCTTCTTAAGATTTTTTTTTTAAACGTGTGTCCTGGAAAGCTAGAGTAGAGTGCTGGAAAGTTTGCCACTGACTGAAGAATGAGCAAGTGCCGAAATGGAACAGCTCTGAGTGTTGAGCTGCAGTGATGTCAGATTTTTAAAATACTTTTGCTTCCAGTCAGATGTTAATAGAAAGAGTGAGATTTATGTGGGTTTCTTTTTCCTCCTTTATTTTTCAAAAGCATATAGGTTCTGAAATCCTGAAGCATTCCAAGTTTATAATTGATTTCATTCTCTGTTTTCCTCTCATGACTCTTCAGTAGCAAGCATGGCCTTGGCAAGGCAGGTGAAGCACTGGAAACAGCAGGCTCTGAAGCTGTTCTGTGTAACCTGAACTGGCTCAATAAATAACCCTGCAAAGCATTCCCAAATTGTAGGATGTGGAAAACATCTGATTCCTTTCCAGTGCATTGACATGTGAGTTAGCTCTGCAGTAACGTGCAGTTCTCTCCACTGACAGGTCTGTGATAAGATCAAGGTTGTTAAGCCACCTACCTTCTGTTTATGTAACCAGCCTGCCTTTGTCTGAGTCACTTGAGGCAGATCAGGTAGGAGTGATCACAGAGGGATCCACTGAACGAAACATTTTAACTGGCTCACCTTAAAAGTGACCATTAATTGTTAAATGATACAGAACCACTTTGTTTATAGAGCCACCACGGGCTGTTCTATCATTGAGCCAGGATGTGATTTTCTGGGAAACAGCACTGCTACAATTTTTGATAGCTATTGTGGGAGAACTGTTAAAAAAATAGTATGCAGTAGGAGCTCTCCAGCTGCTCAAAAAAAGTGCTGTGCATGCCTTTTATCAAGTGCCTGAGGGCTCAATTTATGCAAGAGTGGAAAAGGTTATTGGAATTACAGTACTCTCCTTATAAATATAAATCTTCCTGTTCTACATTGCTTCCCTCGCTTTAGTCAAATCACAACTCATAATGGTCTGTTTGTCTGTTTTTCCTCAGTACTTCTGCTGAATTTCCTTCCATTTTCTGATAGTCAGAGTGGGTATAGGCCCTTCGAGGGACACCTGGTCTCCCATTAGGGCAGACGTGGACCCTCATCCTTATTTTAATCCCTACACACTGTCTTCTGGAGCAGAGGTGCCCTTGAAGCATTGCTGACATGTTGTCCTGAATCCTTGAAAAAGTGTACCATTGAAGGCAGCCACTTGAAATTAATTTGTACAAAGTCTTCAAGTATGCCAAAGAAGAATAAAAGTAGGCTCTTTCTAAAGCTCCTTGGAAGGTTAGAACATGTTTGCTTGATGCAGATATTGCAGCAAATATAATTTTAATCAATTTTTCCATTTCAGTTGCTGAAACTCTTGTGTGTTGTCAATGTGACAAAAAGCCTAAGGAATTAATTTTATTTGAGGTACTTTTTGTATGACTGGTCAATTGTGAATGCAATTAAGATAGAGCACTGCAGTTGTTACACTTGTGATGATGACAATCAGATGAGATTAGGGTACACTTGCAATTTCCCCGGCTCAGAACACATCTTGCATTTTTACCATTTAAAGTGTCTGTCTTTTAATTGTTCCAGACCAATTCCAACACTCTGGGTATGCTCAGTCTGCAAAATCTTACCTTCTGTCATGCAAATACTTGTAACTGTTCGGAACTGTAATTACAATTTAGGGATTTTTTTAATTGGAGTTTTTTTTTTATTCTGAGCAATGTCAAATAGATTCATAAAGCTGAAAGCTTGCTGCCACTGAAAGGAAATGAGAGAGGCTTTTCTCTTCCTCTTCCAAATTCCTTTGCATTGTCTCAGCTGCTCACACAACTAATGACTACACTTTAAGGGAGTGTTTAAAATGGATCGTTAAATCCAAAAAGTTGCCTTTCACTTGCAACTCTTTGACCCAGCTGAAGTGGTGTTATTCACTGTAAGAATAAATTGTGAACTGTCTGTTCCCTCTGCTGGTTTGTTGGGGTTTTTTCCCCTCTTGCTGTAAGACAGCTGCTAAACGGCTTTTTCTTGCTACGTGGATCCAAGCTCATGTTCTGTGTTGTGTAGGGTGGCTAGTAGTAAAATCTTCCTGTAACACATGTGCATCCATCCATGCACGCCATGTCCAGGTGACTTTGGTTTTTTAAAAATCTTACTGATTTTTCCTACCAGGAAACTAAAATTTTTGCAGAGAGTATCAGAGAGAAGTTGTACATATAAAGCCCATTGTGCTGAGACTGTCGGCTTACAGAGTTTTAGTTGTCCTGTTCCTCATCTGTGCCCTGGCATTTGGCAGCACTTGAAAACAGGATGGGCTAGTGTTGGAAATGAGAGGAGCAGTGACATTCTCAGGAGTTGCACTTAAGACAGGCAGCATTCAGGGTTGGATTTGTTTTTCCCCCAGATGCTTCTTCCAGTGAGAGCACAGACATACACACATTTTTTCTGTGTGCGCGTATGCCAAATTTCTGCTGCAGAAGGAAGGATGCATAGGTTCATAAATCACCTAGGAATGAACACTGCTTTCCTTCCCTTTCCTGCCTATCCCTACAGGTTAGCTTGTCAGAAAAACAAGCCAAGTTATAGCAACAGGATGTGCATAGTGGAAAAGCTGTGTCTATGTAGAAGGTGCATTTAGAAGTTATCTGTAGTGACTTTGAATGTTCAAGTCGAGCAACAAATGTCAGTGCACAAATTCACATAAATATTTATGTGTCTTTCAAGGGGAACCATAATTAAACAAGGCTAGCCAAATTCCCATCCCTAGTCACGCAGACATGACTCCTATTTTCTCACTTACAAATAATATAACCCTGTGGGATTTTTACTAGTTCAAGTTAATTAAATTTCACTCAAAGCATGAAATTTGCAGGCAGTGCTCATTGCAGTAATTCTGCAAGTGTGTATTATTTAGTCAGATACAATAAAAAGTTCACCTTTGTTTTAATTCTTCATTTTATTTATTGACAGTGTACAGAATTTAATCATACAGACCACACCATACCAGAGCTTGTATCACTCATTTTTCTTTTTTTTTGAAGAAAACTCCTTGATGTAGCATTGTGAATGAATTTGTTCATAAGTTATATGCTGCAATTATTGATGGACCTAACAGTATGAGCTATGTTTTTGTCTTTTGAGAACATCTGGTCCCTTCTTAAATGACTTATACAGACACTTTTGTAGTTTTTAGAGATAAGTTAAGACCTAAGTGCTTGCTAATATCTTGGAAACTTGTTTGTTGACATTCTTTGAATTCTGGTTATGGTATGAATTGTGAGAGAAGAAATTGGTTTACTGAAGTCTAATGGCTGATGTGCAAATCTTTGCACTACTCCAGTTTTGGATATATAAGCTGTTTGTGTGCTTTAGTCACCTACACATTCAGTATGAAATCTTTCAACTTTTCTTGCAACAATTATTGAATTTCGGCCTGGTAAAAAAACCCAGACAGTATACTAGAGTAAAAGGGTGTCTGAAGAAGGTTCAGTGGCTCAGAAGTATAGCTGTCCTTGATGAAGTGCCTGTACTGAACTGTGGAAGAAAGCACAATCCGGTACTTGCATCAGAAATGGATCCGTTTAGATCCATGTTCTTGCACCTCTCTGGGTGATGTCTCCAGCTCCTGGATGTCCCAGCATTTCTCTCTAACTGGCTTGTGCTTGGAGGAATTCTTGGCAGGCTGACAGTTCTTGTGGTCTCTCCTTCCAGCTTTCTGCCCTAGTCCCATGGCAGAGACCACTCTCTTGTACAGCGATGCCTCAGCTCCCTCCCTTGCAGTCAGGATTTAAGTGCAAATACGTCTCCATCAGTGGCTTAGCTCACATAATCAATGCACTAGGTTAAGGACATACATTTCATTCTGCTGTTGTTTATTCTCTGAGAAGAATAATCTCTGGCAGAAGCAGCAGGGGAGAGCAGCGTTTGCGCATGCCTCGGCTCGACTGGGACATGAGAAGTGCCGTGGTGCAGTGGAGGAAGGCAAGCTCTGCTGGAGCACTGTGCACTGGAATTGTGATTTTGTTAAAAATGCAGACTGGAGAGCCTGTGTGTCCTGGTAGTAAGACATAGGTAGGTTATTTAATGTTACTATTATCCAGACATTTGAGATTAATTCCCTGGGGAAACAAGGAGGGCATTTTCTCTATGAAGCGCTGAGTTCAATAGATATTTAAGGACCAGAGTTGTTGTCCAAAATAAATAAGTAAATGGATCCCTAGAGATTTCTGCTTGATGTGAAACTGCTGTCCAGGAGGAACAAAGTGTCAGCCTGCCAGCTCTTCAGGGACTTTTTCCAGTTCCACTGCTGCTTCCACTCAGATTTCACTTCTTGTACTTGTGGGCACTGTAGCTGTCTCCTGGATATGGAGCACTCGATTAACAGAGTCAGAAGAAAGTAAAGTAACAAAAAAAGCACAGGAAGCAGAATCAATAATGTGGTGAGGCAAAAAGCAATATAAGGGAAGAATTTCTGTGGGGTTTTATGCTATTATTATAGCAAACAAAAAAGGATTGAAGGCAGGAAGGAAAAATAAGAGCAACTTAAAAACTGTGTAATGCTGGAAGTAGCTTATGTGGTGAAATTGCAACCAGTATTCCTAATAGCATCCCATTTTTGTTTCATTTATAGCTTTGACTTTGAAAGGTTTGGTTGGGGTTCTTTGCCTAGAACTTGACTGACTTGTTTTTCAATGCAGAAAGCCAAATCTGTCTTTCTAGGAAGCTTGAGGAAAATTAATTAAAGAGCTTTTGAATTATAGATCCATTAAAAATGACGCTGCTTTGAAAGTTAAATAAATAAATAAAACTGTCAGTGTTTGTCATCTGTTGAAAAAAAATTGTTTCTCTTGTATCTGTACAACAGAGAAACCCAATTACTGAGCTCCAATGCTTTGGAATGTGGGCAGGAGAAGCTTTGATTACATCAACCTTGACTGTACTCACATGAGTCTTTTAAGGTGTCATTTGTGAGTTTGGAATAATGAATCAGCCATTGTCCCATTCTGTCCAATCAGTTGTCCCATTCTGCTTTTTTTTTCCCTTTCCTGTCTGTGCTAAGTCTGGAAGAAAATATGCAAAATCCACTCTGCATCTTGCAAACCTTTAACCTGATAGATTTGAATTCTGCAGGAGACAGACTTCATCCTTTTTAACTGAGTCTTTTATTCCAATAAAAAAGCCTTCATGCATGTGCCTTTCCTCCCTTCCTGACCTTTTCTTTAATGGTGGTCTTTCCCTGAGGATAAGTGTTTCATATGGGTCTAGGGTTAGTAACATGTGCCAAAGCAGAGAGGAATAGCTAATGCATGACCCAAAGAGGAAAAATAAAAAAAACCCCAGACTATACAGAATGTACCACAACTGCCTCCTCTCTCATGCTGTGATAAAAGACAATGTGGCAGATATTTTTCTAAAATGAGGAATCTGCTCCAATCCAATGAAGAATAATAGCAGCAATTAAAGATTTTGTGCCCTAGTTGTTTTGGAAACAAAAAAAATGTCCAGACAAAGCTGGCAGCACATCATGCTGGCATGTGTGAATGTGAGTAGCACTGATGCCTCGGTGCTGTCCTTTGCTGGGATCCTGGCAGGGAGGTTTTCAGTACCTGGTGGGACTTGCATTGGGCATACCATTGCTTTTTCCTGCCAGGACAGCTTTGAATTTGACTTCTGACTAGGATACTTTTATTTGCCTATAATCTCCATCCCTCCTGCAGGCCACAGAAGCATGTCCTGCTTGCCCAGTGCTGCTCAGGTGCCAGCCAGCAGCTGCAGTGTGGCTCTGCCCACGGCAGTGCTGTGCAGGTGGAATACCTCAGGAGTGAGAGGCTTCTGGGAGAAATAACCCACCTGCCTGTCCAAGCAGGACAAGACCTTTTGTTTATGTGTCTGATCCTTTCTGCCCTGATTCTGGGAGTAGTTAAAATCTCAGAATGACAGTGCAGGAGGAGCAGGCTGGAGCTGTTGCCCTGCAGGAGAATCTGGCAGCTGCTCAGGGACAGCCTAAGCTGACCTGTTCTGGGAATGTCCATCCTGCCCTAGCTGGTGTTCCCACCTACTGCTGCTCCTACTGATTCAGGAGTGTAAACAAGCAGAAAACACCTGATTTGGTTGTTTTGTTTGGTTTTAAGTCAGTTTTCCCCTGGTCTTTCTCTTTTCAAAAGCTCACTGCCGGGTGGAATAAGCATAGGCAAAGGTGGAGAGAAGGACCAAGTGCCTGGGGAGTCAAGGAGAGAGGAGGGACTGCAAGAGCCATGGTATAAATTTGCCTTGCCATAATGCCCTGCTGTAGAAGCAGTTTAAGAGCCCCTGTGGCTTGCTTGAAGCGCAAATGAATCAATTCCTGCAAGCTTACTGCAACAACCTCGGGTCAGGAAATTCCCTTGGTGTAAACAGATTAGTCTGTTTCAAGTCATGGTGAAGCTTGACTTAATTCATTGTGGGTCATTCTCAAATGTGGGATTTAAAACTTACTTCTTGCAGGCTTCTCAAAGATTAGACAGTGTTTAATTGCATCTTGGCAGAGACAGCAGGTCTAATACTTTGAGAAACATATGTCTTGGACGGTTGATGCTTCCTTTCAGGATAGCTGTCTTTGAAGGAGTAGCAGATGGAAGTCCTTCCACCTTTTCTAGGCACTGACTAAATTCAAGAAGAGCAGATAAACTGGCAGCAGAGAAAAGCAATTCTGAAAAATAATTTACAGAGATCTGTATGGCTTTAACTTTATTTATTTAAGCTTTCACAGTGAGAAGCCTGGCTTTGGATTTATTGAAAACTTCTGAAACTCAGTTGGAGAACCAAATATGATCGGGCCCTAGTTACAAGATTTCCACTTTTCTGGCTGGCTTTTCTTAGCAACATCCAAATTAGTGAATAAATAAAACCCTTCAGTCTGCCGATGACAACGAAAAGTCTGTGATTCAGACCAAAACATCTTGATCATGAACTTGGCAGTGCTAACCTTGAAAAGCAGAAATGCAGACCATCAATCTCATATTTCAGTACTGTAAAGAGTTTCTTTGGAAAGGTCATTTTGTTGCTGTCCCATCTGTTTTACTCGGTAAATTTCACCCTTCGATGAGACTAAATTATATCTTTTGGCTTTGGGATAAGAAAGGTTAAGTCTTGAACTGGGGGCCCTGAGATCATGATGTTTGTGTCTAGGATAAAGATGCTGAAAGATGTTCTCTGTACTGAATTATCTGTCAAGCTCCTATATCCTTGGTCTTTTAATTAGAACATTTTCAAAGTCTTTGGGATTGTCAAAGCGTGTGGTGTTTTTGTTTTGTTGGTTTGGTTTTGTGGTTTGGAGGTTTTGTGTTTTTCTTTTGTAATTTATTATTTCTGCCTTCTGAATTAATTTTTGATTGCTAGTTAGGTGGCTGCCTGAGAATGTTTGACTACAGCATGCCCACTTCTATTTTAAAATGTACTGTGTGAAGTAGGAAATACAAAAGGAAGTTTCTGGATTTATGTGTTTAGGCTTCAGCTGTGTCTCCTGTTTGTTTTGTTATAAATGGCAGTACTGAAAACTGTATTCATTGAAAAGTGAGTTTCACTTTCTCAACAGTGGAATGAAATAGTGCTTATTCTTTGGAGAAGACATCTATGAGAAAGGTACACTACAGCACTTGTTATGATATATTAGGAGTGTTCACTAAGATTTATGTGGAAACAAGTTTTTCCTGATGATTCTGAATTGGAATACTGGTCTGCAAAATGTTATACACAATTCTAATTTCAAACAGAATTTTAGTGACTTAAATTAAAGCTACTACTGCAATAAGGCTAAATACCAAAACAAACAATATTTAAGCTGATTTTTGTAATATACTGCAGGCAGTTACACTTGTACAATGTGTAATTGGTATGAAATTTGGTACTTTTGAAATCTAAACCTTGAGACAATTTCAAGACAAGCCCTCAGTGTAAAATTCATTATGTTTCATTTCACTTAACAGTAAATGTAAAAGTACCACACATTTGAGAAACCTAAACATACAATTTGTTGCAAGTTCCATTTCCTATTTGTTCTGCAAACTGATGAATGAGGATGAGAACAGCATGTGGTTGGCAAAGCCATTCCATGTTGTCTGTACCTGGAGATCCTGGCAGCAGCACAGGTACCTCTGAAACAGCCCAATCCTGCCCCAGCACAGGAACCTGTGGAGAGAGGTGTTGTCAGTGTGGTGTGGCTCTGGGTGGCCATGTGCCCATTCCTCAGAGTACTGGTGTTCCCCTGAAGATCTTTACGGAAATGTCTTACTGCATGGGAACTGTGATGCTCTTAAGACACCGATGCTCAGTAATTATTGGATATAGCTGTTAACAGGTTATTCCTGTTAATGTGCTCACCATGTAGGAGAAATGTGTTTGCATTCCTGTCACTACTCCTAAACTCCCAACCCGGGGGAATCCCAGCAGCTGCTGGTGCAGGGAACAGCAGCCCTGCTCACCTGCATTCCGCGCTGCATCTGCTTCCTCTCTGCTGGCTTAGTTCAGCCACATAATCCAGCCAACAAATTAACAAAAATTCAATTTGCTGAGCCGATTTCCTGCTCTTTTGTTGAAATATCCATTTAGGCAGCAAACATATGCAAATGTTGGAGGTAAATGTCAGGGGAGGTGAGAGTGCTGGAAGGTGGACCTTTGTGATGAGGTGACAAACTGCATCCTGACCAGCATTATCTCCCGAAGCTCAATCTGAAAATTGAACAAAGGTGTAGCCATACATTACAGCTCTCAAAAAACACTGCCAGTGTCAGAATTTTCTGCCACGTGTTGACACCTCCTGAATTTTGCCAATTTGGCTGGTTTTGTAGCTGCACTTAAAATCAACAGTGAGAAGTGATGTGAGTTAATCAAAATAAATCAAAAATACTTCTCGAAATATTACTCCCACACTGTCTGTTTCTGTGCTCTGTTTTTTTGACAGATCCACCCTAGGATTATTATGTGTTTGCAATAGCAGTGGAATTGAGAATAAGGGAACCATAACCAGTAGCATGCTCTTTCCTTCTCATTCTACAATGTCTCTGTGTTCAGGGTGAACTATACTTTGGGTTTCTCGTGTACTACAGAGTACACTTCAGGTGGAGCAAAATCAAAAGGGAAAAAAATCAGAGCACCCTTCTGTGAGGAAAATTGAATTCTTGAAGTGTAAAATTTTCTGTTGGCATCACACAACCTTGTCTGACATGGCTACAGTCTTTGTAACCCCCCTAAAGGAAGTTAAAGAAATGATGGCTGAGGAATAGCGCATGTATGGATTGCAGCTGAGGTGGCCACTCTCCCATGGAAAGGTCAGGGAGAGGAAGAGACTCTCACTGAACTGTTTTTAGTGGCAAGTTGTGGTCTTTTTTCATTTGGAATTCTGGAATGCCAGCAGCAGACCTAGCAAAGATAGATGAGTGAGTGAATGGCAGCAAACAGGTCAAAGGCACATGATGAGCACTAAAAGGAAGAATGGGATGATGTGTCATAGAGGAGGGAAAGATTGCCTAGAAATAAATATATGTAAACAAAAATTAATATATATGTACGTGTGTGTATATGCATGCACATACAACACATATTTCTTCTTTGAAAAATGTACTCTATTGTGATAGAAACTTTCTACAGTAAATATTTGGCTTCTCTGGCATCTCCCTGTGCTGCAGAAGCTATGGGTGTTTTGTTTTGGATCACATTTAATGTCTGTGGTCTCTGGAGATAATGTGTTATTTTCAAATGCAATAATGTGTTACTTTTAAATGCTATGTGTGTTTTATTCCTCATGTCTGGATTCCTGGATCACGTTTTCATTGCAGATTCTTTCCTTGCTAAACTAGTCTGTTGTATCATGGGAATCCTTAAGCAACAAGGACAGATTTAGTGAAAGCAGATGTCAAAATATTAAAATTTCTCATGGGATAGAAACTCCCCGTCCCACACAGACAGCAGGTATGATCTGTTGTTGGCATAGTCTCCCAGGCAATTCTTTCATATCTCTTCCTCTTCATCAAGTTCTTAGTGACCAGAGAGTGGCTTTCAGAAGACACTGCAATCCAGACTGGCCTGGAACAGGCACAAGGTCTGACTCTGGGGGATGTCCTGTACAGGGCTGAGCTGGGCTCCATCCTTGTGGGTCACTTCCAGCTCAGTATGTTGTGATTTGATATTTGTGTGCAGTGTGGATGTTTGGTGGGAGAGGCAGCTGCTCCCCAGATCTGCAGCCATTTCTCCTGGTGTCCTGCACACCACTGGAATTTACTGAAACAAATTCCCAAGTGCTGGCGTCTGTGTTTTCTTCATTTCTATTCTGTCTTTTTGCCAGGAGTTGGAAGCATTTAGTCTTTTTATGTACCTTATCCCCTTAAGATAGTGGTGAAAAAGCACAGTGCAAACTTAGTTATTCATGTGATGATAAAATTGATATGAGATCAGGCAGGTCAATTGACAAGCGATAAACACAGACTTTTTAATTCTAGAACGCTTGAGTGCTTGGTTCCTTTTGTAATGTTAATGTGTTGCATGTGACATAAGAGGAGATTTTGTGTATGTGCATGATCTTAGGCTTGTCTGAAGTGATGGAAATTCCTTATGGTGACACCAAGCAGCTTTGCTGTGAACCTGGAACCTTTGACATTAAGGCCTTGGCAAAGTGTCCACTGTCACTTGCATTGCCTCAAGCACCTTGGCGCTGCTCTTGGAGCTATGGTGAGGGACACAGAGGGAGCTCTCCATGCTCCTGGGAATGCCTGCTTGCCAGATAACTGCAAAAATTGGGCTGGTACTCCAAAATTTTGTGTAAAGATGCGTGCTGTGCAGTGCCTGGCCAGCAAGTACACAAGCATGTGCGACACAGGAATGTTTCCTTGTATGATAGCCACAGACTAATGGAATGTGACTGGAAAGCACAGGGAGCATGTGGGTGGGTTGTGGAGGTGGTGTTTTGACCTCTAGTCCAGACTGATCTGTCTTATGCTTTCCTAAAGCAGTAGAAATTTTTGGTTTCTGGTTTATGTTAGCAAAAGGTCACATAAATTATGCATGTGTGGATGTTCTGTCATAAAATCATAATAAAAAAGCACAATGGCAAAATCAAAAGTCCTGGATTATCTGTAAATGCTTTTACATTCTAACGTGTAATTTCCAAATTAGAATGTAAAACTGAATTATTTCTCAGCTTAGGGAAGTTTTCTCATTTAAAAAAGAAGAGGAAAAAAAGGCAAAGTCCCAAACGATGCTATTGTCATTAAGTGTTGGTATGGAAAAAGATTATGGGATGCCCTGCAGTCAGCAAATCAGTTTTGATCTAGTTTGAATGCTCCTCACCTGACCAAAAGCACATAATGTGTGTGTGTGTTTCTGCATTACTATTGATCCTAATTTCCAGGCAATGCCACTTAATGGCTTTTGCTGTTTGGAGACAGGCCTGGGCTGACTTTCCCAGCTGTGCCAGTGGCGTCTGTCCCTGAAATGTCCTCCACCGCAGCAGTCACCAGTTCTCCCCAGGGTGTTAGCATTGCTCACTGCACTCTTGGTTTCTTCCTTGACACAGCTCCTTAATGAAACACCTGATGAATCAGTGTTAACTAATCTCACTTGGGTGTATGGCTGTCACCTCCCCGGAGAAGTTCTGTCTGTGTCTTGAGAATGCCCTGAACCAAAGTGAGGCGGTTTGCATTCAGCTGCATCTTCTTTCTCCACATCATTTTAGAATTTGGTACCTGTAGGGATAGCAATTGGAAGTGAACCTGGCACAAGCAGAAGGAAATGTATGTGTCTCTTACTCCCTCAGGCAGCACTTCTACATAAGAGGGACACTTTAGAGATGCATATTGAAATTTATTTCATCTTTCTGCCCCATTAAACAAGCAATTGGTTTTCAACAGCAGCTCACAGATGAATCTGAGTCAAAGCAGGATGATTAACTGGAGGACAGCCAGCTTGGCCATTGTTTGTCCTCTCCTGTTTAATACTCAGTGTATAGTGATACACGCATTAGAGACTTCAAACTCCTCCCTTTGAGAGACAATAAGTAAATTAATCTGTTGAGAAATTGCTGAGACTCCAGCTTCCCTACCAACATTTTCATTTAACCATGTTGAATACTGCTAGCTGGAGTTGCTCAACTCAATGACTCACAGCCAAACACTGTAAAACATTATTTTTGCTTTTCTGCATTTCCTATCTATAAATGGGTGGTTTGGAGTTCAGTTGGGTTGAATACACTGAGGAGAAATGTTATTCCTGTCAGCTGATAACAACTATTCTTCATTCAAACCAGAATATGCTTTGCTTTCACTCACAAAACTGGATGATCTTCACATGTACATATCAGCAACCCCAAAACTATCATGTCTTGAGGGCACATGTGCCCGTCCCTCTTCTGAATATCTGAGTTTCGGGTGTTCTAGTGACTAACCTGACTTTAGAAAGGCAAGGATCATAAGGAGTGTCTCTCCAAACTCCAACAGGCCTAATCTCTTATATCCAGTATTTGCCATGCCAGTTATTTTAAGGAAAAATAGGTGACTTAAAAGCTCTTAATCATGTTCATGGTCCCACTTTTGGTTTGTTGGTCAGGGAAGCAAACATACTCTATACTTATGGGTGCTGACAGGAGAGAAGGTAAAAAGATGCAGGAAAATGCTACTGCTGTATACGCTGTGCCTCTTAGCCAATTTAAACCACCATTTTCATCAAGTTCCCTTTGTAAGAACAATTTAGAAAATATAACTGTTGCTATCCACAGGGAAGGGGAAGTGAATCTACAAATTGAAGTTCAAGGTTATTGGCGCTCTTATCTGTCTATAATATAGGTGTATGTCTCTGAGCTGCTGAATATTTTTATTGCTGCTGGTTTAATAATTAATCTACCCTTTGGAAGCTGCAGGCTTTTTGCCTGGGATTAATGCACTCTTAACATCCCCATGTCTACCACCTTGTCCTGAAAGCTAAGTGGTGCCACAAGAATCTCCTGCAGGGGGCTTGTTCCATCTTTGATCGTGTGTTCCTATGTCTTCATAGAAAGCATTTTTAATCCCTCTCTGCTGCCAGGTTCAGACATAAAATCTCCAGTGCTGTTCTACAAATCTCTTCTACATTAGCTTGGAGGGCTGGTGCATTAACAACTAGCAATGGTAAATGGCAGGTTTCTCTGAACTAGGCAATGAAAGAAGGCATGTGCATGACTGAAAGGGCTGTTGCCCTGTGCCCAGCTAGGAGTGGGGAAATGTGTGCCTTTAAACTCAAATCTTGCTGCCTATGGGATAAACTCCTTCCCCCATGTCAATGACTGGGTCAGTTCAGGGCCTTCCTGTGCTTTCTTGGGACAGACCTTGTTTGGTGAGATGTTACAAGGCCTTGTCAGCAGGCACTGCAGTTTTTTGGTGTCTGTGTACTTTGTGTTTTTCTTCTCCTGTCTCGTTGGTGTAGAATTAGTATATAATGTCTGTTACAGTGAAAGTGGGGTGAAGTGGGATGCTCAGCTGCTCCCATTTGCTTGTGAAGATCCCAGTAGGTTTCCTGATGGAATTCTCTGAAATGAGGAGTTCTTGCTTTTGTCAAGTGGGAGAATCAATACTGTGTGCCATGCTCTGCCCTGTTCACCATTCTGATTTCCATCAAATGTAAACGATGCCTGCCATGGATTGCATGTTGTGCGTGCTCCAGTGTGACATTCAGGAGGAAGAATCTCCATCTGTGTGTTGAGCATCATGCTAGGCAAGATGGGATGAAGGAAAACATCTTTTATCCTTTAAGGTATGCTTGATGTATTTCTGATCCCTGTGATAAAGGGAAGAAGAGAAGTGAGGCTGGGATGTGGGATAACAGAAGTGTGGAGAGCGACAGAGGCAACACACTTGTCTCAAGGTAGCTTTTGTGCTTCTGAGAAGGAAGTGTTTTGTTGAAGGCAATTGCTGTAGGACAGCCAGTTATGCAAGCCCTCCTAACTATGGATACAGGGATACCTCTGTGGGAGAGTGGATGAAGCAGAAGGAATTATAATAGGAGCTGCTGAAGCTGCATCTGTGCACTGGGGAGAGGGAAGGGCAAGGAAACTCGGGATAGAAACAAGTAATAACAGGATTCTGACTCTGTCATGTACTTCTGAAACACTGGAAAGAGAGATGAAAATGTGGAGTCCTGATTTTTAACAAGACTTGTTTCCAGCTAGTATGTGGAGCGACTTAGTGGCCCATATAAGCCTTTTGAATAGATCCCTTTCCTGTTGTGTTTGCACTTGATTTTTTTCCTATATACAGAGCTTGAATTCTGAAGGTCTCTTCAGCTCCTCCAATTGCATCTGAGCAGAATATTCCTTGGTGGGTGGTGGTTTTTTTCCCTATTCGTACCAGCAGCCCATGATGTTTACCTTCATGGCTGAAGCCACGGTTTTAACCCAGGTTTCCAGAGGCAAAAAGTTATGGTTTTCTGCCTCATTGAACTGTTTTTAATTCAGTTAGGGCATTCTTCAGTCTCCAAATGACGTTGTACAGGTTGTGTAGAAGTAATGGAACAGCATGGTTGTACAGGTTGTACAGCCTCACTGGTGGGCAAGTTTTCCCTTAAACCAGGCCTGTGCTGCTTTGTTCCCTGCGGAGCTGCTGTAGCTGCGCACACAAGGAGCACTGGCTACAATTGATGGCTGGGAGGAACACTGGTACTGTTTTTCAATCTGAAGTGCTTCTTTCCTCGTTTCTGTCAGTCTGCAGCAGAATATCTGCCTCTAGTGCAAGGGTACCCCATCAGAACAAAGTCATTGCCATTCCCATGGCAATCATAGAAATACAACATTCCTAATTTTATTTTAACTGTGGCTGAGCACACAAATTTCTAGATTTGCAATGTTATACAATTTAGCTTGGTCTGTTGCTGTAGGAGTGACACTTTGAACCATCAGAAATACTGCTTTTTTGTTGTAAAGCCATGTGGATTTTACATTATAAACAGTGATTACTAATTTCATTCTCTGAAATTTAGCTTTCTGTAAGGAATAATTGTATAAAATGAGAACAAAGCCCTAATAGCTCACAGTTTAGTTTTGTTGGTGATGTGAGTTGGTTAGCACAGGCTCAAGTACTCTTCCTCCCAGGGGCTGAAGAGGATGATTTTGTGCTGGGATTAGACACAGCTTCTCTTAGGGAGCCAGTTCTGTGTACAGCTTCCACAGATTCTCAAGAGGTTTGTTTTGAAACAACAAACTATTATTTTTATGCTGCCCTGGCTGTAGTCCATCTGCATTGTAGGGGTAATAAGGTGCCCCCTCTTGCTTCCCTTCGCATTAGAGACTTTATCCATTCCCCCTGTCTACTCCACGTGCACCACACAACTTGCTATTGTCTGTAATTAGTATTTGAGCTGTTCTCAGCTTATAACTATTTATTTGTTTTGGAAACTGGCCAGTGTTTTCCATGGGATTACCTCTCTTTGTTATAGTTGTTATAGTCAGGATGGTTTAGGCAAAGCAATGCAACAGTTGGTTTTGGGGCACCAAAGGCTAATTGAGGTCTCAGAAACCTTGGTTTGCAGCCCAGAAGTGCACTCTGCCCCATCCATGGCAGATAGCAAGGGCTATCTCTTGCACATATGCAACTGATATTTTGTCTTCCTGCAAAACATGAGGGTTTTACTTGCAGGGATCAATGCTGGTTTGTGATAACAGAGTGTGCTGTAGGAGATGATTGTACTAATTTTTGGTTAACTGAGAGCAGAACAAAGTAAAGCAAGTTTTAGCTTGGTGGAAGGGCAGAGCTAGCACTGAAGGATTACCATTTCAGTGGTCTGGAAATGATTACTTTATGGACATGGGACAACATTTTCTCAGTAAGAGTGTGGATAGACCTAATTAAGCAGTTCTCCCTGGACAGTGTTTGTTTCTCAGGTCACTGCAGTGGTTGTTTCAATCAGGTTTCTCACTTGTATTGAAACTGCCCTGGAGTGCCATGAGCACAGGTGTCAAACTTTGTCCCTAGGCAACGATTTTGTTTATTTGAAGCCAAAGGAGTCCAAGAAGCCAAGTTAACTTAATCTAGGCTTCACCCATGAAGTTTCTGCTGCTTTTATTTTTTCCCCCATAGCAAAAGCTGGTGAAGTGTAGAAAGAAGTCTCCTTGACCTCATAATTGAATAAAATGAGACTGCTAGTTATGTCTGGGAGTATTGTTAGGTTGTCATCAATATTTCTCATTGCATTTAGGCCCACAGACTTTCTTTTTTAAGAAGAGAAGGATTCAGGGTGGATGTTACTGCAGTCTATAGACTTTACTTTTTTTTTTTTTTTTTTTTGATGTGTGTTTCTGCATGGATTTATTTGGGAAGGTTAATTGCTGGGTGAAACTATCTGCTTTGACAATCAATGGTCCTGGGCAAACAGAGGGTTATAATTTTATTATCCCACAAATGAGACTTTATCTTTGCTTCCCGTGTCCTCTGGACAGAAGCAGGAAGAGATGCTGCTCTTTGGTTGTTGCCTACTTGTTCCCTGCCCCTGGAGGCGTGGGAGATCTCTGAGGAGGAGCACCACAGAGCCCGTGGTACTGTGAAGGCCCTTCTAGCTGTGTTACAGCTTTTCAGGAATGCAGAGGGGGGGAGGAAGGTGTCATGCTTTGTGGGTATTTCGCTCAAATCAAGTTGTCAGGAGGAGGAGGAGGCAGCTTGATCCAGGTTGCCTGTTGTTCCCCCTCATCTGGCTGCATTCCTCTGCTTTCCTACCCCCTTATGCCTATCCCTAACTTCCTGGCAGTCATATTCCATGGCATGCTCTTTTCACCCCATTTCAGGCCATGCAGCAGTAGCACAAGAGAGCCTTTGTTTAGCTGGAGTGCTGTATTTGAATGCTGTGAAAAGCATTGTGGCAGCTGCCCATGTTTGAGACTGTGCTTGGGGATGTCTCCGAGGGGATCTGTGTGGCCAGCACCCTCTGAGCTGAGCAGCAGAGCTGTAGGGAGGCTTTAGGGGTACTGGAAGGATGCTGTAATGTGAACTGCATGGAAACACACTGGCTATCAGTGCCATGGAAGTGTTTCTGCAGAGCAGCTTCTCTGTGTTGATGTCACAGCAAAATGAGTCTAAGGATATCCATGAAATGGGAAAAACTTCTCTGACATCTGACCAGTGGTACAGAGGCCAGAGGGAGCCATGGTGGCAGCTGAATCATCCACTTGCAGAAGGAAAACCAGTTCTTGGGGAGCTTCTCAGGGGTACCAGCAAGGTGTTTTCCTTCACTGCCCAGCTCCTTGGCCGTGCTGTGCCCCAGAGCTGGCCCGTGTCTGTATTGTTGTGGCCCCGCATTCTGTACCAAAAGCCATGGAGCACAGCTGTCCTGGGGAGGCCACTGGCACTAAAAGAAACCCTATTTTGAGTCAGTGTGTTGATGCTGTGCTGCAAGTGCATCTTGTTCAAAGGCTGTACTAATTATAAATTGGTCTTGGGAGCTGAGTATAAAAATATCTTTAGTCAGCCTGTCTCTGTAAACAACCTGTGATGCTATTTGGAAATGTGGTGTAGTTTTCATGTTGCAGGGAGTGTGTGTGTATGTGTGTGTGTGAAGGACTTCAGCAGCCAAAGTGCAGAGCTTCCTTGTGGTCAGGCTGACAAATAAAGCAATGAAGGATTTTTTTTGTATGCTAGAGATAGCAAAGTGGATATTCACGACATTCTTCTCCATGCACTTAGGGGACAAATTCAAGTTTACCTCAGGATTGTAGGAGGAAGAGTGTTTGTTACACAAAGCATATGCTGTAATAGTACCTCCTTTTTTATAAATAAAAAAATGCCTTTGTAACACCACCTCTGTTCTGGCATATGAATTTGGGTGGATTCTCTTCTGTACATTGCAGGAGAGGATTTGCTTCTGTGGTACAAGAAATCAGCTGGTTCACTGCTAAATCAAATGCTGATGTGTACTGCCATCTGCAAGGTAAGTTTTCCTACTGGGAGGAGGGTGCCAGAGGCAAGAGGAAGAGCTGGGTGCTGGGTGCCAGCTGCCAGCGACAGACACACAGGGGAGCACCCATGAGCAGAAGAGATGCAGGATCTCTGTAACAGGAGCTCTCTGCACAGCTGGAAGCTGCTGCAAAGGCAGCGAGAGGAGACCCCGCAGCCTCCTTTGGCTGTCTCAGGGCTGATCCTGACAGATCTGTCACTTGGCTCCTAGTGGAGCCGAGTCCCCTGTGAACACCCCCGACCATGTTTCAGGAAAACTTTCAAATTCATGCTGGCTGTTTGGGAAGATGAATTATGCGAGCATGCTTATCAGGGAGGTAAAAGCATTTGGCTTTTCCTTTGTTCTTCAGCTCCACTGTGACTCAAACCAGGATGGTGCAATGTTTCCAGTTTCCTTAGGGTAATGCATCTTGCTGTAGGTCCTGGGCTGTCCTGTGTTGTGCATTCTGCTTCTTACAGAACAGAGGAAATACAGGGAGAGGAGGGAGGACCAGATACAGCCCCTTTTGGTTGTCTTCCAGTTCAATACTTTGGAACCATATCCACAGGCTTGAGGAAAAAATGCCTGTATGTGAAAGGGCTTGCCATCAGAACTAAATTATTCATCAGAATATTAAAAGAAGAGCGTGCAAAGATGTAAACTGAGCACACCCCAATGCAGGCTGTAATGAGCTAAAATTATAGTTGTGGTCTTGGGAAAAGACCACACTCTCAATTAGCTCGGTGCTGGCAGCTGCCTGAGTGCATACAGCACCTTCTGCATAAGGATGATGCCTGGCATTCGTCAACTTTGTACTCGTTTTTCAGTAGCTTAAATAAAATAGGATTCAGTCTGTATCAGCAATAGATAACAGCACTGCCAGTTATTAGAGTGCTGTAAATCTGGAATCTCTTTGCACCTGCTGTCTTATAACTCTCCCAGGTTTTCTCATTTGTTTTTCTCCTTGCTATTTGTCCTGTAAATGTGTGTATCAGGGTTTCCTGTAATGTCGGCCTGCTCTGTGTCACCTTCTTGCATCAGCTCTGTTTCCAGCTGTTAATAGTATGTGTTTGAATCTCTTTCCATCAGTGTTTTAAAAATTGATGGCTTCCTCTTTTAGTTCACAGCCTCTCTGTTTTTGATCATCTCTATTCAACAGTCTGTTTTCTGACTCTGTTTTAAAGGAGGTGACCGCCTTGCCTCTCTTGCTGGAGTGTGATGATTGGCATGCATCTTCTGCATTTCAGAGCAAGGGTGAATGATGTGTTGAGAGCTTTAGAATGACTGAGTGATAGGGTTTTCCTCCTGTTTATTTTGGTCTTTTTTAATGTTGTTGTGGAAAGGATGGGTTCAAGAACCAGGTCTTTGCAAGGTTTTTAAAATCCTGTTAAGTCTGTTTTCTCTGTTTGTCACTAGTAGTGCTTCAGGCAATATATTTCTCCTCATGAACATGAAGGTCTTGCCTTAACTGATGACAAGCTCAGATGTTACAGCAGTGTGATTTAATTCTGAGAAATGCCAGGGCTTGAGTGGAAGTCAGTCTGCATTCAGGGTAGTAGTTAATATGCTTGAAGCTGTAAGGGGACGTGTTCACCAGGATGACGATGCTCCTCTGTGCCTTTCTCTGTTCACCCCTCCCCCTGACCCCACTTGTCTCTCTGTTTCTCTCTTATATTAATTAATAATAATCACTGTGTGGGTGGGCATTTGTGGCACCAGAAATGGAATGAACTAGAAATGACCCAGGAAACTTCTGCCATTGTGCATGTATATATAGCTCCTAGACAGCCACAACAAAGAAGATACTGCTAATTATTTTTCAAGTAACTTTGACAGAGACATGAATAGAAAAATGTATGTGAATATTTTTGGAAGATCATCTGAGCTAAAACTCTAAATTTAGAATTTGCTTGATCTGTTTTTAAAATATGTGCAAGAAGTCTTTAACAGAAACTTTAAAAAATGAGAGGGAACTTTTCTCTGAGGAATGACAATCAATTTCAGTTTTAAATTAAAACCCGAACAATTTGGACAGGATTTGTATTAGATATGCTTGGGAAGGTTGGGGGAAGTGTGAAAGAAGTGTTTTCCTGATAAGTTGTTCTGTGTGTACTTGGTACAAATATCTCATATGACGCACAACTCATCTGAAGCAATAACAGGCAAAGAAAGCAGTACAGAGAGCTGTAAAACATGCTGATTCAGGGATAAGAAATTCTTATTTGGAACATTCAGGTTATGATAGTATTTTAGGCTTCCTTCATTTTTGATAAATTCATTTATATTCAGCGATGCTTCTTGGCAGTATCTTGATTTCCACGCTGCAGGAGAGACTGATTCTCAACCAGAAAAATAACAGTGGAGGAGGGAGAGCAGGGAGGTGTAGGTAGGTGTACAAATAAAGTGTGAATGGCTTTCTGTAAAGGTGAAGACTATCATCCAGGGCCTACAGTGGAAACCACTGTTTTTTCTGTATATTATATGTAGCTTGGGAGACATTGCAGAGACTTCATGTGAAAATGGGAAAGCAAGTATACATTCCTTTCCCCAGAATGATTGTCCCTACCTATCTCTTCTGAGAAAATATGCCTGACTCTGTCAATAACTAAATAGTTATCTTCGTCATCCTGTGTTGCTGCAGCTCTGAAGTGCTCTGGTTTTGGTGGATGACCTCCTGCTTGTGTCCTTTGAACATCTTTCTGGACCTTCTGCATTTTCATATTTTCTTGGGACAATAGTTAGTTGCTCTAGCCTGGTGCGCTTCTTGTATCTTTCAAGTCACAGGAGGCTTCATTTACCTCTGTTCACCATCTGCTGAGTTCAGGCACTTCCTTATCTAATGTAGTTTTGGCTTCTTGCTCTTAGTTTGTGTTCCAGCTAACTTGGAAATGCTGTGGTTTTCTGTCACTTTTGGCTCTTCTGCACAGGAGCCCATTACTGTTCATGGCCCAAAGGAATGGGGTGAAAGAGAAGTGTCGGAATCCTCAGTGCTTGTGGCTGCATCCAGCATAGCCAGAGCCCTCTGTGGACGTAGGGCTGTGACACTGTGGCTGAAGAGGTGTATTTTCTGCCAGGATCGAAATTGTTTATGTCCTCTTCCTCTTGTAGAAGGATAATGTTCTTGACTGTAGTGTCACTTAGATCTTTTTTTTAAAATGAGACTCAGTGGGATGTTGACCACACTGTTGTAGTTCTGCTTAATTTTTACCTGTTCTTTGGAGTTATTCCACTCCTCCTTCAGAAAGATGAGCTTCTGAGGGAAGACTCGTCTCAAACATAAAGCCTTTCCTTAAATTCATGGGCTTTTCATATGGACTGCCATTCAGAAGAGCAAACTTTTTTTCTTCAGGTTTTTTTACCTTCCTTCAGTCCAACCTGTAGTCCAAGATGACGTGGGCAGGTTGACTGTGGGAACAGTTAATAGCATTTATTCTTGCAACTTTAAAATTTACAGTGTTCTGACACTAGGGTTGATGTGCTAGCCTGTAAGCAGTGATCTAATGGGGTGTGTGAAATCCCTCACTCCCTGCAGCTTGGGCACTCTTTGGCAAGTGGGAGAGCCATCTGAAGGAACTGGATGCAAACTGGCTGCTTGCTTCATGCAGACCTGAGGTGCACATAAACTGCAGTTTCTTCCTGCTCAGGGTGAGATTCTCTGCCCACTGGAAGTTTTTACGTATGGGGAGGACAAATAGCTCTGGATCAAAATTGAGAGGCATCAGCAAATCCTAATCTTCAAGTCTATTTACTTGCAAATGAGAAAAAAAACCTCTTTAAAAACCCCATAGCAGCTCAACCAAGCAAAAACAAAACTTACAAAAACCCCTCACAAACCCAACAAAACCACAGAAAAGCTTCCCAAGCAGAGATCCCCACTGCATGTGGGTTGGCTGTGTGTTTGTGGGTTTTTCCTTGTTGTTGCAATATATATTTCTCTCTGTTTATTGTTACACAGTTTGCCTTGTGAAAGACTGGCAAGTTGCATACTGAGCCTCTGTTATTTAACAGAATTTCCCATGTATTTTTTATTAGTATCATCATGTGCCTGTGAACAGGGAGGTGACACATTGGAATATGTGAAGTAAAAGTAACTGCAGTGAAATCAGATAATTGACAGTAAGGTGGGAGTGCAGGGAAGACAGCTTGCTTGGCTGCCAGCTTGACAAAGCATGTTAGTTCACTGGAGTTTTCTTTTGTTTTATTTGTTCTTGATTTTGATTCCCTGTTTGAGCTCTGTTTCCACCTGAAGTGTTCATTATTTATGCAAGGCAGCCCTGTTATTCCTTCAGGGTAAATGCTCATAGCTGCTTGTACCAGTAGAAGGACTGGGCCTGACAGAATTGATGCAGAAATACAGATATCAGACTGGATTTTCTAGTGCTATAGGTTCTCCATACTCTTTTGGGCATTGTCACACCCAACTTACTGCAAAGAGCACTGCTTCTCCAGTGTGTTACTGTAAGGTGTTTTCTCTAAGCTGCTTCTCAGGTGCTGAAGTGAAATCCAGTTTGCTAGCTTATCTGTACCACTAAGCCTTTGGAAAGAATGGGGAGAATACTTTGTTTTGCTTTTGTTTTGCCCTGTGCCAGACAGAGTTGATAGACTGTGACCATATTGAACAAACCCTGGGGAAGGCAGAGAACCCCTGCAGAAGTGGGGAGGAGAAAAGAATTCTTCCTGGTGTTGTGTTTGCAGTGCTGAGAGTGTTGAGCAAACATGTTTGCAGAGATTTAGCAGTTTGCAGGTAGTAATATAAGGGTTGTTTTTGGTTTTTTTTCCCAGGTATTAAGTACTGCATAACTGAAACTTTGTTAAATTGTTGAACCAATTTATATATCCCTCTCAAAAGCAGGGGTCAAGCTTTCTTGGCACAGGCAAACATTCAACACTTCTTTTTATTTAATCCAAACAATCTTTCCTGCTGTCAGCCAAATTGCCCATATCATCTCATGTTCTGTGCTGCCAACACATTCTCCCTTCTCCATAGTACATATGATCTCATATTGTGCATAATAACTCCAGATTTTTTCTGAAACTTCAAACCAACTTGACCTGAAGGAAAAACAATTTTCTTTTTGCTATATTGATGCTTTCTGTACATTCTTTATATTAAGTGATTTTATACTCTTAGGATAAAATCTGCCAGTAGGAAACAAGTAGGGAATGTAAGGGAAGAATCATGAGCAGCTTATGGTAACTGCTAAGACTAGGTGGACACCAGAGCATAATATCCACCCTTGCTGCACCAAGGCTAAATTATGGGTATTTTTAATGGGTTGGTAGCTAATTTTAGCAGCACAGCTCTTCAACTGAACTTTTTCATGTGGTTCTTACAGGCAAGTTTTGCAGCTTACTTAAGATGTGACTGAGTAAATTAGCATTAATCAGAATCAAGCCCTTTTAAATGCTCTGACAGGTCTCCATGTGCCAAGAAGGGCAGAGCAATCAGTCCTGAAGGTGTGACAGCTCCCACAAAAGCAATGATCATTTCCTCTAGCAATATCCTTTCTCTGGCTTTGTAGTTTAAAAGCAGCTTTGTAACTTGTCTTCTGTGGCTGCATCAGGTGGGGACTTGCCTTGTAAAGTAAATATCCTGAACAAAGTCTTGATGTATGGTTCTACCACAAGCCACAGTCAAAAACAGTACTCCAAATTTCACATCTTTGCTTTAAATTTTCTGTGTCTCTAGGCCAAGGTGCTTGTTGTTCGATTTAACTTTTTTAAAACTTGTTATCCTAAGAAAAATCAACTCATGCAGCCCATTAAGCCACAGTATGTCCTCCTCCTTGCCCCCCTACTTTCTCCTTCCCCTGTGCCTGCATCACTTTTGAGCCTGTTGACCAGATTCAGTGACACAAAATCAAGACAAAATCCTCAAGGTTTTTCCTCAGGGGTGGAGGAAGGACCTGGCACAGTTCAGGCTTTGTTAGTGGCTCTGCTTACAGGTAGCTCCTTTGGTCAGCAGAAGCCATCCAGAGAGGAGGACAGGACTAGATGACCAGCACAGTTAGGAAGGAGATGTTTGCCTTCTTCTAAGCCCTAACTTGGAGTGGAAGCTGGTCTTACAGACGAGACAACGTGGGCTGCCCCAAGTACCATGTATACCATGGTGAATCATGGATCCTTTCTGGGGATTTGGTTTAGCTTCCTTTATTTACAAGGATCTCTGCCAGCAACACACCACAAACTTGGCATGCAGCTCCTCCTCATTACCTTGGCCTTCTTTCTGAAGCCAGGCTTGACAACGGGGGAAGTCAGAAGGAGAAATCAAAGAGGAGCTTCATCTGGAACTGGAGAGGTCAGCAGACCCACAGAGCAAGATATATTGGCCCAGCTTTGTGTTTTGTTTCGGGCAATACCATCCCACCAACTCCAACACTGTTGGCATTTGACACCTTCAGAGGGCTCTCAGCTTCAGCTGAAGGGCAGGAGGAGGCATTTGCATGTGCTTTAAAAGTAGCCAGCTAAATAGGTAAAAGCTCATAAGGCATTTAAGCTTTGCTTACCATTGCCAAGTTTCCACATGTTTAGAACATTGAGTGCTCCTGTAAACAAGATCTCAGCCCAAGCCCTCCTCCTGTGTAGGTGGCCAT
Source organism: Camarhynchus parvulus (assembly GCF_901933205.1). NCBI lineage: Eukaryota > Metazoa > Chordata > Aves > Passeriformes > Thraupidae > Camarhynchus > Camarhynchus parvulus. The sequence continues at coordinate 68,041,108 of NC_044572.1, forward strand.
TGAGGTTTCACTTAGAGCCCTGTACAAGCCTGTGTGTGACCAAGGCAATGATGACCTAATGACTCTGTGGAGTAGACTCTAGTGATCAAGCCTTGTTACATGGCTGACAAGGCTACAAAACTCTTGAGTGTCTCAGAGCTTCCTGGACAAACTGCTCTGATGTGAAATATTTCCCTCTCCTGTAGCAGAGGAGTCCCCTAAAGGCAGCTGAATAAAAGAAGTAGCACAGCCTGGAGATGAAAGGAAGTGGCCTCTCCTTTTGGGTTAAATAAGTAGGTGTGGGGCTCTGAGGCTGGTGGCTGTTCTGACTTGTTTTGCAGGGGACTGAAACCCATGCTGGGCAGGGCCTGGGGTACCTGGCTCATATGAAGGCATCTGGAGGTTTGGTGAGGGGTGCAGGGGGAGGTAATCTGCTGGTCAGAGATGGCTGGAACTTGTTGAAAAAATACATCCAAGCATGGCAGCTGAGTCGAGCCAGGGGCAGCACAGCAGTCACAGTGAGGTGTCTCCATCCTCCAAGCAAAGACCATTGTCTGACAGGACTCCACATTTTTCCTGCCTGAGCAGGCTGTTTGTGAGGATATGTAATGTTTGGACTTCCCCTTAAACAAGAGGGTGAGAAGAATGAAGAATGTGTCATGATCACCAAACTGAGCTGAATTTGTGTGTCTGGCAGTGAGACTCTGTGTTGGGAAATGGAATGGATCTGCTTAGGGATATATTTAAAGAGTGAATTTCAATTCACTTCCACATGCAAGTGGATTGAAATTTTATTTAGTGTATTTAAATATGTTTGTCTGATCTCTCTGAGAAAAGTATAATTTGCTCTATAAATGCATTTTACCTGTTAGCTTGGTTTTGTGTGGCTTTATATGTGCGCTGTCAATTTTTGCCCCTGAGATATGAGCCTGTTTCTTTTTTTTTCCTTTAATGCACATTTAAAGCTTTACACAGAGTTGTTTCTGAACATTGTCTCTCTTATATCTCCAAACATAAAAAGCCAGAGCAGTAAAATAAACAGCCCTCCTCACACCCCTCTCCAAACTAATTGAGGGAAAGCTTTTCTAGTGTTAAAAATTTTTAAGAAGCTGTAGCAGCGGTCTCCTCTTGCTGCCCCATAGCTGCACATCTCTTTGTCTCAACAAAACTCATATCCATAAAGTATAGTTACAGTGGCCTAGAATATTAAGGTTGAATGTTTATGATTCAGTAAATCTGGATTTAAGATGGGTTTTGTGGGATCAGAGGCACCCTGGAACCATGTGGGCTTGATAGGTCTATTCAGGACAATTTCACTCTGACAAATCTCTTTCGCATGCACTAGAATATATGAACTCTATTTTAATTTTTTTAATACCCCACCTCCTCCTCAGAAGATTATTTTGATCCATTCTCATCTGTCTACCACTGTAACTCTACCTATAAGATATTGCTGTCTTGACTTGGACAGTATTGTTCAAGCCTGTCCTGCACCGAACTTGGCTGGTTTTTGTAAGAGAACCATGAGTGGTTTTGCATACTTGACTGTGATGTTGATGCTTTTTAATTTTTTTTTTTTAACTTAGTCCTAAGACTAAGACTTTGCTGGCTGTAGGAAACAAGGTCTAAAGCGTCACTTGATTGATTTTTAGCATGGCTGGTGACAACCATCAACATCTAAGCCAGAAAACTTTCTTTCATCTGTAATGAAAGGATGGCCAGAGAGTTTTAAAATGGAAAGGTCTTGAATGTTTTGTGTGTCAGCCAGAATTCAAGAAGAAGTTGGTGGGAAAGGGAGGAAATGAAGTAGGCAGAGTGCTTCATGTAATACCCAAAATTGCAGAGTGTCTGCTGATCGGTGCATGAGGTGGTTCCTGTTCCTCCAAAATCCCAATTTTGGAGCTTAAAGTAGACAAGGTATTTAGTATGCAGAAAATCAGGGGTTTGGCTATAGATTTCATATTCTTGCCTTTAGACAGCAAGGCTGAAACTTTAAGGTGAAGTCAGTATTTCATTATTTAAGATGCTTTTTGAGAGGAAGTAGGTGATCACTAGCTGGTAGTAATTCAAATGTGTTGACTTGTAATTAAATATGGTTGTCACATTCATTTGGCACTATTCCTGGAGAACTGGGTGGGTGCGTGCTGGATGTGTGCATGTGCTCACTGAAGTAGTTGTAGGGCTCAGCTTGCACTTGCTCAGATCTCTGATTAATGGTTGTTTTCCCTTGTGGTCTTTGCCAAGATGAGCTTGGATGGAAAATAGAATTAAAAAGCACTTCATTTAAAGACTAATTATTAGTGAAACAAAAGCTTGTTCAAATTATCTTCTCTTTGAGCAAAATAGAAGTTTACCAAAATATAGTTTTGCTCTTTCAAGTTAACATGTCATAAAACAAAGGAAGCATTGTGGTTTTTTGTTTCTGGTCATCACATCCTTCAGAGTCAAGATACAGTAGATAATTTAATGGATACCGGAGGGAAGAGAAGCATAAGCTTTCCACATCCTGAAACTTCCCAATTCCCATAGCTTGCTTTCAGTGGCAAGTTCAAAGCCCATAGAAGTATGTTAATTTAAACAAACTTATATTTTCAAACTGAGTTTTGGCCATTTTTGGGGGAAGTTTAGCTGTCAGGAGCTGAGTTAGACCGTCTGCAAACTCTTGTTTCAGAGCACTGGTCTATGGCTTTTGCAAGCTCATTGTCTGCCTTGCTTGAAATCTTTGAGAAGCAAACCATTGTTTCCTTGGACAGTGTTTTGAATTAATATAGTTTTAATTTTTTTAGAATTAATTTAATTTGTGGTAAAAGTACTGTTTTTCAGATATAGAATTAAAAAACAATTTTACTTAGAGATTCAAATAGAGCTAATATAATTCCAGCTTTAAAAGTGCAGAAAAGTGTGATTTGTATTTAAAGGGTTCCCACTCACTTCCTAAACTCCCACCCACCCCAGCAGCTCTTGCCTTTGCTTGTTAAGCTTTTCTGAAAATAAGAATCAGCCAGCTGTCATACCTGAATTCTCTCCAGATGAAAAGCCACACACCTGAACGAGTTTTCTAGAAAGGAAAACTAGTCCTACATATTGCAGTGCAGTATTAGAGATAAAAAGCAAGTGGCGGGGGGATATGTCTGAAAATAAGGTGAGGTTTTCTTGGGCTGTCTGGTACCTCTGCAGTGCACTTAACTTGTCAGCAGGTTATAACTGAAGCCTGTCATCAGCTGCTGCTTGTGTAAGAAGGAGCATCACTCACCCCATCTCAGGAATGCCTGGGTCACCTCAGGGTGTGCGAGAGCATCAACAAAAATGTCATTCAGTGGATTTGACTTTCTAAATTTACCTTTGTACTTCATCTGACTCCTGTGCTGTGCAGTAGTTCTTGCATCAGGGAAGGCTGTTTGAGTGGTGCTTGCAGGGAGATTGGCACAAATCCTCTGTCAGGAGTTTGGGAATGAGAAAGGTCAGTGTTTATGTGAGTGGGTGGGTGGGTGTGTGCCCAGTGGGGAAAGGAGAAGCAGTGGTTTAAGAAGAAATTATAAGGATATTCTATTTTATGCGTTGTATTTCTCTGGGGGAAAAAACCCAAGTGGTCTCAGTCTAAAGTGTTGTTCCCATTCTTTAAGTGTTCCTTGATTTTAGTTTTGTTGCTTTAATTTTTCTTTTGAGACGTCTGAAAGAAATTGCCAAGCCAAAGGTCACCAGCTTACTTCAGTGCACTTTAGGATTTCAGCAAGCTTTAGGCACGATTTAAAAGCATCTGTATCAAAGCCTACCTTGAAGATGCAATAGAATAGAAAGTGTTCTCAGGTGGTGGAAACAACTTAGCCATAGCTATAAAAATTGGTACAAAGGATGGTAAGTCTGTACCAGAAGCAAGGAATGTCTGGGGTGTATGGTATTTGGCTGTTGGAAAGGGGTTGGGTGCCAGACTTCTTGGGATGTAGGTCTTTTGCAAGAGAGAACCAGGATCTCTGAAAAATGATGCTTCTCTTTGCTCACTCCATATTTCTACTCAGTGCACAGACCTGATAATGCTACCTGGTTTTGGAAATAAGCAGGACTGCACCAATGAAATAGGCAAATTTTTTTTGCTAGTATCTCCAAAGAAGAGAAATGTCTTGATTCCTTCACATCACTACTTGTGCTCTCTGATTGCCCATGCAGAATACATCCTCTATTTTTTTTCCTGAGAAAGAAATTACTGTTCTCCAAATTCTCACTTCTTCAGTCACTTGCATTTGTGTGCTTATGAGATGTAAGGGAGGAAGATCTCACTCTTTTAAAGAGCTACCCCAGAGGAGGCTCTGGTCTCTCTCAAAGAGGCATCTGATGGTGCCTGCTGAAGCATTTGCAATGCATGCATTGGCAAGGCTAGATTTGGGAAAAAACGCCATCAAGCATCTAACACAGAAGCAAATACAAAGAGGGGGCAAGTCAGGCTACTTGTTTTGGGGGATTTGTTAAGACTCAGATCTATGCCCTTGGATTAGAAGCAGATTTGGCCCACGACACTGAGTCTGTAACACCACAGATTGGTATGCCTTTGTTTTCTAATATAAGATACAGAAATCTGCTCTGTTGCCAGCATTGTGAATGTACTAAGAAGCTGTTTCTCTCTTGCCTCTCTTTGTTTCGTTCCAAAGATGTTAAGCCCCTTAGTGTTCCAGGCTGTTATGTTCACTCCAAGAGACATTCACATTTGGAGCTCGTACAGGGCTTTGTAGTGAGCTTCTCATGGGGAATGCAGTCACAGAGAACTTAATTTTTTCAGCCATGGCTTTGCTTTTTTCTAATCCTATATGAAGTGCATTAGATCTTGCGCTTTGAATCTTCATACCCTTCAGTGTGTAGCTTATTATAGGGATCAGTTGGTTCAAGGAGTAGTATGTGTGGGAAATGCTGGTAATATTAGACTTTTGTGATTTCTTTTATGAAGTGCTTCATCTAAAAATCTACAGCACTTGCAGACATCACTGGTTATCTTAAAGCATTATGGAAACGAGACCTTACCCACCCCATCTCATCTACATTTGCACATGTATTTGGGAATTCAGTGCTTTGGTTACTCACTTGACAAGGAATGTGATGAGGATCATATTTCATGAACATAAGTTACTCCTCTGCTATGTCTGTGGTGCTTTGGTGACAAACATCATTCCCCAGGGCTGCACAAGCAGCAGTCTTTCTGACATAACAGCTTGCTGTTGAGACAGTAGTGACATGTGGCGTGGCAGGGTTAGCCCCAAATTTGGGCTTTTGTTTCCCTCTTTATGTTTAGAGAAGTTGCCCCTGGCTGCTGCCATTCCTGCTCCCTGTTTCATCTCCTGCTCCCGCTCTTGCAATGTGCTCTGTTCCCCAGGTGGCCTCCACCATCATCCTGGTGTCAAAGCAGCCCCAGGATCTGGGGCAGGGATAAGAGCCCTGAATGGGTTGGCATTTGTGCAAATACCCAAAAACTCCTGTCCTGGACGGATGCTGCTCATTGCACCATGGCCATGCATGGCTTCTTCCAGGCAACCTGTGGCCAGATCCAGTGTGCACAAGGTGTTCTCAGATATATTTGCATTTGCAGAAAGGTCTGCCACCCCCTTGCTGGAGACTGCCCACTGCTGCTCTTACTTATCACTGCTTAAAGCTTGCAGTAGTTTTGTGTTTGTTTTTATTAAGGTAGCAGCAAAACCAACCTAACAAAAACCTCTCTTTAATGCCAAAAAAATTTTCTGTTCTCACTGCAAAAAAAAAATTTGAAAGAGGGGAGAAGTTCACTTAAGTGGAGGAACTGCAGTCCATTTTCCAGAAAAGGGGATCAAATAGTCTGAGTGTCCCAGCAGCAAACAGCACCCCAGAGAATTTTGCAGTTAGCTGTTTTCAGACATGTTTTTAATTAATATGATATCTTAGTTCTGTTGAATTCAGAATGAAATCACGTCTCAAATATTGCCTGTTGCTGTCAACTTCTAGCCATCTGAACTTTAGAAAACTTACTTGAGCTATTGTGGGGCCCAACTTGTGAATCTTTAGGAGACTGGATATTTTTAATTACCTGGTTTTTGGAGAATGCAGTGTAAGTCAGTTGCATTCTGATACTTACTGATACTGAAGCATGTGTAGTTTTCCTTTCTTCTGAAGCATTATAAATTGTTTCCAAAATCCATGAGCCGATTGTACTTGCCCTACTTGAGTCAGAAAAGTCAGGACGTGAAGATGAAATACTCCTCCCTCAGCCTACCACCTTTCTGGCAAGATGTGAAAGAGAAACCCAGACTACTTCATGGTGAAGGTGTGTTACAAACCACATTCATACCTAGGTATATTCACTATCTCATTTCAGATAATGTTTTTTTAAAATGATTTGTTTGTTTTGGGTTTTTGTTTGTCTTGGTTTGGTTTTGGGGGTTTTTAGTTGTTTTTTAATTTGCTGCTATTCTGAGCTGGAAAGGAAGTATTGCAGTGGATTTGTACAAAGCTGCTCTACCCTGTCCCAGGAGCTGGCAGCCCCTAAGCAAAAAGACTGATGCATATTTTAAGAGTCAGTAGTTTTTGTGTTAGGCCCCTTTGGTGATACAAGGTAGGTAGTGGAAGTGTGGATAAATATTAAGTGACTGCCTATGCTGCAGCACATAGTCATTAAGTGGTTTATGTGTGAAACCATGGAAGGAAGGGGTTGGAACAGAGACACTTTCTCCTGCTTGATCTGAAATACCTGGTGGTGAGAGATATAAACAAGAGAAACGTGTTCTTAGGGTGGTTGGATATACACTGTACTCTTGTTTTAATTAAGCCTTGTCTGTTGCACTTGGTGATGTTTGCAGAGGTACAAATGTCTGTTTGGTTCCTGTAGCATCCAACATGTTTTGTTGAAGGAGAAATAGTGTGGTCAGTCCCTAAGTGGAAGCATAACTGGAGCATTGGGTGCAGGTCCTTGTTTCACAGGCTGCGGGAGTGGTTCTAATGTAAGACTCCTTCTGGGCATACTTTCATTAGCTGAAAATGTTTGCAGATGCTGTGATCATATGGGTATTTCAATATCAAAAATCATCCCCAAAGTTATTTTTATGGAGCTCAGCCTCCTGTTGGCCAGTTAGGTGTCTTGTTACCTCATGTTTCGTTTTTGTCATTAAAAAAAATTAAATTTGGATGTCTTTATAATTACAAATTCCTGTCTGTCTCTGAAATAAATTGTGCCTCCTTTGAATGTTTCTAGGAGGTTAGTGAATAATTGGCTACTGAGTAAAGGGGAAGATCCTTTTAACAGGCAATTGAATCTGGTGTGATGCATGAAAATTAATGGTTAGGCTTAGAGCATTAAATGTGATATAAATATTTTTCACATTTAGACATGAAGATGTCCTTATTAGAAAAAAATTCAAACATTGTTATTTATTTTGCATGCCTCTCAATGAATTCAATTTCCCAAAAAATGAAACTTAGAGTTTGTGTATTTAGGATCTGTACTTGAATGCAAGGACCCTTGTTACATTATTTGTGATTAGGCGAGGGAGAGCAAGTCTGGGTTTGGGGTTTTTTTTCTTCCTCCTTAACATTTTTTCCTTCTTTGTTATGATTGTGCAGGCATTTCTTCAAATTGAAAAGTCAGCTCTTAGTCTTTGTATCTTCTAGGAAGAAAGAGTGTGCAGTGATTTTTAAAATAGAAAATATTTTACATCTGTTGCTTTTATAGTTGGTTTTATATGTTAGCTGCTGATAAGCCAGTAATAAATCAGTGCAAGCCCTGCACGCCTACACTTTTCCTTCTTTGAACACAGCTTGGATATTTTTTGCTCCCTGCTCTCCTCTGTGTGGTGAACTGCACAGGGAGTTTTCCTCTGTTGCAGAAGGATTTGGAAATGAAGTTGCTGCCACACTTCAGATCTTAATCTTCATTACTGTTTGCAGAGGATTGTTTGCCAGTCAGCTGGGTCGATATTAAAACCAAGCTGTGCTGCCTAAAACCTATCAGTGCATCCAGTTTCTCATATCTGGAGTTCTGAAATTGGCTATAAATTGAGTTCCCTTAAAGGGAGGAAGGCCACGAGTGACAAGGCTCAGCCATCCCCATCCTGACAGTGATCTGCACTGCCAGCCTGGGACAAGGCAGGGGCTGATCGTTTGCTTTGTTCCATTTTTGTTTTCCAGTGTTTGTCTTCTCCCCTTAGGGGCTTGCATACCACTTTCTGCCAGTCATGAGTGCATATATTTATGTGGTTAGATTGTCCCTGGGTGGTGATGTTATTGTTGTTATTACATTGATGTGTTGTTCTCAATTCTACACCCCCTAAAAATTTAGAATTTTCTCTCTGCTTTGATTTTTGTTTATGTGATTATGCAGAAATGTTGCTGGTGATATCAGACCAGCTATGGAGATGGCAACCTGACTGTAACTAGCTCAAAAATTCTGTCTTTCAACTCCTCAGCCTTTCTGTATCCATTTGTTTCCATTTCAAAGGTGGTCTGCCTTTTAGTTGACTTTATTTTAATCAAATGCATGTGAGTACAAGGCTGTGTTGTGGATGTGTTATTTATAGCCCAGCAGCAGTCAGGTGCAAAGTGATCTGAGCAACAGCTCCTGGTCAGGTTTAAAGAAAAACCACCTCCAGATGAAGGTTATACAAATGACTTACCTCTGTGTAGACAAAGGTGCAGGTGTGTGATGTCTGGATTTTGGGGTGAGGGAAACTCATTACTGGAAGTGAAACTGTTGGAGGCTGGTTGTGTGTTGTTGGAGTACCCATCCTCTGTATTTACTGGCAATTTACCCTCGGGCAGTGAATGCTGGAAAATACAGGCAGGGAGGGAGCGCCGGGAGTGAGCTCTACTGTATGAAGGCACATCCTGGTGCCCTGGGAGCTGAGAGTCTCTTGCTGCAGAGTAAACAGAGGGCAAAAGCTAATTAGCTGCCTTGCATTTTTTTTCTTCATGAAAAGGTAATTTTTTATTTCACCACCAGTGCACTGGCTCTGCACAATGGATGCAAGAGGCAGAGCAAGCACAATAACAGGAGCCTTCCCTGCTTGCTGCTCCTGGATAAGGTGGTACCTGTGCCCTCTCCTGGCTCTGTGCTGAGATTGGATACAAAGCTGGGAAGCTTCTGTGTGCCTTGGGCTGCTCCCACATTTGTGATTTCTGCTGCAGGTATCTGGCAACTCACTCATCTGGAGCAAGTCAGGGTGTTATGTCACCCAGCCTTTGTGAAGGCCTGACATTTCCTCTGCTTGCAAGAGCTGGAAAGGAAGTTGGTTTATTTAGAAAAGGGTTTTTTTTTATTTACTTCTGTCTATTCATACTGTTGGTAGAAAAGATATTCCTGCTTCTGTGTGAAACATCTGGCTAAATTATAAATGTGAGGAAGTGGCTGAAGAAATAGCTTAACTGAATTGTTATTTATTTGTTAATTGTGTAGCTCTGCTTTCTAAATTCTGTGTTTCATGGCAGCATAGCCATATATAGCCTCATATTGCTGTTAAAATAAGCAAGTAGTGATAATAACTGAGCTTAAATCTGGTGCTCTGCATTGAAGCAGGCAACGCTGAAGGAAGGTTCTTCCCCATGCAAAGTGCTCAGGGGCCACCTGGAGAGCAGAACAAGTGCTCAGTGGTTCCAGCCTGAATTCCATTTTCCAGTTCCTCTGGCTGTGGCCCTGTTTTTAGATGACAAAATGGTGATTAAAGCTTCCCTGTGTCTGTGAATGTCATGCAAGTGGGCAGGGATGTCTAAAGAGACCTGCTTACTGTCCAGTGCTGGACAGCCTTGTGCAGCAGCTTTCTCTAGGGGTCTGGAGAAATTCTGATTTTTATTAGAAATATCACTCAGCAAGATGGGAGAGCAGTTTTTGTCTTCTCTGCTTCCATAAACCTATACAAATGTAAGTGAACATTAATTTTATTTTTTCAAATTACGTGTTCACAGACTTTGTTTCAGCAAAAACAGATCTTCAAGATTTAGTTATGCTTACTTCCCATGTAACCCAGAATACCTTTTGGATATAGTTCTTTAGCTGCTAACTTGGTAGAATCTGGATGTGAGCTACAAGGTGGTTTTCCTAATTGGACTGTGCAACTTGGTAGATAGGTTTGTAGCCAGGAATCAGTTCCTCCTTGTTCCCACAAGTGTTTGAGAAGGTAGTTTGTAGGTTTGTGGTGTGAATGGTCTGGCAAAGGGCTCTGCCCTCCTTTCCTGGGGATGCTTTGCCCTTGAGCCATGTGCATGGTGCTGCTCTGGAGAGTGTTTCCTGTTCTGTTGGGTGTGTGGTTACCTGATCTGGGAAATATTCAAGCCCCTGAGACGTTCCTGTGTTGTTTATGCCAGGAGGAACACATGCCCACAGTGTGCTCAGGTTTGCTGCGTGCCTGCAGGTACAGGGACCTGCCCTGGGAGGTGGTGGTGTCTGAGCCCTGCATGGGGGTGCTGAGGATCCACTGTCACACCCGGAAAGGCAGGATCAGCCACAAAGGCTTTTTTCTTCCCATCTCTCAGCATTTTTCTCATGGACAGGAATTCTCATGTAGTTTCCCATGTTCCTTTATGTGGTGGAATAAGGTTATGAAGCAAGCCGGTGTTTGAGTTGAAAATTGTATCTCACCTCCTGTACTTCTCAAGTTCAGCCCTTTTTTATTCCCTTGCTGGCTCTGCAAGAAGATACAAAGGAAAATTTGGAAACAGTAACTGAATTATTTCTGTTGTGTCAAGCAATGGAATGATTTATTCAAAGCTGAATGTGGGAAGGAAATCTGATATGATGAGCCAGGGGCACTCCTTCTGTTAGTTATCTCTCTCCCCTCCCATGACCATAATCTTCTTTGTGTCATTCTCTCTCACTCTCCCACCTTCTCTATACATTTTTCTCTCTCTAGAAAAGGGTGGTAAATATAGGAGGTTTTTTTGAAGTACCTGAAAGTGTTCTCTTAGCAGGGATGATCTAACACGACATACGATGCAACCCTTGCATAGGAAACAGCACATCAGATTCGTGTTGCCATTTATGTACTATAAGCAATCAAAGTATTGATGCACAAATAAAAATACAAATAATGGACTTACTGCAGAGAGAACCTCCCCAAGATCCTCTGACCTTAAGAGTACAGCTTGACTGTACCTAGGCAAGGTGAAGTCTACACCAGGCTCTGCTGGGTGATCTCCTAGACAGCATTACCTCTATGCACAGCTCTTATCTTTGGCTTTGTACCACCACAGGTACAGTGCAACACCGCTTAACAGGCGCTTGCATTTGAAACAGAAATTCACATAGAGAAATAGTTAGTTGCTGCTAAGAGAAGATTAAGAGTCATTCATTTCTCAAGGTGTAGGTATGGGCATATATCTTCACTATTTTAGCCATAGCTGTGATGTGTACAAAGTCTACTGTTGTTGTAATCGAAACAAGTGAAATCCGCTTTCATGAATTGCAGCTGGATTCTTTCCAAGGAGCTGGGTTTCCTTTTAATGTTGGGCTATTAATTAGCTCAGCAATTCATTCTAGTTTTATTTGGAACAACTCAGCAAGTGTTGCCATATTTGAACTCTTCTGTAAGTGGCAGGAGTTTTCTTGAAAGAGGCCCTTCACTGCAGAAAAGTGAACATACCCATGGGAGGATGGCTTCTACTCAGGAAGATCCATCTATTCCCAGCCTACTTGCCAGCTTCCATGGAAGGAAGATGTGAAGAAACATTGTCTTTCTCTTTTCCAAGGTTATTGCAAAGCAATAGGAGGCTTTCCATCCATTCAGCAAAAACATTTATTTCTTACCCCAGTTTTAACAGGATATTGCTATTTAAAACTGATGAAGGTGCATATTCATCTTGGCTGTGAGAAACTCTCGAATAAACTCACACGTTTTTCAGGGTTGATTCTGGATAAACTTTGAATCCCAGTGGATGTTTCTGGGTGGTCTGGTTTGCAATTTACATGCAAATATGAGATGCTGGAGGCACTGTAATGCCAATTCCCTTTTTATTGTTCTTCACTGTCTAATCAGGTTTTACCAAATCAAAGAATTCTGGTATTTGACAGGAAAAAAGCTTTCACAAAAGCTTTTGTCTGGTATTTTTAAAGATAGTGAGGAAGAAATTTAAGGAATATTTAGGCTTTGGCAGTGCTAAGGTCATTTTATGTTGTATGTGACAACAGCACAGTGAGGGATGTTCCACTGTGCTCACCTCTGTGTGTGTGCACCTGCAGGTGCTAAGCTGCTGAGTTACCCTTGGCTTGAAGGGATGTGCTTGGAGAGGGCTGGAAAGGGAATGCTCTTTCCCTGACAAGCTTGTGCACCATCACTGAGCCCATTGGATCACACTCTGTGCTGCAGAACTGCCCACAAACCAGCCACGAGCAGACCCCACCATACAGACCGCTCCGTGTGTGCAGAGTGGTGGCAAGTGTTCTCCACAGCACAGAGATCATGCATTTAACATAAGGAATAAAAGCCTGTAACCAGATACTGAAGACTTGATTTTGAATGAAAATAGAATTTTCGTTGCTTCAGGAAGCGGGTTTTGTTCCAAGGTTGGAGGAATCTTTTTCACTTTAAAATCAATTGACCAAAAGGACATCTTCACTGGTTCTTTCCTCTTTTTTCCCTAGAATATATTTTTTCTTTCCTTATGGTAATGTTACTTGGTAGATAAAAGCTCATTGGGGTATGGAAGAGGAAAAACAATATCTGTACTTCTTCTAACTGTGCACCATCTGCTTTTATATCGGGAGAGGTTTTCTCACCATCTATGCATTACCACAGCCTCATTTTTCTTTTTGTATCCTCATCCTCATGGGCTTAAAATTAGAGATCTGACCAGGGGCTGTCCTTCCTGTTCTTATTCAGGCACAGTGGCTGTGTGCAGTGTTTGGCATGGTTCTCTCTTGTTGGGCGGGTGTCCCAATTCTGTCTGCCTGCCTTTGCCATCCCCAGACCTGTGTCAGGGTTAATGCTGAGCCCTGGAGCCAGAGAGTTACTAATGCAAAAGTCACCCCTTAGTCTGAGTGGCACCTCCTTCTCCAGTGAATGCACTGGAGAAGCACCCAAAACACAGCAGCTCATTGGCTCTGCATCCCTGCACTTCCCCTTTCACACTGTTCATTAAATATCTATCCAGAGTGCCTGGCATAAATCTTTAAAAACGAGGCTGCCCTGGGGGCCAAATGTGTGACAGCCCTTCACAAAGAGGCTCACTAATTGCTTCTGATTAAATTGCCTTCACTTCTGCTGGCCCTCGTGCTTTCAGCCAGTGCTGCGTCTTCCAGGCTCTCTCTGACACGGTGGTGCCACCTGAGCAATTCACGGCCCCTGAGACGGGATGGGTTATTCAGGACATCCCCCTAATTTCCAGTGATTGCTGCTGACATCACAGGGGGATCAGGGGAGGAAAAGGAGCTAGAGGCTTTTGCCTTTACAGTTATATCGGTGTGTATATACACACATATCCATAAATATGTGTGTATGTTTATATATCTGCACACGTGTATGGGGTTACAGTTGTATTTATGAGAGCTTAATAAACAGCCCCTAGTGCTTGCTTAGACTCTGTATGTAATCCCATTCAGGGCTTGTTATGAAGTTGACACAAGAGAAAGGAGCAAGGTGCTTTCCGGGGGTTGTGCCTCTGATGTGAGAAGCTTCAGACAAGCTGTCTCCCTTTGATCTGAGGGAGTGGGTGCAGGGCAGGGAAAGCTTTATTATGACCTAAAAAGCACCAAGTACTTTTCTTGGTCCTCCATTTAGTTTTCTTCCATGTTTGTCTCTTCTCTTTGATAAGCTAGGCTGCAACCAACTCAAGTCTCCCGTGCCAAATTCTTGTTAGCAATATGCAGTTCTGCTGACAATGTGCTCAAATCCAGGGCTCAATGCATCTATTCACTCATCCAACAGCATGATGGTAATGGTGAAAAAATCCTCCTTGGAGGAGCACCTCATGTGGGATCAGTGCTTGCAGAGAGAGGGGCTGCCCTGCTGTCTCAGTGAGATGGAAGCGTTTCATAGACCTGAAACAAGGTGTTATGTTGTTATTTCTTTGTTCCTGCTTCTTTGAGGACCATCATCCATCTAGAGATTGCAAACTGAGTTTTTGAAACAGCTGCTGTTGGAATATTGTTTGTCAGTTGATCAATTAAGAGAAGTGCAGATTTCCAGCTATTGAATTTCTTCTCGGTTCTTATTTTAAGTAGCTACAATGTTGCTAAAAATTCGCTTAAAAATACAGATGCAGATCCCTTTCAACTAAAGCATCAAAGAAAATGAGCTCCTCTGATACATCTCACATCAGTTTTTGTTTCAGCTCCTCTCATACACACTCCTGTCAAAAAAATGTCAATAATGATTTAGATCCTGCTAGGAGAAAAGGTGCCAGCTGTTGTGAACAGCAGAGGTGTTAGGTTTGCAAAACATTGCTGTGACCAATTGTGCATTTCCTTTAGAGAAAGCCACCTTTTTGGAACAAGAAAGAGTCCCATATATTTCTGTGCAATCTCAGTTTTTTGCAGAAATAATCAAACATTTATATGGCTTTGGAGAGTATCTTAAGGGGGATAGGAAATTTTAGACTGGAAGTGGGGGAGAATTTTTTTTATAGATGGCAGTTAACATGCAAAAAAACATATGTCATGGTAAAGCTTTTTAATCACTTTTTAATTGCATTTAAATTAAGCCATCTTTATACTGAAATTAGTGTGTTCTGTATCTACCCATTTCTCATGCTCTTTGTCCCTGCTGTGTAGGTTTCCAGGGGCATTCTCCTTGTGTTTTTTCAGAATGCTGTTATTCACATCCAAGAATTGTCACCAAAAGTCAGTGTTGGCTGGGAGTGGCAGAGATGCTGCTGCTGCTTTCCTCTGGAAGTAGGATAGATGGCAACTGCAGCACCTGAAATGTGATTTAACATTTCTTTGGGTTTATTGCTTTGTATATGGCAGGCAGCATGGTGTATTAAAGGTTTCTTATGCAGCCAGCCATCTGTTTTGTAAGATGTTGTTTGTCTTGTGCAATGTAAAACTTGGCAAATGCAGATGCCATGGGATGAACTGGGGAACGACACGTGCTTCTTTCCCTGCCACTGATGCTCCCTGGGCAACAGCTTGCATCCAGGGCATGGTTGCAGACATCTCTGCATCCCACCCACTGGTCAGGCAGCTTCTGCTCAGGGTCTCCTGTCCTTGCAGGAGCTGGGTTCAGCCTTGCCCTGCCATTTCCTGCTCTGCTGCATATACGTTGTGCCCGGGAAAACACAGCTCCTGCAACCGAGTTAATGGGGGTTGAGTAAACACCCTGCATTGAATCCAACCTGGCTCTGTGCTTGTGGTCCAAACACTCCACCTGGGGGTAGCTACAGACTGTCTGCAGCTCAGAGCGCTCCTCCTAAGATACCCTGACACAGCTGAGCAGTATCAGGCCTGAAATAGGGATGAGCAGGTCAGGCATGCGGAAAGTAAAGAGAGGGAAGGTTGCACCTTGTTTTTTGGTTGGATTTTTCATGAAAGGTGCAGTTATATTTACTTTTTTAATGCTATGCCTCTCTGTGAGGCTCCACAGTGCATCTAAAGGATATTTTGCCTGGCATCAGTTTTGGCACTGTTCTGGTCTTTGTATACCAGTTGGTCATCCGAATTAGTTTTGATAAGAAAAAATTCTGTTCTGATTAGATATTTCCTTATCAAGATAGCTCCATGCAGTAGATCCAGACAATGTGTTGAGGTCAGAAATTAAGTGTGCTGCTGCACATCTGGTGAGGTGTAGTTCTGGCTGCCTGCCCTGGTGCCAGCCTGACGGCTCTGTCAGCTCAGCTTATGTCAGTGCTCAGGGACTGATTTGACACATATTAAATGTGTTAATT
This sequence comes from Camarhynchus parvulus, assembly GCF_901933205.1. Lineage (NCBI taxonomy): Eukaryota > Metazoa > Chordata > Aves > Passeriformes > Thraupidae > Camarhynchus > Camarhynchus parvulus. The sequence goes on from NC_044572.1 coordinate 68,056,903, forward strand.
AAATGGTGGGCTAGCATCTGTTCAAAAGAACTCTCACCAAATTGATGATGTGTAGAAAAGTGTCTTTGAAGGAGCACATGTGTCGGTTCACAGGTGTATTTTAGAATAACTTCTGTCCTGATGTGCTGTTAGGGGAAAATAATACTATTACTCAGCCATTGGAGTTTGAGTCTATTACTGTTCCCTTTTCATGGCAGTGGATTGGATTTCTCCAGAGAGGAAATTAGATTTTTCCTTCCCTTTCACTCTGTCTCTGTCCTGTGCTTACATCAGTTGGTGGTTGTCTGTGCACTGCAGTGTGTGTGATAACCTTTACTTCCACAAGTTACTTCATTTGCTGTTCCCTAATAAACTGCGTTTACACGTGATGCTTCTTTCCTTCTGGTGACAGCAAAGGCAATCAAGATGATGTGCTCCTTGTCTAAATTCATGCAGGAGTGAGTGTTGGCTTAGCCTGGGCCATTTCAGCCAGGACTGAATCAGAAGTGTGCTAACTGAAAGATGAGAAGTGTACGTAGCCCATGGGTAGAGCTTGCAGCTCTTAGAAGTTTGTGTCTAGTAACCAAGGGGAAATTTGTGTATACAAGCAGATATGTTGGATTTTATTTTCCTGTCCCCCTAGCAGCCAGCTGCAAACTTGTCTGGGAGTTATTGATAGTTTTTTGCTGCAATTTTATCTGGTCAGCTAGCCAAAAGCTAGCTTGGGGACCATGTTATTCTAGGAGGATCCAGTGAGACGATTTGTTTACAGCAAAGGGCAAATCCCACAGAGAGTGTTGGAGGAAGACAAGGTCCCAGAGGTCTCAGAGAGCTTGGTGGGAATTAGGAAACATAGCAGCAGCAGGGACAGAGTCACCTCCCAGCAGTCCTCAAGATCACTGTGAAGGAGGTGGCAGAGCTCATCGTGCCAAAAGGGTGACCTCAGGGAGAGCAGAGGTGGTGGGACGTGCTGGAGGTGCTGAACAGCTTGGGAAACTGAATACTCTGTGAGGTTTTTTTCTTTCCTTTTGTGCTATGATGAAAAGCAGAGTCCAAACGCAAAATTCTTTCTCAAGGTCACATCCTGCGCTTGACTTTTGGCTGAGCAGGGCTGAGGCAAGCACAGCCTTGGTGCTGTAGGCTGCTACTGCCACTGGGAATTTCTGGTGTCCCACATTTTACCCCTAAAGCTATGTTGCCAGAGAATCCTTCTCAAATTATGAGTGTTTTTCACCCGAGTCTCTTTTTTTTCCTCCCTTTTGAAGAAGAGGAACATCTCAGAGGGGTGCTAAGATGGAAGGAATTAAGAATATTGGGTGTGCAGTAATATGGGGGAAACTCTCAGAAGCTGGGGGATTTTATTTGGGTTTTTTTTTTAATATAATGTGCAACTGTGATTGTGAATCTAGAATCAGACTGTCACTGTCTCCTTGGGGATTTTTTTCAGTGTGAATGCTGTTGGCCAGCAGGTGCTTTGTCTTGGCCATTTTCTCCAAGGGATACTCCTATATAATTACAGTCTTAGTGGCTTACAGATGGAAACTGGGCAGGGAGAGAACACTGGAAAGACACAAAAAGCTGCTACCTTGTGGTTTCAGATGGAGCTAAAACTTGGGCTGCAGAACAAGGATTGCTTTGTGTTTTGGGTCTGGAGATGGGAAAGTGAATGCTAGAGGTTGTTCAAGCAGTGCAATGTAGCCTCTTTTTCCTCTTGATATGCTATTTGCAAATGACTTAACTTCTTTATTTTTTTTTAAATAGAAGTATTTGCCTTTCATCCTTGAGCAAATATTCTGAGAATAAATGTCAGCCTTCTAAGAAAAACGAGAGGGTTTCTGAAATCTGAAACAGATTGTTACCAGTGTGCAAGTGCAAGATGGAGTGAGAAAGGACAGGATGTGGATCTTAGTCCCTCCATGGCAGTGACAGCTTGCCTGGTGGGATTTGGAGGAGGTGGGCTATACAGGACCATGCTCTGTGGCTACATGAGCTGATGTTAACCCAGTAAAACTGCAGTTCTCCCTGGTGTCCTGTCTGTATGTTCCCAGACTGCTCCTTCCACAGCTGCAGGTGGAGAGGATGGGAGAAAAAAAAAACAGTTGGAAAGGGGAGAGGACAGCATTTCAGATGTCAGGCTATGGCATACTTACAGTGATTTTATCTCACTTTCCCATCTTCTTTTCAGAAGAGGTTGCCTGAAAAACTGTTGTAAAGGACACCAGCCCAGTTTGTCCATCCCAGTGCCAGGGACAGAAGCTGTTAGCAAAGACATTTTGCCCTTTCTGATGTAAAGTCCTTGTACCTCTTGTCAGGCGCACCTGTTCCATTTGCCTGGTTAAGCTGTTGTCTGACCTGTGGTTTTACCATGTCCCTCTGCTGATGCCAGAGCAGTGACATCCTGCACAGGGCAGTGGGGCAGAGCCCCCAGGGTGCTGCAGAGCTTCTTCAGTAGCTCCCACACCCTGGCAAACCTGAGTGCTCATGGGAATAACACATCTGGCCCCAGGACCAGGTTTTCACATTTCCCAGCCAGAGGTGCAGTATGCTGTGCATGTCTCATGTGTGGGATGCCTGTGAGGCCCAGGCTGGATCACACCTGAGGTAAAACAGCTGCCCTCAGGCTGGGAGCAGTTTTGCCTTAGGGGTTGTCTGGGTCTGGCTTGTTTGTCCACTGTTTGTCCACTGTTGCTGGGTGTCTGTTGACGGTGAGAGAGTCTGTTCCATGTGTCCTGAGCATGAGAGAGACTGTGAGAATCTGTCCCACGTGTCCTGAGCATGCCTGATCTCACTGCCCATGTACTGCAGGACAGCTTTGCATGCAGGTTCAACTTGCCCATACAATCACTTGCCTGGGCTTTAGGGAAATTAGGTCTCTGAGTTGGATGTGCTACTCTGACTGAGCTGCACAGAGAAGGAATTCTGGGCAAGGAGGCAAAATCCTTTACATGCATGTCTCCTTGCCCACACAAAATTTTCGAAGTGGAGCAAATGGATGTATCTGGGAGGTTTTGGTATTGATGATAATTTCTGTGATTAATGTGTATGATGAGGGGTTGCTCCATGCTCCACAAAGTAATTGAGATGGAAACTTTCTCATTGATCTGGGGAGCTGGGGCTTGCTTGCTCCATTTGCCATGAGTGGGTAAAGCTGATCTCAGTCTTGGAGTGATTTGATCTGAGTTGGTATTTTTGTCATGTGAGCAGGATGGAAATGGTTGCAGCCACAGAGGCCTCCTCGTGCCTGGGTGCATGGAGGCCCCAGTGTGAGCATCAGCTGGGTGCCTTCCCTGCTGCAAGGGCAAGGCCGCTGCCAAGGGTGGCTTTGCTGCAGGGGTGGGAAAGGGTTGACTGATAGATGCTTGCTAAAAACTGCAGTGCTGAATCTTTTATCATATAAAATTGAAGCCAGATATGTTGGAAAGTCAGTAGGCTGTCGTAATATGTAAAGCATTTCAACAGAGATGTGGTATTTCATATGCTGCTGATGTTGCCTGAAAGTCACACTCACCCAGCTAGAGCAGGGATTATTTTCTTGTCATCTCTGGCTTTTTTAGAGGAAAGGGCAGAAACTGATCATATGCATGTGATAATCCAGAGAAGAAAATAGATGCTAAACAATCTCTGAAGCTATTTCCTTTCTATACAATGAATAACTGCTGCATGCAGAGTTTTTTACTGTGCACCAGTGACTTAATAAAATATACTTTTATTATTTGGACACTGCTTCCTGACTTTATATGGAAGTTGATATCTCGGTTATTTTTATTTTTACCTGATACTAACCTGAGCAATGCAATTGAAATGCTAAAGCCTTACACATCTAATGCAGACTTCCTGTTTCTATGGCAACAAAACTCGACCTTGTACTTAATGAAGGAATATTGGAGTGTGAGTAACTGTTACTTTAAGGTTTAGAAAAACAAACAGAAGCTCTTTATATTTGGAGATTAGAGAAATAAAACGGAAATTACCTCTTTTCATAGAACAACAAAAAATTCCTAGGCTTGGGATACTTCATTAGTAAGAATGAAACCATATTAATGTCATAAGGAGCTCTGCGTTTTAATCTTTTTTACCAAATTAAAATGTAAAAGCCTTTTATAACATGTGAGAGTCTTTGAGAGCTTTTTCTCCCCTTTTTGTTTCCAAAGCTGCTGTGTTTGTGGTTAGGCTAATGAAAATTTGGGCTGCCTGACAACAGATACAGTTTCCTTTTTTACTGGCAAAAATCCAGTATTAGTTTTTGTATTGGCTGAAAAGAAAGGGAACAAAATGTGTGGTGTAATCCTACATTTGATCTACAAGCTAGTTCCTGGTCAGTTAGTTTAAATCTCTGTTACAGTGATAAATGCAAACTGCAGGTAAGAGAGTGAATGAAGGAGCAACTGTCATCTCTTCCTATTTTCTTAGGGCTTTTAGGTTAAAATTTTAATAACCATTAAATTCTAATTTAAAACCACCACAGGAAACACCCCATAGAAAAGCAACAATGCTGACAGCAACATATCACAAATTTTTACAGGCCTCTTTCTGTATCAGCATTCCAATAAGTGCTACACAACATTTGTGGCAGGTTTATTGAGCTAAAGTATTAGTCTGTGCAAGTGAATGTGGGCAAGTGGGAAATATGATATAGAGGTTTCTATTACAATCTTACTGGTGAAAAAATTTCCATTTTTGTGTTTGCTATTTCTTCTGTGACTTTTTAAAATTCTGTTGTTAGGCTGTGATTCTGAAAAATTAATCTTCTGACCAAATAAAGCTAGCTAGGATTCAGGGTTTAAGGAAATATTTGATCTAGTGAACTGAGTTTTATCTACTCACTTGTCACAAGACAGCTGAGGCAACCAGAGATACCAGTGATGGTAGTAAATTGCCCCACAGCAAAAGGAAGGATGGAGGGTAGGATAAGACAGATGGGAAGTTGCCTGTTTGAAAGTTGATCAAGATAAGCTATTGGGAAAAGCAAACCCAGAAACAACAAGCTCAGCAAAATCCAGCTTGGAATTGGCTGAGTCGGGGCATATTAAGGTGTGGGCAGGTGGTATCCCATTTGAACTGGGTGCCCGAATCCAGCTCCCAGCAAACAGTTTGGAAAGGCAGGTGGTGTTTCTGAGAAGTGTGAAAAGCCATGACCCAAGATCTTTGGCTTGTGTTTGACCATACATTTCCTTTTAAAAATAAACACCTTGTTGTTAAGTAAAATGCAGGCAGAGACTGAAGGAAATCTGGCAGTGAGGATACAGCAGGTATATGGAAGTTGCAATGTTTGCACCGCAGATAGCTGTTAATGGGCTTCTCTAGAGCCTAAATATGGGAGGAAGCAAAACTTATTTGATTCTGCATAGCTTTGACCAAAGCTCCTGTAGGACATGACCTCCCTCACAGTTTCCTAGAGATGCTCTGGGGGTGTCTTTGCTGGTGGGGGCTGACTGTCTGTGTACTCTGTGTTTCAGGGATAGAGCTCTGTCCTCCCGGGCACCGGTTCATGATCACCATGGTGGCGAGCTTCATCGAGATGGCAGGGCAGTTCCTCATGCCAGGGCTGGCTGCCCTCTGCAGGGACTGGCAGGTCCTCCAGGCAGTCATCATCTGTCCCTTCCTGCTGATGCCGTTTTACTGGGTGTAAGTATTTCTTCCTCCTGCCAACGAGCTCCTGATGTTGGACTTGGGAGATGCTCCACTCTCAGGAAGTGTGTGAGCTTCACAATAAATATTCCTTTCCCTTTGTTCTTCCATTCACCTTGTGCAAATCTTGACTTTGAAATAAGAAAGAATAACTTTATAATCTGCTCTAGCATGCACATATGCTACACCCTGCAACACGGTGGGCACTTGGGAGACAGTCCCCTTTCACTGAGGTGAAGTTGTACTTTGTTATTGTTCTGGCTGTCACGTCCCCTTTAAGGACTAAAATAGTTCTTGAGAGGATGCATCCCAGCCTGGCTGTTGTCAGATTGTGACTGCATGGCTATATTTTCCCTTAATACCTATGTTGTGGTTCTGGACTGACACTGTTAGTTTCTTTGATCCAAGAAAAGTTACAAATAACATCTGTCAGCCCTGGAACAAGCGCACTGGGATGTTTTGTATGCCTGAGGTAGTCAGCCCTGAACTGGACTTGATTTTGCCCAAATTAGCACATGCTATGCTGAAGTCTCGGTGGCTGGTCTGCGCCAGGCATTGGCTTGGGATTGTTCCTACAAAGAATTCCCCACTCCCAACCAGTCCCACTCCTCTGTGACTGTGGCACTGTGGTGTTGGTACGGCTGTCTGAGAGAAGTAGGATGGCTTTCATCTTGGGAATAGTGCCAGGTCCATCTCCACCATAACTTTATAAACATTCCAAAAAAATCTTTCTTTGTTGCTCTGTCTTAATAGTGACACGCAGTGGCGGCATAAGACAACAGAGGCTTAGGAGAGTAGTGTTGTACAAAACCATAACAATAAGAACACTAACAAGTCTAAAATATTTCATTATTGTACACTGAGAAAAATGAGGGAAAAGGCCACCACTCTGTGCAGGACCAATCTTGTTACATACCATGGCGATCTAGGCTGCTAGTTGTAATGCCTGACAAGTTACAACATGTAAAAACTTGTTGCCCTATGTAACAGTTATATTTTTGTATTAACTTCTTACAGAGCCCTCCTGTGTTAATGGTGGTAACCCTCAGTGAGGATTTCACTGCTTGTTCCCAAGGTAGATGTGCCTCAGCATGGGTAAAATGTGCACTCAGGAGAGTTACAAGTCCCTTGCAAAATAATGACAGCGGGGGCAGGGTGTTACCCAGGTATTCCAACATATAAAATTTAAATAGCCTCATCTCGACAGCCTCATTTACCTCTTTGATGAATAATGAAGAGTGGTTTTGTTAATCTGTGATGCTGTTAGTCTCTCCCTTACCTGCTGTATGCTATACACATGCTGGTCTGCTCCAAAGCTTCATGTGGTAATGCCTGCCAGCTGAAATACCTCATGTCCACCACTAGATAAAACACAATATCAAACAGAATATTTACAGACATTTGTTTCCAAAAGGATGGTACAGTAGTTTGGAGATGCCTAATAAGCATGGGGGATGGCATGGAGAACAGGCATCCCTCAGCAGTCTTCTGGAGGCCACACATTTTTCAGGTGGCTTTGGCAGGGTCTCACACATTCATGTTGAGCGGTCATTCCTGAGTGACATTGAAAGGAATAGGAAATGCTAAAAATTATGCTGTAATCTGCAAGAACTCTGTGGCTTTTTAGCTGGACAGGGCAGGCAAACCAAGCAAATAAGTCCCCCTTATATACTGTGGACCATAGCAGCTTGAAAAGTAGTGGTAATAGCCAGAGGATGGGCATTTGTGTTGCCCAGGGTTTTTGCATTTGCAGAAATGAACCTTGGTTGGGATGCCTCTTTAATTATATTGTCAGTACAGTATGTACTTTTCTCTTAGGCTTTTTGCTTCCATCTGTTGCATATTCTCTGGGAAGTGTTACCATTTTATTACCTCTTTCTTTCCTTCCAAATGGAACGTGGACCCGCAGCGGGTGTTGCAGATAAAGGAAGAAAACTAGCTGATTGGTGATAAAAGAAGAACTGGAAAACTGCACTGCTTGCTAATTCCCCATCATGTACCCAAAGCAGTGAGTCAACAGATGCTGCAAATAGCCCCTGCACTGCCTCCTCCTTCCTCTGTACTCTCTTTATTTCCATCTCCTGCTGTGAGAGTGCTGTTTGCCCCTCCAGGCTGGGGCTTAGCCCTCTTCCCACCTATGGTTTTGCTCTTCTGTCGGCCACATGCACATGGCAGGCTATACAGTCCCCAGGAGGTGCATGGCTGAGTGGATTGGGAAGCTGGGTATGGATGGGGGAAAAGGGAGAGGCAGCAGCTTTGTCTGGGAGGGATGGGCAGATGGACTTGGATACAAGTGTAGAGTATCCAAGTATGGAGTAGATACCCCTACTGGGCTCTTAGGTCATTCTGGAAGGACAGAAAGGCACCCATGTAAGCCAGACCATGGGCACAGGGGTTTGTGACAGGTGTATAAAGATAATTTAATAGAAGATAGACTCCTTTCAAGTGTGTGTGTGTGTATTAGAGCCATAAGGGAAGGGGAACTCCAGCTATACAGAGACCTTATTTCTTCTCCCTTGAACAAAGGAAGCTCCAGACAGGATGATGCCATGAATGTCAGTAAAGATATCAATAACTTGAATTAAATTGCTTCATTCTGACCAAAACTGAAGAAATAGAAGAGGTGGCTGGTTCTTTTCTGGTGCTTTTGGATAGAATTTACTCACACCAAGACACAGAGTTGCAATAACTGTGTTTGTTGACCTGAGGAAGACCCCTAATTGACAACCTATTACAGCTTTTCCATGGGCATCCATTTTCCATCCATCTGCACAGAATCACAGTTCTCCTTCCAGCTACATGTGGTACCTTCCTGGTCTTTATCAAGGATTCTTCTGTCCTCTTAGGATTTCTCAAACTTAAGATCTTTTTTACCGAATGTGCCTTCCAGTCATCTTCCTCTCCTCTCACCCGCAGCAGCAGCTGTGGAACAGGAGATGAAAGTTTAACCCAACCCCGCCCCTGTTCTTTCCTTGACTGTGAAAGTATGGCCCTTTTCTTCCTGATAGAGGAGGTAGCAGACTGTCAGCCAGCTATGTGAGGAAAATTCTGAAAACCGGAGGTCAGCAGGAAGGAGTGCATGCATTGGCTGTGGTTCACCAGGGACAAACTGTCTGCACACCTTGGAGCAGGAACACTGAGGGAGCGTGGTGTACTGCTCTGAGGGAGACAGGAAACAAAGGATGGAGTGGCACAGAAGAGTTGTGGTCATGCTCTGTTTAAAACAATGGAGTTGGTGGGAACTGTAAGCCAAAGGAACAACCCAAAAGGTGACCAAAAGCTGAACTTTGTGACATTAGCTCAAAAATATGTATTACTTTTCACAGCCCCCCATATGCTAATGACTGAAGTCACCCAAATTCCAGCCTAACCACAAAATGACATCACCTGTAACTTTACCTTTTCCCTTCCCTCAAACAAAACATTATAAATGTAGCTTAATTGAGGAAGGAGGTCAGAGGAGGCTTCACCTTTGTACCCTGGGACCTCGATGGGCTATACCTATCTCCTCTCTCACCACCTGTTGTGTAAGACTCGAACACTCAGCAATATTGAGTGCTTCTTCAGGAAATTCAAAAAGCAAGCTTGTGTTTGTGATTATACTTTTAGTGCTAGTTAGTCATCTCACAATTTAATGCATTTTTCAATGGCTGTATCATTCATACTGTAAGTGTTATTGGCATGTGCTTCCACAGACAGTGTATTTATCACCAGCAACCCAAGAACCTGCATTCCTGTTGCTCAGTAAGTGACACTTTTGCATCTGGCCATGAGATTTATTGAATGTGACTGGACTTCTACTCTGGCCATGAGAGTCCATTGGGTGCAACCAGACTTAGTGTGTCACACTGTTGGAGAATTTGTGACCATGGGAGTTCTTATTGAATGCGACTGGACTGATGACCTGGACTCAAGGCAGCCCACAGATTTTTAAGTGTCCCTAAGGAACCTCTCACTGCTCACACTGAGTGATGGAGCACCTGAAAGATGCTAGGCTTCAGCACTTCCAGTCTGAGAAACCTGCAGGACCCAGAAGATAAGAGACATATTTGTGCCCAGCCTGTAATGCCCATCCTCGTGGCTCCTTTCCTTTCCCTACGCGTGGGTGGTCATCACAGGACTTGTTGTTTGAAACCTGTGAGCAGACTGCTGAAAATCTAAAATTTATAGGCTGGTGGCTGAGGCTGTACCCTCTTCAGGGCCAAGCATGCAGATATTTTGCATTCAAAAAATTCTTAGTACTTTAAAAAATGCTTTTTCTTTACAAGACTTTCTGCTGAAAGATGTGCCAAAACATCTGTGCAGCACAAGGGGTAGTAAATAAGCTGTCAAGCTGAATGGGTGTCATCATAGTTGTTATATATTTTCATTGGCTGATATAATTTAGATTGCAGTCTGCCTGATTTCTCTCCTTTTTATTTCTTCTTCCAAAAATACTTTCTCTGTCTCAGTTGGAAGCTTTGCTAAGGTATCTTCCAAATTGTATCAGCGCTCAGAGATAGTTCAATAATGGTGCAGTTGGCTGCGTAGAAGGACAAGAACTGGGCAGCATCCACAGCAAAGATCAGTGTTTTGTGAAGGAAATTTGAGGGTTTATTATGTATTTGAAGTTAAAAATAGTTGTTAAATTTGTTTTTAATATGATCTTTTGGAAGAACAGTAAAAACAAAGTCTTAACATGAAAAAAACCAGAGTGAGATCTGAAAGTTTTCACATCTGTAGAAGTATGGGAGGTTTTGGGGGTTTGTTCTAAGAGCTATGTATTTCTTTTGTATTAAAATAAACTAATTTGGGAAAAAAAAGGGAGAGTGACCAGTTAAGCTCATTAACCTGGTTAATATCAGCACTTGTAAGAAACAATTGGATGGAAAATGGGCTTTTTTAACTGTATGCATATATATGTTTTTAAGGCAACTAACAAAATATTAGCTTTAGTCAGGGAAGCTTATGATCCTAACAAGTAATTCTTCTCTTTCGTCTGTCTTTAAAAGAGAACCCAAATTACTTCTGTCAGCTGTTTTCTTTCTTTGGTCTGAATTACCACGTGTGAACTGCTCATCTCATTCACTCCCTTTTTGGCATAAAATGTCTATTGCAGACAGTGCTGCCTCTTCCTCCCATTTCTTTCAAGTTATATTAATGGACAGAGCACCCATAATATGTTATAAAATTCCAATGTGCCGTATTTCCATGTGATAGGATACTTGCTCTACAATTTGTGAATCAGGGTAAAAGAAAATATCATAAATTTGCACATTCTGAATATGCTTTCCCTCTGTTTTGTTTCATAAGTTATTCTTCTGTATTTTGAAAGAAGTACAGAGCTTCTGAGTGGTTAAATGAGCAGCTAAAACTCTACCAGTTTGTCCTCTGACAGAAAACTGGAAGCAGCCCTAACCTGTTTTCCCTCTTTAAAGTATTTTCCCAGAGTCTCTTCGGTGGTTGATGGCTACACAACAGTTTGAGGCATCCAAGGAACTGATCCTTCAGTTCACGCACAAGAACAGGATGAACACAGAAAGCGACATCAAAGGAGTGGTGCCCGGTGAGTTGGACAGACAACTGCAAATCCTCCAGCTCTTCTCCAGTGGCTGCACATGGCATCACTGCCCGGAATTAAATTATGCATTTATTGCCTGTAAATCATCTCATTCATTCATTCATTCATTCATTCATTCATTCATTCTGCTCTTGAAAACCCATTCCAAACCCCAGCACTGTGTTAAAAACTCCATGGCCTGTTGAACAGTCCTAGTAATTATAGTCTTGTCTTGCAGTGCCGTGTGTCTTTAGAGACATCTCTTGAAGAATTTTACCATGGCTACAAGAGTGCGCCTTCAGCTCTGTGTGCCTCTGGAAACTGGGTTTTAAGGAAGCTGCTTGCTGGGATCCTGCCCATCACCCAACACTTACTCTGTTGGTTTGGAGAAGCAGCAGCACGCAATCCCCCTATTCTAAAGTGCCAGCCCCATGAGAAACTTAAACCACATTAGAGTTTCTCTTTAAAGCTTTGCTCCAAGAGCTGTTTTGCTCTCCTCTCCTGCATCATCGGCGTGATGCTTCTTTAGGGATGGAGAGTTGCTGCAAGTGACAGTGGTAGGGTGCAGTTTTTGCTTGAGAGTCTGAAGTATCAATTCCTTGGTTTACTGATGCTTTTAGAAAGAGCTGGCTCCTCTCAGAATTGTCACTGAAAAAGCCAAGATCCTGTCTTGTAGATTGCTGTGCAGAAGAGACTCTGTGTGTGTGTGTATGTGTGTTTGTCTAATTACAACAAAGGCAAAGAGCTTCTGGATCTTTATCTCCCCAATACACCTGTCAGATTTGGTTCAGGCTCCCCTTTTTCTCCTCACAGGCTTGATTCTGCCCATAAACACCCATTTTGCACTGTCATTTGCAATCTGTGTCAGACTACCCACTTGTCAGAAAATGGTGGGAACATTTCCCCTGCTTTTCTAACACTACCTGCTCTGACCCCAGGGGCTGCAGGGGAACCTCAGCCAGTAGCTCTGCCAGTGGGCAGAAGTGATGTTTCTGTACTCGTCTGATCCTTGTTGAAGGTCTCTGGGGTAACTGTAGTTTCTGTCAGTCAGCACTGGAACAGGCTTAATCCAGGATAGAAAACTGTCACTATTAACATCAGTGCCTAATGAATAAAGCAATCTCCGTCAGTGAGGGGTGGAAAGCCCAGTTCAGGATCTCTGGTATACATTCCCAGGTCATTGATGTGGTTTTTGGTGCAGTCAGCACACTGGTGTTAATTAGCTGGTTTGCATGTAATTGTGTGTCTGGGATTACAGTTCCTGGATCTGCATCACACAATATGGCTTTGCAGTATAAATACCATTTTTCTGGTAAAGTTTTGGAAAGCATTAGAGGTGTGAGAGCTGTCATTAACCTGTTGATATCCCCCCACCTGATGTTTGCAGGTCTTCCTCAGAATAAATTATGGATCTTGAGAAATGATGGCTCCCTGAGCCAACAATTGGCCTTGGAGTTTCCCAACCAATTCCTAAATTTGGCTTTTGTCAGTCAGCTACTTGAATTTGCAGATGAAATAAAACGTTTTAGGGGAAAGAAAAAACTATTTACGTGTGCTTCCTTTGAGGAAAATAATAAAGACACAACTGTGTGCTGGAGGGATTTATTTAAGCCATGTATAATGATATTGCCCATGGAGGAATGCTAAATTTCAAAATGGCTTTATGACTATTATTTGTGACTGATTACTTTTCTCAGCAGTTTCATGGTAGGAGTACACTCATGTTTAAGGAGGGGACTCCCTTTCATGTGGAAAAACAGAACATTATTGCACACCTTGATACTATGGATCCTCTGACGGCAAATACATTTAGATATAGCAGTTGTCAGTACAGCACCATTTGCAATTTATAAATTATTCAGAACATGGTCATTTCTGCCTCCTTGTTGATGATGAGATTGTTGGGTTTTTTGATTATTTCTTCCCTCACTTATTCTCTTTAAACTCTTTCTGTAGCCCCACACTTAAAGGCTTTTCTGATGCAGCCCTGGAGGGAACCTGTGTTTCTGTAGGAAGAGTAAGAGAGGAGCAGTATCAAGAATTAAATAAGATTAACTACAAACTACTGAAGGAAGGACCACCTCTCTCATTCTGGGTGCATGGGGGTGTTGATGGTCTGAGTGAGAACAGGAAAACAGTAGGATTCTTGAATTAAGAACGTGATCAAGCTGCAGGCCTTGCAGTGGGTCAGGAAGGAGAAGATACCCTTTCTCTGCTCTTGTGTCCTGCAATAACATGCCCACAGCTGCTCTAGCATGGAATGGGTAAAAAACTGGTACTTGTCTGGGAGAAAGGATGCATTGAGCCTGATGCAGATATCCCTTGTTTTCCCTTTATTCCATTGCTGAGCTCTCCTATCTGTGTGGAGGGATTTTTGTTTTGTGATTTGTTTTATTCTTTGTTTTCCATCTGAAAGGGCTGGAAACTGTTTTGCTCTAGTTAGGGGCCATTGTGTTGCTGTTGATTATTGCTCACTGCATTGTTGTAAGAGCCTCCTGTGATTGAATTACTCCCAATGTATTTAAATGATAAACTGCTCACTTGCAGTCCCTTCCAACTGAAAATCCCACTGTAATTTTGCTCATACATACCAATCAAATTAGTGTATCCGATATAACAGATCATTACAGGAGTTACAGGAGTTTCATATATACCTATTTTGGCACTTGATATGAGTCCCATAGTAAAAAGAAGCAGTGTTCAAGAGGAGAAAATATTTCTGGAATGCAAGAAAATTTAATTTTGAATTGCTCTCCAAGCAGTGAGCAGGCTGATATTCCTTTCTGAAGAATTACACCATTTCCGCTGCCTTCTGAAGGCTTTAGCTCATCCATTGGCTACACTGCCTGTAGTGTGAGTGCCACTAACCATCTGTAGGGCCTCTGCTCCATGGGGAGGTGGCCCATGTGTCAGGTGGGGCAGGGGGGAAAGGAAGCAAAATTTTATCTGCTGTTTTTGACAGTCCTTTGGGTTGGAGTGGTTGCCAGTGCTCTCCTGGGAGATGTCTCCAAAGACAAGAACTAAAAGTCCAGACAGTGATCCAGCTGCAGCTGAAAGGTCCATCAGCTGCCATAACAACCCCTGCCAGGAGAAAATGAGGGTGGGCAGCTGATGGGCAATGCCCACCAGCAAGATGGAGTGGGAGTGTGCTTACATAGGAAACAAATTAAAGTGAGACAAGAGGTGTTGATAGCAGTCTAGAGTGTTGTAAATTTACATTGCCCTTATCTTCAGTAGCCTGTCCCAGGGCTGATATTGGTTGCATAAAGGGACCTTTTTCCTCAGCAGCTTTAAGTGGCTTTATTTTAGAGTGCTTGGTGTACCTTGTCATTTTGGGCAGGAATAATTTGCCTTTATAATGAGATTTTTGGGTTTATGTGGTTGCGTTTTCTTCTTTAATGCTTACGAAACGTAGGTGAATTAGACCTGGTTAAATTACCCTGGTATGTTTTGACTCAAAATTTCACCATTTGGCTTTAAGCTTTGCCCTCTTTTAGAAACAAAAGTTTAAATCTATTTTTAAGATTCATCATCAAGGAAATTATTTTTATTCAACTGTGTATTGAAATGTCATTTTTAAAACAGGTTTGCTGAATTTTGTTGACATATGTTTCAAAAAAGTCAGCTTCAATCATGAGCAAATTAAATATTTTGATAACATTAATTCAGTACAGGTTTTTCACTACCAGTTTCTCCAGAAACTTCACCATCTCTTCCTTGTTTCCCTGTAGAACGAGAGGCAAACATACAATTCAGTGCAGCTGTGGGGCAGTCATTTTGACCTTAGTGTCATAAATTATAAGGAAGTATGAAGATTGTTTAAAAAACAGGAGAAAAGAGTGTTCAGGGTAATTGGAAAGCATCAACCATAACCTTACACCTTTTAAAGGTGTGTTACACTTTAGGTGGCTTTCATTATTTTTATGGAATGCATTCTCTTCCTTGTGTGGGTTTGCAGGGTCTGTTTGTTGCCTGGAACAGATTGTCTGCTGCAAGCTGACCTTGGCTGCACCAGCACCCAGCCCTGCTGTGTTTGGGTGTCCTGGGAAATACTCCACTGGAGACACTGCTGTATCAGCAGCTACCCAAGTGTCACACGTGGTGCTTCCATGGAAACCCACCCCTGGGCAGCTCTCTTTGGCTTCCCCTGTGTGGGGAGACATTTCAGGTGTTCCTTAACATGAAACAGCTTTGAAAAAACAAAGCTCCCTTTTTCCTCGTCTCTGGATGGAAACACAAACCGGTGGTGCTCCTGTGGGCAGAGAGGTTATAGCTGTTCCTTCCCAAAATTCCCTTCTAAGCTTAGAGAAATAGTATTGATGTAATCACCAGAGGTGAACAGCAAAGGTAAAGCAGCCAAAGAGATGTAGGTACTTCAGCATGCGGGACACAACATGGAGAAGATGCAGGGGTAGGTGGTGATGAGTGCTCTGTGTGTGTATGTGTGTGGATTGCAGTTAGGAAAGCTGTGGTTTTCAGGGAGTTTCCCTTTGAAGAAAAAAAATCAATTCTCTCTCACCTTTCTTGCTGCTGAACAACATGCTGCCATCACTTTTCTTTAAACATAAGCTATTTTTCTGTTTTGTTTTGCTATGTATATTTTTTTCTTAAGCATGAGGCTTGAATCTAAGTAATTATATGCATTTTCCTTTTCCACTGGCTAAATAGCAGAGGGAAAGGTGAAAATGCCTTATGTCTGAAAGTCAGTCTATTTCCCTACAAAGCTTTACTCATATTCTTAGACCATCACACCCATCTCTGCACAACTGGTTTAAAGCTTGTGATAGATGAAGAGTGCATTAGCTGGAGAAGAAAAGCAAGTTTCCTGGTTTCATAATATAGGTGATTCCATGTGATAGTGAAGTACAAACCTGCCAGATGTCCTCCTTTACCAGATTAATTGCTCCATGCAACTCCCAGAGGGTGGTCAGGTAAATGTGGGAAATGTAGTTAAAACAGTTCAAGATGCTGCTTGAAGGCTGTGTGTCAGCCACAGACATTTCTATCTCAAAATTTAAAAAAAAATACCCAGCCAGTGATTTCTGTTGTTCTCTTATATGTTAAATCAGTTTCAGGAGGGTTTGGGTTTCTCCTGTTGGGCCCCTGTTATCCAGTAGCTGTTGTGGAGTTTGAGTAACTCTTTCAGGGTGTGCTGTACATGACAGTGATTAACAAGAGCAAAACTAGTCAGTTAGGTCCTCTTCTACTGGCTGGGTCTACAGTAATGGAAGAGGAGAGCCCATGCATGTCTTGACTGTATCCTTAGCAAAGGTAGCAGTGATGTCTGACAGTACCAGGTTTTGGAGGGTTCAGGAGGAAAAGGGTGAGAATGTGCCTACTGAGAATGTGCCTTTTGATGCCACTGGGAAAAGCCAAATATGCTAGGAAATTTAAAGGAAAAAAAAAAAAGAGAAGGAAGAGGGGGCTGTCAGCCTCCATTCAATTTGAATGACTCTTTCTCACTAGTTGAGACCTCTGCTGGCTGCACTCCAGCGTGTTGATTTGTGCCCCGCTGGCACACTGGCTCTTTGTGCATGGGGCTACCTATGCTCCCAGAGCAGCCAGCTTTACAGGCCAGGAACCATGTGCAGAGGGCTGGCAGCAAGCCCTGGTGCTGCTGGCATTTCCCCAGCCCACGGGCACCAGAGGGGAGAGGACTGGTGAGTCTGTATGTGGATGTGAAGGGTAGGAGGGAGACCTCAAGAACCAGGTGGAAGTGGAGAGCAGTAAGAGGGGACCAGTGGCCAGAGAAGAGAGGAAATAAGACACTTTAAAAATGTGGGACCAAAGAATAAAGATAGTTGGAGGGGACTTAGAGAGGCAAGGGCAACAAGGCACTGGGGCAAAGCAATGGAGGAAGAGCATTCTGTAGAGGAAGAACAGAGGAGAGCCAGAGCATGGAGACCAAAGGGGCTGCAATCATATGCTTCCCCCTCCTTCCAGAGCAAGCTGTCAAGCCCAAGGATTCATTCTTAGAACTCTTCTTTTGCAAAATCCACTCCTAAAATATTTGCTTCACCCCTCCCTGCTGCCCAACTTGCTTGCTCAGCTTGCTGAGGTTCCCTCCATAGCTCCCACAACAGAGAGCAGCAATGCATGTGTGGGTACCTGCAATCTCCGATGGCCACAGCTCCACACAAGGACATTGGAGGTTCTCTTTGTGTTGTTGTTGGGTTTTTTTTAATACTGGTGATGCTAGAAAGCATTGACAAATCATGCTCTGCGAAATGCAAGAAGTCAGGTTGCCTGGGCAACCCCTGCTTGGCCTCCTGGCATGAAGGCATGATGATACAGCCTTTAATAACATGATTACAACCTATTTTTTCCACAGGGCATAGGATGGACGAATCAGTGCATAGGATGGACGATGATGTGGGAATGAAGCTGTTGTCTGTTCCTCATTTGTTGCAGAATTTGGAAGGTGTGTAGTGAATGAGGCAGAGGCTTGCAGAAGGAAAAAGGACAGTGTTGGGGAAATGAAGCTGAATACCTCCTGAAGAGCTGTACTCATTCTCTGGGTCTGCCAGGGATGTTCTTGTACAGTGATGGAGATTTCCCTGGAATCAGACCCTTTCAGTGCTGTCACTAATCACAATTTCTTCAGTGTCTGTCTCTAGCGTGTAATTCTGGGGCTTGATTTGCAGAAAGATGGGAGCATTTATATCAACACCTACAAGGAGTATTGCTGCATGATTTTTTCTCATTATGGACACAAGTTCTCTCTATTTTATCTCCCTGCTTCCAAACAGGAGTAATCTTTGCTGTTACTCTTACAAGAAGGTGGTAGAGATTTGCATTTATGAAGTACATATATATTCTGACAGCACTGTAGGAATGTCTCTAAGGAAATCTGTTATTTTTTGTACTCACTGGGAAGTTTGGCTAATGAGGCTGAGGGGTACATGTTGAATGGGAAAGTCAGAGATGTCTTTAATACCTGCCCCTTGGATGACTGCAGTGAACATTCTGGGGGAAAAACTAATGTGTGATCATCTGAATGCTGTCTCATAATGCACATGAGGAATTGAAGATTGCAACAGCAACCTTATGTCTGACTTTTCAATCTTTTTTGAATGTAATCAGAAATAGAGGATTCAAATAAATCATTGCAATCAGTCCATAGCTGTTAGAGTCCTGGAGTCACAGAGTTGCTCTCCCAAAAGGAGGTTCATTTTAAGAGTTGTTAGTATTTATGTCCAGTGCTTTGGTTAGAAAGCCATTCCAGCCTCCATATTCCTTTGTACTGCAGGTGCATTTTAGCATTCAATTCAAATACACTGTTGCTGTCTGGGTTTGTTCTTTTTTTCCCTTTCCCATTTGCTCCTGTCTGTGCCTATCTTAAATCTCTTTTTCTCATGCTATATGAGAAGAGAGCAGCCCTGTTCCTGTACTGAGATGAAGTTCTCCTCTGTCTCCTCTCCTTTTATAAATACAATATTCTGGCTTGCCGGAGCTTTAGTTTCTCAAATATTGATGACCAGAACTGTAAAAGAATTCCAGTATTTCATTGTCTGAATTGCAAATACCTCATGGCTGCATTAAATTGGTGCCATATAGTCGCTTGTGTTCAAGTAGTACATAACGAAGTACAACACAGGTTTTGCTTATCTTCCACCAGGAACATTTCCCCTTAATCACTGAAAATTTTGCATTGTATTTCGTATTTTCACTTGCTTTTGCCACATGCTGGATGTCGAGCTCACCCAGTTCCTCCAATGGCCCATTTGCATAGTACATACCTTTGACAGTAAGGTAGTGCCTCACTTTGTCACCAGCAGACCTTACTGCTACCTTTCTGATGTTTTTGCCAAGCTCCCCACTCAGATTATTAAACAAGATTTTTTTTTAAAATAAGATGAGTCATCCCACTACTAATGTCCTGCTATCCGCTTATGATTTCTATTTTTCTATCCCTTATCTCTCTCTCCCCATCAGTCAGTATTTTACCTACCTCATAATTTCTGTATATGTCTTGAGAGCTGGACAAAAGTCCTGGAAGGTATAAATAAACTTGTGTACCAGTAACTCTGCCTGCCTGAGAATAGATTGCTTCACCTCTGTGTTTCAGACTGGTCCACCTCCTGCTGCAGGGCTGTCATGCTCCAGGGATTGATTGAGTCTCTGTGCTCGGCTTCCATAGATTTTTTCTTGTTCAAAGAGCTACTGACAGTATCATTTAGCAGCCAGAAAAATCCAGCAAAAGTTCATCACCACAGGACACTTGTCATTTTGGACATAATTTTTCTGTGGCTTGATTTGGCCTTTTGTCTGTTTTGTCTGTGCCAAGTGATGCAGAGATGAGTGGCTTCATCTGAAGGCTCTAAAGATACTTTCTGATTTTGAAAGGCGTGGTCCTGAAATGCAGAGGGTCTCTTGAGAATTCAGCGGCTTTGCGAGCTGGGAGCTGGTAGGGTTCCCCTTCCCATGAGACTTTTAAAGTCTGCCAGTGAATAGTTCTAATTTCCACTGAGATGTAAAGAGTTAGCTTGTTGACAATTTTCCTACTGAGTCCCTGAATAGGAAGCCTAGAGTATGTGTGGGCTCTGGAGTATGGGAAAACTTATTAGTGGCCTCTGAACAAATGGATAGAAATATTCTTATTTTCCATACTCTACCTTTTGGTAAATCAAAACTGAAACATTTAATGCTAATTTCTCTGTACAGGTGACTTTGGTGTAAAATCAAAGAGTAAGCTGGGGGTACAGGGAGTTTTCCTGGTGTTAGTCCTGAAAGAAAATAGTTTGCTTCCATGAGGCTTTAATAGGCTTTGGCTTGCCTTTTAATATCCTAACTTTGACATATGAAGTCAGCCTGAGAGCTGCCACTCTCCTGATGCTCGTCAAAGTCAATTGAAGCAGCTCCTTTCATGCAGGCAGGCTCCCTCCAAAGACAGCAGGTCACTTACATGAGAGCCAGTTCTATCTTTGATGACTTTTTTGCAAGTCACATAGCTCATTTTTTCTTATTAGAATGATATTTTGGTTATTGCAGGTCATTAATTTTGCAATGCAGTGGGGATTTTGGTGAATATCTCACTAGTATTCATAGAAGCAAAGGAGGGAGAAAGCCATCAGAAAGATGGATTGTGTTGGAGACTTGGAGGCAAGTCATTCATCTAAAACAGGTGACTTAGATTTGGAGTTTTAACATCATCATAGAGGGATGGAGGCGTAAATAGCTGGTAGAGTCACAAGGCTCTCAATAAAAAGCAAGGTTCTACTTGCACTCTTTGATGTGAGGTTTGAGACCAGATTCTTTTTCCCCTCTTTTTTTTTTTCCTTTTTTTTCCTCCTCCTTTCCATCCCCTTTTTTTTTTTTTAGCTTGTAATGCTGTTACATCTGGAATCAAGACATTTTTTGTATAATGCTGTGATGTGTCCGTGGAGTATAACCCCAAGGAAAGCAGATTAAGGGTCCACTGCAGAAAGACTGCTGCATGAGTAGGGTAGAGAAGGGGTGAGCTCCCCTGTCATGTGTGATCCTCACTGCAGCTGACACAGGAGCTGTTTGACAGTTCACATAACCAAGTGAGCCTTTACTTGAGGGCAGAACAGCAGCTCAGTGAAAAACACTGGTGGGAACTAGTTCAGAAGCACTGATTTATGAGAAAGGTTAAAAGGGGGGCCTGAGTGCAGGTGAGAAGGATGCATGACAGTAAACAAAGAACATATGGATTATAGGAACACCTAATGTATGAACAGAGCAGGAGTGGAGGGCAAAATAATGTTTGGTTGCAAAGAAAAGTATAGCCAAGTTGATCATTGCTTCTGTTGATTTTGTTGAGCTGTGGCCCAGTACAGCACGTATTTACAAGTCTACTCTCTGTCTTGAAATAAAAAAGTAAAAATTTCTCCAAGAAACAAACTAACAAAAATCCCTATCAGATTAAGAAAATCTGAAGAATATGGCATATGTACCTTCTGCTGGCAGAGGATGAGATGTTTTACTTTATAGGCCAGATCTGGTCATTCTTAGTTTGAGAGTGAACCCTTTTGAAACCTGTGCAATATGTGTTGTTTGGGTAGTGATTTTTATTGTTGCCCTTCAGCTGAAATAGTAAACACTCACCAACAGCCTTTCAAAACCCTTGTGCTTCTTCTAGTGTTTGCTTTGACTTTTGTTGCTGCAGAAGGTTTGGCCTGGGCTCAATCATGGCTTTTAAAATTTTGTTTTATCTAACTGCTTCAATTGTTCTTAATTATTTTGTTCCCACTTATTCCTTCCTAGAATCTTGCTACAAAAATTATTTTGGCCTTGTTCTTTGAGATTAGGCTCCAATTTTTTTATTGCTTATATTTTAATATGGTCCCAATCCATTGTTGAGCCTGAGGACAGCTTCTGTAATACAAATATTAATTTAACTAATTTTTTTCCTTTGCTCCACCTTCTTTTGTGTGCTTCATGCTGCATAGATTCTGGGGAGAAATGGCCATTATCAGGTTGTTAGGAAAGTAGTATAGCAATATTCTGCCTAAATAAAATCACTAATGTAAAATACCCTTTGCTGCTTTTGTCAGAAGCCTTCTCAGTAATTACTCTAGAGAAAAAACCAGGAGTGACCTGTGAGCAGTTAACAGATCGAGTATTTGCATGTAAATAGTGTTTGCTTGATTTATTATTTTTGTCATGCACTTTTCAAATAATAGCTGGCAAATGTGGTTTTTGTTTCGTTTGTAAATTCAGGTGGCTTTTTTTTTAACCCCTCCTCCCCCCCAGCTTGGTTTTATTTTCTCCTGTCCTGCATCTCTTTAGGAAGTTGCTATTCAGCAGAGTAAGGCAGAGGTCAGGGCAGGCCAGGCCAGTGTGGGCAGCTGAGGACACCCGAGCTCATTGCGTATGCACGTAGAGAACTCATGCACCCTTCACAACAGGGCCACGCTGCTGCCTTTAAACACAGTCAGGGAAAAAAAAAAAAAAAAAAGGGAAAGCAGCAGTGAAAGCCTTTACCCCAGAAAACAGACCCAGTCTGTGCTCTTGGTGGGCATTATTTTTGTGATGCTTCTTTATAGCTACAGCTTCTCCTGCTTTTATTGGACTTGTTGCCCACTGATCCGGTAGCTTGGAAACAGTGGCTGCTTTGGCAAACTTAGGTAGGTGTTCAAACTCCAACTTAAGGATAATTGGGAAATAAACAGTGCCCTTCTTTATTGTCCCGTGCCAACAAGGGTATCAGAGGCAGCATTTGTAAGGCTTGTGAATTATTTCAGCATTGCAAAGAAGAGTTCACTTGAAGCTGCCCAGAACTGGGAGGACATGGTGGGACTTTGGTTCTGAAATGCAAAGACACCACAGCTGCTGATGCCCAATGATTTTTCTTTAAGGAAATGTCTTAATGTTTAGGACATCTATCAGAAAAAAATTTAAGTATTTGAAAAGAGAGTGGAGTGGAAGATGGATGAGCTGACATAATGTCCTAGCCACTACATTCTGAAACTTGCAAGGAAACTTCAAAAGATGACCCATGAAAAATGAGTTAGAGCTCCAGTCCTTTTCATGGCTTTTTAGGTATGCATTGCACAATGGGAGCAGAGCCTGTAGCTGCATGAGTGCAGTCCTCCCTGTGGAGGGTTCTAAAAATTAGGAGAATCCTGAAGTTCTTCAAGAAATTTGCTATCATGCTTGTTGGGGTCAAGCTCCATACTGCTCCCACTTTACATACACATTTTTAACTGGGAGGAAGTTTGGAGTATGGAGTTCTTAGTTCTTTTGCCCCAGGAAGATGAAGGGAAGCCTGGAAGAAAAGGAGGAACCTGTGCTGGACTTTAGGCAGGTAGTTCGGCATTTTTATAGCTCCTGTAAATGTAATCAATGGTGTTCTGCTCTCCAGAACATCCCCCAGAATATCTTAGTTCACAAGTAAATCATCTCATTCTCCTCAGTGAAATGATAATTCTGATTTGGTTTGTTTCAGAGCTGGAAAAGGAAATCACCAGGAGACCAAAGAAAGTCTGCATTGTTAAAGTGGTGGGAACAAGGAACCTGTGGAAAAACATCGTAGTGTTGTGTGTGAACTCGTAAGTCCAATCTCTTTGTTTAAATATCTCTGTGGTCAGTGAACTGGAGCAGCAATGGGAAGTGATGAGGGAGCTCCACTATTTCCTACTGTGGGACCCTTCACTAACATCTCTGATAAATGATTCTGGAAAAACACCAACTGTTGTAGGGAACTGTATTTTTTATGGCAAACGTGGAGGAGGTCAGTGGCTGTTTCAGGCAGCAGAACTGTATCTTCTAGGGTGCCATGCCTCAATTGTGTTGCTGTCACCAGTGGTCTGGTGTGGCCACGTGCTGATAGATGCTCATGCGTGCAGGCATCTGCTTGGCATCCCAGGTGGGAATTTGGAAACCATTCATGCCCCGGGAGTACAGGTTCAAGTTGTTTACATCTGATAGGGCTGTGGTGCAGAGGAAGATGGTGCTTGCCAGTAAATACAAGTTGCTCCCTCGTATAACAGCTGTGCTTGGTGGGTCTTCAAAGGCAGATTACAAAGTGCCTCAGCACTCCCAAATTATGTGCAGGGGGTCACAGGGAGAATGTGCAGTCTCCAACAGGACAATGTGATGCTCACCTCCTAAGGCTTCAGTTTGGACATGCTCATGTGGGCAAAAACAAGCATCAGCCTGAGAGTTTTGCCAGTTACAGGTTCTAGGATCTTCTGTGCAGAACTGACACCTTGTAAAGAGGAAATACATTGGCTTGCAAATTCTGGAAGGGCACCAGCAGTGCATTTTCTAATTTTTCCATCTTGTAAAATGCCCATTTGAATTTTTCATGGTTTTCTTTTAAATGGGAGGTGGGGCTGGAGAAGGCTGGGAATCTCCTTTCTCTGCTAGGTTTCAAAGTATGTAGCTCTCTCGTGGCTTTATCTTCCTCAGTTTGGGGCACTACTCTGCTGCTGTCACTGCTGTTAGCAGGCTTATGGATCAGTCAGCACCCAGAGGGGACAGCCCCCATGCTGGGCAAGTAGTCATTCAGAGGCACACAGACTTCAGGGGTCAGTCTCCTGCAGAATCCACTCTGGTTTTATGAGTTTTGTGTCTCCCTTCCACCCACCAGTGAGGGACTGCCTCTGTTCTGAAAGAGTGCTTTCCTCTTAGGCTCACCAAGTACATTTGGTAGACAGTGTTAAATTTATTTGTGAAAACTGTTTGCATGGGCAATTCTCCCCTCCTCACTCACCCACATTAATTTGCATATTTGGAAATTCCTTAAATCAAATCTAGGCAGTCCAAAAAATAATTTCTGGCATTAGCACATGAAGGCTGTTTGCATCCAAGCAGAGCACGAAGCAGATGTACATCTGAGGAAATAGATTTCATGTTTGTTTTTAAGGAGTGGAAACAAATATTTAATTTTACTTCTGTTATTCCCGTTAGACAGGGCTGTGCTAAAATTTTAGTTCACAGAGAAGGAACCTTTTGCAGGGAACAAAAGAAATTAAGGAAGACAAGGGTTTAGTTTCAAAAGTAACTATTCTGAGCTGCTCACCAAGTGAAGAGAATAGAGTAATTCTTAGGGAACAGGCTGGAAAGCAAAGTCCAAATGATTAAATAATTTACTTTATAGGTCATGGTCTCAATAGCAACTTCTGCAACTGTGTTTATATGCATAGAATAGAAAGACAGAAGAAAAGCTGATTAACTCTGCCCTTTTTATTACTACTGTTTTGCTGATTCATATTTCTCTTACGGGAGGAGTCAGCTATAATCTATAGTTATTCAAAGCAAATGTCATTTTTGTGTAACAGGAAGCACTTGTATTAGGTTTTTATCAGGGGCAAGGTGTTTGGTATTGAGGGTGGGGTTTTGAACTAGAGCATTAATTCACATGTTTGCAAGAAAAGCTCCTCAGGCCTTGGGCTGTCATGCTGCACTCAGGGTCTGCATATCCCCACAGCTGTTTCTATGCTTATTTGGGTACCCAGATTATACTGACAGGATTTCAAATTCCTGAGCTTCAGAAGTATGGAAGTGTGTCAGTGTAATGTACCTGCCTTTTTTTTTTCCTTTTTTGAGACCTGGATCTGTGCCTCCCACTCTCTCAGGCACTGTTAATTTGTGCCATGAGATTTGTCTTGTATAAGTGCCAGGGACAGGAGGTTCTTCCTGGCAGAGGTACTTGAGCTGTGATGGGTGCAGTTGAGAGGATTGACCTCTCCTGTTGCACGCCTGCTGCTATTTTGTACCACATCAGGGGTGAAGCTAGGGCTTCTCATCAGACTTTTGTACCTTCAGCCCCCTTCTCTTTCTTCCTTTTTTTCTTTTCTATTTTTGGAGGCACAGGGTGAGACAGGAGAAAGATGTGTGAAATGTGATAGTAAAATGTTGATCAGTGGCATCTCAAATAATTTTTTTAAAGAGGAGGAGATGCATTGCAAGGAAGGGTGGTATAAATGTGTAGACTGAATTAGATCTTATTGTTTCATAATTGTAATAATCATTGCAGTACATACAACTTCAAACACTCCTTTCTCAGGTGATTTCAGTTTTAACAGGCTAGCTTGGGAAGTGAGGTGTAATGCTTGTATTTAGTATGACCAAATGCCACAGGCAGGTGGGTGTTCTTGGTGTTTTGACAGCCTCTGTAGCTGTCAGCAGGGACACTGGGAACAGAGAGATGTACTCCTCTGGGAATGGGATTTCTCAAATACAATGGGAAAACCTACCATGCACTAGGAGTTCTTCCAAAGTTCCCCATGCCTTGATCATAACAGGAGCAGCAGTTACATGAATAAAGTCAGCAAATATTTGGTTGAATGGAGATTTTTTTCTTTTGCTTCTTTTTATCAGTGCTTATTTTCACAGTAGCACCTAGAGATAAGCTTCTTAACTTAAGGTGTTATACTCCTGCATTAATGCCTCCCCACACTGAATAACACTGCAGAGTGTGTTCTGCCCTCTCAGCAATGGTCTCTCTTGCCCTCTCCTGTTTCCCCCAGGTTGACTGGTTATGGCATACACCACTGTTTTGCAAAAAGTATGATGGGGCACGAAGCGAAGATGGCGATTACCCACAACTTCTACGCGGACTATTACACCATGGCCGGGATTGCGCTGGCATCCTGCCTGGCCATGTGCCCCGTGGTCGGCTTTCTGGGCAGGAGAGGAGGACTCCTGCTCTTCATGATACTTACAGCTCTGGCATCACTTCTGCAGCTGGGCCTTCTCAACTGTAAGTTGGAGATGAGAGCTTTTCAGGACCACACAAGCTTGACATGCAAATAAGGGACCAGGAAATACTGGCATTTCCTTTGCCTGACCCAGATTTTTCATGTGATACACCTGCATAGTTTTAGAATCTGAGTTTGTTTGAAGGTTTCCCCAAACACTTGTTTCTCAGGCTCATTAACAAAAGGCATTGTATTCTGGATGATTCCCATGGTGAAGCTTATTGAGCTTTGGTGCTGTATCCAGGGTAGTCACCAAGAAAACAAGCAAAGAAACAAGAAACGCTTTCAATTTTATTTTAGTGAAACATCCACCAGGGAAAGAGCTGTATCAAGATTGGGAAAACTTTCCCACTCAAGTTTGCTTGGCCTCTAAACCCTGCAGAAATCAAAGCAGTAGGTGTATGTCCTCTGCCTGCTCTTAGCATCTTGCTATGAACAAGTAATAAAAAGAAAATCATGCAGCTGAAAGACCCTGCATTTAACACACTGTGTACATATAGTCCATATGAATGTATATACATGATTTTGGAAAGTGACACAGCATATCAAATGGTTGTTCATGTAAAAAGTGAGTGTCACACCTCTTCCTTTGCAGGCAGTAACTTTTGTGTGGCCCTTTTGAGCTGCTTCAGCTATTAAAACTGCTATAGAAATATTCCCTTTCCTTTTTCAACTTTATTTCATTCTCTTCATTTTTTGTTGGTTGAGGAGATTAAACTTGATGAATCAGAGAGGTGGTGAAGCAGAGGGAATGTGAGATATGCTTTGCCACTCTCGCAGTGTCCAGTCATTAGACCCCTGTCCCATAAAACCCCACCCCAAGGAAGGGGGAAGAGGGTTGAGACATACTTTGGACAAACTGGATGTGAGATGAACGCCAGAACACCAGCTATTGCTGGTTTTAATTTCTAAGTTTAGAAATAATTGAGGGCCTTAATAAGAAAGAGTTTTTTGCATTGAGGATGGAAAGCTTTCACATTCTTGCATACTGAGGGCAGCTCCAAGCCAACAGGAATTGTTCATATTTACAGACTGTTTCCTGGAGGCATTTACTAGTTCGCCTTCAGCAAACAAGTTATTTGTGGGAGTGTAGGAGGGAAACAGGGAACCTCTTTGATGACATGGAGGAAACTCTAGCATCATGTGTGTTTGCTCCCAGCTTGGCACTTATGTTTACATTCCCCTTGAGCACATATTTACCATGTCCAGCAATCCCAGCTGAGAGTGGGAGAAGCCCCATGGCTGCACCTCACCATGTCTGTTGATGGACTGAGACCATTCACATGCAGATTCACTGTGCATGTGTGCAACATCCCAAAACTCCATGTTCTTCCGAGGGTGTCCATCAGGGTCTCTCTACACTGAATTTTGCCATTTTAATTTTTGTTTTAAGGATGGGAGATGTTTGTTGAGGCTGTGAAGGCAATAAACATTCTCTTGCTTAGTTGAGAGACGGTGTGTCAGAGCCCTTAGTCTGCTCCAGAGCCACAAAAATCTGATTGCACTTTTTCAAAATAAATTTATGAGAGAGGTGGGAGGCAACACCCTGTAGGACTCATTACAACCTTTTCCATAACGGGTTCAGGTGGTTTTTTGAGCCAAGTTGCCAGAACTAAGATCAGGCATGGCTTTAGGTGCTTTGTGCTGCACTGGCACTCTCAATGCAGTGCCCTTGTCAGCATTTCTGACTCCACTCTTTTCTTTGTGAGAAGAGGAGGGAAAGGCAGCCTCAAACTTCAAAGCAGCTCTCCCCACTCTTGACCATGCCACCTCTTCCTCAGAAGAACTAGACATTGCTTGGAGAGAAGCAGTGACCCTGTTTATTAGGAAATCTGTCACAGCATCTTGCATGTTTTAATTTAGCATTATTTTGGTGTAATCAGAAAATTAAAACAGTATTTGAGAATGGTGAGAGAGAGAGAGGGAGGGGGGTATTCTCCACCAGCTACAAACCTGCAGCAGACCTTGAAGCTCTCCTTGTTTGACCCCTCCTCTGAGCTCTGGAGTGTCACCTGGGAAGTCACAGAATCACCAGGGAGACAACCAGCAGAGCTGTGCCCAGCTTGTGCTGATGCCCTTCCCCTTGCTGCCCAGTGCTGCCATGTGCTCCTGTGTGGTTAGTGTGACACATGGACCATCAGCTCATGGTTTTGGAGAGGAATAGGTCTCCCACCAGTCTGACAGCACTGATGCCCAGAATTTGCTCTCTAACCTTCTTCTAAGCTTCTATTGGCCATTTCCTCAGGGTTGCAGCAGGAGGGCATTTTCTCTCCTCCCCCTTCATTAGCAACAAAGAGGCCTTTGTGTTAATCCCAGTGGTAATTCTGGGGCTTTTAAATATGCTTTACTGCTGGTTTGTTATCACTGTCTCATTAGCATGCTGTCCTCCAGCTGAGATGTGCCTGGAAAAAGCATGTCCTGTCTGGTGGCCAGGGAAAGAAGTAAAGGTTTTGGCATGGGAAAGAATTGGGAGTCAGAGGGTGGGGCTAGGTTGGCATGTGGGATTTACCCTTCTTTTTTCCAGATAAATAAACATATAAACACTGTATGTTCTTTTTTCCTCTCCCTTTCTCTTTTTTATCTTTCTCTGACTTCCATGGTGTTGGATCCAGTGATTGGAAAATACAGTCAACTTCCAGACTCAGGTATGATTTACAGACAAATCTGCATCATGTGGGGAGCACTCCCCCAGGAACAGGTAGATCCAAAAGGCCTCAGCCACAGCACCCAGAGCAGAGCTGCTGCCACAAAGGGGTGCAGGGGTGAAGTCAGTCACTTCTGTGCAGTGCCTTGAGACCCCACTGACAGGCAGGCCTGCTCATCTGTGCTCAGCCTCTTTGCTTAGCATCCCCTCCACATAGGCTGCATGTCAAGAGAGGGTGCAGAGGTCCCCCAAGGTCTGACATACAGGGTAAGGCTTTCTCAGAAAGTCTCCTTCTGAAATGCAACATTCACAGTTCAAGAATCTCAGATTTTCTTTTTTTTTCCCCAGAAAAGAAAAGGGGACTATAACACCTTAAGGACTCTTTAAATAAGGGGAATTAAACACCTTAAAAAATGCTTTCCCAAGATGAGGTACTATAGGAGCAATGCAGTTACAAGCTACAGGGGAACAGAATGTACCTTTGTGTATCAGATTTGATGGACCTGTCCTTGCCCAGTTTTTCCAAAGTCTCTGCTGAGCAGCCATGATTCCCTGAGGGGATCAGTGGTGTAGCCTCTCCTGCTATGCAAGAGTGGCCAGAGACCCATGGTTTGCGTGGTGCTGTGCCCACATCCTCATCAGCTGGCAGAATTTGCTCTCTCTCCCAGATTTGAAATGCATTGCAGAAAGAGTATAGCCCTGAGCAGGCTGTACCATGTTTCAGAAGATGTAACCAAAGAGCTCCCAAATACCTTTTGCTCTCCTGACAGCTGATACGTTCAGCAGGAACAAAAGCAGGTGTTAATTTTCACTGGATCCAAACCAGACAGTGTGCCTGCTTGGGACTGCACAAAGCAGCTCTTTCTTCAGGCTGGGCTTTGGACATGTGTGTAGAACGGTGAGGGAGCACTGGCTGCAAAGTTCCAGTCCTTTTCTCAGTGCTTCTGTCAGGTATGATGTGCACCCTTGTATGGTGCAATGGTGTCTGTGAGTGATGTGGCCTCCTTGCTGGCCAGGACAGGCCACAGGAGCTTGTGCAGTCCTGGTCAGACATGCCAGCCCTGCCCACAGGAGATGGTGAGCAGGGATCCAGTGAGAGCTGTGCTGTCATCATGGCCAGAGGCAGTTTCCTTGAGCTTTGTTTAGATTTACTGGGGTTTCTGCAAGTGCTTGATAGACACTGTTTGTCCCTGGAAACCTTGCTGCCACCCAGCTGTGAAAGGGTTGAGCAAACAGCCCTGGCTTAAGGAGTGCCTCGCCGTCCTTGGCATCGGCTGTTCTCGCCCACAGTTGTCAAGCTGGGAGTTACAACAGAGGCTGCAGACTGATCACATGCAGAGGCTTAGCACAGAGATAGCAGCACTTCTAGTTCTTTCCTCTCTTGTCCTGGAAGCCTCTCCAGTGCCCAAGCCCCACTTTAGCAGCTTGAGGAACACTGCCTATGTCCACTTGTCTGTCAAACATGAGAGGGAAGAGGCTGGTGCCTAAAAGATTGGCCTAAGAGTTTGTTTTTTCATGAGTTTTACCTTTTCTGTGGCATCTGAGCATAAAAAAATCAGAGATCATTGCCATTTTTTGGCATGACATTATGGGGTTTTTTCATGTGTTTGTATCTCAGCTGCTTGGGGAATGGATTTTACAAATACCAGTTTTAAATTAGTGTTACAAAATTACTCGTATTCCTGTTGAGGGAGAAGAGTAATATAAGCTTCATTGATTGTTTTCTTCCTTAGAAGTTTGACCTCATTCTTACTTTTTGTGAACGCACTTGTCTTGCCAGGTATGAGTGACAGTGTCAAAGACAAATTCTCTGTTGCATTTTCCATCGTGGGTATGTTCTCTTCGCATGCTGTTGGAAGCCTCAGCGTGTTCTTCTGTGCTGAAATCACACCCACAGTAATCAGGTGAGACTTTGGAGCCCCACTCAAAACATGGGGAAAAATTATCCTTATTTAATTGATAATGGGCTGTGTAACTTAACACATTGTATGGGAGGGGAAGCCCCACGTAATTGGTGACCTGACAGCAGCTTGGGGCTGCTTTTTGCAGTGGCTGCAGTCAGTCTGTGCAAGTAAATGCCTGCCTGTGTATAGAGAGGCTTTGTTTCCCATGGCTCCACCTTGTGTCCCGTCGTGGTGATGATCAGCAGGCCTGGCAGCACGTGAATTGCGGCTTGGTAGGGTTTTAAATACTCAGCTGAAGCAGTTTGTGTGGTTGAGCATTGTCATTGCTTCACTAACTCGGCGGGATTTGTTCAAGCAGCAATCAGGTGAATCTGCATCCTGATATTAAAGGA
This sequence comes from Camarhynchus parvulus, assembly GCF_901933205.1. Lineage (NCBI taxonomy): Eukaryota > Metazoa > Chordata > Aves > Passeriformes > Thraupidae > Camarhynchus > Camarhynchus parvulus. The sequence continues at coordinate 68,088,159 of NC_044572.1, forward strand.
GGAATTCCATGACTGTGCAGAGGTGCCAGCAATCCCTGCCTGCATAGGGCATGTTAACCAGGACAGCTGCAGGGGTGCTTCAGTGGAAGGAAGGTGTTGAGACATGTGGTGTAAATGCTTTTGGTGCATAGAGGTCCTCTGCAAGCCTGCCTCTCTGCCTTTATTGCAGACCAAGCTGTCTTTCTCTTCACAATCAGACCTATCTTAGCAGAGGCTCAAAGTTTTTCTAAAGAGGAGCACTTTCATCCTGGGAAATAGGAGAAATCAGACAAATTATCTTTGTTGGAGAGTTTCCCATAACACATCTTTGTATGGTCAGGGGTTTGTATCATTTTGTACATGCACTGTTACCTCTCACAGCACAAAGGCTGTGCTTCTGTGTTCTGGATTATGCTTTCAGCAATGCCACAGCAATTCAGGAGTTTGCTCTGATTTCACTGAATTTCCCAGGAATGTAGGTCATATGGGTGGGAGAGAGAGAGAGTGGAGGAAAGAGGATACTTCTTTTTTGTCCCCTCCAAATTATATGCCTTTTCAACTACTTTGCAGAAGTATTATTGCAAAACTGTCATCTGAGTAGCCAGAGTCCCCTTGCTCTGTCATCTTTTTTTTCAGGCTATCTAAATTTGTGAATGTATTTTATGGATAACATGAATTCCACAGGAAAAGGCAGTGTGAGGAGTGAGAATATACAGCAGCCTGAAACACTAACAGCTATTTATTTATGTGTGTGTCAATCAGTTTGGTGTTTTTATGCCTTTTTAATTTTCTCCTTGACTCTGTTTGAAAGACACACAGATAAGGAATTGACCATGTCAGCCAGAAGAGAATCTGCCAAGTAGGGTCAGATGTGCAGTCTGAACTTAGCAAGCTTTTTTCCCTTAAATCACTTATGTTCCTGCAGGGAGGGAGACAAAATCCTGGCTGGGAGCCAAAATTCTGCTTCCCCTGACTCTGCTGGGTGACACCAGGCGAGTGACAACAGCTAGATATGCCTCAGGGTCCCTGTTCATTTGTATAAATTATGACACTCTGCACTGCTCTGTGATCCTACCACCACAATAAGATCCCCTCAGGATTGTAATTAGGAGGTGTAACTCAGGACAGTGCATAAACCTGTCTCATGCAGAGGTGTGCTTAAGGTGCCTTCTGTCTTGCCTTTTGCTGGGATCTGGCTACTCCCTCATAACCTGCTTTCCAAAATGCCACCCTGGATGCCCTTTGGGAGTTGGAACTAAATGATTTTTAAGGTCCCTTCCAACCCAAACCATTGTATGATACTAACATGCTTTTGGTTGGATCTCAAGGAACCTTAAGGAAAAGGAAGGCAAAGAGAGCACTGAGGCTGTCTCTGGGGTTTTCCTGATCAAATCCATTGTCTGCAAATCCCTGAGAGTGGAAAATAGCACTGCCATTACCTGGGGTAGCAGTGGCATGAGAGCAAACCCACAGCAGCCCACCCATTTCTGCTGCTCTGGTGTTCAGATGAACAGTTCCAGGAGGAGAACAAGCCAGACCTTCATCACCAAAAGGTGACACGTGCTCAGCAACATGAACATTCCACACTGTAGTGTCACAGGGGGGTCCTCGGGATCTGTGCACTGCCCCCCAGTCTCCTGGCAGTAGGCAGGGGGGCTTCATCAGGAGCTACCCCTCTTTGTACCTGGGACTTCAGTGCAGACCTCCATGCAAATGCTGAATGAAAACACCAAGTGTCACTGATAATCCACATGGAATAATCTTCCCACCACTACAGCCTGCATGTCTACTAAATGGGAATAGGCTGAACAAAATACAGCATGTCCTCTCCTCATCCTCCACATTCTCAGTTACTATCAAGTGGAAGAAGGTTTTGGCTTTTTCTCTCAATGTCCTACTTTTGTGCCCACATAGCCAAAGAATGGGCAGTGATGGCTGAATTAGGGTTTTTTCCCATCAATAGCTGCCTCAAGCTAAATTTCCAGTTGTTGAGGAATCTTTCCTTTCTGACCACCCAGGAGCCACTTGGCTCAGTCACGTTCACACAGAGGCTCTGCACCAGGTCACAGCCTCTCCTTTTGGGGTCCCACCCCCCAGAGCTCAATCTGCAGCTGACACCACACCTTGCCCACCCAGCTACCTTCCCTGAATGTACTCCTCAACACACTGGGATGCAGGGCTGTTTACTGGGACCTGGCTTCTCAAAGGTGATGCTTGCTCCATGAGGCCAAGGGTGTGCTGGGTATTACTTGAATCTCTGGCCTAGGACTGAGTGCACAAAATATCCCTTATGTACAGGCTGAGGAGGTTTTCAGGGACTGACTTTAAGAAGTGGCTGAGCTGGAAAACCTGGTCTGATTTCAGTGCTGGCGCTGCTTTGTGCAGGAGGCTGGACTAGATGCTCTCCCAAAGACTCCTTTAGCCTGGGCATCTCTCTGGCTCACTTTTACTCTGAGCCATGTTGTGTGTTGACCCATTTGCTCAATGCAGACATGGCTGTCTGAAGACAGGAGTAACAATTCTCTGCTCTCCTGAGGAGTGCTGAGAAGGACAAGACCCTTCCCTTAGAGTGTCAGTGAGGATGTCTTGCTGCTCTCTGGCAAAACACTGAGGTAGCAAGCAACGAAATTCTACCCTATCAGCAAGCAGGACCTTTCTGAGGACAGAATTTTGAATTTTGTGATTTGCCCACATTAGTACCATAAACCTCATGCAAACCATCCCTCCCCATTGTCAGTGGGGGAGCAGGATTTGGGAAGGTGGTCCTGATTGGTCATCCATGGGGCCATGCCATAGGAAAGCCACCCCCAGAGCAGGCACTGGCAGGCAGAGGTGCAAGGGAGAGGGCTGGGATCACTGTGGGTGCCAGCAGCCCTCACACTCCCTCTCCAGGCTCCACTCTGCATCTGGACAGTGTTTGAAGTACAGATGCTGGACCCTGCCATGGAATTCCTTGTGCTGAGGAGGAGCAATGCCCCAAAGCACTCAGAATGCTTTTCTTTTCCACCTGCTTCCCCTTGTCACCCGCAAAAACATTGTGAATCATGAGCTTGCTGCCTCTTTTATCCTATAGCTGTTTTCCTGATGTGCACGGAAACAACAAAAAGTTCCTGAGAGTATTTTCAATTTTCTCTTTTTTTTTTCCCTTCACATTTCACGTCTGCAGTGTAGTTAAACCTTAAAGAAACCCCTTTTAAGACACACACTGAAATGCACTTTCAAGCCTTCCTCTGCCAGGTTTTGATGGCACTGGAAAAAGTAATGCCTACTCTAATTACTGACATCATATGGAAAAACTTTTTTCCCCCCCGTAAATCTGAAGCCACTTGACCCATGAATGACAGAGCCGTCTTTGTTGTTGCCTTTTCCCGTTTTCTTTCAGCTTGCTTGATGTCCTTCCACAGCAGCATTTAAAACTCACCTCAGGTCCTTCTCAGGGGGGTTGAGATACAATTTAGCCATTGCAATCACTGATGTAAATGAGCCAGGCTTTTGTTGCTCCAGAGCCAGCTTGGAGAGAGATCTGCCATGCATTTGGGACGGGTTGTGTCAATTACTCGTGTGAGTGTATTAATGAAGTTGCAGGGAGGCCAGTTGCACAATAGTTGCATTCAGCTGGGTTTCTAAATTGCCATCGGAAAGCTGGCAAGTTTTTAATAAGGGCTTTTGCAGCATTTGGGGAAGTCACTGTGGTCTGTGAAAGATGCTCTGCTGAGTCTGAAGAACTGGAACATACATATATGAATTTTTGATCCAGTCAGTGTCCCAAGAGCATCTTTTGAAACCCATGTTTGCTGTCCTTCAGCTGTCAAGCGAGCAGCAGTGGATTTTGGAAAGGATTGAGTGAAGATTAGCTTTAACACTGTGGTTGGCTGGGTGAATTTGGCATTTGTAGGTTTATTTGTACAGTGATTTCCAGGATGCTTAATAGTCAGGGAAACTGGTTTCATGTCAAATATTTGACATAAAGCAGTCCATTTGCCTTCTGCAAGCCGTCTTCTGTAAGGGCCAGTTGTTGATAGGTACAGTTCTGCATTGGGCCAGGAACTGAACCACTCTGATCTGCAGAGGGTTTGGGAATAAATGGCATCTCCCAGAGGAAGTGTAGGAAGTGTGCTGCCCTCACAGGGTTGGTAGGGAAGGAGGATGCCAGTGATTAAACTCACAGGGAGGTCTCCCTCTGCAGGCAGCAGTCTTTGGAAAATGAAGGAGGAGCTGCCACTCTCACAGATTTTGTTAAAATAAGTCATTTAAGGACGATCCTCTGCTGGCAGGAGACCTCAGTCGTGTCACAGCGGGAGGGTATGGCCTGCCCCAAAGAAACACCTGCAGTGCCACTTCTGTGTGGGGATACCCAGCAGAGACAGCCCCAGGATTGTGAGGTGTGCCAGGCCTCCCGCACCAGGCTCTGGAGAGATGCTGATTAACAAGACAAGGAATTGCAAGAGAGTTTGCTTGCATAGCCAAGCATCAGGAGAGAGCACTGAACTGGACTGGCCTTTCACAAGCAGCTTCTGTGCCTCTAGCTGGAGGAAGATGAGTCTATTTTCACACTTTTTTTTCCCCTGAAAATTGTGCATTTTGTTACATCTCCAGTGTGTTGAGAAGTTCCAGCCATAACATGATTTTATGTAGAAAATATTCCAGCAGTCAGTGTTTGGTATAATGCATTGTAAAGTCTAATCTCCTGCCTCCACTGCTGAGTGGTGCCAGATACTTTAGAGGCAGCCAAAATTCACTTCTGGGCTTACTGCTCCTTGGTGTGTCTGGTCTAAGTGAAGAAGGGTGACATGCTAAGCAAAATCTCGTGTTCCCTCACTGAATGTGGGAATACTTGGAACTGGGAGTACTTCAGAGTGCTGTCTACACACCCACATGGTAAAGCCTCTCTTCTTCTTATGTGGGGCAGTTAAATGGGTGTGAAATGATACCTGAGTGTGATTATTTCCCCCTGTGCTTGTGCTTGCAGGGGCGGCGGGCTGGGGCTGGTGCTGGCCAGCGCGGGCTTCGGCCGCCTGACCGCCCCCATCATGGAGCTGCACAACCAGAAAGGTTACTTCCTCCACCACGTCATCTTCGCCTGCTGCACACTCATCTGCATCATCTGCATCCTGCTGCTGCCCGAGAGCAAGAACCAGCACCTGCCTGAGAACATCCCAGACGGGGAACACTACACCCGGCAGCCGCTGCTGCCGCACAAGAAGGGCGAGCAGCCCCTGCTCCTGACAAACTCTGAACTCAAGGATTACTCTGGCCTCCACGACTCAGCAGCTGTGAGTGACGGCATCTCGGAGAACACCACTGCCAACGGCATGAAGTAGATGTAACTGGGTGGATTTTTTTCCCTTCTCCTTTTTTTTTTTAATTATTTTATTTCCCCTTCTTATATTTCTTCTCTTCCTTTTGTATTTTATTTGATGCTGTTGTGCAGGAGGAGTTGCACTTTGGGCAAAGGTGTTTTGCACAGATTTTACAAACCAGTGATGGAGCAGACACAGACTTAAAGGAATTCAACTCTGCTACTAAAGCAAATTTTGGCATCTTCAACAGTTGTGCAGATTACTTTCGAAAAGATTTGGGGGAAAAGACTCATTTGAGAAAAGACCTGGCTGGCAGTAGCCCTTCAGAACTCTTTTTTTCCTGCCATTAAATATGTATATTTATTTTGATTTATTCTCAAGAAGCACTTTATTTCCTTTTCCCTTCATAGATCACAAAAATGAAGCCATCTTTTAAGAGGTGCAGCCATTCCAAGAAAGAAACCATGGGGGGAGGGGGAGTGTTGTTTTCTGTTTTGTTTTTGTGTTTCTTTAAAGGAAAGAGGGATTCACTGCAAAGTTGAATTGACTTAAACTTAGACTTGTGCAACATTCTTCTGCCTGTCTAGAAAGTCCAAGTGCCCAGACTGCCTGCTGTGTTTGTATACACTAAAAAAAAAAAAGAAGAAAAAGCAAAGCAAAACCTGTTGTGACTCAAACTCTGACTGCATTTTAGGCAGCTTATATTTGTCTTTATAGCCCATGTGCACTTAAAAGTTACTTTCTAAATTAGTCCTTTTTGTTTTCACTGAATGCATTGGAGAAAATCCTACCCCAACAAGCTGATTTTTCAATGAGAATCAGTTTTCTGCGTTTTAAGAATATATTGATCTATTTTAGGTGGTTGCCACTGGTCCTTAATTGTAATGTAGATGATGCAAATGATTTGACTAATGATGCAAAAGTGAGTTTTGTCTAGAATGGTTATAATTATCAGGAGGCCCAGGATTTCTGACTGCTCCAGGAAAAAAGCATGGATCAGCAGTGATAAATAGCAAGGAGCATGGGAAATTATCTATACCTTTATTCCAAAAGGCAGCATAGCTGGAATATCTGCTCCTGGGAAATGAGTGTCCTGGTATTTATTGTTTTAAGTGTTTTTAGAACCAGGGCTTGGGTTATTAATTTAAGTGGGAAAACTGCTTAAATTACTGTTGGAAAGGAATTAATTGATAGCCTGTGAATAATGGCTTACTGAGCTGTCTTGGGCTTTTAGAGATGTGTTCTGGTTCTGACCCAAGAATATACAATGAATTCACCCTTATTTCTTCACTTTCCTGACTCCTCTTGTAAGATTTTAGTTCAGGAAAAAAAGTTTACTTAAATTTGATTAATTCTACACAAAGTGAACATCCAGTTTACCTCCTGCTGTGCAGATGGCACTTTGATAGTGGTCACTTGACTTCTCTCCTCCAGCCCCCAAATTGTTTCCTTTGGCCATTGGCTTTTGGTTCTCACTCAAGAGAATACCGTGAGGATCTAGTTCAATGCAAGGACTCTGTAAACAACTTTCTTGCATTGTAGTTAACTCTCCCCTCTCTCCCTCCCTGTTCTCCTTTCTCACTCAGGCCATCCATTTGTGATTGCTCGGTAGTGCAGACGTTCAAGCAGAGCAGCAGGATGTCAATGTTGTACTGACTGTCCGTATGATTGCCACTTTGTTTGATGTACATCTTGCGTTCATAGGCAGGAGAAGTGCTCGTTTGCATTCTCCTCCTCTACCTTCCCTCCCCCTTCCTCCCTTGCTGTATATATTGTCGATTAACTACTGTACCTAACAATTTCCATCCTCCATTAGGCTGCCAATGTCCTCTTACAGCTCCCAATAAATCAGAGATCCATGCTCCCCAGCAGGCCATGCGGTAAGGTAGCACAGCCTCAGACGCTGACGGATGCAAGGGGACAGGCAGACCTGCAGAAGCAACAGAGGCGGTTTCGTTCAGAGTAACAATGTTGTCCTAAAGCTGCTAATTTTTACAGAGGATGACGCAGACATTTGGGTTCTTCTTGAGCCTGGTAAGAAACACTGGACCAGTTGATGGTAGTTTCACCCAGAGTTACACTACTGGTTTTTTTTACCCTTGCTAAACTTGCTGTGACAGCAAGAGCCTGATCTTCCTTACACTCGAGTTTTATTGTCAGGCTTGAGTGTGGCTGCTTCTTTTTGTTCTGTGCTGAGACCTTTGCAGTCTGTGTTCCCCTGAGGAAAGAACCCAGCCCTTCCCCACTCGTGCAGTATTCACACCAAATTTGTGCAATACCTTTTGCCTTCAATGCGAGGTGCTTGTTTCAAGCCACACACACTCGGGGACGAAAGAAATGGGCTCACAACTAAAAGCTGAAGAAGCAAAACAAGGCTTCAGGGAAGAGAGAAAGGGCCTGGGAGAGGAGAAGGTGCAAGCACAGAGGCAGAAAGCAGTGCCCTGCCATCCATCGTGCTGTGGAGCCAGTGGCTCCTTCCCTCATGGTCTCCTTGGTGGCCCCTGTGCTCCAGGTGCGGTACGGCTCTTACAGAGCATCCAGGCCTGTGAACCCAGCTGCTTCCAGCACTGCCAGTGCTCCTGGTGAGCTCACTGCTGCTGTCCACAGCGCTTCAGCGTTTCCTGTTCTGGTGGTTGCTCTCCGATGACAGACAGGCACAGGGAAAAGAATACTTCTTTAAACATATCAACATTTAGATAGTAAATACATTAGGTGACAGGAACATGCAGCAAATTTTTTTTGTTGGTTCTTTTTGGTTAAGAAAAAATCTTAGGAAGTTGATTTGATTTGCTGCTTTTTTGCTTGAAACCAGGTAGTCAGTACTGATCTGCAATGAAGGGAGCCCCAGCTTCTCTAGTCAGTCTGGCCCTCTGCCTCTGTCACGACAATAAAGCAAAAACTAACTTCTTGCCTTGGCAGTTCTAGTTTTGCTCCTTTTCCTGAAAACACAAACACTTCCGTGATGATTATGTTCTTCCACACATGCTCACGGAGTTGGAAAGCTTTCACTAAACCTATCTTGTGTGGAGGAGCCAAGTACCAGGTGATGCAGCAGGGCAGAAAGGAAGCGTGGGGATGCTTGCCCTGCCTTGTCTAGTCCTGCAGCAGGACAGGGCTCTCTGCTGGGGTCCCAGCCTGCTGCACCATTGGCTCCTTGGCCATGTCTCCTCTGCAGCCATCACCAGGAAAGGCTTTTCTCAGGTGGCTCTTTCTGGCCACCACAACGGGGGAAGCAGTCCAAAGCAGTCTTGTCCATTTTTGGCCTTTTTCTGTGAACCTTCAGTAACCTCTAAGCCCATCAGTAGATTTTTCTTTGGGTTTACCATTTAAGGGCTTTCTCCATCTTTGTAAGTTCAAACAAAAATGTGAAGTGACATTATGCTTGATCTTGGGGGTTTTGTCCCCCTTGTAAGATTTCAGTACTGCTTTTGTTGCCAGACACACTGCAAACAGGTAACACCTGTTTGCAAGTGCTTTGTGGCCACTCTGAAAGGGGGTTGTGTGATTTACTTTTGGGATTTCACTGAGCAGGCTTTTTTTTGTTGTCGTCCTTTTTAGTGGAAGTATTTTACTTAACTGTTGCCACTTGCTGGAGACAAACACTTTATTGGTCACCAAATTGGAAGCAGAAGTGCCATTAACTGAACTCTGTGAATGTCAAGTCAGGTTGCGCCTGTAGCTGGCACATAAGACAACACTATTGAGTGGGGGGATGACCTCCCTCACTGTAACTGTTTTTTATTTTATTTTTTAAGAAAAAAATGAAATTACAAACCTCATTTTAAATGTGTTGTGTAAAATGTTTTGGGAAAGGAGTACGGTGTGTTTTGTCTAGTGGGCGAGATCTCCCTCCCCATTTCAGTTTCTGATGAAGTTTTAAAGAATCGTGTTACTGTATGTTTCGATCATGAATAGTCTGGTGGTGCTTCCTCATAGCACAAGCTTAAATCAAGTACTGAAAACAGTCTTACAAGCTAAATGTCTGCATGATGTTACATCTGTTGTACCTACTGAGAAGAACTTTGTATGTAAATGTACAGAATAAAATGATGTTGTCCCATCAGTTTGCTCTCCCTGGTCTGGCTCCCTTGCAGTGACTTCTCAAATACCCAGCAGCAGCTGATGCCTCAGCAAATAGCCCTACCCTGCTCTACAAACAGAATGAGCTGTTTGTAAATCAGGCTAATTAAAACAGCACATTGATTTGCAAGTAATTATCCTTTACAGTCAATTACAGAAGCATAGTTGACTCTGTTTCCTCGGTGGTGTAAATTAAAAAGAAAATACCCTTCAACAGTTGCTTTTTGCTATTCTGATCTTGAACTGCAGCCAACAACAGGCAGCTGTTCCCACCAGGTAAGGAGGGGCCATCTGCACCCACACCAAATCTGAGACATTGAAGCCACTGGGTGTTCAAACCCCTTTTGGACAAGAGACTCAGCAGCTGTGCCTTCTACAGCAGCAGCTTCTCAGTTACAGGTTTTAATTGCTGATTGTGGCACCACAGCAAGGTAAATCCATCACTTTTCTGTAGGTGCTTAGGACAGTTGTCTAGAAGCAGCACCAGTAGTTTAGTAGTTTTGGTTTGTATCAGAAGATGATGCTTGAGCTTGAGTCAGGGCTCAACTTGGAATGAAAGAAAAAAACCACCAAAACCCGGATAGTTAACTCCTGGCTGCCATCTCATTAAACAAAACAGCCAATGGATCTGCCCTAGTAAAAGATACCCATCCTACCTGAAAGTAAGCCCAGAGATGTAGCATCAGCATGCTTTTCACTGGTGGTCGTGGTAGTAGACCTCTCTGATTTTATGTATATGCTCAATTTACATGTGATGCTCTTCTAGCAGCCTGACAGGTTTATCTATTGCTCCAGGACTTGGCTTGTACTTTTTCCTTCTATGTAGTCCTCAGGGATGCATAAATAACCCTTTGTGAAATCCTTCTCATGTTCTGAGTGCCCAAGGGATGGGAGGAAATCCATTGTTTAGCACCAATACTATAACCAAGAGGGGCTAAAAGGACAAAAGTAACACTCATGTCACAGCTTTACCATACAAAAATGTGGGGCTTCTTTATTTGAACACCAAAAGCTGCTATATTATGTTCAGTGCTAGTACACAGTAGATTAATTGTGCAGACAGCATTTGGAACTGATTTGCCATCAGGCCCCAGTACTGTGTAGAGGCCACACACCACATGCACTTTTTCAATCATGTTCATCCATTCCAGCATCCATTTGCTATCCTACTTGGCAGGGTAGCAAAAAAAAATCTGCTTTGAAAATTCAAATTCTATTTGAAAAAAAAGAAAATCCTAGTCAAGTGTATCTATATTTAATAACAACCACAAATTCAATCAAAACAATACAAAAGAAATATACTAACTTAATGTCAGTGTGAAAATAGCAATAAGTTTTTCTGAAACAAAACCTTCATCTTCTTTTACAATGATGCACAATCAGAACTTCTCTGGAAAAGCTGTCATTTCTTCTTTGATCCTGTTTTCTATGAGTAAGGTGAAATTGCTGTCTGTGTTTTGAAGATTGTAGCTGACAAATATCTGCTTTTTGGTCTTGCTGGCTAAAACACAAAACAGAGTAGTCAGCCAGAGTTTATTCTTATATAAAAGTGATTATGGTATTTGAGCAAGCCTCTAAAATAGCCATATCATGCAGATTTCTAAGATGTTCTCTACTCTTGCTGTGCTGGGTGCAGTTATAAATGAAAAGCAGAAAAATCCCTGACCACTGGGGAGTTGGGCAAGATTTTGCACATCACAGAAGTGAACAATATAAGACTGGTGACTGTCAAATAGTTTTTGACCTGACAAAAGAAACCACCAGCCACTGGAGAGCCTTGCAGAGCTTGGAGTGGATTTTTGGACACATCTTAAATATCTTACATTTTAAGTGACACCACAGACTGTACTGGACTCTTAGCACTGAAATTCAGAGTTTGTAAAACATTAGAGGGAAAGTGCTCAAGAAAGTCATTGGGCTCAAATTAATTAAGTTCTGTTTTTTTAATGACGGCTTTTTAGCCATCATTAAAAAAGGTCCATAAGCCGTAAAATGTCCCAAAAAGCTATGCACCAGTTCTGTCTAAGGTTGCTATCAATTTTGTTTCCATTAACCTTCTTTCATATGGTGTCCATGAATGCTCCAAGAGGCTGGAGAGCCTTTGCTGAACATGATGAAGCCAAGCACAAGTTCCAGGCTACTGTAATGACAAGTACCTAGAGAGAGGTGCTACAAAATTAAGAGCTGCCTTCCATGACAGAGCTAATTAACAGTGATAAAAAAACTGTCCAGTGGGACAAGAAGACTTAATTATCAGAGTAGAAGAGATAACACCAAGAAGTGTTTTATAAATAAATTCCATCCTACTTAGATTTTATCACGGTAATATAGCAAATTTGTGGCTCTCCTTATATACTACTGAAGCTAAACTTTTTGAAAAATGTAAGCACCATACTGGGAAAATAGGCACTAAATTTAAATTGAGTTGTGTAAAACAGAAGACAAAAAATAGTATTTGGGTCACGAGATATTCTTGTCCGGGAATGAGTGGGGAGCTAATGACCCCAGACACAAATCAGACTGTTCTGCTGAATATTCAAAAAGGTCATCTGAATTTTTAGCACTTCAAAATAGAGACACTGGGACTTCTAAGATTTTAATCCTTTTCTAAACAGGAAACTAAATAGTTAAATACAGAAACCCATACATATGTATGTATAAAATGTAGTTAAACAACTCCTTTAAGGTATTTTCATTATGCAAATGATTTTTTTATTATTTTCTATCCTAACAGGTTACCAGCTTCCTGACTCAGTAAGCAGAGCTGCTTCAGAAATGCAAGGATTCATTTGCCTTTTAAGACTTGGCACTACAAAATGCTGAGACAATGCAGCGTGGTGCTCTGACTGCAAAAATTAGCACCTGGCACTGGATTTCTGTGGTACAAAGCAGCATGTTTTGTAAGCACCAGTGCTTCATCATCATGCCCTAAATGAATGCAATGCTAATTCTGAACTAATTAATGCCGTTATCCAAGCTAACAAAACTATAGAGTGCACTGCAGTGTCAAAACTCAACTTGTTAATTATGTTTGCCTATAGAGTCTCTGGGATGCTGGGAGTCCCTCTGGGCTGCCTGTGCCAAGGACCTCTGCTCCCAGGGCTCTGGCCCAGCTCTGAGGGGCAGGGGGACCTTTTCTGTCCCTGCTTCCTGAGGATTCAGCTGGACATGTGCACTCCTGCGGAAAGGGCAAAAGAGGGCACATCTCTTGCCTCTGTGGAAGACCATCTGCAGCTCTAGAGGAAAGCAGAAAACTGCAAAGGACAAGGCTTACCTAAAAAGCCCTCCAGCAGGTCTGCTTACCATGCAGCCTGGGTAATAACCCCTGTTCCACTGGCTCTTCAAAGTGGAGGAAAATCATCCTTGACAGCCATCGTCCGGGATGTGCTGAGTGCCAGAAGAAACTACAGCAGCACAGATCTGCTCCTGCAACTTCATGTACTGAGCAAAGGCCCAAACCAAAGATTGAAGAGGAGCCCAGCAGGAGCAGAAGAGGCGGGACAAATGTTAGACATGAGTTTGTAGACTATTTATGCTGGAAAAGAGGCGATGAAAGTGACCAGTGCCCAGCTGAGAAATACTCAAAGAAAAGGCTGAGATGATTTTCACCAAGAGTCTGCCAGTCCCTACAAAAGGAAGATTGAAGACATGGCACTAATCAGTTCTGCAGCCCAAAGCACTGTGATTTCAGGATATGCACGTGAGGGAGGCACTAATGGACAAGGACTTCCTCAAGAATTGGCTTCCAGTATCCTACAGGAAACTTTCTTATGATTTGGGTTTATTGACTAGTGAGACATATCTTGTGCCAAAGTGATCAGGCAGGGTGGTGGAAAACAGTCCCTGCCCCTCATAAAAGCAGATATAGATAGATATATGTAGAAAGAGGAATAAGAATGAAGTACATGTGTCTTCAGCAACAGAAAAAAAATCAGAAATAAGGAAGGAGATAGAGCCAAAATGCAGCTGTTGTGGCTAGGACCCCTACCAAACTATCCAGAAAGCGAAAGGAGAATGTGGGCACTGTGATGCACAGCAGCACTGAAACTCCTGCTCCAGGGCAGGAAACCTGGCATTGCAGCAACACGTGGCAGATCATGGAATGCAACTGGCAAGTGTAAGAAATAGAAATAGTTATGTGCAAATGGCACTGCATGCTGCTCCTGCTAGTGACTCTGGAGACAAGAAACTGCAGGGAAAAAATGGTGACAAGCATGGTGGGGGAGGAAAAGGGAGAAAAACTGTCTGCCTGAAGGTTACCACATGTCAGGATGGTTAAAAAGGCTACCTTGGAAGTACAACTACAAGTCAGACTTGGCTGAGAATAGCATCTCTGCTATTACAGATTGTGTGGGAGTAACAGGGATTTAAATTCCCAGAGAAAAACTAAACACCAATAACAGCAAAACTGGTTATTTCTAGCTGAGGTGGAGCACAGATTTCCTTACCAAGCACTTTGTGAAACACAGGTAAAGGATGCTTGTTGATGATCTTGCAGATCCACTGGTCTTAGGATAAATAAATTTTAAAACATAGAAGAATAAATAAATAAATTTGGACTAAGTCACTACGAGTTGACCTAAATTGCTGGACTGTGAAAGCCAGCCTAAAGACTATGGTGTGAGATTTCAAAAAGATGTATTTCTTTTCCCTGAAGCTCAGGTAAAGAGCAAGCACAATTATTCAAAGCCATAAGTGTATGATAGACTTATAGACCTTTTTCACCTTTGGTTCAAAGGAGAAAGACAGTCTCAAAATAATGTACCTTAACCAGGATTACACAAGCAAGAACAGTATATAAAAATAAAATGAAAGGAGCTGACTGGCAAGGAGACCTGCAACCCAGTGGATAGATGTCATGGATACAGAGGAACATGGACCAAAAGCCTAGCTGGGCCACAATTGGCTCAGAAATTTAAGATGAAATAACAAAAGACACCTAAAGCACACAAAGAAAAGAAAATAAGAAAGTGCATTGTAGTCCAAGGATAAAGAGTAACCTATAGACCAGTACTGAGCAACAGTATCAGTTCTCAGTAACAAAGCATGGGAAATTAGGAATGTAAATAATAAAAGCACCTTAAGAAAAAATAAAAAAGGGTAAGAAAAAAAGGCAGCCAAACTGAGACAACTCACTAGGAGAAAAGTCAGGTGACTCAGACAGCCTCTGTCCGAGAACACTGAAAGAGCTAATGGAAGAAATGCCAACTTCAGCTTATGAACTTCAGCTATGAAACGTAATAAATCCTTTAAGAGAGATAGCAAGCACACGAACAAAAAGAAAAAACCCAAAAGGAGTATGGCAATCACTAAGATAACTTAGAGCTGTCAGCTGGGCTGCAATGCTACACAGAAGATTAGAGCAGGATTCAGAAGAAATGAGTGACAAGGAGACCAAATGGAAAGTGGAATAAACTATTATACTTTATCCCACATAAATCCTCTCTGACTACATTTTTACTGACTTCCTAAGGATAAGGCACTAATTACACATAAAGAAGCTATGTTATAAAGTAGCCCATAAAATTATTACTTAAGGTGGAATGGCTTGAACTTTGTGTAGAGAAAATTGTGCCACCAGGGTCGACTAAAACAATCTCTTACTTTCATACAGAAGTTATTGTGAAGAAGAAAAGATGCTGACACCATTTTTCAAATATTAGTCTTGTGAGCAACCCTTTTTTATATGAGGCCATGGAGAAGAAAGTGTTGTAGACTCATGAAAGTGCCTGACAATACAAACTCAGGACATACTGTCTGAAATGAAGATCAGCACACAGATCATTAATAATTCTGTGGCCTTTCCATCTGAAACAGAGGAAGTAAGGTGAGACTGAGCAGCTCAGCATGCTGCTTTTAAAACTCGGTAACAAGCACCTCAGCAGTTCACCAGTAGGAGCTGCATCAGCCACTGGTGGGTGATGATGAATAACCAGCATGACACAGCTTTCAGAGCTGTGAAGGTGCTAGGATGTACTAGGCCGTGTATTCTTCATCTTTTTAGTATGGACATGGGAGTTTGCAAGCTGTCATTAAGATTCAGGATTTCAGCTACTGCAGCAGCTGTAGCACACTGCACATGATGGAAAAGGAAGCAACCTGAGCAGTGCCCATGTGGGTCAGTCAGATCAAGCCCAGGCATCTGTGAGACAATCCTGGGCTTCCTAGGCCAGAACTTCTTGGAATGTGGGGGCTAAAAGGTGCGAGATGTGGTGAGGGTTGGCTTCATCTTCAGGTAAAATGCACATGCCTGGCATGACGGCCACCTCGCCCACCAGCACAGCAGTGTCACAGCTTTACAGAGAGCAGGTCACTTGAAACCCCGCTCGACAAGTGCAGCATGTGCTGCCCTTGCCTCGCACCCAAAGCCAGGATAAGGATAGCAAATAATTCACTTCTGGTAGGGCACAGCGTGCCAAGTGCCGCAGACTCGTACACGGATGGGAAAATAAAAGTGACTCGGTGGATGGCATGGAAGCTGCCGCAACCCGCAGCAGTGCCGGCTCTGCGGCCGGGGCAGCGAGCACCGCATCCCTGTGCGCCCTCCCGGGCCGGGCTGGCGGCTCAGGGCCCCAGAGAGGCAGGGCCCGCTCCCGACCCGCGCGTTCCCGGCGGGAGGCGGCTCCGCGCAGCGCGCCCCCGCAGCGCGACCCCGCACCTACCCAAGCGCTGCGCCAGGCAGGAGGAAGCGGTGTCCGAGGGGTCCCCCAGGAGCGAGGCGGCCACCGGGATGCTGTCCTGCAAGCGGAGCACAGCACAGGGCACGGCTTAGTCCCGGCAGCGCGGGGCAGAGGCGGCGGGGCCAGCCCTCAGCGCCGCGGGGCTCCGAGGGCGGGCGACACTCACACGGGGGCTGCACATGGCGACGGCCAGGCTGGCCAGGGCGGGCGCGGCGCCCACCCAGAGGAAGAGCGAGTCCCGCAGCCGCATGGCGTGGAAGTGCACCCGCTGCTCGCCCAGCTGCCCGCTGAAGTCGTGCAGGGCGATGCCGCCCGCCGCTCCGCCGCCGCCGCCCGCCGCCTCCATCGCCGCTTCTCCCGGCGCGGCCAGGCCCGAGCACGCAAGGCCCGAGCGGGAGGCCGGGCCCGGCCCGCCCCGTGGCCCCGGGGAGGCGGTGCTCGCTCCGCTCCGCCGCGCCCGCCCCGCCGAGAGGCACCGCCCCCGGCACCAGACCTGCGCGGCTCCCGGGGCTGCACGCTTCCCGCTCCCCCAGGGAATACCCGCACACGGACACGCACACCCGGGCCCGCACCCAGCGCCCCACTCCGTGCGCGCCCCTCCCCGAGCCTCCCCTCCGTCCGTGCACAGACCCCGCCAGCACGAACGTGCCCGGGGTACAGCCCCCCGGGAGCGCGCCCCCTCCGTGCCCCCTACCCCTGAACTTGCACTCCCCCCGGTCGGTGCGCACCCGCTCCATTTCTCACTGTTCCCCTCCCATCCCAAAAGACACAGCTCCCTCTCGGCGCGCAGCCACCCCGCCGGTGCACACCCCCCTGTGTGGGAACACACCCGCAGCCCCGGTGAGCCCCCGCTCCGAGCACGGCTTCCCGCTGCTCCCGCCTCCCCGGGCTCTGCCGCGCTGCCCGCCCGGCAGAGATAACGCGGAGGCAGCCGCAGGGACGGGGAAGCCCCGCTAGGTGGCAGGTGAGCCCCTGCGTGCGGCACCCGCCTGGCACACCGGTGGCTCCGGGGAGTCACCCGAGAGGAGCCCCGGGGTTCCAGACGAAAGGGAAAGGGTTCAGCCTTTCCTCGGAAAGGGAAAGGAAGGTCACAGCGACCTTGGCTTCATTCATCTATAGAGGTTTTCGGCATCGGGGATCTACAAAGCAAGTGATTCGGGTTTGCATAGCTCTGGAGAATATGGAGCCGTGAATAATTAAAAGCCCTGCTTTGGGTGTGAATTCTGTGCTCATCTCTCTTTCCGCCGCAGCACAGCAAAGTCGGTCATTACTGGAGAGGATTTTCAGTAACTGTGCCGTCTGTTGCTGGTAAGAATGTTGTCGGCTCCCCGATGGCTGTGGGCCCTTTACAACTGGAAACATGTATCTTCACGCCACCGGCAGGGCAATCACCGCTGCACAAAGAAAAAGCACGTTAAGGGTGCAGGTTGGCTTTTTAATCAGCATTTCCTCTGCTTCCGGTTTCCTACATACCGCTGGAAATCAAAATTTCCATTTCTAAATGGTGAGATTTCATTTTCCGATTGAAGAAATGGGTGGAGGGGAAAGAACCCTTCATCACTTTTCTTCCTTGAGCCCCTCCAGTTCTCCTGGCATCTGGCAAAAGAAAATCCTCAGCCCTGTGCTAATTTCTGCCCATGCTGCCGCAGTGACACTAAATCCCGGGAGGCAGCTAAGCCCGGCTCAGCTGCCATTCCCCGACATCCCATGGCACAGGATCAGCTTGGAGAGAGGGGGTCGCACGCCTCCCCCCGCCCTACATTTGTCGCTTGCTTCTTGCACAAAGCATTATGGGATGTATGGTGTCGGCCCCCTGCTATGTCTGTCCCCTGCCTTGCTGCTGAAACAGCGTCGTGCTGGTTCTCCCATGTTCCCCACTCTACAGCCAGTCCCGACCCTTTCCCTCGATGTGGGCTGGCTTCCCACAAGGTGAGGTACTGCAGAAGCTGGGAATTGTGTTGGGGCTCAAAAACCTGTGCCCACAGCCTGTTGCAAACAGACACTTTGCCTGCGGCAGCTGTGAAATCAGACAGGCAAATAGGTGACAAAAGCCACCTTGGAAGGGAGAGAGTGTTGGCTGCCTGCACTCTGCAGCTGGGTAGGCAGGCCTGCCAGCTAAAACAGCTAGGAGTCAGGAGCATTGCAGAAATAAAATTCTAGGAACAGGATAAAATGTCTGCTGAGAGCCACACAGGTGGTGGTGAGATTCCTGTGGTTAGACACCTGCAGGTGATGGAGGAATTTGCCCCAGGCCTGTTTGATCAGTGGAGAGAAGAGGGAATATTATGGCACAGTTCATGTGAGCTGCTTTAGGTCTCTCTTTTGAGAGAGAAGGAACGTGTCTTGCCTGGTTTCCATTGACTTGAGAGGAGGTGAGGGTGAAAGGTAAGGCATTGCACAGCTTTGCAGACAATTTATTCATGCAGGCAAATCCTTCTCTTAAGTGTTCAGAGCTGGTTTTTTGCTATGCTGGGTCAGAGTTGGCTTCTGCAACGGAGTCCTAGTGGAGGATCTGTTTGAACAAAGTTGCAGCTCAGTGTGTCTTCCCACAAAGTAGAAGTTTGGGCCTCCTTGGGTGCTGAACCTTTGTTAAAGTTGTCTGCTGGACTGAAGAAAGAGTTTTCTTCACTGGTCTTTCCATGTCAGGGGCAAATGTCTGGTGTTGCTTCTGAGGCTGTCTCCTGACTTGCTTCTCCCTACAGGGAACTGCCCCTATTTCATCATGCTGTGATCTGTTCCTCTTCTCACCAGGAGTCTTCTCCAAAGTGCCTGTAACTTCCCTTATCCACAACCCTGCAGACCTCTAAAAGTAAGTCACAGGGCTCCTCTGCTTGTTAGCAGTTCCATGTATTCAATGCTTTTCTGTGAAATGCAGCTGCTCTCTGTAAATCATGCTAAATCCTTGTTTAAGGTCAGAAAAGGAAAAACATTCATCTAGTGACTAAAATGCTGGTTAAGCATTTTATTTGCAGTGCAGGTGTGTGAGTAGAGCTGTGCAGAACCAGACCATCAAGTGTGAAATGAATTTCTTTATTACGGTACTGTAAGGTCATGAGAATCCCTACAAAATAAGAGGGGAAAGCACTCTATATGTATAGACCCTCTTGCATTTCTTTTAAAATGCTCTTTTTTTTTTCCATGTGGCCTTGCAAGCAGCACCCATAAGTCTGTCTTTCTTGTCAGGTATGAGGCTGCAATGAGCCTCAGGTGTAGTGACAGACTGGAGAGAAAAATAACGATAAAGCAAACACACCTTGGCAAAAGCACTGCCTGTTTATATGGATGTGTGTGTATTCCTGCTCAGGTGAGATCCAAGCTCTGGGAGGGATGATTTAAAGGTATTTAGGTGATTTAAAGGTATTTAGGATTTAGAGGTACTTCTATCTACCTGGATCTTCTGGAAAAGTTACGTTGTCCATAAGAATCACTAGATCCTAAACCTTGATTTTTACTGATCATCATCTCCCCTCCAGTACAGTTTTAAGTGAGGAGTAAATCTTCCTGGTAACTGTGGAGTCAAGAGCCATAAAGCACAGTATGAACTGGGCTATCACTGAGAGCGGCAATTTTTTCTGATTCCAAAATGTATTCTGTGCTTTGGCTCCTGCATGAATAAAGAGTCAATCTGAGACATGCAGGAAGGCAGGTAACAATTAGTGTGTGTCAGTGAACCTCCTGTTGATGCCTAGGATGTTCTTGTTTTCTTGATTTGCCATCCTTCTGCAGAGGAGTAAATTACTCTTGGTAAAGCCAAGCAAAATTTCCAACTGCTCTGCTAAGGCTCCGTGACGCCAGGCTGCTGCTGTGGTAGCTGTGCTGCAGTCCCAGGCTTCCAGGCATCTACTTTGTTTGAGGCTTGGATGCTCATTGTATGTAGACTTCCATCAGTGGCATTGATGGCTGAGGGGGCTCTTTTCTCTCTCTCTACATCAAGGCACTGGATCTGGAAAAAAAAAATACTTTCTTTTTTTTTTTCTGTCATTGAATAGTTTTTCTCAGCTGGATCCATCCTCTGATGTAGATTGTTGTCCCACTGCTCAAAAACTTGTGCTGTCCTCATGGAGGGCAGAATCAGGCAAGCAAGAAAGGGAGAAGTGTCTCTGCTTACACTTTAGTGTTACCATGGCTGTGAGGCTGCAGCCATCTAAACCAGTTTAAGGTGGGGCTGGCCCAGTCCTTCTTTCTCGTGCATCTAGTATGATGAGGAGTCCTGGCATGGGTTGTTGGTTAGCTGTGATAGGAAGTTGTTCCTGAATCATCTAACCATGGCCATAGGGGTAACCTGAGGACTCAAAACACTTTGTCAAGTGTTGATCAAGCCTGAGTTGTAGTCTCAAAAAAGAGATGGAAAGAGAATCCAGGCTGGAACTTCTGAAAAAGTGGAAGACTTGTGAATTTGTATGAAAATTTGTTTAAGAGATGTGCAAGGGGACTACACCAAGTTCATGCTATGAATCTTGCAATCCAAAGCACTATCAAAGCCAGCCCTCTCTGAAAAACACTAGTAAGCAGATGCAAAATATAGATGTACAAGCAATTCCACATCTGCAGTAGCTGCTATGACAGTGTTAGCAGAACTGCTACAACACCTCCTCATCACACATGTTGGTACCTAGGCAGGCATTGCTACAGGAAATTAAGTTCCTGATTTCCAAAAGACTTAAGGTAACAATTTTGGGGTTTTTTCCAGGGTTTGTAATCTCAGCTGTTAGGATTTCCATACATGTGGGATGAAGCCTGGAATGCAGGTGGCACAGCAATTCTGTGTCAGTTGGATCCTCTGCACAATGTGTTTGATTAGAAATTATCTGTTAGCTTTTGTGCCCGACTGACCCAGTGGCCTCCTGCAAATCCCTTCTACCCTGCTTTATTTCACTCCTCTGCAGACCAGAAGAGTACAATAATTGTTGCCTATCTCCCTGCAGCTGAACGCAGCTCCGTGTGACACACAGCTTGTAAAGACCTTTGTGAGCCCAGACTAAATTTCTGCTGTTATCAAATCAGACAGTTTCCTTTCATTGTCATATGAGTCATTGGAGGACCTTGCCTTAGATCTGCTGGAGCATTTGAGACATGTGGTTTTGTAGCTGCTGGACGGGAGGCACTAACACGGAGTGACTCATTGCTCCCCTTGGGGACAAGAGGTTTATGCAGTCAACTGGAAATCATATTTGGTATGCAGATAGACCACTTCATGGTGGAGAATCCCAAAGAATCTTACCAACACCAACTCCCCTACATAGATGTCAGCTGCCGTAGTGAGATCTGCAGGAGCAATGGGTACCCTGTCCTGACAGGGAAGGGCACAGGTGTGAAAGGCTAATGGAACTGACTTTTTGAAAGGCTGAGAAGGGAAAGAAAAATACCCCATGAGATAGTACTGAAAAACATTTTCCTTGATATTGCTCAATTCAATTCCTAGATCTTATGTGATATACAAGACACCTGGTGGATCCTGATGTTTTTCTGTCCCTGGGTCACCTAGACGAGTGCCAAGCCAGGGCAGAGAGTATGTAGTGTTCTTGAACCAGAGGGAACGTCAGTCTGCTGCAGACTCCAGAGCTCACTTGTCTGCTCAGGCTGAACCTGACAGAGAGTCACGTTCATAGCCATGGAAATTACTGATTCAACATGCAGCACTGGCAGCCACATAAACAAAGGTTTGACCGAGATTCAGGCTGCTTTGGGAGTGGAATGAAATTCCTTTTTTTGACAGATAGTTTGCTGTTGCCATGGTTATGGAACTTGCTGCACTTCTGGTGTCTTCCCCACCCCTCTGGGTACTTTCCTTCTGCTGATGCCAGGATTTCCATTTTCCCTTAACTTGCAGGTCCAACTGGACATGCCTGTGTAAGGCTTGTCCCATTCTCCAGCATGCCAGCAAGGGCCTGCCTCTCAGTCTGGTTCTCCAAACAGCCACTCTCTTTCATTACTCTTTAAAGTGATGCCATGGTCTTTTCATTTTTTCCATTTGCAAGCAAGTAAAACTAGCTGTACAAAACCAGCTTTGATTGTTTTCCATCCTCTTCCCTGAGCAAGGCAGGAAGCTAACAGACCTGGCATTGTCCCTTAGCAGCCTCCCAGTCTTCACTCAAAAGTTCCTCAGCTCAATCCAGTTTTATCTCTTGGTTTTCCTTCCTGCTCTGTTCAACAGACTGTTTTAGCCGAAAGAGTAAATATCTCAAACAATACTTTATACATTACTAGAGAGCAGAAAATGTCGCCAGATCCATAAGGATATGGGTGCTTCAGCCAGGATCTCCAAGTTCCTAGTACAGTTCTTGAAAATCATGATTTAGATCTGGTGTGTATTTTATTTTCTAGCACAAGTATGTATGTCAAACAGCTACTGTTTGACACCCCACCGGTGTATCTGGTGTTATTGGTGATTACACAGGATATAGCTTTCCCAAACATCACTTCAGTGACCTGTTTCCAAATTCCTGAGTTAAAAACATTTAAAATATTAATTCACACTAGTAGCCAAAGATGGGGGTGTTCCCTATTTGCATGACAACAGAACAGACAGAATAGTTTGGCTGTCAGAACACATCAACCTAGGAAAATGTTATCAGTCTCTTTACTGCATTTTCAAAATATGATCCCAAGAGGTTGAAACTGCATCTTCAAAAAGTCTGTGTCCTACCCTTGAACAGCAGCTGAAAAATATCCTTCTCTGCTGCCTCTCAGAAAGCATGAGAAATTATGTCCCTTTTCTGCTTTTGTGTTTGAAAAAGCTGGTGCCAGGCACTGTTGCTGCTATTTCAGTGTCCTGGGGTGAATTCTTCCTCAGGATTGAAAGATCTGTGTACATGAAGTTAAATGTTTCTCGTGAGGCAAACACAAATTGGTGAAAAGTATCCCTTAATCCTGTGAAGACCCGTAAATGGGAAAATGGGAGGAGAGAGCAGGACAAAGGAATTAGTGCCATTTGGAAGTGATATCTTTTTTTAATGCATTCAGAATCTGAGCCAGCCTCCACACAAATCAATTGAAAAAATACCTGCTCCTGTGAGCAGAAGATAAACCTTGTAATGATGAACCTCGCTTGGCCATTGTGTGAAATGCTGCAGTGTGTGCTCAGAGGCAGTGCTGGATGGTTTGCTTACCTACCTGCATCCCCACCTGTGCCAAGATGAGGCCACAGCCCATAAAACCCAGGCAGCTCTGCAGGCACAGGTCGACACTCCCCTACAAGTGCCTGTCAATCACCTACACGGATGCTCCCGAGTGAAAATGTCGGTACTGGCGCTGCTGTCCTCTTCACCACACCCCAATTTTGCTGCCTTTTCCTCATCACTGCAGCTCCAGTGCAGGGATTCCTTAAAGCACAAGGGGAGGGAAGGGATTGAAACGGTGCTGTCTTGGTGAGGATGCTTCCAGCTTTAATAAGGCAGACGATCAAAGCCTTTGTGTAAATCCTGCCATCAGGAGAACGGCTGTACTGCTGCACTGACAGCACAGCCCAGCCCTGCCCAGCTCCCCCAAACCCTGCTTTTGTCAGCTGGGAGCTCCTCACACCCAGATCATCTCCCTCCAGCCCAGCACGGGACAGCAACTGGTGCAGGGAGGGAGACGTCGCTCAGTCATTTTCTTTGCCAGCAAGAGAGATATTTAATACACATATGAGCGGTCTGGGGACCAGGTTTTTTCAGCCTTCAAAATCATATTTATTTTCTTTCCAGTCTTCTGAAAGTGCTGATCAGAGGCATCTGAGAGGCCAGCGCAGCTGCTTGATAAGGTCTTTACGATTAATTTGCACCATCATGCCTTTAGAAAAGGCAAAAAGAAAGTGTTAACGGGTTGACAAGCACACTCTTTCGTATAGCAAGCAGCGCTGCCAGCCGCAATGTAACTGCAGGGAGGAGAGAGCAGGGTGGTGGCAGAAGACCTTGAAAAAAATTTCTTTGTTCAAACCGGTTAC
The DNA here is from genome assembly GCF_901933205.1 of Camarhynchus parvulus. Taxonomy (NCBI): domain Eukaryota; kingdom Metazoa; phylum Chordata; class Aves; order Passeriformes; family Thraupidae; genus Camarhynchus; species Camarhynchus parvulus. Next base: position 68,112,122 of record NC_044572.1, read on the forward strand.
AAAGACTCCTGCTTCCCTAACATACCAAATCCGAGCTGGTCGAGGGAGGCAACGGATTCAGTAGAAATTAGACTTAGTACTGATGCAGGGCAGCGTGTTGCTATCGGGGTTTCAAGGATGAGTCGTTGGGGTGGAAAGAAATATTTTTAACTGAGGAGAGTCGAAACAAAAAAGGAATATTTGCTGGGCATGTGGCTCCTGTGTGCTGCACTTCCAGATTCTGACCTGATGGCTGCAAATTAGGGCCTTGCCAGCGTTTCTACCCTCTGACACTGTCATTTGCAACAAGATCCTCAGATTGTGCAAATTTGTCCCATTTTACTTGAGCCTGAACATACACACACACCCAAAAAAATCCTGCTTATGAAAGAAAGGAACAAGACCACATTTCAAGAATAACTCAGACAAGCAAGTGACTATTTTCTTTCATGCCTTGCTCTTTTGCATTTACTGAATTTGTTCCACATGAATGTAGAAACAGCTGCATCAGCAACAGTACTGAGGCTGGAACCTTATTAATATTTATGCCTGGCAAGCAGAGCACACAGGAATCAAAATGCTTTCCCATCATTGGTTCAGGGACCCCAGCGTCCATTCAACATCTTGCCACGTTTGGGGCCAGGCAAGCGGATTTATTAGAGAGTAGATCAATTTCTCATCAGCACTCTCATCCAGTAGTAGGCAAACTGCCCTTTGCCTCTTCTTACCTGCTCTTTGCTTCTCATCATTTAGTAATTTCCTAATTAGAGAAACCATTTTTCATCTCTCTTTTGCACTTCTGTAGTTTATACTGCCACATATTATATATTCTTGAAGACTTTATAGATGCTTGAATTATTATTATTAATATTATCATTTCCTTATATTGAGGCATACCCATCAGCCCATCAGTGTGAGCGAGATGAACCAGGAAATAACACTGACACAGGTCCATTATGTGCTATGGGGAACCAAGTGCACAATATGTGGAACTATGCACATGAAAGTTGTCAAGTGGTCCTGGGATGTCCTTTAGAGCCTCCTCTGGGGCTTCTTACTGCTGTAATTTTTGCTGACGAAGTATTGCAGTGAGAGTCCTTAAGCTGAGGCTGGGGGGTTTCCTTTCTGAGAGTACTGAGTGGGGTTCTGGCTGACAGCTTTGCTCCAGCTTTTGTTTTGTGAAAGTAATCCTTACTTTGTGTAATAAAGAGGAACTGGTGAGCACACAGGTGCTCTCAGAAAAAATTAAACAGTCACAGAGTTTTAACTATTTGCTAGGAACAATGACTTGTAGCAGCAGTAATAGAGAAAAAAAAATATCTTGCAATCTGGCTGAAGCCCATTGTGGGCAGGATGCACCAGAAGTTCCTGGCCTCAGCAGGGATGAGGCCAGGGATGGCCCAGGATGGGCAGCACTGGCAAGGGCTATGGGTCACGTTCCCTGGGCCTCGCTGACAAGCATGGCAGCACTGTGGGGGTGACCCTGCTCCCCTGGGGGGACAGGGGGGCTGTGAATACAGCAGGGCCACGGCCCAGACCTCACCCACTGGGCTTGTTGGGTGATCAGAGCCCACCAAACAGACAGGATGGTATGGGGCCACTGCTGACAGTGTAACCACCCCTCACTCTCCCTGGATCACCCTGTGCGTCTCATCGGGACACACTGGCATTAACCCTGGGTACTGAGTCCTGAGGCAGCTTGGCCTTGATGAGCTGTGAGGTTTAAGCATTGCACTGATGGGCAGAGACAGCCTCTGGTGTGCTGGCCAGGCAGCTGCAGACAGAGGGAGGAGGGCTGGACTTTGCTACTCCCATGAACGCACCCTCAGTGTTGATGCATTGCAGTTTTCTTCTGCCTCTCTGCTTTCTTCCTTTATGGCCTGACAGCTTTCCATGCTGGTGTTGATTCTACCCTGTCCTTCAGCCACGATGACCATGTTCTTATAATCTTCTCTCTGCCTGCATTTGTACCTTTTCTTGTTAGGCAGGGGGCTATGCGGCTGGCTTTCCCACAGGTTAGCAATTTTCTCAGGAGTTTGGGTCCAGGCAGTGCGGCTGGGCTATGTTACAGCCAGGGGTTTTGTTGGGAGCACGGGTAATGAGGGTCACAGCACACAGCTGTGGTTACTACCAGCCTTGTCCTTTCCCAGCAGCTGGCACAGGTGGCTCCAGCCACTGACACACACTGCAACCTGTCTGCAAAACCATGAAGACACATGGAAACGGAGATACTCAACAAAATTTTGTTTGCAAAATGTTCCTTCTCCACCTGCACCACCCTGAGCTTCTCTCAAATGTAAGCAGGGTCCTCCCAGCCCACCCCTCACTGACCCTCTGCTGAGTTACAATGATTCATGCTGAGGAGCAAAATATTGCTTTGCCCTAAATGACCTAATGAGCCCTCCTAGATGTCCAGCTTGGTCTATGGTCTAAGACCTCAACTCATGAGAGTCCAAACTTCTAATTTTTGTATAATACAGCATCCTTTCCCTCAATATACAGAAGGTCTAGGTGCTTCTCTTGGGGCTTTGGGCATAACTTCAGGGTCTGTAAGGAATTTCCATCCTTCTGAGAGTAGCCACAGACAAGGAGTGGGATCTGCATGAAATGTGATGCTGAGCCATGGGACAGGTCCAAGTTTCTTTTTAGGAGAAACGTTCTAATGACCCACAATCTATGCTGCAGCACATCCCACAAAAGCATGTATTTTCTATTACAAATTAAAACGACTAAGTCTTTCCCTTGGGCTTCTGTTAGCTGGCTTTTGCAACCTTCTGCATCTAGCAAGAAAACCAGGACTTTCTTTAATCACTGCCCGCTTCAATAGCGTAAGACAGAGGCTCTGACGGTGATGACACCCAACCTTGTAGTGGGAGGATGGGAACCACAAAAGGGAGTGTGAAGAGCACATGTTAGATAAAACTGGGTTGATCCTCTGAGTTTTATTAAGGGAACTCTTGACAGCGATTGTCTTATTCCTCCTCTCTAATATCGAGAACGACTGTGAACAACCTTGCAAGCTGACATTTCATCCACCCTGCCACCGTTTCTGCAGTCTCCTACCCACAGTGCTTTTACACCCTGGGAAACCAGCCTGGCGAGTGAAAATGTTGCAGGCTCTTTTTTTGTTGTTCCTTTTTTTTTTTCCTGCCGGGCGGGGGGGCGGTTGCCGGGGAGATGGGGATGGAGGAGCCCAGCCAGGGCCGGCCCCGGGGCTGGGGCAGGGGCTGCGCTGACAGACACAGCAGTGTGAGGCAGAGCCAGAGAGGGGGGAGAGAGGCACGGGCAGCCAACAGCTGAACACTTCATTTCCCTGCAAGCCATTCACAACAAGCTGTGCCGAACCTTTGAGGAGCCCTCCGTCGCAAACACTCACCTTAGAATTAAAATGGACTTTGTCTGAAGTCTCCCGAAGTGACTTGAACGGCTGCATTCACCTCTAAGGAGTCTGGTCTAGGGGCTGCAGAAAAGCTGACCTAGGTTTCCTCTCTCATCCCTCTGAAAAGCAGCTATTTATTTTAAAAATAAACATTTCACCTATTTTTCTTACAGTCTCAACAGGTTCTATACAGTAGATATACTTGAATCCCCCCTGCTTCGAAGAGGTGTATTAGTTTATTTTAAGGCAAAGCTGTTGAGGTGGGTTTCTTTCCTCCACTGTTAATAATCTGTTTTCCTTGAATTGGATTTTAAAATGGCTTCCTTTGAAGCCTCAAGCTGTTAGAGATGAGCTTAGTGTAGGTATGGAGGATGTGTAAAATCAGCTACTCCCCTTCACACCGAAAAGTCAGTTATTCTCCTCGTAAAAAAACTAATCTGCAGTGTACAACAGGCAGGATACTTGGACATAATAGTAGCAAAGAATCAGAGTACCTGTATTTTGCACCAGCTCTGCTGTGACAGGGTTTTCAGGAGCACACCCGCCACAGCCATGGGAAAGGCTGGCATTAATTTGAATCATTACCTGGAGCGGTCAGTGGTTCCCTGGAGCTGCTAATCTGCAAGCTATTCTTGAACAAATAATTATAGATGAGGATGTTGATTATGCAGTTAGCATGCCACAAAAAAATGTTCGCTTGGAATTACAGCTACACATGGTTTGTGAAGCGTAGTCAACCAAATAATTAAATTGTTCCTGGCTTGGGCCAGTAAAAACAGATTTCACAGGGACTGCAAACGATCGGATTAATTTTTCTCGAAATCACTACTGAAGAGACAAACGTGAGGCTGTATTTTCCAGCACGCCTTTTGGAAATGGGTTGCCTTCTCACCGTAAGGCAAACAAAAGAAAGGTGTGGATGCATTGGAATATCAATCAGAGGAAAGTGGGTTGTGCTGAAAATTGCCTTGGAAGAAGGTAAAATCAGATCTGGAGTAATCCATAGGCAAGGTTATCGATCTGCATAAACCAGGTTAGAGAGATTAGGAACATCAGCACGTGTGTAGAACAAAGGAGGGGGAAAGAAGAAGAAATATACCGAAGAAATACGGGTTGAAAATTGTGATGTGCTTTAATTTGCACGTCTAGAGTAACTGAGGTGTAGAATAGATGAAGTAGTCTACATTTAGTGGGTCACTAAAACGAGGTTTAGTGGAGTCCCGCCCGGCGCTGGCTACGAGGAACTTGCCTGGGCTATCGGTTGCTCGGAGCAGCCTCCCGAGGGAGCCGCGCCCTCCCTTCGCTGCACACGCACACCGAGACCGTGGTGAGAATCAGGCGATGCCGAGGAGGAGCGGACACGCCGGGATGACCGTCCCGAAGGGCACCAGGCACGGCGGGAACCGTGCCGCCCTGCCCGTGCTCTTCTTCCCCGCGACCTCTTCCTCCTCCGGCGGCGCGGGCAAGTGCCGTGCCCTGCCCGCTGCCACGACCCCTGCCCCGCCACCGCTGTAATGCCCGCGGTGACACACGGGGATGCTCTAAAACAGAGTGAGGGACAAGAAATCATCTCTGGGGACCACATGTTCAACCCTCTCCTGCTCCCCCCTCCCTTCCTTTCTTCATCCCTCAGCATCTGTAAATCCGCAACGAAGCGACGAGGAGCGAGAGCCGCTTGCTGCAGAGCTGAGGGAACCTCCCCCCTCCAGCCCCCGGCCCTGTGCAGCAGCCCCCGCGCCATTGTCTGTCTGCTGGCGGGCCGCTGGTGGCTGCGGCCGGACGGGGGACAGCGCAGAGCAGCGCGCTTGGCTGGAGAGCGGCTCCTGGCTCAGCTTCGGACCAAATCCGACCTTTGTAGGCATAGAAAGAGAAGCCGAGCTCAGCACCGAGGCGAGGCAGGCGGGGACCGCTCGAGGGCAGGCAGGGCTGGTGGACAGGATCACCGCACAGCCTGTGCTGGAGGGAAGCCCACCCGCGTCGTGCCGGTGGATAACCCGGGCCAGGGCGCGGGGCTCCTGACCGCCAGTGCGGGCTTGTGCGGGCACACGGGCGGCAACCACGGGCGCCTGGTGATGCCGGCGGGTGCACGGTGCCGCCACGGGGGAGGGAGTCTCCCGCCGGCACCGTGTGAACGGAGACACCGGCGGGGGGGCGGGGGCAGCCGCGGTGTTCCCCCTCCCACCCCCCCCGACGGCAACGCCCGCTGCTGCTGCAGGGAAGGCTGCGCTTCACGGGGAACAAAAGGCTGCGGCGGAGACGGCCGCGGGAGGGCGAAGGGTGGGACGGCGGCCGCAGGGAGGTTCCGCGGTTCACACGTGGGCGGCCCGGCCCGGCTCGGCGGCCCCATCGCGGCGCTCGGCGCCTTTGTCCCCGCTGTCAGCGCCGGACCGGGGCGGTGGCGGCGCGCCCCGACCGCTCCCCGGCCACGCCCCGGCCGCGCCCCCGCGCCCGGCCACGCCCCCCGCGCGGGACACAATGCCCGGGCCCGCCCGCCCCGCCCCCGCCCGCTGATTGGCTCCGCGCTGTTCCCGCATGACGTCACCGGCGGGGCGGGGCGCGGCGCCCGATTTAAGGGACTGCGAGGGGCGCGGCCGCCGCAGCGGCGAGTGCGGGAGCGGGCGGAGCAGGCGGCGAAGGCGGCAGGAGTAGCGGGGCGGCACCCTCAGACACCGGCACCATGCGTGAGATCGTGCACATCCAAGCTGGGCAGTGCGGCAACCAGATCGGCGCCAAGGTACGGACCTGCCACCCGCTCGTCCGCCCGGGGTTCCGCGCGTGGGGCGGTGCCCGCTCCGCCGGGCTCCGCGCGTCCCGGGGAGAGCGCTATCGAGAGGGCGGGACCGCGACTTCCCGCTACGGAGCACCATCGGGCTCGCCCGTCTGTGCGAGGTGCATGCGGGACGGTTCCTGGCTATTCCCCCTTAGGGGGAAGCGCGGTAGGGCATCCGCGCCGTGGGTGCGGCACGCCTTTGGGAAGAAGGGTAG